>NC_079155.1:18880000-20328000 GCF_947563725.1 Argiope bruennichi
TATCAAAGTTCTACGTCAACCTTTCTGTCAAACAAGCATACGTAATAATCAAGCAATATTGGTAAAAGCAGGTCAACCTTTTAAAAACGCATCTGCTTTCAAAGAAGCGTACATAATAATAATGCAATACTGGTAAAAGCAGGTAAAAAAAAATATATGCGATTCGAAGATGATGAAAATTGCCATTTATGCTTTATTCATTGCCTGCGCGATTTCGAGCTTCAAAACCTCCTAACCCAAACAACATCATGTTCTCAAATGATAAAAAAATTAGGCAACAAATAAAACATTTAACAAGCACAAAATTGGCTTAACCGTCCATTGATGGATAGTGCCAAAGATGGTTAATATTATATATTGTATCCATTCATTATAGCATAATAAGATTTTGACTCCAAAATACTTTTCTTTGTCATTTTTTTTTTTAATCTTCAGTTTGAAATATCGTAGCATTATAATATTTTAGGTTCGTTTTGTCAACCGCTGCGATCTCTGAACGTAACGAGTTTAATCACACTATTTGCCACATGAATGATAAGCTTAATATTTTATCCAGCTGATAAAAGAGAAAGTGAAAATAAATGTCTAGAGAAATCATTTTTACTTTCTCGTATGCACAGAGAAAATATTGGAATGGTCAAAAAATTCGAACTCAAGCTATTGACATTCCTCCACGTTTCAGACCTTCCTGAGTCCCCAAAACACATTCTTGGTCCTATATCTTGCTACTAGTAGGGTTTATACAAAAAACCAACTTTTTGAAAAACCGTTTTTCAAATTCAATAGTTTCAAAAAACCGGTTTTAGCCGGTTTTCGAATTTTTATCAAAAAGATAGAATAGGTGAAAATATTTTATTTAATTTATATAAAATAACAAATAAACGAAATCAATATCAAAGTTTTCTTTAATTTTAATTTCTCCTAAGAAAATAGGATTAAAAAAAAATAAAGTATCCACTGAACGGTGGCTAAGTTGTACTTATTTTGAACACAATATTGCCTGAAATTGAAAATACTCGTTCACTAACTATTAAGCTTGATTTTATAGTTTTCATGGCATCAAATAATAAATCTAATTTTTTTTGTTGTTTTATTCGTTGCCTCAAATACTGAAAACTCAGTTTTCAGTGTTTTTGGATTTGTAAGTTTTTCTTCAGGGTCTTCAAAAAACTTATGGATTGATTTTTCCATGGCTTCTTTAAAAAAAGTATTACTCTGATGTGTAGTTTCTTCAATTTGCTTTTCATCAGATTGGGTTTCCACATAAGAATTAAGAAATATTCTTGACCGTATCTTTCCAGATAATTAATAATTTCGATTTTTAAAGCGAAGAAAGTACACTTAATTTCTTCGCTGAACTAGAAATGTTTTATGGATTTTGCAAATACAGAAAAAGAGTTGGTAATTCTACTTGTCTTCTTTCTTGAATTCGTTCTTCTAAAGCACAAAATAATTTCAAACTTATTTCAGTGTTTACATTTTTTAGTTCATTTAACAGAAATTCAAATATATCTTCACTTTTTATTAAATTGGCATCTTGCCGCCCTAAGCAGTCAGCTGTTAGACGAATCGGTCCGAACTGATAAAATTCAAAATATTTGTTTGTTTTTGAAGAAGAGGAATATCCAGGAGTTCCGGAAAACCGGTTTTTCTTTATTTAAAAACCAGTTTTCGTATGTGACAAATTTACTCTAAAAAACCGGTTTTTTTAAACTGAGTTTGAAAAACCATCAAACCCTGGCTACTAATCTGTGAAATTGAAACTTATAATTTTTTTCGATTAAATGGATAAAATTTGATAAATAGATTTAATATCAGATTTATAGATTTCTCTTAAAGTTTTACAAAATCTATCCAGACTGGCTGTCCGAGTGCCAGTGAACACGATAACAATAAGAAGAAAAGAGCTAAATGGGTGAAATTCGGTTAAGCATCTAAAATGTAAATCCATATCAAATTTGGAATTAATACCGTTAAGGGTCAGACCATCTGTCGACCTGTACTTTTGCATTCATGTAAACGCAATAATTCTGAAACGCTATGACTTAAATAAATGAAATTTGGTGTGTCATGTTTGACTAAAATTGTAGTTCTGTGTCAGTTGCGCTGGTTTCGGTTGGACTGAAAAAAATCATCAAAAATACTATTCGATGTACTTGTGTATTAATCATGTCCTAGCAAAGAAGAATGGATGGGAGGGGAACCGTCAGAAACCTCATATTAGATTTAATTAAAGCACTAATACACCCCAAATATATATAGCGGCTATTTTTCGCCAACATATTAATTAATGCAAAAATTTCGGTTTTCCTTACTATACTACGAAGCATACAACTTCCATAATTGAGTCTTTGAAAATAAAAATCTGAGTAGTCCTGGTATTCTTGGTCTTGCCGTTTTCTGTGGAAACAAGGAAGGTGATTGCATTTTATTAAAGAATTGACGAGAAAGTTTCCGAGGGATTATTCACGTTGGTGTTACAATGCGAAATGAATTAGTGTTACAATGGCGAAGCGAAGAGAAGAAGCGCCCGTGTCATGACAGTATTGTTTCATCCCTTCGTGACATTTCTTCTTAAAGTGGCATAAATAATGCATTAATGATTTGTTCCTATGGAGCCTCTTAACCCTTCTTTATATGATCTTTTCTCTTTTTTTTTTCCCTTCTATTCTTTCCTTCTTTTTTCTTTTTTTTTCTGAAATAAATCATGGTGATATAATCCATGTTCTGGATTAAAGGAAAAATGTTTAAAAAATCCTAGTATAAATATACAATATAAAATAATTAAAAAACAGTATGATGAAAATATCCATCATCATGCAAATTTACATGTTAAGTTCAGTACAAAATCTTCAATGTGTCTCTCTTATGAATTTCTCCACTCATTATCGCTTTTAATAGCCAAATAAATCTCAGATTAGTTGTAAAAGATACTCAAGAAATCGCAGTTTCTTCCAACCACAACAAACAGCAGAATGACAAGTTCAAATCCGCTATAATGATTACATTTGATTTTTTTTTTTTTTTTTACAGTTACGTTTCTTATTACGCAATAGTCTTGAAAAAAGTTGACAGCAACAACCAATTTACAATACACCTTTATTGAGTACAATTTTTTGCTCACTAATGATGAAAATGATGTCTGTATGAGGAAAATTTCCAACATCATGCGAGGAAGGGTTAAAACTAAGTCAGTAGCAATGGTTAACACCTTGCCCCCCTTCTGCTACACAGTTGTGATATTAACATTAGTAAAAATACACGAGTGATGTATTGAAATAATCAAACAGCTTCCATTAAAACAATTAAAAGCATTGTTGCGATTTATATTTCATATTATTTTTTATGAAAATTTATTTGAATTAGAGAGAAACTGCTGTGAGATAAAACCGATATTACGGAGAAGTTATGTTTTGGAATTTCGAGGTGAAAAACTGGTGTGTGTGGCAATACTGTAAGAAATTGTTGAGTCCAAAATTTAAATTTCGATTCATTTTCAGTTAAAAGTCTCTTTAAAAAAGGACAATTTTTTTTCTCAGTTGAGCACATTTTGTTGTTGTTGCTTGGCACATTAACTGCGGCCAAATTTACTAGAGATGGAACATGATGCTATAATCTAAGGATGACAATTTTCACATCACACATGTTGCAAAGAGATGCAAAATCTGTTTATAACAGAATGTAAAAGATTTTATGCCATCTTAAACACTTTACATGTGTTATACAATAATTGATAGTCTACAATTATTGATTTGAGGAATTGATATCACTAAAAAAAACCAGGTTTTTGAATTTAAATCAATGCAAAAATGATTTTTTTATGCAATAATAATAATATTTTGGAACAAAATAGGGCCTCGAATGGCGAAAAAAAATTACTATATCCTACTGAAACGATTCCTAGAGCTCATTTTATTGTTATCTCGATGAACTCCACAACTTTATGTCTATATAAATTTATCCACAGCAAAAATTTGCCCTCTAAACGGACGAACAGCGATCATATCTCTTGACAACTCCGAAACTATCCTACTTCCACATATTCCACCCAAACTTCTTGGAACCTCCCCCACCCCACCCCCTCAAAAACGTGACGCGTGCATTTGTTTTACTTTTCAGCAAGGGCGTGTAGGATATCAATTTGGGGTTCGGGGTCATTTTCACGGTGAGCGCTCGTGATTGGGGCATTAAAAAAAATAGTCTCAACCTCTGACTGACAAAACGTTGTGTTCTCCGAAATTCACGGTCAGCCGGTGTGTGTGTGCTTTCCAGGAAATAGTAAACAAAACGTTGTTTGCTGCCTGTTGGTCGTTTTCGGCAGAAAAAGCTTCTCTCTCGGTACGGGTGCGGAAGCTTTGGGGGGGTTCCCGGTAGTCACGTGACCCATGAAACCGGATAGGCCTTTCACCTCGGTTTTCGGGAACTGCTCGAATCACAAAACCGTGTTTGGAGAAAAAGCAGAGAAAATTCGGGCTGGATATCGAGCTCTGTATTGTCGTTTAGAAGCCTTCTGAAAACAGCGTTTATATTACAAAAAGCGCTGTTGAATCATTTTCAAAAAGAAAGTCTGCGATACAATCAGAGCTTGGTTGTCGAATAGAGAAAGTAGAGACAGCATCCTTTCTTCAATTTTGTGGAGAAAAAGGACATGTCCAGTTTGAATTTCGTTAATTTATTTTAAGGGGACAGTGGACTTTGAACTAAGCAAAAATCGACAGAAACATGAATTTTTATTTTTATCATTTCCTCATAAAAATATATGTTTATATTCAACTAAAATAGCATTATAAGATATATTGTCCAATAAAATGAATAAAATAAATTTCAAGAACCTAGAGAAAAAAAGAAAAAAAAGCACATTTTTAATTTCTTTTTTCAAAATAACATTGTAATTAGACTTATATATCTATGAAACGTTCCGGATGTCTTAATTATTGAAGATATTAAATAGAATTGATAATAAAGATTTCTATTAAAGATTAAAAGAAAACAAGGTATGCCTTTTATATTTCGAGTTTTTTTTTAAATAGTTAAAAGTGAATTTTAAGTTTTTAAAAACATAATATTCTTATAAAAATTCAACAAGTGTGTATAAAATTATTTCTAAAAAATTAGCATTTAATTGGAATTACAAAATTATACACAGTTTTGTTCTAAATAAATTTATGTTGGATAATATTTAAAAAATAAAAGAAAAAAAATTAAAAACCGAGTCCTCTAGAATATTTTGAAATTTTTTTAAAAGTTATACATCTTTTAATTTTTTAAAAATAATATTTCGTTTCAAATTTTTTTCTAAAAAAAGAAATTTGACTAATATATATTTTAATACATATACCTAAAAAATTTCATAACTCTAAATGAAAAATTCGCAAAAATCCCTAATGGAATCCATTGTCCCCTTAAAGTATATAAATATGACCGGAATTAAATTTTAAAAAAACGCTATAAAACAGATGAATTTTTACATAAAATAGATTGAAAATTCATCTGTAAAACCAAAATATATCTGTTAGATGGCAAAATATTTTAAAAATTACTTTAATTTTATTTAATTTTTTATTTAAAGGAAATATAAAGAAACTTTTGAAATCTTCTCATTTAGAAGTTTATCAAATGATTTTTTTCAGAATCTCACAGATAGCTTGAGAAATATATAACCTAGTTTATGAAATCAAAAATAAGCTGCATTCTCATTCATTCATTAAATATTGGGATTAAACTGATAAATAAAGTGAAAATTACAATTTTTTCTCTTCAATCAGGTTGATTAGCATCGTTTATTGCCGCAAGAGTCACATTTGGCCATGCTACGGCAAGCAAATGGTAGAGCCATAGAGCAAACTTTAAAAATACACTTATAAAATAGCAAAAGTATCAATATAGAAATTAATTCAAAAATCAGACTTGTAGTCACAAAATCACATATCAAATTTAACATATTTAACTCACTGCGTTTTCGAGTTATCGCTTTTATATATTTCTGAACATTTAGACCGACAAATGGCCAACCCCTCATTTGATTTGGCTCAAAGGTTGATGGGTGTCTATACTATAGATGTTAAATGTGTGTGCCAAATTTTATCCATCTAGCTTTCTTCAATTTTGTAGTAAGCATGTTAGCTTATGTTCGAACAGTTGGACAAACAGATTTCCTCAGAACTGATTTTGCTCAAATTTTGATAGAAGTCTATAAATACGGTGTAAAGATCATAAAACAAATTTCAGTCATCTAGCTCAAAGCTTTTTTGAATTATCTTTGTTGTTGTTTAGTTTGATAAAAATCTACAAGTTTGGCGTAATGACCATATACCAAATTTCATCCGTCAAGCTCAAGGAATTTTTGAGTTATCTGTTTCACAGACGGACATTTTCCAAAAATGTGTTTCTCAAAAACTCAGGGAGATCTAAAACGTGGAAATTCGACTAAGTTCGAATTTTTTATATGATTATAACATTTTCTCTATGCTACGTATACGAGGAAGTAAAAATGTAACAAATTTTGACAATGCAAATAATAAATGTCCAAAGCTTCAAGTGAAACACTTAGCGAAAAAAAAAATGTGTTACAATGAATCAATCTAAAAAAATTGATCACAAATAGAAGTTAAAAAGCACTAAAAGCAAGTACAAAAAAAAAAAAAAAAGCGAATGGTTTTTAAAAATGTGAAAATATTTGGTGGCCTTTTTCAACCATCTTTTGTCAATTTGTAGCATTAAAACAACTCTCTCAAACTCTAAATGAATAAATCTCTAAATGAACGGATTGCTTATTTTCTAATCCAAGAACTAAGAATGTATTAAGAAATTATTATACCAAATTTGAATTTAAAAAAATGTCTTAGATTTTCATTTATGAAGTTATTCGTAAGAAAATTCTAGTAAAATTTAAGGATTCTAAAAAAATTCCATCTAAGAAAATAGCATTTAAAGATGTAAAATAATAATAAAATACGTATTACGCAAATATAAAAATCAAAGTAACTCCTCAAAAAATTAACTTAGAAATAAACTGCAGATGGTTTAAAAAAGAAGACTGTTCAGAAATGCTGTATTAATTTTTTTTTTTTTTTTTGATATTTTTGGAAAAAACCAACTTTTTAATGTAGCCATCTAATTTAACTTTATTTTCATGCAAAAAGAAAAAAAAAAGCATTCAGAGCATTTTATTTTGTACTTTCCTTTGATTTTCAAGATCCGTATATTCAAACTTTTTTTCAAATTAAAACCAAAAATCGTTTTCTTTTTCAAATTTAAATCAAGAATCGTTTCCTTTTTTTTTCAAATTAAAACCAAAAATCGTTTTCTTTTTCAAATTTAAATCAAGAATCGTTTCCTTTTTTTTTTCAAATTAAAACCAAAAATCGTTTTCTTTTTCAAATTTAAATCCAGAATCGTTTCCTTTTTTTTTTTTTTTTTCAAATTCAACTCAAGAATCGTTTTCTTTTCCAAAATTATTCTTAAGGTTCTTTTTCTTTGATTTAAATTCACTTGCAGAAGAACTTGGTTCTATTTTTTCAATTGCATGACTGATTTATGAATCAATACATTTGGCAAATTTTGTATTAGAGTTACTCAGATGGTGTTAAAAAAGTGCGATAATTTTTTTTCGTTATTTTTTAATTACTTTCAACCTTTCTTTCCTTTGCCACAGAGGAAGATGCAAAAACTAACTCTCTTGAAGTCTGATTCCTAAATAATTGTTTTATTGTTTTAACAATTATTGTTTAACCTTAATATACGTTATTTAAAAATTGTCTATATAGTGATTGAATTAAAGTAAATTTTTTAAAAAATCAGGTTTTTCGATAATTTGGATGGGAAGAGAATACAAAACTTGCATTATTTAAAAGCCCCTACTTGAGCTTAATCTGCTCTGATTTTCAGTCGTTTAAAAAGCCTTTTGTTGAATATTTTATAAAAAGAAAAACTACATCATATTTTTTTTTTGATCAACTTTACGGGATTAGTGCGTGTTTGAGATTAAAAGCATACCATAAGCAAGTATCTATCGGGGCATACTATTATTTTTCACCTAATTCTTCGTATTTATCTCCCAAAGATAAAAATTGCTTACATTTTGTTTTACAGTGCCTATTGGTGTGTCAAAGGTAAGTAGCGCCTGATAAATAATTTTTTTTCTCCCTCTAGTTGCTCATTTGTGATTTAGCAAGTGTAAATCACGTCACTAGCATTATATATGATCCCTTCCTTTCTATGTTTTGATGTAAATGATATTAAGATTTTTTTTCACTTCTTAAGCCCTTCCGCCATGCTCTCGAACACTATAATGTCCAAGCCCTGGTTTCGAAGTACCCATTTTTACGCCCCTGAATATATTATTCAGCATGTATATAGTGTTTGCATAGTTTAAAAAGAGTAGGAAATTAAGCAGAATCTAAATTTTGATGATGCTGTAACCACTGCAGGGAGAAGGGAGGGACATTATCGTTTGCTAACTACGATTTATCATTTACGGTTTACAGTTTATCGTTTACTATCGTTTATCGAGATACAATAAAAAAAAATGAAGCATGTGTTTTGAAATTCTTTCTTTCAATCCGCTGGCTCCTAAATTTGATATGTGTCTACAATTTTGGAATTAAATAAAGAATTAATATTGACCTTATTTTTTAAGAATCATTTTCACATTAATGTGATGGAAAAGGCCGATCTTCACGTGACTTAATGAAAGGCTTTGTCTAAAATTTGTCCAGATTTAACATATTAATGATAAAAGCACAAGCTAAATTTCATGAATCTTGCTTTTTTTGGATTTGAGTTGTATTATCCACATGCGTCTGATTCATAGACGAGCTTCCCATTGAAAGATTTACTCCAAAAAATTGCAGAAGATTTGTAATTTTGTTGTAAGAATCACATTCTAAATTTCATCCATCTAGATTTTCCCAGTTTATTGTGCTTAGAGACAGGCTGACAGATAGAAGTGCTTTGAAAGAAAGAAATGGAAAAAATTTATTAAGCCTCATGGTGAAATTTTTTTTACGATCGCAATTTTTTTCTTTGCATTCGTCGCATACGAGGATACAAGCTTGAGTGGTTTCCTCAAAGCTTTCTCACATATCCTTTAATAAATTTGTCATGCCAGAAAATACCTTGAACGGCATAATAGTTACGAAATATTAAGGTTTGGCGCAAATTTAGCATTATTACTGAATCTATCTTGTCATCCTTGGCGAGTTATTTGGCGATTGAAACTAAAAAATAATTGACATAAAGCTACATTTGTAGTTATACAATCCCATACCAAACTTGATATATTTAAGTCATTTCGTTTTTCAGCTATCGCGTTTATATGTTTCTGAAATTGCAGACGAACAGACAGTCAACCATTGTTTGATTTTGGCTCAAAATTTGATAGGTGTCTAAACTCATGATGTTTTGTACTGAATTTTATCTATCTAGCTCTCTTCGTTTTATAGTTATCGTTTTAACTTGCATTCAAACAGCCAGATGGACTTCCTCTGAACAGATTTTATTCCAAATTTGGCTGAAATCTGCAAATTTGATGTAAAGACCGTATACCAAATTTTAATCATCTAGCTCAAAGTATTTTTGAGTTATCTTTGTAACAGACGGGCAGACATTTTTTTCAAAAATGATTTTTTCGAAACCAAGCACGTCTAAAACATAGAGATTCGTCGAAATCTCGAGTTCGAATTTTTCGACGATTACTGTACTAAGTATACAAGAAAGTAAAAATGCGAGAATTGCAAATATAATTTTATGTATCAAGTACAAAGAATTTCGATAATTGTTCCATGTACAAAGAATATATTATGAAAGCCGAAATGTAATTATATATCCTTTCTCGAAAAAAAAAAAAAATCCTATTCGCATTATAAACTAGACATGTTTTAAAAAAAGAGCAACCAAAAGACTAATTTAGAACTTTTACAATTCATCCGACTGGATTCCGAAAAACTTAATGCATCCATATGATGCCAAAGATAGAAAAGGAATTCCCGAAATTTTCCCAAAATTAGAGGTTTGCAAGATTCATCGTCTGCCGCTTGGGTGGATCGATAACGGATGAAAAGTATCCAGTAACAGCTGGTTTGGACTCACTGTAATCGTAATCGATGACGGTTCTGGCCTGTCAAAGGAGCTAACAGTTCCCAGAAGTTTAAAAGGGGATAAACACCCTCATGTCAGATATAAATGGGAGAGTTTCCTTGGCGTTAATACTGCGAAATCCTTCCAGATTGATAAGTATAGGATACAGATCGGTAACTTTTTTTTTTCGTAAAGAATTATTTTTAGAATTATAGATATATTTTTTAAAAAATTATAGAAGATTCGAAACTTTAGTCTGAAACATGATTCGAAGTTAATGTTTTAGGTTATATTTGTCAGTCTTTATTTTATTCTAAAAATTCGTGCTGAATTACATAACAGTGATAATTCTGCACTCAAAAAAAATATATATTTAATATTGCGCTTAGGTAAATAAGTGTGAGTAATAATATCTATGCATAAATTATATAATATCTATGTATAAAGGGTGTCCCAAAATTTACGCAAGATTTGAATTTGCCACCATTCGTGCAGTGATGTATTGGCAACCCTATTAAAAAGTTGATAGCTGACAGCATATTTAACAACTGATAGTTTAGGATTAATAAAAATGCAGCGTTACACGATAGAACAACGTGTTTCCATTATTGACCAATATTTCAGAAATAATAAAAGTTTGGCGGCCACAGTTTGAAAATTTGGGAATTGGACCTCCTAGATCGTGTGATTTAACACCATTGGATTTCTTTTTATGGGGTTATTTGAAGAAAAAGTCTATGCCAATAAGCTCCCAAGCACGCGTGAAGGGCTGAATTCAACGCCTATCAACGAAATTCAGTGATATATATGCAAAATAGTCATGGAAATTTTCGACAAAAGAGTACGTATGTGCCAGGAAAGCCATAGCTGTCATTTGCCCTATGCATACATAACCCTATCATGTGTACTTTACAATTCAATAAAAATATAAAATTTTTTAAAAAATGTGTTTTTTATTTAAATCAATTTTTGCGTTGGCATGTTGATCTGTTGTGTAAAGCTGCCTTTTTACTAAACCTAAACTATCAGCTGTCAAATGATTTTTTTAATACGGTTGCCAACACTTTACTGCACGAATGGTGGCAAATTCAAATCTTAAGGAAATTTTAGGACATCCTTTATAAAACGCTGACGTACGTGAAACGGAAATTGCACTTATCAAATATGGTAGAATGGCAACAATTAAATGTAAGCAAATCATTATACGAATGTTTCAGTTCGCTAATTAATGAAGCTGAAAATATTATTAGAAATACTGTGGATAAGACTTGCCAAAAAACTCTATCCACTTAGAAGAAAAAAGATTTAAAAGAAATTTTTAAAAAACAGGTGTCAAAGTTTAATTGGCGTGAAAATAGGCTTAACGATTTCTGGATGATTAATCGCCATGACTGATCAATTTCATTTTTGCGCAATGTTCTATTTATTTTTATTAATATTTAATGCAATACTTAATTTGCGATAATTAATTTTCAAGCTTATATTATTCAAACCCATTCATTAAAATATTCAGTCGTCTGCTTTGACAAAGTTAACATTTTAAAAGAGTTTTATTTTGGTAATTATTTCCGAAGTAGAATTTTGACTTCCGCTTCTATTTCGTAGTTTATACACATTTTAATTTGCACTCATTATAATTTACTTTGAGTTATTCAATTAAATTCATGTTTTTTGGTTTTATCAAATAAAATATAAGGTGAATTTTTTTTAAAAGTATACATTCTTCATTAATATGTAACAGCTCAATTAATTAATAACACTGGGTGAACAAGCCGATCGGCAAAGGCAGCTATCACTATTGTAAGATATAACTAAACGCATTCTTCTAAAAATTATTAAAATAGGATGAAAATATAATATCAAAATAAAATTTGCACCACTGAAAAGCTAGTAAAGTTGTGTAAAAATGGTTTGTGCTGTAATACGCTCCGAAATTATTGTGGAAAAGATTCATTCGAAATGAACCTTCGGGAATGGTTTCGAGAAATTTTCTAGCTTATTCTCTAATAAAGGTGTTATCCCTTTGCCTGGAACTGGCATAAAACAGTTACGAGATATTAACCTTTAACAGAAAGTTGACCAAATTGCTTGTTTCTCTTTATTATATGACGCATTTAAACACAAAACATCTCATATTTCGGAGTTATAAAAGAGACTCGAAGCAAAGCACGCTTGCTGGTTTTAGTTTCAATAATTTACTAAATAATAAATCAGTACTGGTAAAAACAGGTCCACCTTTTAAAAACGCATCCGCTTTCAAAGAAGCATACATAATAATAATAATGCAATACTGGTAAAAGCAGGGGGAAATACATGAGGTTAAAAGATGATGATGAAAATTGCCATTTATGCTTTTTCATTGCCTACGTGATTTCGAGCTTCAACAGTCATTGCCTACGCGATTTCGAGCTTCAACCCCCCCCCCCCCCACACACACACACACCAAAACAACCTCACATGATAATAAGCATGCCCAGAAAAGCAATTTTGATTATCAAGAGGGAAATATTCCATTTTCAAAATTTGTTGCTGAATTTTTCAACTATTACTGTATTTTCTCTATATTACGTATACGAGTAAAAAGTAAGCTCAATAGAATTCATTTCTATAGATTCATTTCAAAAATTCAAAATATTTTCCCTCCACTTTTAGGGCTTGGCAGTTCAAAACAGTTCAAAATCAGTTCATAGTTATTGCTTGCGATCGAATTATGCTAAATCTTACCTTGAGCAATTTCGAAATTATTAAACATTTAATCTTGTTAGTTCTAATCTAAAAGGAAAAGAATTAAGAGCTTCTCTGTCAGAAACCTTAAAATTATATTGGTTAAACTTGATTGGCTTCCGCGTTCATGATTTTTATGCTTGTTAATGAAGACCTACGAATGAGGAAAAACAATTGACTATTACGAAAGATTTTTATTTCTTTGAAGAAACCATTATGACATAAAACCCTGCTATCGCTTCTCCATGTACTTGGAGATACGTCTGTCAAAACGGGGTTCGTCCTCTAAATAATATTTTAGATTTGATTGTCATAGTTTTTGTAGAAAATATCATGCATATAGGCAGAGTGCTTAATCCGACTAGGCTGTAAAAATGTTTTTTCCTAAAACATTTGATTTCTTTTTTTTTTTATGATCTGGAAATAAAATTGAAATTTTGTTGATTCTAAAACACTCTTTGTTTTTATCATATGTAAGAAAAAAAAACTATAGATAAATATTTTTAATAATATACAACAAATAAAAGTGAAATTGGAAACAACGGTATTTTTAACCGAAAATGAGTGATTTATTTTATTTTTACCGTAAAATTCTCCAAAATAATATTTGATATGTTTATATTAACTCTCTGCCTACTCAGCCGTATTTTGCTTATTTCCGGCATTTCTGTTAAAAAAAGTGTGAAAACTTCTATTGTTTATAGAGCATTTGAATGAATTAATTTACAAATACAATATATAAACGCATTTCCTGAAAAATGAATATTTCACTGTGATTGATTCACTGAAAACAGGATATTTCAAAATCAATTCAATAAAATTACGTGAAATATACTATATAGGTATCCTAAACCTTTGGGATATAATAGACTGCTGATTTTAAGATAGCTTCATTTAGAATTGCTTTACAAACATTTTCAATTCAAAACATAGACACATTTTAACAAAAATCATTAACGACCACTTCAAATGCTCCTAAAATTTTTATTTATTAAAATAATTTTTATCATGTATCATAGGTGAAATAATAATTAAATATTTCCATTATTATTTTTGTAACTGTTTTTTCTGTATTAACATTGTAACTTACTCTGTTTTCTTAACATTGAAAATCTCGCTAAATGTTCATTTAATAAGCAGTATTTTCCGAAACTAAAAGCAATAAATGTATTTTTTTTTTTCTTCTAATAGTGAGCTTTCAAATCTCTTTTAGCCATTTTGTACTATAAAAAATGTTTATGTATCATTTGTAAAAAATCCGGCTCCGAACCTTGCTGGATACCTTAAGGAATGAAAAAAATTGTAATTTGAAGTGTATTTTAGGTGTAGCACCTAAAGTAAACAATCAAGATCCAGAATTCTGTGAATGAAAGAGCTACTTGATCACTCGAATCAAAATTAATCGGTAAAAACGATCAGAAATAAATAGCCATAACAATAACGAATGCAAAAAATAAATAAAAAAACCACCCAGTAGGAGTGGTCGCCCTAATACTTTCTCGCATACTCTAATAAACTTGCAGGCCAGAGAATGCTTTGCATGGCAGTGGCGTACATTGGCGTATGATAGTTACGATTAGGGATTGCAATACCGGACCAAAACTTCAATACCGGTATTCGGTATTTTTTAAATCTTAATACCGGGATACCGGTTTTAATACCGGTATTGGAAATTTTGGTAAAAGAAAGAAAACACAGGTGTTTCTTTGTTTTATTTGCCAGTTTTGTTAGAGAGTGTAAATATCACAAAAAAATAATTTGTAACTTATAAATTATAACAGTATATAATCACAAAAAAATAAACAAACATCTTATTTATTTAAATCACAAAAAAAGTGTAAATATCACTATTTAGTCTATGGTACTATTACAAATTTTTGAAATGTGATCTTAAAAAACATAATGCATCCATTGTTCTGTCATGAAGCCTGAAAAGTAATTTTGTGTAAAAATGACCAGCTGTCGAAAACGCTCTTTCGGCATCTACGCTAGTTGGTGGTACTGTCAGCAATGCGCGATATACTTTTTCCAAGTATTTACCTCTAAATCCCTCATCTTCAAATAAATCGATTTTTCGTCGGATGGTTTTGGATATAGCTGATTTCTGCATTGTATTTTGGTTCTTTGAAATTTTTTTATTTATTCCTAATTCTAATTTTTGTTCAAGAGACAATTCCTTATCACTATCGACAGTAGTGACATCATAATCTTTGATAATTGAACTGAATTCTTCTGAATGTGGATAGGGTTGTGGGTAAAAAATTTTAAGAAAATTTACTCTAAACTTAATCAGATTTGAATTGGTTATTTTCTTTTCTTCTTTTTCATTTTCATTTTTAAAATCATTATAATTATATAAATACCATAAGACATTTTCTATTTCGGTATGCCCTTCTTCTGTGCAATTTTTCTATGTAATATATAATTCTTCAGATAGTGATGTGTGCTGTTCTTTCAGTGACTGCAACATGAAATGTATTGTTGCATTAGCTGTTAATAAATTAGAATCTCTCCGACATAATGAATCAATAGTCAGTTTTATTGGAAGTAGAGCTGATATAGTTCTGGATATTAAGTAGAATTCAGTATCTGAAAAATTAATTTACATGTTTAAGTTGATTATTGCTTTTTGGATTGGATTTCTCAGTTTCAAAAATCGTTCCATCATTAGGAGTAAACTGCTCCAACATGTTTTAGAATCTAATATTAACATATATTCTGTTTTATTTTCATTTAGTATATATTTAAGCAATATATCCTTTTTATAGGGGAACGTTTCAATATCTTAACAATTTTTCGAACTTTATAAATTATAGGAAGCATTTCTTGATAGGTTAATATTTCATCCTCATTAGCAATATCTTCTTCAACAATTACATTGTCATTATCTTCATTGTCAATATCACTCTCACTCTTACTCTTTTCGAAGTTGGAATCCGAAGTTACTATATCCACAATATTTGGATTCTTCTGTTCTTTATATTTTTGGTATAATACATCTATTACTCCTAATTGAATTCCACGTGCATAGCACAACTGCTGATTTTCACCAATCAACTTTCCAACTTTTTTCATAATTGTTGATCCATAGCCGTTATGGCTACTATATTTTTATTCAGAGATAATCCATGTTTCGCTAATTTAGATTTAAGCAATTAATTAGCTAATTAATTTCTCCCGTTAGGGAGACATAAAAACAAAAACGTATACTATTTTGCTATGTTCGCTATACCTGAACATATAATGGAGACAATTTTAAAAATTTCCAGCAAATACCGAAAAACCGGTATTTAAACTTGTGAATACCGGTATTACAAAATTGTACAAATGGCTCAAAATACCGGTATTCGGTATCCCGGTCTACCGGTATTGCAATCCCTAGTTACGATATATTAACTTTTGACGTGAATTTAGCATTTTTATTGAATCTATCATGCCCTCCTTGGCGAATTATTTGACGATTAATCCCTGGCATGTGTTAATTGTGTCCATCAATCGTTCTGCTTTGTTAACTGATTGAAACAAAAATTTGACACAAAACTGCACTTGTAATCACAAAATTGCGTACCAAATTTGATATGTTTAAGTCACAGCATTTTTGAACTATCACGTTTTCATATTTCTGAAAGTGCAGATCGACAGACGGTCATTTCTTTGTTGAATTTGGCTTAAAATTTGATTAGCGCCTACACTTTAGATGTGAAATCTGTGCACTGAATTTTATCTATCTAGCTCTCTTCGTTTTGCAATTATCACATTAACTTATATTTGAACAGCTGGACACCCGGACTTCCTCTGGACCAAATTTTACTCAAAATTTGATAGAAATCTGTAAATTTAGTGCAAAGACCATATACATAATTTTAACCCGCCAGCTCAAAGCGGTTTTAAGTAACCTTTGTCACAGACAGACAGATATTTTCTAAAAATGCGTTTTGCCAACTCAGGGAGGCCTAAACCGCAAAAATTCGTCAAAACCTCGAGTTTGATTTTTTTTTTTTTTACGCAATTTTACTACTTATATGAGAAAGTAAAAAGAATCGTGTATCCTTTTTTTTTTCTGACATAATTTTTGTATTTGCTACAATGCTATTTCATCCCTTTGGTTGTGAATTCAAACTCCGCCAGCTGAAGACTCTCCGTGTGTGTGTGGTGGCTGGCGCACGTATAAATCCGTCGTGGTCACAAAGTCCTTCATGTCGAGAGTAATACTACTGCGGGTACTGGTTCAGAGGTGATCGTTCTCTGATTCAGGTCTAAATGACGATCTGTGGATGAGTGAATGAAATGCATAAATAAAGTCCGCCCCGTAAAAAGGGTGTGACGCGTGTAGTTTCAAAGTCGCACACTTGGCCGTAGTTGGCGCTACTGTAAAAAGAAGAGACGCTCATTCGGCTTAAATCGCTGATAGATAACTGTCAGCTGGCTGGTAAAGTGCCATAAGTCACAACATAACAACGATGCTATTTTTGAATTAGTGAAATAGTGCAATTGTTTGTTAATATAAAAATAGTTGGAGTGCTTATATGGAGATTCAACAATTTTAAAAGTTAGTTTTACAATTAAGAGTTTAACATAAGTGAATATCGACATAATAAAAATAATCATACATATTTATTTGTTTTTATTTAAACAAACATTTTACGCATATTAGTAACAGGCTTGAATTCACTTTTATTTGTTGAATTTTTGCAATTGCTTTCAGAGCTAATTCATAATTCAGGCACAATAACCGAGCCGAAATTT
Organism: Argiope bruennichi; assembly: GCF_947563725.1. NCBI lineage: Eukaryota > Metazoa > Arthropoda > Arachnida > Araneae > Araneidae > Argiope > Argiope bruennichi. The sequence continues at coordinate 18,897,548 of NC_079155.1, forward strand.
CCAACCAGTTGCCTTTTAAATTTGGTGTAACTTTACATGAAATCGTTTGAATATATTGCCACATTTGCCAATATACGTCCAATATTTTACATGAAATCGTTTGAATATGTTGCCACATTTATCAATATACGTCCAATATTTTACGTGAAATCGTTTCAATATATTGCCACATTTACCAATATACGTCCCCTATCTAACTTGAAGACGGAATTATATCTTTATTTTGAAAATCGAATGGTATATTTTGCTTATTCTTGAATTTAAAATAAAATACGATTAACTGAATTATCACAATCACAGACTGACCCGTCGGAAGGCACACGGTAAAACTTGAATGACCGGACCGCTGCAACAGCAACACTGTGCCGAACTGTGGTTGAATCCTAAGAGCCATCCATCACCTGCTACGGTACAATTCTTCGCTAAGGAAGTACGTCCCAACATCGATGGGAGGAACCAGACCCCCACCTTTTCTTGTGTATGGTGTATTTTCACCCACAGTGGTGCCGAGTACCAACCACCATGCCGAATGCTCCTCGATGACGAGGTGCCCACCCCTATGGACCGATTAACTGTATAAAATAATTTGGAATTAACAAGAGAATGTTAGCATTGAAACCAATAGCGCAAACCAAGTCAAAATTTCAGAATTTCATCACCATATCATGTACAATTCTTTTCCACAAGTCTTCAGACATTTATTTTGTTATGAACGCAAGAAGTTCTGACAATTTCTATTATAGGAAGATCAGTATAAATACAATATATATTTCATCTTCGAAACTAATATTAACTTTTCGGAGCGTGGAGAAAATCGAAAATAAATTTTGAAAACGCGTTTCAGACAAGTACCTTGAAGATAAGCGTCGTTTGTCTTGGTATTTTATCAGCAAAAATGAAATAAATAAATAAAAATAAAAAATATAAAAAATAAATAAGAAAGGAAGAAAGAAAAATCGTTCAAATATAGAGGTATATAACCTTTCTGAATTCAGAAGATTTATTTCTTAAATCTCAAAGGAGATAAGCTTCAATTATTTTTACAAAGTATCTTTCTAATCTATTATATTCACTTTTCTTTCTATTTTTTTTTTCTGAAATTTCTATTTTAAAGGAAATGAAAGCCACTGGAGTATGTGAGACATGCCTCATGGAATCAGAAGTCATTTCATCTGTAGAACATTCATTATTTTATATTATATTCTAAATAGTTGTTTCACGCTTAGAAATATGAGAAGAAGAAAATATCGAGCAGTTTCGAGTTATTTTATTTTCCATTTGTAATAAACGGGGAAACCTCTTTCATTTTGTTATGAAAGAATTATGAACGCATTCAACATGAAGGGAATAATTATTCAACTTTTTATTTAGAATTACCGATAAGTTTTAGTTTTGCTGGAATTCTGCATTTGGAATATGCATAGAATTCAGATCATTGAACTCCGATTAATGAATCTTTAATGTACTGCATTTATACACTTTTATCTTTATTTGGAATAAAAATAAAAGTGTGTGTATTGGCGCTCACTAGGATAGACCGCTTACCTAGAACTACCAAACTTGATATTGTTACGAAATTTCCGGGGTTCGTTTGGATAGTGGGGGTTATATGGTGTGAAGAACGCTCAATCAGCAGGCGGCAATAGAAAATAAAACAACGACGTTTATTTACACGAAGACACACAGGACAGCACAAAGACGACAACTATATACAGCACAGAAGACGATTATCTTCAGCCGAGACGTTCAACATACAACATGACTCTACTGCAGACAGTAGCACACAGCTTAGTTCAGCACTAGCTTCAATCCGTCGCTGCTCCGCTTAGCTCTGGAAGGCCAGTTCTTTACCGTCGGTTCCGACTGCTCTTCGACTCCACTGGTCCACGACTCAATTCACCGTCGATCCCGACTACTCTCTTCGATCTGGTTCACGACCCAATTCACCGCCAGCTGCAGCTCCTTTTATAGATCCTTGGAGGCGGGGCTAGAAGCCTCCCAACCAATCAGGAACGTTCAAGGCTTATCTCAGTTCCTACTGGACGGATCGAGAAAATTATCGATGTTTCGGGTATAATCTATTTTGGCGCCAAAGTCGCCAAATTCATCGCCAAGTCGCCAAATGGTAGCCAAGTTTGTCGCCAAGCTCTGGGACCTCCTATGGAACCAACTATGCTAGGAAGCAGCATCACAGGTTCGTAACAATACATATGCGAATGTGTGTATATTGTGCTTCAGAGGCTAGACAGCATAACCTAGAGTTACCAAACTATACATATGCGTGTATGTGTGTGTGGTTTATTGGCGTTTTATAGGCTATTTTAACTTAGAACTACCGAATTTGGCACATATATACTTTGATGTAATAAAATGTACACCTTGAAGATATTTTTTTAAATTTTGATTAATTAAAAATTGAATGAAACTGCAGTTGTTGTTTTTTTTGTGATAACTTAAGAAAATATTGCAGCACAAAAATTATTTTTAACCAATTTATAATTCAAATAATTATCTTTTCAATGACACCAATTTTCATGCGATGTAAATTTTTTTTCTTCTAAATTTAATGAATTAAAAAAATTTTTTGACATATTTTCCAACAAGAATACAAAGATATGCATAGACTCTGAACAAGTATTAAACGCATCACAAACAATAATATAAAAACATATTAGTAATTCTGGAAGAATATCAAAATTATTGATAAAAGTCACTATTAAAGCTGCAGATATTTTTTTCATTTTTGTTTTATAATTTGAATTACTATTGCTATTAATTTAAAATAAAATGAAATCTGCAAAATAGTTTCACAAAAGTGAATTTACTCAAATCATTCCTGGTAAAGCAAATTTGGGTAAAGCAAGCTATATGTTTATTTTATTCTGAGAAGATTCTGTAAAAGATCTAAATTTATATTTAAAACATCAAGAAAAATACCAAATTTTACTTTGTTTGAGGTTAGAAATTAGGTTATATAATTAAGAGGCTAAAAATCGCAATGTATAGATTTTTTTATAAATTTTGAGAGCTGACAGAAAATAAGGGAAATGCGTAGTAAAATGAATACAACGGTGTAAGACTTCTACAATAATATGAATCATATATCTATCAAAATTTGAAGTTTAAAAATATTTTGCTCAAGAAACTATTAAGTCCAAGTTACATAAAATATTTAATTGAAAATTTTAGAGACCATTAACCCAGCAATCGGCTGGAACATAGAAAATTGTTCCAACAAGTTTCACTAATAATGGCTGGAAAGTAGAAAGTCGTTCTTTGTACATTCAAGAGCCACTGTTTTAAGGAGATGCGAGTTCTGGATCGTCGCCGGGTAATGGGTTAATCTCGGTGAACCAGCTGGTTGCCAAATGAAGCTAATTTGGAATAAGGTCCTTCGTTTAATACTCCATATAGTAGAATCAGTCAATATTAAACGAATGCAGACCTGTGCTTAAATAAATGAACACGGTTATTTCGAGGTAATCTATTAAAATATTATAAATTTCATATCATTAACAGCTATTAGGTTCTCCTAAATTTGAACCGTAAAATCAACGATGCATTTGAAAAGAACCTTTAATATCAGATTAGCAAATATTCCTATGAAATCTTAAATTATTCAATAATACATTTGAATGACTTACTTAAGTACTTCCAAGAGAAGCGAAAACATGCAACTTTGCATTTAACATAAATACTGAATCTATTTTTAGAAAATGAATGGAATGTTTGCCTTATTGATAAGTACAAAGGTAAATGTTTGGAAATTCTATTAAGAGAATGAAGCAATGTATCCGAAGTTAATATTTCTCTTTGATGTCTTGAAACTCGAAAAGGACATTGACGATCTCTTCTGATAATAAAGGGGAATCTGTCTGTGTGTGTGGAGGGGGAGGGAGGGGGTTACATGACAGTGTCGTTTGATCTAAGGCTATTCAAATATTGTATTGATATATTTTTCAGATTGGAAATGTATACATCCGAGAATTTTCTTTTGAAATGTTAATTAATTGAAAATTAAATGGGACTTTGTCGTTTCTTAGCGATAATTCTAGAATGAAATGAAATTTTAAATTGAAATGTAAATGGTTTTTAATGAAATTTATTTTCATTAAAAGTCATTGTGGCTATGAAATTCAAACCATCTTCATTGTTTCATCAAATGTTTAATCGCGAGATTTCCTTCCATTGTTGAAAGTTATAGACGAAAGATTGTGTTAACCCTTATGTTCATTTTGTATAGTATACCATACATACAACTTTATAAAAATATACTACCACTATAAAATAAAAAAATATATAAAATATAAAAATATAAAATATATATATATATATATATATATATATATATAATATAAAATAAGCTACCTATATACATTTTTTTTTGCTTTTCTTCAAAAAAGCAATCTTGCCACGATAAGGGTTAACTATCTCTGCAGATGACTTGAAGCATCGGAAAGTGAAGGTACATCACCAAGAAAGTGAATGTGCAGTTGAAGATAGAATACCCAGACACTGAAGTTTTCAATGGGATATAAAAACTTGAAACTCAATGCCATTAGGGAAGATTTATGTATATAGTGAACAGAACAAGCATAAGGTTATTAATAAATCACATATTTAATGTCTGATAAAATTTGTTGCTTAAAGATAATTTGATGATGGAATTATGCATATTAAGTTAAGAAGATTTAACAAAATAAAACACAAACAGCCATCCTATAAATTATTTGATCGATAAAAGCTACTAGTATTAAATAAATGAATTATTTTATTTCTATCTACATTTTTACAAGAAAGCGTAAAGATCTTATTTTAAATTATTCAATATATCTGTAATTTTTTTTATCTCTTTGATTTTTTAGAATTTAGATCAAATAAAAACTCGATTTGCTTAATTTTTTTTTAAAAAAAGTAATTTTATAAGTAATTTTTAATGAGATCAGTAATTTTTAGAAATTACTCATCCCATGCTCATGTAATACAAGTAAAATTCAGAGAAAATATTGTAATCCTCAAAAATTTCGAACTCTAGAATTTGACAAATCTCCACTTTTAGCTCTCCCTGGATTCGAAAAACACATTTTTGGAAACCTTTCTATCAGTGACAAAGATACTCAAAAACCCTTGAGCTAGACAAATGAAATTTGGTATGTTATCTTTATACCAAATTTGTAGATTTCTGTTAAATTTGAAGCAAACTCCGTTAAGAGGAAGTCGGTTTGAGTGTATATTAACACAATAACTATAAAACGAAGAGAGCTAGATAGATAATATTCGGTACACATATTTAGCATCCATAGACATCTATTAAATTTTGAAAAAAAAGCATTTTTTTTTTAAAATCTTATTCGCGACAATATATTTTAACGTATTGTTAGTAAAGTATAAACATAAACAACGTAACAACGTGCACTTAACCTTTTAGATTACCTCTATTTAGAAAAATTTAAGGACCGGGATGATCTGGTTGGTAGGATGTTTGATTCGCATCCCTTGGGTTGCGAGTTCGAACCCCGCCGGCCGCAGACTCTCTTTGTGCATGTGTGGTGACTGGTGCACGTATAAATCTGTTGTAGTCACAAAGTCCTCCATGTCGAGAGTTATAACACTGGGAGTACTGGATCAGGGGTGATCGTTCTCTGATTCAGGTCTAAATGACGATCTGTGGATGAATAAATGAAATGCATGAACGAAGTCCGCCCCGTAAAAAGGATTGTGACGTGTGAGTAGCTAAGTTGTACTCTTGGCCTTTGCTGGCGCTACAGGAAAAACAAGAGACCCTCATTTGGCTTAAATCGCTGACAGATTATTGTCAGCGGACTTGTAAAGTGCCATAAGTCACAACACAGAAGAATTTAAAGCCGACAAAAACATCCACAAAAGTAAGGAATATTTTCGAATCTACAAAATTGTATAAGCATCGATGTATAATATGCTAGTATGCTACATTTTATTACATATTTAAATGGTAGACTCAGCTACTTTGTCACATGATTGTGACGTCATCACAGTGAGCATGAATTGACTAAATCGACATTTCGGAAAAACGAATTACGAATTTCGATATAATATTTGTAAAAGTTAGAATTTAGTAGATTTTTTTTTAAAAAAATTCCATTAAGCATCAAAAAAAAAAAACCCATTCTAAAAATTATATTAATATTTAATTATACTCATATTAAATTAAATATTTCTACAAATAATATTTTTCTATAATATTATCGTCTGGAAATGCAATTAATATTATTCATAAATATATTTATTAAATTAATATTATTCATTTTCTTCTGAAAGTACTTCAGCTATGTGAATGAATGTATTAAATCGCTAACTAGAAAATAAATATGTAAGTATGGATTCCATATTCCAAGAATTCGAAGAATTGTGACTATTCCGTCCTCCGTGAAAATTGTTTAAAAATTAAATAGATTTTTTTTTTTTTCGCATATCAAATAACATTTTGTTTCTTGTGGTTTGACTTTTCAAATAACTTAATATTTCATTTAGAGATATTTCACGGATATTTGATATTTAGCTATTTGATTTAAACACTCATTCAATTCACATTTTATTTCCTTGATCTTTTTTTTATTTTCACGTATGCAAAATATACAGAAAGTAATGTAGTCGTTAAAAAAATACGAATTCGATATTTTAACAAGAATGTTCAAATCTCCATAACTCCGAAAAGTCTATATTTGGCATTATATCTATCTGCCTGTTTGTGAATATGATAATTAAAAAAAATGATTAAAGCTGATCCACAAGGGCATAAAATCTATAGGAGAGTATGGAGTTAGTTCCGGAGTGACCACTCTTTTCGGCCATTTCATGTGAAAGCTCATGATCATTAGATGTATCAATAGTCACCTATTCCCTGTCCATTGTTAAAAGTATCACTTTATAAAACTTTGACAAAGTCTCTTTAAGCATAAATAATTAGATCGATTTTGCCAATTTATATTGCCACTTTAAACGGATAACTAACAGACCAAAACATGCAAAATTGCATAGCTCTAAGGTCTCTCTGTATCTCAATAATTCCGGATCATATTATTGTAAAAAATCTATTTTTACTTCATCTTAAAATGAAAAATATCTAGCTTTTCGAACACACAAAATTTATTTCCATGCATTTTCTATCGTTTCTATTTTTTAAATATATTTTTCAAAACTGATTTAAATACAAACAATTTAAGAATTTTTGCTTTTTATTGATCTAATAAAATTTAAATCAGTTTTATTTTTCATCAAATTTTTCACTCATATGCTTTTGTCAATAATAATTAATAAAAAAGAAAAGAAAAGAATTATTTAAAAAGTCAAACAAAAATATATTTCTGCAACATTTCTTTCTAAATAAAATGTTCATTTTGACTTTATTAATATGATATTGCTATCATGCACTGTTGTTCCTTATGTAAACTGACTAATAAAAAAAAATGTTTATCAGAACTGATTCAATGAAGCTACAGATGGACGATTCAAGTCTAAAACACGGTCAAGCTACAAATGTATCGAACTACAAGTTAGGTTTTTCTTTTCCGATTTTAGAAGAGTCATTCTTTTCCCCCTATTCTGAAATCTGTGCAGCGACAAATTCGCGTTCTTATGATTCGAATAATTGTTATTATATGGCATATTTTTTTTTTTTTTAATTTCTCAATATACTACAAAATAAATCTCATCTCAGAAAAGGTGAATTTCGAATTTAACTGGTGCTTCCAGAATTACCCCGTGGCGCCATCTGATGCTCTAAAATATTTCAAGGAAAATACGATTACTGAGTGATTTGAGAAATTTGTTTTACAGAACAGAACAGGATGTCATTAAGTACATTCGGATATCAGTTTTCCTTTTTTATCCCCTTCCTGAACTTATATTTATTTAATTATTTTCTTATATTGTTAATATTTTGATATATAAATATAACAAAATATTTAGCACTAAGAATTTATGCATAATATTTAGCTTTCAGCACGTATATCAAAATTTGTATAACTAAAAATTGGAACAATTTTTTCTTACAGTATCGACATGAAGATGGGAATTGACATAATGATAATTAAGGTTAAATATTTCATGAGACTCTTAGTGTCTGAATCCACCACCATTCACACCATTGCTTTTCTCAGAATATTATCTGGATAAAATTGAATATTAAAAATGTCTTTCAATATTTAGTATTGTAATTTTTTTAAATTTATTACTTAATGTAAAATTAATTTTAAAAATGCTGTAAAATTAATTTTTAAGAACAGGAGTCGAATTAAGTAGAGATTTCGATGCTGTGCTTAGCTCTTTAAATTTTTTTCGTATTTTTAAAATTATTGATAAGAGAGAATAGATAGATTTATCTTACCATTGATATTTGGTTTGTTTACATTTAAGATTCCGTTCTTTTGTTATAAGTATGCAGTGTATAAATACTGTGAGACTTTCCCTTCAATACAGAACTCGGAGTAAGAAACATTGCGTTGGTAAAAGTTAATGTTAATAATAAAAATAATCGTTTTCTTTTTTCGCTGTATTTAAAATAAATCTTAATGCAAAAAAATGTCTCATTTTATTTCTTTTAAACATGAAATTCGGATCACAGAATAATCGCTATAATTTTCGAAGATTATAATTGAATTACTCCTTTTCTTTCGATTTTTCTTTTTAATTCTAATGAGTAATTCTAACATGAAAGTGAATTGCTGAATTCTTGAAACAGCGATAATTTTTATTTATAAATATTACATCTTTTTTTTTTCGAATCATTAAGTCTTGTTGTATCAGAATGCTTAAATTATACGTTATTCGAATTATAATTGTTTTTTTCTGTAATACTTGTAATAATTTTTAATAAAATTTCTTATTTCCTTTTCCAGTTATCCAATTTCATATCGGTTGTGAAAATGAGATTATTTTTCCCATACTTCTGTGTAAGTAGTCGTAAAAATGTAAATATGCAGTCATTTTGTAATTTTATACAAATAATAACAATAATAAGAGGAAAACACTAAAAATTTACCCATTTGTATTTTGCAAATTAATTAATATTTTGATTTTTTTCTTTCATTTCCACAGCAAAGTATTTTTAGCAGTGCAGTTGGAAAATCTCGACTACCTTCATAGCAGTGTAATTACCTAACAAAGATGTCAAGGCTTTTTAAGTGTTTCTTTAATGTGCACCGTGATTTACCTGGATTATGTTCCCTGTAATGTGGAATCCAAAATTAGTTCCAAGACCCTAGTGGTTGCCTCCCTATTTAGGAGAGTGCTTTGTGTAAGGAAGGCTATTTTGGTGTATTATGTAACTCACATTTTCGTTTATGCTTTGGCTTCAAAAAGATCAGAATTGACGCCGAAGTAATTTTTTTTAGAAGACTGTTTATACACATTTTTTAAAGTTACTTTAAAGTGCGCGCATAACAATTTGTAGGAAAAATATTTTTTCACAAACAATTAAGAAATTCAATTAGAACTGGCAAATGAAATATAAATAATACCTCAATAATGCCTCTCGTTAAGAAGTTATTAATCAATTAACGTAAGTAAAAATTTTGAAATTAGGAATTTAAAAAAAAAAATCATTTTCTTGATTGATATCACCATGCAGAATAGTACATCATTCTTAATAACTTTGATTTTAAATTTCCTATAATCCCCTGCAACATTTTTATTTTTAAATTGGTGAGATTTAATTATACAGCATTGATGAAGCCAATAATCATCTAAGCCTTAGTTCACGCCATTATAATTTTGTGATGAAGAAACTTTCCAATTGGTTTATATATGTTTCGATTAAAATAGAAAAAAAAATAATAATTTATAACTATATAACCAAAATAATTCAAACTTTTCAGAAATTCATTTACTAGGCATTCATTCTGAAATGCATCGTGAAGCTAAAAAAAAAAAAAAAAAAAAAGCTATTGAAAATCAATAATTTTTCTTCTTATGATGATTCAAAAACGATCAACGATAAAATATTTCGCTGCTTTTTTAAAGTTCCTTTTAAAAATCTTCTGATGCATTAGATATAAAATAATTCTTTCTTGCGCTCATAAAAAAATATTCCATATTTAATTTATTTCTCCAACCAAGAAAATTGTATGCGTTATGAAAATTTTTAATAATTTGTATTAGACTCTTCGATTCAAATATAGAATTAAGAGTTAAAAGTTAATAGAAGTTAACTAACTTTTAATATTTGAATAGCAGTAAACAATTACACAGTGTGAAATTTCTTTCAATATGTTTATAAGGAGCTCCAATTTTGAAGGGGGGGGGGTATTTTTAATTTTTGCTACAAATAATTATATTATTCTGTATATATTAAGTTCATTTGTAAACGCTTAATATTTTGATTAGTACCAGCAAACATTTTTTAATTGAAATTGCTTTAGAACTTTATGCTTAATATAATTTTTAAAAATAATTTTGAAGAGAAAAAAATGTATAGAAGTAATAAATAACAGGAAACAGTTATAGCAGTTACTAAAAATATAAAGAGGAAAGAAACATAAAAAAAGTACGTATTCAAAATTTTAATTTAGTAATGTATATTAGACATTAGTTTTTCGTTTATTTTTTGTTAATATCTAGTAATAATTTTTGAAGATTCATTAAAAAAAGATCTTAGCTTTAAAAGTGATACTTTTTAAAAAAAGAGTAAAGAAATCAAATGGGTATGCAAAATAGCAGATGAAATTTCATGATGGAAAATTTTAGAATTTTAACTTAGTAAATTTTTTTTTAGAATTTTATAAGAAATTTTAAAATGTAAGAAAGATTATTGATTGTTATATTAGAAGTGCTTTGATAGAATATTGTTTAATTATAGGTTTTTTTTAAAAAAAATTTAGGTTTTGAAGTTAAAAATTTCTACCTGTGATATATTTTTTTAATTCTTTTATTTTTAGATATTTACATGTTTTAAAACGTGAAAGTAAGAGATATGAGGGATATATATCAAGTTCACGTTAAAAAACGCTATTTTTCTTTATTAAAAGTACCAGTTGGAGGTTAAAAGTCTAATTCTACAATAATTTCGCATTTTGTTGATGTATATTTTTACTTTTTGTTTCTAATTTGAATTGCACTCAATAATCCTTGTGATTATTTCATAAAAAATAGAGGGGAAAAAATTCGAAAGGAACTAACCGATCGTCTATTGCAGGACTCCTATAAATTTTCTCTCTAAATGTCGTCCGCGTGGCCTAATGGATAAGGCGTCTGACTTCGAATCAGAAGATTGCAGGTTCGAGTCCTGTCGCGGACGTGCAATGTGAAAAACTTTTTTAATTTTTTTTTGTAATTATTGATGTCGATTATTTTTATTAAATATTTGATGTTCATTTTATTAATATAAATAAACGAAATTTTATTTTAAGTGTGAAGATTTAAAATTTTATTAAGTAACAATTTTTAATTGATTATTTGCGGAGATTAAATATTTGAAACAGCATCAAATAAAATTATTTAAAAGAAAGAGAATTATATATAATGTATTTTTGATAAATGTAGAAAAAATTCTGCAAGCATTAAAAATTTGTATATTTCTTTTCAAAAATGGGATAAATGTAATGAATTTCTGTAACTTAATATTTTTTAATGTTTGCTGCGATTTCGATAGATTTTTTTAAAGTAATTTTTTGGAGTATTATTTTTGCTAAGTTCTGTGCTTATTACTGCTCATTATTTTTGGCTGTGTTTCTTTTCTTATAATTTCGATTTCAGAATTTTCAAAAAATATGCTAAGGTGTAAAAAAAAGAACATTCATATTTTTTTAAGTTTTATTAACCAATTTTTAAATCTTGTTAAACAATTTGTTAAAATAACATTATATTTAAATCTAACGATTTTTGAAGTTGTGAAAACTATTTTTTTTTTTAAATCGTTTCTCCTCATTTTCTTCTAAACTCAACTTATTCAAATTGCAAACGATTTTTTTATAAAATGGAATATTCAAAGAAATTTCCTATTCATAGCAGCTCAGAAGCTTGGCGAGAATTATTTAATTTACATCATCAGAATAGTTTATTTAGAGTATGAGGACGCTAATTATTAATAAAGATCGATACTGAGAAACTTCTTAGAATATAAGTTATAGAAATTGCTGAAAATAGAAATTGCCTTGCATAAGTTCATTTTATTGATTGATTTGAAAGTTTTGCTACAAGTATACTTTCATAGAAGTCTTGTTTCTAGGCGATCATAAATTCAAAATAGTTGATATAATAAATGCTTTTTACAAAAATATTCTTCACTTAAATAAAAATACTTTTATTTTATTTTTTATTTTTTTATTTATTTTGGAAACTCTAGCATTGATAAAATGACGCAGAAATATAACTAAAGAAGAAATATAATTTTCTTGATTCAACTATTAATACTAAAGAAATTTACAAGAAATAAAAAGAAAATATGAATTAATACTAATGTTAATTTATGCACTTTTATTCAAAAATAATTAATAATCAAAATTTACATGTAGTGATCATTAATCAACGCAAACAGAAAAGAAAAGATATCATTGATCATGAAAAAAAATTATTTAATAATAAATAAGCAAATAACTTTTTGAGCTTTAATTTCTTCTGCCAATTTTAAAATTCTTCTTTTTTTATTCTCCGTAAATAAATTAATATATTAAATATAACACAAAATCTTTCATATTTGCGAATATGAAAGATTTAATTTAATTTCTGGTTCGATCAATCTCTGAAAAGCAACAACTTTACAATCTTTTTAAATGGCCTTTATCTTGGTCATGTCACTTATTTAAAAAATAATATTGCAACTTTTAAAGCATTAAATATATTAAGACTAGAAAAAAAAATCAAATATATCTAATAATAATTCATTATAAAATATTTTTGAAAACAAACATTCAAGATATTTACGTCATTTATTTAATAACAGAACTTTTTTTTTTTTATTCTGTAAATCAATATTTTTAAATAAAATATAGATGAGTGTTAAAATTTATCTGTATTTTTTTTTTTTTTTTTTGTAATTAAAAAGAAACATAAAATATTATATCAACTGTAAAACGAAAGGAGACTGGAGATTTTTTTCTAAATATATTAATTAGCATTAAATTCTATATTAACTTGTAAATATATCAGCTTTCATAGAATATTATATCAACTTTAAACAAAAGGAGAGCGAAGATTTTTTTCTAAATATATTAGCTTTCATTACATGCTGTAGAAATGAAGTCTTTATTTTCACTTTTATCAAATGAAAAAAATGACAAATTCAATCATGAAAAAATCGAAACTCACATAAATAAGTGGGTAATATAAATGATATTTACTCAACCACTTGCAAAATATATGAAAAGGAGAAAAAGAAAAAAATTCGTCCGCGACAGGATTCGAACCTGCAATCTTCTGATTCGAAGTCAGACGCCTTATCCGTTAGGCCACGCGGACGACGAGTACAATACAGCAGTCAGGCTACCATTCTCTGATCAATAACCCAGACTGGAACGGGAAAGCGTAAGAAAGTTCTCCGTTGGAGAGAGAACCTTCACATCAGTTTAGGGATCATCAACTCATTTCTGTTGTTATGTCAACATGATCTTTAGGGAGAAGGAACGAGATTAATGTTCTTGCAAGAATTAATTTTCTTATATTTCTCTCTTTACAATGTCTTTTATTTTTTATTTTTTTTGACAATGCGAGTTTTAGGTAAGAGCTAGAAAAATATTTTTGACATTTCTATTGCAAGGATTTTCAAAAATTCTTAGAATGCCTTTATAATAAGAATACATGTTCGCCAAATTTTCTTTTCATTGCAAATATTTTTTAAAAAATTTCGAATTTTGATGAAAAATGACACGCGAAAATCAGGATTTGCGTGAATTTTAAATAGTTTTGCAAAACTAATTCGATATTTTTGAAAGATTTTTTTTTTCAACATGGAAGCAGATGTATTGTTAATATCTATTCTGTTAATCTGAAATAAATATAGTTAGAGTTAACACATATCTTCTGAATGATATTTCTGATGTTAGTTAAAATTGTTAATTTAACCTGACTCCTTTCAAATAATAATAATTTTCTAAAAAAATATGTTAATCCACAACTTTTAATATAAATACCCCGACTTCCTTATATTCTTTCTTAGTACAGCTTATTTTCCGAGTAGCTTTATTTTATTTCCGTGTAGCTTTATTTTTTTCCATGTATTGAATTATTTAAATATTATGTGATAATTCCTCTTTTCTTGGATTAATTTATTACAAAAATTGAATAAATGTCTGCAGTTTTGATGTCAAACCATATGTACCAAATTTGTTTTGTACATTATATTTTTGTGTTGTTTTATTGTATGTTTATAATATACTGATTTTTTTTTGTTTGTTTGTATTGCACGGTGGTATATTTCGGCATTTAGTAATCCCAGGTATTATACATTATGAGGAACCTCTTTTAATGAATTTTTAATTTAATGTCTCATCTCAATACAATTTTAATTTAATATGTTGATGATTTTTTTTATAATGCAAATAATTTTATTTTCTTAATTTTCTAAAACCCAATATATTTTTATTCATTTAATTTTTAATACGTGTGTCTGGGAAAAAAGTTACAAAAATAATATACATATATATATAGAGAGAGAGTGTGAGAGAATTTAATCAATATCAATTAATGATTTCCATATTTACAAATAAAAGCAATCAATTACTCTTATATTTTATAAGAAAATAATAAACTTCAAACAAAAATAGCATTAAAACATAAACTTACAGAACTTGTTAAATGAAATATAAAATAACCAGTAAGATAATATATTATAAATAAGTAGCTGATTATATTTTAAATTATTTTTTATGGTTTTAATGATTTAATAAACATACAATTAAGCCTGATATTTTATAATTTACAGAACCTGTATTTTCACAGAACTAAGTAATTAGGTCAATAATATTTTTAATCTGCACCTGCTCTTTCTTCCCAGCTGCCCCAAGCAGCTGCCTAGTCCGCCAAATCGGAAGTCCGTCGCCGATTTAAATATTCAATAATAAATAGACAAAGTATTCTCTGTTGCATCTAACACGATATTTGACGCAGGTATACAAACGAATGCTTATCAAATTTATATCTCTAAAATATTGTTCAAAATTGTTTGCTTTTTTTTTTTTTTTTTTTTTTTTTTACCTTCTCGTATGCGAAGTATAGAGGAATTATTGTAATTGACAAAAAATTTGGAATTCGAGATTTTGACGAATCTCCATTGTATGACCTTCCTGAATTCGAAAAATAGATTTTTGGCATTATGTAAAAAGATAACTAAAAGGAGCTTTTAGCTACATTCCTGAAATTTGGTCATTCATCTTTACACCAAACTTTTAGATTTCTATCGAATTTCGAGCAAAAGACTTTGAGAGGAAATCTGTCTGAATATAAGTTAACATAATAACTAAAAATGAACAGAGTAAGTTGAATAAAATTCTGTACATAAATTTATCAGATCTATAATGCAGACATCTATGGAATTTTGAGTCAAATCCAGTGAGGGATCAAAATGTAAATATATCAATCTGTTCTGATCATCTGTCGGTTTGTATTTTCAGAATCATGTAAACACGATTGCTCAAAAATGTAAATATATCAAATTTGGTATAGAATTTTGTGACTACATTTTTTTTTTTTTTTTTTTTTTTTTTTTTTTTTTTTGTCAAATTTTGGCTACAAGCTGTTGGGAAAATGCTCTAAACACAAATTCACTTTTATTAGGGAATATGCGAGAAAGTTTTTGGGGAAGACACCCCCGCTAGTTTTAATTAAGCAGATCTGAAAAATGAAGTGACAGTACAAATTATATTTGCTGAAAAAACTGCTGCAATGAATAATTATTTTGAAATAAAAGAATAAAGTTTTACCTTTATGTGTTAGATATAGTTATTTCCAAAATATTTAAATGATTAATATATGTTTATTTACTTTAGGTAAAGGATCGATGATAGCAGATATTCTTAGGTATACACATTAAAATGACTCTTCTACAATACGGCATTTTGCTCTTAAACCTCTCCAGTATTTCCGCATTTTAGAAGAACGAGCATGGAATTTATAAAGGAAAATACATACAAAAATAGGAAATACAAAAGAAATAGGGATATTAAAATAAATTATAATTAATCCGACAATAAACTACTAATCGGAATATCAGTTTTAATTATAACAGAATTTTTCTCATGTACGAAATAATATACGGCATAATTGTGCCTGCTTTGTTGAATAAGCATAGAACAATGCTATTAAAATGCATTTTTCAATGAATCTCTATTTATCAGAGTTTTCGTTAATCCATATTTTACTATGCTGAATTACTTAGAGCAAATTTACAAAATTCACTTCAGAAGCTTCTTTTTATTTTATATAAAACACCCAATAGTTACTTTAGCAATTGCAAATAATGCTTTCTCTCTCTCTCCCTCTCTTTTCTACTTGGAAAAAGTAAGTATTGGTGTGTGCGCCTGTCTCTGATTCATAAACAATCATGGCTGTTAAAAGTCAAGAAATTTGTAATTTAGATAGTCATATTAGTGATTCAATGCCTTCCTAAACCAGAAATTTACAGTTTAATGTACAAAAAAATTAATATTTTGCGAGGGTTTTTTTGTGTGTGGGGGGTGGGGTGGGGGTGGAGGAGTGATTTTTTTTCAAACGCTTTTACCATAGTATCGTTTCTGATAATCGCGAAAAAAAGTAAAGAAAGAAAAGGAACTATGCACCATTGAATAAAATAAAAAATCGTCACTTGTTCTGAATGTCTAATATGACTTCCTAAATTATTTTCAGAAAGTTTTAAAATCTAATAATTTTTTTGAAGATATAAAAATTAAAATTCCAATATCTGATTCTCTAAATTCGTTATATTTTCAGATTTTTTCAGGTAATAAATGAAACATTCTCCCTTAATTTAAAACCAGAACTGTTGACAAATCTTTATCTGTAGATTTTGTATTAATCGTTTTCCTGATCAATTCAAAAAAAATTCCGTTTTTCTGTTTGTTTTTTTTAATTCTAGAAACGAAAACAGCAAACGACTTTTCAGTCAGGAACACTAAATTAATTAATTATGAGCGACTCTAAGTGAGATATTTGAATAAGGATTTTGATTTATGATTTACATAAAATTGTGATTGCATTGTTATTTTATAAGAGAACGAAAATGCTTTCTTTATGTTTATATCTAGTTATTAATTTTAAGGTTTATTAGAGCCATTTATTAATATAAAGTGCAATTGTTGTTTCTTTTACCATTCTAGTGACAAATGAATAATTGTTTATTTAAAATTAAGATTTAAAAGAATTTTCGGATAGAATTGTAGAACAACATTGTAATTAATTATGACCCAAATGATAAAATTCAGAAAAATGTTAATCATTTTGACTGATATCGGAACCGTTAGTTCTGAGTCTTTTTATCGATGAAATGTTTATTAAGTGTCCAGTGCAGTTCTGTTTTTCTCGAGCTGATCTTTGTAAAAGTTCGTCGAAAATATGAAGTATTTCTCTTTTCGAAATATTTTATTAAAACTTGTAACCATCGAATACATTTTGACAAGTTGACTACTAATAAGAAGACGAACTACATTTTGAAGAAATTTGGCTCAATAATTCTAAAAACCACAGATCTGCTGAAAAAAAAAAAAAAAAAAAAAAAAGGGCTTTTTGAAAATTGTTTTGATTTTTATTATTTATTTTTATATGATTCTTAGGGTTAATTTCAAATATGTATTCTTGAGGAAATAACTTAAAATAAAATCCTTTTTAATATTTTTATTTTATCATTTCCTAAATACATACCTTACATTTATATCATGGAAGGGGGGATTATCATTTTAAGATTAGGTGAAATTATGCAAAATATAACAATTTCTTATAACACCATTTTCTCTTTTTATCGATATACTTTTTCATTTTTCTTCTAGTGAACTTTCCGGAGATTTCTCTTTTAACTATCATGAAAAAGTCAGCAATCAAATTGATATTTTAACCTTCCTTGTTATCTCTTTCCACCCCCTTTATGACTTGATGAAATATTTCACTTCGTTTCATTCTGATAGCACCTAAATTTTCAAAATAGATGTCCTGTTCTAATAGCAAAAATGAGTTTTTAAACTCAGATTTCATCCTAATGTCTTGAAATTAATCATTCTAACATCTCTTCTTCAACAGATTTGATGCTCGCTTCTCTGTGATTTCCAAACAAAGCTAACTATTAGAAATTTTAAATATTTCCAGGCTTTTATCACGTTCATTTCAACTTTGAGCTCAAAATTTTAACTTTTCATCATTTGCATTAAGTCAGATCCTTTGTGTATCTTTTCTTTCAACTTATTAATATTTAGCATGCCTATCAAAGAATAATTTTGCGTCCAGAATCAATCGCAGATATTTGAATTCATTTATTTAAAGAATGAGATGTTCGAAATTTAGATTTTGGATACTAAAGACGAAGGTAGAACTTCGTATGACTGAACATAATAAATTTTTATTAAAACAAACTAAGATATTATCTGAACTCCGTTAGTTTACTATCTTGAATGAAAGTGAAAGTAATTCCAAGTCCTTTCTCACAAACTTTCTTGAGAAATTCAGCAAAAGCAATTTTATTAGAACTAATATGATCCTATTTTTTTCTGGTGTATATATGTGAATTTTATTACTCGTACAAGTTAAATCGATAGTAATATAATCCAAATTCAAAACAGACTGTTTGGAGGGAAAAAAATAGCATTTTTATTATGCTTTATATAATATAAGGTACTTGTCGGTTGTACCGGCGACCAAAAAGCACCAGCAAAAATTTCGCCAATTTGGCGATTTCAATCGTTAAACTATATAGCATATGGTTCGCACGTTCAAAATTTTTCATAATAAATAATAATGCACTTGAGTATATTTTTACAATTTTGCAAAATTTTTTCTTGACTCTTTTTGGTCCTTACTAAAACCGAATTGCACCTAATATAATACTATTTTTATTGTTTATGTTATGCCATTATTATTGTGTAAGTTAAAATTATTTACATTTTACTTTAACAATTTTATGATTATGAATACTGTAATATTAATGATAAATAACTGAATAGTATATTTCATTACATTACCTAAAAGAAAAATAAACTTAATTTAATAAGCAAAATTTTATTTAATTTTTATAAATGTATATTTCTAACTCAAGCTGCTGACTCGAGGCCCGTAAATATTAAAAAAGTTTAATGTAATTTTGAAGTCGATGTTTTAGGGGAAAGGTTACCAATTCCAGATCTAAAACACTCATCGCTTTTCTCCCCCCCACCCCAACTTCTTATCTCGCTCTCTTTTTACCATCCCCCCTTCTTCTTCTTCTTATCTATCTACTTTTATAAAGTTTGAATTTAATTGCTCCGAATAGTTTTGTTCCTCAAAGCACACCCAAGTAGAACTTAATTTTAAAACATTTAAACGAACAAACAAAAAAATGTAATTAAAAAACAACAACAACAAAAAACAACAAAAAAAAATCCGGAACTGAAATGAGAAAAGTAAAATCTATTTGTGAGAGAAAATTATATAATTAATAATAACTTTTGTAATGAAGCTCGTGAATATATAAGTTCATATAATTCAACATGAATGAACTGCCTCAATGAAAAATGGCTCAGAGAACTCAAATCAGAAGGAGCAATTTTTAATTTCTCCAAATTAGCATTTTTTTTCAATGCCTTCTTTTCCGCTCATAAATTTTTTAGGCAGTTATTTAGAATCCGATGCATGTGAAAAAGGCGGGTGCATTCTTTAATTAAAGCAAAAAATAATTACCTCCGGAAGCAGGCAATTACTTTTAAATAACTATCTTTTTTTTAAAAACAAATGTCTTTTTTATTTCCTTTGGCAAAGTTAATTAATGAACCAAAAACAATATCCATGCATTTACGAAAAGTTGAATGGCATTTTTTTTTATTCCCTTTTTATTTCGCTTCTAAGAACAATAAAATTAATCTCTTCCAAAAAGAAAAGAAGAAAAAAAGAATTATGATTATGTTCGTAATACATTCGAACTGAACTCCCAAGGTGTTATAAAATAAACTCCACTTGACAAGCGCTACGTCGATGGGTTCGCGCCAGTATGGATTTGGCATTAAGGTAATTATTCTGAGTGAAATCGATTCGTCTTTCCTGGTAGGCAGACGATTTTAGCGCCCCATTTGTTATTCCGAGTAAACGATATTTATATGGGAAACGGTCCAAAAACGGGAAGGGATTTCCAGGAAATGGCTTTTGTTATCCCGTTTCCCGTTATTTTTAATGATCAGGAAAAGTCATTCTAAATTTCCGGGCGCTGTTGCGAAAATGGCACGAATGTTCCGGGAGACCCTACACGTTCGGATTAACTAGTACTTCCAGTAAATAAATAAAAATGTTACTGATTCAATGATTTCGTTCTTTTTGTTTTGCCGATATTTCTATTTATAGAATACGGAAGTTTTTGCCGGGAAGTAGTATTAGTCAGTTCGTTTCATTTCTCCGTATTATTTATCAAAACCAACGGGTTTGGTCTCCTCAGAACTGTCTCGCATACTCTCTGATAAACTTGTCATGATAGAGAACGGTGGGATTGACATACAATATTTAATAAATATTATCTTTAGGCCTAAATATAGCAGTTGTATTGAATTTATCGCGCCATCCTTGGCGAGTTTCTTGGCGATTAATCCATGACATGCGGTTAATAGTATTCAAAAATCGAATTTGTGTTTTAGACACTTTTTTTTTTTTTTTTCCAACCGATTGAAAAAAAATGGGACACAAAACTGCATTTGCAATCAGAAAATCCCAAACCAAATTTGAAATATTCAAGTTATTACGTCTTTGAGTTATCGCATTTGCATGTTTATGAAAGTCCAGACCGACAGACAGCCCCTTGTTGGATTCTGTGAATAATTTGTCTCAGAATTGATATATAAGTCACAGAGGAATTTATTTTGAGCATGTGTATGAGATTTTAGATTAAATGGATATGTAATTTTTGAAAAATCCTACATTCAAACTTCATTTTTTTTGTTTTGAAAAAAAAAAAAAATGACGTTAAAGTAAAAAAAATATTTTAAAAAAAAATTGAATAAAGTAATGCAAATTAAAAACCCTCCGAAGCATAGGCACTTTCATAGCTTAAAATGCTAAATTTCTTTTGAAATTTTTTCCTTTTGTGCATTAAAAGATGCTGTGGTTGTATGTCTTTCGGTATTCTAGCAGAGGAAGTTTCTGTTTACATTGAATCGGTGCTGTGTTAGTTTTTTTCTCGCTAACTCTGGAAGTTTTGATAGTATCGTTAAAATTTTAATACCGAAATGTTAAGAAAAGATGGAATTATAACACATATTTTTTTTAAAAAATCGAAAACTTTGAAGTTTAAAAGTCCTGAGACCCTTTAAAGCGCGGGAAATGGCTTTTGATGTCTTCCTTATATTGTGGAAATCACATATGTTAGATTAAACTGCCCCCTTTCCACCCTTCTAGTTTTCTTCCGAATCCCTTCAGTATCCGAGAAGGGATGTTGAACGGATCCGAATCCCTTCAATATCCCTGCTCGGATGTTGAAGGGATTCGGGCTTTCCTCGAAATTTCGAATCTCCGATTTGTAACGGATTCTTGTTTTTGAAAGCAATAATGAAAATTTCTATCTGCAACTGATGCCAGGTCAGACATTTTTAATTATAATGTATCTTTTGTGTCAATTTATCTATGCTTAATCGAAATTAAACTTGTTGGATAAATAAATTCTGTGTGGAACAATTTAACGTTGCGCAGCAACTGGCGAGTGGTTTGAGCTCCTTTCAAAAATGTAGCTCAGGTGTCGTCCTCGTCATCTGACCGCGGTTCAAAATGACGAGGTCCGTCCCAAAATAGCCCTAGTGTTGCTTCAAACGGGACGTTAATATAACCAAACCTTTGAAAAATGCGTTATCTGATAGGAATTTTAAATTTTATGCAACATATTTCAAAGGAATTCTAGGGCTATATTCATTTGGAAGTAACAATTGAAACAGTTTTAAAGAGAGGTGGAAAATTCAAGGAAGAAGATAGGTATTTGAAAATGCTTTCATTCACCTTATACGAGATACATTTTTACAATCCAATCTTTAGGAAAATTGCTTTCAAAGAATTCCTGGATTTCTCAAGAACAAGAATAGCTCTTTGAAACTAACCAAGCTGTTTTGTGGCCAATCTAAAGTTAGTACACAATTTCGCTAATACAATCAACTCAAACTGATTTCAAAAATTCAGCAAAAATAGCCATTTTGAATTGGTTTACGTCCCCCCAAAACTTTTTCGTTCACTCTCTAATAATGATGAAATCACGAAGAACACCTTACGTGGTATTAGTGTACCCAAGTTGCGAAATATTAACCTTTGGTTTAAATATAACATTTTTACTGTGTGGTGAAAGCTTATAAGCCAAACATCACCACTCACCAGCCATATCGTTCGTCTCACCTCCGACTCACTGGATGGAGAGTACTGTGGGGAAAGCTTATAAGCCAGTTAACAGCTACGCTACATAGACAATTGCTTTTGTATTGTGGTCATGTTACTCGGCTGCGAACCATGAGGACACGGTTCTATCCTCGCTCATAACAAATTCGCCACATTGGTGACCTCGGACGATGAACCTTCAACTTTCGTACAGCTGTTGTGGCACCATCTACCCACAGCAACCCAAAGTCGTCAGACTCGACGCAACAACACAAAGTCGTCAGACTCACTTGGCGCAGCAGCAACCACTCATCCACACACGCTCTTTTCTCAAATGGGTATAGGCGTAATAGAATCAACAGCTAATACATCACCACTCATCAGCCATATCGTTCGTCTCACCTCCGACTCACTGGATGGAGAGTACTGTGGGGAAAGCTTATAAGCCAGTTAACAGTTACGAAACACGAGCAATTGATTTTATATTGTGGTCATGTTACTCGGCTGCGAACTACAAGGACCCAGGTTCTATCCTCGCGCATCGCAAACCCGCCACAACTGAATCTATAGTGTGATCCTTGGTGAGTTATTTGGCGATTTATCCCTGGCATGCGGTTAATAGTATCCGAAAAATTAATTTCTGTTTAAAATGCGTTTTTCCCGACCGATTGAAACACAAATTTGGCATTAAACTACATTTGTAGCCCCAAAATGTTATTCAAATTCTATATATTTAAGTCCTTGCGTTTTTGAGTTATCATTTCTGCAAGATTCTGAAAGTACAGACCGATAGATGATCAATACCTCGCTGGATTTGGCTCAAAATTTGATAAACTATAGATGCCAAATCTGTGCGCCAAGTTTTATCCATCTAGCTCTCTTTGTTTTGTAGTTATAGTGCTAACTTATCTCCTGACAACCGAACTGACAGACTTCCTCCGAATGGATTTCTTTCAAAATTTGATAGAAAGCTATCTACAAAACAAATTTGCTGTAAAGATCGGATATGAAATTTCATCCGTTCTAATTCAAAACATTATTTAGTTATCTTTGTCGCAGATAGACAAACAGACAAGTTTCTCGCACACAGGGAGATCTAAAACACGGAGATTCATTCGAATGTTTTTGACAATTGCACCTCCTCTATACTACGTAGTAAAAATGGAGCATGACAAGACAGAACAAAGTGTTAACATACGATTTGAATTAAATAAAAAACATATTTTTTTCACTTTAAATTGTTATATTTTTTTACTCGTAAAATACACAGGATAGGGTTATGTATGGATTGACACATAGGGCAAATGACCTCCATGGCTTTTCTGGCACATGCGCACTTTTTTATCAAAATTTTTCATGATCATTTCGCTTAAATGTGGCTGAATTTCGTTGATGCAACGTTGAATTTCCGCCTTCAATGCACGCGTGCCTGCTGGTATAGACCTTTGATTTCAAATAACCTATAAAAAGAAATCCAATGGTGTTTAATCACACGATCTAGGAGTCAATTCTCAAATTTTCTAACTCTGACCGCCAGATTTTCATTATTTTTGAGCTATTGTTCATCAATGAAAACGCATTTTACACTCCATTTTTACTGATAACACTCCCATTTTTATTAACCCTAAGCTATCAGCTGTTAAATGGCTTTTTTAAAAAAAATAGGGTTGCCAACATTTTACTGCACGAATGGCGGCAAATTCAAATATTACATTAATTTTGGGAAACCCTTTAATAATAAATTTTCGATTACAAAATTACCATAGATATTTCAAAGAACTCCTACCCTCCTCTTCATCAAAATGTCGTATTTTAGTGCTTGTGATTTCTGGCATATGATATTTTGATGCAACAAGAACTTTTATATAAGTAATACTGTATAATCAGCTAGCTCAAGCATAGTGTCTTTTGGTGCAATTTTTCATTTGTTAAAAAAATTTCTAAAACCTTTACTGAAATTCCTTAGAGATGATTAGAGTTGTAAATGGAGGAAAACATACTGATTCCTTTTTACTTTCTCGTACACGAAGTATAGAGAAAGTATTGTAATCATAAAAATATTCGAACTCTGAACGAATCTCCACATTTTATATCTCCCTGAGATTTCAGAGGAGGTCTTTCTGCCCCGCTGTTCGAATATAAGTTAACATTGTAGCGTATTTGTATGGGGGGGGGAAAGAACCTGGCACCTTGTGGTTCGCAGTCCAGTAACATGACCACGATAGAAAAGCAATTGCTCAGGTAGCGTAGCTGTTAACTGGCTTATAAGCTATCCACCACAGACTCTCCCTCCAGTGAGTCGGAGGTGAGACGAACAATATGGCTGTTGAGTGGTGATGTATTAGCTGTTGATTCTAATGCACCTGAGCCCATTTGAGTAGCGCCAAGTGTTATGGCGAGCGTGTGTTTGCTGATGCTGTTGCTGTTTCAAGTGAATCTGACGACTTTTGGGTTGCTGCTGCGTCAAGTGAGTCTGAAGACTTTGGTTGCGGGTAAATGGCGCCACAACAGCTGCACGAAGGTTGAAGGTTCATCGTCCGAGGTCACCAATGTGGTGAATTGAATTGAGCGAGGATAAAAACTGGGACCTTGTGGTTCGCAGTCTAGTAACGTGACCACGATACAAAAGCAATTGCTCAGATACCGTAGCTGTTAACTGGCTTATAAGCTATTCACCACAACATGATTACTACAAAGCGAAAAAAGCTAAATGGAGAAAATTCAGTCCCCTGATTAAACAGTCATAGTCGTATTACTTATCGACTTATTTTTAGTCAAATTCTAAGAGATATTGACCGTCTATGAGACCGTCTACGTACTTTCAGAAACGTGTAAACTCGATTAATCGAAAAAAAAAAATATTAAATTTGATATGTGATTTTGTAATTACATTTGTAGTTTTTTTTATCAAACTTTTGTTTCAATCGGTTGAGAAAAAAAGCATCTGAAACGCGTATTACAGTTAAACATGGTTAATTAGACAGTATGCGTGAAAACGTTAGGGGGACTATTCCCACTGGTTTGTTTTGTGTTAGGGACAGATTTGCGTAGTGCATGAATAAGTGCTTCAGACGGATCTAATGTTAAGATCATGATAGAAAATGTAAACTAAATGCAAAATATTGTTTTATTTCCTAACCATTAGATACAGACATATACTTTGATTTGGAAAGTTGTTTCAAATGATTTTAAAATATATATTTTATTTTGTTTGAGTCAATAAATATATTTTCAAAAATATTCCAATAGTAAAATTTTTATGAGTCGCCTGGTCCTGTTTATCTTATTTAGTAAAATATTCTTCGCAGATCAACAATATATAAAAAAGCATTTTTTACCTTTGTGCCCATCGCCTCTCTTTTGTTTTTAAATTAATTTCCCCCCATTATTCAAAATTCTCGTCATCTTTGTTATGTAAATTCATGTCCAAATTTTTCTGCAAACATCATTTCTCATGAAACAGATTTTTTTTTTTTTTTTTTTTTTTTTTTTACTTTTTCGTATACAAAATTTAGAGAAAGCATTGTAACTGTCAAAAAAATTCGAACTCGAGACTTAGACGAATCACCATGTTTCAGAACTCTTTGAGTTCGAAAAACACATTTTTGGAAAATGTACGTCTGTCTGTGATAAAGATAACTCAAAAATCTTTTGAGCTAGGAGGATGAAATTTTGTATGTAATTTTGTTTGTCTTTACATCAGATTTTGGAGATTTCTATCGAATGTCGAGCAAACTCTATTCAGTGAAATTTTGTCTGTTCGGCTGTTCAAATATAAGTCAAAACGCAAACTATAAAACAAAGAACGCTAGATGGATAAAATTCGGTACACAAATTTAACATTGTAGAGGAGTGAATTGAGCGAGGATAGAACCTGGGATCTTGAGGTTTGCAGTCCAGTAACATGACCACGATACAAAAGCAATCACTCAGGTAGCGTAGCTGTTAACTGGCTTATAAGCTTTCACCACAACACCTATAGTGTAGACATTTATGAAATATTGAGCCAAATCAAACAACAATTTTAATGCCTGTCAGTCTATCTTCTCAGAAGCATGCCAGACTGAAGGCGCGCGAGGGGCCATCGGAATTGGGCTTAAGACGGATTTCATTCCAAATTCAATATAGATTAACAATTTAGACGCTAAATCTGTGTATTATTATTTACTTATTCTTTGTGTAATATTATTACACCAATTTTATTCGTCTGTCTTTTTTTGTTGTTGCTGGTTAATTATCATGTTCATTTGCACACTCGGACGGACAGACATTCTCGAAATGGATGTCGTACAAAATTTGATAGAAATCTATAATTTGGTGTAAAAACCATAAACTAAATCTCTTTTTTCTTTCTCGGAGGTTTGTGAGGTGCCTTTTTCTCTCACAGACAAACAGAACGACAGCCTTGATTCCCGAAATGAGTTTTTCAGATTCAAAAAAATCAAAACATGAAGATTCGTCAAAATCACAAATTCGAATTTTTTGACGATTTTAAACAGAGAAATCATCACAATTTCAAGGTCATTTGTGTATATATATATCTGCATATCTTTCACTTTATGTGCTTCATAAGCGAAAAAGAATGAACAAATATAATTTTTAATTTAAAATTCAAATGAATTGTACGCAGTCCAAATTTCAAACATCAGAATAAGGTAAACATACTGATTGATAATTAACAGTTTATAATCGGCAGGAGCGTTACTCAAACCCCACCCCAAAATTTTCTCACATACTTTCTAAAAAACTTGTCATGCCAAAGAACGCCTTACACGGCATTGGCATACAATAGTTACGAAATATTAAACTTTGGCGTGAATTTGGCACTTTTCCTGAATCTATAATTCCATCCTTGGCGAGTTATTTGGCAATTTATCCCTGCATGCGTTAATAATATCCCAAAAATCAAATTTTTTTTTTTTTTTTCCAACCAACTGAAAACAAAAATTTGACATAAAACTGCACTTGTAGTAACAAAATCCTTGACCAGATTTAATGTATTTAACCCTCTGCGTTCTTATTTTTACAGAATGATAGACAGTCAACTCATAGATGAATTTAGCTGAAAATCTGCACTATATATATGTTAAACCTGTGTACCGCATTTTATCTGTCTAGCTCTCTTCGTTTTGTAATAATCGTGTTATTCGAAAAGCCGGACTTCCTCCGAAGAGATTTTATTCAAAATTTGTTAGAAAACTGCAAATTTGGTGTAAGGACCGTTCAACCTCAGCTCAAAGCGTTTTTGAGTGATCTCTGTTACCGATAGGCAGTACATTTTCCGAAAATGGTTATTTCGAACGCAGGGAGGTCTAAAACGTGGAGATTCATTAAAATCTCGAGTTCCAATTTTTTGGCGATTACTGTACTTTCTTTGGACAACGTATACGAGAAAGTAAAAAGAATATAAAAATAAATGAATATAATAAAATAAAAAGTAGAATTACATTACCTCAACTGTTGACAACAACAACAAAAAAATCGTTGCTGCTAATGTTTTTATCTGAAAACTAATAGTAAAGAATTCTTTTCTTCAAAAGGGTTTTCAGAGAGAATTTTTCTACCATTCTCTATCTGAATCAATTTTACTTTTACTACCTTACGAAATTTGAGATAATCGAACTAAAAAAAAAAAAAAAAGTAAAAATCTGAATTTATTTCTAGAACCGGAATGTCATTAGAATCGTTTTCGTCTGTAAAATCACATTACCTTAGTGTTAGGAAGAAAAAGAAAAAAAAAAAAAAAAAAAAAAAAAAAAAATCATTTTTGTTGCTATGCTTTTATCTGAAAATTAACAGTAAAGAAATTTTGCACCACAAGGTTAATAACATTAAAAACATTTTTCTCTTCAGAATGGTTTTCAGAGAGAAAGTTACTACCATTTTCTATCTGAATCAATTTTACTTTTACTACCTTACGAAATTTCAGATATACCAACTGAAAAAAAAAAAAAAAAAAAAAAAGAATTCATTTCAAGAACAAGAATGTCATTAGAACTATCTTGACAGAAACTACAAAAATAATTCACTCATTTTGTACTATTTCATCATGGTTCCAATTAATGCAACCACTAATTTTATTTCATGTTTACAAACTTCTTACTTAAAAAAAAAGAATCAAATAGAACATACGAACAACGAATTAAAAAAAAAAAAAGAATCAAAACAGAAACCTATCAGATTCGTCGTCACCTTCTAATTTCAGTAATAGATCTAAATTCGAAAACAACATTTGGCAGGGGAAAAAATAGAACGGGAAAAAATAAAAAAATAAGTAAAGAATTATTTTTCAAGAGCAGTTGATACGGTCGGTTTACATTTCGAACGACAGAGACGAATCGAATTCAGCAAATAAAGAAAAACCGAACCTTAACAAGTCCTGATATCTCGAGTATAATACACGGCTGAGAGGCTGTTTCGGAAAGCACTTCTACTATAACTACAGAAAAGCTTCGTGGAATTTATCGCAGCGAAGCTTTTCTACGAAGTCGTCTGGCGCGAAATGTATACCGAGAATCCTGTTCTTAGTGAATATAGTAATTAGCACCCGTATTGTTAAGTGAAAGATGACACTGGAGGAAAAGTTGTTGATTGGATTTAGTTTCGCAGAATTTTCGAAGCGACTGTTTGCTGACTGAATTTCTCAAAAGGTCAACAAGACTGAATTAAATAGCTCGAGGACAGAAATTCCGAGAGGTAAAAAAAGAGAGTTCGTAAGCTTCGATTTATCGTTTGGAGCGAAACGATAAATATGAACTTTCATTCAGAACCTTTTCTAATTAATCTGGTAATATGGTAATTAAATTTAATGTACGTGCTTTGAAAGGATTTTATGCATTTAAATATGCAGAATTAAGAATTCATTATATAGATTCTATAATGTGCATCAAATATTAAGATTTTTAATTATTGAAATTTTAAGATAAAATTTTCCAGTCGCAGGCCATTAACATCTTTCAAAGGCGACGAAAGAATATTTTAAAAACAGACAGGAAATTTAGGCCTAGTTTGTTAAATGTAATGAATCGTAGGTTTTCTTTTTTCTTATTCAATCTTTACTGTTAATGAAAGAAAGTGAATATTTTTGTGTATGCATGTTGGCACTCTCTCTACAGGACAGTGTAATGAACTTAGACCTGCAAAATTCGGTAAAAAATACACTGTAGCGAACACATGAAATAAATGTGTTCGCTTGTATTGAATAATGTGCATCTCGAAGCGATTTTTTTAATATCTTAATTAGCAAAAGTAAAGCAAAATGTTGGCTTTTTTTGGCTATGATTTCGGTAAATATTATCACTCAAATGGTATTTTTATGCCCCATTATACTGCAAAAGAATAATCTTTTCAATGAAATCAACTTTATTATCATTTAAAATTCCTCCGTTTTTAACGAATTTAAAAAAAAATACTTGTATCTGTAATTTGCAACAATATTTTTCACTGTGGTAATATAATTTAACCCTTATTTAT
Source organism: Argiope bruennichi (assembly GCF_947563725.1). Lineage (NCBI taxonomy): Eukaryota > Metazoa > Arthropoda > Arachnida > Araneae > Araneidae > Argiope > Argiope bruennichi. Next base: position 18,927,500 of record NC_079155.1, read on the forward strand.
TGCTAATATAAATATTTAATTACATTTTTCTTCCAATTGATTAAAACTAATAAAACAGAATTGTGCTTATTTTTTCATATTTTTTGATAAAATTATGATGAATTACATTTTATTTTTTATTATTATTTAATTTTTTTATCACTGAAATCTATAAATAAAACGCTCTAAGAAAATGTATCTGATAAGTTGCATGTTATTAAAATAATAACAAAGTAGTATTATTTTATAAGAAATAAAGAAAGTAGTCTAAAGAATTTAGATCCAGTAAAGAAGATGACAAAACTTCTTGCTTTGTAAAATTTCGACAATTGGCATGGAGACAGGCCTGTGTTAATTTGGTTTGCTATGATGCTGCAAAATCTTTTGAAATATCAATTCTTTTTGGGATACAATTGTGTCTGCCAGTGGTAATAATCGTGAAGTCACAGGTCCTTTTATCTTTTTTGTCAATGAATTCCAGGAATAAATTTCCTTTGTTTGAAACTTCGAATTTTTTCTAGTATTGCTGAATGCTATTCATGCTATTCGAATTGCTATTCACTTACTGAATGTAAATATCATTTTTGGCATTATAATATTCTTCAGAGTGAATTGGTTCCTCATCGAAAAATATATTTTAGTCAACACTTTTGCTACCGAGTTTTTTTCCAGCAATTTCTGAAATATTAAAATTTTTTCTTATACTTGTGTAGCAATGAATTTATATAGTTTTGGCAATGAATTTGAAAGATGCTATGGATTTCTTCCTATTATTTTTCGAAGCCTTTTGATGTTCGACCATATCTAGGTCAATATTTATAGCCATTCGTATCATATTGTCCCTTTATAGCCCTATAAATAAATGTCCAATTAAAACCATAGTATTTATGCTGAGAACTATTGCAATCAAAAATTTTCTTGGCATTATTTTTTTTGGGGGGGGGGGGGCTTCCACCATTAAAGTTAATTTACATTTTTGCTTTCTACAAAAATTATCTTTAATAATAGAAGTTGTCTCATAAATAGAAAAAAAAACAAGGAATTTTATTAAATAATTAAAAAGGGGTTTATAGGTTCTGCAGTCGTCCTCTTTTTCTGATCACATTTCAAAATGATCATTGTCTTCCAAAAATGGTCTTAAAGTAATATCAGCATGATATGTTAATTTATTAAATTGTTTGTTTACCTTTCACCCTTTAAGTAAATTATCTTGTAGTAGAGTTTTCTTTTAAGCCCGATGATGCCATTTGTTATCATCTGAGTATAGTCCGTTTTCAGAAATAGAACCTACTTCACTTTTGAGCGTTGCCTGATTTCACCTAAATGAGGGTGAAATGAAGGCTGCAAGAGGATATGCTTAACTTTTTTAAAAGCAGGGTATAGAAAAATTTAATTTTCATTTATTGACTTGATGAAAGTATGAAATATTTTTAAAAAATATTACAAATTATTTTTTTTACATGTTGACATTTATGTTCATGTATTTAAGAAATTTTCTTCCCGCTCTCTGAATATCTCCCCTCTGAGGAATAAAATCATTCAAAAATAATTGGCGTGGCATTCTGCAATAAGCATTATCTAATTTTAAGGAACAATTTATTCGTAAAAGAAGATGAAAATTAAGTTTAAGAAGAAACGCGTACTCTTTAATGAGTAGTTCTCGAAAAATAATAAATAGTTACTGCTCGTTCGTAAAATGAGTTCGTAAAACCAATCGTAATAATGTTAATAACAAGATGGTTATTTCAAATATATTTTCATATGTTTTGAATGAAAATGGATTATTAGAATGACATCTAAAATTTAAATTTTTTTTAGAATACTTAAGGTTATTATTATTATTATTTTTCGCTTTGCGGATTCAAACTGATTAAAAACTATTTTCCGCCATTTTTTCACTAAGCTGAACATTTCAAAAAATAATGCAGCTATCGGTCTGAATTTCTTACCAGTTGTTTCCTTTTGTGCAAGGCGAAGTTAAGTGAAATTTTTAAAAAAATTCACTTAAATTTTTTAAAAATCAAAAAAATATATATTTTTAATTTAAGTTTAAAAGAAATATTTTTATTTACACTAGGTCTAATTTAGTTACTTTAATACCGTTGGATGATCGATTTTATAAATGCTTTTATACTTATAAATTTTCTATTTAACTCTTCTCTATCATATTAGTAGCGTTTAATTCAAATGCGAGAAACTGATGCTTCAATTTTTCTTCTCTCTTCCTCCCCCACCTCCACACCTCTTATCCGTTCTGATATCCGAGAGAAAATATAACTGTTTTGGACGGCTAACGCAACAACTTAAAACAATAAAATTGCTTTTACCTGTTTTTTTCTTCCACTTTTTGATACTTTTTGTGGCAATGCAAACCTCTGACAACGTCTTTGATAGAAAGGTAGTAAGCATCCGGGTCTAAGAAGACGCAATTCACTTCAATTTATGAAGTTAAATATGGCAATAGGAGAAAATAAATTCCATATTGCGGCACATCTTACTTTTGCTACGCTCTTTAATCTTCAATGTTTTTTTGTTTTTTTTTGGATAAATGAAATGCGTGACAAGAATTATAATTAATTCAGAGAATATTATTGCGAAACAGAATGTCACACGATTAAAATAAAAATAAATACTTTTTTTTTCGGCCAATTTGCTATAGGGAAAAATGCAGACGATAAATATGTGAAAGTCTCTGTATATTGGTCTATTCGTTTCTCTTCATTTTTCTAACATATTTATAAAAAAGAAATTCAGGACCTAAATGCATTATTTTCTTCTGAAAAAAAACAAAAAAAACAGCAAACTCATATATGTCTGACATTTAGGATTGATTTCTTTATATGAGTATTATAATAAACCTCTTCAGTATATTTACAAAAGAAAATAATATTTTCATTTTAAAGCAAAAAAATCGCCAAGAATTGTACTTTCTATAGCGTTCCGGATATTTTATAAATGTAAATTGAGATTTATATCAAAGTTTAATCCGAAGATCCATTCTTCCCAAGCTTTCCCTCTTCAAGTCATTGTATAGGGGAAATTGGGAAAAATTCCATGTACCTAAGAAAGTTTTGTAACAGTAAATTTATTAATGATTTTTCACGGGACAATTTTCAAAATTCTTTTAGTACGGCCCTTAAGTATGAAATGAGAGTATTTTTTTTTTTTTTTTTTTTTTGTCCAACTTGTTTATTCTTTTCAAAATAATCTATCTCCTAAATGTATTTTTGCGTGAAATTACTCCCTACTACGGATAATATCGCGTAGGTTTTTGCATCATTGTCATTGGGTTTCTTCGAAACTGTAAATTCCTTTTTTGATTAATCTGTATTTTTCAAAAATTACTTATAAATTTTTTAAATAATTTTCTCTGCCTTCTTTAAATCAGAGACGTGTATTATGATTGTTGGTTTGGGCTTTTTTTAGATCCGTTTTGAAAATTATTTTTTAAATATGTTGCATGTAATCTCGAGACATCTATAAAATCTACGAAATACCCATTGGTTAAAGCATGTTTTTGTACGGAATAATATCGCGCACACATTTCCAACTTGCTTTGGATTATCTCACTTAGAATTTTTTCATTCAACAGATTTTATTGCAATTAAAAATGGCTAAATTGGCTCAACAAATGGTTTATTCTAATGTCAGGTATGACAATATTTGCAGATGAAAATGGTTATTATTGCTTTGAAAAAGAGTTTTACCTTAAAAACTAGAGGTCCGAAATTGTAAGGAAAATTTCGATTAGATAATGCTCTAATAAAATAAGAAATTAGGTGAGAAGGCTTTTTCTAACAAATATACTTTCAACCATGTATCTTCTAATACATTCCATGAATGTAAATGGTACAAAATCAATCGCATTTTACTACCGAAAACATCTGTGTGAGGAATTATACTCTTCCCACTAATATACCAACAAATCCGAATCTGAAAAAGAATTCTGATCAGACGATAATTGAAAAAACCATCTGGAACACAAGACGGAACCGAAATAAGTTGTTCTGAGAATTCATTTAAAAATTCTTTTGCGCTTATTTAATAAGAATACTCAACAGAATAAGAATATTTAATCTAACCATTTTCACTGCAATTTGTTTCGTAACTGGTTAACATGTTCTAGAATTCCTTGGGTAACCAACTAATCGTTCGAACAAAGCAAAAGTGTTGGAAGAATCCCACTCATTGCTGATTCAACGCAGAAGGCGGAACTGGAACATGGCGGTTATTAAAAAATTTGTTTCGAAAACTGCTGTTCTTTTTTTGTTCGCGGAAAGAGGCAGATGCTAACACCGCAGGGTTAGGGAGGGGTGGTCTCAACGGTTATGTCACTCACAATCAGACCACGATATAATTCTGACGGTGGAAACTGGTTTTGTCATGAAAGCGCCTCCAGTTCTTTAATGATTCTGAGAATGATTCGTTTCCTTTTGGCGGTACCCGGAACACTGGAATGATATTCTTCGTGGAAATCTTTTTCGTGTTCACTTTCTTCGCAAGAATCTACTTTTTCTGTTTATCTAGTTTTCCAATCCCCCCCCCCCCTCCTTCTCATACACTCACTCTTCGGCGTCTTTTAATTAGTTCTTCATTATCATCTTCGATGAATTCGCGAAGTTTAGCCTTGGGATTTAATGAGCTCTGGTTTGATGGGGTTATTATATTTCATGCTGACTCTTGGTTCCTGTTTTAATGAAAAATGTTCTATGAGTGACAGGGGTGACAATAGTTAGATTCCTAATCAGAAATGTAAATACTTTCTTAATTTTGAATTCATGATACCTTAAGCTTTCGAAAAATTTGTTTTAGAATAAACATAAGAATTAAAACCTAACTCATTCTATTGGTAGCGCTTTATAATCTTGTTTACACGATATATGTTTTTGACAGAAATATTCTGTAGACATTTTTAAGTCTTTCTCTCGATTAAAATGGTTATATTACTAATTTACAGAATTAAGGAATTTCGAAGATCTTTTTTTTGGTTCAAATGTTATAAAGACACACATTTTAATTACTGCAAATCAAACTAGGCATCACCATTTTATTCTTATTAACCACTGTGCTCGCAATTCCAATCAACGCCTATATATTATTCTATATGAATGTAAGCAAAAGCAAAACATATATATTTCTAATATATATGTTTGTATTGAACTTATGAATAAAAACATTGATTATATGAATATTTTTATATTCAACCCATAAGAAGTTTTAATCTAATAGTTTACCTAATTACTACTTTAAAGATTCTGGATAAAAACACTTTTAGTGTTAGCGTTTCATCTACAGTTAATTGAGTCTTTCATCTACAGTTAATTTCATCTACAGTTAATTGATTTTTGACTGATTTTTTCAAAAAGGAGCAGTTTTACAGTTATGCTTTTGTAATTACATAATACTTTACAGTATTAAAACAGTACATATGTATTAATTTTTCTGTGTATCCTTGACGCCTCTCGTAAGTACAAAGCACTTTTCTGTTTTCATTAACAAAATGCATTTTAGGTTAGTTTTGAGTGATATACTAAAATATTAAGTATTAGTGAAACATTTCCTGCTGTTTATTTTACGTTTTATTGTATATAAAACGATTTTTCAAAGTTGGAATGACTGTTTTCTCTTTTGCTATACCCGTTTTTAGATTTTTCCGGATTATCCGCGATTTTTGTTATCCACGGCGGCCGCGCCACCCAATTCCGCGGATAATCGGGAGTGTACTGTATATGGATATATAGGAGGATTTAAAAAAAAGAAAGAAAAAAAAACATATAAACAAATGGGCGTTGTCTGCTCAAAACTTTCTGGCATATACTCTGATAAAGGTTCCATCAGCCATTCTCCACAAAAAATTAAAGACTTTGGATAAGGCAGAGAACGCAGTGAACGGCATTGGCGAACAATAGTTTCGATATATTAGTCTTTGGCGCGATTGCAGCATTTTTACTGAATCTATTATGTGATCATTGGCGAGTTTTTTGGCGATTAATCCCTGGCATGCGGTTAATAGTACCAGAAAATCAAATTTGTGTTTTAGACGCGTTTTTCTCAGCCGATTGAAACCAAAATTTGATACAAACCTGTACTTGTAGTCACAAAATTCCATACCTTATTTGGGTACTTTTCCGTTTGTTTGGGTAGAAGCGAAAAATAGCCAAATAATGTAGAATTCCGCCAAATTTCTTACGACAAATTCGCGCTTGGTTCACAGTTGGCGACATTTGCGTCCGGCTAACGGAAAAGTACCCTTATTTGATATATTTAAATAATTACATTTTTGAGTTATCACGTTTATATGATTCTGAAAGTACAGATCGACAGACGGTCAATTCCGTGTGAGATTCAGCTCAAAATTTGATAGGTTTCTACACAAAAGATGTTAAATCTGTGTAACGAATTTCACTCATCTAGCTCTCTTCGCTTTGTAATCATTTTGTTAGCTTATGTCCAATAGCTAAGCAGACAGACTTCCTCTGAATGGATTTCGCCAAAAATTTTATAGAAATCTACCAAATTAATGCAACGGCCATATACCAAATTTCATTCGTATATTTCAAAATATTTTTGAGTTATATATTGAGTTGTATACTTAGTATAAAGAACAAAGACAACATAAATATTAATGCTTTTTTTTCTTCAATTCTCTATATATATCTTGTTCATTCTCTCTATATAGCTCTTGTTCAAATTTTCAATCGTTAATAAAATACTTTTTATTCATCCACTCAAGTTCAAATACATTTTTGTTTAAACTTGCAGCGAATGACACTTGATGTTAATACAGTTTTTTTTTTTTCAAATGTTAATTCATTAATTAAATTGTCCAGTCATTTCTATTTGGTCGCCAAGGTCACTAAATCCGGCGCCATGACGCCAAGTTTGTCGCCAAGCTCTATTTTGCCATTTAATATTGTAATTCTATCATTTGTATATACATATTTATATTCATTGTAATTATTTAATAAAAAGTAACTGAAATATTTTTTTTTTTTTTTTTTTTTTTTTACCGAAGAATGAATTGACTTAAAATTTTTTATATATATTACTTGTTTTTCTGACTCTTGGCATATCATATCTGCTATTATTTTTGCTACTCCGAGGTGTATTTTGTATGCAATCATTAATTTCAACACGGATTCTCGATCAATATCATTAGTTCTTGACCTGACAGAATACCTACTTCCTTTTCAAATCTAATTGGCAAATATTTGCAGAACGCAGGCATCCGGATTTCGCTGCATTTTGTTTAAAAATCTTAATAGCATCGGTTCTCTGCAGGAAAATGGAAAAAAAAAAAAAAAAAAAAAAAAAAAAAGGCTTTGAGAAAAATGCATTATTTTAAGGATGTAAATCTTCAAAATTGCTTGAAATTCCCTTTTAAGGCTAAAAAGTTTAGCAGTAACACGATTAATAATTTCTGCTCATTATTAAAAGATGCATAAAATTAAGAATTAAAAAAAATATTTTATATAGAATAAATGTCAATATTTTGTGTGTTCAATTATATTTAATGGACACCAAAAATGTTCGGTGAGTCTCGCAGGTCACGAATTTGAACCTTTGCTTCATGATTCTCTATCCACCTTTGGGGACCAGCAGGTTTTGAATATTGGGTACGTTTAATTTTCATTAAAACTTATGCATAAATATGATATTCATTATTCCATCAAAATACGTTTTTTAAGAGCATCAACATGTGTTAAATATTAAAAAGTTTTACTTACTGCGTAGATGAACTCCTTTAATGGAAGCAAGACCCATGACATCATAGTGAGAATAAAAACTTTATTCTTAGTGTAATCTATTTTCTGATTGCAACCTAAAGCAGAAAATCGCTCTGCAATCACTTCACTTTTCTTATTCTTCAGTAGCTGTCACTGGAGACTAGTTTGTTCAACTGGAATAGTTGTTATTTCAATAAATATATTACAGTTAGTTAACAATTGAGTTATCACAACTTTCTGAGCAAAATATTTTTAAACTTCACATTTTATTGTACTCTGTTAGCTTAGAATCTTGCTTCGTTCTGTTCATTGTGCTGTGCATTTTGTTATTTTTATGTCCATATTTTTATACATATAATTATACCATAGAAAAGAGAAGCAAAAAGGGTTGAACTTAATTTTTTTATATTATTATTTAATTCTAAAGTAAAACCTTAATTATAAATAAGCGTGCCTCATACTAAATTTTACTTTTAAAAAAAGGGGAGGACTTTCTCTCCATATTTTGGAGAGACGGCTTACTACTTGCATTCCATCTTTGAAAAAAAGCAAGGACGAAATTCAACTGGTATAGTTCAGCAACGGATTATAAAACCCTCCGCGTTTTTGCGCATGCGTTAGAATGGGTTTAAATCTTCTAAATAGGGGTGAAAGGAAAGATGAAAGGAGGAGATGTTTGCATTTACTAGTATGTAATAGGGAAAATCCAAGGTCAAAGGGAATACCGGAAATGCACTCATGGTTCCGTGGCTCACCCATTAATGAGATGGAGTCGTCGAAATATAGTCGTCTCAGAATACGTTGAAGAAGTATAATAATGAAAACGATTTCAATTTCCCTTGAATAACGAAATTTATTGTTGTAATGCTTAAAATATTTTTTAAAAATAGAAAAGTTATTTTTTTAAAATATAAAAATTATTTTTATAACAAACTAAAAATTATTGCCGGGAAACACCAAAATGAAGCTAAATTTTTAATTAAAAATAATAATTAAAATCTTAAAAGTCGCTCCGAGATGCACATTTTTATCCTCCAAAATATGTTTGCCAAGTTTAGCAGTTGTAAGGTTAAAGGGTACTGCTTGTAGAGGGCGAACACACAGACACACGCATTCATCTTCATTTTTAGTAAAGACAGCGATATTTGATGCTATTAAAAATTATAAAATGTTTGTAGAAGGCCAGTATTAGAATACTACTGTCATTAGAAAAAATTTTCGTATTCTTAATTCCTGCTGAAACTGCCAAAGTCTTGTTTTTACTAGATTTGAATATATGTGCTATAGAGGAAATAAACACAAATAAAAATTTGGTATTAATTTTTGCATTCAATTAAAATTTAGCGTTTTCATATGCATTATTATCTTTGTGTTTCAAATGACATAAATTGTAATTACGGTTAAATTCAACTTCAAGTTCATTGCAATGCTCTTAAATGTACAGTAATTTTGATGAGATACATTTGACATATAAACGAGTCAATCTCTTAGTTTTCCTGCAATAGGCATTTACCGTATAATATTCACTAAAAAAAACAACAACATGGATTCTCCAAATTCAATCCTCATATTTGCAAATATGTGGCTTCACTTCATAATGCAATATATTCGTCACAAATAATAATAAATTCGCGTCCCTTGGGTTGCAAGTTCGAACCCCGCCGGCCGAAGACTCTCCGTGTGTGTGGTGGCTGGCGCACGTATAAATCTGTCGTGGTCACAAAGTCCTTCATGGCGAGAGTAATACCACTGAGGGTACTGGATCAGGGGTGATCGTTCTTTGATTCAAGTCTAAATTACGATTTGTGGATGAGTGAACGCAATGCATGAAGGAAGTCCACCGCGTAAAAAGGGTTGTGGCGTGTGTGGAGCTAAATCGTACTCTTGGACCTAGATGGCGCTACTGAACAAACAAGAGACGCGCCTCTGGATTAAAATCGCTGACTTTTAAAGTCAGTGGGCTTGTCTATGACAAGTGCCACTAGAAACAACAACAATAATGAATATAAGAAACTTAGAAACTATTTAAAAAATGAAAATAGCGGAACCTTACGAGATTTAATCTTTATTTTGTAAAAGTCAGAATGTAAATGCGCCTCTGCGCATGCGCGAAAGTCTTCATTCGTGAACCTCAGTGTGAGAAGTACATTTAAATAATAGTACTGCTATTGTTCCAGTAGTTTTTAAATCTATAAATACGAACGAAAGTCTATGCGAACATTATACACGTATGTATATTAATAACAATCTGGAAGGAAAAAACACAAACATTTCAATACAAATAATCATCTTAATATATATAAATTACGTGTCACGTTGTTTGTCCGCGATGGACTCCTAAACTACTTAACCGATTTTATTCAAATTGGCACACCGTGTGCAGTTTGATCTAACTTAAAAGATAGGATAAGACTTTTTTTGAATTTTTAATTAGAATTTTAATTATTAATTAAAAACTAACTTTCCCAAAAAAATCTTTTTATTTTCCCCAACGCCAAATGAGTACGGCTTCAGTTTTTTTCCCCAACAGTCATGAGGTTAGGCTTAAGATTTTTCGGCTGATTATTTGAAACGATTCTATTTATTTTCTTAATGTTTGATGCATTTAAAATTAAACATTGTTAATTAATCGATCTTTCAGATTCATTCTTAAGTACTTTTGAATTAAAATAAAACAGAATAAAGGAAATTAAAAATTTCTAATCTGCATAGCGTTACCCCAACTAGCGTAGAAAAACTCACGCATTTGCGTTCCGTAACTGGCGTTGAAAATTCACGCATGCGCATTGTGTTCTGATTGTTGACAATATTATCAACGGATGATTCTTGATTTAAATTATTTTTAGGTTAGTTGCATGCTTTTATAAGTAAATTGTATTTATGTTAGTTATATATTTTTTGTATATGCTTATAGTTTTAAGTACATCGTTTTTTAAGTAGTTTTTTTAAACCTGTTTTCAACCGATTATTTTAAACGATTCGTTTTACTTTCTTAGTGTTTGATGCATTTAAAATGAAACATTGTTAATGAATCTTTCTAGTCATGATGAATCTGAGAATATTTTGTTGACAAATTTCTGAAATATTACATAAATTAGGAAAGATATTCTTTAGTGCCCATAAAGTTTAAACGCTCAATGACTGTTTTCAGTAATCATATTACAAAAAAAAAAAAAAAAAAAAAAAAAACTTTGTTTTAGTAAAAAAATATTATTATATTAATTGCAGATTAATCCTCTCCAGTTTAATTTATAGTATAAATTCTACAGGAGCTAACAGAAAATTAGAGAGATACATATTACGTTATGACTGAAGGCGTTTATAATATTATGAGTGAATTATATATCAAAATTTGAAGTTTTAAAATATTTTGATGAAGAAGCTATTAAAGTAGGAATCGCATAAAATATTTATTAAAATTTTAACGAACATTAAGATTGGCGAACCGGCTGGTCGCCAAAGGCGGCTAGTTTTTAATTATAATTCTGTGCCTTCTCCTAGCATCTCATATGTCTTTGTTCATATTTTTGTTCGCGATGCCTTTAATGTCGTAAAAAAATGTTAGCTATCTTTACTAAAAGTAAAAGAGATGCTTGATGAATATATTGATTTTATATTATTAAACGGCTAACATTATTTTTACTGGTCAAATCGAAAATTTTAACACTTTTAAACATTTTCAGGACAACGCGGCTCATTTTGTAAAAAAAAAAAAAAAAAAAAAAAAAAAATGTTTGCATTGACTTAGCAGTTTTTTCATTTATCTATCATTAGATATATTTCATGTTTAATGATAGATGTGGTCCATTTTTTTTACTATCTCATATACGTAGTACATAGAGAAAATATTATAATAATAAAAAAAATTCGAACTCAAAAATTTGACGAATCTTCACGTTTTAGACCTCCTTGAGTTCGAGAAACATATTTTTGGAAAATGTCCGACCGTCTGTCTGCGACAAGGATAACCCATAAATGCTTTGAGAAATATGGTATATAGTCTTTACACCGAATTTTTAGATTACTGTCAAGTTCCGAGCAAAATCCACTCTGAGGACGTATGTCAATCCCCTTTTGGAATATAAGTTAACACGACAACCACAAAACGGAGAGAGCTAGATAGATGAAATTCGGAATGCATATTTAACCTCTATATTGTAGACACCTATCAAATTTTGAGGTAAATTTAACGAGGGATTGGCCATCTGTACTTTCAGAAACACATAAGTGCGATAACTAAAAAACACAAGAGCTGCCGACGTCCTGGCATCGGGGTAGCGCGTTTTCCCCGTGGCCTGGACGTCCCAGCTTCGAGTCCCGGTTCGGGCATGGTTGTTTTTCTTCTGTGTTCTATCTGTGAGGTGTGTGAATGTGCCCTCCTGTAAAAAGGGGGTTACGCAAGTGAATGTGACGCATGAAGTAGCTAAGTCGGACTCTTGGCCCTAGTTGGCACTACTGAAAAAACAAGAGACGCTCACTCGGCTTAAATCGTTGACAGATAACTGTCTGCGGGCTTGTGAAGTGCCATAAGTCACAACACAATAACTTATATATATCGAATTTAATTTTTAATTTTCGGAACTACAAGCACAGTTTTGTATCAAATTTTAATTTCAATTTCTTCGAAAAAAAGTCGTTTAAAACACAAATTCGATTTTCGGTTATTATTATCCACAAATCATGAATTAATCCCTCCCCCCCCCCTAAAAAAAAAAAACTTACCAAGGATCACTCTATGCTGATTCCGTAAAAATGCTAAATTCATGCCAAAGATTAATGTTTCGTAACTGTTGTACGCCAATACCATTCAAAGCGTTCTATAACACTTTCAACTAGACAGTATGCAAGAAAGTTTGAGAAAACCACTCCCGCTGATTTTTTTTTTTTTTTTTTTGATTTTTAAAGTGATTCATAAGCAGCCTTGGTAAACTTTGTATTGAAGTATTTCGAATGTGTTTTAAAAGTTTTGCGGGTTTTTTTTTTTTTATCATTTTGTTTAAAATCGTTTTTAAATTTAATGATTTTTATACTTGAAATACTAAAACTAGCTGCTCGCGAAGGTAAATCGAAATGAAATGTTTTATCATTTCTGTCGCAATATTATTGCTTTAAAAGCCGATAAATGAGAATCAAGTTAAAATCAATAAAAAACTTTTCTAAAAGTTGGAGAGAGGAAATTGAACAGGATTCCAAATTCTTGCATTATCAAAGATTCCCTATAGGGTATAATCAGGCCCTATTTTAGATAAATAAATTATTTGAACGTATCACTTCTTAAATTTTGTAATTTCCTTTCCAATATGTGCCCTCATTAGCAAGTCAATAGCCCTGGAAAGCTTTGCTTTAAAGTATCTGGATTGCTATATTTTATTTGTAAATATTTTACCACTTGTTTAAAATCAATTTTTATTTAATGGAACTAAACGTTCTTAAAATAATTTTTAATCAAACATTTTGTTAATTCAGTCTCTCGCACTGCATGTTGTTTTAATTGCTTATACCATAAATGAAATAAAAGTATAATGTTTTGGAAAGCTGTGATGGTGAAAAGGCAGCCCAGAATCTTCCATTGTCAAAAAGTGTCTGCAGGGTTTAAGTTTCATGTCGCCCTTCAAATCACCTATTACATTGCTGATAGATGTTTTTTCCTTTGCCCCTTTAAGAGGTGTTGTTACGTTTCTTCCTAATTAGCCGATATCAGGTCATTGGTATTGGGTTACACCCATAAGTTTTGGTATTGACTTTCAGAAGAGTACTACTGTCTGTAGTCCGCGTGGCCTAACGGATAAGGCGTCTGACTTCGAATCAGAAGATTGCAGGTTCGAATCCTGTCGCGGACGAATTATTTTTAGTAGCATATAAGCCAGTGATGTAAGCCAGCAAACGTCAATGTATTTAGAAAAGTACTTAATAAAACTTTTGAAAGAATTTTTAATTAAACTTTCATAGCCTAATATTTTTATTTTAAGTCTTACTTTTGATATATAATCCAGTCCATTGGTATTACCATCAATAACGAATCATAACATTACAATGGCAGATAATTATTTCTGCTGTATCGATAAACCATTTACACCGCACCCCACCACCCCAATTATTTTTATTTATGAAAGGAAATAAGTCTGTTGTTTCTTCCAGCATTACTGGCAGTCATCTTAGGTCAGTTTCGAAAGTAATCAAATCCGGACTCTCCCTTCGAATTATTACAGATTCTGGCTGTGAAAAGATGCGAAGTGCCAGGAAGAAAATATTAACTTTGCAATTATCCTCGATCCTTTTTTATGTTGTGTTTTTAACATAAACCACGTCAAAAACAAAAAAATCAGCAATTTAAAGTGATAGTGTTCCGTTATAATTATATATATGTGTGTGTGTGTGTGTAAAACATATTCTAGCTGTTGCTAGTCGAATAGAAGAAACTTTTGAAATGTTAACTTCGATTCAATTCACCAAGGAAGAATTCATTTGTACAGGACGAAAGCGATGATAAAACTGACGTCCGTTTACATTGCGATACAAATGAAAAAGAACAAAAGGGACCAAAATTTTTCCCTTCAGTGATTTTACTATGAGATTCCGACAGAAATTTCTTTGACATGTGTAGTCTTAGGAAAGGTAAATTTAGATATCTTTAAAAGAATGTTGCATTTAATTAAATCAAAAAAGTGGAATAGCAATCAAGAGAACATTTTAGAATGAAATTAATATGGATTAAATTAAGACAAAAATTAGGAAATGAATTAAGATTTAAATTAGATTAAGAGATATCATTATACACACGCACACATATATATGTAATAATTGACAAAACAAAAACAAATCCATTTCCCCATTCTACCTCGCTGACCAAATTCGCCAATTTCTAGTTTATATGAACGCTCTTGACTAGACAGATCATCAATGATCTGTCAAGTCTGCTGCTCATCCCTCCCATCGCCTATTGCGAGAAATTCCAAAGACACTTGTACTGTACATTTTCTGGTCACGGTGGCCTGGTGGTAAGGTCTTGGCTTGTGAGCCGTAGAGTTTCAGGTTCGAGACCCCATTCCGCCGAAGAACCGTCGTATAAGGGGGTCTGTTGCACGTTAAATCCGTCAAGTCAAACGTCCTCCCGCTGGTGTGGTGTAGTGTGTTGTGGAGAGGGGGGGGGAGACAGCTCAGGTGTCGTCCTCGTCATCTGACCGCGGTTCAAAATGACGAGGTCCGTCCCAAAAATAGCCCTAGTGTTGCTTTTCAACGGGACGTTAATATAACTAATTCTTTGTAAAAATTTGTTTTCAATCAATCAAAAGAAAAAGCATCCAAAATGCATTTTCGGTTTTCTATACTATAATACATTCTCGGTTTTATAAACTATAATGCATTCTAGGCTTTCTATACTGTAATGCATTCTAGGCTTTCTATACTATAATGCATTCTTGGTTTTCTATACTGTAATGCATTCTTGGTTCTTTTATACCAAATGCATTCTCGATTTTTTATATTATGACGCATTTTCAGTTTTTCATATTATAATGCATTCTCGGTTTTCTGTACTATAATGCAGTCTTGGTTTTCTATACTGTAATGCATTCTTGGTTTTTTTTTATACCAAATGCATTCTTGGTTTTTTTTATACCAAATGCATTCTCGGTTTTTTAAATATTATAATGCATTTTCAGTTTTTCATATTATAATGCATTCTCGATTTTCTGTACTATAATGCAGTCTTGGTTTTCTATACTGTAATGCATTCTTGGTTTTTTTTTATACCAAATGCATTCTTGGTTTTTTTTATACCAAATGCATTCTCGGTTTTTTTAATATTATAATGCATTTTCAGTTTTTCATATTATAATGCATTCTCGATTTTCTGTACTATAATGCAGTCTTGGTTTTCTATACTGTAATGCATTCTTGGTTTTTTTTTTATACCAAATGCATTCTTGGTTTTTTTTATACCAAATGCATTCTCGGTTTTTTTAATATTATAATGCATTTTCAGTTTTTCATATTATAATGCATTCTCGATTTTCTGTACTATAATGCAGTCTTGGTTTTCTATACTGTAATGCATTCTTGGTTTTTTTTTATACCAAATGCATTCTTGGTTTTTTTTATACCAAATGCATTCTCGGTTTTTTTAATATTATAATGCATTTTCAGTTTTTCATATTATAATGCATTCTCGATTTTCTGTACTATAATGCAGTCTTGGTTTTCTATACTGTAATGCATTCTTGGTTTTTTTTTATACCAAATGCATTCTTGGTTTTTTTTATACCAAATGCATTCTCGGTTTTTTTAATATTATAATGCATTTTCAGTTTTTCATATTATAATGCATTCTCGATTTTCTGTACTATAATGCAGTCTTGGTTTTCTATACTGTAATGCATTCTTGGTTTTTTTTTATACCAAATGCATTCTTGGTTTTTTTTATACCAAATGCATTCTCGGTTTTTTTAATATTATAATGCATTTTCAGTTTTTCATATTATAATGCATTCTCGATTTTCTGTACTATAATGCAGTCTTGGTTTTCTATACTGTAATGCATTCTTGGTTTTTTTTATACCAAATGCATTCTTGGTTTTTTTTATACCAAATGCATTCTCGGTTTTTTTAATATTATAATGCATTTTCAGTTTTTCATATTATAATGCATTCTCGATTTTCTGTACTATAATGCAGTCTTGGTTTTCTATACTGTAATGCATTCTTGGTTTTTTTTATACCAAATGCATTCTTGGTTTTTTTTATACCAAATGCATTCTCGGTTTTTTTAATATTATAATGCATTTTCAGTTTTTCATATTATAATGCATTCTCGATTTTCTGTACTATAATGCAGTCTTGGTTTTCTATACTGTAATGCATTCTTGGTTTTTTTTTATACCAAATGCATTCTTGGTTTTTTTTATACCAAATGCATTCTCGGTTTTTTTAATATTATAATGCATTTTCAGTTTTTCATATTATAATGCATTCTCGATTTTCTGTACTATAATGCAGTCTTGGTTTTCTATACTGTAATGCATTCTTGGTTTTTTTTAATACCAAATGCATTCTTGGTTTTTTTTATACCAAATGCATTCTCGGTTTTTTTAAATATTATAATGCATTTTCAGTTTTTCATATTATAATGCATTCTCGATTTTCTGTACTATAATGCAGTCTTGGTTTTCTATACTGTAATGCATTCTTGGTTTTTTTTTTATACCAAATGCATTCTTGGTTTTTTTTATACCAAATGCATTCTCGGTTTTTTTAATATTATAATGCATTTTCAGTTTTTCATATTATAATGCATTCTCGATTTTCTGTACTATAATGCAGTCTTGGTTTTCTATACTGTAATGCATTCTTGGTTTTTTTTAATACCAAATGCATTCTTGGTTTTTTTTATACCAAATGCATTCTCGGTTTTTTTAAATATTATAATGCATTTTCAGTTTTTCATATTATAATGCATTCTCGATTTTCTGTACTATAATGCAGTCTTGGTTTTCTATACTGTAATGCATTCTTGGTTTTTTTTTTATACCAAATGCATTCTTGGTTTTTTTTATACCAAATGCATTCTCGGTTTTTTTAATATTATAATGCATTTTCAGTTTTTCATATTATAATGCATTCTCGATTTTCTGTACTATAATGCAGTCTTGGGTTTCTATACTGTAATGCATTCTTGGTTTTTTTTATATCAAATGCATTCTCGGTTTTTCATATTATAATGCATTCTTGATTTTCTACACTAAAGGCATTCTCGGTTTTCTTAACTATACTACAAAGTACAAAATGCTCATGTGTGGGACTCGGGAGCACGGTGGGCAGGAGGAGAGTGTGTTATAAAATTGTGGGCAGATCACTCACTCCCTCTAGTTTTAGTCACTAAATAAATTCGTCATATAAAAATTTCATTTTCTTTTATCTCATAGGTCTAATTTCCAATATTCTCCATAACTGAACTGTACTACGAATCTTAACACAGAAAAGTATCAGATGTGTAAACATGTGAGATTATAGAAAAAAGTGCACATCCATAGATTGGTAGCAGAAAATTTTTTAAAAAAAATTAATTATTATACGCCCTTATGCGTATAATATAACACTGTAAGTAAAATATTTCTCTGGCAATCATTTTTAAAATTACAAAATTCCAGATTCTTTCTAAAAAATTTATAGAAATAAAGTTATTTCTAAATTTTAAGAAAGTAATCATAAAATTTAGATGGAAATATTTATTTTGGAAATGCACATTTGCGCAATGCAGAAAAACTGTCAACAATGCAGAAACTGCAGATATTTGTCTATTAGTTCGGAATTCAATAGTCATGACTTAAAATAATTTTGATAATCAAACTTGGTGTTGTTCTTTTTCAGTGACGGCAACGGCAACGTCGTGATGTTTCGGAGTTCCGCGATGTGACAAAGTGGTCACGAGCACCTCCACATCATTATTTGGAATAGTTACTTTAATTTGTTAGTTTAGGGAAAAGTTAAATTTAATTGAAACTAGTTTGGACGAGCGCAATAAAGCTCTAACGTCATGAGATTTGGTATTTGATTCATTTCATTAATATTTATAATACAATTAATTAAAATAATATTTAGATTATTTATGGGGTAAGTATAGAGAATTTTAATGGAATTACGTTGCACGTGCCTTTCTAACTATTGGGACTGATTTGTCTATTTTGCTAATTTACTGATAAGAAAAAATTTCTAGAAATTTCACGCGTGTAGCTTCGTAGCTATCTGAGGTCAAAACAAATAATTTTGAGAATTTTATCCACCAGATTGGTAATAGAGTTCTCAGCTTTTTAACTGAGGGAAAGTGAATGTAAACATTGTCTATCGCAGCTGTCCTCGAGCTAGAGGCTGCTGGATCATATGCAAGTAAATTAAGTAACTTGTTACGAATCTGAGGTAGTTTTTCGAAGAATTTAATGGATGTTCTTCTAATAAATTCCGAAACAGGTTCAATTTTGAGATCGTCATATAAAATTTTCCTCCTGATACACAAGGGAGCGTTTACAATCTTCATCAGGTGCCTATTTTGAAAAACTTGCAACCTCTTGATGTTAGTGGCGGAAGCCACCCCCACCCCCCCCCCCCCCCCAAATTTGGGAGCCGTACATTAAAATGGGTCTAAAATAGCTTTGTAGAGCAGAAGCTTGAGCCTAATCGATAGCTTGCTCCGAGGAGAAATGAAGCTGTTGAGTTTAACACTCATTCTAGTAGCTTTGGAGAGGGCTGATTTAATATGACTATTAAATCTTAATTTGGCGTCCAAAACTAACCCTAGGTATTTATATTCATTTACGAAGGGGACGGGTTGGCCGAAAATTCGGATAGGGGCTAAATCAAGCATTACCAGTTTTTTAGTAAATAGGAGGCACGCGCATTTACTTGGGTTGACTTTTATTTTCCAGTCGATGAGCCAGCACTGTAAAACGGTCGTGTACTGTTGTATGTTTGCTATGACTATGTGTGGATCCCTATGCTGTGTGAGAATAGCGGTATCGTCTGCAAAAATTGCTAAATGACAATTACTAGCTCTGGGTAGATCGTTAACATAAATGTTAAAAAGAATTGGAGAAAGTAAACTCCCTTGCGCCCAACCGCTCAGGATTGGTCTGGAGGATGAATTTTTTTTTTTTTTTTTTTTGCATTGCTTTATTATTAGTCAACGTATTAAACAACACAAGCCGCCTACCCTCGGCGGGACTCGAACCCGCAATCCCCGGTTTAGGAGACCGGTGCCTTATCCAATTGGGCTACGAGGGCTCCTTTTTAAGTGACTGATAACTGCAATGTCGATTTATTTTTGGAAATTGCAAAACTGGATTGGACTAACTGTGCCCCTCGACTGAATGTTGAATGCTGTTTACTCATAATTCTTGAGCCCTCGTGGTCCAATTGGATAAGGCACCGGTCTCCTAAACTGAGGAATGCGGGTTTGAGTCCCGCCGAGGGTAGGCGGCTTGTGTTGTTTAATAAGTTGACTAATAATGAAACAATGCAAAAAAAAAATTTTTTTTTGGCGTAATTTATCAAATTTTACACTTATAACTATTTTCACGTATTTTAAGGATACGAGTAAACGACATAATTTCTACCCCCAGACCAATCCTGAGGGGTTGTGCGCAAGAAAGTTTGCTCTCTCCAACATTTTTAAATATTTAAGTCAACACCTGATCAGGAACTAGGAACTGTCATTTAGCTATGCAGAAGATAACCACTATTCTTATACAGCATAGGGATCCACAATTTGTCACAAAACAACTACAACAATACACAACTCTTTCACAGTGCTGGCTCATCGGCTGGAAATTAAAAGTCAACCCACATAAATACGCGTGCCGCAGTTCTCTGGTAAATGAGTACAATTACTTACGGTTAGTTTTAGATGCAAAATTAACCTTTACTAGTCATATTAAAGCAACCCTCACCAAAGCTACGATAACGTTTTAATAAATAGCTTAATTCCACTATGAAATAAGCTATCGGCTGTGCTCAAGATTCTGCTCTACAAAGCCATTTTAAGACCAGTTTTAATGTATGGTTCTCAAATTTATGGAGCCACTTCCACCCCCAACATTAAGAAGTTGCATGTTTTCCAAAATAAACATCTGATGAAGATTGTTAATGTACCCAGATATATTAGAAGCAAAATACTTCATGATGACCACCATATTGAATCTGTTTCGGTATTTATTAAAAGAACATCCATCGAGTTCTTCGGAAACTTATCGAAGATTCGCAACAAGTTATTGCAACAGCCAGCATATGATCCTGCTGTGAACAACTCTAGGAAAAGACTTAGTGCTGCAATTGGCAATATTTATATTAATTTTTCTATCTTTAAAAGACCGAGAATTTCTAACTTCATTGCTAGTTTGGTGGATTAAAGTTTATCAAAAGTTTCCTGTTTATGCCTTAGATAGCTACGATAAGCTAGCTACACACGTGAAATTTTTCTGGATTTTTTTTTTTTTTTTTTTTTTCAAAATATCTAACCAAAATAGTTAATTAAATCAGTCTCCATAATAAGACGCATGCAACATAAATCCATTAAGTTTTCAATTCCCCTATAAATAATCAAAATATTAATTCTTTATAAATAATTCGATCATAACAATTAAATAAATAATTATATCGAATTCCATGACTTTAGAACTTTATGCGCTCGTCTAAATTATTTTCAATTTAATTTTAATATTTCCCTTAAATTTACAAATTATAATTATATTCCAAATTATGAAGTGGCTCGTGACCATTTTGTCACATCAGAAACATAATGAGGTTTTCGTTGCCTTTATTCATTGGCATATTTAAAGTGAAATTTGTACCCTTCAGAGTTTTCAAAGAATGTAAAACTGGATTGGATCAAATGCATCCAATCGTGCCCATCAAATGAATGCTAAATGCTGCTTACTCTTGACTCAATGGGTTGGCATGTCTAGGGTGAAATTTACATTCCCTGAAGATCATTTCCAAAAATTTGCAAAATTGGATTTAAAATTCTAAGAGAATGACTTTTTTTGAATATTATATGCATATTTCCTGTTGTATGATTTGTATACGAAATATATAAAGAGAAAATGCTGTGAAAAAAAGAGGCTTTATGTTGGTTTGTGAATACGATAATAACGGCTTGTCCAAAAGGGATGACATCAGATTTTATGGTCTCAATACAAAAGAATGTTTTGATATAGAAATTAATCTCATTTTCGATGAAATCTGAAAATGGAAAGTCTGCTTGTCTGTCCGTCCTCTTGCATGCGGCCACGATAATTTAAAAACGCGAAGAGTTGCAACGATGAATATTGGACTATGGTTTTATCATTAGAATATTAAATTTGTATTACATGCGTTAAGATTCTGCAAATAGGGGCATTCTTAGCAATGTAAGAACTGAAATGTCTTGACGAAGATGGATGAAATTTTCCGACGTATTCCAGAAAAATGTGTCGGTTTAAATCAAAATAGCCGCCTTCGGCGATCTGCTTGTTCCCCTAGATTATTGACTTTTTAGGCTGTTAAATATTAATGCGGAATGCATACATATATATTTTATTTAAATTTCCCTTTGTTATTTACTAAGATCGAAAAATAAAAAACAACAACATGAATTTAGCTGAATAAAGGAAAGTGTAAAGATTCAGCTCACTTGTCCTGAGACACCTGTTAAGCGGTGTTCCAACGACCGGAGAATCTTCAGACGGACCACGCGTTGCGTTCCCCCCTTGAGCCCCTCTTGCGGTTTCCTGGGGTGCTTTCATGCCTGTCTAGTTTACCGACAAATTGTCGGGAGGGGGGGACGCGTGCCTCATCTGTCGTCTGGACAGGTCGTAGGAACGCCACTTTAACCACTGTATTGACCTATCAAATTTTCGGTATACTGGACAGGCATCAAAAGACCCCATGAAACCGCAAGAGAAGGAAAACGGGGAACGCTTGCCCTGCTAGAAGATTCCGGTTGTTGGACGTGGCTTAACGTTCCTTGGTTCCCATACTTGAAAATTGGCATTTTCGACCAGCTCTGTCAAAAACTGTAATACATCCACATTGTTAAGTGCCTCCAGACTGCCAGATGAGGGATCCTCTCCCTGAGTAGGGTCATCTGGCCATTAGTTGCGACCAAATAAAGAACCACACTTGCGTTTTTCGTCGTTCCAAGGAAATAAATCGTATCTTCAAAGGGGAAGAGTGTCAAACCCTTCGGATGTAAATCTTTTTTTTTTTTTCATTGTGAATGGTCAGCTACGAGGATGGATCATGAACGGACATTCCCACGATCGACTGGAGGCCATTGAGGATTTTTCTGAACAGCTATTGGATGACAGGGAGATAAAGGGCACCAGTGTGAAAATGAGAGGCGGAGATTTGACTGAAAATAAAATGCGGTGATTTTTGGAGGAGAAAGCAGAGCAGAGAGAGTCATTTTGAGGACAGGTCAGGTGATTCGGGCTTCTGAGGTAAGACCCACTCGATGAAGATCGGTGGATTCCTAGAGCTACTCCTACAGCTCAGGTGTCGTCCTCGTCATCTGACCGCGGTTCAAAATGACGAGGTCCGTCCCAAAAATAGCCCTAGTGTTGCTTTTCAACGGGACGTTAATATAACTAATTAACTCAGGTTTTCTATACTGTAATGCATTCTTGGTTTTTTTTTATACCAAATGCATTCTTGGTTTTTTTTATACCAAATGCATTCTCGGTTTTTTTAATATTATAATGCATTTTGTGGAGAGGGGGGGGGGGAGACAGCTCAGGTGTCGTCCTCGTCATCTGACCGCGGTTCAAAATGACGAGGTCCGTCCCAAAAATAGCCCTAGTGTTGCTTTTCAACGGGACGTTAATATAACTAATTCTTTGTAAAAATTTGTTTTCAATCAATCAAAAGAAAAAGCATCCAAAATGCATTTTCGGTTTTCTATACTATAATACATTCTCGGTTTTATAAACTATAATGCATTCTAGGCTTTCTATACTGTAATGCATTCTAGGCTTTCTATACTATAATGCATTCTTGGTTTTCTATACTGTAATGCATTCTTGGTTCTTTTATACCAAATGCATTCTCGATTTTTTATATTATGACGCATTTTCAGTTTTTCATATTATAATGCATTCTCGGTTTTCTGTACTATAATGCAGTCTTGGTTTTCTATACTGTAATGCATTCTTGGTTTTTTTTTATACCAAATGCATTCTTGGTTTTTTTTATACCAAATGCATTCTCGGTTTTTTAAATATTATAATGCATTTTCAGTTTTTCATATTATAATGCATTCTCGATTTTCTGTACTATAATGCAGTCTTGGTTTTCTATACTGTAATGCATTCTTGGTTTTTTTTTATACCAAATGCATTCTTGGTTTTTTTTATACCAAATGCATTCTCGGTTTTTTTAATATTATAATGCATTTTCAGTTTTTCATATTATAATGCATTCTCGATTTTCTGTACTATAATGCAGTCTTGGTTTTCTATACTGTAATGCATTCTTGGTTTTTTTTTTATACCAAATGCATTCTTGGTTTTTTTTATACCAAATGCATTCTCGGTTTTTTTAATATTATAATGCATTTTCAGTTTTTCATATTATAATGCATTCTCGATTTTCTGTACTATAATGCAGTCTTGGTTTTCTATACTGTAATGCATTCTTGGTTTTTTTTTATACCAAATGCATTCTTGGTTTTTTTTATACCAAATGCATTCTCGGTTTTTTTAATATTATAATGCATTTTCAGTTTTTCATATTATAATGCATTCTCGATTTTCTGTACTATAATGCAGTCTTGGTTTTCTATACTGTAATGCATTCTTGGTTTTTTTTTATACCAAATGCATTCTTGGTTTTTTTTATACCAAATGCATTCTCGGTTTTTTTAATATTATAATGCATTTTCAGTTTTTCATATTATAATGCATTCTCGATTTTCTGTACTATAATGCAGTCTTGGTTTTCTATACTGTAATGCATTCTTGGTTTTTTTTTATACCAAATGCATTCTTGGTTTTTTTTATACCAAATGCATTCTCGGTTTTTTTAATATTATAATGCATTTTCAGTTTTTCATATTATAATGCATTCTCGATTTTCTGTACTATAATGCAGTCTTGGTTTTCTATACTGTAATGCATTCTTGGTTTTTTTTTATACCAAATGCATTCTTGGTTTTTTTTATACCAAATGCATTCTCGGTTTTTTTAATATTATAATGCATTTTCAGTTTTTCATATTATAATGCATTCTCGATTTTCTGTACTATAATGCAGTCTTGGTTTTCTATACTGTAATGCATTCTTGGTTTTTTTTTATACCAAATGCATTCTTGGTTTTTTTTATACCAAATGCATTCTCGGTTTTTTTAATATTATAATGCATTTTCAGTTTTTCATATTATAATGCATTCTCGATTTTCTGTACTATAATGCAGTCTTGGTTTTCTATACTGTAATGCATTCTTGGTTTTTTTTTATACCAAATGCATTCTTGGTTTTTTTTATACCAAATGCATTCTCGGTTTTTTTAATATTATAATGCATTTTCAGTTTTTCATATTATAATGCATTCTCGATTTTCTGTACTATAATGCAGTCTTGGTTTTCTATACTGTAATGCATTCTTGGTTTTTTTTTATACCAAATGCATTCTTGGTTTTTTTTATACCAAATGCATTCTCGGTTTTTTTAAATATTATAATGCATTTTCAGTTTTTCATATTATAATGCATTCTCGATTTTCTGTACTATAATGCAGTCTTGGTTTTCTATACTGTAATGCATTCTTGGTTTTTTTTTTATACCAAATGCATTCTTGGTTTTTTTTATACCAAATGCATTCTCGGTTTTTTTAATATTATAATGCATTTTCAGTTTTTCATATTATAATGCATTCTCGATTTTCTGTACTATAATGCAGTCTTGGGTTTCTATACTGTAATGCATTCTTGGTTTTTTTTATATCAAATGCATTCTCGGTTTTTCATATTATAATGCATTCTTGATTTTCTACACTAAAGGCATTCTCGGTTTTCTTAACTATACTACAAAGTACAAAATGCTCATGTGTGGGACTCGGGAGCACGGTGGGCAGGAGGAGAGTGTGTTATAAAATTGTGGGCAGATCACTCACTCCCTCTAGTTTTAGTCACTAAATAAATTCGTCATATAAAAATTTCATTTTCTTTTATCTCATAGGTCTAATTTCCAATATTCTCCATAACTGAACTGTACTACGAATCTTAACACAGAAAAGTATCAGATGTGTAAACATGTGAGATTATAGAAAAAAGTGCACATCCATAGATTGGTAGCAGAAAATTTTTTAAAAAAAATTAATTATTATACGCCCTTATGCGTATAATATAACACTGTAAGTAAAATATTTCTCTGGCAATCATTTTTAAAATTACAAAATTCCAGATTCTTTCTAAAAAATTTATAGAAATAAAGTTATTTCTAAATTTTAAGAAAGTAATCATAAAATTTAGATGGAAATATTTATTTTGGAAATGCACATTTGCGCAATGCAGAAAAACTGTCAACAATGCAGAAACTGCAGATATTTGTCTATTAGTTCGGAATTCAATAGTCATGACTTAAAATAATTTTGATAATCAAACTTGGTGTTGTTCTTTTTCAGTGACGGCAACGGCAACGTCGTGATGTTTCGGAGTTCCGCGATGTGACAAAGTGGTCACGAGCACCTCCACATCATTATTTGGAATAGTTACTTTAATTTGTTAGTTTAGGGAAAAGTTAAATTTAATTGAAACTAGTTTGGACGAGCGCAATAAAGCTCTAACGTCATGAGATTTGGTATTTGATTCATTTCATTAATATTTATAATACAATTAATTAAAATAATATTTAGATTATTTATGGGGTAAGTATAGAGAATTTTAATGGAATTACGTTGCACGTGCCTTTCTAACTATTGGGACTGATTTGTCTATTTTGCTAATTTACTGATAAGAAAAAATTTCTAGAAATTTCACGCGTGTAGCTTCGTAGCTATCTGAGGTCAAAACAAATAATTTTGAGAATTTTATCCACCAGATTGGTAATAGAGTTCTCAGCTTTTTAACTGAGGGAAAGTGAATGTAAACATTGTCTATCGCAGCTGTCCTCGAGCTAGAGGCTGCTGGATCATATGCAAGTAAATTAAGTAACTTGTTACGAATCTGAGGTAGTTTTTCGAAGAATTTAATGGATGTTCTTCTAATAAATTCCGAAACAGGTTCAATTTTGAGATCGTCATATAAAATTTTCCTCCTGATACACAAGGGAGCGTTTACAATCTTCATCAGGTGCCTATTTTGAAAAACTTGCAACCTCTTGATGTTAGTGGCGGAAGCCACCCCCACCCCCACCCAAATTTGGGAGCCGTACATTAAAATGGGTCTAAAATAGCTTTGTAGAGCAGAAGCTTGAGCCTAATCGATAGCTTGCTCCGAGGAGAAATGAAGCTGTTGAGTTTAACACTCATTCTAGTAGCTTTGGAGAGGGCTGATTTAATATGACTATTAAATCTTAATTTGGCGTCCAAAACTAACCCTAGGTATTTATATTCATTTACGAAGGGGACGGGTTGGCCGAAAATTCGGATAGGGGCTAAATCAAGCATTACCAGTTTTTTAGTAAATAGGAGGCACGCGCATTTACTTGGGTTGACTTTTATTTTCCAGTCGATGAGCCAGCACTGTAAAACGGTCGTGTACTGTTGTATGTTTGCTATGACTATGTGTGGATCCCTATGCTGTGTGAGAATAGCGGTATCGTCTGCAAAAATTGCTAAATGACAATTACTAGCTCTGGGTAGATCGTTAACATAAATGTTAAAAAGAATTGGAGAAAGTAAACTCCCTTGCGCCCAACCGCTCAGGATTGGTCTGGAGGATGAATTTTTTTTTTTTTTTTTTTTTTTGCATTGCTTTATTATTAGTCAACGTATTAAACAACACAAGCCGCCTACCCTCGGCGGGACTCGAACCCGCAATCCCCGGTTTAGGAGACCGGTGCCTTATCCAATTGGGCTACGAGGGCTCCTTTTTAAGTGACTGATAACTGCAATGTCGATTTATTTTTGGAAATTGCAAAACTGGATTGGACTAACTGTGCCCCTCGACTGAATGTTGAATGCTGTTTACTCATAATTCTTGAGCCCTCGTGGTCCAATTGGATAAGGCACCGGTCTCCTAAACTGAGGAATGCGGGTTTGAGTCCCGCCGAGGGTAGGCGGCTTGTGTTGTTTAATAAGTTGACTAATAATGAAACAATGCAAAAAAAAAATTTTTTTTTGGCGTAATTTATCAAATTTTACACTTATAACTATTTTCACGTATTTTAAGGATACGAGTAAACGACATAATTTCTACCCCCAGACCAATCCTGAGGGGTTGTGCGCAAGAAAGTTTGCTCTCTCCAACATTTTTAAATATTTAAGTCAACACCTGATCAGGAACTAGGAACTGTCATTTAGCTATGCAGAAGATAACCACTATTCTTATACAGCATAGGGATCCACAATTTGTCACAAAACAACTACAACAATACACAACTCTTTCACAGTGCTGGCTCATCGGCTGGAAATTAAAAGTCAACCCACATAAATACGCGTGCCGCAGTTCTCTGGTAAATGAGTACAATTACTTACGGTTAGTTTTAGATGCAAAATTAACCTTTACTAGTCATATTAAAGCAACCCTCACCAAAGCTACGATAACGTTTTAATAAATAGCTTAATTCCACTATGAAATAAGCTATCGGCTGTGCTCAAGATTCTGCTCTACAAAGCCATTTTAAGACCAGTTTTAATGTATGGTTCTCAAATTTATGGAGCCACTTCCACCCCCAACATTAAGAAGTTGCATGTTTTCCAAAATAAACATCTGATGAAGATTGTTAATGTACCCAGATATATTAGAAGCAAAATACTTCATGATGACCACCATATTGAATCTGTTTCGGTATTTATTAAAAGAACATCCATCGAGTTCTTCGGAAACTTATCGAAGATTCGCAACAAGTTATTGCAACAGCCAGCATATGATCCTGCTGTGAACAACTCTAGGAAAAGACTTAGTGCTGCAATTGGCAATATTTATATTAATTTTTCTATCTTTAAAAGACCGAGAATTTCTAACTTCATTGCTAGTTTGGTGGATTAAAGTTTATCAAAAGTTTCCTGTTTATGCCTTAGATAGCTACGATAAGCTAGCTACACACGTGAAATTTTTCTGGATTTTTTTTTTTTTTTTTTTCAAAATATCTAACCAAAATAGTTAATTAAATCAGTCTCCATAATAAGACGCATGCAACATAAATCCATTAAGTTTTCAATTCCCCTATAAATAATCAAAATATTAATTCTTTATAAATAATTCGATCATAACAATTAAATAAATAATTATATCGAATTCCATGACTTTAGAACTTTATGCGCTCGTCTAAATTATTTTCAATTTAATTTTAATATTTCACTTAAATTTACAAATTATAATTATATTCCAAATTATGAAGTGGCTCGTGACCATTTTGTCACATCAGAAACATAATGAGGTTTTCGTTGCCTTTATTCATTGGCATATTTAAAGTGAAATTTGTACCCTTCAGAGTTTTCAAAGAATGTAAAACTGGATTGGATCAAATGCATCCAATCGTGCCCATCAAATGAATGCTAAATGCTGCTTACTCTTGACTCAATGGGTTGGCATGTCTAGGGTGAAATTTACATTCCCTGAAGATCATTTCCAAAAATTTGCAAAATTGGATTTAAAATTCTAAGAGAATGACTTTTTTTGAATATTATATGCATATTTCCTGTTGTATGATTTGTATACGAAATATATAAAGAGAAAATGCTGTGAAAAAAAGAGGCTTTATGTTGGTTTGTGAATACGATAATAACGGCTTGTCCAAAAGGGATGACATCAGATTTTATGGTCTCAATACAAAAGAATGTTTTGATATAGAAATTAATCTCATTTTCGATGAAATCTGAAAATGGAAAGTCTGCTTGTCTGTCCGTCCTCTTGCATGCGGCCACGATAATTTAAAAACGCGAAGAGTTGCAACGATGAATATTGGACTATGGTTTTATCATTAGAATATTAAATTTGTATTACATGCGTTAAGATTCTGCAAATAGGGGCATTCTTAGCAATGTAAGAACTGAAATGTCTTGACGAAGATGGATGAAATTTTCCGACGTATTCCAGAAAAATGTGTCGGTTTAAATCAAAATAGCCGCCTTCGGCGATCTGCTTGTTCCCCTAGATTATTGACTTTTTAGGCTGTTAAATATTAATGCGGAATGCATACATATATATTTTATTTAAATTTCCCTTTGTTATTTACTAAGATCGAAAAATAAAAAACAACAACATGAATTTAGCTGAATAAAGGAAAGTGTAAAGATTCAGCTCACTTGTCCTGAGACACCTGTTAAGCGGTGTTCCAACGACCGGAGAATCTTCAGACGGACCACGCGTTGCGTTCCCCCCTTGAGCCCCTCTTGCGGTTTCCTGGGGTGCTTTCATGCCTGTCTAGTTTACCGACAAATTGTCGGGAGGGGGGGACGCGTGCCTCATCTGTCGTCTGGACAGGTCGTAGGAACGCCACTTTAACCACTGTATTGACCTATCAAATTTTCGGTATACTGGACAGGCATCAAAAGACCCCATGAAACCGCAAGAGAAGGAAAACGGGGAACGCTTGCCCTGCTAGAAGATTCCGGTTGTTGGACGTGGCTTAACGTTCCTTGGTTCCCATACTTGAAAATTGGCATTTTCGACCAGCTCTGTCAAAAACTGTAATACATCCACATTGTTAAGTGCCTCCAGACTGCCAGATGAGGGATCCTCTCCCTGAGTAGGGTCATCTGGCCATTAGTTGCGACCAAATAAAGAACCACACTTGCGTTTTTCGTCGTTCCAAGGAAATAAATCGTATCTTCAAAGGGGAAGAGTGTCAAACCCTTCGGATGTAAATCTTTTTTTTTTTTTCATTGTGAATGGTCAGCTACGAGGATGGATCATGAACGGACATTCCCACGATCGACTGGAGGCCATTGAGGATTTTTCTGAACAGCTATTGGATGACAGGGAGATAAAGGGCACCAGTGTGAAAATGAGAGGCGGAGATTTGACTGAAAATAAAATGCGGTGATTTTTGGAGGAGAAAGCAGAGCAGAGAGAGTCATTTTGAGGACAGGTCAGGTGATTCGGGCTTCTGAGGTAAGACCCACTCGATGAAGATCGGTGGATTCCTAGAGCTACTCCTAGAGTAGCCGGATGCGCTAACAGCCTGTTAGCTTTTCTTGTGAGGTTGCTTCTCCTAATTAATCGAGGAACCATTCATGTTTTACTTTCAACCGTGTTGTAAATATTATCAATCATAGTAACCTAGATGAGAACGAGCTGTTCTTATGTACATAGGGCTGTAAACAAAGAAATTGTCTTTCAACGCTACCCTCTTATTTGATCGGTCATGATCAAGTTATTACAAAAGCAAATTAAAACGCACGCGATTTAAAAAATATATTCACATTACAAAATAAAAGCGGTATTGAAAATCCTACTTCGGAAATACTGTCCAAAAAAAAGCATTTTTAATTTTAATTTTTAAATTGACAAAAACACTTGATTTTATGTTGTAATGGATGCATTTAAATTTCATAATATTAAAAATTAATGATTACAAATTATGTATTACGTTAAAACAGTTATGCACGTTAGTGTTTTGTATATATAAATTTCTGACGAAATTCATCCATAGAAAGTTCATCATTATGTGTATCCTAGTACAGCTGAATACGAAAACTCAAAAACCATGCAGAGCTATAGCTTCCCGATGTTTGTCCATAGTAGTATGAGAAAATTTAAGCTGACAGAAAAATGAATGTTAAATTTTCTTCATTATTTGTACAAGTAAATTAATAATAAATGGTGTAAAATTTGTACGAGTCATGTGTCAAGCCATACATTACATTTTAATCATCTATAACCATATATATATTTACATTGTATATTTTAAACATATTTACATTTGTACATCAAGCCATGTATACGTTACATTTATAAATGACTCGTTAATTTGTACAAGTAAATTAATAATACATGGTGTAAAATTTGTACTAGTTATTTGTCAAGACATACATTACATTTGTGCATTTACAAGCCATACATTACATTTATATATCAAGCCATACAGTACATTTTATTCATCCACAACCATATGTATTATATTGCACATTTTAAACATATTTACATTTGTACATCAAGGCATGCATTACATTTGTACATTACCCATCACATTTGTACAAGTAAATTAATAATACATTGTGTAAAGTTTTATCACTGTGTAAATTTGAGTACAACTTAACACGAAAACTAAAAACTATACAAAGTTAAATCTTCCTGGGACTTTTTCTATAGTAGTATAAGATATTTAAAGTCACACAAAAAATAATGTTGGACTTATTTCTAATTGGACTCCATTCATTATATAGCCTTGTTCATACTAAAAATTGCAATTCTTTCATCCGAAGAAGGAAAATTCTCATTTATTTACATACAGTATGCAGAAAAAAATTATTTGAAATAATTTTAAAATTCACAAAAAAAATACCTCAAAAAATATTTATAAGAAAAGATTTTAAAATGTCCATTTTTTCATTAACTAAGTCATATATTATTGACTTAGTAGCAGAAAATATATTGAGTAGCAGAAAATGCTCTAGATTTCTAAAGTAATGTTTAAAGTATTTAAGTAATATTTAAAGTAAAGTAAAACAACAACAACAACAATATTTTAATACTTTGTTTAATAATGTTTTTTTTATTAATATAAGGATAAATAAAGAATAAAGGTGAAATTATTTAAATATATATATAGCTTTAGAAGAAAGAGCAGATTTTGATGTAAATTTTAGCACTTATTTACAAAAACGAAAATTGTTCTAGAGAAAAAAAAAATTGCTACAGTTTTTCATTTTTCTTTGTGACATTATGTATGTAATATATTTTAGAGTACAATGAAATATTATCTAAGAATTATATTCAAAAATAAAATTTTTGAGTGTAATACACGAAATTGTCTATGAAATTTTGAAATTTTTTTCAACATTTTTTACATTAAAGAATCATAAATACAGTTCTAGAACATTTAACATCAAATCCATAGTTCGTTACATTTTACATAACATAACGAGCACTAATTATAAATTTCATTAAGATATCTTGATTTTTTTTTTTAGATATCATGATTTTCTTACAGTAGAATTATGAAAAGTTTGTTCTTCAGAAAATGCATTTAAACTTTTTAAATGCTTATAAGCATCATTTACTTGTTAATAATTTATTTTAACTTGGCTTCTAATTGACATAGAGACAAAATAAAAATATTATTGGGAACAGAAACGTACCTATTTTTTGAAACTGCAAAAAAAAAAAAAAAAAGTGAATGTTTATAATTAAGCTAAAATTGTATAGTTTTCTTTACTTAGTATAAAGAATAAAAGGAAAAATTAGTAAGTTTAATTTTATTAAAAATCCAAATAGAGAATCCAAATGTTCTATTTAAATCAGAAAAAAAAATTCCATCTAAATAAAAACTATATATATACTATTTTTGACAAAAATTTTGTTAAAAAATGCAAATACATTTATAAGAAGAGTAAAATCTGATGAATTAAAAATAGTTAATGTTCGGTTAATAAATCACCACTGGTTTACTACTTTAAGTATTTCAATATGAATGCGAATACAAATTAATAATTTTTTTTAGAATAAAGTTCTTAGAATTTGCAAGCTTTCGATTTAATTTTCACCCATTCTTTCCAACTAAATAAACAATATTTAATTTTCTCTTTGACAGTTTAATATAATTTTTTCTTTGAAAAAAAATTATTAAATGAAATTTTCTTCTTCCCCAAAATATATTTTATCGTCTGCGTTAAAGGAATAACAAAGCAAACATTCTTCGAATTCAGTTTAAAAATAACTCATTTTCCCGGAGAAAGCTGTTTTCTCAGAAATAACAATTTAAATCAGGATTAGATTTTCCCAGAAATTTCAATCCCTCAGGAGTTTTCTAGGAGATTTAAATTTTGTTCTTTTGTAGTACTGTTTTGTATACTTAGAGTTATGACTAAACAAATAGGTACAAGAAAAATCTTAGAAAGATTCTGTAGAATTAGCCGCCTTTTCTTCGGAGACTTTCTAAATTAAAATGCATTAGTGCAGACAGAATTCATTGGCTTATTGTTGTATTTGTTAAACAATAATAAATATCTTTATACTAATGTTTGTATAGTTCTCTTTATAAAAAAAAAAATCCAAAATTCAGGCTGTAATCTGTTAGGAAAGGTAGAAATCACAGCAATAAGTCATAGACACACACGCATAAGAATGTTCCATTGAGGATGAGATAGAAGATTCAAAAAGAGGAAATGGCAGGCCAAGAATAGGTGAAATCTCTCTATTTGGCGATACTTTAAGCCAAAACTCGTTTCCACATGTGATTATTTGTGCCTCTCAAATCATTAGCCAAAAAATAATATCAAAGAAGTGATTTGCGGCTTGAAATCCATGAATAAAAGTTGGAAATTTTACCTGCCTACCTCGATGCAAAAGTCAGCGACTGTTTTTCAACTGTTGTTCCATAGTTTATAGTGTTGTTCAGAGATTGATCATTTAAGTAGAAAAAGCAGCAAATTTTGAAAATGGTATTTTCCTCTCGATAAGCCAAATTGCATTCTGTGCATGCTTATTATTCTTCCGTTCTATTTTCTCTATATATTATATTGGAAAAGTATATAAATCGTTAAAAAAGTTCGATCGTAAAATTCAAATCGTCTAGAGGTTTTGACGAACCTCCACATTTCACACATGAGTTCGAAAAACATACTTATAGAATCGTCTGTTTGTTTGTCTGAGACAAACGATAACTCAAATATATTTTGAGCTAGATGGTTGAAATTTGGTATGCGAACAGACAGCCTCGAGGTAGTCCGTCTGTTCGAATATCAATACGATAATTACAAAACTAAGAGAGCTAGATAGATACAATTCGGTGCATAGATTTAATATCTATAGTATAGACGCCTTTCAAATTTTGAACAAAAACCAAAATTGTACCGTGCGTACTTTCAGAAAAATGGGATCAGAAATTTGGTATGGGATTTTGGTGTCTACAAGTACAATTTTATGCCAATTCTTTGTTTCAATCGGTTGACATTCGATTTTTCGCATACTTTTAACCACATGTCAAGGATTAATCGGTGTAAACCTCGCCAAGGAGGACATCATAGAATAACTAAAAAGGCTAAATTCACCTCAAAAGTGAAAATTTCGTAACTATTGCACGCTAATGCTATACAAGGCTTTTTCTGTCATGACAAATCTATTAGAGAATTTGCGAGAAAGTTTTGAGGAGACCAGTTCCACTGGTTTATTTTATCGTATAGAAATTCTAATTCGAGATTTTATCGAATCTTCCCATTTTAGACCTACTTGAATTCGATAAACACATTTTTAGAATTATATCCGCTGGTTTGTTTATTGCTTTATCTGCGATAATTTAAAAACATTTTGAGTTAGCCAAAGTAATCTTGGTATGTGGTCTTTACACCAAATGCATAGATTTCTATCAAGAAGAACGGAACTTTTAGAATGAAATTCATTCTCAGAAATTCTCTCTGTTTGTCCGGGTACAAACACGATAACTACAAAACGTAAAGAGCTAGACTGATAAAATTTTCTCAGAAACATTCCTCGGAACTCTTGGAAAGTCTGTTTCTCTGGGTACAAGCAAACTCAGTTTTAGACTCTAAAATACAGATTCGGTCAACTTTTGAACGGAATTTGTAAGAGGTTTGTACTTTCTTACGCTATTGAACGAATAACTCAACAACTCAAAGACTTAAAAGAATGAAATTTGGTATACGATCTTGTTGCTAAAACTATAGTTCCATGTCCAATTTTGATTTCAATCGAATGAGAAGGAGATGTCCAAAATGTATGTTCGGTTATATGCATTATTTAATGAAGCGCAAAACATTCAGATGCAGGGCTCTGAAAATATAATTCTGGACACTTGAGTTATTCGTGATAACGCCAAAATTAAACAATTTTATGTGTGGGTGAGAGGGGATAGAATTATAATGCTTATTATAATGTTTGAGGAAAACTTTTGAGGAGATTCTTACCACTTTTTTTATTTACAACGGACACCTCGATTATTTTATTTATTTATATTTAACCATAATTAACTTGGTAAATAAAAAAAGCAGTTAATAGAGAACTTAGTTCTAAATCATGATTCCTTTTCTATCTACAAGGTTTCCGAAAATGCTTTATTTGGAATTTAAGAAATAAATTCTTAAATATTCTTGCATTTTAAGATGCTAACAAATTCGGTACTTATTTGTTTCGCAAACGCAGACGATAAAGTCGCCAAAAATGATACAACCTACACCAACTGGAATATCTCCATTGGCAAACAGCATTTTTTTTTTCTTTTTCTGTGTATTGTATGTTGTCGCCAATAAAGTCTGCTTGGTGAGATTTGTGCGGGCGAAATAGAAAAGTACCATGAATTCTTTAATTAGTTACCAAATATCTTACATGCAATTTTTTGAAACATAATTTTTTCAGAAAGGTCTACTTCTTTTCATTTGCGATAGACATTTAACTAGATGAGATTTCTTAACATCATGCTTCTGTTTGATCAACAAAAGATCTATTGGGATCTTTTTCCTATCGAATCCATCCTATTCCGAAGGATCATCAGGATTTGCTTTAAATATTGACGAATTTTAGACAGCGACCACAGCTTGACTGGTTTTCACCTTTATAAAGCCACACTGACTGCTTCGCCAGAAAACGATCTTATCGTTGTCACCTTTTTTTATTATTATTTATTTTGCTTTCTTATATACGAAATTTAAAGAAAGTATAATAACCCTAAAAAAAAATTCGAACTCCAGATTTTAACGAATCTCCAAGTTTCAAACTTCCCTGACTTCGAAACACACATTTTTTTTTTTTTGGTATTAAGTTCATTTATTTATTACAAAGATCATTCAAAGACACTTTCAGCTAGATAAAATTTAGTATACAGATTTAATAAGAAATTTGTAGATTTCCCTCAAATTTTGAGCAAAATTCATTTGGAGGAAATATGTCCTCCAAATTTTTATCTGTCTGACCTTTCGAACATAAGTTAACATGATACTATCGAACGAAGACAGCTAGAGAGGCAAAATTCGGTTGATAGATTTAGCATCCCTAGTGTAGACACTTATCAAATTTTATGCCAAATCTGGCAAGGGGTTGACTGTCTGTCGATCTGTACTTTCAGAAGCACATAAAAGCCCTAATTTAAAACGCAAAGTGTAGTTTTGTGTCAAATTTTTGTTTTAACCACCACTAAAACACAAATCCGATTTTCGTATACTATTAACCGTAGGTCATGGATTAATCACCGAAAAAAATTTGCAAAGGATGACAAGACGGATTCAATAAAAATGAGAATTCCACAAGAAATGTCAATATTTTGTAATAATTGTCTGCCAATGGTTACACTTTTATTAGAGAGTATGCGAGAAAGTTTTGGGGAGACCGCACACTCTGTGTACTTTCTCATATGCGAATTCCATTGAAAGTATTCTAATCATCAAAAAATACGAACTCGAAATGTTGACGAATCATCATATTTTAGATCTTCCTGAGTTCGAAAGATACATTTTTGGCATCATGTCTGTCTGTCTGTCTGTTTGTGACAAGGGTCATTCAAATTCGCTTTCAGCTAGATGTATAAAATATAGTCTTCACAAGAAATTTCTAGATTTCTATCAAGTTTTGAGCAAAATTCATTAGATGGAAGTCTGTCTGTTTGACTATTCGAATCTAAGTTAAAACGATAAGTACAAAACGAAGAGAGCAGGGATGATCGTTCTCTGATTCGGGTATAAATTACGATCTGTGGATGAATGAATAAAATGCATGAATGAAGTCCGCATCGTAAAAAAGGTTGTGACGTGTGTGTAACTAAGTCGTGCTCTTGGTTCTAGATGGTGGCGCTACTGAAAAAACAAGAGACGCACCCTTGGCTTAAAATCACTGACTTCTAAAGTCAGTGGGCTTGTCTATGCCAAGTACCGCTAGAAACAACAACAAACAAAAATCAAAACTCAGTTGGAATGTTAATACATTTTCTTCCCCATCCGTTCACCAAATAAACTTAACGATAATCGTAACTCTTAGCAAACCTACTTTAATCGCTCCTTAACATCTTACAGGACAATAATGACATGTTCGCAAGTGGTGGCAATAAGTGGTCCGCAACTGGGAAAGATTTAGTAGCACTTTTCTTTTTTCTTTTTAGAAATCTAAGCATTTAAATGCAACTAGGCATTTAAAATAAAGAAGAAATGGTATCTAAGCATTTAAATCAAAGAAGAAATGGCATTTAGGCATTCAAATTAAAGAAAGGAAAAGGAGTTTTCCTCTCGATTTTCTTGTATATTAATACAACCAGTGGCCAAATAATATGGCCAGTTTTGCTTTTTAAGTGCAGCGACAAATGACATATGCCTGCTTTCTTTTCATTCATTTGGAATAAACAGATCTTCAATTTTGTGCAAGATCATATACCGACTTTCGTGCTTCTACCATGCTGCAATTTTATTTTATTTTGCTCTCATATTCTCGATTGAACAGGCCGACAGACATTTCAAACCTTTTTATGTTTCTTGATCAGTTGATGATTGATTGAATCTGAATCAATTGATCAATTGATTCAGATCTACAGTTCTGATGACTAATACCACTTGCAAAGCGAGTTCCAAAGTGAGTGTTTTGCACATTTTTAGAACGATTTCAGAGTCGGTTTAGTTAATGTTTAAGCGCAAAGATTCCCTCTAATTTTCGACCTGATGATATTTTTTTATGTATCATTAATCTGCATCCTGATTTCGATGATCGAAGAATTTTTCACAAAATTTCCAGGCCTTAGCACCTTAGTTGCGGGTACCAGTTCAGAGCAGTCCGTTCGATCATTTAAAAGCCGGCGCTGGCAGGAATGACGTATATTTAGATTTTCTAGTAAATCTGATCATTGCCAGATTTAACCTCTTGCCCCTTTTGACCTCAAATACTTCAGAAGTCATTTGTCTTCAGTCAGTCAGTTAGTGGCGGTCCTAAATCGCTAGCCCATATTATCCTAATTGTGGTTATTTAACCCTTTCTTTCTGAACAAAAGCTTCCTGGGAACGTCCATCCCCTTACTGGGGGTCCCAGTGGGGTGCAACCACTATGTTCCGCACGGTCGGTTTCTCAAACCGCAACTGCGGTACAGAGAATTAGTCGGTCGTAAAAGTCAACAATGAGCCCATGGGGTTTCGAGGAAAATTGACTCCCCCCCACGGTGAGAAGTACCATTTTTCTCAGCCCCCTTTCAGTTCTGGTTAATCCGGAGTTGCCGTCTTGATTATATTCCAAGAAGCCTATCAGGTGATGGTCCTATCCTAGGAACGGTTCTTGTGACCCCTCCTCCCTCTTTTCTGGAACCGCAACCCAAGGGAGATTTTGGGTCTTCCTGTTTTGTGCAGCTTCAAAGTTCACACGAATTATTGTGGCACCTGTTGCCAAAATTCGGGGAACTACCCCCAGCGAACATCTGCGCTCGAATACAATTGATGGCAGGCTTCAAAAGATTTTAATGACTTTTCAGAAAAAGTTCCCCGAACGAACCTCGTTCATCTTCTTAACATTCGTTCTAAGCTTTTCGTCGAAACTCATGAGGACCTAAAAATGTTCTGTGGCCCAAGAAAATTCTTTGAACAAATTTGTAGTAAAAAAAAAAAAAAAATGACATTCCTTAACTTTTCCCAGACTATCGTTTTATAAAAAGTAATTAAACTTTCTCATACCTCGATAGAAAAATATTTCGCCATTTTATCTATATATGAAAAGATTTACGTTGTGTTTGCTTACAAGACCCCCATAAACTATTAGAACTAATTGTTAATATTTCATTGTATAGTTTCTTTGGCTCCATAATTTTAGTTCAATCATCAAGAACTTGATTCTTTCTCACTCTCTCTCTTTTTTTTTTCTTCTTTTTTTTTGAAGGAGGGGTCCTATGTTTAATTTTTATATTATGTATAATTCATTTAATATTGTTTCTTATCATATGACTAACGTCATCGAATATCGAATGTGTTAAGAAATGGTGTTGATGTTTTTTTGCTGGTTATTTACTTTGGCGACCATAAGTTTGTTTCACTGGAAATATTAGTTGTGCAAATTTCAGCGAAATCTGTTATGCGTACATTAATGTTCGCGCTTTCCCGTGCTTTTAAGAATTAAATTATGGCAGACATTGCAGCAATGTTATTTAAATAACTTTAAATCTCTTTGATTTATTCCGTACATGAACCGTCTGAATGAAGTCAAATCCCATGATATAATAGCGCCGTTAAGATTGTCTGAATAAATTCTTTCAAAATGCGCGTTGTTGTTTGGAAAAAGTAATTTCACTCTTGTATTTTTCAGATAAACTGCAGAGATATTAAGTAAAATCTTTCTTCCTCAACTTTCAACGATAGAAAAAAATCATCAGACTAAATATTTGATGAAACAAAGAAAATGGTTTCAATTTTATAGCAAAAACAAACGGCAAGTGGAAAATTATGTTAATTTTTTTTAATTATTAAAAATCTGTAAGACAACAAAATTAATAAAATCGAATTTTTTTTTATTATTGTATAAAAATCTGTAATTTGTTATAATAATTTTGGGAGTTACAGTGAAAACATTATAAAATCTCGCTTAATTTTCAATTAATTGAAATTTCAAAAAAAAAATTATCAAAATCTATAGTATCCGTGCCAAATTTGGGAATTCTCTTTCAAACGATCTGTTCTGAAGACACACCATACAAAAGCGCGTACACACTCTTTTATTATTTATATCGATATATAATATACAGTATCAGCTATTTTACACTTTTCAAACAAGAGCGTTTTAAAATTAGGTAGCTCTAAATTTTAATTTAAGGACATCATAACAGTGAAGTGCTTTTCCGTCAAAGGATAACATCATCGCACGTCAGGACTTTCGCCTTTCATAACAATTTAAATTATGAATGTATGAATAAATATATTGAAATATTGATACTTAAAATATAAATTAATGAATAATAATAAAAAATTGGTCTATCTTTTCGTATAATTTAAATACTTTTTTTAATTTTTTTTAAAAATAAATTTTTATTTTCAAATTGTTTTTATATTTGTATTTGCTGTGTTTGGATATGCATCCGAATGTGCAAATACTATCCGTTTTCAGATATGAAACCCTCCATATTTCTGCGCATGCTCCAGTCAGTTCTGACTTCACAGAAAAAGGGGCGGGATGACAAATGGTAGGGGTGTAGTTTCTGTTTTTTAAAGAAGATAATCCTATTCAAATACAAAACGAAATTTGGGGCCGGAAAAGAACAATAGAATCGATAAAAGAATTCCAGAAAAATGCTCTTCTCGCTCATTGCATATCATCCCTCTGCAGAATAAAATCGTCCAAAAATGATAAGCACAAGATTCTGAAAAATACAATAAGTATTGGTGAAGGACGGTTTTAATTTTTGTTTGTCTACGGCTGCCAGGAATGTTTTTAAAGAACATAAAGGAAAGTCTAAATTGGGTTTAAAATGTAAATTAGGGAACAATTGCATATATAAAGCTGAAAGAAATTCTGTTCGGACGAAAAGTGTTGTAAATGATGAAGAAAAAAAAATCGAAATCACTTAGGACAGAAGCGTAATTGCGGATAATATTGCATTTAGTTAGTGTTGCATAGATTATTTTCAATACTTTAATAATATTTTTTAAATTCATTTTCTTTTTTAATTGTTTTAGCCCGTTATGATTATCACATCAAGGAATTAAAAAAATATTTTGGAATAAATAAATAAAAATGAAACTTCGTGTTTCACATACTTTTAATAATTCATTATTGTTCAAAGGAAAATTAAAAAAAGATAACCTTTTCTCCTTTTCTGCGTCATTAGCATTAAAAGTTGAACAATAACTCATTGTTATTATGTAACAAACTGACATGCGCATGCGCATTTGTCGTAAATAAAATAACAAGGACTTCTTTTAATATTGAGAACTTTATTATTTAGACATTTCATTCTGTGGAACAAATGATTTGAAGACTATTGTCTCAATTCTTCTTCGAAGCAATAAGAAAAATGGTTTGATATAAACTTAATATATATATATATATATATATATACTTATACCTTACAAACCTTAATATATACAAACTTAATATAATTATTTGATACAAACTTAATAATGACATACATAAATACAATTAATTCACGAATTTTCAAGTAAAATTATTCCGAAATTGGAAATTATATTGGAATATTATTGAAATTCACGAATTTCAAGTAAAAGTCTCAAGCTCTCGTATATTAACATAGTATGGTGCGTTTTGCTTTTATTCAGAGGTATAGTGTCGGGGAAGGTAGGTCAAGAGGAATATTATAGATGGCTAGGGCG
This sequence comes from Argiope bruennichi, assembly GCF_947563725.1. Taxonomy (NCBI): domain Eukaryota; kingdom Metazoa; phylum Arthropoda; class Arachnida; order Araneae; family Araneidae; genus Argiope; species Argiope bruennichi. The sequence continues at coordinate 18,969,286 of NC_079155.1, forward strand.
CCAATAAGGGGGGGGGGAGGGGAGGCACCCAGACTGCCAAATATTAGTGCACTTGTATCACTTTTTAAAGACAAATGTGTTGGGAGGACATAAAAATAAAACCACTAGCCCACGACCTTCGTAAAACCAGGCCTCACAACTTATTTGTGACGTCACACGAGTAGGATGATTGGCTACCATGAGCAGAATCCCGCTTTCTTCCTTGATGTTTAGGTATATTTTAAATTCACTTAAAAATAACTTATTATTAATATTAAGACATTTACCTTGCATAAAATTCAAAATTATTTATTTATTCCCTGTGTGAATAAAAGAAACGGCATGGTAGAAAATCTTAAGGTCTTCTATAGCTTATTGACCATTTAATAACATTCAAACTTCATTTAAATCACAATGTAAATTTATTAGATATATACATTGGTGTATTATTTTTAGTTTTTCTTATTTTAATGGAGATTTTCGTTTTTATTTTATTAAAAATCGTTTTCTTTTTTTTCCTGAAAATATTTTGTAAAGCTTAAAATTAAATTAATCTAATACTTTTTAAAGCTTTTGATTATTTTTTTATTGTACTGACAGGTAATACATGTATTTTATAAGTTAACATAAAATTGTTTACTTCTCAAATTACTTATGAACTTTCAAATAAAATATTAATGTATTTAATATAAAATTTAAATTTTACATCAACTAATTCTGTTGATAAAAAAAAAAATTTACTTTTACAGCTTGTTTTTTCACATTAAGAATTGTTTTCATTTAATATATTAGTAATTCACGTAAGTAAGTATATTAGTAATATTAGTAATTATTAGTATTACGTAGGTCGTGACTAGCCTGAGCGTTGCATCCATCATTATGGTTCTTTTGTTAAGCCTCTAATGACAACTGAGGGAGAGAGGGCGAAAAAATATTTTTTTTGTCCTGGCGCCACTTACACTCGTTACGCCACTAACCGTATTATTAAGTAAACAAAGGTGGCAACTTTACTAAATTATTAACTGCAGAGCAGTTTTGGAGCGTCTTAGGATCTCAATACATTTTGTGGTATTTCCCAGGTAATTTAATTTTTAAAATTTGAGTTAAAAGGGCCATATGCTGGGTAAGCGAAGTTCCAGTGTGGTTGAAAGAAGAAAAAAACTCAAACCGTGTTTAACAGTTAGGACATCAAAATTATGCTTATGTTATTTTTATAACTTACCTGAAGTTAATCAGAGTAAAAACTGAGTTTTAAATAAAATTAAACGAATTAACTAATAAAACTGAAGTGAAGTAAATTTATCAGTAAAAATTGAACTAATAAAACTGAAGTAAATTCCTTTTACTGCAGAAATCCCATAACATTACAGGGTGAATATTATTTTAACCCGTTCCCCGAACAGTAATGAATATATTACAGTTCCTTATCATGTATAAAACCATCCTTTACATTCAAGAACATCTGTTTTTAAATATGTTGGAAGTTTTTCTGAACTGTATCAAGATTCATGATACCGCACTTATAAGATTTTTAAGATAAACAATTCAATTATGTATATGCTTACGTATCCTAAGCACCACTTTCATACATAATTCAGCTGACATGATTTGATGCATTATTCAGTTGGAATGATCAAAAACCATTTACCACCCGTTTAATATTTACCTAGCTGTTACAAATATCACAAACTCAAAAGGTGATCTCGTTTCGGAATATTTAAATAGCATTCACTCGAACAACGGCGCATTTACATTTAAAAGGAATAAAATAACTCAAAATGGCATCATAAATCAAAAGAAAATCCGTTTTATACAAATTATCTTACATTTTCGCCGCCCACCGGTGTTTACTTAGACAGCAAACGATTTATTTAGTAGTGGGTTGGAGATATTTCTGTGAAATGTATCCTTTCTTCAATTAGACGCGGAGCAATACTTTCAACGCAAATCTCTCTCCGTTTACGTCCCGCGTGAGTAATCTAATGTGCTGGATGCGAAAGCGTACTATGATACCATTTCTTTCATTCCGGGTAATCCTGTTTATTCCGGAGAAAACTCATCTCCCAGGGCTTATATGGAGTGGGCGGGTTAAGAGCCTCCGCACTGCAGCCCCATGCCTGTTTGTTTGCGGTCGTGTTCCATTTATTGGAAATATGAACGATAAAAATAGCTTTCTTTGCGAAAGTGAGATATCATTTCAGTTCAATATAGTATTGCCAAAGTAATAAGGAAGTAACTAGCCGTTGGCCTATTTATTTGAACGAATAATTATAATTTGAGCGAATGAGTTGAATTGCAAAAAGTGGAAGTAATTAGCCGCTTTTGGCGACCAGCTCATTCACCCAAATGATTGTCTTTTTTAACTGTTAGATGATAAATACGGAAACATTTTTTAAGGGGACAGTGGATTCTATTAGACACTTTTGGGAATAATTCAGTTACGGTTATGAAATTTATTATGCATATGTATTAAACTATAAATACGACAGATATCTCAAAAAACATTTTAAAACGAAATATATTATTTTTTTTAACCCTTTAAAGGGCCCTTTTTTTCTAGTCATAGTTATGTTAAAATATTTTTAGGCTTGAAATTAGAATAAGAAAAGGGATTCATTTAGCTTATTAGATAATTTTTATTTGATGAATTAATTAATTTGGTTAATTACTAATTAAGTAACAAATCAAGACACATCATTTTGTCTGAGATAAAGAACTGAAGCATCTATGTTTCTGTCTTTCTAAAAAAATGTGTCAGAACTGATGCCAACCTACATAAATACATACGAAGATTGATAAATTTGGTGGGAAGCATACTTCCCACGGCCCTAGAAAGGGTTAAATTAAAAAATATATATAATTTTAAAAAATTTCAAAATATTACAGGCGCTTTAATTATTAATTTTTTCTGTTACTTTTTTTTTCTTATTACCCAATATAAATTTATTTGGAACAGAACTAAGCATAATTTTGTAATTCCAATTAAATGCTAATTTTTTGGAAATAATTTTTTTGCACACTTACTAAATTTTCATAGGAATTTTATGTTTTTCTGAACTAAAATTTACTTTTAACTATCTAAAAAAATTCGGAACATAAAATGCACACCCCATTTTCTTTTCATGTTTAGCCGAAATCTTCATTATGAATTTCATTTAATTTCTTGAAAAATTAAGACACCTGCAACATATCAAAGATATTTAAATCTAATTACGACATCATTTTGAGGAAAGTCATTAAGACGTAGTTTTTTTCTTCTTAACCCTTCAAATATTTATTTTACTGAGCAATACATTTTATAACACTACTTTAGTTATATTTTGGTGATGAAATGATAAAAATAAAATTGCACGTTTTCGTCCATTTTTGCTTATTTCAAAGTCCACTGTCCACTTAAAAATGTCGTCTTCTTATGTGATAAGATTAAAAATCATAAATACAATTAATTCAGTTTACTGCAAATTGAAAATTCAATATATTACGAAATAAAGGTGGAAGTTAAAAGAACGCGATTGAATGTGTTCGGTAAATATCATAAACTAAATCTGTTAATAGACATTTAGCAGACGATTCCTTTTCAGACATTTTATAACTGCTACTATTTTTATTTTGTTAAAATATTATTAAAAAGTGAAAGCAAACGATTTTTTCTTTGACAAACATATTTTGTTAATATTATTTCGTTAATTTTTTTTTTTTTTTTTTTTTGTATAATAACTGATGATCCATTGTAAACCTTCTGGAATCTGGCAATGTTTGAAAGATACGCTGTTATGTTGAAAGAATAAACAAGCCGATGGAATTCTAAATTGCTTGGAGTATTATTTTAGTTTTAAGAATTTAAGATGCTCAGCAGGTTATAGTTTGAAGCTTAAGAAAACGAGTAGTTTTCTAGAAAGCATGCAAAAGAATGTTTTGATGGATTTGAGTTCCATCATAATATTTAAAATCAGTACTACAGATAGTGTATCAAATTTAATTAAAAATTATTAAAATTAAGCAGAAAATTGCTAGGAAATGGAACTGATATCACAAAAAAAAAGTTATTTTTTGAGTCTTTATACGAAAATCATTTTTGTAAAATAATTGTTTTGGAAGATATGAACAGCAATTTCCATAGGTAATTCATAAGGATGACTCAAATAGCTATGATTAAGCCTACTTTTGCCTGGATTAAACTTTCTATTTGAAGCTTATTTCTTGATTTTTTTCCTCTGATTGAATGGAATTTTCGGTGACACGGCAAACCCTCTCCAGAACATTTCTAATAATAGTATGCAGTTTCATTAATTAGACGAAATGCTGAGTTCTATGCAGCAGTAAAAATGTTGAATGAAGCAATCTGAAATTAGCATGATGGTTTGTTTACATTTAACTGATGCCATTCTATAATGAATAATAAGAACGATTTCTGTGCCAGATATGTTAGCATTTTATATGTAAATAGATTTTTCTGGATACTTTTCTTTGTAAAAGATAATTTGTTCTTCTTGAATTATGGGTAAGCTCTGAAAAATTGAATTAATTTACAAAATTCTTTAATTTGCAATTTAGAAAGAGAAGAAATCAGCTGATGATATATGATGGGATTATTTTTACAGTGAATGAGACATTACTTAAAATCTCAAAAGAAAAACCACGAAGAAGAAAAAATGTTTCCAAATTCTCAAAAGTTTCCACTACTTAATTACCGACAGCGGCCCCAAATTGAGTCACGATGAGTAATGCTTAGAAGAGATAAATTTTTATAGCTCCATTTTCTTTCATTTAACTCTGTATCTGAACATCCAAATGTAGGGGCTAGGTAGCCTGGTGGTAAAATAGCGGCAGTGGGACTGGAGGACTCGAAACCTAAATTTATAGAAGAACCTATGTGAAAAGAGGTCTCACATACATTAAATCTTTCGGAGGCAAATCTCTTTTCGCAGGTGTGGTGCGCAATTTCGGAAAGGGAGTGCCAGCCCAGGTGTTGTCCTCGTTATCTACCTGCTTTTCAAAATTACTAGGTTCATCTCAAAATAGCCCGATAATTGCTTTAAAACCAGGTGTAAATGTAACTAATCCATCTGAGATTTGAACTTTTTCTTCTTAAAACTTTTATTTTTAGTTAGTAAGTATTAAAAGAGTAAGAACTGACATGTTAGAAAATTCTGGTATAATTAACCTATTGACATGAATGTAAGCATAGTAAAGAGCGAACGAATAAAACCTCCTAAAAAGGTTTAAAGGAGATCCGAACCTCTGTTCCAAAGCACCATAAACTATGGAATTTTACTACATGAGAAAATGATTAAAACACCTATAAAGAAATTCGAAACATGAAAACAATCTAATTGAATAAAAACTCTGAAAAATTTACATACCAAATTTCTAATATAATCAACATTTCATATTCACATCGCTTTATAAATCATATACATAAGTTAATAGACCTAATTTAACATTATTCCTTTTTACAAAATTCCTACAAATAGAAATAATTATTTATTAAAAATAAAATAAACTTCAATTTTTTTTAAATTACGTTATCTTTGATCATTTGCGATATAAATAAAGCAAAGCTTCGTATTTTTTTCTTCAGAGTATTCATTTCCTTTTTCTGTGATGACACCTTAAATATCAAAACAAAATCATCACGGCGCCTTTACGAATCGACTTCGGGGAAATCAGATATTATGAAATATATCTCCTCTTATTTCGTTTCACTGTTTTCCCCGAAATAAGCCTTTTTCTCCGGAATTCATCACCAGTGCGTCTTATTTCTTCCCCTTTCCAGAACATTTCGATCTTTTTCAAGAATTCTGTTCTTATTAAGAAATCGACTAAAGATTGTTTATTTTAATTTCCTGTGAAAAGAAAATAAATCCTTTCTTTTATCATTAAATTCTTGCAAATAATTGATAGATAGAAAATTTTTTAACGAGCTTGGAATAAAGATAGGTTTGAGTTAAAAGGTTAAAAAATTTTGTTTATGTTCACATTGATTAAAATTTATTTCAAATTAGTTTTCAGGGTAGTACTTAAAAGGAAATAAAATATTTTTTCTATCATTATGTGGGTTGTTCTGAAAATTTTATTCTTTTTATTTTCCAGTTTTCTTAGAAAATGTAAAAATGATATTGTATATATATATATAATGATATTATAAAAACTAATTTAAATCTTAATTAATTTCCTAATTTTTTTTAAATTAGCATGTATTGATTTCATTCTAAAATGTTATCTTGTTTCCTGAACCAATAATTTAATTAATTCTACACGCGCTCTATAAAACTGATGATTTATGCATTTTCTCAAGCTCCGAGCGAGAGGATAAAAGTCCCTAACACCCACACATACCTTTTAAAGATACCTAAGATTCCCTTGCCTAAATTGACACGTGACAAAGAAATTCTTATCAGAATATAACAGTAAAATCATTAAGGGGAAAATTTCTGTCTCTTTTGCTCTTGTGTCGTGATGTATACTGACACATCTTTTATCACTTTTTCTGGGTATAAATTATGACTTCCGTGATGAAAGGAATCGAAGTGAACATTCCAAAAGTTCCATCTTTTCGGCCATGATTCAGCAAAAATATATTTATTTACACCACACACATATATAAATTCGATCATGAATCACTGTTTTTGAAATAAAGACCTTTTATGAAATGGTGTCACTGTGTGAACTCTTCATTAAACAATGGTTCGAAATGGATGAAATTTGATGCCAAAATTGGAAATCAATATACATTCTTTTTAAATGTTGCTCTAAAATTACAAATTTTAGAAAAAATTAGGAATTAAGAACTCACTTTCTGATTGTCTGCATGAGAATATCATAACTCAACAAATTAGATAAATGTAAAATAGCATATAGTTTTGTTATTAAAATTATGTATGTGTTCTGAATCCTTCTAAGGAGAGACTGTTTGTTGGTATGTCTAATAGAATATAAATTAAGGCGATAACACAAAAATACGACAGTCGAGATAATTAGAGTTTTTAAAAAAAATATTAATACTCAAATTCCAACCATATGTCTAATTTCCTGAATACGACAAATATAGCAAATACTCTCCCCATATACTCCTTATCCATATGTTATCCTCCTCACGCAAAAAATTTTGGATCTTGAACAGGACAGTAAATAATTCAAGTGCTCAGATTTTTATTTTAGGGTCACTTTCATGAGAATTATATGATTCGAAGTATAGTAAGGAAAACATTAATCGCTGGCATATTATACACAAGCACCAGGAAACCGAATATGCATTTTGGACATCTTTTTATTCCCAATAGTTCAAATGAAAATTAGAAAAGAACTGTTGTTGTTGGTTCTAATGGCACTTATCGTACACAAGCCCACTGACTTTAGAAGTCAGTGATTTTAAACCAAGGGTGCGTCTCTTTTTTTTTTCAGTAGCGCCATCTAGGGCCAAGAGTATGACTTGGCTACACGCACATCACAACCCTTTTTAGGAGGCAGACTTCATTCATGCATTTCATTCACAGATCGTAATTTAGACCTGAATCAGAGAACGATCACCCCTGATCTAGTACCCCCAGTGGTATTACTCTCGACATGGAGGACTGTGTGACCACGACAGATTTATACGAGCGCCAGCCACCCACACATGAGGAGTCTTCGGGCGACGGGGTTCGGACTCACAACCCAAGGGACACGAATCCCACACCTTACCAACTAGGGTATCCCTGCCCTAGACAAAAAAGTAACTGCAATTGTAGTCACAAAATCACATACGAAATTTTATTTATTTGCGTAATCCTCAAATTTTTTGGGTACTGTATTCCCTTGAAGTGGGAAAATGAAGAAATAAACACAAAAGTACTAAAAAAATAAATAAATTAACCAACAATTCTTTATATAGCATTACGCTAATTAGATTTACACTGCGGTTTGATATACTGCTATTTTTCGTGTTGTCTGATTTCTTTTTCTTGACAAAATGATAAACGGGCGCTTAATTTATTAACATACCCTGCATAATTCACAATGACAAAAACTGCTATAAGAAGGTAATTTTTTAAATCTTATGGGTGATATCAATAAATTTATTAAACGTAAATTGTTGATATCAAATTCATTGTAATCCAAACCGGTGGCAATGAAGTCTTATGATTTTTATAGAATAAAGTATAGCTTAGTAGTAAACTCATTTTGAATTCAAAATCTGTCATAATATTATTTTGAAAGATTATATATATATATATATATATATATATATATATATATAAAAGGTATTTATGAAACTGGCAACTGTATTCAGAATTTTTTTATCTCATTGAAGCCGGCTTTAAATATTGTAAATATTACGATTATAATTTCAAATAGCCACAATAAATTCTGGAACATAATTAAAAAATTTTCAAAATATGTAAATTAAAGATAAAAAAATAACTTCTTTTAGGATAAATTTATTTATTATATTAAAAAGTTATTTATTTAAGCTAATACATAATTTGAAACAAAGCTAGCTCTAATCTTTCTTTGACCTGTAAACATCTAATTTAATTTCACTTCATCTGTAAATAAAGCCTCAAAAAAAAAAAAAGATAAAATGTAAGAAGGGGGGGGGGAAGCACATACACGTGCGATAAAACTTTTTTAACCGAGAATATAAACAGCCGAATATGATTTATGTTTCAGAAAGAGATGTCAATCGACGTACCAGTTAGACAGCTGTTATAAAATACGCATTTCAATATTAAGCAGCAAATTTCAAATTGTGCATTTTAGGCAGTTTTTAACCAGACATTGTCTGTTGTGCGACTGTACAAAATTTCACGCCAGAACCAGACTTTTGTTCCTGTATCCCCAAAAGCTTAAGGTGGGTAGGAAGCGCCTGAGGCATAATATAATTGTTTTCGCCCCCGATCATTATCAGAGGCTTAGTAAATATCGATGATATGGCGTTATTTTTCAAGACATTTCATTAAAAAAAATTGTATTTAAAATTTTAAAACCGCATTTTAAATGATTATCATCACGTAGCTTCATAAAGCTAGCGCCCGGGGCATCTTTGTTCCTCATTAGCAACGTCATTGTATTAGTAGTCCTTTTTCCTACTCCCAAGAATTTACATTTAAAAAAACATTTCTTAAATCTTTTTAATAAATAAAATTAAAGTATATTTAGCTCTTTTATCAGAAAATATTAAAACATTTATAAGAGATATAAAAGTAAAAATTTATTGTCTCAGAAAAATATGTAGCTTTTTATTATATTTTTTTTATACAATTTCAGCTTTTCGATTATGAACATTCGTTAATTAAGCTACTAAAATTGATAGAATACAACAGGAATTATTTAAATCTCAACTAAAAGATCTTTGTAATGGGAATCTCAAATATTTCTTAAAATTTTAATTTGCAAAAATTCATTTTTCTATTAGTTACAAAAGCACAAAGAGTAAAAAGAAATCTGAATTTTATAATCGAATTTCCAGAAACTTGCTCCTCATTATTTAGCAAATTTGACTGAGTATTTCTTTTGCATAAGCTAAAACATGTAGTAAGTGTCTAAGATTTTTAATTAGTTTGATTTATCTTGTCTTTTTGGAAAGGGAAAATTTTGTAAAAAAGAATCATATTACCCAAAAATTATTGAAAATGTTAGTTTATAATCAAACGCTAAAAACAAAGAATACAACGACAGCAGCGCCGCTCTTGCGGACAATGAAATATCTGGATAAAACTCAACCCTTAGGTTTTTGGCGGCTGCGAATCAGTATGACTTCTACCCTTTCTCCCGAATAAGTTTCTTTTCTTTGCTTTTTAATTAATTTTTTATGCTGTCATTATTTTATTTGTAATTAAATTCATTTGTAAGTGTACACGGCTTCTTTTTTATTTGGATTTTGTCATTTGCTGAATTTTTAGCTAGCCGGTTGCACATCGCTGCATATTTTTATTTTATTACTTCATTTCTTTTACCCATCTGCTCTTTAAAGTTGAAAGGCCAAAAAATTTAATCGAAAAAAAGAAAGAGGAAAAAAAAAAAAAAAAAAAGATTAGATTCGTTTCGAATTCTAGCTCCCAAAAGAATTTCTTTTTTTTTTTTTTTCTCTATAGACGAAATATGGTTTGATCTTTTTTTTTTTTTTTTTTTTTTTTTTTTTTTTTTTTTTTTAATATAAGCGAAACACGATTATTAAAGCCATGGGAGTGGTCTCCGAAAAACTTTCTCGCATACTCTCTAATTAACATGCCATGCCAGAGAACAACCTTGCACGGCATTGACGTGCAATAGTTACGAAATGTTAATGTTTGGCATGACTTTAGCACTTTTACTGAATCTATCGCTTGGCGACTTATTTGGCGATTAATTCCTAGCATGCGGTTAATAGTATTCGAAAATCGGATTTGTGTTTTAGACATGATTTTCTCAACCGATTGGAACAAAAATTGGGCACAAAACTACACTTGTACTCACAAAATCCCTTTGAAATTTCTCACTGCTTTCTTGAATTAGGGCGTTTATATGTTTCTGAAAGAACAGACAGACAAAGTTGCTTTTTTCTGAAACTTTGACAAATGTTTACACTATAGATGTCAAATCTGAGGAAAGAATTTTATATATCTAGCTCTCTTTGTTTTGTAATTATCATGTTAACTTATATTCGAAAAGTTGGGCAGACGGACTTTCTATGAACAGATTTTACTCGAAATTTAACAAAAATCCACAAATTTGGTGTAAAGACAGCATACCAAATTTCAACCGTCTAGCTCAAAGCGTTTTTGAGTTATTTTTGCCTCAATCAGACGGACATTTTCTAAAAATGTATTTTTCGCACTCAGAGAGGTTTAAAACGTGGAAATTCATCAAAATCTCGAGTTCGACTTTTTTAACGATTACTATACTTTCTCTACACTGCATATACGAAAAAGTAAAAAAAAAAAAAAGTTAGTTTGCTTTATTAGACGAAAACATTAGCCAAGCAGGCAATAAATGACACTCTTAACTGGATATTTTATATACCAAACTTATGAAAAAACATTACCGTTTTTTAAAATTATTATTATAGATAAAACAGCATTAAGTTGTTTTGTTTTTTTTACTTTTACTATCAATAAGACATAATAACTAATTTTTTTAAAACCTTTTCTATAGATGAATTTTTTCCCCCTTGTTATAAACGAAACTTGATCACTGAAATAAAATATTTCACATTTCATCTTCTTGCATAAGGTTTCTGCAGAAAAAAAAATGAATTTTACAGAAAAAATAATCTATTTTCATTTTATTTATTATCTTTCAATATTTCGAATTCAATCCTTAAGTCCTTCTATCCAGCCCCACATGGTTTTGACAAGTTTATTTATATAATTTTTTTCTATCTATCTATTTTCATATCTAGAGTTTTTTTACTCTTCATTCGCCCTTGAGGAATTAGAAGCCTTCTTAGAAAAATTACTTAAGCTTCTTATTTCACATGAAAGAATTCTTCTTTTCAAAAAAAGAGACGTACAGACATTTTCATTTTCTCTTTGTATAGATTTTGTTAGTACACTCTGCTTTTTCTACAAGCATCACTTACTTTCAAACAGACCTCAAGTTACATGAAAAACTTCTTATTTATGAAAATAAAAGTTTTATCTCATCCTCAGTTTTTCTTCTTCATTTAATTTAATTTATTTATTTACTTTTCATAGAAAGAAATTAGCTACAAATATTTGAAAACATATCTCCCCTCAAAGATCTTGAAAATTTCATTTATTTATTTATTTTCGTTGGTTATTTTATTAATAGAAATATTCCTTAAGTATCTTATTTCTTTAGCAAAAATTCTTCCTTATTGAAGAAGAGGCGTACAAATTATTCGATCAATTACTTCCATTTTTTATTCGTAGGAAGGAATCAACTAGAAAGATTTTGAAAACATACCTCCCCTCAAAGATCTTGAACATTTTATTTAATTTTTTTTCATTGGTTATTTTATAAAAAAAAAATATTCTTTAAGCATCTTATTTATTTAGCAAAAATTCTTAGTTCCTGAAGAAGAGGCGTATAAGTTATTATATCAATTATTTCCATTTTCTATTTGTTTAGATTTTGTAACTACATTTTTCATTTTTCTATAATCATCACTTGTTTTTAAATAGATCTTAAATCATATGATAATCATTCTTATTTATGAAAATAAAAAAATATATACAGTGGCTCAAAAAATTGAGAGTACACCTTACTTTTACTTGATAAATCAGACTTTCAATGTAAATAACACATTATCAAAAAGTGCAAACATGTTTTTATGTTTACACATAACAAATGGTTTAATTTAGAGTAAAAATAAAGAAAAATCAACGAAAAACATCTAAATTGAAAAGTTTCAAAAGCATTTTAAATAAACATACGCAGAATTTTACCTCAAAAAATTGAGAATACACCAATGAAATTTTTGCAATATCACGCATAGAACCAAAGTGTCACTATTAAGTTGCATATCTTTTGGCTCTTAAGATGGCCTCTAAACATCATGGTACAGATTCGACCAATTTTTCGTGGCATCTGAAGATATTTTACTCCATTCTTCTTGAAACCACTTGTTTTAAATGGGTTTTGTTTCTAATTTTGTGTTTTTGAACTACTTTTTCGAATATGGCCCACAGATATTCAATGACATTGATGTCAGGCTACGGTGGTGGTATGTGTAACTGCTGTTTACAATGAAAAAGACACCATATTTTGACGTTAAGTGCATTCTGTTTGGGGTCGTTGTCCTACTGGATAATGGAATTTCCATCTAAACCCAAATTTTTAACACTTTCCTTTAGATTGCTTTGACCATATGGTTCATTCAACTTGTTGAAGAAACTTTTCAAATGGTAGGCATAAGTGAAACTGTGCGAAATGCCATTAGACAAGCTGGATATAAAAGTTGCATTGTTAGAGAGAAACCGTACATCAGCTTGCAAATTCGGAAAACGTATTTGAAGTTTGCAAAAACTTATGAATTGAAGACCAATAACCTTTGGAAGAAAGCTATATTTAGTAATAAAAGAAAACACAGCATTTTTGGCAGTGACAGCCATCGTACTGTATGGAGAAAGCCTAATACTGCTTTGGATCCAAAAATTTACGTCCTACAGTTAAACATGATGGTGACTCGGTCATGATTTGAGGTTGCATGGTTTCAACCGGGGTAGGAAATTTAATTTTTATAGATGGCATTATAAACAATATGGTTTACTTGGATATACTTCGCAGCAATCTAAAGCAATGTGCTATAAATTTGGGTTTAGATAGAAATTTCATTTTCCAGTAGGACAACGACCCCAAACAGAATGCACGTAACGCCAAAATATAGTGCCTTTTTCATTGTAAATAGCAATTACACACATGATCCCAGTACCCCGACATCAATACCATTGAATATCTGCGCCACACTCGAAGCAATGGTCCAAAAACACAAAATTAGAAACAATACCCATTTAAAACAAGTTTTGAAAGAAGAATGGGGTAAAATATCTTCAAATACCACCAAAAATGAGTCAAATCGGTACCATGATGTTCAGAGGCCGTTATAAGAGCCAAAAGACTTGCAATTTAATAGTGACACTTTATTTCTATGCGTGATATTGCAAAAATTTCATTGGTGTATTCTCAATTTTTTGAGGCAAAATTCTGCGTATGTTTATTTAAAATGCTTCTGAAATTTTTCAATTGAGAAATTTTTCGTTGATTTTTCTTTATTTTTACTCTAAATTAAACCATTTGTTATGTGAAAAAATAAAATCATGTTTGCACTTCCCGGTAATGTGTTATTTATATTGAAAGTCGGATTTATGAAGTAAAAGTAAGGTGTATTCTCAATTTTTTGAGCCACTGTATATCGTTTTCAATTCGTTTTCATTTTTATTTATTTATTCTGATAGGAAGGAATCAGCTAGAAAGATTTTGAAAACATACTTCAACTCAATGCTCTTTAGCATTTTATTTAATTTTTATTGATATTTTATTTAGAAAAGAAGGCCATTTTTTTTTTAGAAAATAAATATTTTTACTCTATGCAGAAGACTTCATCTCGATTTCCAGTCGAAGAAATAATGCCGCTGTTTTATGTAAAACTGAATTTTTTTTTCTCTCTCCAGACGATTATTTACAATTAGAATTCTTAAGAAATATAACGAACTAAAATGTATAACTGCAGACGATTTCTTCACAACGGAAATTTATTGAAAGTATATCGAAAAAATTTAATTCTTCTTTCTTTTCTTCTTTCTTTTTTTCTTTCCTTTTCTTTCTTTCTTTCTTTTTTTTATGTTTATTTCAATTTCTGACTTAAAATTATTCTTTAATTTAAAAAAAGGTTTTTTTGGGGGGGAATGAATACTAACGACGCTAAATTAATTATTATTACTATTTAACTTTCCCTATACAGTACACTCCCGATTATCCGCGGAATTGGGTGGCGCGGCCGCCGCGGATAACAAAAATCGCGGATAATACGAAAAAAGCTAAAAACGGGTATAGCAAATAAGAAAACAGTCATTCCAACTTTGAATGACTGTTTTATGTACAATAAAACGTAAAATAAACAGCAGGAAATGTTTAACTAACGCTTAATGTTTTAGTATATCACTCAAAACTAACCTAAAATGCATTTTGTTAATGAAAACAGAAAAGTGTTTGTACTTACGAGAGGCGTCAAGGATACACAGAAAAATTAATACATATGTACTGTTTTAATACTGTAAAGTATTATGTAATTACAAAAGCATAACTGTAAAACTGCTCCTTTTTGAAAAAATCAGTCAAAAAAAAAAAAAACTTTGTGCGGCAGGCGCGGGAGTCTACTGTATATTATTATTTAATTTTCAGAATGCATCGAAATCTTTCAAAAAAATTTTGACATCGAGATTTTAACGTGTCTAAACGTTTCAGACCTCTTGGATTCGAAAACACTCATTTGTTAGTAAACGCGGTTACTCAAAGACAGAAAAAGCAAGACGAATGAAATTTACAACCCTATTTTTTTAAAAATGGTAGATTTGAGACTGATTTCTGACAAATTTATTTATGGAAAGTCTCTCTATATGTCCGTATGTATGCGGGTATAATAATTCAAGCATGTAACGAATTTAATGGATGAAATCTGACATGTGATTTTATCTCCCGAATAAGGGACGCTGAAAGATTATGCAAATTAAAAAGGTCCACGAGAAAGAAGAGCAAGAAATTTACTATTTGATGGAACTGAAATGTCTGCACCCATGGGTGAGTGGATCGTCGTGGTTTCTTTTGCTTCCTTTTGACTTTCTCGCATACGTAGTATAGAGGAAGTTCAGTAATCGTCAAAAAATTCGAACTCGAGATTTTGATGAATCTTCACGTTTCAGACCTCCTCGTCTGTCTATCTGTCTGTGACAAAGATAACTTAAGAACACTTTGAGTTAGACGGTTGAAATCTAATATACGGTCTTTACACCAAATTTACAAATTTTTATGAAATTTTGAATAAAATCTATTCAGAAGAATTCGTCTGTCCGGCTGTTGGAATATAAGTTAACATGATGACTATAAAACGAAGTGCTAGATCGATAACATTCGGTACGCAGATTTAACATCTATAGTGTAGGTACTTATCAAAAATTGAGACAAAACCAACGACATGTTGGTAGTCTGTCGCTTTATATTTTCAGAAATATGTTAACACATTAATTCAAAACCCCACTGACTTAAATATATCAAATTTGGCATGGGGTTTTGTGACTACAGTTGTAGTTCTGTGTCAAATTTTTGTTTCAATCGATGAAGAAAAATGCTTGAAAAGCACACATTCGATTTTCAGATACTATTTACTTCATGACAGAAATTTATCGCCAAATATCTCGCCTAGGACCACACAATAGATTCAGTAAACATACTAAATTTACGCCAAAAGTTCATATTTCGTAACTATTGTATTCCAGTGTTATGCAAGGCGTTCTCTGGCAGGTCAAATTTATTACAGAGTATGCGAAAAAGCTTTCGGGAGACCACGGTTACTTCCTGGTATACAAAGTGAAAGTATTGTACTTGTTAAAATATTTGAATTCGACAACCGCATGCCAGTTTGACGAATATCCGCATTTCTGAACTCCTTGAGTTAGAAAATCGTAATTTTTGGCATTATGTTGTAATGACTTGATCCTCACCGATCAAATAAGAGGATAGCGTTTAAAGACAATGTCTTTATTTACAGCCTTATATGTACAAAAGAACAACTCGCTCTCATCTAAGTTAATATGATTGATAATATTTATAACACAGTTGAAAGTTAAACATGAATGGTTCCTCGATTATTTCGGAGAAACAACCTCACAAGAAAAGCTAACAGGCTGTTAACGCATCCGTCTACTCCAGGGATAGCTCTAGGAATCCACCGATCTTCATCGAGTGGATCTTAACTCAGAAGCCCGAATCACACGGAGCTTCTCTGACTTCTCCTCAAAACGACACACTCTCCTGTCCTCTTCTTCTGCCAAAAAACTCGCATTTTATTTTCTGTCAAATCTCCGCCTCTCATTTTCACACTGGTGCACTTGAGATCCCTGTCACACAATAGCTGTTCAGAAAAATCCTCAATGGCTTCCAGTCGATCTTGGGAATGTCCGTTCATGATCCATCCTCGTAGCTGACCCTTCACAATGAAAAAAAAATAACGATTTACATCCGAAGGATTTAACACTCTTCCCCTTTGAAGATACGATTAGGGTCGAGTAGCCTGGTTGGTAAAGCGTTGGATTCGCGTCCCTTAGGTTGCGAGTTCGAACCCCGCTGACCGAAGATTCCCCTCGTGCTTGGTGTCTGACGCCCGTATAAATCTGTCGTGGTCAGAAAGTCCTCCATGTCGAAAGTAATACCACTGAGGGTACTGGTTCAGAGATGATCGTTCTCTAGTTCAGATCTAAATTACGATTTGTGGATGAGTGAATAAAATGCGTGAATGGAGTCCGCCCCGTAAAAAAAGTTGTGACGTGTGTGTAGCTAAGTCGTTCTGTTGGCCCTTAATGGCGCTACTGCAAAAACAAGAGACGCTCCCCCACGGCTTAAAATAGCTGTTCCATAAGAAACAACAACAAGATACGATTTATTTCCTTGGAACAACGAAAAACGCACGTGTGGTTCTTTATCTGGACACAACTAACGACCAGATGACCCTACTAGGGGAGGGGATCCCTCATCTGGCTGTCTGGTGGCACTTAACAATGTGGGTGTGTTACAGTTTTTGACACAACTGGCCGAAAATGCCAATTATCAAGTATGGGAACCAGAGAATGTTACAGTGGTTAACAGGTGTCTCAGGGCAAGGGAACTGAATCTTTACAATGTCTATCTGTTTGTGAACAGTAACACGCAAAAACACTTCGATCTAGAAGACTGAAATTTCATGTATAGATTTTTACATTACATTTCTAGATTTTTGCAAAATTTGCACAAAATTCATTTCTTGGAAGACTGTCTGTCCACCTGCCCGAGTGCAAGATAATACGTTAATACAAAACGTAAAAGTGGTAGCTAAATAAAGATTGGTACACTCACTCATTTGAAATATAGATTCTTGATCGTCTGCTAGTCTTCACATCTATATGCATGCAAACACAATGATTCAAAAATACAATGATTTAAATAAACGGAATTTTTTATGTCATGCTGTAACTACAACCTTAGCCCAATTTGTCGGAAAAAAGACGTCCATTATAGATTTTGGATTTGAGGATGTATGTATTAATCGCATGTCAAACATTAAATGTCCCCCCTTCCAGAAATCGCTGAATATTGCACGATTGATGCAATAAAAAAGATGAATTCACCTACAAAGGCCAATATTTGGTAATTATTAATCCCTAATGCTATGCAAAACACTGGCCTCTTCACGTATTTACCTAAAATTCACAATTTCATATAGATAATACCTTTATTAGGCAGTATGCGAGAAAGTTTTGAGAGACCACTACCACTGATTTTGATTGAATTTGTCCAAAATTTGACGCAGATCCATAAGTTGCGTGTTAAGTTCGTGTGCTTATATTTTTCGCGAGTTCCCAAATTGTACAGACTAAGTCTATGGCAAAGGATACCAACGTGCTCTGATTGGTTTAAGCCTTGGCATCTTTTTGGCAATGTTTTGCACTCATAATAGTGTAGTTTTCGCTTATTTGGCTCAAACCTTGTACCTTTCATTAGTTTTATGGAAGATACGAGTGAATATCGACACGATCTAATTTTTATTAATATAATTGTTTTCTCTAAATATTACTAGTAATACTACTAATACTAATTAATAATCATAATAATAAATATTACTAATAATACTAGTAATACAAGTAACTAATGTTGTTTATGCACAGAAGTATAAAAACTATATGAAAGTAATGACTCAACATATGATGCAGCAATTAAATAATTCTGATTTTTCTATGATTTTCGTACCTTTATTAGATAATTTATGCAGTCGTTGAAACTTGTTTCTGAACGTTTGTTACTTTTCCATCAACTACATGAGGGGAGATGATTACTTAATGCCCAAAACGTATAAATATGTAAGCTTTAACGCAATATGTGATTTCTTAGCTAATTTTTTTAGTTATATCAAAATAATATTAAGAAGAAACATACATAAAAAATATTTTTAATAAATTGTAATTTTTATATTTCCTGAATTTAGGTTTCAGGATTTGATCTTTTCTGCTGTATAATGGTTCCAGATTAATGTTACATGTAAACCGTAAAAAATAAGGGGGGGGGAGGGATGAATTCACATATTTTATTTATTTTTATAAAAATATATTTCGGTATACCATCTTTTTGGCAAAACGTTGCCAAAAAGATGCCAAGGCTTAAACCAATCAGAGCACGTCGGTATCCTTTGCCATAGACTTAGTCTTTACAATTTGCGAACTCGCATATTTTTCTGTCTCTTAAGATATCATCAAATTTTGCTTCAAAGCCAAATGCCAGATTTCATTCAATATTATTTTTGAAGTACCGCGATCACGTGATCGTGAATAAAAAGACTGACAGTCTGTCAACTCATTAATGGATTTGATTCAAAATTCTAATATTAATTTAATATCTAATACTAAGTCTCCATTTAATATGCAAAAAAAAAAAAAAATTGTCCGTAACTGAAACGGAATCTAATTGGCTGTTTTTTTTTGTTTGTCCAAACACGGCAATATTCAAATATAATTTGATTACTGTAATTGGTTGTCACATCTTATTCATGTTACTTATGATCGTGTTTCTCTCCTTGTTAGGAAAGTAATGGACTGTAAAGCAAGTTGATCTTTAACTTCTTCATAAAAGATTTTATATTTAACGACTTGTTGTTTAGAGTTACACGAACTTGCATATAAACAGTGAGGGATATAGCGACAAAGGCTGTTATCCTATTGGTTACAATAGGAAAAGTTACATTTAATGGATATGAAAATACTTGAGGTTGCTTAAAGTATTTTGAGGATATTCACAATATATCAAAATTTCATGTATCTAGATTGAAGTATCGTTGATTTAACCTTTTTTCATATTCATGGACGGATAGACAGAGATAAAGAGTTCCTTTTGACACTAAATACCACATACCAAATCCAGTTTTAAATTTAACAACTCGAGATCTAATTTTTATTTTATTGATTTAAATAAATTATCTTTCTGCTTTAAGTAAGCGAAAAAAGACATTCGTAAGCTGATTTCTGGAAGCTAATTATGCTATAAATCTTTTTTTTTTATATAAAAATCTCTTTGTTGCATCAGTTTAAATTGATTTTCATAAATCAGAAGGAATAGTTTCTCCGAAACGTTTGCGTGCTCTCTATTAACCCTTTGTAGTCGGAAAGATAATTCGTTGCATAATTATTTACTTAATACATGGACCTGTTTATTACACCAAAAAAATAAATACATGCAACTGCTTTAAGTTGAGATTCCCTGAAAAATGAATCTTTTTAACATTCTGTAGGTATTTTTAACAATTAAAATTTAAAATAAATAAATAAATATAAAAAAATGAAATCTACTATGGCACATTTCAAGTTATCACGTGAGAACATTATTATTTTTAAGTCATTATTTGTCTTAATTAATTTAAGCCATTAGCCAGTTTAAATCGGTTTGAAACAATCACGAGACTTCTCTATCGGTCTCTATCTCCCCCTCTTACTCTCTCTATATATAGTGATAATTTTTTTTAAACTTTCATTTTCAATTTTTCTAGCTGGCAAACAAAATTTTGGAGCTCGATGGATTTTGAGATGAAAAAAAAAAAAAAAAAAAAACACCCTCGTTTTTCTAAATATCAATGCATGCGTAATCTGATAGTCCCGTGATTGTTTCAAACCAGTTTAAACTGGTTAATGACTTAAAGTAACTAAGACAATTCGTAAGAATTTAGAGAATGAATAATTCGGAAATCAATTGTAACTTTAGTCGGCGATAAATCGCCAAATGTGACAACCTGCTGCATTATTTTCTAATAACCTTATTTTAATTTATTGAATTATCCCTGAACCAACAATCTTTATCGATTAAAGAAACAATATTTTAACTTGTTTGGTTTATTTTTTAAAAATCGTTGCGCGAGTTAGGCAATAACACTGAGATTTCCAAGGGAAATACTACAACAGCAGACGATAGATAATTCAAAAGCTATACAGTGAAAGCCGACTTCAAAATAAAACTATTTGAGCAGACGATATATAATGGAAAAACTATACTGTGAAAGCCGGCTTCAAAATTAACCTACATTAGCAGACGATAGATATTTCAAAAGCTATACTGTGAAAGCCGACTCTAAAATAAAACTCCATTAGCAGACGATAGATATTTCAAAAGCTATACTGTGAAAGCCGACTCGAAAAAAAAAAAAAGAAAAAAAAGGGATAAATTGTCATTTTGTTGCCTACACATTTTGAGGCTTCAACAGTTTGTTGCCTTCAAATCGCTTCAAAAACCTCAAGCCAAAACAACATCAGGTTCTCACATGATAAAAATGTCAAAATGATGCACCGTCTTGAATGGTGCTTGAAAGAAGGCATTCGAGTCCAAAGGGTTAAAGGTGTTATCTCTTTCCTCTCTTATAAATTTGTGGTTCTTAGGCAAGGCTTTGAACGCCAAGATTGCTCAAGTTGTTTTCATGCATAAGAATTGTGTGCTTCTTTATATAAATATAATAAAGAAAACCGGCATTTGTGTATTAACTGCATGTCATTGGCGAACAATGGTTACGAAAATCAATGTATGGCGTGAATTTAATATTTTTACTGAATCTTTCGCAATTGTTTTTGATGATTAATTGTTAACATGCGCAATGAATCGCAAAGTACTAATGGCAACTAACAGAAAATAGGATATGCATTTTGTGCACTTTTTTCTTTCTTTTTTTCAGGATTGATTGGCATTAACATCTGGCACAAAACTACATTTGTTACCACCAGATCACATGCTAAATTTTTTTTTGTTTGTTTGTTTAAGGGGACAGTGAATTTTGAAATAAAAAAAATGGACGAAAATCTGAATCCTTCTTTTTATTTTTTTCATCAATAAAATAAAGTTTATATTCAATTAAAGTAGTATTATAAAATATATTGTTCAATAAAGTATTTATTTGAAATGTACAGAAGAAAAAAAAAATAGATGCATTTTAATGATTTTTACCAAAACCATGTTCTAACCATATTTAAGTATCTTCGACGAAAATATCTTATCCAGGTGTTTTAATTCTTGAGGAAATAAAATAAAATTCATAATGAATAGTTCAGTTAAAGATTAAAAGAAAATTGTTTATGCATTTTACGTTTCGAATTATTTTAAATAGTTAAAAGTAAGTTTTAGTTTAGAAAAAAAAAGCATAACATTCTTATGAAAATTAGAGCATTTACATAAATATAGTTCTAAAAATTTACCCTTTAATTGGAATTACAAATCATGCCCAGTGCTGTTCCAAATACACTTATATAGAATAATAAGATTAGAATTATAGGAATAATTCGAAACTAAGCCACCTGAAATATTTTTAAAGAATTGCATATTTTTAAATTTTAAAAAACAGTATATTTCGCTTTAAAGAGTTTTTTTTTTTCTTTTCTTGTGACGTACTTATATTTTAATATATATTCATAAAAAAATTCCGTCACCTTAAATGAATAATTCGCAAAAGTGCCTAATCGAGTCCACCTTCCCTAAAATCGTTACATTTTTCAGTCCTTGCGTTAATATGCATGCAAAAGTATAGATGAACAACTCTTGAGCAGATTTTGGCCGTGGTTGCCTGGTGATAAAGTCTCTGCTGCAGAATTGGTGGGTTTTAGGTTTGAGATTCGATTCTGCCGAAGAATCGTCGTGTAAGCAGGTCTAGTGCCCGTTAGATCCGTCGGGGTCAAAAGTCCTCCCACCGGTGTGATGTGGAAGTTTGGTAAGGGGGTACCAGCTCAGGTGTCGTCCTCGTTATCTGACCGCGATTCAGAATTACGAGGTCCGTTCTAAAATTGCCTTAGGTTGCTTTAAAACGTGACTTTAATGCAACTTAACTATAAAACATTAACAGCTTTTTGACCTCAAATCTGGAAAAATCTGCAATTTAGCCGAAAGCTTGAACCAAATTTCATTTATCTATATTGCTACTTTTTTGTATCATCATGTTTAGAATCAGGCAAAAGTACAGACAGACAAGCGGTTAACCCGTTAACGGATTTGGTTTCAAATCCGATGCAGATCTGCATCATACATGCGAAGCAAGTGCCGAAAATTGTATCCATCGTTCTTTTATCTTCTTTTGCAGTTATTGCGATCACTTGTACTCGGACAACCGGATAGACAGACTTTCTCTGATTGGATTTCATTCAAAATTTCATTGAATTCCACAAATTTAATGTTAAGGTCGTATACTAAATTGGAGCCTTATATTAAACTAGCCGCCTTTGGCGACCAGCCGCTTCGCCAATCTTAATGTTCGTTAAAATTTTAATAATTAAATATTTTATGTAATTCCTACTTTAATAGTTCTTCATTAAAATATTTTAAAACTTCACATTTTGATTGTAATATAATTCATTCATAATATTATAAAGGCCTTCAGTCATAACGTAATATGTATTTCTCATTTTCTGTTAGCACCCGTAGAATTTATGCTTTAAATTAAAGTGGAAAGAATTAATCTTCAATTAATATAATAATATTTTTTACTGAAACAAAGCATTTTTTTTTATAATCTGATTACTGAAAATAGAGACACTCAGCGTTTAAACTTTATGGGCACTAAAGAATATCTTTTTTAATTTATGTAATATCTCAAGAGTTTGTCAACAAAATTTTCTTATATTCATTATGAGCAGATCGATTAATTAACAATGTTTAAATTTAAATGCATCAAACACTAAGAAAATAAAACGAATCGTTTAAAATAAACGGTTGAAAACAGGTTTTAAAAAAACTTCTTAAAAAATGATGTACTTAAAACTATAAGCATATACAAAAAATATATAACTAACATAAATACAATTTACTTACAAAAGCATGCGACTAACTCAAAAATAATTTAAATCATCCATTGATAACGGTTGTCATGGCAATAATCAGAACAGAATGCGCATGCGTGAATTTTCTTCCCCAGTTACGTAACGCAAATACGTGATTTTTTCTACGCCAGTTGGGGTAACGCTATGCGGATTAGAAATTTTTAATTTCCTTTATTCTGTTTTATTTTAATTCAAAAGTACTTCAGAATGAATCTGAAAGATCGATTCATTAACAATGTTTAATTTTAAATGCATCAAACATTAAGAAAATAAACAGGATCGATTGAAATAATCCGCCGAAAAATTTTAACCCTAGCCTCATTACTGTTGGGAGAAAAAAAAATTGAAGCCTTTCTCATTTGGCGGTGGGGAAAATGGAAGATTTTTTTGGCGGGAAAGTTAGTTTTTAATTAATAATTAAAATTCTAATTAAAAATTCGAAAAAAGGAACCCCAGGTGTACATTCCCAACCTCCAAGGTATATATGTACCAAATTTGGTAGCTGTATGTCAAACGGTCTGGCCTGTAGAGCGCCAACACACACACACACACACATTGAGCTTTATTATAAGTATAGATAATTATTAAAGCGTTTTTGAGTTATCGTGTCCAGAGACAAGGAAACAGACACATACAGGGGGGTTACAATTACAGTAACCCTATTCAAACCCCTCTACAATCCATTCTGCCAATCGGATTTTGATGAAACTTGGTATGCACGTTATATGGACCATGAGGCAAAGATTTCTGCAATGAAAAAAAATTATTCTGATTTTTATTTCTGCGTACAACTCTCTATATAGGTTTGACTATTTTGAAAATAATTTTTAAAAGGGCCATCTGATGGTCAAAATTTGAACTATTTTATCATTGCAAAAAAATCTTTGTCCTATGATTCATATAACGAATATACAAAGTTTCATCAAAATCCGAAAGGCAGAACGGGTTTTTGAGGGGTCTGAATAGGGTCACTTTAATTATAACCACCCTGTACATAATTCCAAAAATGTATTTTTCGGTTTTATTGAGGTCTGAAATATGGAATCACATCAAAATCTTGAGTTCAAATCTTTTGATGATTACAAATTTTTCTCTTTCAGTTCTTTATATACGAGCAAATATGCATACAAGTAAAAAGTAATCTTAAACTGCAAATATAAGATAAAGTTACAAAAATCTAGTTGGAAAAAGTCCTTTCTAAAAATACTTCCATTACGAAAATTCTATTCTTTGTTTTTATCCCCTCCGTCAAACTCCAATTAAATAAAGAGTATTAACCCAATTCGGTCTTTTAATTAGATAAAGAACATTAATGGTAAAAATTCACCTTCTCACGCTGTTGCCAGCGCTCAGGTTCTTCAAATCTCCAGTCAACGACTAATGACAGGGGACTTCGTCGGAACGACGCTTCCATATCAAATTCCTGGAGAACAAAAGCTCAAAAGATTAGAGCTTTTAAGAGCGCTTTCACGCATCTGCCTTTCACCTCCTGTGCATCCCCTTCCCCCCTTTTCAACTCCCTAAATGATTTCCGGCAGAGGAATTTTAGCGGTATTCCTTTGATCGTGGTTGAAAATTCCTGCCATCTAAATTTAATCCCCCCCCCCCCTCTTTTCGTCGTCAAAATTAAAACGTCATTGTCTTAAAGAGACGTCGACTTGAGGGGGGAAGTGGGGAGGGATGAGATAAAAATTCACCTCTGTGATGCCAAAAACGAGGTCTGACGTCTTCCTCACTCCAGTCACAACATGACTGACGCCCGGTTTTGAACCAAAATAAAGTGAACTTTTCTGAGAAAGAGTGGCGTATCTGGTGGAGAGATCGACGATAAGAATACATCTTTTGTTACAATAAAACAGGGTAAGTCAAAAGGTCTGAGAGAACTTTCGGGAAGGTGCACACATGCGGTTTGTGTGGGATAAGTAATTAGTGTCACTAAATATCGGGAAAGAGATTTGCGACTCGAAGTACATTGATAGGAGCCGCGTATAAAGCGACGTTCCTTCGACTTGTCCGCCTGTAGACGAAGAACGCTTTCACCTGTTTTCCCTCTCTTGCGGTTTTCTAGGGTTCTTTGACGTTTGTCCAGTTTCCCGACAAATTGTCAGGAACCGGACAGGCATGAAAGCACCCCAAAACACCGTAATAGAGGCTCAGGGGGGAGGGGGGAGCTTGCTTCGTTTACAGGCAGACAGATCGTAGGAACACCGCTTAAAACATAAGCCCCATTCCAACGGCCCGTGCGCATCTTGAGATAGGTACATTTTGCTCTTTTCCCCCTCTCTTGTGGTTTTCCGGGCTCCTTTGATGTCTTCATTTTACCCGACGACCAACCCCGGCTGTGGACGTCGATCTGGAGCTCTCCTTATATTTTCGGTGAAATAAACAGACATCAAAGAACTCCGGAAAACCACAAGGGAGAGGAAAGAGGACCAAATGTGCTTGTCTCAAGACGCACACGGGTTCTTCGGAACGTGACTTAATTCTTTTTGGATTCTCCACCGACCCTGAGCAAAAGTGTCGTTAATGACGCATTCGACACTACTGCTTGGTGGGAAGTATGTGTCCAACAGCTATCGATATGCAGTGTCATTGTGATTCTAACGAGTTGGGGGTTCACCTTGAATTTCAAACTGACACGTGCATTTACAGAGGTGAACCATTTGAAATGAAGACTGGATAGCAGATGAATATCGTAGAATATAAATGACTATGTTGCATTCGGAACGCTTTTTTCTCTACTTCTCATTTTTGATGTATCTTCAGTCTTGGGTTATACAACAATGAAATGCAATCAGATCTAGCAGAATTTGATTCGCATTCATCTATTTTCTGATCAAAATAGATTCGTTTCATGCCACGCAATTTTTATGACATACTGATCAGCACATTTCGAATGGAATATTACTTATCTGACTTTTTGCTGCAAAATGATTAGTTTAACACATATTGGACTTGTACACTGTTTAGTCATGTGCAGAAAAATCAATTCATTAAGAAATGAGGTTGCAAACGCATTTGAAGGGAAAGCGGGATTGCTGTTACAGTATCATTACAGCATTATCACGGCAGTCCTGTTTTCTTTTATAAGTGCATTCGATTATATTTTCCTACGTATAATTGATGTCTCTATAAATTACTGGCCGATGTACGAGTCCCATTTGTGTTGAAATAGGCAATCTAGCACAGCAATCAGGAATGCTATGAAATATGTAAAACTATAAATGTAGAGTGATATTCCTAAACCTTTCTCGCGCACTCCCCATAGAACGCCTTAAGTAGCACTGGCATACAATAGTTACGAAATGAAAATTTGGCTGAATTTAGATTTTTAATAAATCTATCTTGTCATGCTTGGCGAGTGTTTTGGCGATAAATCCCTGCCATGTGGCTAATAGTATCCGAAAATCGAATTTGTGCTTTATACCCTTTTTTCGCAACCGACTGAAACAAACAAACAAAACAAAAAATATGACACAAAACTACACTTGTAGTTTTCTCAGAACCATACCAAAATTGACATATTTAAGTCATTGCGTATTTTAATTATAGCGTTTACATTTTTTGAAAGTATAGACCGACAGTTGGCTATATTTTTGTTGGATTTGGCTTAAAATTTGGCAGGTGTCTATACTGTGGATCTCTGTATAAAATTTTCTCTATTTAGCTTTCTTCGTTTTGGAGAGTTCACTTTTAATCAAACAGAAAGAAAGATTGACTTCTTATGAACAGATTTTATTCAAAATTTGATAGAGATCTAAACATTTTGTATAAAATTCAGATACCAAATTTCATTTGTCTAGCTCAAAGCGTTTTGGAGTTACCTTTGTCGCAAACAGATGGGCATTTCCAAGAATGTGTTTTTCGAACTCAGGAATGTCTAACACGGGGAGATTCGTCAAAATCTCGAGTTCGAATTCTTTGATTTTAACTAAAAAAAATTAAAAACTTATAACGATATCTTAATAGCTGATGTGGTATCTTAAAGGCTCCTTCATTTTTACTTTTTTTCTTCTTAAGAATTAAAGGAAGTTATTTTTGTATTCTAACCATTTGTTCTTTATTAACGAATCATATTCTAGTTTACGTTTGGAGCTCAGCCTTCTTCAATCTATGTGCTGCTATAAACAAAGAAAATTAATGAAGCTGATACTTTTTTAGACATAAATGCCATTTTGTTATGCATGTAAACATATTTTAACAGTATGTGGCCGGAAAGACGGATGGAACTTTTGGAATTTTAACTTCTATTTATTTCATTCTCGGAGGCATCATTTGCGCAGAAAAGAAGCGTAAGAGATACATCAGTCTATAAGAGCAAAAGAAGCAAAAACTTGCCATCCAGTGATTTTATTATGAGATTTTGATAGGGATTTCTTTGATACATGTAATCTTAGGCAAGGGAATCTTAGATATCTTTAAAAGAATATTGTAAGCATTAGAGAATTTTATCCTTTCGCTCGCAGTTTGCGAAAGGCAAAAGTCATCCATTTTCTAAAGCGGTGTAGAATAAATGAAATAAAAAGTAGGAATTGCATCAGAAAATAACAGAATATATTAGAATAAAATTAGCAAGGAATAATTTTAGATAAAAATCAGGAAATTAATTAGGATCTCAATTATATCAAGATATCAATTAAGAAACACATATACGTTCCGAACGATTATAATTCATCGAGCCGATGGTATCAGTAGGTTATGATGATGATTAGGAACCAAAAAATGTTAAAATAATTTCAGGTATTTTTTTACTTTAAAAAGAATGCTCAAATTGATAATTATGATTCTATTTTCATAAAATAAAATTCATTATTGTGAATGAATTGAGTTTTTTTGCAGTTAATTGAAAAATTAATTAATTTTGAAATTTTAAAAATTAACGAAAAGCAGCTAAATCACTTCATTTTCTAATCTTTTAAGTTCCAAAGGGGTCCAATTATGTATCTTTTTTTCTCTCTTTATGCTTCTCAACAATTTGCAACTTCTCCACTTATGCCAATATGGGGGAGGGGGGGGGGTAAAAAATCCATCTAGCTCGAATATACATTTTTCTTTATTAACCACCTCCTAAGTAATTTCAATACCATGTTGATACTTTTAGCATCTGTTCTATCCAGAGGTTAAGAACTTCGAGTTTAAGAACTTCATAACTCATCCCTAAAATCTATTATCTTCTTTTATTATTTGTAGAACCATCTGGAGTGGTCTCCTTAAAACTTTCTCGCATACTCTCGAATAAACTTGTCATGCCTTACATGACATTGGCATACGATAGTTACGAAATATTAAATTTTGGCGCGAATTTAGCATTTTCATTGAATCTATCGTGTCATCCTTGGCGTGATATTTGGCGATGAATGCCTGGGATGCGGTTAATAGTATCCGAAAATCGAATTTGTATTTTAGACTATTTTTCTCAGTCGATTAAATAAAGATTAGACACAAAACTGCACTTGTAGTCACAAAATTCCATACCTTATTTGATATATTTAAGTCACTACGTCTTTGAATTAACTCGTTTAGATGTTTCTGAGAGTACATACAGTCATACAATTACCCGTTGTGGGATTTGGTTCGAAATTAGACAGGTGTTTACAATATAGATGTTAAATCTGTGCACGGAATCCTTCTAATCTAGATTAGTAACTAGATCCATTCGTTTTATGGTTATATTGTTAACTTATATTCGAGCAGCCGGACTGCCGGACTTCCTCTGAACAGTGTTATTCAAAATTTGAAATATATCTGCACATTTGGTGTAAAGACCGCGTATAAAATTTCAACCAATTAGGTTAAAGTGTTTTGTCATAGACAGACTGACATTTTTCAAAAATGTGTATTTCGAACTTAAGGAGTTCTAAAACGTGAAAATTCATCAAAATCTCGAGATTCAATTTTTTTTTTTTGATGGTTAATATACATTCTATGTACTACATGTACGAGAAACTAAAAAGCATAACTTTTTATATAATTCTGTACATTTTGTACAATAACAGGATTTGATATTACTATTGAAATGCGCTTTTTAAAAAATAAACACTTTAATTAATTCGACTGTCCTTTAATCTGATATCTGTCGGAATACGGAGACACTATTGTATTGCGGAATTTCGGAGCTATATACGAAGCATGACTTATTGTGTGAGCACACGAGAAAGTTCAGGGGAGAACGCTGCCACCTGTTCACTCAATAATCCCCGCCATTCCAAAGCAGATTCTATTCCAGCTACTAAGCATTTAAGTTCGCGGTATTTTCGTTTTTCCTTTCAAAGCCACCTGTTAGCTGAAGAATTTAGTCGTGGTAAAACCTATTAGCTATAAATGAAAGTAAAAACCTTTGTAGAAGGTTTTTCTGAAAAAAAAAGACGAAAAAAAAAGAAAAAAAAAAAGAATCTTAAGTTTTCACCAAGAAAAGCTAAAAACTTTTCTTAAAGATTTTCTTTTAAGAAATCATTTAGATTTTTTTTATTCGTAAAATCCTTCCCTAAAAAAGTATAAATAAATTGCTAAAGCAAAGGAAGCGGAAATAAATTGCTGAAATAAAAAAAAAGAGAAAATAAATTGCTAAAATAAATAGAAAAAAAAATCTTTTTTTGTGTGTGCGAAAATACTTCTGGGGACATACGGTTTAAGAAATTCGACACGTTAAATAATAGAAAATGGCGCATTTTTATGCGAAAAACATGATACGGAAATTATACAAACACACCTTGATTTAGTTTAGTTTAGTTATATTAACGTCCCGTTATAAAGCAACACTAGTGCTATTTTGCGACGGACCTCGAAATTTTG
Source organism: Argiope bruennichi (assembly GCF_947563725.1). Classification (NCBI taxonomy): domain Eukaryota; kingdom Metazoa; phylum Arthropoda; class Arachnida; order Araneae; family Araneidae; genus Argiope; species Argiope bruennichi. Next base: position 18,999,561 of record NC_079155.1, read on the forward strand.
AACCGCAGTCAGATGACGATGACGACACCTGAGCTGGCACCCCCCTCTCCACACCACACTATCGGGAGGACGTTTGGCATGACGGATTTAACGTGCAACAGACCCCTGTACACGACTGTTCTTTGGTGGAATCGGGTCTCGAACCTGAAACCCTCTGGCTGACAAGCCGAGACCTTACCACCAGGCCACCGCGGCCACAAACACACCTTGGAAAAGAAGAAAGAAGATACAAAGAAAACACTTGTAGAAATTCATAATGCAAGCAGACAGAAAATAATGACACGTGCCGAAAGTGCTGTTAGAGAACTCGTTCCGCAATGAAAACTCCAAAAAGAAAATTTTCTCTTTATTGATTTAGCTGTCTCGTATTTATATACACTTTCTCTCAAGATATGAAATTTTCTAGAAGCATCATTGAATCTCGTATCTTAATAGAGATACCGCTATAATTCTTTTATTTTCTAGAACTGAAGAATCTAGGATTTTTCGCTAGTCATCAAATAGCGGCTAAGGCTGGGAACTTGCATCCATTATGCTATTTTCTATACGATGAGACTAACTACACAAGAAAGCAATAATACAAATTCGTAATAATATAAAATATATTCTTAAGTTTTCGCTCTTTGGTGGAAAATTTGCCATTATTTGAGTCAGATGCATATGAAAATGATCGGTGTCGATGATCCTTTTTTCGGTGGGATGTGGCAATTTTGGAGAGGAAAATGTTTGATTTGGTGCCTCATCGTCCTCTGACCATGTTTCAAAATCACAATCAACTATTCGTCTCAAAATAGCTCTCTGATAACTTTAAAACGAACTTATTGAATTAACTTATAAAAACGCGAATTACTTATTCGAATTATTTTTTCTGATAAATTAAAACCAAAATTTCGCACACAGCTACACAAGGTCATTTATTGTAGATCACAAAATCGCATACCAGATTTCACTTACTTTTATCATTGTATTTTTGAAATATTGTGTTTACATGTATGCTAAAGTAGCGGCAGCCAGATGGTGAATCATTTGGAAAATTTAGTTCTATATTTGATACAGATTAGATATCATTTTACATTCTTAACCTGAGTACCATCTTAGTTTAGTTTAGTTATATTAACGTCCCATTGTAAAGCAACACTAGGGCTATTTTAGGACGGACCTAGTCATTTTGAACAGCGGTCAGATGACGAGGACGACATCTGAGCTGGCATCCCCCTCTCCACACCACACCAGCGGGAGGACGTTTGACCCTGACGGATTTAACGTGAAACAGAGCCCCTTACACGACAGTTCTTCGGTGGAATCGGGTCCCGAATCTGAAATCCTACGGCTCACGAGCCAAGACCTTACCACCAGGCTACAGCGGCCCTCTGAATACCAAATTTTATTTATCTGACTCTTTATCTTTTTAATCTATCGAGTTTGCTTGCACACGGAAAGATAAATTTTCTCATTTTCAAAATTTGATAACAATCTAAAAATATGGCTTAAAGTTCATATATTGAGTTTCCTCCACCTAATCTACAATGTTTCTACGCTTTCTTATTAAGAAATAAACAGCATTTGAAATTCTTTGATGATTATCGTACTTTCTCTTTATACAGTTTACGATAAAGTTAAAATGAGTGATATCAGTTTTATTTTGATCAATTGTTTCTTGTTCCTAATTCTGATCATTTTTATTTCATTTTACAATAATATTTTTCATTTTTTAGCTACGGCAATTATACATACACGCGCGAGGGGACGGTATTAGATACTTTTTAGCTTGCACATTATCATTACTATATAATTAAAGATAAATTTTTACTCATAAAATGAAGTTGCATGAAACAAGGCTATACCACTATCATGTTATCATCTTTTGAACTAATGCCACGTACCTCCTTTATTTTTTAAAAATATGTTTTGTGTTGCCATTAATTAATATTTTATTTTTATGTTATATTTCACTTCTTGACTCGAAGGCCGGGATAGCTTGGTTGGTAGGGAGCTGGATTCGCATCCCTTGGGTTGCAAGTTAGAATCCCGCCAGCCGAAGACTCTCCGTGTGTGTGGTAGCTGGCGCATGTATAAATATGTCGTGGTCACAATATCCTGCATGTCGAGAATAATACTACTAGGGGTACTGGTTCAAAGATGATCGTTCTTTGATTCAGGTCTAAATTACGGTCTGTGTATGAAATGCAGAAATGAAGCCCGGCCCGTAAAAAGGATTGTGACGAGTAAGTAGCTAAGTTGTACTCTTGGCTCTAGTTGGCGCTATTGAAAAAACAAGAGACGTTCATTCGGTTTAAATAGTTGACAGATAACTGTCAGGGGGCTTTTAAATTGCCATAAGTAACAACAACTTCTTGATTAGGGAAAGAATTTCTGCATCTTTGAAACATTGTAGGCGCTCGGTATCAGCAACAATTTTTGTTAACTAAAATAAACTTCCGACACCGGGAATCGAACCCGGGCCTCCTGGGTGAGAGCCAGGTATCCTAACCACTAGACCATGCCGGAGACACCGCGAGCGCAGAAATGTAATGTTAAAAATAAGGATATTAGAAAGATAGATAAACACTTAAATGGATATAAAAACTCTTGTTATTAACTTTAGCACAGCGATCATTGATAAGATTTTTTTTTCCGCCTTCAGTTATTATAAAAAGGCTTAACAAATTTGAATTCAGCTTGGAGAATAATATTATTGCTTTCCCACCCGAACATCATGTTTGGTTTATATGAATAAAATAAACTATGCATAGTTTACATACCGCCCTTAAAAGTAGCGTCCGTGAAATATATGCTCCCACTTTCGTCTCCCTATCTATAACAGGTTAAAATGAGAAAGAAAGAGTTACGAATACTCCGTATCGTTTTCTCAAAAAATGATAAGTATTTTTAATTAAAAAATACTATTCAAAATAAATCAATACATTAGTTTTACAAGAAAGACATCGTTTCAGAGGATAAACATTCTGGATTCCCTTATAATTAACAATGATAGTAATAATAGTTAACAATGACTCACTAACAGTTAGCAAAATTAATTGGGAGAACAAATTTCTTGAGACTTGAAGCCATTAAAATTCCTCAAAATAAAGCAGATTTTTTTTCTTTCTATCATCGATTGATTATTCATATTTTGTTTCTAGATAAAAGTATGTGGAAACTATCAAAAAATTAATTAAGTGTCTATTTGGAGGAATCATCTTCATTCTTAAAAGACCACAATGCACTTCGGAAATAAAAAAAACACTAAATAAAAACGATAATATGATATCGTTAAATATGTGTAATATTACTTTCCTGCAATATTAATCTCATTGCCGGACATATGGTCCCGTGTTTCTATAATCACTACTGTAACAGAGCAATGGATTGGGCAGGACACGGGATACAAAGCCCGATTCGAATCTTCCCTCTCCCTGAAACACTATCCACAGAACCAAAAGGACATTTTTCACATCTCTGAACAGAGATATTTACATATATCCTTAATGGTTGTTAAGTGGATGTCAAATCAATGATCTTCGACTTTGGCGACAAACTTGTTGACCGTTGGTGATTTGGCAATGAATTTGGCGATTTTAGTGACAAAAGTGAAGGTTCTAGAAAAAGAAGGTATAATGGCCATATCTTTGTTAGGAACGATTCTTCTGGCGAATTCTATTTGTCGTTGTATCTGTTGGGAAACTATAAAAGCGAAGTGCTCGCACGAGTAGTGCTTATTACATTGCTCCAGCGTTATTGCTAAACAGTTATTTAATTTGCGATGTATTGTCTGTCTATTTATTGTTAATTTCCATTCCTTCTATTCTCCATGTACTTCGTGGCTGCATTTTTGTTATCTGTGTTTCATGGTTTTTATAGAATAAAGCGTCTTTTTCCACTATAAATTTGTGTTACACGTTGTAAAGTCTCGATCCAATAACAGGTAGCGTTATGATCAAATTCTTTATTTACAGCTTTATTACATAAAAACAACTCTTTCTCATCTAGGTTAAACGAATGATGCTCTTTATAGCACGAAATTTAAACAAGAATAGTTCCTCGAACAAATTTGGAGAAAACGCCTTCACAAGAACAGCTAACAGGCGGTTGGCGTCTCAGGCTACTGCAGGGTTAGCTCTAGGAATCCACCGAATTTCCTTCGGGTTGAATTTTTCTCAGAAGTCCACTTCATACCAAGCTCCTCTCTCCTTCTTCTTCCGAAAAATCTCACCTTTTATCTTTCTCTCAGACTCCACCTTTCCTGTCCACTCTCTATTACCCAATCACCGTTCAGAACAACCTGAATCGTCTCTGGTCGCCCGTGGGAAATGTCCATTGATGATCCACCCTCCACAATGGGAAAAATGAAGGACATCTGGACCTCTGGAGTGTTTGACACTCTCGCCTTTCGAAGACACGATTTATTTCCCTGGGAAACGCACGTGTGGTTCCTTATCTGGATTAGCACTAATTGGCCAGACGACCGTACTTAAAAGGAGGGTCTTCCATTTGGCCATCTGGAGACACTTAACACTGTGGGAGTTTCGTTGATGAAGAATGGCCCGGAATGTAAATTATCGAGTGTGGGAAAAAGGAATGTCACAGTGGTCACCCAGGGAAGAAGCTGAATCATTACAACGTCATTCATCTCATACTTGTAGGACGACCTTATTTTTCCCTAATTAATTTTCATCTTTTTGATATTTTTTTTCTTTTTAACTTCAATTGTTAGCACTAATGAGAATACGAACGAGTATTATATGAAAAAATCAAATTGTACTGCATTAAATACAACTAATAAATACAAATGACATGCTTTCTATTAGATACATTAAAATACATACAAATAAAATGTTATCTAATAGATATTACGACTAACGGTGAACTAATAGTTTTGCTATCCATAGAAAATGTTTTGATTGTTCGATTTTCTTTTTAATAATAATAATAGTCGCAGGTGAAACCAGTTGGATTGGTGTTCCCGAAATGTTCTCTACATTCTCTTAATAAATTAATGAAAGTGTTACCCTCCTGCTTCCAATATAAAAATTGTGAGCTTTTAGCAAGGCCAATAAAAAAATAAATAATAATAATAAAAAAAAAATTAATTTTTTTTTTTTTAATTCTCAAGTATTTATTTTAGGAGTTTTGAAATCAAAATTTGAAAGAGTGTATGACTATGATTTGGCAACAAGATCACGCCATTTTTTTTCTCTTTATCTCAATCATTGCGTTTTTGGCTGGTTTTTTTTTTTTTTTTTTGTGTGTTTTGTTTTATAGCGCTTGGGCCATTTTTGATCCGCGCTCCGCCAAAGTCGCATATTTCAGTTATCGTATCTTGTAAAGAATTTGGCCGAAAAATTGCCAGAAGATAGATGGCAGCACCGTATTGATGTAGATCAAAAATGTGATGACATCACACCGGTAGTACGTTTGGCAGACGGAGATTTTTTTCGGCGGGAGTCAGCATGGTGTTGTGCTATGTGATGTTGTGTTGTGTTAGGTGGTGTGGAAAGTAAAAGACATTGATGCCTGGTGATGGTGTTCTATCTTATGGATAATGGTCGTAGGAATGGATTTACAAATATTGTAATGCATGAATTTACTATTGTTTATATGTTGTGAATGTTTTTTATGTTGTGTGTTTTGTCCGACTGTGGTGTTATAAATAAACAAATTTAAAAGACAAATTTGTCCTATTCACTCGGCTGTATTTTCATGACATCACAATCTATATGCATGCAAATATACAGACCGCTCAACCGATTTGACGCAAAATTTGAAACAAATATACACTTTAGATACTAAAACTATTTACTAAACTTTATGCTTTATTTATTTTTCTTTGCACTTTAAAGTTATTGCGTTCACTCTTATTAAGAAAGACGGACATGCAGACACACCTATTACGAATCATTTCGTTCGGAACTCGAAAGAAATCTACAAATATGGCGCAAAGACACGAATATCAAATTTTATGCCTCTAACACAAGTCGTTTTTGAGCTACCTAGTTCACAGATACAGTAGATATAATTCCAATCAGAGGGAAAAATCACCCCAAAATTTTCTTGCGCGTTTCAAAAGTGCTATCACTTTTCATCCTGTAAAAAATTGTGGGCGTGGCATGAGGAGGGCAAAGAACATCTTGCATTGGGTACAGTAATTGCGAATTATTAATTTTTAATTTAATTGGATCTATAGTATTGTTACAAATCTGTAATTTTGCTACCCGGCACGAATAGTGTCATCGTGAGAAAGACCGTTGTAAGATCTGTGCTGAGCGGCTGTCGCGTCAATGACCTGAGAGCTTGGCGACCATTTGGCGAGTTTGGCGACTAAATGGATGATACTGGAAAGTTCGAGAAGTTTCACGATCCATCCAGTAGGAACCAAGATACACTCAGATACGCCCTGATTGGTCTGAAGATTCTAGCCCCGCCTCCCGGAACTATAAAAGAAGGGCACTCTGAAGATGCAGTGAAGTTGTGTGGATCGCCAGAAGTTGTGTGTGAGAGGAGTCGGAGTCGCCGACAAGTAAAGAAACCGGAGGATTAGACAGCAAGCAAGCTGCTGAACTATAGCGATTAAATGCGTTACTTTATTATGATTGATCAACGGTATTTTGTTGTAGAAAATTTTTTGTAACAGTATGATCCTTGGCGAGTTCTTTGGCGATTCATCCTTGGCATGCAGTGAATAGTGTCCGAAAATTGAATTTTGTTCTTTAGACAATTACAAGCAATTGGAATCAAAATTTGACACAAAATTTCAATTGCTGTCGCAAAATCCCATACCAAATTTGATATATTTAAATCATCGCATTTTTGAATGACTGCAGTTACATATTTCTGAAAGTAGAGACAGACAGACAGCCAACCTCCTGTTAGATGTGGTTCAAAATTTGACAGGTGTCTACACTTTAGATATTAAACCTGTGTGCTAAATTTTATTCATCTAGGCCCTCTTCGTTTTATAGTTATAGTGCTTCCTTATATTCGAATGGACGGAGAGACAGACTTCCTCTGAAGTGATTTTGCTCAAAATTTGACAGAAATCTACAAATTTGATGTAAAGACCGTGTACCAAATTTCATCCGTCTAGCTCGAAACGTTTTTAAGTTATCTTTGTTATACATATATATATAGACAGTCAGACACACGGACAGACAGTTAAGAAAGTACCTGGACCAGAAAGTAAAAAGTATTCAGATCCACCTACAGATATTTCGCAACAGAAATATTTCTGTCCGCAAAACTCTAAAAAATATAATAAAACCTTCATCCAGAATTTCTACATTTTCTCGGAAAATGTCGCCATTTTTGTAACCATCGACCTCCACCACGCAAACGCGTGAAATCGCAATCATTCCGAATCACACACCAACTGCAGGAAACCGATGATGCACTTAGCAGTCTATATTTTGTAAACAAATTGCAAACCGCTCTCTAACAACATCTGCCCTTTCATCCTCCAGACCATTCATTCCAAAATATTTGGTTTCCAAGCAAAATATTTCGAGGTCGTCAGCATTCCGCGTAAAGCAAAATCCTTTTCCCAGCTGGACTGGATTCCATTTATCGCCGTGGTGACAGTCTCAATATTTGTATCGATGTTCCGAAGCAACGATTATCGAAGGCGAGGCTGCGGTTTTGAAGACCTGCACGGGGGCACGCGCTTCGGTTTACATTTCAGCTGCTGTTCTGCGATCTTTCATGCTGAAGTCGTAAATTTACTTCAGTAGAATGTTTCCGAATTACGTTGAATGACTATAGTACTGAGAAGATATAACATTTTTCATTTTTGTGTGTTTCTAGCGAATATTGCTGATAACCTGTCCACAGTTAAGAAATAGCCGCGGTTTTAAAAGAATCCGATTTAAAAAAACACGATTTTGTTTTAACCACTTAACTGTGATGTTAGAGCGTCAATCATACATTGAATTGTCCCTATTTCCAAATAATAAGTTATATTATTCAGAGATTCAGTATAAAGATTCAGTATAAGTACTGCCTTAGAGTATGGTTCCTGCTTTGGGTAGGAGCGTTCATGTTCGAAACTTGATTACAACGACAAATTTTCGCTTAAGCTCAGAGTCATCCTCGTTCTTCAACCATGGTTTGAAATTATGAAATGCTGCCCGAAACAGCTATTACGTTCTTTTGAAAAGAGGCGCAAATATAATTAAACAAAGCTAGACAGTTAGCTTAAACAGTCTTTGTGTCCCTATGAAATCTTAGTTGAATCAATGCAAATAGATATTTCCCTAATAGATGAGGGGCCGAGGTGGCGTGGTGGTAAGATCTCGGCTTCGGAACTGGAGGATTTCAGGTTCGTGTCCCGATTCCACATAAGAACCTGACCATACGTCCTCTCGCTGGTGTGGCGTGGTGTCTTCCTCGTCATCTGACCGAGGCTCTGAATTACGAAGTCCGCCCCAAAAATAGCCCTAGTGTTGCTTTAAAGGGGACGCTACTATAACTGAACTGAACTAATAGATGATGTTGGCTAATTAGATAATAGAAAAAACTACGCAGTTAAATTAATGATAAAACCAGTTGAAAATATCTGAATTTAAGCTCGAGTTTTAAATATTTTAAAAGCAGAACGTCTCAAATGGGACTCGATAGTGTTAAAGAATATAACTTCTGATCACTTGTCAGTGCTAATTTCATGAAATTATATGTAAAAGGAATTACTAACATTCAAAAGAATAGGGATAATAAATACCGTCAAGTTCTAATAATTGAAAAAAAAAACCCCAAAAACGTTTGAATAACATTATAACATTGAAAAAAAAAATTGTTTATAGCGTAGCTGTTGGCAGATTTCTACGCTCTGCGGGACATGTCTGAGCTCATAGTACCCCTTTCGGGGGAATTTTTCTCACGCTGAAGGGGGTTGTGAAAATTCTTCACCCTGGGGTTTTCCCTGAAACGAAAGAGAGGTAGCCCCTAAGTCATTTGCTACTCACCACTTATTCCCCTTTCAGGTTATTGATGACCGTCGTCTGGGTGGTCCAGATAGAGACTTCAACTTCAAATGAGAAGTCTTTCATGAAAGAGAAAGGGTTAAGACCAGTAGTTGAGGAGAGAGAATTTTCCCTGACCTGCTGGGGTGGGGCAATGTGAAGTCAGTTTATTTACTTTTCGGCTATTAAGCGGCGTTCCTACGACCTGACTTCCTGCAGACGAGGCACGCTCGTCCCCTTCAACCCCTCTTGCGGTTTTCCTGGGTCCTTTGATGCCTGTCGATTTTACCGACAAATTTTCGGTAAACTAGACAGGGAAAGGGGGAACGCGTGCCCACCTGAAGATTCTCCTATCGTGGAACGCGGCTTTATCTTTCCGAACAGTCAAAAGAAAGAAGTGGTGAAGACAGTTTTAATGTTACTGAATGCGAAAAAGAGCCAAAAGACTGACTATATCCGTGTCTACTTAATTTTTATTGACTGTTTTATTTAACAATATATAAATAGAAGCATTGCAAATACCATTTTTAGATTATTCAAATTTCATAAAGAAAGAAAGTACATTTAATTATATATAATTTTGATACTGATGTTATAATTCTATCATAATTTTTTTTGTATAGTTTTTATTTTCTCATATAGGGCGTGTACAAAGACAAATATTTGAACGTTCCAGATCTCTCCCAGTCCGAAAAACACGTTTTTGGAATTATGTGTATCTATGTGTGAACAGGATAACTCAAAAATGCTTTGAGCTAGATGGATGAAATCTGGTATATGTTTTTTTTACACCAAATTAGGAGATTTATATCCAATTTTGAACAAAATCTATTGAGAGGAAATCTGTCTGTACAGTTGTATGAATACAACAGAGCACCATAATTACCAAAATAAGGAATTAGATAGATGAATTTGATACATTCGTATTCAAAATTTGATTCTTATAAAATTTTGAATAAAATATGCTGAAGGATTGAATGTCTGTCAGTCTGTATTTTCTCGTGCATATAAAAACAATAACCCAAAGACTCAATGATTTAAATACATCAATTTTGGTATGTGATCTTGTGACTACAACTGTAGATCTGTATTAGATTTTTTGTTTCGTTTGGTCGAAAAAAAGCAAAAAAAAAAAAAAAAAAACACCCGCGATGGCTTGGTGGTAAGGTCTCATCTTCGGAACCGGAGGGTTTCAGGTTCGAGACCCGATTCCACCGAAGAACCGTTGTGTAAGGGGGTCTGTTGCACGTTAAATCCGTCCTGACCAAACGTCCTCCCGCTGATGTGGAGAGTGGGGTGCCAGTTCTGGTGTCGTTCTCGTCATCTGACCGCGGTTCAAAATGACGAGGTCTCTCCCAAAATAGCCCTAGTGTTACTTCAAACGGGACGTTAATATAACTAAACTAAGCTAAATCGGTGGGAAAAAAAGTATCCAAAATTCATATCCGATTTTTGGATACTTAGTATTATTATCATGAAAGGGATTTAACACCCACAAACACAAAAAATAATAATCAATAAACAAAATGAAATGAAAATAAAAAAACATCGAACCTTTCACGATAGATTCAATAAAAATGTCAAGCCAAAATTCTAAATTTCGTTAATATTGCTAACCAATTCGTGCAAAGCAAATGCATGCCAATGCTTTACCCAAAGAGAAAGATAACAACTTTATTAAACAGAATGCAAGTAAGTTTTGTGGGGAACTCTCTCTCTCTCTGGCTTATTTCAAGAAAGCCCAAGTTCGATAAAGGAATGTCATTTTTGATTCGAAATTTATCGGTTGATTTGATTAGATTGTAAATAATGTACCGAATATTTTCCCTTTATATATATATATATATATATATATATATATATATATATATATATATATATATATATATATATATATATATATATAGCTAAAGGAAGTTATTAATGCTTTATAACGTATCATATTTACTAAATTAAATTGCGAGGTCACTGTGCATTTGCAATAGGAAAAAGAACGTGCCATCACAGGTAAGCGGCGAAAACTCGCAATTACGTGCTTCAAGATTCCCGGCTAAATTCATCACGTGACTCTGAACTGTGACGTCATATGAATTGATTTCACCACTAAGTATAAGTAAATATAAGTTAATTCAAACAGAAACTCAATCTAGGTTGTTCCGCATGCGATTTAATCGATTGAAGTCAGTAACAAAAAACATATCATGGTGTATACTGCGTGGGACGAATCTTTTTCTTTTGTCTCATTTTCTTTCATATTGGCTTTATAAAGCGAAATAAATGTTTTATTATTTTATCTTCAAGGCGCCAGAGGCGCCTACACTCCCTGTATTGTTCCATTTTTGCATGAAATTTTCTGACTCCCGCCAGGCTTTGTGGATTCCACAAAGTGATCTGTTCTCAAATGGCAAATTAAGAAGTGTGCCGCCAGTAAAGCTGTCATTGGGAATACCCTCTCACCAGGTCACTTTTCGATAAAGCCGGAAGTGGGAAGGAGAGACCAATTCGAGCAATAGATATATGTACGTTCATGTATTCACTGTGATTCCTGGTGGAGAGTTAAAAGTATTTACAGTACACTCCCGAAGTATCCACCCTTATGTGGTAGAAGAGTAGGCCGGAGTTTTATGAATTCATTTCTTTGCTCACCAATAACAGAAGACAAAGTTTTTATAGCAACACTCTTTTTGTAATACGTATTTTCTGACTTCTTATTGAGCACTGAGCCCTCCATTTATCTCAAGCCACGTAGAAGGTGAACGCGGGCGCGGTCCGGTGAATGATAGAAACAGCTGCCGGTTATGTGTCGCCTTAAAATAGGAGGTTCTATACTGGAAAATTATATATGTTTATATGCAGCGCTGCACATTTCAAGAATTTATTAGAGAAAAAGTAAGTTAAAGGATTGTTCACATTTTAACATAAATTCTGTAATGCCAACTTAGATGCAGGAAACATTAGCAAAACATTAACGCAAATCGTAGACCTAATTCTTAAAAAAATTGGCTCAAACTGATTTTAATTTTTACTGATAAATGATTACACAGATATGAAAAGGTAACTCTAAAATAAGAGTCAAAACTTACATTTTTTAAGCTTTGATAAAGTCCTTAATAGATGACTTAATAGACGCCTTGCCTTCCTCATTTGATTACGATAAAAGAAAACTAGGCCGGATAGTCTCGCACCGGACAGTCGGGAGTGTACTGTACTGTGGTGAATTAGGTACTTATGGAGGGGGGGGGGATCTTGGAATAGAGTCTAAATATACAAAATGATTGTACTTTCTCTGAATACAAATTCATAAATATATTATACTATCTCTTATTCTAATTTAAATGCCAATTTCCTCTTCTTTTTTTTTAATTATCTTCCCTATTATATTTTTATAAAACGTTCTCTTAATTCCTGATCCAAATCTCATTTCTTCATTTAATCAATTCTAACACGGGCTTTGAAAATTTGGTGACTAAGTAATTCTCACGGTGGTTGCTCAGAAATAAAAGTCCCTAATGTCCAGGAAATTCCTTACAAAGATATCAAGATACCTTTTCCTGAATCCACACGTGTCCGAAAAGTCTTCTATAAGAATCTCTCCTCTGGCATTTCTTTCGTGGGAGAAGAGAAAGATACTGTGTTTTTCATTTTCCATTTCATGTCACCCTTTTATTTTTTAAACTTTGGAAAGAACTATTTTTTAATGTTCTAATAATTTACGTTGCTATTTTTTAACAGAAAAATGACAACGTTTTTGACGTGACTAATGAAAATAGTTTTATATTTTATCATATAGTTTATATATTTAGCATTAATAGAACGCAATAGAAAAATTCAACTTTTATCCCTTTAACCCGTTAGCAAACACATTGGGTCTTTTTGACTCTATCCTTTCTTTTTGTTTATAAATTATTGGAATTTATTAAAGTTTTCACCAGTTATTTCCTATACTTTCATGGGGTAGTTAAAAGAAGATTAGAATAGCAGAAATCAATGTAACAATGCATCTCATTCTTTAGAGTCAAATTGACCCAAGTGTATGCTAGCGTTTCAGATTCATTTCACGTTTTGACTATAATAGAATACGTACGTGAGCAGCAGATTCAAAGATCTCGCAAATGTCGCAACTGATAGAAAAAAGGCGATAGCTTAGATTCGTCGGATATTGATGAAATTTTAGAGAGTAATCATAGAATAGGAAGATCGGGAGCAAAACGCAGATTCTGAACACTCTAGAAAATCTGATTGAATGCCTTTTCCTCCTCTTGAAAATTCCTTATATAAAATGTATTCTCTTCTAATATACATAAATTATCTTGAAATTTATATTAAAAATTTATTTTATTCTGAATAAGGAATGCTAAAAGAGATTTTTTTTGAGTACATATCTAAAAATGAAAAAATAAAGTTGTGGATTGTCAAAGCTGTATGTTTCAGCTTCTTTTTTATAAACTACATGTAAAAAAAAAATATTTTTTTTATTCTTTCAAGGTTTTTATACGGGGGAAAAAAAACTACTTATTTTAAAAATACAAGTTTTATATTAATGGAATGGGGGAAAAAGAACGGAATACAGAAAAGGTATGGAGAAAAGGATCTAAATTCCATTTTAATTTTTCTTCTTATTAAAAATTGCATTTGTATCCATTTATTAAGGTGGGTTTACACTCAGCCAGTTATAAGACAACTGGTAATATAGCGCATGCGCAGAAAGGAACTGATTTATGCTTGCCATAATTTCATAAGATATATTCAGGTATTCCATGCTCGGCTATAAATTGCCCTTTTGGCGTCCCTGAATTTTTCTTTTTCACTGCATTCGTACTAAAATTATGGATATTTACACAAAGAAATATGGTAAAATAAAAAAAAAAAATCAATATATTTAAATTTAAAAAACTATAGAAAAAAAAGGCAAATGAAATGAAAAAAAAAAAAAAAAAAAAAAAAAAAACATAAACACACACAACCTTGCATCAGAAAAACCAAAAAGAAAAAGAAAAAAATGTCGGAATTATGATAAGTGATCAATTTTTTAGCTCCCCAAAAAATAATAATAATCCACCAAATTCTAAAAGGCATGCGCAGTAATAAAAAAATATAATATAGCGACATGTTGTTGCCCCGTCGGGATAAGTACATGCCATAGACTGTGCAACATTTTTCAATCTTTCTACGCATGTGCTGCCAACTGGTCGTCTTATAACTGGCCGAGTGTAAGCCCACCTTTATATACAAAACATTTAGGTAAACATTTCGTTTTATTCGCTGTGTGATTGGTAGATAGTGAGTCACCTGATCCATGACATTTGAGGTTTAGTTTGCCAGTATTGTTTGAAATATTTAATGAAAATTGTTATTGCGTCGTAATTGCAATCGACAGTGAAATGGTGACAAAAAAGAAAAAATAAAGTTTTAATTTTTAACCAAACGAGATTAAAGCAATATTGTTTGTTAATTCTACTTTTAGATACACCGTTTGTGGCAACACTAATGAATAACTTTCCCGTTTGTTTATTTTTTCTCTGTAACGGAAAATTTTTGAACGGAATCTGGCAATTTGGAAAGCAAAATTGAAAGTGCAGCTGCTTCATTGGCGGCAAAATATGAGAAATTGATTCAATATTTAGATATTAGAGATAGTAGCAAAGAATGTTCTCAAAGAAAATTTTGAGTTTTGAATCGAACAAAGGCTGATAGGCAAACGTATATGACCAATGAAGTTTAAAAACTTGCTAACTGATACTGACGAACATCGGATACAAGATTGGACAACATAGGAGTTTGCGACGGAAGCTCCATAGTCTGAAATAGAACATATTTGCATGAAAAAAAGTATTCATACAGTCTGATTATATTTTGCTTTTGTACAAATGGCCAATATGACAAGGAGCTGGTGTCTGACAATTTGGAGTCAAAGTGACTCGGCGCGTGTGTTAATGTTAAAAAAAAAATGAGTGCGAGTACTGAAGGGTTAAAAATCTACTATCCTACACTCTAGTTCTACTCACAGTGTAGAAATATAAGCACTTTTGAAGTGGACGATATAACAGAAGCTGCACTCCATCAATACCAGTTTAACAATTTAAACAACTTTGCTGCCACGAATGTGTATTAACGCTACTATAAACAGGTGAAAAATAAACAAAGTAGGCACCTCTGGTGGGAAGTAAATGGAACTAAAGTGTTTCCTGGTAGCAGGTGTGCTTTCAACACCGCTCTGCCTGAATTATTTATTACAGTCTTTACTCAGTTAAGTTGTTTCGGTAAACATGTGTTCAGACAACTCCCAGAAGATTGCCTCTTAGCAAATACTGATAAATTGTTTCTTCGAGCAATCAACTTTGCCCCTTCTGGTAGTTATGTGGAGTAGGGGTTGAGAACAGCCAATTGTGCTCCCATTTTCAAGTAGTTCTTAAATGGAAAGGGGGGGGGGGGAGGGGAGGAGAAAAAAAGGTGCGAAAAGCTTAGTGCAAAAAGAGAAAATAGGAAAATAGTTTTTATAAGGAGTTAATGGTTAATACCCATTTTTTGACCGGTGGATACAGCTTTCGAGAATGAACTTTCGTCAAATGTCAAAGGTTAAGAGAAAGTGTTGCACCCGTCAAAAAATTTGAATTCGAGATTTTGACACCTTCATTGTTTTAGACCTCCTTGGATCTGATAAACACATTTTAAAAGTTACATCTGTCTGCCTATCAGTTCGCCTGTCTGTGACAAACATAACTCAAAAACGCTTTGAGCTAGATGGATGAGATTTGATATATGGTCTTCACAACAAATTTGTAGATTTCAATAAAATTTTAAGCAAAATCTATTAAAGAGGAAATCTGTTTATCCGGCTTTTCGAATATAACAACGTAACTACAAAACGAAGAGAGCTAGATGGATAAAATTTGGAACATAGATTTAATATCTATATAGTAGACACCTATCAAATTTTGTGCCAAATCCATCCAGGGGTTGTATGTCTGTCTGTGTGTAATTTCAGAATGATTTTAGAACTGAAAGACTCAGTTTTTTAAATTCCTAATGTGTTTTATAATGCTTTTAAGATAATGTCTTTTCGGCTTTTGAAACTATAATGTCTTTAAGATTGATTATAAATTTTAAATTCATAATGCGTTTCAATGTTTTTTGAAATTAACTTTTTTTACTTTTGAATCTCTTATACATTTTTAATGTTTTTAAGGCTCTGAATTCACAACTGATGAAATTCCTCCTAAATTAGAACTCTAGTTAGAAATAAGTAAACAAATAATATATATATATATATATATATATATAATCAAACTTCGAAATTAAAACATAATGATATGCTAATGCTTTAGGCTTTATTCATATGAATTTATATTATTATTAAAATGTGTCTTGATTACATAACAGTGATATAATGTTTAGTAAAATTTTAGGATACATGAAGACGTAAAAAAAAATTAAAATATCAAAAACGGTATTTTAAAAAAAAAATCTAATATGTAGTTGTTTATGTATTTTTTTACAATGTACTAAAACTCCTCAAACATTTCAGTCCTTATCATTTAACACCGAATTTCCAAAGTTTTTTATACTGCACGTGTCGAAATTGCGTATTCTTTGTCACAACTTTATTTTTATCTTTCTTTTTACGTCTTTAAGTTGGAAGAACTTCTCTTTCAGATTCCACGCTTCTGTCTCCGGCATGGTCTAGTGGTTAGGATACCTGGCTCTCACCCAGGAGGCCCGGGTTCGATTCCCGGTGTCGGAAGTTTATTTTCGTGTACATGATGGTCATAATAAATAAAATAAATTTATTGAAAATTGATTGAACTTCAGGGATTAACATTTTAATAAATTTGTATAACATTTACGTGTAGTTAAAAAAATATTACCACATTTTAATGAACAGTATTAATTTATAAAATTTTCTTGTAACTACTTCGCATTCGCGAATATACTAAATTTAAAATTTGCTTTTGTAAAAATAGTGTTTATTGTATTATATAATAATTTTTTTGTTGTATTGTATAATAATTTTATTGTATTGCATAATAGTTTTTTATTGTATTGTATAATAGTTTTTATTGTACTGCATAATAGTTTTTTTATTGTATTGTAAAATAGTTTTTTATTGCATTGTATAATAGTTTTTATTGTACTGTATAATAGTTTTTTTATTGTATTGTATAATAGTTTTTATTGTACTGTATAATAGTTTTTATTGTACTGTATAATAGTTTTTATTGTACTGTATAATAGTTTTTTATTGTATTGCATAATAGTTTTTATTGTACTGCATAATAGTTTTTTTATTGTATTGTAAAATAGTTTTTTATTGCATTGTATAATAGTTTTTATTGTACTGTATAATAGTTTTTTTATTGTATTGTAAAATAGTTTTTATTGTACTGCATAATAGTTTTTTTATTGTATTGTAAAATAGTTTTTTATTGCATTGTATAATAGTTTTTATTGTACTGTATAATAGTTTTTTATTGCATTGTATAATAGTTTTTTATTGCATTGTATAATAGTTTTTATTGTACTGTATAATAGTTTTTATTGTACTGTATAATAGTTTTTTATTGTATTGCATAATAGTTTTTATTGTACTGCATAATAGTTTTTTTATTGTATTGTAAAATAGTTTTTTATTGCATTGTATAATAGTTTTTATTGTACTGTATAATAGTTTTTATTGTACTGTATAATAGTTTTTTTATTGTATTGAATAATAGTTTTTTGTTGTATTGTATAATAGTTTTTATTGTATTGCATAATAGTTTTTTATTGCATTGTATAACAGTTTTTATTGTATTGTATAATAGTTTTTTATTGCATTGTATAATAGTTTTTTATTGCATTGTATAATAGTTTTTATTGTACTGTATAATAGTTTTTATTGTACTGTATAATAGTTTTTATTGTACTGTATAATAGTTTTTTATTGTATTGCATAATAGTTTTTATTGTACTGCATAATAGTTTTTTTTATTGTATTGTAAAATAGTTTTTTATTGCATTGTATAATAGTTTTTATTGTACTGTATAATAGTTTTTATTGTACTGCATAATAGTTTTTTATTGTATTGTATAATAGTTTTTATTGTACTGCATAATAGTTTTTTTATTGTATTGTAAAATAGTTTTTTATTGCATTGTATAATAGTTTTTATTGTACTGTATAATAGTTTTTTTATTGTATTGAATAATAGTTTTTTGTTGTATTGTATAATAGTTTTTATTGTATTGCATAATAGTTTTTTATTGCATTGTATAACAGTTTTTATTGTATTGTATAATAGTTTTTTATTGCATTGTATAATAGTTTTTTATTGCATTGTATAATAGTTTTTATTGTACTGTATAATAGTTTTTTATTGTATTGCATAATAGTTTTTATTGTACTGCATAATAGTTTTTTTATTGTATTGTAAAATAGTTTTTTATTGCATTGTATAATAGTTTTTATTGTACTGTATAATAGTTTTTATTGTACTGTATAATAGTTTTTTATTGTATTGCATAATAGTTTTTATTGTACTGCATAATAGCTTTTTTATTGTATTGTAAAATAGTTTTTTATTGCATTGTATAATAGTTTTTATTGTACTGCATAATAGTTTTTTATTGTATTGTATAATAGTTTTTATTGTACTGCATAATAGTTTTTTTTATTGTATTGTAAAATAGTTTTTTATTGCATTGTATAATAGTTTTTATTGTACTGTATAATAGTTTTTTTATAGTATTGAATAATAGTTTTTTGTTGTATTGTATAATAGTTTTTATTGTATTGCATAATAGTTTTTTATTGCATTGTATAACAGTTTTTATTGTATTGTATAATAGTTTTTTATTGCATTGTATAATAGTTTTTTATTGCATTGTATAATAGTTTTTATTGTACTGTATAATAGTTTTTATTGTACTGTATAATAGTTTTTTATTGTATTGCATAATAGTTTTTATTGTATTGTATTATAATTTTTTATTGTGTTGTATAATAGTTTTTTATTGTATTTTATAATAGTTTTTATTGCACTGTATAATAGTTTTTTATTGTATTGCATAATAGTTTTTATTGTATTGTATTATAATTTTTTACTGTATTGTATAATAGTTTTTATTGTGTTGTATAATAGTTTTTTATTGTATTTTATAATAGTTTTTATTGCACTGTATAATAGTTTTTTTATTGTATTGCATAATAGTTTTTATTGTATTGTATTATAGTTTTTTATTGTATTGTATAATAGTTTTTTATTGTATTTTATAATGTTTTTTTTATTGTATTTAGTGTAGCAGGCGGAAATAAAAATATTTTTTTAATATCTATATATCGCAGGAAAGATGCGAATATACAAGAAATGCGATGAGAAAAAAATTAATAAAATTGTTTGATGTCAATAAAATTGTATCAGAGTGATATGAAATTGTGTTATTATGTTAAAAATTTCTTGCAAACAGCAACTGGAGTAAAAAATCTTGGCCACAATACAAAAGAAAACTTATATAATCCCTGATAATTACCCTATGTGACTTTTTTGGTTCATGGGTATATTCCAAGCAGTAATCCGTTCCACTACCATGTAAAGCATTCCCTTTGTGTACTTTCAATTCATACCACGTTGAACGTAAAAAAAAGAAGGGGGAAAAAAACACCTTAAAGATGATTACGATATATCTTAAAGATAAGAAAGCACAAAAAGTAATTTCAGAATTTCACAAAAAGTAATTTAGTACAATCACATATAGTAATGCATGCAATTAAAGAAAGCGTGACAATGAGATCATGCTGGTCATTATCCGACCTGAAATAGATTACCGTATGGATTTGCCCATGTAACCAAGGGAAGTCGCATAAGGCAATTATTATTATTAAAACTGCCTTCTGTATAGTATTCAAAATTTTTCAACTTATATTGTGTACAAGAAAGTTATAGGCGTTTGCAATCGATACAATTGAATTGGGAAAAACTGTATAGCCGTCTGTAATCGATGCAACTATTTTGAGTAACTCAGTGTAGCCGTTTACAATCGATGCAGTCATCTTGGGTAATCCCGCACAGCTATTTGTAATCAACGCAATTATTTTGAGTAATCCTATATAACAGTCCGTAATCAACTCGATCGTCTTCGGTAAACCTTTATCCACGCTTGCAATCCACGGAATTGCCTTGAGGAACATGTATAGTGATTTGCAATTGATGCAATTAACTCGGGTAACTCTGTATAGCCGTTTATAATCGACGCACCTAACTTGAGTAAATCTTCATTACCGTTTTTGATTTTCGTAATTAGTTTGGATAATCTTGTGTAGCCATTTGCATTCGAAGCAATTACTTTGGGTAATCCTTTATTGTTATTTGTAATCGATTCAATTAATTTGGGAAACCCTGTATAACCACTTGAAATAAATGCCTCTACCTCGAGTAATATTTTACTACCACTTTTGATTGATATAATTACTTTGGGTAATCCTGTATAGCAATATTCATTCGAAGCAATTACCTTGGATAATCCTGTATAGCAATATTCATTCGAAGCAATTACCTTGGGTAATCCTTTATTATTTGCAATAGATTTAATTAACTTGGGTAACCATGTATAACCACTTGTAATCAATACCTCTACCTCGAGTAATATTTTACTGCCCTTTTGATTGATGTAATTACTTTGGGTAATCCTGTATAGACATATGCATTCAAAACAATTACCTTGAGTAATCCTTTATTGTTATTTGCAATCGATTCAATTAACTTGGGTAACCATGTATAACCACTTGTAATCAATGCCTCTACCTCGAGTAATATTTTACTACCGCTTTTGATTGATTTAATTACTTTGGGTAATCCTGTATAGACATATGCATTCAAAACAATTACCTTGGGTAATCCTTTATTGTTATTTGCAATCGATTCAATTAACTTGGGTAACCATGTATAACCACCTGTAATCAATACTTCTACCTCGAGTAATATTTTACTACCGCTTTTGATTGATTTAATTACTTTGGATAATCTTGTATAGACATATGCATTCGAGACAATTACCTTGGGTAATCCTTTATTATTATTTGCAATCGATTCAATTAACTTGGGTAACCCTGTATAACCACTTGTAATCAATGTCTGTACCTCGAGTAATATTTTACTGCATCTTTTGATTGATGTAATTACTTTGGGTAATCCTGTATAACCACATGCATTCGAAGCAATTATCTTGGTTAAACTTTTATTGTCCTTTGCAATCGATGTAATTAACTTGGTTAACTGGTAAGTATGTATGTTGATTACAACCATCTATATACGTGTACAGGTAACTCAGTATAGCCGCTTGTAATCGATTCATTTATCTTGGATAAACTTTTATTGTCGCTTGTTATTATTTGGGTAATCTTGCACAGCTGTTTACAACCAATGCAATTAATTACCTGGAGTAATTCTGTGAAACTTTTGATGTAGCTACTATCAGTAGATAATTTTCAAAGTATGTATCGAACTGATGTTCTGTTATTGTCAAAATAACGAATTGTCTCTGCTGTCAAAATAAATTTCAAAATAAGAACAGCTCTAATTTATACATTTGCTTTGTTTGTTGAAGGTGCACCGAAGTACTTGAAATGAATTATCAGTTTTTGTGATAACATTATCACTCCTTTCTAAGACTGAGTGAACAAACAGATAAGTGTCGTAAATAACAGTATTTAGTTTTGTTACATAACAGTTCTCTTTATCGCTGTAGGTCATAGCACCACTGCATTATGTAATATAACAATTCGAATTACTATTATCACACAAATATTTGTGCATGTGGTTGAAGGAAATTTAAAATTCCTGTAAAAGTACGAGAATTTAAAATTCCTGCAATCTTTCATCTTCATATCTACATCTTTTCAATACAGGGATTGAAAAGATGTAGATATGAAGATGAAAGATTGCATATTAGAAATTAAATTTAAATTACAGTAAAACAAAACATTGCATTTCTTTCTGGAAATTTGAAATAAAAAAAAAAACTTGAAACAGAAGTGTAAAAAAAATCGTTTTCAAAGCAAACGATAAATAAATATTCAAATTATGTTTTTCTTTATCAAAAAATTCCAATATAAAAGAAGTAAGCAAACGATTATTATTATTAATAATAATAACGATTATTATTTTTAATAATAATAATAACTAATTTTTGCATTCTTTTTCAGTTTTATCAAACAATTCTTTGCTATATATTTTTCAAAAAATAAATTTAATTTATAAAAATTATTATATATTAGAACGTCTATGTATTTTGTTGATTAGATTTAGATTTTAGAATATTCTTAGTTCTTAAAAAAAAAAAAAAAAAAGGAAGGAGAAGCTACGCTATTTTATAAATGCCTAAATGCCAGCCATTCTCACGTGACACATGTCAAACTTTGATTCGATTTTTGAATCCATTAATCATTTTGAAGGATGAAAAAGAATGTTACTCACTGGGAGGAAAAAAACATTATGTGCAGATACTATTATGTGATTGATTGCCATTGGAATTAATTTCAAAAAGATAAAAGTGTTTTAAAACTTTTTTGTAATAATTTCTCTTTTTTATATGATCTTTTAAAAATCTTTAAGCAATATCTGCAGAATTAATTTTAAGGACAACCATTTTCAGAAACATTGCAACAAATAAAAAATTATATTTTGAATTTAATTTAATTTTTAGAAAAAAATTAATAAAAAACAGTTTTTAAAAATAAAATTTTGTCAATGTATTCAAAAGTAGAATTTTTTTTTTAATTTTTCATTCCATTTTATTCTTTAATTCTTAATTTAAAAGTTAACCATAATAAAGTATTATGGAATTTTAATATATATTTTTCTAATTCCCTCGTAATGCTGCTTCATGCATATCGAATCAAAATTTAATTACAGTGTTTAATAACTAAATATTAACATCTTGAAATATTATAATTATGCACTGTCATCGAAGCTATACGAATATACGAACTCCAGCACTTCAGTAAGTGATAGGAATTCTATCTTTGAAAACACGAAACAAATCAAATTAAAGTATTTAAAAAAAGGTAAGAAAATGAATTGAAGACTTTTATATGCTGAACGTATTTTGTATTTCATGCTACTTTTTTCCGGTTTATAATGTATTCGTAAAAACTGCATTTTATCGAATGTGAATATTAGTATTATTCCACTGTAATTTCAGAATTCTCAAGATGTGCCAAAAATCGCAATTTTATTTCACGATCCTTAAACAAAACATCAGATCAATTTTTTTGAGGAATGTCTAATTAAAAGTATCTAGTTTTAAGGAAAAAGAAAACTTATTTTTTAAATATAGTTTCCTTTAAAAATGATCACACTGTTTATAAGCCATTTAATAAATCTTTCCGTTCAAAAAAAAGAAACGACAAAAAAAAAAAAAAAAAAAAAAAAAAACTGCTACTTTAAATAAAGCATTTTATTTTATACTAATTTAATTTTTTTAAAAATTAGATTAAAAAAACAGGGAGTTTTCTTTTCATTGCTGTTTCGATCTGGAAATTCGCCAATCTTTGCAGCTTAAAACGAAATCGTTTATTTGTAAAAATAATTCTATTCCAGACAAACGATAATTTAAAACAAAGTTCTAACCGACAAAAATTTATAAATGAAAAAAAAAATGAACTAATCATTTATTGATATACCTATATTATTACAAAAAAATTGATACACTATTGTATAAAATACTGTATAATTCTGACATCTTAAATTAATAATAACTTTTTCAGATCGTTCTTTTAAAAAAAGAAATTTGAATTCGTATATATTAAAAAGAGTGGTAAAAGACAGACAGTTTTTCTGTGAATTATATTATGTCTAATCAAACTAGACGTAGATAAGCCAGACAAAACAATAATAAAGGTGTATACAACATTATCATGCTACGGTTTCCTCGAAATTCTTTTATATTTGCACAAAGGGCTAAATATAGTATAAATCAAATAATAAAGCATTTTTAATAATTATTTTATATTTATTCATTTTCTTCTAGAATGAACCATTGATTTGTTCTAACATTCTGTGAATTCTAAAAATTATGCATTTATTTCTTTGAATATATTAATAAATAAAAAATAACACTTCTGTATACATTATACTGCAAACATAACTTCTTCTGTATGTAATAATATAAAATTCTCTCAAATATTAGTGCTAAAGAATTTTGTGTTCGTTAACTTTTTCTTTTCGGGCGGATGGATCTATTTTTATAAAAATACTAGCCGCCTTTGGCGACCAGCCGGTTCGCCAATCTTAATGTTCGTTAAAATTTTAATAATTAAATATTTTATGCAATTTCTATTTTAATAGCTTCTTCATCAAAATATTTTAAAACTTCAAATTTTGATTATCATATAATTCATTCATAATATTATAAAGGCCTTCAGTCATAACCTAATATGTATCTCTCTCATTTTCTGTTAGCACCCGTCGAATTTATGCTTTAAATTAAAGTGGAAAGAATTTATCTTCAATTAATATAATAATATTTTTTACTGAAACAAAGCATTTTTTTATAATCTGATTACTGAAAATAGAGTCACTCAGCGTTTAAACTTTATGGGCACTAAAGAATATCCTTTTAAATTTATGTAATATCTCAAGAGTTGGTCAACAAAATTTTCTTAGATTCATTATGAGCAGATCGATTAATTAACAATGTTTAAATTTAAATGCATCAAACACTAAGAAAATAAAACGAATCGTTTAAAATAAACGGTTGAAAACGGTAGAATTTTGCTTTAAATTAAAGTGGAAAGAATTTATCTTCAATTAATATAATAATATTTTTTACTGAAACAAAGCATTTTTTTATAATCTGATTACTGAAAATAGAGTCACTCAGCGTTTAAACTTTATGGGCACTAAAGAATATCCTTTTAAATTTATGTAATATCTCAAGAGTTGGTCAACAAAATTTTCTTAGATTCATTATGAGCAGATCGATTAATTAACAATGTTTAAATTTAAATGCATCAAACACTAAGAAAATAAAACGAATCGTTTAAAATAAACGGTTGAAAACGGTAGAATTTTGCTTTAAATTAAAGTGGAAAGAATTTATCTTCAATTAATATAATAATATTTTTTACTGAAACAAAGCATTTTTTTATAATCTGATTACTGAAAATAGAGTCACTCAGCGTTTAAACTTTATGGGCACTAAAGAATATCTTTTTTAATTTATGTAATATCTCAAGAGTTGGTCAACAAAATTTTCTTAGATTCATTATGAGCAGATCGATTCATTAACAATGTTTAAATTTAAATGCATCAAACACTAAGAAAATAAAACGAATCGTTTAAAATAAACGGTTGAAAACAGGTTTTAAAAAAACTACTTAAAAAACGATGTACTTAAAACTATAAGCATATACAAAAAATATATAACTAACATAAATACAATTTACTTACAAAAGCATGCAACTAACCCAAAAATAATTTAAATCATCCATTGATAACGTTGTCATAGCAACAATCAGAACAGAATGCGCATGCGTGAATTTTTTTCGCCGGTTACGTAACGCAAATACGTGATTTTTTCTACGCGAGTTGGGGTAACGCTATGCGGATTAGAAATTTTTAATTTACTTTATTCTGTTTTATTTTAATTCAAAAGTACTTCAGAATGAATCTGAAAGATTGATTCATTAACAATGTTTAATTTTAAATGCATCAAACATTAAGAAAATAAACAGAACCGATTGAAATAATCCGCCGAAAAATTTTAACCCTAGCCTCATTACTGTTGGGAGAAAAAAAAACGGAAGCCTTTCTCGTTTGGCGCTGGGGATAATTTAAGATTTTTTTGGCGGAAAAGTTGGCGGTGGGGAAAATGGAAGATTTTTTTGGCGGGAAAGTAAGTTTTTAATTAATAATTAAAATTCTAATTAAAAATTCGAAAAAAGAAACCCCAGGTGCACATTCCCAACCTCCAAGGTATACATGTACCAAATTTGGTAGCTGTATGTCAAACGGTCTGGCCTGTAGAGCGCCAACACACACACACACACACACATTGAGCTTTATTATAAGTACTAGCCGCCTTTGGCGACCAGCCGGTTCGCCAATCTTAATGTTCGTTAAAATTTTAATAATTAAATATTTTATGCAATTTCTACTTTAATAGCTTCTTCGTCAAAATATTTTAAAACTTCAAATTTTGATTATCATATAATTCATTCATAATATTATAAAGGCCTTCAGTCATAACGTAATATGTATCTCTCTCATTTTCTGTTAGCACCCGTAGAATTTATGCTTTAAATTAAAGTGGAAAGAATTTATCTTCAATTAATATAATAATATTTTTTACTGAAACAAACCATTTTTTTATAATCTGATTACTGAAAATAGAGTCACTCAGCGTTTAAACTTTATGGGCACTAAAGAATATCTTTTTAAATTTATGTAATATCTCAAGAGTTGGTCAACAAAATTTTCTTAGATTCATTATGAGCAGATCGATTAATAAACAATGTTTAAATTTAAATGCATCGAACACGAAGAAAATAAAACGAATCGTTTAAAATAAACGGTTGAAAACAGGTTTTAAAAAAACTACTTAAAAAACGATGTACTTAAAACTATAAGCATATACAAAAAATATATAACTAACATAAATACAATTTACTTACAAAAGCATGCAACTAACCCAAAAATAATTTAAATCATCCATTGATAACGTTGTCATGGCAACAATCAGAACAGAATGCGCATGCGTGAATTTTCTTCGCCGGTTACGTAACGCAAATACGTGATTTTTTCTACGCCAGTTGGGGTAACGCTATGCGGATTAGAAATTTTTAATTTCCTTTATTCTGTTTTATTTTAATTCAAAAGTACTTCAGAATGAATCTGAAAGATTGATTCATTAGCAAAGTTTAATTTTAAATGCATCAAACATTAAGAAAATAAACAGAACCGATTGAAATAATCCGCCGAAAAATTTTAACCCTAGCCTCATTACTGTTGGGAGAAAAAAAACGGAAGCCTTTCTCGTTTGGCGCTGGGGATAATGGAAGATTTTTTTGGCGGAAAAGTTGGCGGTGGGGAAAATGGAAGATTTTTTTGGCGGGAAAGTTAGTTTTTAATTAATAATTAAAATTCTAATTAAAAATTCGAAAAAAGAAACCCCAGGTGCACATTCCCAACCTCCAAG
Source organism: Argiope bruennichi (assembly GCF_947563725.1). NCBI lineage: Eukaryota > Metazoa > Arthropoda > Arachnida > Araneae > Araneidae > Argiope > Argiope bruennichi. The sequence continues at coordinate 19,026,683 of NC_079155.1, forward strand.
GTATACATGTACCAAATTTGGTAGCTGTATGTCAAACGGTTTTGCCTGTAGAGCGCCAACACACACACACACACACACACATTGAGCTTTATTATAAGTATAGATATAGATATATAGATTTACAAGCAACATATATCAAAATTACAGCGAAACGATCTTAACTGTAACACCAAATTTCGTTTTCAAGTTATTTGGAATTGCGATAATGGTTAAGAAGGTAAAATAGAATTCTAACAATTTCATTTTTCTTAGAATTTCTTATTTATTTCTAAGAAGAATTAATAAAATATTCAACATTTTCTGTAAAAAAAGGCGTTTTATCTAAATAAAAACTAACTTTCTTTTCAAAAAAATATTTTTTTTTTCACATAGCTTCTTTCATTTGATGTATACTGAGAATTTTATAAAATATTAGTGTATGTATAATAAAAATAATAAATAAATAAAAAGACAATTTTTTTTCTCTCCTTTTATAGTTTTTTCCCTACAAAATCAAATATTCCAAGCAAAGAAGGAGGAACTTTTTTTTTGCTCTAGTCTTAAATTAGAATTCTTTTTAATCGCGGCTCAGACAAGAGTTCAGCTTTGGATTGGTTGGATGTCGCCATGACGTCAGCTAGAGAATGATGGGAAATATGAGGCAGATGTGTGACTACAGTAGCTCTGCGTCATTGTTTTCCTGGAACCGATTTGAATTAATTTTAGCGGAATTGACATCGAATTATATTTCTCGTTAATTCAAAGTTAAGAAATTTCTGATATCTTATTTTTGCTGTTATACTTTTCAGGTTAAGGTTATGCGAAAGATTTGGTAACATACTTAATTCGATTACGAATCAGTATGGATTTCATAATAAAGCAATTCTATGAATACCAGAAAATAGTAATGACTATTTTTTAAAAGTTAAATATGCACAGTGTAATTAAATCTGAATAGCTTAAATTCTGGTATAGTTTTAGCCATTCTTCAACAAATGTTTATCAAAATTAATGTAATCATTCTGTAACTAATATTTACTTAGTATTAAAAACTAGGTTGATTGATCATTTTTTACAGGCCATTATTTATTTTCTTTCACTTTTGTAAAAATAAGAATCTTGTTGCCAGTTTTTAATTTATTTACAGATTTGCTAGTTCTGCAATATTAAAAATATAGGTTGTCGATGGCAATACAATATTTTGATGTTTGAAATCTTCATGATCAATTAATTAATGGATTATTCAAATTACATTTTGATTTTATTTAAGAGACTGCCCTTTAGCTGTAAATTTGAAATTTATAAAAAAGTCAGAAAATGTCAATAAAAATATTTAAGTAAAGCAACACTATATACTAAAACAATATTAACATTATACACTAATTATATAAGAACTTATAACTCTATTTAAATTTTTTCTTAACATTTCTATATATTCTTTTGTTCTTATCATTACTATTTAAAATTATCATTGAGTGTAAGGCTGTAAACCAGTTCTTAAAATAGAGGAACTTCATATTTATATACGTATTCTTAGATTCGAGTCACAAAATTCCTGATAAACTTTTTTAAAATTATTTAAATATTTTTCATTGGCTAAATGGAAACTAAAAAAAATAATAAAAATATGAAAAAGAGAAAGTAATAAAAATTATTAATAAGAATTAAATACGAATAAAAATTAAATTCTATTAATAATCTAACACGAAGGAAATAATTTTTTTTTTATCAAAACTCTACAGGTCAAAGCAAAAAAATCATGAAACTACTTGACGTTGAAAGTTAATGACAAGAAATTAAGCCAATATAATTACTGAAACAGAATAATTTTTAAATATTTATTTTTAAAAAAATAAAGAATGTGATTTAAATGTAATTATTCAAAAATTTTTTACAAGATTTCTTTTAGCATCTCCAAATTTTACAATATGTGTTTCGACCCCTAAATTTTTGGAGAAAAAGTTATTTTCAATTTATATTTATTAATAATTTTCATTCCTATTTAATATCGGAAAATACGTTTATCTATCAGATAAATTAAAAATGCATTTAAAACAACTGAGTCAAATTATTAATCTATTGATTTAGCAAAGAAAAATTTAAAAAAAAAGATTAATTCTGTATTAAAAAGCCCGAATTTTCGATTCCACAAAATCGATTAACTAAACAATAATGAGCAATTAAATATCTCCTTTAAGTTATTTATTTCGCTGAATATTTAAAAGCAATATTATAACTTCATTTAAAAATGAGAAAGAAAAAGAACATGAAGAACTAGGTACATTTTTTTGTATGAATAATATAAATATTTGGAATTATTAGTTTCATTCTTAACAGCTAATTGCAAAATTTTTTTGCTCTAAGATAATTTTTTGTACGAATTTCAACTATATATTAGAATAAATAAATTGTTTGCTATTTACTTATTCTAATACACAGTTTTTAAAGAAGGGAGTTTTTATCATTTAAGAAAGTTTCAAGAGTGGCTAGAGTTTTAGCATTTTAAAAAATTTTAACATTTTTGTAATTATAAATTTGTCTTTTTTTTTTTTTTTTTTTTTTTTTTTTGTAGATTTTCAAGAATTTTTTATTTAGCACGTTTCTGATAACAGAAACTAGTAAAAGAATTAGAAAATACAAAAAACGATATAGTTTGCTAAGTTTCATGTTTTTTAACATAAATTCAAATTCATGGAATAAACTAATCTGAAAAGAAAAAAAAAAAATCATCTTATGAGAAATTTTTTTAAAAATTTAAATTCATTCTTCGAATTTTAGAATAATATTCTTTCCTTTTCTCTTATAAACAAGATTTCCAGTTTTTGTAACAAAATAAAATTATTCAGTCATTTTTGACAACATTGTTTGAATAAAATCTTAGAAATTTTAAATACTTTATAGTATTTATTTTGCATTCTACTATTTTTTCCCGAATTCTACTAACTATTCATATTTAATTATTATTCTTGCTTAGTTTATTATTATTTTTTACTCTGTTTACTGAGTAACTCATTTTTCTCATTATTGTAAAATAATTAATACTCTTTCGTTCTATTAAAGATATCGTTTCTATTAAAAGATATCTTTCGGGACAATTTTTATTGTTAGATATTTATTCTCTTTATTGAAATTTTTATGACAGCATTTATGTAATACAATTTACTAACAACTATAAGGTTTCAATTTAATTAGATAAAAAGCGATTAAAATTACATTCATGCTGTAATTTATTTAGTGATTAAAAATAAATATAATTAAGAATAATTTAGCAAGAAGCAATTAAAAAGTAATTGTGGAATTTCGTAATTATTTTGATGAAAAAAAGTATTTGATTATAAAACTGCTCAGTTATGTAATTCAAAAATTGTGTGACGAAAAAAAAGAAATCAACAAACTATTTATAGAATTATTATGTTAGTTATGATAGACTAATTAAATATTTTAATATTTCTTATTAAATATTTACTAAACTATTAAATATTTACTAAAATATATGTATATATCACAAACTTCAGCTAAGATTTTATTTTTATTTTTCAAATTTCATCGATAAATTATTTACTTTTTTTATACCTACTGTGATAACTTTTTCTATGATAATGTTCTTAAAAAAAACTTATATTTTATTAACATTGAATGAACTTTTTGTTCTGAATTAAAAATTATATTTAAAGACTTTCCGAGTTCAGTGTATTTCAATATTTTCATTTTTAGTCATGCCTTTCAAAAGAAAAAGAAAAAAAAAAGGAAAAGAAAAACCTATTGTGTCTGTGCTAAATTGATACATAAAACATCTTTTTCCATTACATTGAAAAAATCTAAACATTATTGGGAAAAATCACAATATCGTTTGCCGTAATAACATTTTGCACTGAAACGGACTTTTGTTAAATAAAATAGAAGCAATTATCAAAAAACTTATGAAGATTATTTTAACGGCATAGAAAAACCTCTTTTATGCAGTAAAAATTCACGTTCACAAGATTCACTTCAAAAGTTTCCCACCAATTTAATTTTAGAATTGATATCGCATTCTAAGGAGGAGAAAAAGCAGCTGAGGTCTAAGGTAATTAATATGCAACTGAATGTTACATGCCCAGTTATGTTTGTTATATAACTATGATGTTAGAAATTGACTCCATATTTTTTTAAACATATTCTGAGTCATGCGTGATTGCTAAACTATAATCATATTTCATATAATCATATACTAATAACATTATATTTTGTCTAATTCACTAAAATAATTTTCACATTTGCAAAAATAATTGCATGATTGTTCTTTTCTATTCGGCCATGATACCTTCCATACTATGTTATATTATTATTATCTTCAGAAAGAATATGTTGCCACTCAGAAAAAGAAAAATAAGAAAAGCAGCAAATTCCTATTAAAAAAACGATAGTTCAACATGCATGTTTTTTAAGAAATGTCTATTATTTCTATTTTAAATAAAAGGTTTAATTGAAATTTAAAACCATCAAGATCTAACTTCAATTTTGAATTATCGTGTATATTATTGAAAACTTTGAATTTCAAATTTTTCTTTTAATTTTCCTTAACATATAATAATCTGTAAAGTCAGTGCTTAAACGTTTTTTTTTTTTCTAATATTTTCTTAATTGCATTGAAACCGACAATCATTGAATTATACAGAACTATTGAAGAGTATTTTATTTAACAAATGTAATATCAGAGTGCTATTCGAAAAGCCTTATTTAAATGATTTGAATGTTATGGTTTAAAAAAAAAAGGCTAACACGCCTGAAACATAACAAGTTTGAATTTTAAAAACATGTTTAGAACTTAAACACTGGTTTTCCTTTCCCCTTCCTTTTGTTATTGTAAGAATTATCGCGAAGGAATCGTCATTCAGATTCTTAGAAGAACAGAAATAAATTTTGGGAACCGAAACGGAACCGGGTAAGAATTGCTGTTGAGTAAACAGTTCTAATATCGGAAGAAAAAAAATGGAAGTTTTTTGGCGGAAGAGTCATATTCGCCTCGCCGGATGTTTGCTACTACGAACGCAAGCGGAAGGAAAGTGTAGTTCCGTTCTCACAAAAAAGAAAAAGAAAAATAATAAAATGACAACGAATTCTTTTCACTGTTCGATTTTGACTTGAAAGCATCTGAAAGCTATGAAAAGAATAAGAATATTCGATGCAACACTCATAAATAAATTTGCAAACGATAAAATACATTCAATATTTGATAAGAGATTCCTTTCTTTATTAATTTCAAATTATTATAAAAATTTACTAAATAATTGATAAAAATTTGATGAAACTATGGAATAAAATGTGTCTGATTATGGCTTTTTATCTATCTGATCATTTGAATAAGTTAAGTTTTATAAATATAAAATAACGTTATTTGATTAATTTATTTTTCAAAATTAATTTAACATAATTATTTCAATAAAAGATTTTAAAAAATCACTGAAATTATTCAGTGAGTAATTATGAACTGCGAAACTGATAAAAAAAAAAGGAATTGAATTGTTTACTTAAACTGGCATACCTGATTTAAAGGATCTTTAAATTCCATTTAAATCCAGTTATCCAATTAATCTTCCAAAGATAAAAATCTGTTTATTGTTTTTATTGAAATAAAAATTTTTAAAAGTCACTGAAATTATTTAGCGACTAATCTTTTGTCATATTGCTTGATAAAATAATTTATTAAAACCGTTTTCAAATGCGAGTAATTATGAACTTCGAAACTGATAAAAAAAGAAAAGAAAAAAGAATTAAATTGTTCACTTAAACTGTCTGATTTAAAGGATCTTTAAATTCCATTTAAATCCTGTTATTCTATTAACCTTCCAGAGATAAAAATCTGTTTATTTTTTTATAAAAATAAAAAGTTAAAAGCTGATAAAAAAAAACACACTGAAAGCAAATAATTATCAAACTTTAAAAGCAGAATCAGGTCCAAAATTTTTACTGCGAAAAGTTGTAAACAAAATAATCGCCTCGAAAACCTTGAAAAAACATTATCTAAAATTTCAATGATAAAAAAGAAAGTCATGAATTCAGATTACACTTTTTAATCTCGGCTTTAATTAAAAAAAAATTTAAAGAAAGAATTTTTTTCAGATTTTTTTTTTGGATAGTTTTCAAATGAAATAGTAACACCCTTTAAATAGCGTTTTAAAATCGTAACAATCATAAAAAATTTATGAATGCTTTTAAACCATATATTTCCATAACATTGTTTTTTTTTTTTTTATCAATAAGGTCTGAAATATATATAAATAAATAATATATTATAAGAACCAATTAAGTATCTTACAATACGATCCTGATGAATTTAAAAATCTAGGTAAATAAAAGTTAAAAAAAAATAGCACATTCTGTTCAAATTATGTTCACGAATATTAATAAGCACAAGGGAAGTTTTGATGAATGCTTCTTGACAAAGAATTACATGTTTCATGTTAAATTTTATTTAATTTATATTATTTAAAATTGTTTCCAAAGCACAGAAAAGATAATTTTATATTTACTGGTATGATTCCAATCAAATGAAATGATTATAGATAGTTTAAATCATTTTATTTCTTTGCCGCTGAATTAATAGTTTTATTTAATTAAAATTTGAATAATTCTCTCAGTTTATTAAAAATTGTCTTTCAGCTATTTTTTTAATCATTTCGTACAATTGATAGTCTCGATTTGATCTAATAAAAGGTTATACTAGAGAACTCCTTAATGGCATTGGTGTACATTAGTTACAAAATATTGATTTTTGGCGTGAATTTAACATTTTTACTGAATCTATCGTGTCATCCTTGGCGAGTTATTTGGCGATTAATCTTGGGCATGCGGTTACATCCGAAAATCGATTTGTGTTTTAGATATTTTTTCTCAACCGATTGAAACAAAAATTTGACACAAAACTACACTTGCAGTCGCCAAATCTGATGTCAAATTTGATATATTTGAGTCTTTGCATTTTTGAATAATCACGTGTACATGTTTCTGAAAATACAGACCGAAGAACAGTCAACTCTTCTTTGGATTTGGCTCAAAATTTGACAGGTGCCTACATTGTTGATGTTAAATTTGCGTGCCGAATCTTATCAATCTAGCTCTCTTCGCTTTACAATTATCGTGTTAACTTATAGTCGATGAGCCGGACAAATGAACTTCCTCTGAACAGATTTTACTCAAAATTTGATAGAACCCAGGAAGTTTGGTGTGAAGATATTAACAAAATTTCAACTGTCTAGATCAAAGTGTTTCTGAGTTATCACAGACTGACATTTTTCCAAAAATGTGTTTTTCGACCTCAGAGAAGTTTAAAACGTGGAAATTCATCAAAATCTCGAGTTCGACTTTTTTTAACGATTATTACATTTTCGCTATACTACCCATACGGGAAAGTAAAAAGCAAATATTTAGCGAATGTTTGAGTCAATTAATTAAATAGGTAATTTTGTATAAATTAGACGCTATATTTCATTGTCCATGCAAAATATTGAATAAAGAAACAATATGGGCGCATCAAAGATTCGTTTAGTAAACCATATTTAAAATTGTTAAACACGTGAAAAAGGTAAATATAAATAAGATATATTTATATTTTTCTTAATTGGTAATAAAATTATTTCAAGGCTTTCTGTTTCTTAAAAATTTATTCAATACTTGACGATTTAACGAAATGAACCGTCGAAAATTGCTTAATTTGAATATTCCAAGTACTAAGCTCATATTGAAGTTGCTTCTCATAAAATTTAATTACATTTTTTATCCATTATTCCTTTAAAATTATTCATTACTTACAGGGAAAATTAATTTTCTGCAGTTTTTAAAAATCGTTTGAGTCAATCGTTGCCTTTTTTCGAATAACTGCGAATTATTAAAATATTTAGAAGCGACACATTTCCTTAATCCAATTAAAAATAAAATTACAGACGATAGAAGAATATAAATATTAGAATATTTTATATAAAATAATCTTTTGCTCTTAAATAAGTATTTGTCACACAGATGCGTTGGAATTCCATCGAATGTTATCTTTATTTTTAGTATATTATATATTCTTGAAATTTTGCACATAAAAATTGAAGAGTAAATAAGGTTTTAATGAAGTTTTCGTGATAGTTAATTAAATTGTTAATTTTTAACTACTAAAAAATATGAAAATTTTACCTCGAGCAACGCTGCTAATAACAGATTTGGTTTTAAAAAAAGTAACTATTTAATTAAGTATAAAAAATTAACTATTTCATTTATTATCGTAAAATCTTCGCTAAATCTTTTTTTATATTTTAGTATTCGTGAGCAAGTTGCTTGAAAAAAATATTTACGGCAAGAGTTAAATTTGTCACTTACCAAAGCTTTCAAAGTAAAAGATTCTTTTACATAAATTATTATAAGACAGAAAATCGCTTTCTTTTATGTAAATTTGTTTATAATTAAAATCAGAAAATGTTTTGCGTCAGTCTCGCTACTGTTTTAAAATTTATAGAATATGCAAAACAATTTTTAAAAACTGCAAAAAGCTATTTTTTCATTCATTATCAATTTTTAATGAATGATTAATTTAATGAAATTAATTAAATGTTGTGAATGATAGTTTCAGCATGTTTTTCCTACGTTCCATATATGGATTTTTCAAAGAATTTAACTCATAAAATTTTTTTTAATACTTTTGAATTTTTATATATTTTCTCTCCAATAAAATTGGAAGGAAAAATCTGTAATTCTTCGAATTCTGGCTTTCTTAAATTTTTTTAATAAATAGCTAAAATTTCGATGAATAGGACTTCATACAAATTTAATATTATTGGGTCAGACAAATAAGCAATACGTAGGTGGAATTTGTCAGAAATTTTATATAAGATTATCGCTTTTCGGATAAATGGATTATTGGCGGAAACTAAAGGTAATTTCACTAATGGAAATAAACTAATAAACTAATGGAAGTAACTAGTAAACTAATGGAAATCTAAATTGTAAGAATTCATAAAAATGGTTATATAGGGAATTCTCTATAATCCGTCACTTCATTAATCCGGTCTCTAGAAGTATGGCATTTTTCATAAAGGCAAGCGTGGGTGTGTAAGGAGCAACAAGTCACATCATATCAATCTGAAAAACCTAGAACCAGAAATGCACAATTGTCTGCTACTTAGGTTTTGTAACAACTATTGTATAAAGTCTAATTTTCGGTATAATTTTGTATATATAACAAAACTGATATTTTTGCCATTAAAATTCGATTTTTTAAATGAACTTTTGCTAATCTAACAGCCATTTCGTCTAATAACCGCAAGATTAATGAGATGCAACAGCCCTTCGTAAATGAGAATTGGAATCATATAAAATTCATATTCGTATTCGTAAATGGACTTTTTTTTATATACGAGAAAATTAAAAGACAAAGATTCAGAAGTCAAAGGATTTACGCAAGGGTTTTTAATACAGATAATATTTCAAATTGGCATTTCTATTTTATTTCTTCTGAATTCGTCATATTTCTATAATATTATATATAGCATATATTAATATTGATAATTATAATTATAATACTGATATATAATATTCATTAATACTGATAAAATTATAGGCAGCTCTCAATAAAATAAATTAAAGAATTTGCACATTGATTTTTAATAGAGACAAAATATCAGACTGATATTTCTGTTCTACTTCTCTAGAATTCTTTATATTTCTACGTAAATACAGTTAACATTACAGATATTTCTTAAAGATTTTAAATACAGTAGGCGCAGATTGTAGTGATCACAGACGTAAGGATCGGTAGGTTGTATTGATTAAAACAGCGAAAAACAGAACTCCCGTTTTTAAATGCGTAGAAAATATGTCGGTTCTAGTAATCAACAATTCGCTTGAAGTGAATCATTTCTATGTTCAAGTGCTTAATACTTGCTTGACATTTTTTTTAATGGTAAGAAATGTTCGATTTCAAAAATTGCATCCATGAATTCAGAAATGTGCGCAGAATGCTCATTGTTTATGGTTCTTAGGCAGGAATGGCACAAGCGATTCCCATGTGGCAATGCTCCAGGACAACAACATCGCAATGTTACTTGGACAACAAAATCGTGGAAAGAGGTTTCAATCTCATTCAGTCAATGAACAAATTATCCCCCGCTTGATGGACCAATGGGCAAGTATTTGTGTTCCAATGGTTTCAGGACCTCGAGATTAATATTTTTGGACTACAACACTCCGCATAGGGTGACGCGCAGCAAGATGAGCGCATTTCCGGAATTCTTTGTAAGGCATTTGATTTTGATTTCCATTCCGTTATAAGCATTTTCTTTCAGATTTTTTCCCCTTCTTTTCATTAAATTTGGATTTCGTTCTTTAAACATTTTGGATTGCATGCCTTTATTTTAATTCGAAACCTGTCTATTTATTACTCATATAGTAAGTTCAAATCACAACAAAGCTTCCAGAAGTTGCACCAAGAATTATTTAAATATTGTGATTGAAAAACAGAAAACGAGATTTAATTAATCCGGGCTCATAACTTACGAAGCGCTCCAGTCAAATTTCCGACATTTCTATCAAAAACATTAAAAATACTTACTGAGAAGTGGGAGATGAATTGAATCAAAATTCTGCTTCATCTAAGAAAAGTTTAAAAGGATATTTTTTAAATGAAAAATATATATTATAGTGGTGTGTTGTGGTTTACTAAGGAACTGCTCAGTTTTAAATACACTATTATTGCGAAATTTCCGAGGTTCGTTTGGATAGTGGATGTTATATGGTGTGAAGAACGCTCAATCACCAGGCGGCAGTAGAAAATAAAACAACGACATTTATTTACAGGAAGACAAGCAGGACAGCGCAAAGACGACAACTATATACAGCACAAAAGACGATTATCTTCAGCCGAGACGTGCAGCATACACAGCAGCATGCAAAACAGCATAAACAGCAGCATACAACAGACTCTACTGCAGACAGTAGCACACAACTTAGTTCAGCACTAGCTTCACTCCGTCGCTGCTCCGCTTATCTCTCGAAGGCCAGTTCTTTACCGTCGATTCCGACTACGATGACCCCACTGGTCCACGACCACTCTTCTCTGTCGCTTCCGACTACTCAATTCACCACCGGTTCACACTACTCTCTTCTGTCGCTTCCGACTACCACTCTTCGACTACTGGTTCACTACCACTCGACAGTTGCGGCTGCTTCCTTTTATAGGTCTTAGGAGGCGGGGCTAGAACCCTCTGAACCAATCAGGAACGTTCGAGGAGTATCTCCGTTCCTACTAGACGGCTCGGGAAAATTCTCGATGTTTCGGGTATAATCTATTTTGGCGCCAAAATCGCCAAATACGTATCCAAGTCGCCAAATGGTCGCCAAGCTCTGGGACCTCCTATGGAACCCACTATGCTGGGAAGTAGCATCACAGGTTCTTAACACTATTTTTAATCTACACAAACACAGCTACACTACAAAATTCACAAAACACTTATTACTACACACACATACCACGTTTTCCAGCCGAAAGCATTCGGCCTTAGCCAAGGGTTGCGCATCTGGAAAAAGTCGATCTCAGGGAGCAGGTCTGCCGTTCAACTTCTTGTCTTCGGTAAAACTCCACAAGGTGGCGGTCTCTGTTCAAGGGGAAAAAGAGGTGCTGCAATGTGAATTTAAACAACGACGACAACAGGCATGAAACATTTGTGGAGTTCTATCCACTGAACCTCCTACCCTAATAAACTTAATAAAAGTTACATAAAACATGATTTTTACTGAAACAAAATAAGGAATGCCTAACAAATTGATCCCCTTAGTTACAAAGTATGACAGAACTAACGTATAAAGTGAGAAAAGAAGAGACAGAGTGATTATTATTATTATTTTTTACTTAACTGGGGATGGATTTGTCGCACGTTCTTTCGCACGCACGTTCGCGCTCTATTTTCTCATTCCTTGGTCAAGGTCGGGCGGTGCAGAAAGGGTTGTTGATGAGTTTGATGGGATTATTATCAGATGAACTATGGGTGACCTATATTAAGAAGGAAAAAAAAAATCTCTTTCATTGAATTATTTTCTCGTATACGTAATATGGAGAAAGTATTGTAATCATCAAAGAATTCGAACTCGAGATTTTGACGAATCTCCACGTTTTAGACCTCCTTGAGTTCGAAAAACATATTTCTGGAATAGGGTCGTCTGTCTGAGACAAAGATCTTAAAAACGCTTAGAGCTAGGTGGTTGAAATTTGGTATACGGTCTTTAAACCACATTTGCAGATTTCTGTCAAATGTTGAGTAAAATTTGATCAGATGAAGTCCATCTGTCTGGCTGTTCGAATATAAGTAAACACGATAGTTATAAAACAAAGAGAGCTAGATTGATAACATTCGGTACATAGATTTAACATCTATAGAGTAGACACCTATCAAATGTTGACTCAAATCCATCAAGGAATTTGCCGTCTGTCTGTCTGTACTTTCAGAAACATGTAAACACGATCATTCAAACACGCAATGACTTAAATATATCAAATTTGATATGAGATTTGACTGTAATTGTAATTTTGTGTCAAATTTTTATTCCAATCGATTGAGAAAAGCGCATCTAAAACACACATTCGGTTTTCGGATACTTTTAGCTCCACGCAAGGGAATAATCGTCAAATAACTCGCATTCAGTAAAATGGCTCCATTCAGGCCAATACTTAATATTTCTTAATGTCATTGCCATGCAAGACGTTCTCTGGCATGGAAAGTGTATTAGAGAGTATGTGAGAAAATTTTGGAGAAAATAACGAAAAAAGTTTTTTTTAGAAAAAAAAAACGTACTTACAAATTTCAGATACAGAAATTTATTTTATTTATTCCAACAATTTTGCACATTTTATCACTAAATTTATAAAGTTCTATCCAATTTGAAGGAAGTTTATTCGCTGGAAGTTTGTCTATATGTACAACAGCAAATGAATAAAATAATTACAAAAATATGAACAGATGAAATTTAGTATATAGTTTTATCTTCTGGAAAATACATACCTATCCAATTTTGAACGCAGTTTATCAGAGGATTGACCATGCTATCAATCTGTGCTCGTTTGCATGTAATGAAATACTAATATGTGGAAAACCAAGTTTCGCTCTGCAAATTTCTTTCTTAATTATTATTATTGTAAAATTGGAGTTTTTTTTTTTCAGGGAAAACTTTTAAATACGCATCACATACAGATTACATATGAATATTTTTCGATCTCACCTTCATATGAACTGGTCATTTAAATAAGAAAAAAAAATCATGTTTGCATTTAGTTTTAATATGTTATTCGAAGCAATCTGCTACATTTCAGCATTCATTTTACAGGTTATCTATCATTACTTGTATTTTTGAACTTACACTCAGTTTTTATCACGGTGAAATCGGGTTCCGAGAGGGTGCTATATGACATTGTAGAGCATGAAAAAATAGAAAAAGGCTCTAATAGTTCGTTATAAAAGCAATGTTTTTTTGTGTGAAATGACGTTTTTTCAGGAATAACACCTATACAGATCAATTAAAAAGCAAAAATATTAAATATAAATACATAATTTAAAGAAAAAAGTTAAAAGCGCGACTCGAACCAATGACCCGCAACACACGCACCATTCATGTTGTTCTATTATAATGCACTGCCCACAGTATATACTTATTCTAATAGTAAGTTATATAAATTTTTTTTTGAGTAAAATAGCGTTTATTCCTATTTAAATAAACATAAAAAGCAAAATCTTATCTAAATATAAAAATGGATCCAAATCATTAGAGCCGTTTTCGAGATACAAGAAATATATATATACATATATATATATACACACACACAAGAATTGCTCGTTTAAAGTTATAAGATAACTTAAAAATGCGAGGACTTAGAAAAATAAAATTTGGTATGTGAGCTTGCTGCAAAAATTGTAGTTTTGTGTCAGATTTTCCTTTCAATCATTTGACAAAAAGCATATTAATTTTTCTTTACTATATTAGGAATCTCCATACCTTTTTTTGTTAATGTCCCTCATTAATGGGACATTAACAAAAAAAAAAAAAAAAAGTTTTCGAGCTTTGTATGGTTTTGCTCCCAGTTAACAATTTTTGGGGAGGTGAGGGGGGGGGGACTTTTATTAAATCCTTGACTTACAAATTTAATTTCTTTATTAGATGACATGTCCTATTTGGAACATTTATTTCTATTTTAATTTCTTTAATATGAGATATTAAAGCGTTTTTAATTTATTTCTGCATTTTAAATTCTTAATGCTTCCATTTTATTGCAGACATAAAATTAAAAATTTTGTAATTCGATACGCGAGTCAGTCTCGTTATTGTACGCGAAGGGATTAAGGAGTCTGCAGTTTCGGCAAGATCACTCCCGTTGGAAATGGAAGTCAAGACGATGATTGAAACGGATATCACCCTTTTTTATCGAAACATCTGAACTCGAAAAGGAGATTGAATGTTTATTTTACTATAATTTATTTTATTTGTAAATAAGACGTCGAATGAGAGAAGTGATCAGCACAGAATAATGGCTGGAACTGTGCCAAGTTGCAAGGAGCAGCTTTTGCAGCAGACCGCAGCAATCCGACATCGAATATCGATCTCAGGCTTGATGGGTTCCGATCACGGCCAAGCGATAACGAAAGGTGAGTGACCCCACAAAGCGAACGATTCCGGAGTCTCCCAAGAACTCATTTCTTTTGGCTGGCGAAGTTTTAACTAGGTCGATTATCCGATGCATAATTTTTGAAGTTTCGGAAAATCGTTTGGTTTACGCTTGTGATCGTTTTCGGAAAATGCATTTAAGATTTTTTTTTTTTTTTTTTTTTTTTTTTTTTGTCAGAAGTTTAGCATTATCGTAAATGAACTTGAATGTCATGAGCACAAATTGAGATTTTTAATATCCTGTATACGAAAGGCAAATTCTTCGATATTTATATGAATAACCAGAATTTAAATTCCCTTATCTATAAAATTTAAATTACATTTGTCTGATGAGATACATAGGAGTTTTATGTTTTGTAATATAATTAAAGAGAAAAACCAGTACTTGTGTAATAATTTCATGACATTGTCAAGCAATATTTTGCGAAACATCGATCATTTATTGAGTCTAATATGATCTTTAACGATTTTTTTCTGGCGATTAATCTCTGGTATGTTGTTATTACACAAATACCTCTATAATTTAAAATATATTTTGAGCGCCTTTCTTCCAACCGATTGAAATACTTGGCGAGTTTTCTGGCGACCAATCCCTGGCAGTATCCGAAAATTGAATGCATGTTTTTGCGGCTTTTTTCATTACTGATTGAAATCGCTTAGCCAACCAGTGGGAATGGTCTTTCCGAAAGTTTCTCGTATACTCTCCAACGAAGGTATCATCCCAATGAACGTGTTGCATTCCGCTGGTGTTTAATAATTACAAAATATTAACCTTTGGCGTGAATTCAGTTTTTCTACAGAATCTATTGTATGATCTTTCGAGAGATTTTTGGCAATGAATTCACGGCATGCGGTTAATGGTATTCGAAAATTAGAATTTGTGTTTTAGAACGTGTTTTTCTCAACCGATCGAGAAAAAAAAAAAAATGACACAGAATTACCATTTTAGTCTCAAAATCACATGCGAAATGTGATACATATAAGTCACTGTGCTTTTTGAGTTATCGTGTTTTCATAATTCTGAAGATACAGACAGACAGACGTCCAACCCCTTGTTGAATTTAGCTCAAAAGTTGATAGCTGTCTACAATATAAATGTTAAATCTGTACGCTGATTTTTATCCCTTCGTTTAATAGTTAAGAGGCCAGCGTCCGCGAATAGAGGTAGCGCATCTTCCGAGTGATCTGGGGGTCACGGGTTCGAATCCGGGTTCGGGCATGGTTGTTCTTCATCTGTGAAGTATGTGAATGTGCCCCCCTGTAAAAAGGGGTTGTGCAAGCGAATGTGTGAGCTTCATCTTCATATGAGCTAGAAGTCAGTCTTCTGCCCTCGGGTGCTCAGGGGTCTTTACCCTCAGAAGCTACTGCACCCCCTTTCCGTGGTAACGCGGACACATCATCATCATTAATAGATAAGTGTTAACTTATATTCGAACAGCAGACAGAATTCCTCTCCGTAGATTTTTCAGAAAAGTTAATAGAAATGTACAAATTTGGTGCAAAGACAGTGTACAAAATTTCATCCCTAAATTAATATTTGTCACAGATAGACAGACAGACAAATATAACGTTAAATATGAGCTTTTCGAAATGAGGGTGATCTAAGACATGGATATTCGCCAAAATCCAGAGTTCGAATTTGGTGGCGATTAACATACTTTTTCTATACTTCGTACACACACACGCACGCACACACATACACACACAAAATGCAGTTTTTGTTAAAAAATTTTGTAGCACTCATTTCTGAGCTGACGAACCACCACTGCACCTGTCAGACGAATTTTATCGCACTTAGTATACAGCCCCTCAAAGTAAAAGAAACCATTCTCGTAATGATGATGATAATGACGCCCGTGATGGAACTTTTCTTCTTTTCTTTCCCTCTCCTCCGTGAATAGGTTAACCCCTTCTATTTGAGAGCGGCGAATTTTCATTCATTTCTTTTGATGTAATTCTTTGTTATTTCACCCTTCGCAGGTTCAGGAGAGGTGGCCGGGCCGTCTTTCCCTCATGTCGTTGATCCGGTCGCCAACCGGACTATATCCGGTTGTTGTTCAACTCTCAGAGTGAAGGTGATTACTGTTTTTCGGTTGTCTTGCCGTCTGGACGGACACAATTGAACCCTTTTTTTTTATGATCATCACCCCCCCCCCACACACACACTTCTACCCCAGGTAGCGACTGAAACGAAAAACATTTCCCTTCTGTCTATGTGTGTGATTGGAATAAACTATTTACATGGACAATGAAAAAAAAGATATCACCGTCATAATGACGATAACAATGCAGAATTCTGTTACAGAGTTCCGGGATGGAGAAGTTGTTATTTTTATTCGAATGGCATGTTATAAAATAACCTTAGATAGAAAAATGATTACAATGCATTTAATCGTTGCAGCATTTTGTAGGTAATATCTGGAAGACCTAGCTTAGCTCATCAGGTTTTTCTAATCGGGTTTTTTCGGAGAAAATGTTTAGACACATACTAATTACATATGAATATTTTTCAAACTTACCTACATATGAACTGGTCATTTAAATAAATAAATAAAAAAAAATCATGAATGCACTTATTTTTCACATGTTATTCGAAACAATCTGTTATATTAAAGTGTTCGTTTTACAGTTTTACTATCATTGCTTATATTTTTATACTTGCACTCAATTTCACCATGGTAAAATCGGGTCCGAGAGGGCGCTATATGACATTGTCAACACGAGAGCAGGCAGAAAAAGACTCTAATAGTTAGTTATAAATTTTTTTTGTGTGTGTCTGTGTAAAATCGCATTTTTTCACGAAACACTTAGATATACAAATTAAAAAAGTAAAAATATTAAATATAAACACATAAGTAAAAAAATAAAGCAAAAAGCGTGACTCGAGCAGAGGACCCTCAACAACACGTCATTCATGTTGTTCTGACTACTATACTTTAATGCCCACACTTCGAAGCAGAAGTTGAATACACATATGTTGTTATTGTTTCTTATGGCACTTGCCATGGACAAGACCGCTGATACGAAAACAGCGATTTAAGCCGATAAGGTGCGTATCTTGTTACTACTACATTGAAATTTCTCAATTTTTCTACATCCTTTATGTTCAAATTTCTCAATTTTTTCTACATCCTTTATGTTCAAATTTCTCAATTTTTCTACATTCTTTATGTTCAAATTTCTCAATTTTTCTACATCCTATATGTTCAAATTTCTCAATTTTTCTACATCCTTTATGTTTAAATTTTTCTACATCCTATATGTTCAAATTTCTCAATTTTTCTACATCCTTTATGTTCAAATTTCTCAATTTTTCTACATCCTCTAAGTGAATTATTATTTTTTTTAACTTCCTCAAATATTTTTTTTATCCTAGTTAAAACCTCAACTGATTAAGTTTAAGTTAATTCAGTGGGAGGGTCAAACTATTTTCTCTCTCCCCCAATAGGGGAATACATCCATATCGAAAACCTATGTTATCTTTTAATTTCTATAGTATACAGCGTGGCTTTGATGAGTTGTTGGCTGAGCTTGCGTTTCAGACAAGTGCATTTACTGAGAGGGAGAATAGTAAGATACAGAACGCGATTCGCAGAAAAATAGAATAGATATTATAAGCACGGTTGCATTAAATTCAACGCATCTTTCTGATTTCGTATTACTGACATTGTTATGAACGAGGGAAACTCACACAGATATGACAAAATTTCATTCACATCCGTCCCCTAAGTTCTCATAATGGACTCGTCAGATGTTACGTGATTCTGACGTCACAGCCATCATCAGATTGATTCCTCTAGATTATCCCGTGATTCTTAACTCATCAGAGCCAGATCATAATGATAATGTAACAAGAAAATATTCGATTGAAGGTCAGGTTTTTCTTGGCATTGTTTTACACTCAGAAAGATAAAATGATGCATAATTATACATGTGTGAGTGTAAAAATTCATTTTAAGATTTAGGAAGTCGATTTGTTCAAATTCTTTTAAATTAATCGATGAGTTTTTCGTATTATTATTATTAGTACTATTAGAAACTTATGAAAATCCTTTTCTAACAAGAATGTGAAAGCGACATATCAGACAAGATTCTCAATAGATTCGAAAAATATGGTTTGATATGTAGCCATCATTTTTGAAGCAATGAAATAACTAATTAAACTTGCTATGAAATTCAAACCACTTTTAGTGTTTCATCAATTATTTAATCGCTTGATTTACTTCAATTGTTTAAATCCTGGGGAGAATGTTTTGTTTATTATCTGCGTAATTTATATGTTATACCACAGAAGATGCACAGTTCGAAGATAGATGACTTGGATTGTTCACATTTTTAACTCTACTGAAAGCCCCCAAACTCTCTTTCTTTACTCAAAGACCCCATACTTCATTTCCATGAAACGACGGCGATTGCCCGATATATCACTGCGAAATTCCTCCCCTTTCCATTAAGTGAGATCGAATACCCTAAGAACGTGCCTTGTTCGATACACTTGGTCAGCAAGGGAAACAGGGAAGTTTTCTCAGAATTTTCAAACATGTGCAACCATACATTTATTTAATAACCAATACCTAACCGGAGTTCTCTTTTGTGAATGGAACCAGTAAGAATAGGAATTGAAATTGGGATTTTCAAGAACAGGTGGGTGGGGGAGTAGTCTTTGAAAGAGAAACTCGGGCGTTCCAGTATTCTGAGATACCTTAACTATGAATGAGAGGATTAATGGCATTATAATGTCATGGGTTTAGTTATATTAACGTCCCGTTTTAAAGCAACACTAGGGCTATTTTGGGACGGACCTCGTCATTTTGAACCGCGGTCAGATGACGAGGACGACACCTGAGCTGACACCCCTCTCTCCACACCACACCAGAGGGAGGACATTTGACCCTGACGGATTTATCGTGCAACAGACCCCCTTACACGGCGGTTCTTCGGTGGAATGTGGTATAGTGTCATGGGATTCTATAATACAATGAAAGCTCATGTGTACGATAAAAGAAGAGGTATTGATTTTGAAGAAAAATTTGACAATGGGATTGTGAACATCAAGTTATGCATAAAAGATTCAAATGAAAGCAAATAAGCAAATATAATAAGTAATTTTTGGCGTATGAGTTGGATATAAAGTGGTTTGTAAAAGTCGAAAGGTTTTGATACGTGGCTAACCAGGACTATATTTATGAATTGCTGCTTGGGAATGTTTCGAGAACCATTCAGCTCCTACTCGCAGTTGTGTATGAGCAATGTCGTGTGCCTTGACTCAAGAGATGACACTTTTCTTGGATACTTAAATTTATTATTTTATAAGGATTAAATTATACATTATTTATTATCGATAACTATATGCATATTGTTACAAAAATTTTTCTATACAGCAAAATACCGTCGGTCAATCGTAATGACGCAGCGCATTTAATCTCTAATAGTTCATTAGTTCAGCAGCTTTCTTGCTGTCTAATCCTCCAGTTTCTCTACGTGTCGGCGACTCCGACTCCTCTCACACCACTTGTGACGATACACACGACGACTCGGACGATCCACACAACAACAACAACTTCGTAGCTTCTGAGTGCCCGTCTTTTATAGTTCCGGGAGGCGGGGCTAGAATCTTCTGACCAATCAGGGCGTACCTGGCTGCATCTCGGTTGTTAGTGGATGGATCTTGAAAGTTCTCGAACTTTCCGGTACTATCCATTTAGTCGCCAAACTCGCCAAATTTATCGCCAAGCCGCCAAATGCTCGCCAAGTCTGTCGCCAAGCTCTAAGTTCATTGATCTCAGCACGTACAGGACCGATCGTACAACGGTCTTTCTCACGATGACTCTATTCGTGCCGGGTAGCAATATTATAGGTTCGTAACAATATATACAATTAAATTCCTATTTAAATCTAAACTCATTTCTTGGATTTCCCACCTGAGCTCTTACCCACTCTTCCTCTCACTTCACTTCACTTTCAGCAATGTGATTGGGACAGCAACGTGGAGGGTAGGGTCATGACAGGCCCTAAAGATTCAAAAGTCAAACAACTATACCATACTCAGGTAACATTGATAGGCACATGCAGTTAAACAATCTAAAAAAATTTATTTATTTATGTAAAATATAGAGATATTATTTACAGTTCAGAGATATAGGTTTGTCATATTCATGGACTTCAATAGATAAAAGATCTCGCGGCTGTACATCTGTGTAATTAGAATCCCCTCAAGACGTATTTATTTGTTCCAAAGTCAATGTCAAATCCCGATGTCCAGTCAGACTTATGGATTGGAGAAATCTCAGAACTCTCTCGCACATTTTTCAGTCCGTCACCAAACTTGTCAGATCATTTGACCGCCACTGTGTACAAGCAAATCTGAACCTAAAATACATGAAATAGAGATCAGCATAATTGTTCTACTTTCGGTAGTCCACTGAATGAACACGCTGCATATCTTCCCGCTGATGTGGTTTTTAAGTTTTAGAAATGGGGAGCCTAACTCAGCCGTCGACTTCATGATCTGTTCATGGCGTTACAAAGTTCGTCTTAAAGTAGCCCTCGTATTATTGCAAAACGGGGAGTAATTCAAATTAAATTTCATAAAATCACATAGAAATATTTTTCCTATATAGCTAGTTCCTAGGTTTTCTGTGAAAAAACTAAAATAAAATAAAAACTTTGTGACGTTGCAGATTAATTGTTACAAAAATCCATTGTTTACTTTCTAGTTTTTTTGTTGTAATTTATAACATACATGTTATGCATAATTACGATTATGTAATATATACGATTCTGCATAATTGTCTGTTATTAAAGGTCTTTCAAATGCATTCAAATTATTATTCACCGCTAGAAAAGTCTAATATAAATATTTAAAATATCATCAGAATAAATACTTAAAACCAATTATTCGCTTATTAGATTGCAAAATTCAGAAAAAGGCATAATGCGAATGATGACGATCATTATCTAAATTAATCTCTTAGATCTCCAGCAGATGGCAGCACTAGTATTTATAATCAGATCAAAAAATGAGAATAAGTTTTTATATATTTATAATTATGGATGCATGAATTTTGCAAGAAAAAAAAAAGAATTTTGTTTTATATTCAGAAAATTGCAATTTATTGTTCAAATAAAAATGCTGAAATTGAACTCGTATGACCTAATAAAAACCATGTACAACTATGTTAATAATATTTATTCTATTAGTTGAGATTAAATATTAATTTTTAATAAATACAATATTTTCATTGAATTTTTTTCATTATATAAATGGAAGATATTTACCTCTATATGAATTGAGAGTAAAAGAGGCTGAGGGTACTTCTTGGGAAAAAAAAAAAACAACCTTCAATTTTAACAACTTGTGGAAAGACCGTGAAAAAAAAAAAGCCATCATCAAAAGCTTTCCATGAAAAATGAAAATACTCTTGAAAAATGAAGCCTAAACCAATAGATTTCCAAATGACCCCACCTGAGGATGTTACTAATTGCTAAGCTTTCCTGTGCAGATGTTTTGCCGTCAGAATTTTTCCTATACTTTTCGTACGGGCTGATACAAACATCGAACCACTAAAATAATTAATTTCAATCTCACGGCAAAATCAATCAGTGAGATTATCAAATAACTGTGTGGATAGTTTCGTTTTTGACATCCCGTTATATTACTTCACGTTATAACAGTTAGACTTGATGAGAGTTGTTATAAAGTAACTCGACCAGCGGCCGAACGTTGCTACAGATCTTTAAATGGACAAAAAGGGTTTTGGGAAAGGGCGGGACACTTTGCGTCTTCAATAAAATCCTCTCAGTAAGATTGTGTCTCTCACTTTACCTAGACATAAACCCAAACTTAAACTTTCGATTTTATATGGATGAAATAAATATATGAAAACAATTTTAAAATGAGTACTTTGCAGTGCACTGATTAAGTAAGTGCTTTAATCTTTTACAATGTTTTAGGTTCGTAACGTCCACTTATTCTAGTCTTTCCAACAAAATAAATCAACATAATGATAGTACTATATAATGATACAATGATTAAATGATAGTAAGTTTGTCTACAAGATGATTAGAGGATCGAAAGACTAGTTCAGAAATGAGAAGTAAATTAATGTCTAGTGATACAATATTTATACCAGACTGAAAGAAATAAGTTTGGTTATAAAGGTGGATTTACATTTAACTAATATTGTCTATCTAGTAAAATTACATATTAAGTATGCGCAAAATGAGTGGACAACGGTAGGTGCTTATTCCGGCGGGTTTGCTTATATTAACGTCCCGTTTGAAGCAACACCAAGGCTATTTTGGGACGGACCTCGTAATTTTGAACCGCGGTCAGATGACGAGGACGACATCTGAGCTGGCACCCCCCTCTCCACACCACACCAGCGCTTATTCCGGCGGGACAAGCACTTGCAGTTTCTGCACATGAATGATTTCACTAGACTGATAATATAGTTAAATATAAACCTTATTGATGACAATTGGAGCAATGAACACAAGAACAAAACGGAGACAATTTTGATTTAAATATAAATAGATTTTTATTTTGGCCAATTTCATGATTCACGAAAACACACACACAAAAAGAAAAACGCAACATCATTACACATGCACGTACCCATGAGGTTACATTGGTCAAATTTGACAATAAATAGCAAATATCCCTTTCAAGTCATGCGCATACCTTGCGCCGCAACACACAGAACTGTACAGCAGCTCGCAGCACATACACGGCTGCGCAACATTATAGAAGTCATAATACAGCTATGGAACATACACCACGCATTGGTCATTAAACACTTAGAAAGCACATCATAATACAAAAAGTTTTTTTTTTCTGTACAATTTCACCGCGATTTTTGCGGTGCGAATATTACATGGACACAGTTTTAAGTTCTTTTTATAGTCATAAATATTCGAGGTAGCAACATATCGTATAAATTAAATGTCCGCTGGATGCAAAATAAAATATAATTGTGTGTAACATTTTCTTCTCGTTAATTTACACCGATAAAACAAAAAGTGGCGCAGATAGGGGTCGGCGACCTCTCATCCACGCCACTTAATAATAACACAATCATCACACTGAAAGAAATATGACAAGACATCTATGAACTTTTTTTTTATGTGAAATAGGTTAACTGATGTCACGAGTGTTTATGCAATGATTCATTTTGAGTTGCAATGCAAAATTTAATGATAACAATGAAAACAATAACAAAACATGTGCTATTATTTAAAAAAAACATTTCTCAAGAATTCAGAAGTTTGTATTCTAGGCTTAGTAAATTATTAGACAGTAATCACTTTTTCTAAGCTATGGCATACAACACAAGCAAGTACAACAACACCGTTGTAGCACACGGTATCGTTTAATACACAACAGACACACACGGAAAGGGAGTGAACATCAGATGATTGCTGAATCAGAATCATGAAGATGACTCACATGAATCATTTTTTTTAACAAGCTTCTCATTTTCAACATCGATGTAACTCAATATATCAGACATAGTACACAATCAAATTAATTTAAGACAATTAATACAATGTATTAAAAATATTGATTGCATTCGTAAATAAGATTAGGAGCAGTTATTTGAAAGTACGAAATTAAACAGTAGCATTAGCGAAAGCAACATTACAATTTTGGTATGATATCATTCTAAAATACTGTACCTCATTTTAAACTAACTGGGAAACTTAAAACCATCAACTTAATCGGATTCAGTCACAGACTGTAACCAACGACTAAAGCCCATTAGATATGTTTAAACTGTTTTGTTTAATAATTAAAAAATTATGCCAAAAAAAAACCTGGTTTTATTATTTATAATTAAATTTTCATTCTGATTTCGAGAAGCGAACATTTCTTGATGGACCTTTATAGAAAGCTCCCTCAAGTCCTACAAGTACCTAATAGTTGAACATGGGATATAAACAAGGATATTCAAACATACGGATAAGGATAATTTTAATTAAAAAAAAACTATGTATAAATAAAAACTGAATTACCATTAATAAAAAACGAATAAACATTAGCTAATCAAATGTATACTTTTTGACCTGGGCTCCAAGGATTGCAAAGCTAATTATCAAAATAACATACTCGTGCTTAAAAATTTAGATACAAAAGATCTTTTGACTCCTGCAGCAATTTACTCGAACAAGAACACGTTAGTTTATCTTAACAAGAACGATTTCCAGAACTTCTCTGAGGTCCCTTTTAAACGAGGTAACTCCAAACAAGCTAACGAGAGGCATGGACTAGAAGAAATCAATAAACTATTTTTGAGTTTTCGTAGAAGAGATACGAGAGAGAGCTTTCCAAAAATCGGAAACAAACCTTTTTTTTTGCTTCACTGAAAAAGCATTTATGAGTGAGTGACATTTCAGTCAAGATTTAAGAAAAGGAGAGAGAGAGAGAGAAGAAAAAAAATTATAAGAGGGCGAATCGAGTTTCCTGGAAATCGCATCAACATATGCTGGCCTTCTTTCTTGTTTCCATTGTTGACCTACTCGCTCCCATTGTCTGAAACAAAAAGGAATACTTCCAGGAAACCTGAAGATTCCAGTGGACCGTTCTATAAAGAATGTTTACGTTTCCCTTTACGGCACGGGTTTGCTTAAGGGTTACGTTAAATGCTCTATGTTAAAATAATATTGTCTTGCTTATACAGAATATTGCATAAGAAAGTCTAGTTATAATTTAATACAATAATGCATGAACAAATTTCATTTGGATCAGTGTTTCAGACATTTTTATATAGAATCTTTCGATACTTTTATTTTGTTGAAATACAGATTGTCCATTATGCAAGCTTTTCTCAAAATAATTATAATAATTTATTATTTTTTCTACATAAATTCTATATACATTAGTTTCCAATAATTTTTTTAGAATGAATAAAATGTCTCGTTAAATTACGACGAAGACAGTATTCTACATATAATTTTCTCACAAAAAAGAAAAAAAAATGTAATTTTTTTTTATATAAATTCCCTTTTTTTTTTTACATAAATTTTCAATTTTTTTACATGGTTTACAAAAAAATCTCGTTAAGTGATAACAAAGCATCATTATCTCACAAAAAGATTTTTGTAATTTTTTTTTTTTTACAATTCTTTTTTAGTAATTTTCCGTCAGTTTTTATACTCACAATAAAAATTTAATTTACAAACATTTCAAGTAAAAAATTACTAATCGTAAACAATATTTTTTTTACTATAATTTAGTTTTACTATAAATTTTATGACATAATAATAAAAATATTCTATAAACACACTGCTGCGTTCTAATACATACATATTGCATAGTTTTACCCTCTTTCGAGAATATAACTAAAATTTCACTATAACAAATAGAAAGAAAAAAGTGACTTTCTAAAATATCTAACTGCGAATGATTTTTTTTTGACTAAAAACACATTTCTTTAAAGTTTTGGGGGAAAAAAATGTGCTAATTCACCGGGTAAGTTTTTTTTTATATAAACACTCAGCTTAAAATAATTTTAAAAACAACAAAATAATTATATACAAATTTATATGGCATTCAAATTTATACGAATTTTGAGACCAAATTATATATAAGCTCTTACAAACATACTTTACATAAAAGCACAAAGATTGGCTAAGCAATTAGGTTCAAATGTCTTGAATGTTTTCTCTTTGCATTTATTCTTAAAATTTATAGATAGGATGCCAGCCTATTCACATTATCATGTTAGAGTAGGCTTAATCATTATAAACACAATGCTACAAGCACCGGATGCTTATGGATGATATTATATATAAAAAAAATTTCTCTGCTTTTGCAAATTCTAGAACATTTGGTCAAAATTTCCAGAAAATTCAAGTCAGTTTCAAAACTTTATACAATGGACGAAAAAATAAATACAAATATATATATATATATATTAGATCATCTAGTTCTTCTGATTTTCATTAAAAAAATGACACTAAAATACTTATGTACATATTTACATCTGCATTGATCAAACAGCGGAGGAAATTGCATAGATGATATAACTTGCATAAAAAAAGCTCGAAGCTTTTTTTCTTTTTTTTTGCCTTGCCATGTTAAGGTATTGCAAATGTTATTTGCAGTTATTACTTAGACACATTCTATAACATCAAAATACACCCATTTGCAAATAATGAAACAGATTTTTTAAACCCAGGGCTTATTAAATCATAAATAACATAAATAAGTAAGTGAATATTAAACCTTTTGCACTCGACTGTCTTCTCTCAGTCACCATTCAAGATAGTGAATCACTTTGACATTTTTATTTATTTTTTAAAATTTTAATTGTTAAGAATACCTACAAAATGTTAAAAAATTTTCAGTAAAGTTCAACTTAAAATAGTTGCGTATATTTATTTTTCGGTGCAATAAACAGTTTAGTTTAGTTATATTAACGTCCCGTTGTAAAGCAACACTAGGGCTATTTTGGGACGGACTTCATAATTTTGAACCGGGGTCAGATGACGAGGACAACACCTGAGCTGGCACCCCCCCCCTCTGGTGCAATAAACAGGTCTATGTATTAAATCAATAATAACGCATCGAATTATTTTTCAGAGTGCAAAAGATTAAGATTTATATTAAATAATAAAAATTTGTTTTCAGAAATAAGTCTGAAGTATTTTAACAACCTAATTTTAAATAAAATATTTTTATGATTTTTTTTTATTACTACCATCAATTAGTACCACTTTGGTTTATTCCATTTTCCTATGCATTGGAGATGTGATGCCGTTTTTCCCTCCCCACCCCCTTCTCCAGAGAAAGGGGCAGGGGGTGAAGTTAGGATGCTTTTAAGAAGCCCTGGTTTAAATAAATCTGTACCGGTAGCACATGTCTGACGTTTAAAACTATATCCACACGCACACACAAAATAAATATTCTCATAACCAGCTGATGTTCACTCACATACAGACACAAGAAACAATGAAGCAGAAAATCTGCATCAGGGTCTCAGAATAAGAATCGGGAACATAAGACTCAATTTTACTCCAGAATAATACTGTTTGGAAGAATGTATGGAACAGAACAGAATGTACAAAAAAAGAAAAAAAAAAAATAAATAGCATACACAAATGTCCGTACATCTTCACGATAAAACTGCATCGGAATTGGATTTAAAAAAATATGAGGCGAGCGAAAAATGCATAGTTTGTTCTTAATATTAAATGGATCTTAACACATTATTTATATTTTTGTTTGGTCCCAATGATGACGTGTTAAAAACGAAACTGCATCTGTCGAATGGGTTTTATAAAATAAACGCTACATTGACATTTATTTTATAAATTAAGAGAATTTCTCTAATTATTTTAAAAAGAGAAAAACTTTAGACATTAGGATAGATAAATCCTGCTTCAGTATTTTTCAGGTTGATCTTAATAAGATGAACTGTTATTATTTTTTTTAAAAGTCCAATCTTTTTCAGTGTGTTAGTCAAAAATTTCACACATACCGATCCAATGAATATTCCTAAAAATTTCCACCCTTGTTATGAATCAAATCACATATAAAAATAAATGTGGCCAGGCACAACATTGCTATAAAAAAAACCTAAGACATTGACGGTGTCATTGAGTGTAGGGATATTGGACTAAATAGTTTTTAATCATATTGGGTAAATTTTTGTACTGAGGGTCTTCGTCCAAAGTTCTAGAAACTAGCACTGACGGATCTTGTGTAGTCCTGTAGGCGGTCTTGCAACAAGACTCGCTTTCTTTTATACTTTTAACAATCGTCACTCGACACAAGTGCTGAAGGCTGCGCATCTGTCTGTACAAAGGTTTGTAGATCTGGACTGGGACGTCAGTCGAGTTGGACTCGTCCATGTCCAGCCAGACCGGGGACAGTGTCTTGGAGTTCTTGAGGGGCCAGTGCCGCGATAGGTGGACATAGTAATCGATAAGAGACAGCACACAGTCAAAGAGAGGCATTTTGTGCGACAGGCCTTTCGCAGAGTCTAAACGGAAAAGTCCGTCCGTGTAGTCGATGCGACAGCTGGTGGGCCCTTTCCGCGTTTGTACGGAGAGGGTGTACAGGTAGCTCCCGTGTTCGGAGTCCCTGACAAGGAAGGTGCCCACTTTGCAGTGTCTGAGAATGGCGGAAGCGTCCACCCAGCTCAGGTTTCCGTAGTAGTATCCACAGAGTTGAAGTTTGCGGGCGTTGCTGATGAGAATATTGAGATCATCTTCGGGTTCGATGCAGTTCATGGCCGCTTTCGGCGGTTTGATCTCTTCGACCTTCTTGCTGGTGGGGCAGTCTTTCTGCTGGGCAGGGATGGGGGATGTCCTGGGGATGTCGCCAGGAGGATAGTGCCACTTCGGATCAGATGTCTTGTGGCTGAAGCAGAGGTCTGCTGATGAAGAGTCGGACAGAGACGGACACGGATTGCTGAAGGTGGAATCCAGGGGTAAGCGGCTGGTCAACATGGCGGCGGGGATGCAAGGGGTTAGCTGTAGGAGTCAACGGAGGGTACTCCCGGATGAAAATTACTCAGATAATAGTCTGCAAGAGAAAAAGAAAACACGTCAAACTTTTGGTCAATAATCGATATCTGATCCGTTAGCATTTGATTAAGAAAATAGATATTTGAACAGATCTAAGAAAATGATGCATAAATTACTGATATTAAAAAGAAATGAATTGTGTACAAAGATTTAGTTCTACTCAGACGTTTGGGAATTCCAGAATTTAGCTTGAATCCATCCAAAGTAATCCATTGATATATTATTCAAATATTTACTAGCAAGTTCCATAAATTAAAAAAAAATGTCTCATTTTCGAATAATCACATTAATTATCTTTCAAAATAGGGAGGGTTGTACTACACTCATCAATCATAAGAAAAAGAATTTCAATTTAATACACTTTAAATAAATAAAAAAAAATATGAAACAATAAACAATGGCTTGCATTGTCGTATAATAATACTATGAAGTGAAAGACATGGTTAGACGACGATCAAAATCCAGAAATCAACACAAGTTTCTTTCTCTTTGTTGAATGAGAATAGGAATAGTAAACATTGAAAGAAAAAAAAAAAAGCGCTCTACGCACGGCACAGACGTAGTAGGAAGTACACAAATTTCCCTTTTCATCCCACTTATTTTAAATGCCGCTACTCATTTTAACATGGAGAGAGAAGTGGGAGGGGGGGGGGGGCTCATCAAAAAGCCGAAGAGGAAGCGGATTTGACCGTTTATTCAACTACAAACGGTTCCGGGAGAAGACGGCAGCGAAAGCAGGATACCGACCGTCGTTTTCGCGGGAGTCGGTGAAAGATTCCGAAAACAGTTACCCGAACGAGCACGAGTACCTGAGAAATCGTTTGGCTTTCCGAGCGCAATCGAATATTTTGTACATTTTCGTTAAATGAAAAAAAAAATTATTATGAATTAACTAAACAACACTTAAACCTTAAAAATTCGTTTCATTTCCCAGAATTCTTGAAATGAACAACATATTTCCTGATTTGGAAACGATCATTTCAACTTCGAGGAAAACGTTGGATTTGATTTTTTTTGGCGAAAAATCCTTGGATGGGATGAGCTGAAAATGCCTGTATGTATGAATGGTTAAAACCTAATTAAAGGAAAACTGACGGCAATATTATTAAGACTAGAATTAGAAGAGGAAAAAACAGTACAAATAAGTTTAAAATGTTTCAATGGCAGCTCTTTGTGTCATTTCTATTAAACATTTAGACTCGGAAAAGTAATTCGATACATTCTTCTTTATTGCTCCGAAACATAAATATATATTTTTGTTTTAAATTAAAATTCCTTGAAAAATTAATCTACAGCTTCTTACCACTCGGTAGGTATTCATAACAATCAAAATTTAAAAAAAAAACAACATCAAAATGGTCTCGATTAGTATTAAAAAGGGGAAATCCGATATTCAAAGGCTAACAAATTTTTTAAATTTGAAACAAAATTCAAAATTGCTTGTTTATTTTTTATTTTATTTTGGCATGTAATCTTTACTGTACTGAAAACAACATTTCAACGAATTGAAAGCTGATTATAAAATACAAATGTTCCAGATGAAACAATGAAAAAGATAATATTATGCCTTACAGGATAGAAATTATATATAGAAGCTTTTATATATAAGAAATAGACTTCATATTATATATATGAAATTAAATAAAAGCAAAACATACATTTAAATGTCTTGGAGTCTTAACTAATTTTTTTTTAAACCATGCATTCTTTACTATCAACTCCAATTTTAAAGAAAGAAGTCGCACATTTAAAAAAGCTTCGAGTTTAATGTAACTTAAGTATCTGTAAATTTTTTTTTTTATTCTAATGTGCCCTTTGCACCCGAAAAAGTAATTCAATGCTTGATTATTCACTTAATACATGGACTAGTTTATTACACCAAAAAATAAATACATACAATTGTTTTAAGTTGAATTTCCACGAAAAAAATGAATCTGCATCTTTTCACCCTTCTGTAGGTATTTTTAACAATAAAAATAAAAAAAATAATAATAAAATATCAAAATGACGCACCGTCTTAAATGGCGAATGAGAGACACTATCCGGGCGTAAAGGGTTAATATTTACTTTGGCAGTTATTATACATCATCTGTATTTCATTTTGATTCTTACTATAGGCATGGCAGGTATTATATAAATTAGTTACTGAACACTTTTCTATAAACAACTAATATTACTATAATTAACAGTAATTCTTATTATTAGCCATAAACTATTTAATGAGCGAAGTTTCACATGAACATTTGAAAAAAATGAATATTAAAAAAAGCATCTACGAGGGAAAACAAACACTCGGCTTACCGCGTCCATATATCACTGGCATGACAGGAACGATCGCGACGACATTCAGACAGCAAATGAGACGTAATCGCCCACAAAAACCGATTTATGCGCATTATCTGTCTTTTCCGTTATCGGATTGGCGGTTTCGAATCCAGTTTCGGGAAAGAGATGCGAGATGGTTTCAAAAAAGTCTCGCTTTATCTGCACGATTCCGAAAATAACGATACCGTTTCCAATACTCCTCTTGGGAAGATAATGCTATCACTTCGCATTTTCCACATAATAATAATACCGCATTGTGTTCGCCTATTTGTTCAACGCGATTTAAGAGAACTGATACGGAGAAAAGGCGACTCCGGGAAAAGTACATTGGTGTGCTGATTGCCTTTTGCAACTGATTCTGGTATGTTCAACATGTGAATGCTTTTAGGAACACATTCGAAACAAAATGCAGACACACCCTTATTCGCGGAAGAATTTTCGGGAAAATGAAGCAATATTTGATTTTAAGAATAAAATACATCGTACAAATATTAGTACCATGAGTTTAAGGAAAAGTATTATTAAGTCACGTTTCGTTTTCCCTCAGTCATTGGTTTTACTTTGAGCGTGAAAGAAGGTTATCAAACATTTTGAGCTTAGTTATAAGAATGCGGATTGCATCGCATTTAAAAAAATTCATTACATAAATACTGTTAAACAAAATTTTTTATCCTGTTAGGAATCCCCAAATGAACGTGATTGATTCAATGATGGATTTAGGCAGTCGACTAGGATTGCTAGGCTGAGCAGATGAATAAAAAAATATTTATTTTCTTAGTTGATAAATGAATAAGATTGCGAAGAATATAAATTCCATGAATGATAAAACATTAAAATAACATTAACATTTTATCCAGTTTAGTTGGTTAAGTTCCTATATGTTCAGTTACGTTCACTTAGTTATTAGAATACTTATAAAACTGAACAGTGGTTTCAATAACATTGCAAACAAATGTGAATGCCGGACAATATGGAGTCATGATAAATAAATAAAATATTAACTTTAAAATCATTCATATGTTAAAAAATACGCTGATATGTGAAACTAAATAGACACAAAAAAGTGGCATCATAATGTGCACTGCTTAGAGAGGCAAAATACATAAATCCATCACTGATTGGACCTCTAGGAGAAAAATCGATTACCCTTATTAAGAGGTGCGAAAAATACACAAACACTCAATAATAAAAAAAAATCCTACCACCAATAAACTTTTTTTATAAGTACAATAACATCAACCCTGAAGCAAAAAAAATGTGCAAAAAATAATGATAAAGAAGGTTTAAACTTTTCTAATTCGGAAGAAAACACACACACGCACACGCACACGCACACACACACACACACACACACACACACACACACACACACACACACACACACACACACACACACACACACACACACACACACACATCCAATCATCCCATTTACCAGCTGGCCTATTCAGCCGACAGTCCTACCTTGACAATTTTCAGAGCAGCCTTGCTTTTAATCGCCTTCACAGAACATCCCGCTGGTGTCGGCCTCGGCCGGCGTGACATCCCGAGATCTCCAAGAACGAAGCCCTCTTTTTCTAACGAACCGAACATGCACGATCCTTTGACAGAACTGATCCGAGCGGGCATCCTCTCCATTCCGCACTGGCCGTGAGAGAGAATTTCGTCCGTCCTCGCACAGAGCGCGCGACAGTTTTATGTGTGTCACTGGCACGAATGAAAAAAGACACTCCACTTAGGTGCGCATGAATTTATGGATTTCCAGTTTGTTGGCCTGCAGAACGCTCCGGCGGTTTTTTTCTCCGTACCGAAGAGACGGGGGAAGCAGGGTTCTTATTTATTCACAGAACAATGGGCAGTTGATTGACAGTTCTTCGTGGGAAAAAAACCGAGTTCGGTCGCGGAGAATTGGTTTTAATTGTTGCAATGAGATAATGAAGCGTTCTTATTTTCACTCCCATCTCCATTTCGGTGTTTAGCATAGACTATACACAAAAAAAGTTATTTTGGGGGACCCCTATTCATATTGAATCTTGGTGAGATGAGGACGACACCTGATGAGACGTTCTCTGCACATACTTCTTCAATGTGATGCACGGCATCATCCCGACGGCTTAACCGTTTGCGCGCAGGGTGGAGTACAGAATAAGCCAATGGGTATATATTATTAAGCCAATTAAGTTTTCACCCAGCTAATGAAGCAAACTGACTCACTGCGCAAAAAGGATTAACGAACATGAAATAAACGTATTACTATTTCAACTATGATGTCTTTGTATTGTCTTTTCTTCAAGGCAAGTGTTCATTTAATATATTTATAAATCGTATCTCATCCAATTTGAATAAACGCCAAGCACAAACAGATTTTGAAATTGTATTCAATATCATAATGAAACAATTGACACGGTGATAACATTGGGATTGCAAAAAACAACTAATAACTAAAGTAACAATGAGCCGGTGTGTGTTGGCTCAAAGTCACTTTGTTGAATCTGCAAGCAATCCGTGCGTCAGATATTAAAATGAATCATTATGAAACGATATCTGTTCAAAGTAAAATGACTAAGAAAACATTTTAAAATAAAATCGACACACATTATTGCAAAGGAGCTACACATTTAATAAGGTCATTTAAAAGAACCTCCGACTATCTCAATAAACAATAATATTTCTTTAAATTACTAAAATTTACTCAGATGAGAATTTTGACAGTAAAATATATATTACTATTTTACTCGCATTTTTTAAAAATTTATTTTCCGTTACTAAGCAACCGAAATCTATTAGATATAATTTTCTGCTTTTGAAATAACTTCTCTGTTTTAACCCTTTAAAAGGCCCCCCCTTTTTTTTTAATTATAACACATTAAAATATTTTTATGATTGAGATTGTCTTAAGAAAAGTAAATTTAACTTATTACTATATTTATTACCATTTAGTGTGAGATAAGGAACTGAAGCATCTAAGTTTCTATTTTATTGAAAAATTTCTAAGAACTAATGCCAACTTAGATAACTTCATTTAAAGTTTGATGAATTTGGTGGGAAGCATACTTCCCATGGCCCTAGAAAGGGTTAACCAACTAATCTATCAAAATAGAGTTGGTTATTAAAGTGTCATTTCACATGTATTCATAAAGAGTTTTCTAATAAATTATAAAAGCATTACGTAATCAATTACTTATATTTAATGTCACATGATGATAGTTTTAGATTTTTGCTATTAAATAATAAAAAGATTATAAAGTAATTTTTAAGTTGATATTTCATTTGAACATCTATTAAGCGTTTTAAACATTTTCGTTAAAATTCTTTTATATAAAACCATATGAATGTCAAGAAAAGCTTCCCGCCCTTGAAATTACAATAAAACCAGTTTAATTCAAAAACTTTTAGTGTTTTTTTAATGCTGAATTTTCATACATATCACTTTCTGGATATGGGCTTTTAAGTAAGATTAAACCCATTATCTATCCATTTATCTCTCCAACTCAGACACATTAGAGCTTAATGTGTCTGAATAAGCAAGTTTTACGTTTCACGTTCGTAGAATAAAGCAGACAAATAAGAAACTACTGTCCAGCCACTTCTAAACAAATCATTGCGCAGCTAGATCTCTGCGTTTCCTTACTAATTCGAGTTTTAACGGTTCCCGGAATATCATATCATGCGAAATGTCGCCAGTATAAAATCCCAGTAGCACACTATCGCCCATTGAACCACAGAATTAAGTAAACAAACGGAGCAAAGGAATGAATGAAGAATTGATAGATATTTGCGGCGGTTGCCAGAAACAGTCACTTTTCAGTGGAAAAAGTGGCCATCTTTTTATTTATTTTTGTTTTTATCGCCATTCCGACCAAAACCCGCGATCTATTACCAGCCTTGACATTTTTTTTTTCTTTCTCCCGACCGTCAAGCGGCGATAGGTCGAGCAGTTACGACCAATAACTGGATCAGCTCGCGCCATCGTTTTCTGCGAAGTGTTTGGATGGAAACGAGTTCCGAAAAGTGCCACAAAACGAGATGTGACTGACGTCTACGGTTTCACTTCTCCTCTCCAGCATCATCTGAAAGGAACACCGTAAGGCTGCGCACATCATTCAGAAACGTTCCGCAGATTTGTATCGTTTTAAGAAATGGTTACGTTCGCATCGCCGCTTCAAGAAATAATACCCCTGACAACCCGCAGAGTATGTTATTTTTCTTTGTAAGAGCAGTTAAACGTTTAATGGCTCGTTAATGCTTTTCTGTCATTATAGAGAGTTTTTAAATTGATTCTACATTTAGTCATTTTAAGCAAGAAAATTGCAAGTAAAATTTTCAAAATCAACCTGCCGCAACCATAAGTGGGTCGTGTTAGTCACGCTTAAAGTGTAATGAGTTTAAACAGCTGATTTGTCTATAAATCATTCTATGCGTAAGAATATAATTGGAATTGTCAACTTCACTGCGTCAGTAACAAAATGTTTTAAAAAGAGGGGGAAATAATAACTGTTTCAATTTTAACCTTTTTAATCAGCACTTTACAAGCCAGAGCCAAATCTAATTGCTATTATTATTATTTGAGAATTTAACATGCGGTCATGATAATCATGTGATTATACATATTTTGCTTCGTTTTAATCGCTTGATCAATCAATAAAACACATTTTACAAAAGAATTTCTCAAGTTCCTACCCCAGTGGATGCCATTTCATCAACAAAAATATTAAACGACGGCATCCATTAAGAAACATATAAGTAGAAAGCAAAAAATGGGAAATAATAAAAAAAATATGCAAATAAAACTCCTCATTAAATATAGAGTGAGCGATAAATCTCTCTGATTATAAAAAAATTCTTTTACAAAATTTGATTATTTCGATAGATATAATGGTGTTTATAAATCTTGTAATAAAACCACTTGCGTGAGTAAATTCAATGTGGCCACCTTTGGGACATAACGGAGGTTTTTCAATTCTCACCAAACATTTTAGCTGTGATACTAAACACAGAATCAATGATCCTTATTTTGAGTGTATCAAGAGCTTCAAATGACGTTGCAAACACTCTGTCCTTAATCAAATTTTATACTTGACGTGGATCAAATATAGGACGATTTGAATTCATGGAATCAAAGATTACATCGAACTTGTTTCCCCTCGTTGGCACCGTTTTGACAACAATCAAAAGCAAAATTATATCTCCATTAGTGCATTGGACTTTAAAGAATACAGTTATTATACAGTTAAAATTCTATAATATTATATTCAATATTTCTTTCATGATCATTTCTTTTTTGTAATAAGGAAAAGACTCATCCACACATCCATACAATCTATAAAGACTTACCACGTTATTTGATGAGATACGATTACTTCCACGATTCAAAATACTTATACAAGCGATCCTATGTAAGAAGATAAGTGTAAAAAGCCTTGTTCTACATTAAAATTGCAAGCCCGGCCTTCATTCTTAATGACTCGTTCCAGACCTATAAAGACAAATGACGTTATGAAAAGAGCAACACTGCCATTCAAGTTTACCAGTGATTCATCTCCTTCACCTTCTGAGTCAAACTTGGGCACAGCGCGCCACAAATAGGTGACGCGGGATTGCGCGGAATCGTCGACACACACGTCTGCTGGATCATTCTGCTCACGTAATCGACGTGGGATATGAAAGTAATAGACGCGCGAAACATACTGTCTATGTATCTTTCCACCTTCTCAATGGATTGCCTTATTCCCCACTCCCGTTTCATTGGCAGGGTAAAATAACTTGGGTAAACGTGAGAGGATGATATTTAAATATCATTTAGTTTTTAATCTTTTCATTACTAGCGTCGCATATGTAGGGGCACGATTTCCTTCGCTGGTTCCAATGTCATATATATATTTGCCGTGTATTATATTTTAAAAATAAAATGCCTGGGCTGTGATGGTAAGGATCCCCCCCCAAAGTGTTAGTTGTGAATGGGTTAATTACAGTTTGGAAAGGATCACAAATGGAATCGCAATCTCTGTAGATTGGATTACTAAAGCTAAATGCAATGAAAAGATCAAAATATCAAATACAAGTAAAAGAATAGGTTGATAATCATATGAAATAAAATATTACAAAGAAGTCTAATATGATAACCGAAACAACAACTTGAATATATATTCTCCTTAACTATGCTTCTGCGATATCAAAAACAAATATAGAGTTACTTTTACTCATCTAAGCATTTCTGTCACAAACAATAAAAGCAAAGTAGATATAACAATAAGGAAAGGTATTTTGACTTCTTCGATGAAACCATTTCCCAAAAATGAAATTATAATTTCTTGCGCCCAATCAGCACCTAGCATAAAAATGCAAAGAGAGTGACCGAGACATAAAAAAAAAAAGAAGAAAATTTTTAACTTAATACAATCAATCTAAATCTTAAAGTAGGCCACTTATTTTCAAAAGAAAGAAGCATCGGACGGCATAACTTTCAGTGGCGCCAATATAATTTTAGTTCACTGAAGATAGAGAAAGAATAAAATGATTATGGATAAACGCTCATTTCTAGTGCATAGGGGAAAAAAAGGAAAAAAAAAAAAAAAAAAAAAAAGAGGTCTTTTTAAAATTTTCACGCATACTCTCTAATAAAGGTGTCATTTCTCTCTCCTAGCATAAAATAGTCGCCATTAGGTAAGGCCACGAAAGTCTCATCATTGGCGAACCTTAATCGAAAGATAGATATATAATTGGCGTGAATCTAGCGTCATTTTAATGAATCCATGTGCAATTGTTGGCGATTACTTACGCAATTAATTCTTGATACACGGTTTATAAAGTACTAAAAACCAAATACGTGTATTGGCGCCTTTTTTCTCCCCCGACCGATTGAAACAAATATTTGGCATCAAACTACAGTTGTAGCCACAAAATGACTTATTATATTTTCTTTATTTAAATTATTGATTTTTTTTTTTTTTTTCATCCCACATACATGCAAAAGTACACACCGACAAACGGTGAAATCTTTAACAGATTTAATTACACTTAAGATGCCAAAACAGTGGACTAAATTTCATTTACCTACGTTGTTACGTTTTTCATTTACCACGTCTGCATGTATACGAAGGTACAGACCAGCCAACGGTCAACTCTTTGACGGATTTGGTTTCGAATTGGATAGAAATATACAATTTTAGTGTCACGTTCATATACCAAATTTCATTTATCTAACTCTACTTGTTTTAAAATATCGTATTCTCAGACAAACAGACATAATGCCAAAAAGTCTTTTTCGAGTTCGAAATTTTTGATGAAATTTGAAATCTAAGTTTTTGATGATTACAATATTTTTCTGTTTGTATACTTCGTATATGAAAAACTAAAAGGGGAAAAAAAACACGTTTTATAATATTTCATTTTAAATTACCATACTCTTTCTTCTGGTTTAGATTAATTTCAGAAAGTACTCAATCTTTCTTGGTACAGAACGAAACATATTGTTACAATCCTAAAGTAAATTTGTCGAGAAATTCTCAAGGTCGGACACGTTGGATCCTATTATTCGTAAAGATTACACTTATACAACGTCAGTGACATTATTCCACGATATCGACACATTTCCCGATAAAGCACCTTCCAACCTACTTTTGTGGTTTTAGTTCTTTCTACGTTCATAAATCATCATTACAATGCTTCGTTTTCAAAGATTTCCACTTCTCAAGAAACAACAGAGCTCGCTTTTTAACTAGTTTCATTCTCGGGCACGTGACCTCAAAGGGCTTTCCCGAAAACAATTGAAAATCTGAAATTCTCGAATCAATATCAGAAATGTTCGATAACAAATACCCACGCACGTGACTGACTGATCTGTCACCACCCAGCAAACGCGCGACGGCACGGCCAAGAAGAAATAAATAATAGCGATTCGTTTGCTGATAGGAGAGCCACGAATTCTCGCACTTTCTTGGGAGCGATAGCGGATGTGAAACTGGAGAAGCAGCAGTCGCAATTATTCCGTTGGAAAAAAAGGTAGGGGAGGAGGTGGATGAAGAATGTGTGCATATTGGTTTTCGATTCTTTATTTAGGTCACGAGCGATCAGTCGTTACTTTGATGACCGACACCCGGCACGGACAGCGCTTATTGTCGTCTGATATGATGCGTGGGCAAACTGAGCAGTGAAGAAAACTGGAACAAGAAGATAAGTCATTGAACTATGTCTTCTTATTAAATCACGTTTGTATACAACAAGAGTTTTCCCCATTGGAGTACATCTTGAGTACAAAAGATTTCATGAATCAAAACGTGCCGAACGCAGTTCTTGAAATAAAAATTAACATCTGGATAACGGTAAGACTAAATTTATAGTTCAAAAAAGTTTTTGATATCGAAATGAAATGCACTTTTGGATACTCATCAACAAAATGCCGTAGAATTTGCTTATTCACTTTTAGCATTCAGTTTGATGAGGGGCTGTTCTGCGACAGATCTCGCCATTTCGGACTGTGGTCAAATGACCAGGGAAATTCTTAAGCCAACATAGAAGTCAAACGTCCATGTCGCATCAGGAAGAATTACCCACCAAGCTATAATACGGTTGGTTTAAAGCCACATTTTCAATGAAATACTCAGGATTTTTTTTTTTTTTTTTACAACAATAAATCGATTGATCCATTTTAAATCAGTTCATGATATTTTTCATAATTTAAATCCAAAAATAACTGGTTATTCAAAAACCAGTTGACAATGACATGTTAAAGAGGTTTGTCAGTCCGTGACTGGAGACATATTCTCCCCTCAGAACTCAAGATTGTTTTCCAGGAAAAGATCACAAAACATCTTCCCCTTCCCACAGATGTTCCTTTCGTTACAAGTGGAGACCAACTTCCATTGAAAAACCAGATATGAAAGCTCTCACAAACCTATTCTGCACAGAGACGGTCAAGAATATTTTTCACAAATGTTCTTTTCCCTCATGTGCCAGAAAATAACAAAGACAGGAACGATCACTTTCGCATTACATAATCAAGAAGTGTCTTTAACTATGTTAATGATAACAATCGACTAAATGCCCTGACATGTTTAAAAAAATTTTCAAATTAAAAATTAAACTATGAAAATCTACAAAATCGGACTTTTTTTCTTTCTTTCTTTTGAAACTGAAAAGAATATTTTTTAAAAATTAAGAAGGATATTATTTGAATTTATTTTAAATCATGTATATGCAATGAAAAGATGAATAAAAACTTGAGAAGTTCGAAATTTCATATTCATGATAAAAAAAAAAAAAACTAACTCAATATAAATAATAATTATAAAAATTCAAAAAAGTAATTGAATTCGAAATAAATTTTGAACATAATATCATTTTCTTTTCAAATCAAATGTTCGAAAATGAATCATCCGCCGGGAATACTGCAATTGTAAATGTTCTCGATGCCAGTATTTTAACATTTAAACGCTGTTTCATAAATTTTTAATGCTAAAGTTAAAATTTCATTTAAATATAAAGCATTTACAAATGCAGAATTAAAAGGTGAAATAATACAAGTGTGCTCTACTAGAAACATTGAATATATGCTTGAAAGAAACTATTGCTAAAATAATATATAAGAAAAACGATATAAATGTATTATCAAAATAAAATCATCTAGAAATTATATGTAAAATTCATAAAATATTCCAGTCATAAATAAATGCAATTAATGTCCATATTATTATGATGCCATATGCCTACAATCACGACATTGTATCAACGCCACTTTAATCCAAATATTAATTCGTCTAACTTTGAATAGCAATAAAAACGTAATGACAGCAAATAAATGCGAAAATTTTGCCAAATACTAATCAAAAATATAAGACCAGATATCAACGAAAAACCATCAGCTTGAAAACTCATGAAGTGATACTTTCGTCCTACCTTGCTATTGGGTAACATCTAAATGACTGTGTCAGCTTACACGGAAACTAAAGGGAAAGTCAAAAAGCCTCATACAAAAAAAAAAAAAAAAAAAATCCCGTCTGCATTCATCCATTAAGATCCCACCACCCCACAGGGCATAAGTTCCGTCGTAGAAGTGAAAGTAACTCGACCCCACATCATTTATATATTCGCCAAGAAAGATAGAACCTGCTTATTTATTCGACTACTTTTCAATCAGGAACGTAAGGTGCCCGTCGGTGATCATTATTCTCACTATACCCATGATCTCATAATTATCCCATTACTCCATGATCCCATTACTCCCATTATATTATGAAAAAAGTTGTAAAAACAATTAATCATTTACAGCAATAAGAAAAAACACCCTACATAAATAAACTCATAAAAAATTTGAGCAATAAATTCAGCCCCGATAAGGTGCAAGCCCAATGGCTATTTATTTCATTGATATTAGATGAGAGTATTGAAAATACTTCCATGCATTCCATTCATAACCAATTATCTTGAAACCTACATTAAAATATTCCTTATATTTCACTATCGGCTCAAAATTTGAAGAACTTAAAATATAACTGTTATAGTTAATATATACCAAATCACGTTTAAAAGCTGTGATGCAAACAAAATGTGCGAGAAGATAAAAACACATTTATTATGGAATTTTCAATGCACATATAAATAATGTTTTTTTTAATATAACAAATTCTTTCTCATAAATAGTACAATACGAAAATTCTTCTTTTAATTTTATTTTCAACTAAAAAGGTGAATTGAAAATAATGGTTAAGCTCATCTGAATCATTTAAAAACGCTATTTTCGACTAAAATAATTCCAGTGGGCAAT
Organism: Argiope bruennichi; assembly: GCF_947563725.1. Lineage (NCBI taxonomy): Eukaryota > Metazoa > Arthropoda > Arachnida > Araneae > Araneidae > Argiope > Argiope bruennichi. The sequence continues at coordinate 19,068,948 of NC_079155.1, forward strand.
AAACAATTTTTAATAAGTAATTTCTCATAAAATAGCAGACTGGACCAAATGATTTTTAAAAGCCGTTCAGCTAAAATTATTATATAAGTTAGTTAAAATATGTAAAGAATGGTACTTACTATATTTAAAGAAATCGTGTATGTTATAACGTAGTAGTTAAAATGTTTTAAAATACCCATAATATTTTTATTTAATAAAAATAATACTCAAAATAAAACTTTTTTCATCTTTTTATGACATTTATATAAAAAAAGTTTTATGTTTAGGATTTCAACAGTGTACAAATTATGTATAAAGTTATTATATAAATTTCACTGCAGGATTTGCATTACAGCCACCGGATCGTCAAAGGAGAAAAACAGGGCTACAATGCAAGCAGCTCATCACAAATAGAAAAAAAAAAAAAAAAAAAAAAAAAAAGCGCATACATTTTTAAATTAAAAAAAAATATTACGAGGGAGAACTGCATAAAAACACGTGGGTGGAGATCCTCAAGAATTTGCATTATAGCTGGGGGCATTAATTCCCCCCTCCCCCACTTCAAATAATACTTACCCCATAGAAAACTTCATTTCCAGAAACGGAAAAACATCATGGAAAATCTGACCTTAAATTTCTGCGCTAATAAATTGTTAAAACATGTCTACTAATGCCCAAGAAGACCAGCACAAGTAGCAATAGTGGACACCACCGAGCACAACCAGACCAACAACTAAAACCTTTCTTTCTCGAGCATGCGCAGGCACTATATCCAAAGGTAAGGGTACGCAGGGGGGGATCTAAAGAACCAGACTTGGTCAGACCAGTAGATTTTAACAGCCAGTTATATTCTCTGAGAGCTAACAGAAGACTATAGTTCAATAATGTAGGTCTTATGTTTGTAAGTAGTTTATCTTTTATATGTTATTTTATGTTTATGTTTCATATTTACTCAGTCCTCCACATCACAGGTTGAATGTAAAATGTATAATAAATGGAAATCCAATTTGGATGTACAGCCATACTGAATGCATTAATATCATTAGTGAAGAACAAAAATAATATACGCTTTAAAATTGAAGTTGATTTATTGTGGATAAGAGGAAAAACAGGGAGAAAGCTCTTCCTTCGACTTTTTCAGAAACTTGTACAATATGATACATTATCTGTAAAAAAAGTATATTGACGGAATTTGAATATTATTTTATAATGAACTTTAATATTAATTCGATTTTGAATATCTGCTAGAAAGAAAATGAAAATCTTCAGCATTCAAAATAAACGTGGCACAAAATTAATGTGTCTTGTTTTCAATAGTATTTCAAAACACGGGAATAATATTGGCAACAAATAACATCAAAAGGAAATGATCATTATTATAGAAGACTAAAGAATATTCCATTGTTTAATTAATTTATCGAAGGATATATGCCAGAAAGATTATTTCTAAAATTTTCACTAAATTCTTTTCGAATGAATTCAATTTCTCTATTTTCCACGTAAGTAAATAAAGCTCAAGACAGCATATCACTTGAAAAAATATATTTAAAAAAAATAAGACATGATTATCCAGCTTATTCCTTATGTTGGGAAACAACGATTATTTAGCTATACATTTAGCTTTAAGCAAGAAATTCCGGGACTCCCATCTTTATCCTAAGAATCGGGGGAGAAATTTGGACCGAATAGCCGTTCTGTGAACTGTCCCAACAGGGTTCGTCGAACGCTGTTCTGGGTTGGTATGTGTTTCAAGAAAAGCCGTTCTCGATAACAATTGTCCCTACTATCTTCTAAAGATCAACAGAAACATTCGGGGAAATCCATTTGTTAGTACCTCCTTTCTATTCATCGTATACATTCTGTACAAATGGCAAATTCACCCCTTATTATATATATATAAAACTTGTTCACATTTGTTATGAACATTGCTCGACGCTAAAGTATTATATATTGTAAATATATTGAATCTATACAAAGAAAATATAATGACCTACAAAGCAATGCATAAAAGTCATTAGCAACGCTTCATTAGAGGGTATTAGTAACACGTTACCCAGTGTTGCATATTTTGTGTCAAAGTATTATTTTCTTAAGACTTAAACAATTACAAAAAGAAAATAGATTCAAAGAAGTTGATTTGCATGTATTTCTTACTCACTCAATGAAACAATTTAATACATCCTTTAAATTGTTTTTTGTGATGGACCATTGTATTGTGATTAAATAATCGGATCTACAATTTAAAGGACGTTGTCCCAGTATAATAAAATTAAATCATGCAAGCAGTGACAGAATAAGCTATAGTTAGTTTTTAACTTGCAATTAGATAAAATCTCAAAATAGTTATTTTAATTGACATACTATTTCTTTGTCTTTATCAGTTCAATAGCATAAAATATCTTTTATTCATTTCTGCTCTCAAAAGACTTATATATTTTGCAAGAAGCGACGCAAATACTATCCAAGGGATGATCAGAGTTACCCACAGATTAACTCCGTGAGAAGCTCGGCATTCAAATGCTTTCCAGGTACGATTGCCCTTAAATAAAAGGTTAAAATTTATTTAGGGAGACTGCTAATCGCTAGCTTAAAAATAACAAGCATTGTCTCGTTTAGTTTCGTCAATGGAAGAAATAAATCTGTGATAATGGAATCACATTCGGAAACCTACCTTCTCGGAATCGGAAAACACGGATGAAAAAAGGAGCGGAAGAAGCGCGTCCTTTCTTTTTCACGGTAGGGCAGATACAACTCGCGAAACAGGAAAGAGTAAAAGCATGACGAATCGTGGAAACGAGAACAGCTATTTTTAGACGGTAACTTCTCTATTGAAAAGTCCTCAATTAAAAGAAAAAAAAAAAAAAAAAAAATCGATACCAAACTTTATTAATAGAAATCTTCGACAGAGAATTGATTTGGAGAAGACCAGAATAAGGTTAAGAGGAATGTGATGTTCCAAAAGAAGAATCGAACGAATGATTGGTGTGAAGATAGAACTATGCTGGTCTATGAATTTGCTTCTGTCCAAAATAATTTTTTTAAACTATAACTTTCACATTTGAACTCAATTATCAATGATTTCATACGCACTGCAAAAATACCTAAAGACATTTTTCAAAATTTAATAAGATTCGATTTTAAGCTTTTCAGTGTAAGAATACAGTTCTGATTAATGAGTATGAAGTCTGGAACAAATCTATAGAGAAAAGACATTTAAACAGAGCAGGAATTAAAATAACAGTTACCGCCGTCGCACCTTCTACAAACACCATGTTACGGAATTTGTTAGATACCAAAAAATGTACAACAAATGAAAGAAATATTATTTAACATATTAATAGCCAGGATATAAAATATCGTTTGGACAATGTGAAATAACCGAGTTTTTATACATGCAAACGCATGAAGCACGTTCAATTCAATTGGCATGAGCAAATACATTATTTCTGATACACACTCATTTCACACGACGAATCAGCTTGATAAAAATAAAATTTTAAAACATAACTGATTTAGGAATTCCCCTTTTAAAAAGCGAAACAAAAACACGAACATAATAATAATGGACAAATGAGATATGATTCCATCACCTTCGTTTTCAAAGGCATTGGGCATTAACATTACCCAAATTTGCTATCAATCAGCAAGACGCAAAAAATCACAAACTTTATTAAAAAAAAAAAAAAAAAAAAACACGCAACTCGGCAATACAATGCTACAGCCACAGCTGACATTTGCGTTTACTTCTTTTTTAACTCATACACAAAAAAGCAACAAAATTAAGTTTTCTTTGTCACTAAGTACCAAAAAAAGATAATAAGTAATAATAAAGAATTCTGTGAAAAACGATTATGAAGTCAGTGAACCGCATGTTGCGAGAGGTCTGTCCTTTCTCAACATCCATTCTTTAATGGCAGCTACAAATAATCACGCAAATGGAGTCGGCGAAACCTCCGTGAGAACCGAGTTTTGCAAGACATCGCTCAAAAATGCAGGGCAGAGACATTTTTTAATCGGTTGCGAAAGAGAATCGCTCACGAACGCCTCATGACGAAAGAGGGCACTTACACCGGATTTACTCTTTCCCAAGGAATGCTCCGGGCTCTGTCTTGGAACAGAAATGGATGAAGATTGTAGCGCTCATGAGAAAATTTGCTACTATACCACGATTTGTGCTCCTGACGCGCCTTTATTACTGGATCCGAAAGCGAACTTGAGTAGCTTCTACTAAGAGCTCGTTATTTCTGGTTGAGGAAAACACGCTAACAAGGGATTTGCTAATGATGTGGATATCAGTATCAGGAGCAGAGTGTTTGGGGAGCTAATTAAGTCTAATAAGCAACATCGCATATTGTTACTGCACGGTGTGAGAACTAAAAGTTTGACTTCGCGGTTGTTTATAGCTAATAAAGACAGGATAAATTTTAAAGGAACGTTTCCTTTTAACTTTATATCTATAAAGAGTTGTTCAATTTGCTGCTACTCTGGAAAGGCGAAGATGTCTCTAACATTAATTTTATTTTTCTACCCCAGGTAGCACAGCCTGTTGCCCAATATTGTGCGATATTATATGATATTAATCAATATTCCACAATATTATACAATATTTGTGCGCAACTAGGGTACATAAGGATACAATATTGTGCGATATTATATGATATTAATCAATATTCCACAATATTGCGATTATTGATCAATGCCATATAATAATGTACAATATTTGTGCGCAACTAGGGCACATAAGGATACAATATTGTGCGATATTATATGATATTAATCAATATTCCACAATATTGCGATTATTGATCAATGCCATATAATAATGTACAATATTTGTGCGCAACTAGGGTACATAAGTGTTACTAGCTATATACAAAATAAGAAAACCCAGTAGTTTCATTTCCATGGCGAAATTTCAAACAGCGTTATATATATTTAATTATATTAAAAATGCACAGTTAAATTATTTATAAGAAACGTTTTATTTTAATGAAAATCTATGGATGAAAAATCGGTGATTATGACAAACCGACTGTCTGCTAAGTTTTGCCTACAGGCGCATTATGCAAATCACACATCAACATATATCAGTTCCACATCATTAAAAAGGAATTCACTTTCTCAACGACTTCGATTTCTCAGAATCGTTTATAGGTCTGATTTATTTTTTTAAATTCTTATCACAGGGTCTATAACTTATTTTAAGAGCTTTACTTGGTTAAGAATATAAATCATATTTTGATTATTTGTATTAAAGAAAACGCTGCAGTAATGCATTTTCTCTTTGATTCTTTAACGAGAAAAAAAAAATGGTATAAAGAATTTAAAGAAAAAAACTTTGTCTATAGCTCAATAAAATGAAGTGTGCTGTAGTTTTTAAAACATTTATTGTGAAACTCAACAAATATATATCAAATTATGAATTGATTAATGCTAATTAAATTATTAAAAAACATTATAAAATGGCAATATTAGATCACACCCTCGCTTAACAGGAGGTAAATGAGAACAATGTCTGAACTGAGGGGTTTTCTTTTTCGCCACCACAGGGTGAGGGGAGGGGGTGGCGCTGCAAGTAAGCTTAAATAAACGTTATCATACGTATTTATTAAAATTACACAGTATAGAAAATTATACTTTACTATAATACTTTTTTTACTCTCTGGATGAGATTTAATTAATGAGAAGTTTAATAATTTTAGCTCTTATGCATATTTGTTTTTGAAGTTTTCAATTCTAAACCCGTTTGATTTATTTTCTTTTTCTTTTCCCTTAACTCTGTTTCTAGTAATCAAAAATTTAGAAGAGTTTCATTTTTCGAGGAGTTTCAGTTTTTCTTATGATACTAAATAAAACTGATGCAGATTACAACAAGTTGAAAGCATTTTGTTGAACTGCATTAATCCATGCATATTAAGAGTAAAATATCTTAAGAAGTAAAAATGTGTGTGTTTGACCAACAGGATATTGCTAAATAAAGCAGGTAAAAAAAAAAAAAAAAAAAAACCTGGATTAACAACGTTTTTCCAATGGACAAAAAAAAAAAAAAAAAAAAAATCAAATAATGGATTTTGTGGTGCTTAATTACATGGTGAGTGGAAACAAAAAATCCATTTTCTCAAATTTGCCACAAATATCATCCCGTGAAGGTAAAATGATCTCACCTGACAATTCGGCTGCGGAGTCCGGAGGCATGCACTTTCCTCTCTCGGCAAAATGGATCGGAATGACTTCATCGGAAGCAAACAGGACAGCTACATTTTATTCCAATTTTTCCCCCACAGGTTCTTTCGACACAGTATCTGCTCGAGTGTCCGCTTCTGGGAACGCGAGAAGATCTGTCGCCGAAGGTTATTTTGCTAAAAGCTTTTTTTTTTTTTTTTTCGCATTTCATAAGGCTAAACGACGAGGAAACCGTGCAGAGACAGAGAGAGGGAGAGAAATGTGCATTCACTTGTGGTCAACGGCTTGTGGGACAAGATTTTTGACCTAAATCGAGCCTTAAAAATCCGGTTTCTTGCCGCACTTGCGAAACGGGCCACTTGTGCCTTCTGAAGAAATCAAAAACACGAAAGGAAAAAAGAAAGAAGTCGCTTCTCGGAACTCTAAACTCCTCGCCTTAGTGATTTAATGAATCTTGCGAAATGCCGGAAATGACATGTCTCCAGGGTAAGGGAGCGAGAAGACAACAATATTGCGTGAACCGTTCGGGGAATTTCGAGACGTGCACTTAAAAACGTTCCTGGGCTGTTAATTAATAAAAAACGAAAGCGAGGAGGAAAATAAAGAGACAGGTGGTTGCATGGAGGTTTAATTATCAAGGAGTTGTTCGATGAGAAAAATGCGGCGCAATTAAAAGGTATGTTCTCGAGAAATCGACGGACCACTAGCCTTAAAATGGGAGTAAAACACATCTGCTACAAACTGGTACGGGGGGGGGGAGAACTGCTTAAAAAACGCAATGGTGAGTATGAAATGGCTAGTTTTATAGCCTTTCGTAGAAACCATTCAAATTAGTCGCATGTGATTATATAGTTAAGTTTGTGAATGGAGAAACAACACAGAACTTGTTTCTTTTCTTTCTTTTTCTTTTACAGATTTTCTAGAATCCATCAGCTTTATTGAGGAATACAGCAAACACGGCTTCAGTAGTTGTAACAATTTAACAAAATACTCGACAACTGCAATTACACAAAGTACCTTTGTTGGACGTCAGTTAAGACAGAATGAATTCACTTCACTGTACTCACTAGCTTAATATTTGACCATTTATAATAAACTAGTGATTGGAATTAAATAAAAAAAAACAAAACAGCAACGATTTCTTAATTTTTAAATTGCAGACGAAAATTATAAGTTTATTATTATCATTTAAACAAGCATTTGAACAGATCAAAGGAATTAACTCTCTGGGCCCATACAGCACTATAATCCTCGAAAGTGGTATTACTCTGAAATGTATTTTAAAAGAAATAGAATTACTTTCTCTGCTTCTAAAAATAATTATCAGCATTCTAAGGCATTTGATGAACATTCAAAGCTTACAATACTTTTTTTAACCATATGAGAACATTTTTTGAAATATTTCCAGAAATAATTACAAAGTTACTACATGGTGACTGTAGCCTTCCTTCTAATCTGCCTCTAAGAAGATATGGTTGTATAAAATAATATAACATTCATGAGCTGAGTATATATATATATATATATATAAATGAATCCAGAACTCGCTTCTTCATTACTCAGATGGATTTAAAGCAGCATTTAATTAAATTGCCACAATAAGCGAAATATACCACACGTGCGTTTTTATTGATCACAGAGTTTTCGATACAATGAACTAACCGCCACAAATATTCCCATAATCTCTTGCATAAACTTAATCACATTTTCCAGATTCGCTAATGACATTGTTATGTAGAAGGGAAATACATTAAAATAAGATAAAAATATTTATAGCAATATCTCCAGATATGTAGAAATCCAAGTTCAAAAAACGCGTAAACTGTGAGCGGTTGCAGAATTGGATCGGGAGGGATTTGGAAAGAAAGGATTGGGGCTTTCGCAACGTCCCGGAGTGTCCTTCGCGGCATGCCAATAAATATTCAGAATAACGTCGCGATAATTCTGTCCGGGAAATACCAAAGCATGCGGCCATTGTTGAAAGTCGGGCGAATTTGAATATTCCATTAGAACAGAGGATTGCACAAGGTATTTATGAAAGATCTGCGGGTATTAAACAGCAATTTGTATGAAGGTGTTCAGCGTTTATACTAATATTTTAAGACATTTCTGAATTGTGAACTTCAAAATGGTCGTTTATAAAGGCTGGCACCTACACAATTTATGTCTTTCGTATAAAATGGTAAAAGGAAAAACGCATCACTGAAATAAACCACACAAATTTTAACCTAGACATAAGAATGGCGTTATTTTTAAATGCTGACCATAGTAATGAAACATTTCACATAGCTTTCATAAAATATTATGTGTTTAAAACCGTTCCGAAATGGCAATAAATGTCAATGTCAGAGATATATGTGTCAAAACTAAGTTCCGTTTATGACAGCTACATCGACTATTTTGGTACGAACCTCACTATTTTAAACCGAAATCAGATGAAGAAGCAGCACTCCCCTCTCTGTATTTCCGCATCATATTAGTGTATATGGGGGGGGGGAGTTGATTCAGACGCGATTCTAATTTAAAATTATTTTTTTTTTTAAATCTCTCTGAAAAGCACGTTTTAGAGTCAGCCCTTACATACACAAAGAGACAAAAGCTTTTCCCTTATGTTTAAGCATCAAAATTTAGTTAAAATACCAATACATTTTCTAGCCAAATGTTCTTGCCGATAGCTAACATGTTTTTTAACAAACCTAAACTAATCATTCCTTGACCCCCCTTTTTTTTAATGAGCTACAGATGATTTATTGGACGTTTATGACCCGTCGGAAATGTCCAGTACGGATGAGACCCAATACCCCAAATTTAATGTGCTTCAAGGACACATACACAAGGTATAATCACCTGAACCTGGTTTCGAAACGGATTCATTCCTCTACTGACGATTCCTAAACTTAAACATCCCCTTATAGACAAGGCATTATGGTAAACATACGCTAGAAACTACAAAAGTTTATTATAAGATAATCCAGTCTTTGTGGGGTTAAAAGATTAATACTCAAAGCTTTTTGTGTGCGCAAACGAAGGTAAGTAAATAAGTTGGACCGGAAGAAAGATACGCCATCTTAAATACTACACTAAGCACTATCTGTTACTATTTCGAAGGTAGATATAGACTAGGGTCTCATCTTTAAAGTTCCATTTAAAATATCAGTAGAGATATACCATTATAAACGCTACACGATTTGTCTTTGATTAAAAAGTGACAAAGAAGTGAACATTTAAAAAAATATCGATAATATTATCACTAATGGCATTGATACTGAAATAGATTACCAAATTAAATAACTAAAGGTTAAGTCCTTGTTTTTTTGTTTAATGTTTTCCATAAACACAACCATCAGTAAATGCATAATGCATATTAAAACAGATAAGAGCAACGCGTTTGGTTCTTTCAATGGACTCGTATACAAGCAAATGCTAACATCGTCAAATCTATATAAGATATCATATCCATAGCATGCGTTTCTAGCTATAATGCAAAAGAAGGAAATTTCACTAAGATTTGAAAATGCCATTATTATTGCGAGAATAAAAACAGCAGACGTATTTACATAATTGAGTCTTTTCTTCATTTTTATAAAACAAAGGAACAAGAGAATAAATACATTAAAAAAAAACCCACTTATTCGAACCACAAAATCTTAATAAGTTTGCGAGTAACTTCAATTATAGATATTATAGCAAAAGTTCAAACGTACAATAGTTTCACATAAGCGCGTAACAGCACCATTTTTTTTTAATCATTTTAAATTACAAGCAAACATATCACTGTGAATTTAAAAGAATACTAATGACGTAAGAATGACTACTGAGTCAGATGTTAAGACATTTTGGGGAAAACCGACGAAACCCCTGACCCATAGGGATGAACTTTGGTGACCTTGGAAGAAATAGGTGGCATGTCCCAAGACGTTCGTAAACATTTATATAGTGCACACATCCTTACTTTCCTACTTTGACTCTATGAATGCCGTATTGTATAGTGAAACCAAGAAAGAGATATGCCGTCAAACAAGTTTCGCATCTTTGCATTACCTAAGTTTAGATTTCAGGAAAGATGCGATAATAATCATGTGAAAAATACCGTTTTATATCATTTCCTGGTTTTGCGCTCAGTAGTAAACAAGTCTATTGAAGAGTTCAATGAAGTAACGATGAAACCAATTCGATAACAAAATACAACTAAATCTTTTTTAAAAAATAAACTTCAAACTAATAAAATGATTTTGAGTTGAATTTCAGTCAAAACAAGAAATACTCCTCTTCGTAAATGGGAATTTTTATTTTTATTTTCGAGTGAGTTAAATGATGTCGGTATGCATTTAAATGTTTATATCATTTCGATCATGCCAACCCTGTATGCCTGAAAAAAAGATTCAAAGAATATAATTTTTTCAAGTAATTTTATTAGCTAATGAAAAAGACCGCGTGACCTTGTGGAGGCACCCAGGTTCGAAATCTTATTCAATCGGAAATCCATTGTTTATAGTGCATATCGAAAGTCAAATTTCTTCCGACTTCTGGTGTGACGTAGAAATTTAACGAGTAGAGTACCGATTTAAGTATCATCCGCGTTACCAAATGGCGGTTCAAAAGAATCTCTCTCACAATGTAGTTACGAAATATTAATCTTAATACATTTCTGTTTAAAAACTAGTTTGAAGAGAGAGAGGAGGGGTGCCAGTTCAGGTGTCGTCCTCGTCACCAGATCGCAGTTCAAAATAACGAGGTCCGTCCCAACATAACCCTAGCATTGCCTTAAAACAGGACGTTCATATCACTAAAACTGTTTAAAAACTAAATTAACCCATAAAAGTTTTTGAAGCAAATAAAAATACGAATACAAATAGGAACACCATAAAGGAATGAAAACAATGAAGCCTTGTGAAAAATGCACTAAGTACGTAACGAAAACGAAAAACACGACCACGGCCACTACGCAAAGTGAAGAATTGGGAAACTTCAGCACCCCACCCTTCCGCGAAGAGCCAAAATAAAATATTAAAAAAAAAAAAAAAAAAAAAAAAGCGGCACCTCGACAGCGAATTTAAGAATAGTGTGTGAAGCATTATTTTGTCCTGTTAATTTCTTTTCTGGGAAAAGGAGGCAGCCATCGATTACAATATGCAGGCACGCTGCCAAAAATCGAGATAATTTTTCCGGCAACATAAATGATGCTGGCTGTTTGCTTCGTGCGAAGGCTTCCGATTCAGCAACTCGCTTCCAAGTACACTTATTTTGCTTCTCGCAGAATCGGCTATTTATACGCCGCGCGTAATTACACAGAAGCAATTATTGCGACTACGAATCGGTTTCCTAAATTTCTGATGCCGTCCCGGGAGAAGCTTTATGACTTCACAGATCGTTCTCTTCTTTTCTCGTCGGTCCCGGGAGAGTTCCCCAGCTTTTACAATTTGTTAGAGGAAACCGAGGGACAACCCTCCATTTAATGATTGCTTGCTTTAAAGAGAATATTTTAAGTTGGATCGTTAGAACATCATTTTGGATGAACGTACATCTTTAGGAAATAATTATCTGGTGATTTGCATCGGCAAATGAGTTCATTAATATTAATTTTTCGATCATGCTACGTTTTTATCCGTAAGGATATTATATATGCAGTTTTGACATAAATTTGGACGGCGTAAATTTAGGTGAACTTTGTTGATGCGAGACAGTTTATTTTATTGTTTTGTTAGACTTGTATCCAAAACTTGATGGTAATTCTTTAAAGGAAATACATATTGGAATATCAGATTAAATAATGTCTTTCAAAACAATGAAAATCATTAAAATATTAATATAAAGTCGATTCCTCCACCCGTTTCTGTAATGTTCCTCTGTATCCACACAAATTTATGGTAAACATTATTTCATGGATTAATAATATTAAACTAATAAAAACAAAGCAACGACTATTATGTTTTCAAATCAATGCGCAGAATGTATCATTTTATGGTTTAAATCTCTAACACAAACTAAAATACTAAATTAAGATTCTCAAAAAAAAGCCAAATGGTCAAAACAGAAATCTAAAAGGTTGAAATGATTGTAATGACGAGTAAGTTCTTCTTATTTCGAATCATTGTGAAACATAAATGTTTGCATTAAAGAATTCAAAATGGAGGCAACAATCATTTTCATTACAAATATACAAAAGTTAACAAACAGGTTGCACTCATTACAGAAATTAAGACTAGTGGCAATTTTTTTTTTTCTTTTCCTCCTTTATCATAGGCGTTAGAGACGCTCGTCCTCGTACTCCGGAGCTTCAAAATTTCTTTAATTCCCTGGATTGTTAAGTTAGTGAAAATTTATTCAAATGCCGAAGAAAAAGAGAGAAAAATTTAGCACTCTGCTTTTTTAGATTGGTTTAACTCTTTCAGCCGCTTGACACTGTCAATGGATTGCTTTGAGTATTGAAGAGTAGAGAGAAGTATATAGATAAGTTTATTCCCAGTTAAGTGAATTTACAAACTTTTTTTAAAAAATTCTCTTTTATTTCCCTTTCTATTTAGTACTTTCTGAATATTTAACTACAGGTTTTACTGATTTTTAGGCTATATATATATATATTCTTCAGGAATATAGTCTTCAGGCCGGATTCTTTTTTTATATTTTTTTGGTTTAATTATTTGATTTTTTGTTTTTCCTATTAACTTGATTCTAATACTTTTGTATATATATATATATATATATATATATATATATATATATATATATATATATATATATATATATATATATATATATAATGATATTTTAAACTTTTAATTTCGATTTAATTAATTTTCATAGTAACTTCATTCTAAAAATATTCTCTTATTTCGTGATCCAATTCCACTTTCTCTACTAAATTAATTCAAGAGAAGCTTCATAAAATTGCTTAGTCAGCTAAACGCCGGATACTTTCACACGCTCGGCGTGAAGGGGTAAAAATGTCCAGTAAGCACATGCTTTCTTAAAAGATCCCTGTGTTTCCCTTACATGTGATTGACATGTGTCAGAAATCCCTATCAGAATCTTATTAATATATTAGCACAATGAAGAAATATTTTCCCTATCAAAATCTAAGGTTATATAAGGCGAGGGATAATTTATTTCGGCCCTTTTTCACCACTCCGGCTTTTGTACTGCTCTGTGGCGGACGTCTTGTCCGCTTCTCTGCTTGTAAATAATTATGCTTTCCCGATGGATTAAAAAGAATTTTAAAATGTAAAAAGTCTCTTCACTGCTGGTCCAAACTGCATTCTACTTCACAACAAATAATATTATATATATATATATATATATATATATATATATATATATATATATATATATATATATATATATATATATATAAAGGTTAAAATGTTTTTAGGTATTTTATCAGCTTTCTAGTAAAGAAAATAGCGGATCCGGAGTCTAAGTGCTCCTTCAAAAATTCCACCTTCAACGTCAAAATCCATTCGAGGCACATTTATGTCAGCAGTTTATCTCCAAAATAGAAGGAATATTCTCAAAATAATTGCACGCTTTTGACTTCCTATTCTCAAAATCCGCCACTGTTTAAGACTTAACTAACAACTATGACGTTACTCCATTAATACAACCACTTATTTAATCTACTAGCATTATTTTCGAAACCATAAATTTAACTTTCCCCACAAATTATAATTCCAGGATTAAATGAATTCACTAGAATTTAACTTCATACATTGAATTACGAATTTTAATTATCTGAATTAAAACTTATAATAAGCAGTTTGATATTAACTTTAGAATCGAACACTGCTTCTTGTTAGAATGCAGAGTTTAACACTGTTATTAATAAAAACACGCGCCTGTCTCGATTATTGAGACAGATGACGTCACCATTATCACGTTCGAATTTTATCTATTCAAGAACAGCGGCGGCTACACCTACAATTCAAAGAACTGCAATTCGAGGTACAGAGCGGATAAAGAAATATCTATTAGACAAGGCCTACATGCTGATGCACTTTATTTTGGTGCAAGATTTTAATTCTAAGTTTTCTAGAATAATCTGCGGGGTGGTGAAGAGTGGGTGATGTCAGGAATAGATTATTTTATCGTTGTTTTCTTTCCAATTCTATTAGATTAAGAATGAAACATACTCATAGTCCCCAAAAAGGAAAACTAAGGGTCATATCATTACATAAAAAACACTTCTTTATAGAACAATTATGACATATTGCAACCAATAACGAACATTGTTAATCCAACCATTTTAAGTGAAAGAGTGGGTAGAAACCCATTCTTTAATTGATTCATGTTCCGATATTTTCAGGGTGGGGGTATACATTTTATTCTATGCTTCGGCCGGTGACGAAGTAAAACTTATAATTTTCAACACTTTTATTAAAATTTGATATGCTTCATTGTCTGTAAAGATGAAATTTGTATTGCTTTCCTTTGACTTTTTAATGAACTTGAGATTCAAAATTTTGTACATTTATGCGCAATGCTGTTAATACGCTTTCAATATAGTTTCAGAACTTAATAATCAGTTAATCGATAAATTTAATTACATTTTGATTCCATTTAAATGGCATCAACTGGTACTGAATTTAGGGGGAAATGATATCAAGGCTTCATAACATTTCTGATAATGAATTCTAAAGTTAAGAACTAAGATAATAAATTCTATATATATAATCAAATTAATAAATTTTATTCAATAATTAATTCTATAATTCATATATATATATTAATATTATATACTATTCAATATAATTAAAAATAAATTTCTTTTTTTGCATTCTAAAAAAAATCAGGTTTTAAAAACGTTCTGAAAATAATGCAAAATACGACAAAGAAAGCATAAAAAGTACAGCCTCGTGCATTTTCAATCCTCCTGTCATTCCTATTATCCCACCCCCTCCCTAGCAAACCTACTCTTTTATTTTTAAACATTTTTCCTGTCGTTCCTCCTTTTAATTTTTTTCAGCACGAGCACTAAGCATCAACACGACATTTCTCGGATTTTTCAAATTCAAAAAACACCATGGGAAAAAAATATGAACAGAAATTTTTTACTCCGAGATATGGCACTGAAAATGAAATGTGAAAAAGTGCACTTTGATAGGACAAATAGGAAAGGAGAAAAAGAGGAGGAGGAAAAAAAGATACTCGAAGCGAATCAGTTTCCGAGAAGTAGTCCGCACTCCCCATCTCCCTTAGAAATTCTCATTCTGAGAACTTTTCCAATCTTGCCAGAATTTTGTATGCGACGAGCCCGGGGATTTTTTGATGTACTCACTTCCTCCTCCACCAACAGTTTCTCTTTCTCTCTTTTTTTTAGCAGAGGAAATAAGAGAAGGAGGGTAAAAGAGAGGGAAAATAAAATATTAAAAAAAAAAAAAAATGGAGCGCACAAACGGATATTCGGTGATGGTTTTTTCCAAGAACGTTTAATTGGTGGCTTGTCTTCCGAGGATACCTGAAACCAGTTCGAGAGGGGGATCTTACCTAGAGATGACCTCTGAACTTCCCAGCAGGGGGGAGAAGACGCAAACCATCTGCCGCGAGTTGAGATGACATCTGGCTGAATTAGCTACTGAGAGGGGAGGGAGAACTTCGGGATGGGGCTTCCCAGAATTCTGTAAGCCATGTCAATTGTTATATTCCAAGGAAGGGGGAGGTGAATGTACGAAAAGATTTGTTGTCATCGTTCTGCGCCGCCCCATGGGACATAAGATTTAAGAGATAACAACATCCTCTCAGTCTGAAGCCCCTGTGGTTCCTTTTTTTCTTTCTTTCTCTCTCTCTCTCTTTCTCTCTTTGTTGAAAGCTTAAGGTTTTAGAATTTTCGACGAAGAGCATTGGTATACATCAGAAATTCCAAACATTTTTTGGGTGCATATATATATTCAGCAAATTTTGATAATAACTAGTAGAATCAAATTGGATTGTAAGGTATACTAGCGCAAAAGCCAAATTTGGCCATGCTGCGCCAAGCAGAAGGTGGATGTACACATTAGTATATAAAATAATTAAATTTATTATTTATTATTAATTTATCTTAATCACATTTATAAAGTTTTCAAAATACATAAATCATTAACATATTAAAAATTCTACAGCTAAACTTTAAATTGGAAATAAATAAAATTAAGAGAATTACATATCCGACTGCCTCCAGGGTGCCGTAGAGTGAAAACTATAGAAATCATTGATATATATATTACCACTATATTTTATAGAATATTTAAGAATTTTATAGAGTGCCTGTAGTTTTCAGGCAAAGCATGAAATAAGAAAATTATTATATACTATGCCTAGAAAATACATATAATAACAAAGCATTCCATAAAATGATAAATGGAAAACAATGGGGAAAAAGCCATGATAAGGCTATACAAATGCTATTTTGAAAAAATAAAGGGCGTTATTAAAAAAATTTTTACTCAAAATACGTAAAATTAAAGCTGTACAGGATAAAATTTATGGCTTTTTTATTAAAGAAAACAAAATAAAATATGGACCTAATTGTTGCATCAAGGAAGAAAAATAATTTTATTTTGAATTTTGTAAGGAGTTGTAAAGATTTGGAGATGGATTTCATGCTTTACCGGTTTGTCATGTGGCATTCTATATAATGCCAAGGAAATGTGTGAAAATGAATCATTTCAAATATTGACAATGTTTTCGGCATTCAATAAAATGCTTAAGAATTCTATAGAATGTCGGGTTTTAAATTTTGTTGATAACATGTACACGATCACATTTGCAACATAATGGGAATAGAAGTTCTTCAAAGGAGCGACAAAGTCGGCTTTCGCCCAGTCGGCAGAATGTATCGAGGTTCGTCGAAATTATAAGGAAAGACCCGAACGAAACGAAATCGTATTAGTAAAGGAATGCCGAGAAAGGTGTGATCGAATTAATAAACAGCAGACACACACACACACACACACACACACAAAAAGAGACAATGGAAGAATGACATCTCTTAATGCAATCCAGCCACGTGACAGGTGAGCTGATAAGAAAACACTTTCCTCGGTTATGTAATAAAAAAAACACAAGAAGAAAACAATCAGGAAACCCAGGAAATCTTTTTTAAAAAGTCCGCTCATTAAGTAGGCATCTCACGATCTTCACATGTAACTTTTAATTGTAGTTGCTGCAAATTCTCTCTTAGAAGATCATGTCTGATGTCATTATTTGGATACAGCTGTCAATCCACTTTGTTTTTCAAAAGGGCATTTTTCAGTAATAATATATATAAAAAATGAAGGGAATTATCAGTTACAAAGTAATAATGTGACAGCATACGTGCATGATACAACAAGTCTCTAAAAAAAATAGAAAGGCTATGTTTCTTCCTAGAATTTTTTCTTTTCATGCAAACCCGCTGTGAACATGCATTTCTCTTCTATGTGTGCCCCCGGCGGCGTGAAGATTTGATGCCATACATTTGTATGGCCTAAATCATGCGTTATAATAACATATGATGACCATGAACAGTAACTCGAATTTGTTGAGTATGCCATAACAACTGCTGGAAAATGAGCATTCTAAAGACGACGAGCATCTTTAATTCTAAAACAAAATAAAATTAATATTTTCGGCCCTGATGGTTCCAGATATTAAATCTCATTCCCTATTGGATACAATCTATCCAACTTTTACATGGGTTGTCGTAGAAAGAACCATTTGTACATGGGATTTAAAATTTTAATCATGCAAAAATCGGATCGAAAAAGGTTAAAGCATCATTATGAAAGTTAGCTATCTCGTTGAAAATAATCTATCATTTTGTAATGAATGAAATATTATTTATGATATACAATAGGATCTTAAAAATTCGAAAAAGAAACCTGCGGTATGACCTTACAGGAAATGGACATTAATTTAATCATAATGGCTAAGCTTGTTTTAATTGTTTTTGTTTCAACATTAAATGATTATGGAAATAGTACTTTGCATTCCCCCCCCTACAAATAGTGTTCAGTAATCTATAAGCGAATGCAGTTCAAAACTTGAAGTTCATTTTGGCCCGGGTTAATAAATTACATTTACTTAAGTCATAACATTAAATGATTACAATGTATTTCGTAAATATAAAATCTCTACAGTTTTGATAATTTTACATTCATAAATATAATAATTAATTGTTCCTCACGAAAAAGTAAATATTTGTTATTAATGGATGAAAATTGCATATTTATCTATTAGATATGGAGTTTGACAAGAGGGTTAAGGATTTGCCAAAAGTGGAAATACATATGATACATTACGTATGTCTGAAACATCTAAGTCTAAAATGTCTATAAAATTTCACTCTTTCCAATTACTAGCACAAACGCTAACGTAATTTTTAGTTCGTTTGTTAAACAAGCAGAATTTCACCACCCTGTAAGATAAGGAAGAAAAAAAAAAAAAAATCAAAAAACAAAATATTTCTGATTAAAAGGGAGTAAAAACAATGAAACAAATTGAAACAGTAAATGTTTGTACACAAAAAACAAGCAATATTTTTTTTAATCATTAAAATAATATAATTTATACAAATACAAGTCTCCGTCTTAAGAAATAACTTGTTATCATCAATTATTCAATCAGATCCCAACTGATAACCTGGAATCTACAGTACAATCATTTAATGACAATTAGCGGCTTCAATCGCAAATGTGTACATACAAAATAGTAATAAAATAAACGGTCTTCACGAAATTTCTACAAAATGCGAAATGGCATAACGAAGAAGCCAATGCCTCCATGTGAAAACGAAACAAAAAATGATACAACCCGAACTGGCAAGGTTTTAAATGCAGCAGTCCTTCAGCCAGTAATAGTAACAACTTTGACAAAACCGCACGCTATCCATCATCTGCCTTTCTAAAAAGGGGGGTACATCGATCCGAGGAACAAAAGGGTTGCAGCATCACGGACCCCCGCCCCCTCGCTCGGGCAGTAAACACACAATCCCTCCCCTTCATTATGTACACACCACTCTATACTGTTCCAGGAAAGAGACCTCGCACGACACTCACCCGGGCGATTTACGTGTTATACATTTTTTACGAGTTCCGCTTATTCTCGGAAAAGAGACACACACCGTGGTTTATTTTAAGAGGCGTGTTCTCTAATAATAATACTTTTTTTTTCCGAGAACGAATGAGGACGCGCCCCAGCTCGGTCAAGCGAGATAGAAATCCGATCAAACTACTACCACTACTACTACAACAACACTGCTGGAACGATAAAAAAAAAAAAAATCATTAAAAATGGAAGTCGCTGTGCAAAAATTGGAAATAGCTTAGGAAGGGAGGAGGTGGGTGAAAGAGTGTAATGATAGTACATGGAAGTGTATCGAATCAATCGAAATACTACATGCGAAGCGTCCTATAAAAGAACGCCTCCCGGATAAGGTAGGGAAGGAAGTAAAATTGTGATTGAGAAAGTTCTATGTGCTCTTTTATAGCAACCTAGTTACTGAAGGTGACGGCAGTAAGTTATGTCTTGGAGCGAATTTAGTAACATTTTTAAGAATGGTTAGGAGTGAACTCGGTCAAGCTGGTTATTATTAATGCTGTATTGCGTGATGTTTGCGAAAGGCAGGAAGGTACATTGTATCCGGTGCCTCTAGGTAAAGAAGGTTTTCGTGCGGCCCTTACAAACACACTTAAATGCTTCACACGCGTACTTAAACATCATATTCAAATAAAAATAAATTTTATATAAATTATTTTTAGTTAGCGAAATATTTAAATTGTGCCAAAAGGAATAAAAATTAATATTTTTTTTAAAAATTTACATTATAAAGATTATAAATTCATAAATATACTTAGTAATATATATATACAATTTAACATAAATTGTAATTCAAATTTTATTAAGAAAAATTGAAGTTGATGATTACCTAGGATTATCGAACAAAAAGTACAACAAATAAATCACCAGTGCTCTTCCCTCTTCTTTATAATTTATTCTTTGCACTTGAATGTCTCTTCTAAACCACCATTCAAGATGATGCCTCATTTTGGAGTTTAATTTATTTATTTTTTTAATTTTGATTATTAAAAACACCGATAGAATAGTAAAGAGATGCAAATTAATTTTTCGTGAAAATTCAACTTAAATTGGTTATATAAATATTTATTTTCTGGAGCAATAAACACGTCCTTGTATTAGGAGAACAATTATGCATCGTTTTACTTTTCTGAGTGCAAAAGGTTAAAAATCCTTTTTTTTTTATTATTTAAATCGTATATGAACAAATAAATAGAAATTTGATTAATAATTTTTTTAAATAATACATTTTGAAGTGTGCAAAATAAGGTTTTGGATCCATATATTTCAAATACTCGTGCACTCAAATTATTTACTGCTTAGAATTATACGATTATATGATGCAAATGAAAATGTCCGAGTTCATTGGATATGTATAAAAAAAAAGCATACATATGGTATTATTAATCCAGTAAAACTTCAAATGTGCAAAAAAAATATTAAATCAATTTACTACTAGGCTCTCGGGTAAAAATAGGGAATCGTTACATAAAAGACATTTTATAAAAGTTAATCATAAATCCAGTTTCTGAAACATATTTTGTGTATAAAAAAATCGACATATATAGAGAGGTGTAAGATACTAGAAAACAAACAGATAAAAAAAAAAAAGTACTGCCTTTTTATAACCAAAGCTTCACATTTTTCTGTGTTTGAAAGAGAAATAATGTCGAGACCTTGACGAGGGTGACGTAGAACGAAAAAGAATTATCATGGTATAAAAAGGCACCATCAATGCCATAAGAAAAATAAAAATAAGAATGTCATGTACTAGATAGATGAATCAAAGATTGGACGAATACACAGAATAACTGTTCTGAATTAAGTTTTTCACAAGTTCATATTAAGATACGCTACTTTTTGTTCGGTAAATTCTGGATTAATGTTGATTTCGGCAAAACGTGATTATAAATATATTCCACTGTGTGTGTATATACTGTTCCTTAGCACATTATCAAATCTGGGAATATTATTTATCAGTTACATATATTCTCATCCACAGGTGTGGCGTGAAAATTTCAAGATTAGAATGCCAGTTCATGTGCCATTCGACCAGTGGCGTAGCAAGAGTGCAGGACGTTATATGATATTTTTTTACACCTTCAGGATATTTCATTTCAAGAATTGATATAAATGCACTGAAGTTTTGTCCCGATGGCATACCATGAAAATGGCACCCAATGCATCTACTCCCCCCCCCATACCCTCCCGGTCGTTACATCTCTGTACTTAACAATTTTGAATAACCATGCTAATTCCTATTAGATGATTTTAAATAGATGTTAATCTAATATGTCATGGTCATTCATAACTTAAATCTGAATGTAAAAAAGTGCTTTACTTTTCCCTGCCTAATAGTTCTAAATTTGATTATTGACCAGACATGTGCATAATAAATACACTAATACAGATTGCAGAAAGTACACGACCCCCCGAAAGCTACAAATGACTGAAGTTTTGATCGATCCGTCTCGCCCTATAAGAGGAACACGCATTAAAAAAAATATTAAAAAAAGTAAATCTTTCCTTTCCCGAATAAAAGGGACATTTTTAAACTACGTGGAAAAGAGTGTTCGTTTCTTTCTTTTTTTATTATTACCACTAGTTCTTTTTTATTATTCTCGGGGCTCGCCCGTACAGTCATAAGAGCTATAAAAAGGGCCGAGAAAAATAAGAGTAAATAAATGGAAAAAGTCGTCTTGCTGTATCTGGAAACGAACCAAATGCAGCGCGTCGTTTAGCGGGGCGAAGGAAAGAGCACTGATTTTTATACCTGCCAACTTCCGCGGCGGGAAATGACGGACACCGGTTCGCTGAGCACGGTTCCGAAAACCGCAAATATAGTATTTCGGATGTCAACACGATAGCTCGAAATCGGATTGCACTTCGCAGTAGTTTATTTTTGGGAGGACAAGAGATCGGTTGCGATTCGACGAATGGGGATTTCGAAGGAAAATCTGATGCGGGATTTTCCTTTTACAAAAAAAGATACACAGTGCTCTGACACGTGCTCACTCATATCGCAATTTTAGATATAAATTATCGATCCACTTCGGTTTTAAAGTGGGAAAAAAAGTGAACAAATTTCTATTAAAATTTTTTTATGCGAAGCAGTGTCTGTACGTGGTGACGGTAATTGGGTAGAAAATTATTCTTCCATAAACTGTCTTCGTTAATAAGCAGCATCCGGAATCTATCATTATTTCGGCAGCTATTTAAAAAGTGTATAATTTACTAGATTTTTTTAAGCAGTTTAGTTCATTTTCAGCTGACGTCCACAGCACCTATATTAATTTGGCCCATCACTTCACTCCCATTATTCTGACAATGATAAAAACATTTTTTAAAAAATATGCATTAACACTAATGGCCGGAGTCAAATATCGCTGCTATCGCTTATGTGTGCGAGCAAAATGCATATAAAGATAATAACAATAAGCAGGAAACAAATATTTATGAGTTATAATAATATGTAAATTTCAGCAATTGATAAGTGATATGTACTCATAATTATCAACAGCTGAAATCAATAAGATAACTTTGAAAAACAAATATGATTAAATTCACAGGTAATGTGAAAGCTAGGGCCCTACAATTAATAAGAGGAATGTAAAGACATTCGGGATTTGACAGAATATCTATGAAAGCACATGCAGGATGGCCATAATACGAGCAGCTATATTAAGGAAACCTTTGAAGGCCGACCGACATTCTATATCAATGCTGCTGTGCACAAACACCATTCAAATTCAGAAGCACTTTATCCCTCTTAGTATGGAATAAACGCACATCGAAGATCTGGCTCGTTTCAATCTATGCCTTTTGCTTGGTTCAAGACTAAATCTTTACCATTAATCCTCCAAGCCACTCAGATTCGGTTTGATTATTAGTAATCCTCTGATAAACCACTGATATGTAGAAATACATGATTACATAAAAGTTTAAAAGCACGAAGAGGGGGGGTGGGGTGGTTATAAGGAAGGAAAATTTAAAAACACGAAAATACTAACTTAATTTGAAATTTAATTTAAAAATCAAATAAAACAATCTAATACGATTATAGCTGGTCGGAAAGACTGAAGTTGTTTGAGATCCATTACCATGATCTGAAAACAAAATAACACAAACATTTACGTAGAAAGTAACGACCATTAGCAAGAAGGAAAAAAAAAGACACCTAGAGGGGGAAAAACCTTTTTAGTAGGATAACTAAAATCTCATTAAGAAGTGAGCGGCACCTTAGATTAAAAAAAATAAATAAAATAATCACCATCAAATCGCGCAATTTATTTTGAGCAAAGAAGATAAAAATGAGCCACCGCAAAACAAAAATGCGCCTCTTAATGACCTTCTTTTTTAGACGCAGACAAGCAACGACAGCAAACGCACGTTCTCAGATTGGCAAAAGCGCGAGAGGGAAAAAAACAGACAACCAGAAATAGAGTTCAGAGGCAAAATTAGATTTTAAAGAAATGTTTCGCAGAAAAATTTCTCCCCCCCCCCCAAAAAAAAAAGAGCTTGGAGAATAAAAACATTCGCATTAATGAATTCTTATACAATGAAACAAATTCTCCGAAATGCTCTTCATAGATAGATAGGGCGTCTAAAAGAGCATTTCAAGGTAGGTCAGGAATAAAAGAACGTTTTTTGCAGTAGAGTAAGGGTTGGAAAGGTGAGGGTGGGGGTTACAGAGGGTCTTTCTTAGGAAAATAAAAAAAAATGTACAACACATACTTAATATTACGTAAATTTAAAATAGAAAACAACCAAGTTGCTTTAATAACCAGATTATAAATCGGATGAAACATGTTAAGAAAAAGTAAACGCAGTACCAACTGTTGGAATACTTAAAGCGTGTATTCAAAGAATTTATCTTCTGAAGCCATAACTTGTTCAATAGTAAATTATGTCGCACATTTTATCTAGCGTACATTTTCTTTCATTTAATTCACTAATATAAGTCTCCAACATTGCGCACTCGTGTTGAATTTCCAACTTCAGTTGCAACAATGGTTAACTTCATTATTCCGGCCCATCTTTAAAGTTAGTAAACAACCTTTGAAACACCCTGCATATACGATGAGTTCTGACATATTAAATGTTTGCATGATGCTAAAATCATTTATTCGTTTCTTATGATGATGATGATATCTTTGAAGAGGATATAATACGATATGAGATTATGCCTTCAATTCTGATTACTCCCAAAATGTATAACAACAAAAGAGTTTTCAGACAATAGAAGTAATAAAACCAGCATATTTATTTTTAGATTTTTGCTCAACAGTCTAATTAAAATAAATTAGACAACTAAAAAAATGAAGCAAAAATATATTCTGACACTTTTGTTTTAAAAAAAGTGCATATATATTTTTTTACTTTGAAATCATAAAAGTAGAAAATAAATAGTGAAGAGATGGATTATAATAATACGAGCTAGAACATCGACGTAACAGAAATACAATTCCCAGAAATGTCAAGGAAATTGAAGGATTTTTTTTTTATTTCCCATCTATTATCAAATGAAATCCTTTCACAAACTGTGGGAACAAAATGAAGCTAAAATTTCTCTTTAAAAAACGTTTTTAAATAGAAGAGGAAAGATTTCCCAGGAAATATTTAGTAAGAGAATGGTATTAGATAACGAAAGCCGTACTGCGGCTTAATGGAACAAATCCATTTCGATCCTTTTAAAGAACATAAAATTCTTCAAACAATCTTTGATTTTCTAAATGTTGGTGCTATTTTTAACCTTCGCTCATAAATTGTTTTTCGTAAGAAGGAATTGCACGGAGAAATGTGAAAAAGAAACAATAGAACTCACTAAAAATAAAAGTGCACAATTCTTACAGCACCCATTTATCTTACGGCTTTTCAAAAGCTGCCTTATATAACAAGAATAAAAGTGAAAAATTGGCCAATCCACGAATTGTAGAGCATGGGGATAATATTATATATATATATATATATATATATATATATATATATATATATATATACACACACAATAGACTCCCGAGTATCCAACTTAATATGGCATAAAGGAAGGCCGGATAACAAAGAAGCCGGACAGGCCGGAGTTCTATGAACTCATTTCTTTGTTCTTTGTCCAGTAATACTAGAAGACAAAGTTTTTATACCAAAGCCCACAGACATAATACGTATTTTCTCGCTTTTTATCGAATACTAAGCCATTCATTTATCTCAATGTGAACGCAGTTGCGTCCCGGTGAATCATAGAAGCAGTTGCCGGTAATGTGTCGAGTTAAAATCGAAGGCTTTGTACTGGTAGTTTATGTATGTTTATACACTGCACTGTACGTTTCCAGAATTTATTAGTGAAAAAGAAAGTTAAAGGATATAAACTGTTCACATTTTAACATTAATTCTGTAATTAGCAACTTAAATGCTGGAAATATAAACAATATTGCCAATACAACGCCTTACCCTCCTTATTTAATTATGAAAAAAGAAAACTCGGCCGGATAGTACGGAACCCGGATAGTCATGAACCGGATACTCGGGAGTGTATTATTTATTATATATATATGAGTGTATGTTTAGCTTTTTTTAATCACTTATTATTTAAAAAACGAAAAAATTGCAAACTAATACAATTAAATAATTAAGGCAAATACAATTAAAATACTGAAAATCTAATAAAATAACCATCCAATATTAATGCCAGCATTTCATGACTTTTACCAATCAATACTTTCAACAAACCACAGCAATCATTAAGATAAAGTCACGATATATCAGGATCTGTATGCCAATATTACAAATTCATCTAGAATATATATATATATATATATATATATACCAAAGTGATAATATATTAGGATATTTCTAGCTCTTTACAAATTAAATGTAATGGCAAACAACTTCAGATTAACAATTGCAATCATTACGCTCACAAACTTGTTGATCTTGACAGTTTTTTTTTAACACGACCTCTAGAAATAGCGTCAGGAATCAAACAATTTTCATCTGAGCGTAGTACGTTACGACTAAAACAGCAATAGTTTTAAGCTAAATCCCTGGAAAAAAATAAAAAGAGGGGGTGCCCGTGTCTTAATTCTGCGATACACGGAGACATGGGCGATGTTGAAAGTAAGACACAGGCGCCGCTTCCGCTGAAACGAGTTTGGGGATTCGCGCTCTACTGGTTTTACAATTACAAAGTAATGGTGAATAATCAGAATCGCGGTTAATGACTTTTTGGCGTGTCCTTGCGTTGTTTAGCACTATCATCTGTATCAGTTACAGTTCATTCAACCGGAGGTGGCAACACGGAGACGTGACTTATTGTTACTGGCCACAAAGCCAAGTGGCCCATTCACTAAATGGCCCCACCCACATATTTTTATAATTATTTTGCATTTTAATTCAATGTTTGCCACATATATATTCCAAAGATTTTTTTTTCAGTGATGTAAATCGATCCTTCCTATCCCTAAATATTAATGATTTTTCCTATCTCTCAGCTATGCATTATTTTATTATATTACGCTTATATTCACAATACGGCCTTTAAACAAATATCTACTATGCACACATGCAAACCAAGAAATATTCCTGTCAGTATATATTTATATCAAAACGCATTGTAACATAAAATTTAATCCGGTTAACACAGAATCCAGTATTTAGCACGGTTGATCAGAAGCAACGTGTTTTCATTGGCTCTAATGGGAATGGATCTACCATTCCAAATGGGTGTCATAAGTATGCAACTGCACACAGATTTCTGAGTAATAATAAAAATAAATCCCTAAGAATTAATAACTTAAACAATTCTAAGAACACATAAAAATATATATATTCCATTCATTATGGGCTGTTAAAACATTTTTTTTTACAACTTTTCAACACTTGCTAAATTAAAGGGTAAATTGTTGTAGAGCCAGATGTTTTGACATACGGAACAAACACATCCTTATAAGCTTTCAAATTATACTAATTTAAATGGATAATTTTATACATTTTGAGAAACAAGGCTCCCTCCAGCTAAGAACTATATAACAGACCACAGGCACAATTCAGTGACTGTCACATTTCCACGCATGTAGTTCCTTGTCTTAAAGTCGACTGTCCTTTCAGGAACATATTGTTAGTCCCGATTCATACCGGACAAGTTATGAATGGCCGAGATGGGTTTAAAAGCGTTAACCACTTGTGATGGAAACCACGCAAGTCCACGTCGAGATGCTTTTGCCACAGAATCGCCAACGACGTGCTACACATGTCAGCAGGTCTGCATGTCATGGAAGTAAAAAATGATGCTCGCGGCCCATCGACTGAATGCTGGAATATAGTTTTCAGAAGTACAGTCTTAGGTCGAATATTAATTCTTTTATAAGATATAAGTCTTTTTCCGATTTTTATAAGATATAGGATATTTCGTGTAGCCTCGCTGCGAATTACAATGAACTGTTTTGGCAAGAGAGTGCTTGTCTTAACCACCGCAAGTGGTTAAGTGTAATAATTAGATTGGGCATACATATCTCCGATTTCCCTTCTGCCCCTGAAGAAAATGATGAGCAAAAGGATCATTAAGGGATTGCCCGAAACTTCGGCATCGCGAGAGGTGTGTGCAGGTTTCTCCGCGATTTTGTCGAGTAAGATTTGACCACCACAAAATAGGAAGGAAAGCAACAGTCAAGGATCCTCTTTTCCAGATTTCAACGTCCACGAAAATGTTTGGCACACACTGACAGATTTATGAGCACCAAACCCATATATGAAACCAATTTCATAGAAATCAGGAGACAAACCTACATTTCTAAAATTTCAGACAATGAAAAGCCTCTGGAGAATATCATTTAAGGCGAACTATTTCCGTTCGAATTTTGTGTTCTATGCGAGTTAAAAACTGCAAAAAGGCAAAACAATATATATATATATATATATTATATATATATATTAGGCAATCGAAATCAAATAAAGCTTATTTGGAAACACGAATTCCGAGAAAATTCAAACACATCCTATTCAAAATAGCAAATATTGGCAGACTTGAGAGACTTTCATGTCTTTTCCGAGAAGATAGGTTCCATATTCCATAGGATGATATTTTCAGAGAAACCCAAGGCTAGATATTTGGAGAAATGAATGTATTAAAAATTCATGCTCCCGGAAGATGCTATTTCCCCTTTTTTAGAAAAGTTCTCGGAAAATTCGCCTCGTCTGCTCAACGTAATGATGCTTGGAATGTTGGGAGGGGGAGGGGGAAATGACACGAATACCAGGTAATAAAATATTGGTGATCCAGTAGGGAAAAGGAAATACGCCTCGTCTTCCAAGTAGAAGAATGATTACTTATTCCTTACTTATCGTAGTTCCATTATAGTTAGGCATCCGTAATAAGAAAATTATTATTTAGTTCATAGCGATTTCCGAGGAACTTGGTAATTATTTGGATTCCTTATTTGTTCTCACTTTTGAATAAACGATAAACCTTTATCCTAGTTACCTCTAATTTTCCACAAATTCCGAAAATTTCGTTGAATACGCGGAAGTTGAATTAAAAAAAGGTAGAAATAATAATGAAGTAGCGAACTGTTACTTGTTGTTTTGAATCTTTTTTTAAACAAAGAATTATATCTAAATTCGGCTTTAAAGCGCAATGCCCGGAAATTTTATAGCAAAGGTTACTGTATTTTTTAAACTCTTTTAGTTAGAGTAGAAGAAATAAACTAAAAGCGGTAAAACATCTTTTCTATAAGCAGGTTCGAAGAATTTAAACGAATAGTAATACTTTTCTTAGGCATAAACTTGCGAATGAAAAAGGAAATTTTATTTTTGGGGAAATATCAAAACACGTCCCACACACACCCGAGAAGGAAGTAGAAAAGGGAGAAATTTTCAAAATTCATCGTTAACTTCAGTAGTTATTGTACATTATCTATTTACAGAAGACTTTAATGATTAAACTCGCATAAATATATTTTGAGAATAAGAAAGTTAACGAATTCGTATTTTATAGAAATTTCTCATTTTATATTATTATTATTACTTGGAATAAAGTCATATAATATATATCCATACATCGCCTGCTAGAACTCTTTGTTTTTTCGGAAGTTTCATAAATTTTGAACAGATAATTAAAAATATTCAGTAATTCGATGAATAAAAAGTTGAAAGTAATTTTCAAAAAAAATCACACTCAGATTATTTTAAAACAATCTTAATCTCTTCTCTTCACAATCATGACACGGAAATGAGTTATTTAGTAGAACAATTTCCGAACTGAAAACATCAAAGCCAGTAGAATTGGTGGCGTTTCTTTTATTCTCCCCCCCCCAAAGCAAGAATCTTCAAAATTTGAAAGACAAAAATATTAGTTATATTATATATATATATATATATATATATATATATATTTCTTAAATTATTGTTTGCAAACAAATCATTCTGCTCACAAATGTGATTATAAATTTCTATTTCCATTCGAAAACTCATTCATTTATGAAATATAATAAAAACTCGATTTAAATTTTCTAATTTGGAACAGCAAAATTCTAGTCAGACTTAAAAATTATTAAACAATAGAGAAAAATATGTGGTGGTTATATAAATTGACAAAAACATATAATTACAAAAAAATTTATAAATTTCCCAATTCAAAGTGTATGAAAACGATAATTCACCCATAACCAGTTAACTGTTTTTGATGAGTACTCGTCATGGAAAAATTACAACATATTGCGTTATGACGAGTTTATTCGTCAGGATATTTAATATATATATATATATATATATATACTCGTCATCACTAAATTTTTGCGACACAGTTTAGATGCGCATTTTCCGAACAGGTCGAAACAATTAACTGGATAAAGCCCAAAAATAACAATTTCCCAAAAATCGGGATTCTTCCCCAGGCCCAAGAAGAATTAACGTTTCAGACAGTGTTAAATAAACACCGTTAGGGAACTTTTACTTAACACTTGGAAAATATCGTCATCCAGATCTTTTTTTCTTTTCTTTTTCTTATTATTATTTCAAAGTAACTGCATTTTACGAGAGAATCAACATAACAAACGTGAAGCTATTTCGCTGATACACGGAACAATTCGGTTTACGACTTTTGACGAGGAGGAATCACTGTTAATCCTACTAAAAAAAAAAAAAAAAAAAACTAGAGTCGTCGTCGTAACTTTGTAAATCGAGGAGCAGGAATTACCAGGAAAAAGAGAAGACAGCAAAACAGTCGGTAAGAAGGCTTTTGTTTGAACAAGGCAAGAGCTGCTATTGGAATTCCCAGAAAGAGCATGGTGCATGCTTAGATCAAAGACAATGCACTTTGCCAAGGACATCAGTGACTAAATCTTTCTCTTCGGCTCGCTCGGTACAGAAGTGCCGGAGAACACCCTTTCTTACTCAGAAAGCTGGGGACAGACTTTTCCTCGTGTTCGGTAGATCGAGGTAATGACGGCGAGGAAACTGCGCTGGATTTATCTTTATTCGTATAGTAGTTCGAGTTATCATAAGATACGGATAATTGTCGGTATAAACCAAGACAGCATCGCATAATAGATTCTTCGAAGACTTCATTAAAATACTTTAAGGAAATGTGTTAACAAAATTGCAGTCATATGAGAGGAACATTTAGGATGATAAATATTTTATCGTTTTCCCACTGTCTATCAAAAAATATTAACATATATAATACGAATTATTAAAAAAGATTTGCTTTTTCCCAGCAGAAAATTGAATTTTTGAGGGAGGAATAAATAATAGGTCTGTTTATCTTAAAACAATTGTAATGGGAAGAGTAAGAAAAGAATAATTATATTCGCAGGAAAGTGAGGATTCATTTTAGTAGTTAGACAGCTGAAAGTAGATTGATTTGTCACAATTCTAAAGAACACTTTTCTTATTCTAAAATTTTTATAATAATCACTAATAAGAATATGAAAAAATGGTGTCATAGCCAAAATAGCAAGCTACATTCGACATACCAGTAAAGACGGTTAATACATCAATAACATAGAAACGGAAAATGTTAAGATGTATACTCGATACTACAAATCTAGGATAATGGATTGTAAAGAAATATCATTAATACTTTATTTCATATTTTATAAACGAAATATGACAATGGAGTGAGAAAAAAGAAGTTTTATTCCCCCGAACGCCATTTTCACTGCTACACACTGGTGAATGGAGACAAAATTTACTCATAACAGTTTCATTTCCAAGTAACCTATTTCGATAAATCATATGATTTTTATTTAATCAAATAACTATTCCAAACGAAAGCTAAAAATAAAGGTTCAAAAATTAAAAGAAGCAAAATTGTTTTTCGATCATGGATCACCGTTTTATCACTGAAAAGCAATTAGTGTTTTTGACTCGCATTTCAACGAAAAATGCGGCATAATTAAAATAATTTTTCGAGACAATTGAAGTAAGGTGAAATCTTTAGTAAGGGGTCTCGAAATCCGGCCAAACTGGGCACGAGACGGTGATGAGGTAACGTAAGCTTTTCAAACCTAACAACCGCAAGAATAGCCCCAGGTATGAGAGGAATTTCTCTGTATTCCAAGGCTAAGAAAACGAGTTGTGGCGAGGCCGGCCCGTCTGCCTTTTATCCCCTCGGATTTCAGGGAAAGGTCTTTGAACTCTCGTTACAGTGACCAGTGGTGAAGATGAGCAAGCATGGAGGGAAGGCCTGTTGCGATCTGGACTATCGGACACCGAGCATTCCTCATAATGGTTACAGTCAGGAACCCAATTCATGCAGCAACTTTTGCTTTTATTTAATCTTTTAATACTCATACATGCGTACGTTTAGCTTTCTTTAAATTAAAATTTGAATTTCTTTTTTAAGTGAAAAAAAAAATTTTTTTTTTCTGCCTTGCTAAATTGGAACCGACATAAAACAAAAATAATATAATTAAATAAAATTTGCAATACATTATCATTTAAAAAAATATATTCTTCAAGGGGTTAAAACAGGAATGCATACGAAATAATATTAAATTATTAATTGGTAATAAAACGATTTTTTTCGGTTACTTGAAGAAGTTAAAAATTATTTGAAGCATAAAAATAATTCATCAAACCATCACATTTTCATACTAACAAAGAATTAAAAAAATAGCATATAACCTAAAAATAACATTTATATCCAAATAAATCAAAATAATGATAAAATTCATTTCTAAGATGTTATTCCTAAATAAATAATATTTGCATGAAATCACGGGATGCAAAAGTTAAGCAAAACAAATTCAAATAAACAGCAAATTTATTTCATATAAGAAATCACCAGTAATATTTTTTTTTAATATTTGCTGCAATTGCAAAAGGAAATTAAAGTAATTTGATTATCAGCAATAAGAAATTTATATCAATGCTTAAATTTTAAAAACTTTTTTTTTGTTTGTTTTCTAGTCAGAACCAGCTATTCAAATTAAGCGAAATTCTTACAAGATATAGGTTTCAATAGCTGAACTAAAAAAAAGTATTAACAGTATGAGAATGAAAGAATCAGTCAATCATCTATAAATCAAAACCATACTGTCTGAAATGACTTCACACAATGTTAATTAACCATACTAACATTCGATCCAGATCAGCAAACCGAATACGTACTTTTCCAGAACTAATTTTTTTTTTCTTTCGTTCAGTTTTTACAAGAAAGTCAGCAAGCATCTATTTTTCGTAAATAAAGTATTTCGTATGTTTCAAAATCCCTTAGCTGACCAGAATAAACTTGACAAAGAAGAAATGGAGATAAAAGTAAATAAACCCATCTCATAGATTCGCCAAATAATATTTAAAAAAACATATATCTTTTAGTCCAAAACAGCGTAACAATCATTCTTCTGGTTTTATATTTTTAGAATTCCACACCTAATATCAAAAGTGACAACGTGAAAATATATATCGTGTCAACATGCTTGAGTGTAAATAAAGTAATGGTGAAAAGAATTGTAAAATATAAATAAAAAATAGTTAAAAGAAGTATTAAAGTCAGAGAAAATGGAAATAAAAATAAATTGCTGAAAATTAAAGTTTTTGACATTTAAAGTGATGTAAAAATAGTTTTAGCGCAATAAAATGCCTCCGAAGTTACTACAGAGAAATTTAATATTTGAATAATATTTAACTAGGAAAAAACTCTTTGCTTTATCATTGTCAGCCCGATAAATAATTGCGTACTAAATTTGATGGTTCCCGATTCAGCAGTTTCTACATATAGAACGCACTGAACTTTTACCATCAGAACTGTTACATTTTACTATATTATACAGCCTATAAACATAAAGGATTGTGATTGGTTAATTTTTATCATTCACTGCAAAAGCTTTAATGTGCTACCTTTTCAGGATAAGTACATAAAAAAAATTGGGAAAATTTCTGCATCCAGAACTGCCACAGTTTATAAACCTTTTCAAAGATGGCATGCAACAGTTAAACTGATCAATAAGGTGTGATAGAATGATTGTTATATATATATTCTTAGCATCATACATTATCCACAACATTATCTTTAAAAGTCGTTTTCCTGATTGCCATTATTAAAAAGAACTGAAATTTATTAAAACATACAAATAAACTACATACGTGCAGGAACGAAGAATTTTGAAATTTCATTAAAAAAAAATCAACTTAACGTCTGCATTTTTCGCTTAGTATTAATGTACATTACAAATAAAAATATATAATGCAGACACTACCATCAGGTATTGTTGTAGCATTCTACTCTGCTTTTAAATTATACGTCCAAGAAAATACCAAAAATGAAATTTAAAAAAATAAGTGATCTCACTTAAATTAAATTATACGTCCAAGAAAATACCAAAAATGAAATTTAAAAAAATAAGTGATCTCACTTAAATTAAATTATACGTCCAAGAAAATACCAAAAATGAAATTTAAAAAAATAAGTGATCTCACTTAAATTAAATTATACGTCCAAGAAAATACCAAAAATGAAATTTAAAAAAATAAGTGATCTCACTTAAAACATTTTTTAGAGATTAATACTACTTACAATGCAAACAAGCATGCATACTGTGAAAAAAAAAAATCTACCTTCTTCAACAAACTTTTAGTTTCACAGAATTAAAACAACAAAACTATTCTAGTTTACTTCCTGCATTTTATTTGCAGGCAATTTTAATGACGCAAGTAAAGAAGGGAGGGAAAAAGGAATTCTTTTTTTATAATAATAATAGGAATTGGCAACAAACTACAGATTCAACGAAAAGAGAAGCTGCAAAAACCGCAAATGATGTACATGACATCATCTTACCGTTTTGTTAAGTTTAAGTGTTTAGTTCGCAGAAACATTAAACATTAATCTAACTGTGATGCGGCCGAGTTAAAAATCTGAATCATTTTTTCTTTCAAATGAATAAAAATCTGAAACACTGAATATACTATAAGTGAATTTCCTCAAAGGACCTTTTAGCATTTAAAGTCTAAAATAACTATTTAAAAAGCAATCCAAGATGAACAACAATTTTTTAAATAGTTCATATATTGTAAATACTAAAATATTTCCGATAATGGCGATATTAAATGATTCAATAAAACTTAACAGAAAAAAAAAATCAGCTAGCTTTTCCTTTTAAAAATAAATAAATAAATAAATCGCAAAGAATATTTTATTTATTTATTCTGTTTAAATAAAGAAAGTTATTCAAATACTCAGAAATGTTCTTTCGCGGAAAAATATTAAGATTTATTTATGTAAATGATAAGGCATTTCTTCTGTCTCAAAAAAAAAAAAAAAAAAAAAAAAAAAACTTTTGATCGTTTATCAGATTTTGCTTCAAGTTTTTCTTCCTTTTTCTTTCTCTCTTTTTTTTTTAAACAAATGAAATCAATATTTAACCAGGCATTTTTTCCCTTGGATTTTGATTTTTAAACACATAATTCATGTCGAATTATAGGTGAATTTGAAAAATATTGCTTGTAAATTTTAAAATAGCCGTAACAGTTTAATTTTTTTATTTCATTTTCATTGGGCGAAATAAAATTAGCAACACATCCATTTTCTCATTTTAATATTATTAAAATTCGTTGAAACCCCCAGTTTCTATACACTTATAATCCACTTTCATCTTACACAATTTGCGATACATTTTAACAGATTAACTATTCTATTAAGACAAAGAAAAAAAAATCTATATTTAAATTTATCCATACAACGATCGAAATTCCACAGTCTTTAACAAACATAGATTCGATCGCATGTTTCTTGTAAGATTACAACAGTGGCGATAGTCTACATACTCTTTTTTTCCTTGAAACAATTTTTGCAGTTTGATAAAACGGTACGGAAGAAAATGCTTATTCGGCTAACGCATACAATACGCAATCTATTGTATGTATAAGACAAACGACAAAAACAGTCTACTAAATGAAAAAAAGAAGAAAAAAATCTTTGAAATTCTAATAAATGAAAAGGGCACTGTTTATGCCTTTGAAAAACGTTTTTCCCTTGGCAGAAATTTTCCGTTATTTATGGGAAATCCGTGTCCCAGTTCCTAGCATTTTGGTTCACTCGGTCCCACTCGTACACAGACACGCGTCTTAACAATACAAATAAAAAAAAAAGAAAATAAATAATAGAACAAAGGGAAAGAATTGGAAAAACTCTTCCTGTTTCTTTAGAATTTTGCTTGAATAAAATGGCAACATGTCAACTTTTGATGGAAAGACGTTGGGCGCAATATAAATCATTCAAATGGTTAGACGTTTGAAAAAGCGATTTGCGGAAAAGTGTTCAGTTTTTGGCGTGCATTTTCTATTAATTTTATGAGAAGAAAGAAAAAAAAGAAATAGCATTCAGACTGACACGATTTTTTTTAGTCATTTTAAGTTTAACAAACAAAACAGATTATATGTGCAAATAAATAAATAAATCCTAATAGAAGCAAGAAAATTTAACTGGAAGTTAAAGTTGGATTTCCAGCTGTCTCATTTCACTTAAAATGAAAACAAATGCAATTCAAAATCTGTAATTCTGTGAAGGATGTAGTTGCAATCAAAAGATAATCCAAACATTGACTCCTAGAGACTATCAGAATTTCAATGCACATCCATAAGCTCAAGGTTAATCTAAAAAAAATTCAGCAGAAAAGCCAACGCCAACAGCAACTTCTTAGTTTGAATATTGTTGATCTCAAAAAAAATAAAGATAAGTAAATAAGCTTCTTTCGTAAGAGCATTGCCTTGTGCAACAGAAAACTCACTGTTCTAAAATAGATCCTTGAAGTTTATTTACTAATGGTCCATAAAACAAGCATTTATAAATGAAATATGAGCACTATTTAATAATATGCTTGATTAGAATAAATTTTCAAGAGTTTATTTTTTTTACTGGTTATTTCAATGGAAAAATTTCTAATATCTTTAAAATAATTAAATTTCTAATATATGCAAATATACAGAACATCCTTATAAAGTATTTCTGAACAAAATAAATTCTTCCAAAAAAAAAAAAAAAAACTATGTTTCTTTGTTAGTTTGGAGTGGAGATTATTCTTTTATTATTTTG
Organism: Argiope bruennichi; assembly: GCF_947563725.1. Lineage (NCBI taxonomy): Eukaryota > Metazoa > Arthropoda > Arachnida > Araneae > Araneidae > Argiope > Argiope bruennichi. Next base: position 19,105,663 of record NC_079155.1, read on the forward strand.
AAACTTAGCAGTAAATGGAATATTTTAACTGCTGTACATATTGCGTTTTCTTGGAATAATCTCTTTCTACTACAGACTACAATAACATACTATTGCAACGATGCACAAAAAGCAAAGACATTTAGTTTTATCAGTATTTGGATATATCAGTAAAATTTAAATAACGATTTTTAAAAAAAATGGCTATACAGTATATTTACAGAATGCATGTACTACAGGCACTACAGATTCGAAGTTAATCGGAAACAATCTACCTTAATTCTAAAAATCACGCATAAATGTTTAAGAATCCTACATAACTCATAATGAGGTCCGAGAAAAATCACCAAGATAAGCTCTGAGTGGGAAAGCAAGCGAGCCTTTTGTCTGAAAATTTCTATTCAGACAACCCATCATTATCGTTTGATTTTCCAAGTTCTCAAAAAAATTAATCTTCGAGGCACTTAGCGAGAATGAGCCGAGACAACGATCGCTTCAGAGAAAAGGCGATAATAAGCGAAGCGGAGTTTTTATCAATGAACGTAATCCCTGCCAGAGGAAAAAAAAAAGTAACGAAGAAAACAGTCGCCTCTTAACAATTTTCATCAGTTACAACTGGTCGTCAATTTCATCACTGTCTCGCATCTTCTTCGCCTGGCATTGAACTCGTTTACGCCAATGACGTCATTAAGAGATGCAAAAGGCCGTCATCCACATGATTAGTCCACTTGATCACCAAAAAAGCACGCTTCTTTTTTTTTTTTTTTTTTTTACCCCCATAGATTTTATTTAAAATACCATTTTAGTCACAAATGCGTAAAATGCAAAATTTTTACAATAAAACAAATAGTTTATAAAATCATAGTGATACATCCCTTCAGATGAGTAATCCAAAATAACAGCTATAGCAACGTTACTTAATACTTATATTTTATCGCCACAAGTCCAGAATACACACACAAACACACAATTAAAAAAAGGTGAAATATTAATTTTTATTTTTGTTCTGAAAGTTTTTCTTCAAGTTACTAGAAAACAAAAAGTTTCTTGATTGATTACCGGCTAACATATCCATTTTAATTACTGATATAAGTTATTCAAAGCCAATGCATAAACTGGTAGTTACTTTTTCTTATCTAAAAGACAAGAATTAGAAATCACAAATAAAGCTATCCAATAAATAAAAGCCAAAATTTCAGAGCAAAATAAAATAGGTTATTATTTTATTATCTAAAAATATATTTTATTAATTATTCATAACAAATGCTTATTAGCACTTTTTATATGAAATGAGATATGACGATAAAATTTAAAGACATATTTAAAATTAAAAAAAAATTTGGATATGTTTTTGATATTTAGGATGCATATCTTCCATTTTTAGAAAAATCTATATTGCCATTTAATCTAAATTATACCACAATTAAAAAAAATATTTACGCATTGATTTAGCTGCTAGGAAATTACTTTAATCAGAAAGCGAATTTTTCAAACTCAATCCACTTCGTTAATTTCATTTCTTATGAAGGAAAAATAAATAAATAAAAATAAGATTCCTATTTATAATTTTTATTTTTACGAAGCATTAATAATTCAAAATGGTTGCCATAGAAACCAGCTGAGACAGATGATGAGCTAGAAAAGAGGAAAATGCATAAGAACCAATTTGTTCCACAGATTTTTTTTTTTTAAAATTTTCTATTTAAAAATAAAATTTATGTATTTTTTTTTTAAATGTAGATACATTAGAGGAAGAAAAATTTTAAAACAAACTTTAATTTGTATGTTGAAGATTAAATATTTTTTGACAGGTTGTAAAATTAACTCATTCAAAACTCTCTTTAAAACAAGGGAAAGGGAACAAAGTATTATAATAAGAAATAGTTAAAATTAATATAATAGCATGTACATTTAGATTATTTCTCATCAATTTTTAATATAATTACAAAGAATAGTTCAAAACGACAATTAATTTGTACCTGTTGTAAATGCGAAAATTGATACAAAATATTAATAATATACAAAATATATTCAAGAAGATCACATTTAATCATTTTTAGGTTTAAATACATATTTTCTATCATAAAAGTGTGTTCTGAAATCTTTATATTCTTACAAAAAAATTCTTACATTAAAAAAAAAAAAATTCCAAACGATTTGCATCACGAACATATTTAATTTATTCTTATGTGAATATAGAATCCATAACTTAAGCAATATACGAGAGCCTGCATACAATCTTTTTTTATTTTTTTATATTCCAATACTTTAATATTTTAACAAAATTTCTAAAAATTTATTTTTTGAAAAAGATTCATGAGAACAATGAAAGAAATATCCCTAGTTCTTTAAATAAAAAAAATTAAGATTCTAGAAAGTGATACTTAGGAAACTATCAGAAAAGAAGGTGAAAAATGGAAAATTATTCAACGATATAGTACTAATATCAATTAAATACGTTTAAGTTTCTGATAAATTGGATTGTCATTAAAATAAAATGAGATAATAGAGATATATTGCAAAAAAAAAAAAAAGATATACACAGATAGATTTAAGAATTATATTTTTATGATAAATATTAAATACTTATTTTAAGAAGCAAACTTTGAATGCAACATAAAGAAATGGGTAAAAAGCATTCGAAACATACTTTTTTACTAAAGTGAAAATTCTTAGAATTATAGTTATTTTATTCTAATAATAAGCAGAAAGCATTAAGAATTATTCCTATAACAAATCGCAAATGCATAATCTCATTGCACCGTTTTGTTAATAAAAATGAGAAACAAACTTCCAATAAAAAAATTTTTAAAACTTACCCATTAAACAAGAAAATATCCCGAATAATCCAAGCGCAGCATTTTTGTACGAACACAAACGCAAATTCAATCAAGAAAGAACAAACATATATTCATTTCCATTTAAAATAAACGGGGCATTTATCGTTTGCAAACTAAAGAAGTTTTTCCAAGTTGCCAACACACATTGTGAAGTTTTATCACAGTTGGAAATTATCAAGAGGCGCCTGAATAGTAAGAACTCCGTCTGACTTGCCGACTGACTGTACAATGAGCGCAGCGTACACGAAATAAAAACTACACTACGCTGCTTTCATCACTTCCACTGATTCTTAGCGCGGAGATTTTACTGAGAAACGCCGCTCTCTTCGCAGTTCTCGGAACATCAGGGTGTTGGCGAAATTCGACATACTCGTTTGCTTTGCAACCCTGCTCGCATGCGGGGAAATTGCTATTCGCGGTTCAAGAATATCGTAGTACGGGTTTTTTTTCTTTTTATTAGGTCTTTTTTAAATTAGATTTATCAATAGACTATTTTTCTCGCCAGTGTGAAGTTGTCTGGATGCTTCATGGAGGGAAAATTTGAAATCATTTTCACATCGTTCGTTCTGAAAGTATGTTTGGCACGCTTTAGAAGAAAGATTTTTTTTATTATTTCGTTTGTTTATTTAAATAGTTAAATTGATGGTCCATTATTCGTTTTTTAAAATTCATATTAAAAAAATTGTACAAAAAAGAAATAATGTTTGTTTACTTCATTGAAAGCAATATTTCAGCTGAGTGTATAAGTTTTGCCAAAAATGTGGAATAATAATAAATAAAAAATTACATAACGTGGCAAGTTGTATTTAATAAAGATTCGAAGTAATTTATACATTCGTATGTCACAAAATTCATTAATTTTAGACATAGGAATTTTTTGATATAATAATTTACCTAAATGAATTTTTTTTAAAAAATCAAATTTTTTATTAACTAATCAATAAAATATGTGACCTACAAAATGAAAAGCGAAATATTAGCTTATAAAATAAAATACGATTAATCGTTTTAAAAATTAATCACAATTTTTACAAATAATTTTAATTTTTTTAAAGATTGAATATATTATATATTTTTTTGATGAATTCCTATTTAAAAAATAAATATGCATCTTGCAAAAGAAATAGATTTTGAAATCTGACAGTTTTACTTATTTTATGTCTGGATATAGAAATTTAAGTTACTATTTTTTATCTTTTATGTATGCATTTGTATTAAAATTTATTCATCAATTAAATTCATTGCATTAAAATTTATTCATCTGCAATAGTCGTATTAATAAATGGTCACTCATTTATGGTAGTCTATATATTTCTAACTTTGAATATCTTTTTATTGCCAATTTGCTAAAATGCAGTATTTTCCCACAAAATAAAATGTTAAAATAGTTTTTTTTTTCTTAGCATTTACACAATACAGTTTAGAATTGTTAGCATTTAGAATACAGTTTAAAGAAACTAAACACTATATATTTAAACAATTGATACTCTTTCCTATAGAAGCAATAAAATCTTCATTCCATATTTTACTGAATTATGCTATTAAGCGTTCCATAATTTAATAATAATTGATCATAATTCCCATCGTGTTGACCAGAATTTTAATCAATTTATTCATTTCAATATCCTCTGTCAAACTTCATTCTGAAGTGTCTGAAATACATAGCATTAGAGGTATGCTCCAAACAACCGATTTTTTTAGTTAGCAATGTTTGCCATATTTGGCTGCTTATGCTTTAAATAGAAAAGCGAAAAGGCGCCTGAATGCTTTCCGTCACGAACAATTCTGATCCGAACGCTTCGAATGAAGGAAAACAAACCTTTATGGTTGCTATAGAGGAGACTTCTCAGGGTCGAACTCTTACTTTGGCTTTTATTCAACGGTTAGCATCAATTGGCGGAGTAAAACACAGCCAATTTAAACATTTGGCGTCCAGATAAGTATCCGGTTAGTGGGTTTTTTTACATGATTAATTTCATACGAATGAAGTTGAATACATCAAGTTTATGTTTCAATAAAATTCAGAATATATGTTTAATATTGACGATGTACACCCAATTTAAATAATCTGAAATATTTATCTGAATAGCATTCATTTTTCTAAATATAAATGATTTACTTTGATTAATAAATAAGCAAGATAAGTTGTCGCTCGGTATACATTCACGAATACTTAAAAAATTAAAATAAAACTGGCGACTTCAAAATATAAATTTTTGTTAACATTTTTTTCTGCGATATAATGAAATATATTTTTCGTTGAAATCTAGGAAATAGAAGTTTAGAAATCGATTTTTAATATTATTTCATTTCTAAATTTCAGAGCAAATAATTTTAATTAAAAACCTGATTTATACTTTTAATAGTTTTTATCGAGCTATTCTAAATTTCAAGGAAAATGAGAGAAGTTTAAAATATTTTCACACAAATTATACTATGATAAGAATATTAATATAATTTTGGAAAGTTTTTAAAAATTTAATTTTTAGCAGAATAATTACTTTTTATTAATAAATAACTCATAATTGAAGCATAAATAGTGATGCGAATCAGTATTCAATCGTTACGATCTAAATTATTTTGTTTCAAAATAACAATACCCAAGCAATTATAAATAATTTATACAATACCTAGTACAGTTATTTAGTATTTATCGTGTACAGTAAAGTTACTTGAAATAAATTAGACTTATTTTCTATATAAATTTGCAAGAAATGAAAAAAAAAAAAAAAAAAAAAAATTCGAAGCAGTTAAAAAAAATTTTCTTTGTAAAGATTTTCAAATTATTTACTTATTTAATTTGTTTGACTTGACTAAACTAACATATAAAAATTTTAATATAATTGACTAATTTTGAATCCTTCTCTTGATTCGAATTAAGTAAAGAGTGAAGATAAATATTGGCTTTAATCAAAAACGAATTTTATAAATTAAATTTCTAATAAAATAATTTTTAATTAATGATATGTGAATAATAATTTTAAAAACTTGTTTCTAGTTACTGATAGATGTATGTTTTAGAATGGAATCAGAAAAATTATCGATAACAGCATTAATAAAACCAATCATAGAAATTTAAGCAATAAAAGAAGCGAGAAAGAAAAGATGTACATAATTGCAGAAAACGTCATATTTCCACTTATTTAAATACACATAAAAAAAATACACATAAAAAATACACATAAAATAAAAATACAAAAAAATACAAAAAAAATACAAAATACACATAAAAAAAATTCATTTCAGGTTGACTTTATTTATTTAGATTAGAAAAGAAATTCAGAATTTAAGTTCTACTTCATCGTCGCTCACAAAAATATGAGAATCGCAGGGATTCATTTCACTTTAATACCCTAGTCTCTCAATAATCCGTCTATATCTTATTAAAGAACTGCTGGATTATCCAAAACGCAGGACAAGCAGAGGTATATTAAAATGTATTTTATCGTTATTAAAATACTATATACTATATTTTTGGCAAAAAATATACAAAAATACACAGAAAATTATACTCTCTTTTAAAATTAATGGGTGGGGTTTCGAGATTTATGAAATTGTTAATTGTCCTAAAATAGGGATATTCAAAACTTCATAACTCGGTAAAATTTGATTGCAAAAGATAAAAAAAATAATTTTAAATTTTTACTAAAAAGTTGGAGAGTCGAGCATATTTCGCTGAATATTCTAGACTCTCTTTACGACCAAAGGGCGTTGCTTATAGTATTTAGGACAGTAGTATATTTATTGACTAAAATAAAATATTATTTGCTTCATTTAAATCCTTTTGAAGGCAAAACTGAAAACTGAATTTTATGATGAGCCAGAAAATTTGTTGTTGAATAATTCTTTGAAATATTGCATACAGTATGAAAATTAGTCTGTAGTGCATGTACGATTTTAATGCCAAACGACTGTGTTTTCTGCACTCATATTTTTGAGGGGAGGGGGACATACTTGGTTTAAAAAAAATTGTATTAATTGAAATTCAATCATTTACACTTTAATTTAAAGTTCAAATTTTACTGGAGCTAACAGAAAATTAGAGATAAACATAACACTATGAACAGAACGGTGTAAAATTTCAATAATGAGTATGAGTTATATAGTTCTAAAATTTAAAGCTTAAAAACATTTTGCTGATGAAGCTATTCAGAGACGAAATTATTTAAAATATTAACTGAAAATCTTAGCGAGTATTATTCTTGACGAACCAGCTGATCGCCAAAGGCGGATGGAATTTTAATAAATTTCTTAGCTTAGCATCATCAATTTTCCAAGCTTTACAAAAACTGAAGGATACCGGATTTTTCTTCTTTTTTTTTATGAACCAGTAATGAATATTTCTGATTTTTTTTAAAAAGCCACATCTGATGGCAAAATATTATTTGATGGTCATACTGGATGTGAAATAAAGAAATATTCGTTATCATTTCTCAGAAAAAAATTAGTGTTGCGTTGTTTTTGTAAAGTTTGGAAACTTGAAACAGGTGGCATGGCTTGTTAAATGACAATTATTTGTGCTTTAGATGGAATTTCAACCTTCTCTTAATAAGAAATTAATATGTCAGTATGCCAGCCATATTCACTGTGAATGATATTTTTCCATACGATTTTCGGTTTCGAATTCATTTAAGCACACAAATTAAGCACACAAATGAATTCGAAACCGAAGTGCTTAAATGAATTCGAGTGCTTAAATGGATTCGGTTAACGTTTCTTGAACATAGCTTCAGAGTCAAGAGCTTTTTCATATTAATCTACTAATAATAAAGACGAAAGTGTGAGTATATCTATGTGTGTGTGTGTGTGTGTTGACTCGCCAAGAACAGATCGTTTGACTTTGAGTTACTAAATTTGGCACGACTGTACTTTGGAGAGTGAAAATGACTACATCGGAGCAAATATTTTGAAAAGATTGTTTTTTTTTAAAGAAAAGGCAGAAGTAGATTTTTTACCATCCAAGTTATTGTTTTCAAATTCCTTTCAATCCTTTGATAAAAACATTGAAATATCGCATATTGAAGCAACCTTAGATAATGACTTTATTGCTATCGCTCAATTCAGGATTTATTGCAAAATAAATAATAGTAACTGTTACAAAAAAAATAAAATACAAACAGGTTCATTACAAAATTTATATTATTGAAAAACTTTGAATTTTTAAACAATTACCAAAAGATTATATTAGTAAGCTGATTTTCATTAGAAAGGTCTGTGTGCACAAAGTATGGGACGTGGGTAAGATTATTCAAATAGCACGGCTTTAATGGCTATGGCGATTTGAGACATACTGTTTTGCTAGTGGAATCATGAAGTTATTATGTCTAAGAAATTTAACTGAAATTACAGTGGTGGCCAAAATTGTGGACACTTTTGAAAATTTTAATGTTTTCTAACTTTGTATGCTTATAGAAAAGGTAACACTTCACAAAAATGCAAACTCTTACATATCATTTTAAAGAGAATTCAATGCTGATATCAATACAAAAAGCAGAATTCAAATATTTGCAATGAAAAAAAATTTAGAGGCAATAATTATCGAGATACCTTAGATGCTGATGACTGCAGCGAGTTATCAGTACTTAGTAGGGTAGCCTTTATTTTTTATAACAGTTTTGCTTTGATGTTTCATTGAGCTGACGACAGTTTTAAGCTCTTCCTTCGTTATTGCATGATGCCAGAAAACAATTATAGCCGCAATTAATTCTCTTTTATTTGATGAACGCTTCATATGTATAAGAGTTTTCAAAAGGTGCTATAAGTTCTCGATAATTTTGTTTCCTGATCATGATAACAATTCAATGCTCTTTGTACTAAACCACTCTTTCGATATTTTTGCTGTGTGGCAAGGAGCTGAATCGTACTTTTGTTCTAGAAAAGTGTCAATGTATTTCCTTGCATTTAATGATCAATTGATAATATGAAAGAGACCAGTACCTTCTTCTGACATGTATGACCAAATCATAACACTAGCCGAGTTCTTCATAGTTGCCAGAATGCAGTCAGGATGTAGCTCTTCGCCTATTCTTTGTCTTACATATTTTGGCCATCACTACCGAATATTTGCTTCATTCAATATATAACAATGACATTCTTTTATCCTGAAGACATTGTCTTTTTGTTCTTCTGTCATCAGAAGATGCTGTGCATTTTTTTCAGCCATTTTCTGCTTTGTTTTTTATTGAATTTGTCTCCTGATAACATAAACAAAACTTTCGAACTCCAGATGTAATCACTGAACCACCCACTTGCCTTGCAATTTCAGCATAGAAAGACCCCATTTATGTAACGCAATAATCTTAGCTCTCTTTCTAGGTGTCAAAATATATTTCTTTATTTGATGCCATTGCTTCTTGACTAAATAGTAGAAATATTTACAAAAATTCCAACTATATATTAAAAAGTTTAATAAAATTTCTAAATTGCAATTTGATTACATAAAAAACAGTTTTCCTTCTACAGAAAAAAGCACAATAATGACTTGTTCCAAATTTAAACGCGATGTCAGCTTCTGCTATCAATTATTATCATTTGATTGGTTCTAAGACCAAGAACAGTGATTTATCAGGAAAGTTAGAAATTACAATCCACTTCATCACTATTTGCTATTCAGATTAAAGTGAGAATAACTATTTTTGTATTGCAAATATTTGAATTTTGATTTTTATATTAAAATCAGCATTTAATTCTCTTTAAATTGACATGTAAGAGTTTGTATTTTGTGAAATGTAACATTTTCTATAAGCATACAAACAGAACGATTTTCAAAAGTGTCCACAATTTTGGCCACGACTGTAAAATTCCGATGTTTTTTCGTATTAAAGTAAATACTGAATTGACATTAAATATAGTATTTATAAACTGAAAAGTTTATAAAAATTATTTTGAAATTTGAAAAAGTTAAATTCTGATCTGATCGGGGATTCAGTAAAATTCCGATCTAAATTCAAAATCCACCAAGTCTTCGAAAACTATGTCCAGATAGATTCGAAAACAAAAGTAATTATTTAAAAAAAGTTTACTAAAATGTGACTTTAACAAAGCCAAATTAAATCGCAAATTATTATTATGACTCAGTTTCAGTTTTATAATTTTTATTTTAATTTCGATATACCAAGATCAATGAAATATGATATTAATTGAAATTTTTTAGAGAAAAAAAGTGAAACAAAATTTGATTTTCTCTTTGTCGTGAAAAGCTAGTTATTTTTAGCTTCAATAAAAATAATTATTCCCTCCGAAACGTATTTTTACTTTTAATAAGAGAAAAATAACTAAGACTCTAAGCTCCAAATTTAAGGGAGAATAAGTCGACTCTATTTATTATTAGGAATTCTAAATATGATTATCTGAAGTTAGTTTAAAATAATAAAGGTTCGCAAAATATAAAAAATGAAAAGATAATTTTTAAAAAATGAAATCTATGATCGCAAATTTAGAGTTATGTGAGAACATTATTATTTTTAAGTCATTGTTTTAATTAATTTGTCATTAACCAGTTTAAGCCGGTTTGAAACGATGACGAGACTTCTCTATCGGTTTCTATCCCACCCGTCTCTCTCTCTCTCTCTCTCTCTCTCTCTCTCTCTCTCTCTATATATATATATATATATATATATATATATATATATATATATATATATATACAAATGATAATTTTTTTAAACTTCCATTTTCAATTTTTCTAGCTGGCAAACAAAGTTTTGGAGCTCGACCGATTTTAAAATAGCAAAAAAAAAAAAAAAAAACCACACACTTTTTTTTAAAAATATCGACGCATGCGTACTCACATAGTCTCGTTTTTGTTTCAATCCGGTTTAAACTAGTTAATGACTTAAATTAATTAAAACAATTCGTAAGTATTCAGAGAATGAATAATTTGGAAATCAAGTTGTAACTTTAATTGGCGATAAATTGCCAAATGTGACAACCTTCTGCAGTATTTTCTAATAACCCTAAAAGCAATAAATCTTAAATTTTATAAGGGGTGTAGTGAATAAGACTCTTAACGGCGAGTATGCGAGTAAGTTTCGAGGAGACAGTTCTCGTTGGTTTCATTTATTCCGTTTATCGTTAAAAAAAATGTATCCAGAAAAAAAACTAAGTTCGTATTCAGCTGCATGTAGCACAACTTTTCTGTTATTACGTATCTTACTATTTATTATGTATCTTATATATTTACTATATATCATATATAATTAAAACTTCGTATTTCTCAGAGCTAAAGAGAAATTATACAACAAAATAATAATTTAGGCACTATCTGATTTAAAAAAAATATTATAAAGAAAAGCAGTAAAGTTTAGGTTTTTAAAAACAAATTGGTATTCTGTAGACTGACTGATATTTTAAAGTCGATATATCATACCGTCTTATGAAAACATAACGTCCATTCTAATGGTTCCATTTCATATAATAGCAGTCTTGAAACGCAATAAGTCCTTTTAACATTAGTAACCTCAATTAGCTGTTCTTCAAGCTCAAGGAACTTTATAAAACATAATATCGATAATATCCAAATGAATTCGATAATATCCAATAAAAATTTCGCCGAATCTCGCGATTGTAGTTATTTAAAACGTAGTAATCCCTTCTAAAAAAGCTTTTTATGACCAGTTTCACAAACGGCTATCAGACGACCATTAACTGATAGTTTTATATTTCGTACGCATATGTCTCGTATGAAAAGTCATACAATCCATGCTGGTGCGGAAATTTAAAAAGGAGGCTCCAGCTCAAATGTCACTCTCGTCCTCTGACCGCCGTTCAAAATTACCCTAATATTACAGTATTGGGAAGCAACATTACAAATTCATAACTATATAGCAGAAAAAAAAATTTTGGATTTAATATTTTAGATATTTCCAAATCCGAATACACATTTTTGGAATAACTTCTTCTTGTGAAATTAATTCATAAAGACGCTCGAAATTTGATTGTCATCATTGCCACAAAACTGCAGATCTGTATAAAAATTCAGAAAACCGACAAAGGCAAGCATTTCTGTACGCCTGTGAGTAAAGTAAGCCAAACGGAATAAACTAGATAGCTGATAATTGGCAAGTAGTTTTATCACTAGAATTATATATCTGTGCAAATTCCGGCTGTATAGGCTTTTTTATTTGTATTTATATAAATGTAACAAGTTAGGTGGAGTTGTTTCGGAAATGTTTAACACTGAAATGATGACGACGAATGAAACTTTGAATCAAAGCCAATAAAAGATAGATTTGCTATTTAGATTTGTGCATTATTGTTTTTATCAAGAGGTATTGTAATTGGATTTTTTTTCTTTTTTATAGCTATATATATATATATATATATATATATATTAATACTCGAGAAAGTGGAAAATGTTCCTTCCGATATTTCTATAAAATTCAATTCATTTAAAAGTATTTGTCATTAATTGATTCAATTATTTATTTAAATGAATTAATTTAGCTATCAACTAAATTTTGCTCGCCGCACTTGTAAATTTGTTTGACAAAGTGATACGGTATTATTAATTATAATTATTTTCCGATCTGCGAAAATAATTATTATACTTCTGAGAAAGTATTCGTTAGAAAAATATACATCTTTAGCAGAATTCATATTTTTTTTTTCAAGTAGCAAATCATTTTAGAAGAGCAAACGATTTAAATGTTTCTTTAGTTAAATAAATCTGAATAATTCATATTTATTTAAGAATTCCCAGAACTGAAGATATGTTATATTAAATATTAATATATTCATTAAAAAATCTTACTGGACCGAATTGATGATTCAAATTAATAAAATATACATGTGTAAACTTTTAATTGAAGAATACTTTAAGTGATATATAGCGTATTTTTAAATAAGCGAGATTCACAGAATAATTGTTTTCTGGATATGATACTGATTTAATGTAATTTTCATGCAAAATACGCAAAGGATAAATAATATGATTTGTTCCAAATTATACTATTTCGTATAAAATAAAATAATGAAACTTAAATGAAGCATTTACTTTCAATAAAAATAAATAAAGAGAATTAAAAGCAGGAAGTGGTAAACAATCATTTCTGCATTTATATATCATAATTAATCGGTAGCTTCTAATATTATTAGAATGTGAAATTTGGAAAATGTTCTCTAGGTTTTTGAATCCTTAGCTTTTAAAAATAAGTATATTATTTATAGAGACTAAATGTAAAACAGATAAGGTCTGTAACTATCTACGATTATATATTTATTCAAGATACATTTCTTGCTGTATTTTCTGGATAAGGTAATTTCTTGTTGTCAAGTGATTTACCATGACAGTGTATTCAAATCTGCGCCAATTAAAATATCCTTAACAATTCAGAATTTGTTCCTTATTACTTATTTTTATGCTTTTAAATAGCTTATACATCAATCTGTCTATGTTTTTCTTTCCTTTTTTCCCCAATTGCCCGACTTGTTTGCAAGTCCACACCACTGACAAAAAAATCTTTAGATTGGATCGAAAATCTTTAGATCGAAAAATGTACGCATTTTTACTTTCTTGTATGTGTAGTATAGAGAAAGTATTGTAATCATAGAAAAATTCGAACTCGAGATTTTGACGAATCTCCACATTTTAGAACTTCTGAACACGAAAAACACATTTTTGGAAAACTTCTATCTGCCTTTGACAAAGATACATCAAAAACGCTTTCAGCTAGATGGATGAAATTTGGCCTACGATCTTTACCCCAAATTTACAGATTTCTATCAAAAACTTTTAGCAAAATCCTCTCAGAGGAAGTCTGTCTGACCGGTTGTTCGAATGTAAGTCAATACAATTCAAAACAAAGATAGCTACATAGATAAAATGCGGTACACAGATTAAACATCTATAGTGAAGACACTTATCAAATTTTGAGCCAAATCCAGTGAGGGGTTTGACCATCTCTCGGCTTGTATCTTCAGAAATATTAAGACATGATAATTCAAACACGCAATGATCGAAATATATTAAATTTGGTACAATATTTTGTGACTACAGTTAGAGCTTTTTGACAATTTTCTATTTCATTCGATTGGGGAAAAAGCAGATTCGATTTTCGGACGCTATTAACCAGATGCCAGGAATTAATCGCTAAAACACTCACCAAGAATGACAATAGATTAAATAAAAATTCTAAATTCACACCAAAAACAAATATTTCGTAGCTATTGCACGCCAAAGCCATGCAAAGCGTTCTTCGGCAAACACCTTCATTAGAGAATATGCGAGAAAGTTTCGGGGAGACCATTACCGCTAGTTTCCATCATTTTGCTTTGAAACATTTTTTTTTTTTAAATTTATAAATAAAACTTTTTGAAACCAGATACTGAAAACAGTTTTCTCGAAGATGCTCCACGGTTAAATTTTTTGGTTGTTTCTATTTCTCGTAATATTAATTGCTTAGTTTTTCTTTATTTATAGATTAAAGTAAAATCAATGAAAAAGGAATTTTGGAAATTAGATGGCCCCTAAGCCAGCAATATCTAATGGACTCTGAGATTTAATCCCAATTTTCCATTATTCCTCCTATCACGTTATTTTTTTTATTATTTCGTGACTTTTAAATTCATTTCTTAAATAATAGTCTGGGCAATTTCAGTGTTTTTTTCTAGCATTTAATATTTAACTGAAGGAAATAGGAACGCGCATCTAAATAAAGATAACGAATAAAATGCTTATATCATTTTTCTTGAACGTGAAGGGCAACTCACACACACAAAAAATGAATTTATAAATAAATTTAATATTCAAAAACGTAAATTAGAATTTCATTCAATGTGAGTGAAAACAATTAGATTAAAGATTTTTTTTTAATTTGGAAAAATCTTTCTTTAAAGATATTTTAAATTTTTATTAAAAAAAATTATTTTATTGCCAAGAACACAATAAAAGATAATTTGTTATTTTGCACAGGAACCAAAATTATAAATAAATATATACATAGATACTTATGTGTATATTTAATAAGATAGATAGATAAATATACACATAAATATGCATTTGTTGTATATTGATATGTATAGCTTTGGATTCAAAAAGTGTGAAAATAAATGTATAAAAAACAATACATTAAACATATGCATACTTTATAAAAGTCAAATTTCATTTTATAGATAGTTAAAAATAGATTATCATAAAATATTTATTGCACAAAATGCTAACGAATGTATAAAAAAAATCACTTCACAGTCTTTTTTCCAAAATTTGCATTTAAAATTTAGAAATACAAGACTTAAACGGTGATTCTAAATTTATACAGCTGTAATAGGCTTAGTTGAACAAGTTTTCAATTATATTAAAAGTATTCAGTTACTAATACTACTTAAGATTCTTTAAGAAACAAAGCCGATATTTAATCGGCTTTTAACTTACCACTTTATTAATTACCCCCAAAATTAATAAAGACGTAAGAGTTTCTGTAATATAAAGGATTTATAAAAGATAAGATCTAACTTTCGCAAAAAAGAATAAATTCATTTACTGGAAAACTTTGTTTATAAATTGATCGCAATGAATAAGTGAGCAGTGATTATTTGAATATGTTATAAACAATAAATATTTAATCAAATTTCGCAATTGAAATGCGTATGTTTTGTGCAATTGTCGTCTGCTCTCATTCTTGTAAATTAATTTCCTATTAATAATGCAAAATGCTTTGTGCAGTTATCGTCTGCTCTCTTTCTTGCAAATAATCTTCGGATAATTATGCTCATTTTGTTTTTAGGGAAAAAAATAAAGCATTAAAATAATTTTTAGAAATATTATTTAATTAGAAATTATGACACAAATGGTTTTATGTTTCATAAAAATAAAATTACTTAGAGATAAAAAGAACACTCACCCATTTAAAACAGCTGTTATATTCTTTCTTTAATAAATTATTATTTTGTTGTCATTATCCTTTCAGGAAGAAATTATCTTTTTGAAATTAGATCTGGAGTTCCAAATACTTCTAGAAAAAAGTCCGTTCAGATTTTCTGAGGAATATTCTTTTTTCTTTTCTTTTTTTCCCTATAAAAATCAAACAAAATTTTTAATAGACATTATTACATAATATTTTATTTCTGTGATTTTTAAATTATAATCATAGATAGTTAAATAAAAAAATTAAAGAAATTTTTTTATTGATTAATTTTTATATAACAAGCATATTTTATCAATACGGAAAAACACAGCACAAAAATTGTTAAAACTGTTACTGCATCCATGTTATGAATGAGCTGCATGAATTACTCTTCTTTTATCGAAAAAAAATAATAATAAGATATAATTTACGAATCTTTTCCTGAACTACAACCTTATAATGACATACTTGATCTTACAGTAGATATCTTTAAATTAGAGTCGGAAATTCAACATTTTTACAATTTTTCACAGAACAGCAATTTGACGTAGAAAAAAATGATTCAAATAATAACAAAAATGTAAAAAAAAAAGAAAAAAAAAAAAAAGAAGTTTATTCTCTTATTATTTTTAAATTGATTCGAAGAATTCTTTCCAAAGTTTTGTGGTTAATTCCATAATCACCGACTTGAAATAATTGATTAGAAGTGCGATCAAGTCCAAGATTTCGTTGAAAAGAATCTCCATTCTGAAGAGAGAAAGAGGAAAAAATATTATTTTCTAGGAAAAAGTTCCCGGAGTTATTTAAAAATTTAAATAAACATGACTGAGCGAGCAAATGTTTATCAAGTTTTCTGTCGAGAGACGAAAAATGATTTATTTTTTGTTCTTTAGCTATTTTGGGATTCGTTTGGACAATATTTGAAAAACGATATAGCCGCAGACGATTTCTTTTGTCAATTTTCCTTGTGATTTCAAAAAATATGAAGTTCGAAAAAGTTTTTAACTCTTAAAAAAAAAAAGGGGGGGGGGAGACTGAATTTTTTGATGGAAGCTTTTAATATGATATGATGAATAGGAAATATTTCCAGGAAACTTGATAAAAGTCTTCATTGACATTTTTTTGAAAGCAATACTTTCACTTTTTGCATAGAAACAAAATCGTATCACCATCTTTTGTGTGTATACTTTTGATTTTCTGAATGTAAGCTAATATATGAGTAATTATTTGAAAAAAATTTCTATTTGATTTGAGTATCAAAAAAAATTAAATATAATCTAAAATTATTTTTTTAATATGCATATCAGGGTAATATGTATATTTATATTATATGCAAATAATATAACATTAAAATTTTTTTATGTTACTTGCTAAAAGGAATGTGAACATAAGCAATTAAAAGAAATTCTTTCAATGCATATAAAATTAGGTAATTAATTATATTTTAATATATATTTAATAATGATTTTAATTCAATGTAAACATCATTATACTTCTAATCGATGTAAAGATCAAAATTACAAACTACTGATTTGTTTCCCTTGTATACAAATCTTTAGTTCCCCCCCCCCCCGACTATAATGAAATTTGATACACAAAACAAAGAAAAATCATAATCAATCTTCAAAAAACCCAAAAGTTTATTAAAATATATTAATTTACAATTACTTAAGTTTTCAGTGTTTTTCAGCTATATCTTCGAAAATCCTTTCTCACAAAAGAGATTTTTACACTGCTTTAAAAACTCAATCACCCACCCCTTTTTTTTAAATTAAAAAAAAAAAAAATCATTTCTGCGAAAACGTTTCTCTAATTTAATTTCATATACGATCTGTAACAATCTTTCTCATTGTTATGTTGAAATTGAAATTTGTTTTATTGCTCTTTCAAATTATTAAATCGTCTGCTTTTACCAATACTGAAATCAAAATTAAAAAAAAATGCTTTAGATATTAATTCTGAAATAAGTTTTACATTTCCAGTTCCATTTCGCAGTGTGTACACTTTTGAATTTACATATGCAATCATTTGTAGATTGATTCAATTAAATTCATATTTTCTCTATTTTATCATGTAATAAGACAATATTTAAATAAAAATGCAATTCATATTACTAATTTGACATCTAAGAATGTTAAATTCTAGGTGAACAGACTGGTCGCCAAAGACGGCTAATATTTATAATGCATAGAATTTGTATTTTTTATAAATTTATTTGTTCAGCATTTAGAATGATTACATTTTTTATCGAGTTGTATGCAGTTCCCTCAGCTCAATGGTCCTAGGCAGCTGTCTAGTCAGCCTATCTAGAATTCCATCACTGAGAAAAAATACAAGAACGTTGACAGTGACAGCCCTTTTAAGATAATTGCTATTAAATTTTTCAAAATTTGTTTCTAAGATAATGTTTATGATTTAATTGGCTTATATTATATATAATTTAAATACTAATTTTATATCAGATTAGCCCACATTAATTTCAATCTAAAATGGCCTCTTATTTCTTGCTTTAATTCCCACTACTTATTTAATTAATTCTACATGCCCTCAATAAAACTGCTCACCTTAGAGTTTTCTTACGCTTCAAGTAAAGAGATAAAAATCTTTAATGCTTACAACATTCTTTTAAAGATGACTAAATTTCCTTTTCTTAAGACTACATGTGTCAAAGAAATCCTTATAAAAATCTCATAGTAAAAGCATTGAATGGAAAAACGTTGGTTTCTTCTGCTCGTGTCGCGATGTTGACTGATGTATTTTTTACCACTTATTCCTTGTACGAAATTATGCCTCCCGCGTATATATGTTCATTAAAATGGGACACAGATTTTTGTTCAACAATTTCGTATGGTTCAACACTTTGAATCAGAAATACAAAATCGATTTACGTACTCTTTTCCTAAAGAAACAAATGCATGTTTAGTTAGTTATTTGGATGCAAAAATTTTCTAGAGCTATGGAAACAACAAAACATTAATCAATTACCAACTTGCATTATTAATTTTTTTTCTTTTCTTATTTACTATTTTTACTAAATACAAAAAAAAAAAAAATTACCAGTGATAAAAGAAGTTATTTCAAATGCCAGAAACCTATTAAAAAACAACAAAATTTAAACAATAAAGCCCCCCTCCTTTTTTTTTTTTGTTGTTGTTGAAGAAAAAGCCCATGCCACTGCAGTATTTTAATGCAATATTATTACTCATTTTAGAAATGAATTGCTCAAGTTGCACATCTGTTATTTAGTGAGGGGTATTTCCACTTGCAGTATCTAGCTAAAAAAAATGTAGAAAAAATATTAATAAACACAAAAAAATAAAAGGCAAAACGAAATAATAACAAGCGAAACAATAAGTAATTCACCATAAATAGTAAATAATATGAAACTAAATAAAAAATAAAAGTGATAAAGTAATAATTTCACACCATTTAATCACCAGTTAAATCGATAACACTTCAATTGGTAAACCCTTCAATTTACAAATGAAATGCATAATATATATATGGTGTGTCTTAATTTAAAATCTAATTAATTTCCTAATTTTTATCTTCAATTAGCACATGTTTCTTTATTCTAAAATTCTCTTATTTCCCAATCCAAATCCTTTTTTATTATTTAATTATTTCTAACACGTTCTGTAAAAAAATTGATGTCTATTGCAATTCTCGCACTTTGAGCGAAAGGATAAAAAATCCCTTACTCCTACGGAATGCATTCCTTTCAAAGATGTTCTAAGATTTCCTTTCCTGAATCGGCCTGTTTTAAAGAAATCTCTGAAATAATCTCTTAATAGAAGCATTAAAGGAAAAATTTCTCACACTGTCGCGCTTGTATTGTGATGCGAACATACGTGTTCCGCTGTTTAACCTCGAGTACAAACCATGCCTTCCAGTGAAAAAATAAATTGAAAATTCCAAATTTGTCTTTTTTTTTTTTTTTTTTTTTTTTTTCGGCTACGCATATTTAAAATTGGCGCTCTAGGTCATGCTGTCACTTGTTACTTCTGAAATCTTTGTATGTTTTATTTTTCGTTTGTGCTGTCACTAACATTTTTATAAGATCAACAGTTTGAGTATTAAAAAAAATTAATAATAAGGTTAATTGTCGACATCATGCAATCAGTTCTTTATTAGTTTACGGCATATTACGTTTTCCAAACCTAAAACCAATCGCAGTGTGTCATTTTCAAATGCGTGTTTTTTTTTGTTTTTGTTTTTTGCTCCGATTAATTTTTTATCGTCCGCTATATATATCCAACACATATGAAGGCGTTATGTCCACTATTTCTCATACCAAGATGTCCCAAAAAGAAATACTTTAACTCGAATATCTCTTGAAGAAATAAGTCATATCACTAACTCTCCAACTCGTCCGATGACACACAGATAAGTAAAACTGAATCGCCGGACCGCCGCAACAGCAACACTGGCGGGAACTGTGATTGAATCCTAAAGGCCATCACCGGCCACGGTACAACCTTTCCCGAAAGAAGTACGTCCCGTCATCGATGGGAGGTGCCTGATCCCCCACCTTTTTGTGTACCCTCCAGGGTGACGAGATCCAACCACCGTACCGGAAGCATCTCATCCTCTCTCCTGAAAAAATAAAGGGGGCAAAACAATATCAGAAGCAATTTAGAGTGAATACAAATTATAAAACAAAATTATCTTGTTAATATTAATAATAACTTGCACAATTTTATTACTGTTAATCCAGTTATATAATTAAACTATTAATAATTAATTAAACTATTTTCAAATAAGCTACATTTTGATTTTCATCACCGTAGAGTGCTGATTTATTGAAAACTAAAGAAAACTCAAAATGCAATGCAACACAAATGTAAAGAAAAATAAAATAATAGTAATATAATCAATAAAAAAGAAACTAAGCACCAATTCTAAATGAAGTATAAATAAATAAAATTGAATTATTGTATTTAATTTAATAATAGAGTACACAATTTTATTACAATTAAATCGATAGTATAATTCTTTTTCCAAATAAAGTACGTAATGAGTGTGTCAATCCAGAATCTTTACGTCAAAAGTAAAGGAAAGATAAAATTAGAGATAAAATAGAACAATAGTAAAATGAACTAACGGACAATAAATAATGAATAAACATAAAAATATCGCTATCTCTTTCTTTTCTTTTTTTTTTAACGGATAATCATTCACGAAAGTTTTCCAACGTTTTAAAAATGCTTTTCTTTTTCTTTATTTTTTTTTAAATATTAATATAAAAAGGGAAAAAATCAACGGAGCTTTTGTGCGATACGATATTATGTCCTTTTTTTAATCTGAGTAAAGTTTAGATAGGATTCCATATTAAATTAATTTAACCAGTTAACAGAGGATTTTTTTTAAGTCCTTTTTAAAGTCAAGCGATGGCACATATACAAGACGAATGTAATACAATATTTGCATAGCAAATTTTGCAAAAAAAAAAAAAAAAAAAAAAAAAAAATCATAATGAAGCTAATAAGATTTTATTTTTATTAGACACAAAATTGCAGATCAACCGGGCCAAAATGAAGATTTGGAATGAGAGCGTGCACGTCGAACGCAATTAAATGGTTAAATTTTAATTTGTCTTAATAACTTTCTAAATTTAATTTTTGAAATTATTTGGCTTATAAATATATATAGAAGAAGCATAAAAACTCGCATACATGGTATCCCAAAAATATATAGCTACTCTGAATATCAATATCATAAACAAATGCAGGTGCCGTCCTCGTCACCTGAACACGGTTCAGAATTACGAGGTCCATCCCAAAATGGCCCTAGTGTTGCTTTAAAAACGGGACGTTAATATAACTAAAACAAAATAAAACAAACAATTGATGCTATATTTTAAAATAGAAATTCAAATTAATTTATATATATATAAAAACTTATTCTAATAAATTGGAGTGGTCGAGTTGTTACCCATTGAAAACAAAAAACGTACGGAACTGGAAATAGCATCAAATTTATTATCATTTGAGTACATTCTCTTGAAATGGATGCTTTCGCTTTATTGATTCTAACTGGATTTATTCTATATTCATTATGCTTTGTACATCTCCGCAAAACGAAATCCATGGATTTGAACTCTTGGAGAAGCAGCCAATCTTTCTGAAAGAAAAAAAAAATCATTGTGACATTTTTATAATTTAATGATATATTAGCGAGCAAAAGTGAAAAGCACACATGTAAAAAAGCAAAAAATTTTAAATCTGCTTCAATCATCTCATTCTTGAATGCCTGTTTTAATGGTCGAACTGATAAAATAGTACGAATAGTGTTAAATAAAAATCCACAACACTGCTTTCTTTTCACTTTTCCACATATTTTATAAAATGTCTCATTTAGAGAGAGAGAGAGAGAGAGAATTCCAAAAATATTTTTTGAGAATTAGGGGAAATTCTGCGACGTGGAGATTCATTAAAATTTCCGAGTTGAATTTTTTTAAATAACACTTTTTTATATTCCGTATAGTAGAAATAATAATAATAATAATCTGTTGTAATAATAAAGCAGAATAGATGCATCTCTGCCTATTTTGGCGTTGTAGAGGCCAGACAATGACATATAACTGCCAAATTTTGTACAGAAATAGTTTCGACGATTTAAATGTGAATCTCGGAATAATTTATTTGAAATTTTAACTAAAAGTTTACTGAGATTTTGATTTTTCGCGGTAACTTACAAAAATATTCATATGGAAAATTTTTTTTAATTTAAAAAAATCGTTTTCTTTAATTGATTTTACTTTTGTTGTAAAATTCTGCGGTTTAAATTTAATTAACTTTTAAACATATTTTTAGTACATTTTATAATAATATTTCCATTGTTATGAATGAAACCCAAATTGTTTTCATCGTTTCATCAAATATTTAATCGCGTGATATTCTTCCATTGTTAAATGCAAAGAAACAAGGATTCTATTTAATATCCTTTCATTTTATGCAAGAAATAAGAAACAAAAATTTTATAATATCGTGTAAGAAAACACATGAACCAGATATTTAATATTTTTAAAAGTACTATGATGTCATAATATTTTTAAAATTCAATTAGGTTAGTTCATACGCACAATAAAAAGAACAGATAAAAGGTTATTAAAATAAAGCAGAATTAATCATGGGCATTAAATTATGTAAGTAATTTTATAGAAATTATATACATCCAATATCCGCTTCGGACCAGCTGGTAACAAAGCCAGTTAGTGATAGTAAAAAGGAAAGCCTGATAAAAAAATAATCAAGAACCAAAAAAGGGAACATGCATAAATTAGAATTTCATTTACATATTTTAACCATTAACTGCAATATTTATCCAGAGTTCTTTCTGAGAATGAAGTAGCCGTAAGGCATTTTTAGACTTACCTTAAACAAAACTAATCCCCTCCAACTATCCCAGACGTTTTAATTCCTCCCGAAAGAGCTGTAAAGTTAAAGGAACGCGCAAGACTTTCTTATTAATTAAGAAACTGTCTAGAAAGTTCTTTCGGCGGGAATGGAATCCTTGCCTTTATTCTGAGACATATTTAAAGTTTTTTGAGTTGTCTTACTGTTAAATGGATTAATTTCCGAATGTTTTTAGAATCCCTTTTTTTATAAGAAGTTTATTAAAGGCTAATTAAATTAGTTTCTTTAAATTGATTGCTTTGTTAAAGTTTGTTATTGTACGCTGGCAACAACAGTAAAGTTAGTTTTTAAAATTCCTTTTTTATCCTTATGGAAAAAGTTTTCATTTGACTTCACTCTTGAAATACTTAGAAATTCCAGAGAACTATCAGAATTCTTGAGATATAAATTGAAAAAGAAAATGGTAAAGTGAAAGGCCTGTTGTGTGAGAACGAACGGCGGACAAATAGATTGAAAAACAATATTCTTATTTTTGTATTTCTATGACATTATTTCAGGAAAAAAATAAAGTTTATATTAGTCTGGTATGTCGTCTTGATTATTGTCTATATTATAAATATATATATATATATATATATATATATATATATATATATATATATATATATATATTGCAACTTTTACCTTTCTCCAGATCCTACTCTGTTTTTATATAAATTTGATTATTTGAGGATTGTTTTGATTTGTTATTTATTTTGCAATGAGACAATTTACAATTTTCAAGAAAACATTTGATGAAACTAGAAATAAGCCGAGTTTAGCTTTAGTTATATTATTAACGTCCGGTTTTAAAGCAACACTAGGGCTATTTTGGGATGGACCTCGTAATTATGAACCACGGTTAGATGACAAGGACGACACCTGAGCTGGCACCCCCTCTCCACACCACACCAGTGGGAGGACGTTTAACGGGCATTCGGTGGAATCGTGTCTCGAACCTGAAATCCTCCGCCGAGACCTTACCACCAGGCCTAGATATAAGCCGAGAAAGAGACGTCAAAATAATGCGTACAAATTACAATATCTAATTTTAAAATTAAGGCTGAGATATATTCCAAATAACATAAGTTTCATCCAATCTGCGCACAAAGTTTTTATTTTCAACTAATATATTTGCATAATAAAGTTCATTAAATATCAAAAGGCAAATGTAATGTAAATGGCAATGTAAGGAAAAAATAGAAAATAACAAATGCTAAATATAAAGGAAGAAAACAAGCCTTCCAAGATATTTGTCCCAAAAATATAACATGCATTAATAAAAGAGAATATAAAATAACAATTTCGCAACAAAATTGGCAAACAATTTGGCCAAAAAAATGCTATATTCTTTAATGAAATAACAAATAATTCCTGAAAATGCAACAATTTTCCCCAAAAAGTTGCATTAAAATATGCATCATCTCTACTAAGAATAAAGGTGTGTGTGTGTGTGTGTGTGTGTGTGTGTGTGTGTGTGTGTGTGTGTGTGTGTGTATTGGTATTCCACAGACCAAACCGTTTCATTTAGAGTTACCAATCTTGGCATATGTACACTTGGGAGAGTGGAAATGGGCACATCGGAGCAGGTTTTTAAAAAATTGAAAAATAGAATTTAAAAAATTAAGCGAAATTTTAATACTTTCACACCATAATTTTCGAAATTATTGCAGCACAAAAATAATTTTTATATCTTCTTAAAACTCAAAAAATTATTTTTTCACCTATAATTATTTAATATTCAGCAAATTTTTTCTGAATTTTGAAGATTTTTTTTAAACATACACACACACATGCACACTGCTTAATTTCCAGCGATAGATTACACGGTTAACATGAAATTCAGACCATTTTCATTGTTTCATCAAATATTTAATCTACTGATTTTCGTCCATCGATAAAAGCTAAAGAGGGATTCTAATTAATATATGTGTAGTTTATAAGACTGCCCAAATAAAAAAAATAAAAAAAGTTGCGTGCAAAGACACGAGCAGACTTGATAAAGGGACACAAGTAGGATCACATGGTACACAAAAAATTTTTTAATAAAATAAAATGAAAGTAAAGTTATTTCCTTTCTTTCTCATAAATAAATAAACTAAAGATGAATAAACTAAAATAAGACTTAAATAAAAATTTCAATTCTAAATTTGGAGTAATACATCTAATTGGCACTCGGCGTATGCAAGTTAGCTGTCTCTGAACTTCATTTATCAGTTCTTTTTCATCCATAACATCAGAGAATATATATACTGTCATCTCTATATTGCTTTTGATGTGTTCCATTAGTGGACAGGAGCATATGCAATGTCTTATGTTACCATTGATCATTTCACCGCATCGGTAGTAGTAGGCTTTAAGGTTGAAACGGTGCAGGTAAGTAGGAACAAAGACCATGATTTGTAACTGCTTTAGAAATGAGTCTATTATTTATGCATCTGTACATTTTAACATCATAGAATATTTCATAAGTGAATCTTCCTTTTTTTTTTTTTTTCCCCCAAGATCCCAATGTTTACCATTCATTTTTCAATTAATTTAATGGAACATATGTAAGAAACAAAATAATAGGTCTTTAATGTTTTGAAATTTGGCGAAATGATGGATATTTCTATTTAAGCGATTTAATTGAAATTAAATAGAATGAAATACTTCCGGGGAATTAACTGGCCTCCAAAGGCTACTACTTTACTAACCGCTTAACTGTTTTTGACTAGTATATTCGTCATGGAAAAAGTACAACATTTTACGTTATGACGAGTTTAATCGTCAGGAGTTATAAGTAGTGACGATTTTAGTAAATACGCAAACAGAATCGCAAATTTCAAGAAAATATTTTTAAATATTTTGAGGCCAAGCCTCAACAAAAGGAACAAATAAAAGATTATTATGCGTTGTACCATGTTTTGCTCAATACCATTCTCTAACAGCAAATTGAAATAATAAATTAATTTTTTTGTTTCTTTTCGTTTATATGCAAAAAATGTATGTTAGTTTAAGCAAATAAATAAATGTGATTATTGAAATAAGAAAAATAAAAGTCATTTCATTACAACATAATTTCAGATTACATATACTCTGTGTTTGACGTGTATACTCGACATCGATACATTTTTGCGACAATTTAGATACATATTTTCCGAAGAGATCGAAACAGTTAACTAGTTTATATTGTTACGAAATTTCCGGGTTCGTTTGGATAGTGGAAGTTATATGGTGTGAAGAACGCTCAATCAGCAGGCGGCAGTAGAAAATAAAACAACGACGTTTATTTACACGAAGACACACAGGACAGCACCAAGACGACAACTATATACAGCACAGAAGACGATTATCTTCAGCCGAGACGTGCAGCATACAACAGCACACACAGCTGCATACAACAAGACTCTACTGCAGACAGTAGAGCACAGTTCAGCACTAGCTTCACTCCGTCGCTGCTCCGCTTATCTCTGGAAGGCCAGTTCTTTAGCGTCGATTCCGACTACTTTCCGACTCTGTCGCTTCCGACTATTCTCGCACTCCACTGGTTCACGACTCAATTCACGACGACCCGACAGCTGCGGCTGCTTCCTTTTATAGGTCTTAGGAGGCGGGGCCAGAAGCCTCTGAACCAATCAGGAACGTTCGAGGCGTATCTCCGTTCCTACTGGACGGATCGGGAAAATTCTCGATGTTTCGGGTATAATCTATTTTGGCGCCAAAGTTGCCAAATTCGTCGCCAAGTCGCCAAGTTTGTCGCCAAGCTCTGGGACCTCCTATGGAACCAACTATGCTGGGAAGCAGCATCACATGTTCGTAACAATATAGAAGAGGAAATGAGATAATGATTTTGCAGCAAACTTCACATGAATTTTTTTACGAAAAATTTAATATTTATTCATATATTATAAGATAGCAAATAACGAAATGAAAATATAACAAATTTCGTTGGCAATATATACAAAAAATAATACACTTTAGTAAATTCAATATAAAATAACAAATATCTGTTTATAATATAACAAATCCGCTTAGAAATTGACCGTCTGTCGGTCTGTTCTTTTGCATACATATAAACGCGTCCATTTAAAAATATTACAAGACAGGGAAATGAAATGACGTCTATAGTTTTAGCATGTAAATTATAGATGCTTATAACATCTTTCATGACATCTGTTCAAAGAGTTGACCGTCTGTCAATCTGTACTTTCACAATTATATACACACGGTAAAGCCAAAAAATAAAAAATAATCATGATTTAAATGAAATCCGCCGTGTCATTTCAATTGTAGTTCTGTCATATTTTGGCCTCAAACGATCTGAAAAAAGGCGCCTAAAAGATATTCAGTTTTCGGATATCTGTGTTTTAACCGCATCACAAAGATTAATCATCATCCTCATCAACAACAAAAAATCTCCAAAGATCGCACGCTAATAGGCTCCTTCGTAAATATTTTTCACTATTGGCATATGCTGATATGAAAATACGGGTTCTCTTTCTATTCTAAGAAGTACAAAACGCATACACACGGGACTCTGAAAATAAAAATAGAAGCACTCATAGCATTCACGGTATCGTCCAAGGTTCTTAATTTTATGTTTGGAGAGGAGGATAAAATATTTATAAGAAAATATGCGAGAACGTTTCGGGAGGACCCCTTCTACTGGTTTCCTCCTTTTTTCTTTCTTTCCCCTCCCCCCTTACAAAAAATGACGCAATAACGTTTTCACATCAAAAATATTTTAGTCATTATCATTTCATAAATTTCTTAAATATTAAGTTTCATTCAGAAACTTTATAAGTAAAATATTATGCGTTAAAATACAAAGCTATTTCGTTTATGAAAATAGAAAGAACATCCTGGAATAATTATAATTTTCAACTATTAATGAGAACGTATATTAAGAAATATTTCGGAGAAACATGACATTTTAGAACATTCTAAAATAGTTAAATAATATAATAGGATTTTACTCTATCTTAATTTTCCTTGAAAAGAAGATAAAAAACGAATGAAACTTGATTTTAATTAAGAACTAACAATCCCTGACGTGAGTCGTAGAATAATTAAAATCTTTTGGCTTTCTTTCTTTCTTTTTTGGCGAGTATTTTATTTTTGTTTGGTTAAACAAAATAGGATTTTTGCCATACTAATTATCTTTCAAAACGGATTTATTATGGAAGAAATGCGTTTTTGCCCTCTATTTTTTTTTTTTTTTCTTCGCTTTAAACAGAGTCGCATTAGATTCTAAATTAGTTACCAATAGTTAATTATTTTGTTAAACCTATAGTCGAATTCCGATTACTTATAAAGCCTGATTAAAATTCCTTTCCTCCCGTTTGTTTCAAATTGAAAAGAAAGAACTTTTTTTTTAGTTGTATTTTTTTTTCTTTGCTTATTAATAAGAATTCTAAAGCTCTCTTTCTTTTTTTTCCATTTTGATGCTCAGAAATTTATTAAAGTTAAAAAAAAAACTTTTAAACTCAGAAAAAAAAAAGTAGAATTAGAGGTTGAGTAAGCAGTGAAATTTAGAGAAAATGTTAGATTAATATAAATTTTGTGATTTATTAAAATTTAAGAAGAAAATGAAAGGAAAAGAAAAGGCTGAAATGGAATCTCTTTCGTAAAATTTAATTTGTGCTCGAAACCTTTCAATTTCTCAGAATCATTTAAACGATATTTTTTGCAGTCTGCTATGATGTCGCCACAGCTTATCTGATTAATAATATATATATGCATGATAAAAAATATGCAAACTGTTAAAAAAAATATGTACATTAGTTATATACAAATATTTCATTGATTAAATTTAAATAAAAGCTAAATAACCAATATAAAATTAATATAAACAAAAAAGAAGCTAAAAAGTATTGTGTTTATGAATTCAAAGAATTGTGTATTAAGTGGATTATACTATATCAATTAGATTGTATGTTAAGAATTTTCATATATCTTGTAAAATAAGTCAATTTAGGCTTATGACAGTTTTTATTTTTATCAATCCATTGACATTTATGATAATTTGATCGGACTACAAAGTATTTAGAAATTATATTTCAGAAATTTTATTGCTTAAATTGATGAGTTGGCCAACTAGGCATCTATGCTTGTGTCCGGACAGAAAAAGGAGAGGGGGTGGGGGGGGCGGGAAAGGAAGTTGGAATGTCGATCTTTCATATTTAAAAAAAATAAAACAGTGGCAGTGATCTCCTCTTTACTCATACACTCTCCACTAGTCTGTGTATTTTCTGTAGGCGGTTCAAGGTCACATTTTCTACCTCGCTATTGGTACCAGACAACCAATAGCGAGGTAGAAAATGTGACCTTGAACCGCCTACAGAAAATACGCAGACTATAATAAAGGCGATTTTGCGTTTTCAATGCATTTTCGCAACCGATTGAAACAAAATTTGAACACAGAGCAGCAATTTTAGTCACATGACCACATATTAAATTTGCTATATTTAAATTATTGCACTTTTGATTGTCGCGTTTACATGTTTTTGAAAGTAGAGACCGACGGACGTTGAATCCTTGATTGGATTTGGCTCAAAATTTGATACCAATATTATCGATTTCTATCAAATTTTGAGCCAAATCCGTTCAGAGGAAGTTATTTATTCGACTGTTCGAATACAAATTAAAACGATAACTATAAAACGGCTAGATGGATAAAATTTGATACACAAATTTAAAAACTATAGTGTTGACACCTGTGAATTATTGATTCATATCTTACAAGGGGTTGACTGTCTGTCGATGTGTTCTTTCAGAAGCATGTAAATTCGATAATAGAAAACGCAATGATTTGCATCAAATTTGGTAAGTAATTTTGTGACTACAAGTGTAGTTCTTAGCCAAATTTTTGGTTTAATCGGTTCGGAAAACACAATTCGATTTTCGGTTACTATTAACCGCATAATAGGGATTAATTGTCAGAATGCGTGCATAAGACCACATGATAGATTCTCGTCAAAAGTTAATATTTCGTGACTTTTGAACGCCAATGCCACACAAGATGTTTTCTGGAATAACACCTTTATTAGAAAACAGGCGAGACAGTTTTGAAGCGACCAATCCCGCTGATTTTTATTCATAAGTTGTTGTTGTGACTTATGGCATTTTACAAACCCGTCGTTAGTGAGTGTCTATTGTTTTTTCAGTAGAAGAGTACGACTTAGCTACTTCATGCGTCACATTCACTTGCACAACCCCTTTGTACGGGGGTGGGGACATTCACACACCTCACAGATAGAACATAGAACACTCATGCCCGAACCGGGGCTCGAGCCCGGGATGCCCAGATCAAGAAGACGCGCTACCCCTATGCCAGTACGCCGGCTTATTCATAAGTTGTTAATATTTAATTTCTTAAAGAACGATAATGCTTATATTTTATTTTACGTTCGAAGATAACTTTACTTTAAATTTCTTCTGAAAATTGAATAATTTCACATTAGCATGTGATAGTGATACAAATAAAAAGTAATAAATCAATACTTTATAACAATCGAAACATAAAATAGTGTGTACCGTGTTAAGTTTAGCAGTAAATAAGTATAATTAACATTCCAAATAAAAAATTCATATTATACTTTCATTTTGTTTCCTGCCATTATTTATAAACAAAATTGAATTAATATAAAATATAGTTCAAGTGATATTTAATTTTTCATAAAAGAAATCAAATTACTTTTTTACGATAGACAAATTAGGAAAATGGTGCAAGTCCATTTTAAACCCGTAAATATATATTTTTCTTTAAGTATAAAATTATATGCCCATAAATATACGTTTTTAAAAATTCGTCTGAAGGAAAATTATATAATTAAATTACATTTCGATAAATTAGTAGAAATATCACCAAACGTAAAGCTGAAAGAATAAGGTATCTTACGATATTTTTAAATTGAATTATATGGTAGCCGTAAGAAAAAAATGGACTTGCACCACTTTCAAAATAAATGATCCGTTTAATATTATTATGAACCAGTCGCGACAGTGAAAATTGGGTTCCCCCCCCCTTTCTTAAGATTTAATTTCCCCATTTTTTTTTCATGAAAATCGAAAATCATCATAAAAATGATGAAATCATATTGTCTAAAATCATTAACACTCTTTTTTCTTTTTTTTTTCTTTCCCTTTTTTTGACTAGTGAGTTCGAAAGGATAAATAATATTTTTAGAATTTATCGACGGTCGTGCTTTCCCGATAAAATTGAATTTTTCAAAAAAAGAGTATTGCAGGTATCAGTCCGAAATTTTAAGCGGGCGTTTTCTTCTATCCAATGGCTTAAGAATAATTAAATAGATTTGACTTTAATTAATAAATATATATATTTATAAATTTGTTTTTTTTTTAATTTATGCTGATTTAATTATCTTAATATTGGAAGGACTATTTTTTATGTGTTTTTTAATACCTAGAACATTTTAATTTAAGTTTTCCTTATCAGAATATTCGCTTTTTATTTAAAAACGGAACGCAGCTCTTCACTTATCTTCTCCCCTCCATCAGATCTAATATCCAGAAACACACACACACACACACACACACACACACACACACACACACACACACACACACACACACACACACACACACACACACACACACACACACACACACACACACACACACACACACACACACACACGTATATATAGGTCTGTTTTAGCTAGCCAATACCAACTAAAACTCTCAGTTTAAACCAGAAAAATTGCTGCAAGGCATCTTTTTTAAATATTAAAATGAGTTCATTTGGACAATTGGCATCATATGGGGATTCTGTAATCTTGTAAATTGCTGCAGCGTAATGTTACTAATCTATAACAGTGCTTCGTTGCGTAGTATGTCTCTTACGAAAAAAATGTTTTTACAGACATAGCAGTAGCTCTAACAGATTCTGGGTCAGTTACCCTCGCCTTTGGCGACAAAACGTAAAAACCTAGAATACTTGAAAATCTTAAGGCGATAACTTCATTAGGACTTTCCGATTTCTAGCGATTGCTCGGGAAGCTTTTCGGCCTTGTTATGGAAACTATAAAAAGCCGAGAGACAGGAAATAAGTAGT
This sequence comes from Argiope bruennichi, assembly GCF_947563725.1. Lineage (NCBI taxonomy): Eukaryota > Metazoa > Arthropoda > Arachnida > Araneae > Araneidae > Argiope > Argiope bruennichi. Next base: position 19,137,779 of record NC_079155.1, read on the forward strand.
CGAATAGTGAACTGAGGCGAGGGAGAGTAGTTGAGTTCGCTCTAAGCCTTTTGTGCTGTTGCGAGAGTTGTTCTTCGGTTGTGTTTTTCTGCAATATATTCGCATCTTTCGATATGTTTGTAGAATAACCTGTCGTTACAAAGTTATTGAATCTGTTGGGCTTTTTCACTGAACAACTTACAGTTGGATTTTCAGATTTTTCCATAAATCAGCGTTCACAAGAGGCCAACTATCGCGAACAACGGAAGGCCTTTTGTGAATTATCACGCCTACTTCAGAAGATCTTGCGAACACTGCTGAACAATAGTTAACACCACGTCTCTTGCGCCGTAAACACCCAAACAAACAAGTCTCTATGTTTCCATCGATGATTCTTCAAATGTAAAAATTCTTGCAGGTTTACACTTGTTTCACGCTCGCCGGTAAGTTTTTTAGTCGTGGAGATGGCTGCATCAAATCGGGCGGACTGTTAAAAAAACAAAAAAGACCATTGTCTAATGCGAAAAAGATGGAATAAAAATCAGTTTACGGATAAAAATAAAGGCTATTTTTTTATTTATTTGGGTGAAAACTTCTTTATTCTGGTTCAAATCAGATGTTGGAGTATTTTTTTCATTCTTATCTGCGTATTGAACAATTTCAAATCCTGCTTTTCTTCAAATGGCTTCTATTGGATGGCAAAAAATCGATAAGGGAAAGTTGAGTGCTATAAAAGCGATCGTGCCTTTTTTCATACTGGATACTTTTTTTATTATTTGGTCGATGTGATGCATCCATCTCATACTAGAAGATCAAAGGAAACCGAGTATAATATGCTTTTTTTCTTTGTTTAAAAGGAGAACGATGGTAAAATCAGCTGCGAAATAACTTTATAGCATTATTGAAATAATTCTAACAAATTAACTTCTCTTAATCCAAAAAACAATTTTTTTTCAAATCATGATATATTAAAATTTTTTTAACAGTGAGAGTGGCTTAAGAAAAGTGATTCATTTAGCTTATTAAATAAATAAAATAAAATTAATTAATTAATAATTAAGTACCAAATCAAGATACACCATTTTGTTTAAGATAAGGAATTGAAGCATTTAAATATGCCATTTATTCAAAAATTTGTCAGAAATTACGTCAGCCCACATAACTTCATTCAAACTTTTATGAATTTGGTGGGAACAATACTTACTTCCCATGGCTCTAGAAAGGGTAAAAGACGTTTGGATTTTGTTTTGAAGCAAAATGCATCCCCTCAATTCTCAGTATTTTATTTTGAATTATTTTTCATTTGATAATTACCTTTACTTATAACAAATGTATGTATGTGTGTGTATGTGTATGTTGACACTCTACAAGCTAGACTATATGACATAGTTTCCAAAGTATGTCACATACTTTGGAGAGAAGAGATGCACAGCTAGAACGATTTTTTTATTTAAAAAAATCTTAAATAAAATTTTTTATCAAGCCGAATTTTGGTGTTTTTCCGTAATAACTTCTGGAAATATTATGACATTACGATTATATACGACATAAATCAACAGAAATTTAAAACTTATGTTTGTATATCTTAATAAATAGATAAATACCTCCTCCTCCATCTGTCACCTCACCCGTACTTTGACGGAATCCAAGCAGCGTGGGACATTTAAAAAATGCAGAGAGTTTCTGTACCTGAAAAAGGATGTATTCAACAAAGTTAATAAATAAATCATAATTAATAGATAAACAATTAATATAAACAAAACGTGACGCGATTTAAAAATGTAATAATTTTTAATGATAATAATTAATAATGATTATTTAATGATAATGATTATTAATAATGATAATTTTTAATGATTTTACAATAATTTAATAATTTTTAATCATTATAAATTGTTACAAATGTATAATTTTGCTTTCCAGCACGAATAGTGCCATCATAAGAAAGACTGATTTACAGCCATCTGTATTGGATGCGGTCGGATGCCAAACCAGTGATCCCAGAGCTTGGCGACAAACTGGATATTACTCGAAACTTGGAGAATTTTGTCGATCCGTCCATTAGGAACCGAGATATACCCGATTGTTCTAGAGGCTTCTAGCCCCACCTCCTGGGAACAATAAAACACCGGCGCTTTCAAGCTGTGGTGTCGTTTGTGTCGAGCAGTCGGAGTCGCCACTGACGGACCCGTCCGAAGAAAGTTCATCTTCTCCATCCCCAAGCGATTCCACTTCAGAGGACTCATTCAGAGAAGACTGTTTCAGCTCCACAATTATTTGACAGTCTCCCTGCTCGTGCCTCCCTTTATTGAATTTCGGTTCATCCTCCGGAGGGTTAAGATCCTTTTCAGTGACACCGGTCTCCATTCGGTATACAGTCTTTTCTACTTCCACTTGGCTCTCGCCGTTCCCTTCAATTTCTTCTGTAATATCTTGGGCATCTTCGACTTTATTATTTATCTTCTAAAACTTCTTTTCTCGACGAACGGTCTATCTTTAATAAATCCTGTCGATACTGCTATGTTCAGTGGTGGCGGGGTGGACGGTTGTACGCAAGAAGAAGGTCTATCTTTAATTCACACTTCATTTCTTCATATCCGGTTTTCATTTCTTCCGTAAAGGCTTCCATTTCTTGGAAAAACTTCTCTTGACCTGCTTTCATTTCTTCTCCCATTGCTCTGGTATCTCGTCTGCACCACACACTGTTAACTACTAACCCACTTTTGACACCAAACTGTTACGGATTTTCTTCTCACCGTCGAGTTCTTTTGATAGTAGATGTATAATATGGTGTGGGAGAACCACACAATCAGGCCACAGTAGAAAACAACGACGACGTTTATTTACACGAAGACACGAGTACACAGATGACAAATATTTACAGCCGAGACAAACACAGGACAGCACACAGTAGCACACCACTGACGACAGTAGCCCAAAAGTAGTAATTGCCCACAGCACACGGAGCGGCCAGACAGAATCCAGCAAGAGAGAGGATCTTCGGAGCTCCGCTCTACGATCTCTCCAACGGCTGAGCGTCTCGCTGTCTTCTCTCGCTTTAGCTGCCGACTCACTACTGGCTACTACACAAAAGATACGACGCTGCTTCTACAGTAAACAGGACTCGGCACACAGCAGTTCAGCACTCGCTCCACACAACGCTGTTAATTCGCCGTTGCTTCGCCTCGAAGACTCGTTACTTGTCGGCGACTCTCACTACAATTCACGACGACGACTCTCGACCACACACATCAGCTTGAGAGTGTCGGCCTTTTATCGTTCCCGGGAGGCGGGGCTAGAAGCTTCTAGACCAATCAGGCGTATCTCGGTTCCTAATGATCAACAAAATTCTCGAAGTTTCGAGCATTATCCATTTTGTTGCCAAATTCATTGCCAAGCTCTGGGATCACTGGCTTGGCATCCGACAGCATCTAATACAGATGACACTATTTGTGCTGGAAAGCAAAATTACGCACTTGTAAAAATATACATACTTTTAGTAAACAATGTACAATGCTGTAGTGTTTAAGTATCGATTGCATAATGAAGACTCCGGGTTTTAAGTAAATTGCCTTTGTTTGGCAAGAATGTCTCCACTGATTGATTCTTTCAATCAGAGTATTTTAAGCAAAACAACAGTTTGATTCTCCTTCGGGAGAATCGAATGCTTGAGAACTATAGTACCAGACGCACATACACCCAACAAAACGGCCTTGCTTCGTCGAGTCACGACCTTCGTAAAACAAGGTCTCACAACTTATTTGTGACATCACACGGGTAGGATGATTGGCTGCCGTGAGCAGCATCCCGCTTTCTTCCTTGATGTTTAGGTATATTTTAAATTCACTTAAAAATAACTTTCTATTCCTAATGTTGAGACATTTATCTTGCATAAAATTCAAAATTATTTATTTTTCCCCCCGTATGAATAAAAGAAACGGCATGATAGAAAATCTTAAGGTCCTCTATAGCTTATTGACCATTTAATAACATTCAAACTTCCGAAGATTTAAATCACAATGTAAATTCATTAGATATATACATTGGGGTATTATTGTTAGTTTTCTTGTTTTAATGGAGTTTTTTTTTTTATCTTATTAAAAGTTGTTAAAAATTGTTTTATTTTTTCCATGAAAATATTTTTTAAAGCTTAAAATTAAATTAATCATTAAGACTTTTTAAAGCTTTTGAGGATTTTTTTTTATTGTAGTGACAAGTAATATATGTATTTCATAAGTTAACATATAATTGTTTACTTCTCAAATTACTTATGAACTTTCAAATAAAATATTAATGTATTTATTATAAAATTTAAATTTTACACCAACTAATTCTGTTGATAAAAAAGAATTACTTTCACGGCTTGTTTTTTCACATTAAGAATTGTTTCCATTTAATATATTAGTAATTCATACAATTTAATAAACTAGCTTTTATTATATCTGATTTCACATTTCAATGCATTTATAATTAGTTTCACTTCAATCTGCAGAAACGGTAAAAGAAAACACAAACAAAAAAAATCACACACTATTTGAATCATGGCATTTTTTCAGATAGACAATAACCAAATACATTTTGTTTTCCAACTTTATTATAAATTTCATACAGACAAATGAAAATTATGATATTAAATAAAGTTAAAATACAAACTTACAAATAAAAGTTAATTACAATAGTAAAAGAAACAATTGTGATAAAAGTCAATAATAAAATTTAAAATCAACAGAAGCACTCATTCATCCAAAATAAATAGTTCAATATTATGTTGGAATATCTAAAATAATTATTTATACTACCATTCAAGTAATACAATATTCTACATGAATTAATCTATTCATTTTACAAGATATGAAAGATGGATTTCAAAACAGTAACTTTTCATTACTTCTTTTAAAAAATGTTTAAGATATTTTGTAAAAGTTGCATTCATTTATAATTAAAGATTGTGTATAACTAAAAATAATAAATATTAATTGTTTTATATATAATCTGATGATTTATAGATAAACAAATAAAAACTACATTTTCTAAACCTATATGAGCATGCAATTCATATTGTTTTACAACTATATCAAACTTTTTTACATAATATTTTAGAACAAAATATAAATTTAATTTTCTTTAATTTATAGTCATGATATATATAATTCAAAAGTAAGTTTTATTATTCATTAGATGATTTTAAACTTTTTTTATAAGAGCATAATAACAATAAATCACTAAAATACTTTGGAAGATTTTGGTGATAACTATTAAACATTTCTAAAAAATTTACCTTTAACAGTGGTACTTGAATAAGTTCCTCTGTACTGGTATTAAACGCTTCTCTAACTGTTAAAAACTGATTTTCTTGAAAATGTTATCACAGACCTACATATACGAAACAAATATTAGGCCTAAGTCAGATTTTAAAAAGTATGTATGAAGTATAATCAAAAAGATACAGAAACAAAACATTTTAAATATTAAGAACAAATAAAAAAAAGTCTATGAGAAGTAACAATAAAACAAAGAAATTTTTTATTTAGCTCAAGCAAACGATACCGAAGTAATTGGAAGCATAAGTAACTAAATGTAGAGCAAACAAAAATGACAGAAGACAAATGGAAGTTATAATTTTAAATGTTTCGTTGTTCAAAAGAATTATTTAACTAAAAACTGTACCAAAAAAATTCAAACTTACCTTACTATATTTAGTTGGCATGGTATAGCCCCGCTTTATTGCAGAGATCCTTGCTCTTCTAGTGTTTTCATCGCTTGGAAACGAAAATACTGAAACATTGGGGCTATTTTTTGTGTAATTACTTTTACAATTGGGAACACAGCACGCACTATTCATCTTTATTACGATAAATTAAAATTAATATGAAAAAAAGTTCGGAAAACTTTTAAGCAAAGCCAATAACACATTACCCTTACTTCACTACGACAACGAGTACCATGACTAACCGCACACTTTTACACCACTTGCCTTCAGAATTTTCTAGAGAATTTATCCAACCTCATGGGCTGAAAGCGTTGGGAATTGTGAGGCCTTGTATTACGAAGATAGTGGTCGAGTCGGGAACTCCATCTGCTTCCCCTAAGTCCCTCCCAAACCCCTATGGTTTTTCTTCTCTCAAGTCTGCCATCTATCGGCATGAAAAAAAAACTCCATCTAGCCTCGATGCTATAACTGCCGTGTCATGATTTCTGGACAACTCCTTCGTAAGATTCGCATTGCACTATCGATTCAGAGCTGAATTCAAGCATTTGTGGGGCACCCAGATGACTTCAAGTAAACAGATTTACATAATTATTATTAATGGATATACAAAACACTAAAAGCACCAAAGATACAAAACAATTCTTAATAAAGTAAGTTTATGAGACAAATGTGTATACTCTTACTTTTCCATGACCTATAATAGTAAATATATAATAACATGAAAAAATATGAAAATTAATTTTGAGATAAAATATACAAATTTTTTTATTCTTTTAATCATTTGTTAGTTCTAGGTTAAATAAGCAATGCAATTAATTCATATTTCGTTTTCAAATTCAGTAAATTACTATGCTACCCTCTAATATTTCTAAGTATGAGCATAAACAATATAATATCCAATATATAAAAATGAATTTTTAGTTGTTCGTATCTTACGCACTGCCCTACAGTTCCACCGATTTCCATAAAACTTTGTCAATTTATTGCTTTTAATCTAGAAAATCCATGGACTGTTGCATGCCCACGAATCGGACAGTCAAGAAATTTGTTTTTGCTGAAGACGGAAAAAACAAAAAATATTGTCTGCCATAAAGTATACTTAAATAATAAAGTAAAAGTGAGAAAAAAAAAATAGAATAAATATTATTTTAATACATCAATTTTCATTAAATGTATTCATTGTCGATAAGAAAATATTCTTTCTATCATTCCTAATTAAACAAGATGCTATTTCGAATTTCAAACGATATTTCCAAAATTATTTCTTCTGCGGCAGTAACGCGCTGGGTACCAGCAAATATTAAATAAAATCCCGAAAAAATTCAAAAAATATCAGCACAATCCATAAGCATTGCATATCTTAATGAGTGACGATTTTATGCCATCCAACAGTAGTAGAAAGATCCACCAATCAAAAGAAAGACGAACAACGATTGGCTAATTTAAAATTGTGAAATTCAAAATGCATTTTTTTTTTTGTTTAATTAGCATAATAGAATATCAAAAATATTTTAACAAATATAATTAATAGAACTGGAGACTGTATAAGCATTTTGTTAAAGAAATAAGATTTATTAATTTCAATTTATTTTTTTTCAGTAATGCATTTATTGATTCACGCAATATAATATTTAATTAAATGTTTCACAATTTTCAAAGCATTTTTTTTTTACTGGAATCAAATGTCAATCTCGCAAGATTTAGAAATTAGCTTATGAGCCATGTTTAAAGGGAATAACCCCTTTAATCATAGCAACTGTTACAATGATATAAAATCTTTTATGCATAGTTTAAAAATAAAAGGAACAGGCTTTGTGGTTTTTAATTAACAGATCAGAATTCACCATAATAAAATTTAATATATTATTTTTCTTTGTATTAAATTTTATATTGGAAACAATTTTACACTGACTCACATTTTTCCTTTATATACGAGTTATTTATCATACAATGCTATTTCCAAAAGATCAAACATAATAACTCATTTCTTAAATTGTTAAATTCCTTATGTTAAATGTTAACAAATTTAAACACATACACTAAAAAGAAACAAAAGAAGAATCTAAATTTTTTTTCGGGCATACAGAAAGTAAAAATGGAAAATACAGTTTCAATAAACTCACCCGAATTATCTCCCTTTTATTCTTCTTTTTAATTTTTATTTAGATTCTTTATTCTTAGAATTATTCGTTGGTGGATATTTCATTTTTTTATTTTAATCTATTTCCAGAGAAAGAATTGCGCTTTTGCTAATTTGAAAACTATTTTTTTTTAAAGTAATAATTCACGAGTAAGAGAAAATACTTAAAAAAAATAATAATAGTTCTATTTTTTTATGAGGGAGAAATATTTGCATATTGTCATTCTTTAATTTTTTAAAATTTAATACATACCACTAGGATGCAGACTACAAGAAAACGAAAAACAACGATTAAAAATAAATTTCGCTTTCAGAATTATGATAAAAAAATAAGGATGCGTAAAAATTCTTTTTATTATAAATTTAATTTGGGATGGCAACATTAGAAAATTGCAAAAAGTATTTCTGGTTATTATTAAAATTAATTTTTTTATTCTAAGTCCGTTGAGAAAATTAATTCCATAATTGATTAGTTCAAAACATTGAATGACTTTGAAATTTTTTATGCATTGCCCCAGACAAGATATAATAAAAAAAAAAACGAAAGAATATTTAAGCAATTTTAGGAATTGCTGACTTATTAGATTAAATTTATATCATGGAAAACATTGCTTTTCTAAGGGCGTACAACATAGTTGAACAGATTTTTGTCGGAACTAATTCCCCCCCCCCCCTTGCAGTTTCTATCAGAATATTTTATCGTTCATTTTCCCAGATGAGACTTCATATAAAGTAGTTGGAAATAAAATATACTCGTGTTTCTTAGAGTTAATCAGAACAAGTTTATTTATTTATTTTTACTGGAAGTTGAAATTTGATTTATTTTATATTTGGTATTAGAAGAAACTTTTCTAAAGAACAAGGGTAGAAAAAAAAAGTTTTAAAGCGAAATGCTTACTTGTAGCATACAGTACTTCATTTACACTATGAATAGAATACTTCATTTACATACTAATGTTCTTTTAATGATACCTGAATTTTCATTTCCTTATACTTGTCAAAGAAATCCCTATCAAAATCTCATGGTGAAACCACTGTAGAGAAAAATTTCGGTCTCTTCTACTCTTGTGTCGTGATGTAGATTGACGCATCACTTATTCTTTGTATAAAAATTTACTGCGCTTTCTTCTTATAAAAATTTCTTTGTATAAAAATAGCTTAATTTGACCCCAGTGGTCAAATAAAGCTATTTTAAAATTCCAAAAGTTCCTTCTCTTTGACCATGCATCTGCTAAAATGTTTGCATATATATTTTGGAATCCTTTTCTTTCAGTTTTGGATTAATCTTACGGTGCAATAAACGCATGAATTAACTTGCGTATTCATGTGACAGATGCAATTTTGCGAATGTGCATCTCTGAATGATTTTTTTTGACATTTTAATTAATAAAAAAAATTAAACGTTATTTGAGCATTTTATGTGATAAGGCTCAAAAAAATATTATTATAGATAACCTACTTGTAAGCCATTTAAAATTTTTAAAAACTGTCTTTTTAATGATATCTATATAATTACAGTACAAATGTTTCTTGACTTTTTTTTAAACACACACACACACACACACACACACACACACACACACACACACACACACACACACACACACACACACACACACACACACAATCTTCATGATTTTAAATATTAGATTTTGTTGTTAAACGGATTTTCATATCCTTTTCATTGTTTCATCAAATATTTAATGGCGCAATTTTTTTCCTTTTATAGAAAGTTATATGAAAAAAAGAGAGATTCGGTTTAATATACAAGGTGATTAAAATTAAAGAATCCCTGATTGGGACACCCTGGCGAGAGAACCAGTCGACGTAACACCTTCACATTTGGAGGACATACATTTCAAGCAATGGGAAATTAATTGGTGCAATTAAAAAAGGGGCTAGATAGGGCATTTCTATTTTTTTAGTGAACAGGAGGCATGCGCATTTATTTGGGTTGACTGTTATTTTCCAGCCGATGAGAGCTAGCACTGTAAAAGGGTCATGTACTGTTGTAGTTGTGTAATGACGATTTGTGTATCTATGGTGTGTAAGAATGGTGGTACCGTCTGCAATAATTTCTAAGTGACAATTACTAACCCTTGGTAAATTGTTAATATGAATATTAAGAAGCGTTGGAGAGAGATCAAACTTCCTTGCGCACAACAGTTCAGAATTGGTCTGGGGACAAAATTACATTATCTACTCGTACCCTAGTTATGAAAAGATAGGTGCGAGAGTAAAATTTTCACACATTGCGCCAAATTTCCAAGTCTCGTGCACTTGAATAAAAGCCCTTCATGTCAAATTTTATCAAAGATTTTGGCTACGGCAGATGACAGAAGTACAAAAGCCAATTTTAATTTCTAAAATTTGGCGATTGGATCGCATTGGCTCTGTTTGTGACAACTGCGCTACCTGGCAAGAAGAAGAGTCGAGCGAGGCGTAACGATGGATTTGGAGTGAGGTTGTGTAGTAAGTATATCTGCCATGATGATTTTATGTAACATGTTTCTCTCGAAATAATTACCTACATATTTTATTGCTAAAATGTGCATGCATTTTGCTCTTACTAATTGTCAATCTCATCCACGTGCGTACAACCGAAATGGAAGTTACGAAAACTAATGGCGGATCACTGGTGTTCTTTAGTTAACCAAGACAACACAAGTCCCATAATAAGATAACCAATCCAGAAAACTATCCATATCACGTAACAAAAAGTAGTCCCTCTCGCCCATTTTTACCAGGATATATTGTAATGTCTTGATCTAGACTGATCAAATAACGAAGCAGAATTTCCAGACAATTCTTTATTTTACAGCCCTATATATACAAAGAACAACTTGTTCTAATCTTGGTTAAATAAATAGTTATTTACACCTGTAGTAGGAGATACAACAGTCAAAGTCTTTCTTGAAATTTAGTTGGTTCCCGGACTCCGATCTCATGGGCGTAGTCCAACAGTCCGTCTGCAATTCGTTTCCTTTCTTTTGAAAAAACAAATCTCCGCACTTTACTTCTGCGACAATCTCCACCTCTTAATTGACATTGGTCATTTGAGCTCTCTTTCGGTCAATCGGGGTTCAGCCATATGCTCTCTCAGCGGCGCCAGTGGGTCATGGGAAGGTCCTTTCACAAATAGAAACATCTAGTATTCAGATGTTTGGACACCCCTTTCTCTTTGAAGGTACTATCAATACCTCTGGGACGAGGAATTCCACATGTGGTCTTTCATTGTAGTTCGCTAATGAACAGATGCGAGACCACCCAGGTGAAAAGATCCACCATCTGGCTATCTCGAGGAGTTTAGTAAGTAACAGCGACGGCACAGCTGGCTGAAAATGTCTTATCAGTACTGAGAAACGGGGAATGTTACAATATTAATAAAAATGACTCACAAATGCTTATTTTCTTCTTTACTTTCAAATTTGAGAATGCATCAAATCGTTGGGAAAGAAAATGGATTCGAAAAAAATATTGCCAACTGGAAGTGTGTAGTTGAGAAGTTTCAAAAACATTTATTTAAATCTAGGGGAAATGTGGGGTGGAGGTGGGATAATTCATTTAAATCGAGACTAAATTACTCGTGGTGGCCATTCTTTTCGTATACAATGACAGGTTTCATTCTTTCATTGAATAATGGAATTTTTGATTTTGCAATCTATTATTAAGTTAATAATTTGAAACGCAGAAATCGTTTATGTTGGTTGAAGTATTTAAGATATCACTTCGTAGATGAAAGGTAAATCGATTATGGGCAATCAAAGGATTTAGAAACGACAGATTTAATCAATAAATGCTCAATTTACCGAAAAATAATTTGACACCTTTTTATTTTCTCGTATACGAAGTATAAGGAAAGTATTATAATCACCAAAATGTTCGAACTCGTTATATTAATGAATCTCCACTCTTCAGATTACCTTGAGTTCGAAAAACCCATTTTTGCATTATGCCTATCGGTCCATGACAAACATAACTCATAAATGCCATGAGCTAGACTGATGACATTTGGTATATGGTCTTTATACCAAATTTATAGATTTCTATCAAACTTCGAAAAAATCTATTCACTGGAAATCTGCTCATCAGGCTGCTGGATTATAAATTAATACGATAACTACAAAACGATACAACTAGACGAATAACATTCAGTACACATAGTCATATTGAAACACATAGTTGCAATAGTTTGATATAATCTTTAAAATCCATATTAAAGATTCATATTAAATACGAGGTTGACTGTCTGTTCGTCTGTATTTTCAGAAACAGGTAAATGCGATAACTCAAAAATACAGTAATTTAAATATATCAAACGTGAAACGGGGTTTTGTGATTAAAATTGCAATTCAGCGTCACATTTTGGTTTCAATCGGATGAGAAAAACAAGCCTAAATATAAATTTGATTAGCTAATACTATTGAGCGCATGCCAGGGATGAATCGCCAAAAAACTCGCCAAGGATCACATGGTACATTCAATAAAAATTTGATATAAACGTATAAAAAAAGTGAATCAAATTTGAAGATCAGAAATCTTTCATTCATCATAATTTAATGTTTTAACCCCTTATAATAAATGAAAATTGTTCAAACGTGTTTTATTGTGAATTAGAATCTTTCCCCCACGATATTACAAGTTTTCCCCGTAAGTTTTTTTTTTTTTTTTCGAAGTCCACTAATAATCAGCGTTTACTTGATTGTTAATTGTAAACATCTCCTCTTTCCATTTTTCCTGTTTTGACTAAATAAGCGCATTCTGACGCATGAACAAAGGTGCGGAGAGTTTTCGAATCCATGAATGATCAGTAATTAAAGTTCTTTTCGCAGCTGTAGATAGATGGCAGACTTGAGGTCAGTGAATCTAGTATCTTTTCAAACGACCTAGAAAGAGGGGGAGGAGGGGGCAAGAGGGACAGGAAAAGAAGGTTTTTTTTTCAGGAAATGGGGGAAGGGGAGCTTGGAATGTGTTCTGTGTGTTAGCTATGAAACATTCGATCCTCACGAAGGAGAATCGAACTGTTGGTGTTTTGGTTTATCCCATCCTGATTGGAGGATTCAATCGGTGCAGACATTCTACTAAATAAGGGAAATTTACTTAAAATCCAGAATGTTTATTGTGGATCGGACTGTTAAACATAACAAACACTAAGTATAAAATAAAAGCAATATTTACATTAAACTATTAGGATCGATCCCACACCAAATATATTACGTTTGACAGTACAAAATAAAATTTAATATTTATAAAAAAAAGATATTTATCCTTTATGGAATAAAAAATTATCCTGTCAGAATTTCAACATTACTTTTTACTTCGTCTCCCTTATTTCAAGAAACATATCTTTGATGTTACTACAATTAAACTCGATTATAAAATTTCTCATTTACAGTTATCTATATAGTTTCATAGCAATTATGTCAAAAGAAAGTACATGTTAAGTAAATTACAATGCATTACACCTACAATATAGATATGTGACATTACCTACCTAAACTTTCAATATATGGTTTAAGCATTTAGAAATAAAGTGCTCTCAAAATTTCTTGAGTCAAATTTAATCAGTCTTTTAATTTTAATTTATCTAAATTCTAGAATTTCCAGTTGTCTCTTTCTAGCAATTATTTTTATAACAACAACAAAAAAAGACAATTCAATTCTTAAGAGAATCATGAAAATACAGTACTTAAATAATAACCCCTTTTTACTTTAATCATTTAACTAATTTTCAGCTTCAAAAAAAATACCATTTAAACAGCCACCAAAAAACAAACATCAATAATTTAAAAATAAAAAAATAATTCTTAAGCAGATATTTCTGTGTTAAACTTCCTTGCGTAAACTTACACTTGAACCTTAATGATGACTCAACCTTTATGCAAATGAATTTAGGTAACTGATATTTTCTTTCGCACACAATATCATTCGACATAACTTATTAAATATTTAATAGAAGTTACACAACTGAACCGTGTTAATTAGAGAGTGCAAATAACCAAAACAAAACCACACTTTCAATATTATCTTGCAATATTAACAAAAATACTTAAGCATTTTAGTAACTTGTTAACTGCATTTTAGAATAATAAATATTACCAAGGCATTAGAAAAATAGGTTTCAAATAAAACTTACCCTTTGACATAAAAAGGCAAAATAAAACTGATTGACAAAAAGAATAAACATGATTAGGTAAAACGAAGTTTAGATTTTAAGTATTGCCCAGGTTAGCGAATACACTTAGCTTTTATGACGGCAACCTGTAGAAGCTGGAAATGATGTCGATTATGGCGGTCACTGTCTCTGTTGCAGCATTTCTTGTAGAAGATCTTCATGGAGTGGATTGTAAACTATATTTATTATAAGTGCTGGACAGAGATTCTTTAAACTTGAATGGAGAGGCCAAGGATGACAGCATCATTTATTTGTTTTTAGACAAGGCAAGCGTACGAGGCAAATATTCAGTTTCCGAGACAATCTCCAGTCTAAGCGCCATAGTACATGATCGTTGATAGTCGCAAACAAGACTTGCACGCTGTCTCATCACTTCCCAATAATACGTGGGACATGCAACTATTTAGCAGAAAGAAGGCCTAAAATCTCTGAAAAGTTTTCTGTTTTGTCGCTTTCTTGTCTCATTTATGCCAGTTGCAAGGATCAAAAAATTCACTCTCCTAGAGACAGAATACTGAACTGCACTCTTATCGTCTGCCATTGTAAACTTGTAAAGTAGGGTTTGCATTCAGTCTGCTCCAAACATTCCAGTAAGACCACGCATGCGCAGAAATAGTACAACAGTACTAAGTACTTATCGCGTTGAGACAAGCACTTGCTAGACGTTCTTTCAGTGCATACACAATTTTTCTGCATATGCGTAATCTTCTAGAATCTTAAGGTGGGTTCAGACGAGGCTTATTATTGCGCGCAATAGAAGGTCACGCCTACTTCAGGAAAATCACGTGACTGCAACGGGACAATGGCAAATGGTTGTCCCGTCGGGACAACTATTAGCCATTGTCCCATCAACGTTGTCTCAACTGTTCACACGGGGACAATAGAGGGACAACAGTAGAGAGACAACGATTGCGCGCAATAAAAAGCCTCGTGTGAACCCACCTTTATAAATGGCTGAATGTAAGTCCCTCTTAACCATAGAGCTGATATATAAATGGAGGGAGCTAGTTGTATGTTTCTTATTGAAACAAGTCAACTCAACATGAGTCATGTGAATCTGAGAGTAAGAATACCTTTTTTTTTTGGCGACATATCGTAAATCTTGACATACTCAAAATCTGTCGCGCAATCTTTTGCTTTCTGTCCTTGGGTCCGGTCGATTTTCATTTCCTAAAAAGTTTATTTATTTTTCTTTTCTTGTTTTGAGATTATCATTCTAATAAGCAAAAACTAGCAAACTGGTTTTGAAAATAATTTTTCTTTTCCATAACATCAATAGCTGAGTTTGTTGATTTAGATCATGTTTAGTTTTTTGCTTTTTTTTTTGCATTAATTAAAAGTGATTATTTTTCTTCTTTAAGTACGCATTTTATTTCTTTTATTTACCTAAAAACATCGTTTAATTTTACATTTCATGTTCAAATACTTCGATCATTATCTCAAACAGGTAAAAAAAATAAAAAAAAAACCTTGTAAAAGCAGATTATAAAAGTGAACTTTTTTTCTTCTGAATATTTTTTTTAAAAAATGCATTCGTATTTATAATTATTTTTCTTTTTAAAAATTAAATTATAATCCAAGAATTCGGAGAACATTCTAAATGTATGCTACCATTATAAAAAATCTCATCCCGAACTCAATTTTAAACCTCGTGCCTTCCCCTTGTTAGTATGAGTTTTAAATAATACGCTTCTGGTTTATAGTTTTACCGGTAACTTTGCTTCTTACTACCGCAGAAACAAAATTAAATCATTTTTGGAATCTTAAATGTATTGAATTTAATACAAAATAATAAAGAAATTCGAAATTTTTACGAAAACGGTGATTTTAGGGTACGTGCAGACCGCAAGTTATTAATAAATGTTGACATTCAGACAAAATTTCTATCTGTAAAGATAGCATTTCTTTCTTTAACAGTTTCTTATTTTTTGAATATCTACTAGTTTCTTTTTTAGATCTTAATTAAAATGTATAAAATCATGCAATTATTACTAGCATGAAATTTTATGAAATTTTACTATATGACATTTTCAATAAAACTTACGTTTCAGTTTCACTGTTTCATTCACAATGATGATTTAATATCTTTCATGGTATAATACGATTCGAATATTTATGGTAAAAAAGAAACAACATATTGGAAATAATAAGGAAATTTAGTTGCATGAAATAAATACACAATTATTAATAGGTCAATAATGTTTATATATACACTTGTATAGGCGAGAAAAAAATGATGCCAAGCTTATAGCCAAGAGCGTGCAACACATTCGAAAATTATTCGATTAAAATAAAGGGAGTAGTAAAACATAATGCAGTTATATCAGTTTAAATGAAGCTTAATGACAAGTTAAATTAAATACAATAACTAAACCAAGCTATGAAATATTATTCAGTTCTAACATCAAAATCACTGAGTGATCCAAGCTACGAAATTTTAAACTGACTTAAAGTGGATATATATATATATATATATATATATAGAATGTGTTTATTGTGCATAGCTGTGGAATGATACAGGACTATCCTTAGAAATTTTTTCTTTGCATCCAATTGCACAGCAAGAGTTAACCATAGCTTAAATAATGTTTAAAATTTAACATTTAAAAGCGAGAAATAATCTGCCTTTGAAATGTAATGGAGAATGTGGTTACAGCGAATACAAATTCTGTTCTGAAGTCACGTGATTTTATCTTATCCTACACCAAATTAGGGTTGCAGTCCCTCTATCACTATTTCAACTTTATGATCTTAATACTACACTGCATTTCATTTGGCTATGCGTTTTTATTCCCATTTAAGGCTGTTCCAAAAGCAACACTGAGCGTTTGGAAATACTTTATTTAAATGCTTTTTTTTAATAAATATTTGAAGAAAAGACCGATATATGTCAATAGTGGTTCTAGGATAAGATTTAAATTGGAAGCTTGGAAATATACGAAGCTGGCTCTTCTATGAATAGTTCTACCATTAAAAATAATACTTTTTTGTATTATAAAAATATATTGAAACTTTTATTGCAGAATTGTTATTATGCAGTTTGTATTACTGAGATATTATTTAATTCATAATGTAGCCATTTGAAACATTTTTATTTTTTCTTGAAACTAAAAAAAATGTTGAAATGTTTAAAAAATAATTTTTTTTGAATTATATGCAGCTATTCAAAACACATCTAATTTTTTTAGCAAAATAATAATAATAATAAATAAATAAAATAAAAATTAACGCATTCTAGTTTTAAGAATCATCTCGGTCAGTCAAAGTATTTCTATCTCTCTCTTTTTTTTTTTTTTTTTTTTTTTTTGCGTGTGTATCAGAAAAATGTTAATCTTCTTTTGTCTCTAAAACACGTTAAAGGGCTTATAAAGGCTTAAAATTTCACCAAACCAGTTGAGTTTAAGCTGGTATTCACTGGTCAGACAAAATTAACAATAGGGTGATAGGAAGTCAAAAGGTTATCAAAGGAAAAAAAACAAAAACAAAAAAAAAAACAAGCAAATTTTTATCGAATTGCAGCTCAGCAATTAAACACTCTCTCTCATGTTGTAGGTGTAAAAAAAAAAAAAAAAAAAAACACCCTCAGAATTTAAATTATAATTATGAGAAAGAATTTCAAAATTACTCTTTCTAAACAGAGACGGTTCAAATGAATGAGCATTAACCGGAAACAAATGTTGATGGTTGTGAGCTTACAGAAGCAAGATGATCAATTTTAGACTCCACAGCACGAGCAGCTTTGCGTAAAAAGGGGAAGAAACAAACTACAATCCTATTTTTAAGTCACACTTGCATTATTTAAGATTATTATTTTATTTTTCTCTTTTAAAAGATTCCAAGACGATATTCATAAACAGGATTCAAAACTGAAGTTTTGATTACGAAGAAGTTACATAAAACTGAATTTAAGGAGAAAATACCAAATCAAAATGTAATGAAAACGATTTTTGTCAAATAAAAATCAATTTTCAAGTATGCTTTGTCAAAACAACAACGGTATTTTAATTAATACACTTAGGAAAAGGACTTTTTGTATTTTAATAGAACAAAAAATATTCTGCGCGATAGTTATTAAATAGGGAAAAAGTCAATTAAAGCAATTTTTGAAAGAATTAAAAATATGCTTAATTTATTAAAAATTTGACAGTGCTTTCAAAAATTTCCAAGACAAGTCGTCAAGTAGGCCCCAATCAAAAATTTTCCAAAACAAATGACCAAATCTTGAGACACCAATCTTAATAATTGAGTTATCCTGTCTTCTTTGAGAAGGGAATGCAACATTTTGACCTTGAATGCAGGGCTTCCGTTTCTTCCAGTACCTCCCCTTTTATGATGTAATCATGGTTTAGTTAGTTTTGTCAGGTATTTTGGTGCAAGAGCCATTGCCAGCCGGACTAAATTTTAAAATTAATGTAAAATTAAAAATAATGCCGTTGTAAATAATGATTGGAATATCACAGAAAACTGAATTACGTTTAAATTAAAAAATAGAAGCTCTATGGATATAAAAATTTCGGAACAATGAACATGAAGCTTTTTTCCCAAGTAATTCAGGTAATAAAATTGTAGATGATTTGAAAAAAAATATATATAAGCGTTTGTGAAGCAATTAAAAATGAACTCTGATTATAAATGATAGAGTAACCTTCCTCCGCCCCCCCCCTTCGAGGTGAAAATGCAACGTTTTGATCTTGAATGGGAGCTTCAAAAAATCCGGCCAACTCTCAGGCGTGTGACCTATTGTATTAAATTATCTGGTCGGCCAAAAAACTGTCCAGATTCTATAAAAGAATCCATTCTTCAATCAACCACCCTCGGTTCTTGGCAAAATGCCGGCCGGATTTTTGCAGACCGATCGAAAACGGAAAATCTGAAAGGAAAAGACCTAGAGCTGCAATTGATAATGTTTACATTAATTTCCCAGCCGTAAAAAAGCTGAGGACATCGTAACTCTGTTGCCAATTTGGTGGCTTAAAATTCTCAAAATTATTACTGTTTAGGCCCTAGATAGCTACGATGTGCTACACGCGTGAAAATTTTCTGTAATTTTTATTCAGCCCAGTTATGATCAGTCCCCCATAGAAAAAAGGCACGTGCAACGTAAATCCATTAAAATTATCTATTTACCCCATAAATAATCTTTTTTATTATTTTAATTAATTAAACTAGATCAAATATTGAAAAATATGTATAAATTAAATTAATTACCAAATTTCATGACGTTAGAGCTTTACTGCGCTCGTCTAAACTAGTTCAATTAAATTTAACTTTCCCTAAACTAACAAATTAAAGTATCTATTCCAAATTATGATGTGGAGGTGCTCGTGACCACTTTGTCACATCGCGGAACTCCGAAACATCACGACGTTGTCGTTGTAGTAATGAAGTAGCCCCTCTATTCCCTCCTTGGTGAAGAAAACGCAACATTTTGACCTTGAACACAGGGTTGCCTCCTCCCGCTTTCCAAATGTCATTCCCCTTGCAATGAATGAATGAATCACAATACTTTTAATTCTCAAGCACAAGAGGGGGTCTTCCTTGATCTTTATTATTTCTTTGGTAAAGAATTCAAGGGATTTCCTGAAACTATGGGCGATTAAAGCAGAATAAGCAAGAAAACAGGGTGCAGTCAGTATTTATTATTTTTTTATTGGAGATTGGGTTTGATATTTATTTGTGCATTGCTAGCATTATGCCAGAAAATGTAAATTAAATATATATATATTTTTTTTCACAATTTATTTGCCAAATTTTTATGCAAAAAAATTAATAATTTTGCTATATTAAATTTTATATGAATAGAATTAATAAAGTAGATATAAGAGATATGCATACAAAAAAAGCTTATAAGAAGGAAAAAAAAAAAATCTTTATTTTTGTTGCAAATTATTATCTGTTTCATAAATTTAGTTTATACGCATAAAAAATAGTTAGATATTTAAAGGATTCTGAAGAGTTCATTAATTTGGAAATATTTTTCTGATAATTTGGGATCAAAATAATCCTATGTGCGTGTTAATGGCTCTTCAAATGAATTCATGCGCGAACGAATCGAAAATCTGTTTTAATAAATAAATAAATAAAATAAAGATCTGTCTTTAAATATTGCAACATGTTAAAGTTCAGGACTAATTCGGCAGTCTTTTTTATTTTTTTTTAAAAAAATCTCTTTATTACACATATTTACATTCCTCCAGCAATGATCGGTTATGTGCATACACAAAAAAGTGTCTAATATCATTCTAATGCTGTTTTGTATAAATCCAAAAACCAAAACTAAAGAGTACCTGCCGGCGTCCTGGCATAGGAATAGCGCGTCTTCCCCGTCATCTGAGCGTCCCG
This sequence comes from Argiope bruennichi, assembly GCF_947563725.1. Taxonomy (NCBI): domain Eukaryota; kingdom Metazoa; phylum Arthropoda; class Arachnida; order Araneae; family Araneidae; genus Argiope; species Argiope bruennichi. The sequence continues at coordinate 19,158,125 of NC_079155.1, forward strand.
GGTTGGAGTCCATGGTTGTTCTTCTGTGTTCTATTTGTGCCCTCCTATAAAAAGGGGTTGTGCAAGCGAATGTGAAGCATGAAATAGCTGAGTCGTACTCTTGGCCCTAGTTGGCTCAACTGAAAAAACAACAGACGCTCACTCGGCTTAAACCGCTGACAGATAACTGTCACTGGGATTGTAAAGTGCCTTAAGTCACGACAGCAATGAAGAGTACTTTTGTAAAATACGTTTAAGTGAACTTTTATTTAATTTTTATTAATGTGAGAGAACACATAAGTAGAAAATGTACTGATATCGATGAATTTTATTTTGAAGTGGACGGTTTTTGTCAACAGTATGTTGAGTTTCATTTTAAACTGATCGATTTAGTAGTAACCTCCAGACGGAAAAGTCCGCTTTGTGCCGAGAAATTGCTCACTTTTATTGTGATCCCCAGCAGAAGAACCCACCCTTCATCGAGAAATTAGTTGCTTTTGAAGAGACCTCCAAGTAGAGGATCACATTTTACATTCAGTGGCAAAATTTAATTAGAAAAGCGTCTGTAGCTCATTCAGTAAGAAGAAGAATTCAATAAGAAACAATTTGGAACATAATTATGTACATACTACAATCAAACCTCGTTTGATGAGTATCTCGTATAACGAGAAAAAAAAATGACTTGCTGAAGGAGCGATGTTTCGCAGAATGAGTGTTGAGGAGATACCATGACGTCACATGCTGAATTGGCCTATATCAGTTTAAGCTGTGAGTTTGCGTCTCTGAAAATTGTTCACATATTAATTAACAAAGGTATTATCACACCCCCACCCCTTCGCATAGAAAATGTCAAACTTGGTGAAGGCCTTGGACGCCACAGATTCTCAAATTTTTATTTTCTGGGAACGCATGAACAGTTTGTGATTTGTAATAACAGTGAAGAAAATCGAATAGACATTTTTATGCCTTTTTTGTTGACATATTTTGACATACATACTAAAACAATCGACATATTGAAACCATAATTTGACATAGGGCTTCAATTTTAATATAAAGATTACATATCAAAATTCGTATATCTTACTTTTGGGTTATTGCATTTATAAGCATGCGAATGTACAGATCGATTGACGGACAATCTATAGATAGACTTAATTCATAACGCATTTGCATTTTAGGTGCCAAAACTGTGTATCAAATGCCATGTAGTTAGCTCTCTCCGTTCTTCAGTTTTCATGCTAACGCCACAAGGACAAACTTCTTCTGAATATATTTCGTTCAAAATTTGATAGAATTCTTCAAATTTGATATTAAATATCAAATATTATCAAAATTTTAAATATTATCAAATTATTCAATATGATATTTGATTTTAAATACTCTCAAATATTATTAAAATATTATCTTAACTCAAATAGTTTTTGAGTCACTATCTTCACAGATAGACAATGTGTGCCCAACGACCAAAACAAACTTGGAAATTGATCAAAATTTCGAGATCCAAAAAAAAAATTTCAGCCAAATTTATTAATCAAGCAAAAAAAATATTTTTGAAAAATTATTAAAAATAGAAAAAGATTCAAACAAAACAGAAATCTGAGCAGAACGAATGAAGTTAGACTATAATTTTTTGAAGTTTTTAGATGATGAAAAATCATTTTTGAAAATAATCTTTAATGATAGACGCCAAAATCCACTCAAACAATATAAAAAGAAATGGATGAAAGATTTACATTTTTGTCCCCTTATATATGGGCCAAATTTATTTGCTCTGAACTCTCTAGCTTATAGAAAACAACAGACAGATGGACAGACATTTCCCCTCATTCCTAAAAGGGAGAATGATTCATTTTTGATTAAGAATTAACCCTAATGATGATAACTGGTTTTATTCTAATCCACCATTTTCTCTTTACAACAAACAGAATGGGGGGGATTCCTTTTCCGTAGCAGCTATCATTTATCTTACTTTAATAAAATGGAGCACCCAGACAAACTTAATACCAATGGTACTATACAAAAATACGCCTTTTACGCGTTATCCATAGAACTAATTACTGCAAGTTTATTTTCGCTGTCTGTGAACTTACGTCTAAATAACTGATGCGCAGCTGTAAAGACTAGAGCAGATGAATGATTTATCTAAACCATTTGTACGTGAGTGCATCATTAATATTCGAAATGCATTTGTAATTGTTCAGTATTATCATCTGCTTACAAGGTCTTTTGATCTCTCCTCATTTTTATTTTCTCGCATACGAAGTATAGCGGAAGTATTGTAGTCGTGAAAAAATTCGAACTCGAGATTTTAATAAATCTTCACGTTTTACTTTTCTTCGAGTCTGAAAAACTTTTTATTTTTTTTTATTTTTTTTTTTAGCATTATGTTTGTTCTGTCTATCAGTCCGTAAGTCTATCTGTACATTCAAAAATGCTTTGAAGCAGAGAGCCGAAATTAGTTATATAGCCGAAATTAGTTATATAGCCGAATTTAGTTATATAACTAAATTTAGTTAATTTAATTAATTTTAATTAATTAATTAATAAGTTATATGGCCGAATTTAATAGCCGAAATTAATTAACTGCCTTTTTTTTCTACCAAATTTTGAAAGGAATTCATTCACAAGAGGTCTGTTTGATTGGTTGTTCGAGTAAAATCGTACTCGATAACTATAAAATGCAAAGAGCTCGGTAGATGAAATTTGATAGACAGTTTTAAAATCTAGAATACAGATTCTTATCAAATTATGAAGTAAACCCGACACACGGTTGACCGTATGTCGGTCTGTACTTTAGCATGCATGTAAATACAATTAATGCATAAACGCAATGACTAAAATCAATGAAAGTCGGTAAGTGAACTTGTCTTTACAACTGTAATTTTGTGTCAAATTTTGAAGTCAATCGGGTAGCGTTTAAAGGCGTCCAAAATATATACCCTCTCGACAGATTCAGTCAAAATACTCGATCTATTTGTAAAACTGTTGATGAACAGGACCATGAAAGGTATTCGTGGCTTTACCTAAAATCCCCACAGTTTATACAAAAGAAGAGGGATTAGACGCTTATTGTACAGTATGCAAGAAAGCTTTGTGGAGACCATTTCTGCTGGTTTGTTTATGTTCTCGTAATTGTTATTGCATAGTTTTCCTTGTTGCGTCTAAATGCAATTTATTTAACATTTACAATGAATATAAAGGTTTATTATATAATATTTTGTAAGAGCTAATTTTAGCATTTATTATCCCATTAACGCCAATTTGATGTATAAATTTTAGCACATATGAGTCAAATAAAGCACTTTTTAAGATATTTTAAATTAAATGCATTGATTTTTTAAATTCCTGGTGTATTTTTTAAAAATTATTGATTAGATTCTGTTTTTGGAATCATATGCTTTTTGTCGTTTTTAAAGTTGATTGTACTTAACTGTTAAATTTCTAATCTCCCTTTGAAATGGAATATATTCAACTTTTGAATCTCTTATATGTTTTTTAAGGTTCTGAATTTATAATCTTTAAATTCTTAATATTACTTATAGTGCTTTTTAGACTAAATGTATAAATTCCGATTTTTAATGTCTTAATGTTTCAATAAGTTTTTTTAGTGTGTATTTGATGTTTATTATATAATGAACATTCTAACTGCATTTGTAAAGTGTGCCTTTTCTTTTAAAATAAATAAATAAATTACTTGTGGAAGTTATACAATTATAGCTATCATGGATATCTAATTTTTCTTATTTTAAAATTCTTAAAGATTGAGACAAATTGTTTGAAGAGATATATCACTTTCAGAAAACAGATTATACATATCCAGCAGTAATTTAAAAAATAAATGGAATCCTTCGATTTCAGAATTCTGTATAAAATCAGTAGATACCATTTCTAAGAAAAGCCTTTACTGAGGAAATTAAAAGCATTTGGAGGCTGGAATTGGATAAAAGCTTTCATTCGAAGTTTTAATGTCCGTTGCCACAGGCAAAAACCTAAGCTAAGACAAAAAGCCTTAGAACAAAAAAATGTAGCGTGGGTTGAACTGTCAACAGCAAAGCAGTGAATGAAAATAACCGATTTTTATCCTTCAGATTCTGAAAAATCCATTATTTAATTGATTCTAGACGTGGCAACATGCTAAAATATCTGAATAATAGAAAAGTCACCAAAGCAGAGAAGAGAACGTGGGAAGAGGAGTAACACCTTTGAAATTTTCAGAGAAGAAAACACTGCATTTTTACTGAAGCATTAACTTTACGGGGCTTGTGATATAAACAGCGAGGATAGAGTTATTTATTGAAAGTAAAAGTTACAGTCATTAGATTTTGGAAGATAGGGGAAACCCGCGTGAATTCATTATATCAAAACAGAAATCGTTTCATCTTAAAATAAAAAATCAGAATGACATTTATTAAAACAAAATACACAGCATTAAAATGAGAACTAATTTGAAAAGTGCGGTTAAAATAAATGTATTGTTTGTTTGCGAAATACAGGAAAGGTAATTGGAAAATACAGAATTACTCTTTAGTTACTCCAGTTTAGTTATTTATAATTAGTTAAAAGGCAATTCCTGAAATAAATGGTAAGTAATAGTGGATGATTTATGCCAAGTTTTGTTCGTTCGGTCAGAGAAAAAGCGTCCAATATACATATTTTTCAAGTGTTGTGTATAAACCATATGCTAATCATCGATCGCCAAAAATTTTAAAAATACCATACACACACCAAAGATCTATATGTCGTAACTATTGTTAGCCAGTGCCATGCAGGGTTATCGCTGCCTTACCCAAGGTTCAGAATTTTATATAACGACGTGGATTGGTTTGGTTTGGTTATATTAACGTCCCGTTTGAAGCAACACTAGGGCTATTTTGGGACGGACCTCGTCATTTTGAACCGCGGTCAGATGACGAGGACGACACCTGAGCTGGCACCCCCCCCCCTCTCCACACCACACCACACCAGCGGGAGGATGTTTGGTCATGACGGATTTAACGTGCAACAGACCCCCTTACACGACGGTTCTTTGGTGGAATCGGGTCACGAACCTGAAACCCTCCGGTTCCGAAGCCGAGGCCTTACCACCAGGCCACCGCAGCCTATAAGGACGTGGAACACCTTTATTAAAAAGTATTCGAGAAAATTTTGAGGAGATAATTCACGCCGCCACGCTTTTTGAATGAAAACGCTTTAATTTTTATTTATTTATTGCCGAAGGGTTACTCTCATGTGACAAAAGAGGCCTCGCTGCAGCAAAATATTTCAGGATCACCCTGGAGCCTAAAAAAATATGTAGGTTAATGTTAAAGCCTGAAGCGTGAACAGGAAGGAAATGGAGGTTTGGTTGTAAATATCTCCACTTTCCATTGCCACCCGCACAATAACTAAAACCTTATCGTGCGCAAAAACAACTGAGGTCGAGCTTCGATGACAAATGCCCATTCCGGTGACCCACTCGGCGGATGCGTTGCAAAATCCTTTCCATTGTCTCACGGCGCCTTTTTTTTTCGTTTTGGGAAAAACACCTCACTTATGGAAGTCGTAAATTTCGGGAGTGTCAGCGAATAAAAATGCCATTTTTGACGATCTTGACGATTCAGCGCCGGATTTCGGTGTCTTTTGGCTACGGCAGCCATTTTTTTCTCTGCTTTCAGCCTTCTAGGTTTTTAAGGTTTCTGAATGGGAAAGGCCATTTCTGAAGACGTGAAAAATGAGTGTTATTGTAAGTTTTGAAAATCGAAAAAATTTTGCCTTCACTTCGATTTTTATTTTTCTATTTTGAAGGCTTGAAATATTTCCAGAAAATAAATATGGAGGATTTAGTAGAAAATATAGGAGATCTACAGAAAGGAATAGAGGCAGGTATGGAGTTAAGAACCATAGACTCTAAGTAAAGCGCTGTTTATATGTTTCTTAATTATGTTCTCTATTTAGTTTAGTTAGATTAACGTCATGTTTTAAAACAACAGTAGAGCTGTTGTGGGGCAGACCTCGTTATTTTGAACCGCGGTCAGAGGACGAGGACGATACCTGAGCTGGCGCTCCCTCTCCAAGCTTCCACTCCACACCACACCAGCGGGAGGACGTTTGGCCCTCACGAATTTAAGTGCACCAGACTGCGGTTCTTCGGCTGAGTCGGGTTTCGAATATGAAGCCCTCCGTTTCAGAAGCCGAGGCCTTACCAACAGACCACAGCGCAAGAAGATAACAGAACATTAACAATCGACTGTGATATTAAAATAATTTGGATGAGTTACTATATTGTCATTTAAACCACAGTCGTACTTGTAAAGAGAATTAATGCTAACTTGAGAAAAAAAAAAGATGTTCTTTCACAAATAATCATCATATATTATCAGCAATTAAAATATTTTTTTTCTAGATAAGAATTTATCAGATCTTTTTCTTTCTCATTTACCTTTGTGATTTCTTTCTTATACTTAATAGATTGAATATATTAAGTACAAAACAAGAAAAAAATTAGGGATTTTTCAGCTTTAGCTGGCTTCTCCCATCGATGATAGGATGTACTTACTTCTTTAAGGAAGGGTTATACCGTGGCCGGTGATGGTCCTTAAGATTCAACCACAGTTCCCGCCAGTGTTGCTGTTGCGGAGGTCTGGTCATTCAAGTTATTCTGTGTGCCTTCAGGTATGTCGGAGTAGTCAGTTTGTGATTATTAATTACTAGCCGCCTTTGACAACCACCAGGCTCGCTAGGATTAATGCTCTTTAAAATTTTCAATTAACTATTTTATGTAGCTTCATTTCTTAATAGCTTTATCATCAAAATATTTTTACGTTTTAAATTTTGATAGTTATATATTTCTTACTATTACAGGCTTGCGATATTCTGTTCATTGATTATGTATCTCTCTAAATTTCTGTTAGTTCCATCAAAATTTGAAGTGGAAGTGATTAAATATCAATTAAAACATGGAGGGTTTTTTTATAACAAACTTGTTTTTTTTTTTTAAATTATGAACAGAGAAAACAGAATTGTTCAACATTAAAACCTCATGTACGCTAGAGAATATTTTTTTATAACTTATGCAATATCTTAAAAAAATTTAAAAAGTAAAATTATCTCTGATTCCTCATTAAATTCAGTTTTTAGTTTTACTTTTAAAAAGATTTAAATGATGTTAATAATAATAGTTTTTGGTATTTCAGTTAATAAATGTGCTTCTGAAAAAATTTTGAAATCTAAATTTCATATATTCCTCCGATCTTTTGAATCATATTCAATAAAATAATCTTGAGAATCTCGCGTTTCAATTTTCTGCTATCAAATCTGACAGAATTATAAAACTTCAAATATCATTATTTTTAGACATTCATTTCCTTATTTTATGCCAATTAGACTTTGGAGTACTGATTGACATATTTTCAAGACGGTCGTTCGAGGAATTAAAACAACGCGTTTTTATCGAATAAAGATATTCACATTTTCATAAATCAGTTCGTTTTAATCGGAAAGAATGGACACTTTTTGTTTAAAATATTAGCGTCTCAAGAATATTTTATTAAATATAACTGACAGGCTACCTGTATAAAAATTTAAAATTCGTAATTTATCAGACCATTTATTGATTCAAATAACATAAAATATAATAATTTACTTTATTTAGACCATTTTTTTTATTAGACATATATGCTTATTATAAAGTTTTAGGAATTATCTGTTGGGCACTGATTAGCATAGGTATTCTGAATATATTAAATTAGGCTTAGAGTTAATAATACTAATCAAAGGAAATAAATATACTGTTTAATATTTATTCCTTTTATTCTGTACCATGCTTTAATTGTTTTATGCTTTATTCTTTTTTTCTGTAGCATGCTTAAATCGTTTTATGCTTTGTTCTTTTTTTGTACCATGCTTTAATTATTTTATGCTTTATTATTTTTTTTTCTCTACCATGCTTTAATTCTTTTATACGTTACTGTTTCTGTCAGGAAATGATTTACTGACTGATACCATTTTATTCCTTTTTTTAGGCATTAGAAACAATAATGCAACACTAAGAAATTTTCATATGAGAATACATTCTTTAAACTAGTGGAAATAGTTCGTGGAAGTTTTCTTACATATTTCGTACTAAAAATTCACCGACTCCTTTTGCCTCATATAAAAGTTGCGAACTTTGTGTAAAGTCATGCACGCCATTACGACTCAGATTTTTATTTTTACAGTCCCACAGATAAAGATTTTGTGTCTAGTAGTATAGTGAGAATAACTGAGTATGGATTTTGGAAGCCTTTTCTTTGATCATTGGACAACCAAAATTTGATACCGTACTGCAAATTAATAAACAAAATCCCATATCGAATTCTATTCATTTAAGTCATTGCATTTTTTATTATCGCTTTTAAAAGGATGCAAACGCACAAATCGACAGGCTGTAAATTAGCTAAAAGATTTTATTCACAATTGAATACGGATATACTTTAGATGTTAAATTTGTGCACCAAATTTTATACATCTAGCTCTCTTTTTATAGTTTTTCACGTTGACTTGAAACGGAATGACAAATTTACTGAAAGCGGATTCTAAATTTGATAGAAATATTGAAACTTGTTGAAAAGATTATATACTAAATTCCATCCGCTTAGCTCAAGGATTTCAATTACCGTGTTCACAAAGCGATCGATATGATTCCAAAAATGTGTTTTTAGAACTTAGATGATCAGAAACGTGGAAAGTCGTCAAATTCACGTGTTCAAGTTTTTTGATGATTTTTTGACAAAAATTCTTTTTCTTTGTTTACTTGTTACGAGAAATAAATATTGAAATATACCTGATTGGTTTCTAAATGATAATTTCTTTTTTTTAGCGGAAGACAGACATTATAAAGTAAGTCCGCCATCACTACAATGACATCATCCTTAGAGACATCATTCTTAATATCATGTAATTCTATAATGAATGAATTTCGTGGAATTTGATTATAGAAGCTCAAATTATTGACAAATTCCAATCGATCTATTGAAGAAATATAATTCTCTCACTATCCCAAGGCCATCTAGAAATCAATCAATCAATCATCATCGATATTAAATACAAAACAACCCATTTTATTGGTAATATATAAACTTTTCATTAATAGAACTTTTCCTTTAGATTTTCTTTAAGGAAGAATCTCGAAAACCATTATTATGTTCAAATTGAAGAAAATTGATTCCCATATCGACTTTTTCTGTATGTATCAGGAATAGAATTTAAAGTTTATTATTTATTTTATTTTATTTTTTGCTGCACATAATATCAAGGATAATCCCTTTGTGTTCTATCCTCTTTTGAGATTTATGAACACGATTCCGTTTTAAATTAAAAGATATTCTAGAATTTTTTCTGCATCATTTATTCTGGCGCGATTTCATTTATGCTAGCTATCAGAGGAAAAAATAATAACTTGAGAGAATTCGGCTATAAATAAAATGAGAGAGAATGTTATCCTCTCAGTTTTTGGTACACGCCTTCAAAATGGATTGTTTTAGGGTTATCTTCACCTTTAGATAAAAACTTGCCGCATATGGTGACTACCTGGTTCGTTCGGAAATACTAGTTGAATTTAATTTGATGTTCATGATTTCTACTGTGAAGTACAGGGTGTTTATAAATGTATATCCCAATTTTGCAAACCTGTTAAAAGAAAACAAAATAAAGAACAGCCTTGTTGTTAATCGGAAATAAAAAATAACAGTCCAAATTTTAACTGAACACAATTATAAGTGTTCAATTCGAGTCCCTTTAGAAATGCAAATGATATCGAAGCAATACGATAATTCATCCCACAATTTTCTCTGCACGCTTGGTATGAAAATTTGAAACGATGCAAATATGCTTGTACGGGTACCTTTTTTTTTTCTAGGGCTGCATCAAACAGCAGGTGTTTTGTTCCTCCTTTACCAACAAACGTTGACGAATTTAAGATATGAATATCTGAAGATTGTCAAAGCGTCACATGAAAGATGCTGAAAAAGTACGGAATGAATTATTGCAACACCTTGATATCGTATTGTTGAATGGGTTCTCAATGCACACTTACGTATAACTGTGTTAAATTTATACTTTCCACTGTTACTTGTATTTTCCGACGAACAATAAGGTTGTACTCTGTTTGTTTTCTTTTAACCCTTTCTAGGGTCATGGGAAGCATGTTCCCCATCAAATTCATCAATCTTTGTATGAAGTCATGTAAGTTGGCATAAGCTCTGACAAATTAAGACAGAAACTGAGATGCTTCCATTCCTTATCTCACACAAAATATCTTGATCTTCACTTAGTTATTAATTTACCAAATTAATTAATCAATCAAATTAAATTTATTTAATAGGCCAAATTAACCACTTTTCTTCATCCAATCTCAATTCTAAAAATATTTTAATATGCCATGACTAGAAAAAAAAACGGCCTTTTAAAGGGATAATAGCTCTACAAAGTTGGGATATTCATGTATAAACACGCTATATTTTGCGTCAGTATGTGGTAAATATTAAATATGTACTCTTTTTAGAAGTCTTACAGCTGTCCTGTTTAGTTGTGAGAATTTCAATGCTAGATGAACTCTCCAGTTGCGTATCCCGCGATTTCCGTGGGAAGGCAATCAATCCATTTTCTATTGCATCCGCAGTTTAGAGTGTTTATTTATAGGATTACATATATTTATTATATCATATCATTATCGCGTAACATATAGTATCTGTTCACTTTGTTTGGAAAATGTTTGAATTTATCTGCAAGCATCGCATCGAAATAGTGATTTTAAAAAATCACGCAGTCAGAGAGTTAAGTAATTTAATCTAATCTGAAAATGAAAAATGCCCTGGAAGATCGGGCTAAATGGCAAAAGATTACAAACCACCTGCGGAGTATAAGAACATGCAAATCGGGATTATGCAAACTAGAATATTAACAGCAGTCGCACGTCTGCAACTCGATGGCGGATTTAAGCAATTTGGGGCCCTAGGCAATGTACGTTATGAGATCCTTCTTTTAATAATGAACCGATTTAATTTCTCCTCTCACCATATTTTTAACTTAATCGATATATATATTGATGATTTATTTAAGACAATCTTTTTATTTTAATAAAATTCTTTAAAAAGAAAAAAAAATTTTAATTTTAATTTAATTAAAATATAATTAAATTAATTAAATTTAAAATTAACTAAATTTAAAATTAATTAAATTTAAAATTAACTAAATTTAAAATAAATTTAATTTAAAATTAACTAAATTTAAAATTAATTAAATTTAAAATTAACTAAATTTAAAATTAATTAAAATTTAATTAAATTAATTAAAATTTAATTAAATTAATTAAAATTTAATTTAATTAATTCACATTTTAAATTTTATATTTTAAAATGTACAGCACACAAAAGGTAATTAAAATAATAAAATGCTTGAAACAATGAATCATAGTTATTAGTTAATGATTTCGTTATTTATAAATGTAAGCATTTAATTATTCTGTAAGGTGATTAAGAAATGTTGCGATATGTAGTTGAAAATTCAATAAGTGACGCAATGTTATGTTCGGAGATTAAGAACCTCGAGTTCAAGAACTCCGGGACTCCCCTCAAATCGGCAAGTGACACAATTAAAACAGCAAAAGGAGCTTAGTACACATACAAATGAATTAAATTATACACAAATACTGTATAAAATAATTACAACACAACAAAATTACTTAAAAATGAAAAAAAAGGAAAAAAAAAGAAATTTATTTGGGGGAACGATGGAAAAGTCATGCTCATTTGAATCCTCCCCCCCCCCCCCAAAAAAAAAGCGAACTAAGGATTCAGTTGGCGTTGTTGGCGCTTAGCTGGCGTTGTCCGTTAGACTAGCTGATGTAGGAGGCTATTTTCTAGCGTTTGGTTACAGAAAAAATAAATTTTAAATAAATATAATAACTTAAAATCATTATTCTAAAGGACATTCAAGTGGAATATAACATGATCAGTTAATGAATGATTAATATTCCCTTATAAAAAACAAGTATTGGTAATTTTATTAGTGATTTTAATAATTCAGTATGCACGCACGCTGTAGTACTGATACTTCATTAATAAAATTATTTTTTCAAATTTATTTCTTTTACAGTTAGGAAAAATATTTTAATCGACTTGGCTATAACTCCATTTCAGTCTAGCGGCCTTAGGTGCCTACTTGGTCTGATTATTAACAATAAAATGTACTATAACTGCTCATAACTGAGTCAGCTTAAAATTGAAGATGAAATATGTGTCCATTTTTGTCCTACAGAAGTCGAAATTTTTACGTTATATTCATTATGTTGGTGGAAACTTTTACTATTGTTACGAAATTTCCGGGGTTCGTTTGGATAGTGGAAGTTATATGGTGTGAAGAACGCTCCATCAGCAGGCGGCAGTAGAAAATAAAACAACGACGTTTATTTACACGAAGACACACAGGACAGCACAAAGACGACAACTATATACAGCACAGAAGACGATTATCTTCAGCCGAGACGTGCAGCAACAACAGCAGCATATAACCAGACTCTACTGCGGACAGTAGCGCACAGCTTAGTTCAGCACTAGCTTCACTCAGTCGCTGCTCCGCTTATCTCTGGAAGGCCAATTCTTTACCGTCGATTCCGACTACTCTTCGACTACTCAATTCACCCTCTGTCGCTTCCGACTATTCTCGCACTCCACTGGTTCACGACTGCCCGGCAGCTGCGGCTGCTTCCTTTTATAGGTCTCAGAAGGTGGGGCTAGAAGCCTCTCAACCAATCAGGAACGTTCGAGGCGTATCTCGGTTCCTACTGGACGGATCGGGAAAATTCTCGATGTTTCGAATACAATCTATTTTGGCGCCAAAGTCGCCAACTTCTTCGCCAAGTTGCCAAATGGTCGCCAAGTTTGTCGCCAAGCTCTGGGACCTCCCATGGAACCAACTATGCTGGGAAGCCGCATCACAGATTCGTAACACTATATATAACTATAAGGAATGGAGGAGAGCAAAGCAAGAACTTAATTTCCGTAATTTTTATAAAAGTTTTTATTTTTTTAATTTTTAAAAATACCATAAGATGAATGCATATTACGTTTGAAAATCTTTTTTGTAATCAGAAGTATGTTTCTACGAAATTTATTGCGAAAATAAGACCGGAATCGTAGTCTTAAACCTTGGACTAGGAGTTTTTTAAAAAATACCTTTCTCTTCATTTTTTTGTTATTCAAGTAAGTGAATAAGTCTTTAGTATTCAAGTAAGAATAAGTTTAGAATAAAACAAATTTGTGCCTAGTTTTTTCCCAAATGAATTTTAAAAAATTGGCTGGGATATGACGCTTAAATCCCTCCCCCTCCCCGCCTCCCGTACCTCCAAAAAAATCCACCCTACTTTTACAAAGAGCTATTTTAACTAACTTAACTATTATAACTAATGAGATGTAATATCTCGTTAATAATGAAAAGATTAAAGATAAGACATTGCCCCTTATATATGTACATAAACATTTATATATTTGTAATACTAGTCTCAATAATTTCTGTGATTTTTCGTAGATATGTGTAGCCAGATTTTGCTTTTAGTTTCTAAATCGTCCATTATTGCAATGCAGGAAAATTGCAACAATGGACGATTCGGTAACGATATTCCAGAGGAAATTTCGGTAGCGATAATTCTAAAACTTGAACCTTTTAAATAAAATTCCATAGTGCACGAGAAACACGTGGGTGTGGTCTCTCCAAATGTTTCTCGCATACTCTTTAAGAAAGATAAATTTATGATTTAAACGTGTTTTTTTCCAACCGATTGAAAAACCAAAATTTGACCCAAAACTAAAGTTGCAGTCACAGAATCGCATACCAAATTTAATACAATTAAATCACTGAGTTTTTGAATGATCGCGTTTACATGATTCTAAAAGTACAGACAGACAGACGTTCAACTCCTCGTTGGATTTGATTCGAAACGTGACATATGTCTACAATAAAGAAGTTTAATCAGTGCACCGAATTGTATCGATTAAGTGCTCTTCGTTTTCTAATTGTCGTGTAAACTTATAAACGAACAGCCATCCAAACGGATTTCCTGTGCACATATTTTTCTCAAAATGTGAAAGAAAGTTTCAAATTTGGTGTAAAGACCGTATGCCAAATTTCAACCGCCTAGCTCATATCGTTTCTGAGTTATCTTTATTACAGACAGACTTATGGACATTTTCCAAAAATTTGTTTTTCGAATTCAGGCAGGTCTGAGACGTGTAGATTCGTCAAAATCTCGCGTTCGAATATTTTGACGATTATTTTTTTACTTTCTCTATACTACGTATACGAGAAAGTAAAAAAGAAGCGATTTCCACCGTGATGAATCCTTCCCCTACACTTAACCGATTCCACTGGAGTGTGCCATTCACATGGCTTTTGTTGACGCAGCGAAAGCCATTAGTCATATTGACTTCCGCATGCGGAGAATTGCCTGCCGAGGTGTTTACACAGAAGCATTCAATTACAACCACCTTTCTCAAAATAAATTACTGGAATCGGCCATCTCGGAAGAAAAGGTCCGTGCGTGTGGCACCCGGGGGGGGTGTGTGAAATCAAGAACAGTAACGGTACTTTCCCGCCGTTTTCTTCTTTTCGAACGCGACAATCGTAAACCGCAGAACGTCGTGTAGGTCTTATTTCCTCAGAATTTGTTTATTCGTTTTTGGTTGATGGAGGCGTTGACAGATTCTTTGCGAATAAAGACAAAACTCGGTATTTCCGAGAAAGAAGACGAAATGTTCTGCATGAGGTGATCTTTCTCTTGCGGGGATTCGTTCTTGCAGGTTGCTGAAATGACGTTGACAATTTGAAGTGGACAGCATTTAGGGACTTACTTACCATTTCTGACGTCCTTTTTAAAGCGTGATAATGTTAATTATCTATGAATGAAATTTTGTTTCTTTTTTACTTTTTGTTTCGTGTGCAAAGTGTAGAAAAACCTTTCATGTTTCCTGAAATCCCATTTTTTTTGGTAGGTTGCTGAATTCAGTTGACAGTCTATAATTGGACAGCATTTATAGAATTAATTATCTTTGTTAACGTACTTTTTGAAGTGTGATAATTTTAATTAACTATTAGCGAAATTTAGTTACTGTTTCATTTTTTTTTTCATGTGCAAAGTGTAGAAAAGGCCTCTATGAGTCTCGAAGTCCCATTGTCCAATTATATCCTGTAAAATCGAATTTCGGTTAGTGGCTTGTTTTTTTCTTTATGTGAGATGCATATAAAATTAATTCGTTTACTTTTTTGATATAAATTCACTTTATCACAAGGCTCTCATTTTTGACGAAAATGGTCTTAATATTTTACTGTTCCTAATACTCTGATTGATTATCATTCTTTTAAAATTTACATTGCAAAGATTTTCTTTTTTATTTTTTTTTTATTTTTGACTCCTCTTTCTTAACTTTACAAAACTTAATGATGATAGCATCCAAACATTTTAAATTTTTTTCAAAAAGTTACTGGAATTTTTAAATACATTTAATTTTATTAACTTAGGTGTTTATGTATTTATAATTTTTAATAAATATAATATTGAAGAATTTCTGTATTTTATTTTTTTTATAATTTGCATGTTATACATTTTTATCTTCCATTTCAGAATTTATTATCGAATTCGACATATTTTAAGGACTTTAGTCTCCCACGGCTTTTTTTAAATTCAGTTAAATCCTTTATGTATAACTTAATATATATGATTATCTTTCAAAAAACATTTTTAATCATTAAATTGTGTTAGACATTAAAGCCGTGTCTTTTGAAAAGCGTTATACCTTTTCTATTTACTGCATCCATGAACCTTTCTAATGGAGTCGAATTACATGGCATTATAAGGTCAGTAAAAACTTAAGTATCTACATAATCCATTTTCAAAATTCCAATTGTTTTTCCATTGGAGAACTTCATTTTATTATTTTTTATCTTAACTGTACAGATATTAAACAGAATACTTCTATCTTAGTCTATCCTATACGACACACACACATACATACGCCACTAGAGATAGATAACAATTTTACAAGAAAACTTCGATGAAAAAGGGCATTTAGATCTATTCGTAAATTTGCCCTATTTTTCACAATTTCTTCCTTACAGGAAAGAAATATTTCAAATAAATTACTTACGTCTATGGAAGAATTATTGCACTTCGGAACAAAACTTTCTCCCTTTGTTTTAGAATAGTTCTTTGACAGGTAATCCATTTTTAAAAAGAAATTCAACGAAAATTCTCGGATAATATTATTTTATTCAATTCTTCTCCGTATGGTATTTAAAAAAAATCGTTTGTTTTTCTAAAATCGGTACAAACAAATTCCCTGCAGTTTAAACTGTTATTTCTTTCAGTAGCTTTAAGAGAATTTCTGCAGAATTTTACTTCAGAGGAGTAAATTTAATTTTGGTGAAAATTAAAGGTTCTTACAAAATAATAATGAATTTAGAAAGAAGAGTGATAAAAAGTTTCTCAATAATATTGAATCGGAATTTTTTTTTAAAGTTTACTTAATAAAAGGAAATAATTATTATAATAAAAAAATATGGGGTTCAAAGCAGAATCATAAAAGTGTGAGTCGCCGATAGAAATATGATTAAATTATAATTTCAATCACGTGTTATATACAGAGTGTTCTTAAAATCACGAGATAAACTTTAAGTATAAATCAGGGGTTCAGAAACTAATTTTACTTTATAACAGAGGTTCCCAAACTTTTTTTTCTCGTGGACCACTTTCAAAGTTTTACTATTTTCGGTAGACCCCCTGCTGCTACATTTCTACTGTATTCTCAAAACTCCTAAAAAATATCACCCTAAATTGGGGGTGTTAAGAAAAAAAAAAAAAAAAAAGTAGCACAGCGCAAGTCGCATTTTATCCCTTTGCAGGTCTAAACAAGCATCCCGGACGAGCGGGCGCACGGGCGGCACTTTGGAAGTCTCGACATGTGGTGTACACTTGTACTATTATCTATTGTTCTATTTAATTCTGTGTTTGAACTGAGTCTCGAATATTTCTGAGTACCTACCTAGTGAATGATGCTACCTACCTACGTTGATAAGTAAATCCAAGCCAAAATTTTTGTTCTTTATTATGAAAACCAGAAATTTTTTCGTGGACCCCCACTTACAACTTGTGAACCCTTGTTTTCTTTTCACGTCTACGTGGACCCCCCGTGTGGTCTCCTATGGACCCCTGAGGGTCACCTGGACCATTTTGGGAACCTATGCTTTATAACATGAGATCTTTTAATGTAAAGGGAGACCGCTAGAAGAGGCTCTTTTTCATTGATTCTCCTTCAATTTAGTAAAAGAGATGGATATATCAGATGAAAATGTAAAACCGAGATTTAATAAATGCAAATTTACAACAGAGTTGCATGCATTACAATATTACAAGATTTGCAGCATGGCGGATATTGGCAGAAGTTGGATATAATAACAAATTCTTGGAGTATTTAAACTAAGTGTTCAAAGGACTTGCCGCCCAAAACGTCATATGCTTTCATGCAGTTGGATTCTTGCGCTACTTTAAATTTTATTTGATTCAATCATTGCTATATATTTTATCTACTATGTACTTTTTTTTTTTACTTAACTCACCATCAAAGAGCCCATACGGTAGCAGTCCGGTATGCCTTTTCAATTCTGACATCATCTTGCAACAGAGGCGGCGGCAGAGATTTGCCGACTGGGGAGCAAGACAAAACCGACAGGGGGGCAAGCACAATATCTCTAATTTGGCTTCAAAATAAATCATAATAATTAATTTTAGAATTATTTAAAGAAAATTAAGTATTATTTAACTTTTTTATTCAGATGCTGACCATTTCTTTCATTGTTAAAACTTTACAAAGGTATTTGTAAAAAAAAAGTGTTCTCAGTTTCCTTTACTGACCACCAAAAAATTGTCCATATTTGAGTCTATTTCTTTATGAGACTCTTGAGATTTAATTTCTCTGAGATCTCTAATTTTAGAAAAAATATAGCTATTCCGTTCCAGATTGTAATATATAGATAGAAACGTAGATTGCACCAGAATGACGTGTCATGCTAAATGAAGAAATGCGTGCTCTTACTATTTTATATCAGAAACTATATAAAATGAATGTTGAAACAAAAAGTTTTATAAAAGAAACTTTTTCAGACATCAAGAATAATCAATAAAAAATATTCGATGTTTTCGCCAAAAACCTATTTTTCTGCGTAGTCCCCTACCTAAAATATTTGTAGAGTAAGGAGTACAACATCGAGAAGGAATTAAGATGTGTTTCGAATCCGAGGCGAATAAGTGCACGTACTCAATAAAAATTTACTATAGTTAGCTGACGAACAATATAGAATGCGGAAAAGATACAATAATGTTGTTTTTTTAAGAAGGCCGGAGAAAATATTTTGTAAATATATGTACAAACTTGCTATTTTATGTAAGATATGAAAAATATTCTTATGAAAAATGGACTGGTTAACCGTTAGATCCTCCCTTGTATTTATTTTTCTATATATATTTAGGATAAAAAAACAATACATTTTGTTAAAAAACTATTAGATCTTGGACATGAATTCACCTATTTTGATTTTTAAGCATGCGATCTTATGGTTAAGTATTTTTTTTTTAATTCGAAGTTATTGCAAGCTAATATTCCTCCCAAAAGGTGAGTTTTATCCCCTCAGTTGCATGCATTGGTTTTCTTAACCCCTTCGTATACAATAGGGATTCTGAATCGTTTATGGAATTATTGAATTTTAAATTTTAAATCTGCAATTAAGTGAAGGTATTAAGTAATTTAAAATGCAAAAATAACTTGAAATTGTTCCAAATAAGATCTGCCATCTTATTAGGAGGTTATATATATTCATATGTCAAGGGGTTAATGTGTTATTTATCAATAATTATTTCAATCATCATTTTATCAAGACATCTTTATACAAGTCTATTAAAAAATGGAGAGCATCTGAAATTATATACCTTTTGCTGTGAATAGTAATTGAAAGAAAAATATATACAAACGATAACGATACGTTCTCCGATTACATAGTCATAATATTGAATGCAGAGTCTGAAGAATTAAGATAATAATTTATTTAGCAAATTTAGTGAATACTTGGATAAACTCTTTTAGTTTAGCAAAAAAGCTACCACACCACAAATATTTTTTTTTGTCGTCAACTGCAATCGGTAATATTTCTTTAGTGTAATAATTGTAGCCTGATAAATTATATTGCAAAAGAAAACAGATATTTTACTCTTAAATAAATTTAATTTACAATCATACAATTTTCTTACTCCAGTGATTTATAATGAATTCACATAATTTGGCTACAGCAAAATAATTTTTTAGCATGCATACTCCCAAGAGTGCGAAAATACTACAGTGTTTTTTAAAATTTAGTTTAATCATTCACTAGATTTTAGTCTGGAAATTCTTATAGTGAAAGGAATAAAATAAATTTATCAATTCGTTACAGAGGAAGTAACAATTATATGAATAAGATGGCGATTCATTTTAGAACTTGGAATTGAATGATGAATTATGGAAAACATCTCGATCGTCCTACTCATGAATAACATAAAAGTACCAACTTCTCTAATAATTCCACTGACAGGTAATCGAAGTGCCCAATGAAAATATTTTTTTGTCCATAAACTCTGATAAAAATCTTAGCCGAAGGACAAAGATTAGTCGAGGTAAATATGACATCTTATTCATTTGTCATATTATTTATTAATATGCGAAATATAGTTTAAATTATATACTGAACGGACATTATGACATTTAAATAAAATGACTGAGAATTTGGACTCGTCGACATCCACTCGCATTGAATTCTTAGTCCAACGATCAAACTTTTTTGACAAAATGCGACATGTCTTATGTCTTATTCACATGTCGTCTTGTCGGTTATATTGCTAAAAGTAGTGCAAATTAAAAGCTTGATGAACGACATTTGAATCAAATGTCTGAAAATCTGTGGATAGAATCTTCGACGTTCATCGCATTTAGTTCATAGTCGGCCGCCCACAAGTTATCGGCAGACTGCGGTATCTTATTCACTTGTCGGATATATTGCCAAATCTAGTGCAAGTTATAAGTTAAGTGAACGATATTTCAATCGTCTAAAAATCTGCAGATTTAACATCTTCGCACTCACCATATTGAGTTCATAGCCGACCGACCAAAAATTACTAGCAAAATAAGAATATCACCTTGTCGATGTCTTATTCGCTTGTTACCTTGTCGGTTATATTGCCAAAAGTAGTGCAAATTAAAAGCTTGATGAACGACATTTGAATCAAATGTCTGAAAATCTGTGGATAGAATCTTCGACGTTCATCACATTTAGTTCATAGTCGGCCGCCCACAAGTTATCGGCAGACTGCGGTATCTTATTCACTTGTCGGATATATTGCCAAATCTAGTGCAAGTTATAAGTTAAGTGAACGATATTTCAATCGTCTAAAAATCTGCAGATTTAACATCTTCGCACTCACCATATTGAGTTCATAGCCGACCGACCAAAAATTACTAGCAAAATAAGAATATCACCTTGTCGATGTCTTATTCGCTTGTTACCTTGTCGGTTATATTGCCAAAAGTAGTGCAAATTAAAAGCTTGATGAACGACATTTGAATCAAATGTCTGAAAATCTGTGGATAGAATCTTCGACGTTCATCGCATTTAGTTCATAGTCGGCCGCCCACAAGTTATCGGCAGACTGCGGTATCTTATTCACTTGTCGGATATATTGCCAAATCTAGTGCAAGTTATAAGTTAAGTGAACGATATTTCAATCGTCTTAAAATCTGCAGATTTAACATCTTCGCACTCACCATATTGAGTTCATAGCCGACCGACCAAAAATTACTAGCAAAATAAGAATATCACCTTGTCGATGTCTTATTCGCTTGTTACCTTGTCGGTTATATTGCCAAAAGTAGTGCAAATTAAAAGCTTGATGAACGACATTTGAATCAAATGTCTGAAAATCTGTGGATAGAATCTTCGACGTTCATCGCATTTAGTTCATAGTCGGCCGCCCACAAGTTATCGGCAGACTGCGGTATCTTATTCACTTGTCGGATATATTGCCAAATCTAGTGCAAGTTATAAGTTAAGTGAACGATATTTCAATCGTCTAAAAATCTGCAGATTTAACATCTTCGCACTCACCATATTGAGTTCATAGCCGACCGACCAAAAATTACTAGCAAAATAAGAATATCACCTTGTCGATGTCTTATTCGCTTGTTACCTTGTCGGTTATATTGCCAAAAGTAGTGCAAATTAAAAGCTTGATGAACGACATTTGAATCAAATGTCTGAAAATCTGTGGATAGAATCTTCGACGTTCATCGCATTTAGTTTATAGTCGGCCGCCCACAAGTTATCGGCAGACTGCGGTATCTTATTCACTTGTCGGATATATTGCCAAATCTAGTGCAAGTTATAAGTTAAGTGAACGATATTTCAATCGTCTTAAAATCTGCAGATTTAACATCTTCGCACTCACCATATTGAGTTCATAGCCGACCGACCAAAAATTACTAGCAAAATAAGAATATCACCTTGTCGATGTCTTATTCGCTTGTTACCTTGTCGGTTATATTGCCAAAAGTAGTGCAAATTAAAAGCTTGATGAACGACATTTGAATCAAATGTCTGAAAATCTGTGGATAGAATCTTCGACGTTCATCGCATTTAGTTCATAGTCGGCCGCCCACAAGTTATCGGCAGAATGCGGTATCTTATTCACTTGTCGGATATATTGCCAAATCTAGTGCAAGTTATAAGTTAAGTGAACGATATTTCAATCGTCTTAAAATCTGCAGATTTAACATCTTCGCACTCACCATATTGAGTTCATAGCCGACCGACCAAAAATTACTAGCAAAATAAGAATATCACCTTGTCGATGTCTTATTCGCTTGTTACCTTGTCGGTTATATTGCCAAAAGTAGTGCAAATTAAAAGCTTGATGAACGACATTTGAATCAAATGTCTGAAAATCTGTGGATAGAATCTTCGACGTTCATCGCATTTAGTTCATAGTCGGCCGCCCACAAGTTATCGGCAGAATGCGGTATCTTATTCACTTGTCGGATATATTGCCAAATCTAGTGCAAGTTATAAGTTAAGTGAACGATATTTCAATCGTCTTAAAATCTGCAGATTTAACATCTTCGCACTCACCATATTGAGTTCATAGCCGACCGAATAAAAATTACTAGCAAAATAAGAATATCACCTTGTCGATGTCTTATTCGCTTGTTACCTTGTCGGTTATATTGCCAAAAGTAGTGCAAATTAAAAGCTTGATGAACGACATTTGAATCAAATGTCTGAAAATCTGTGGATAGAATCTTCGACGTTCATCGCATTTAGTTTATAGTCGGCCGCCCACAAGTTATCGGCAGACTGCGGTATCTTATTCACTTGTCGGATATATTGCCAAATCTAGTGCAAGTTATAAGTTAAGTGAACGATATTTCAATCGTCTAAAAATCTGCAGATTTAACATCTTCGCACTCACCATATTGAGTTCATAGCCGACCGACCAAAAATTACTAGCAAAATAAGAATATCACCTTGTCGATGTCTTATTCGCTTGTTACCTTGTCGGTTATATTGCCAAAAGTAGTGCAAATTAAAAGCTTGATGAACGACATTTGAATCAAATGTCTGAAAATCTGTGGATAGAATCTTCGACGTTCATCGCATTTAGTTTATAGTCGGCCGCCCACAAGTTATCGGCAGACTGCGGTATCTTATTCACTTGTCGGATATATTGCCAAATCTAGTGCAAGTTATAAGTTAAGTGAACGATATTTCAATCGTCTTAAAATCTGCAGATTTAACATCTTCGCACTCACCATATTGAGTTCATAGCCGACCGACCAAAAATTACTAGCAAAATAAGAATATCACCTTGTCGATGTCTTATTCGCTTGTTACCTTGTCGGTTATATTGCCAAAAGTAGTGCAAATTAAAAGCTTGATGAACGACATTTGAATCAAATGTCTGAAAATCTGTGGATAGAATCTTCGACGTTCATCGCATTTAGTTCATAGTCGGCCGCCCACAAGTTATCGGCAGAATGCGGTATCTTATTCACTTGTCGGATATATTGCCAAATCTAGTGCAAGTTATAAGTTAAGTGAACGATATTTCAATCGTCTTAAAATCTGCAGATTTAACATCTTCGCACTCACCATATTGAGTTCATAGCCGACCGACCAAAAATTACTAGCAAAATAAGAATATCACCTTGTCGATGTCTTATTCGCTTGTTACCTTGTCGGTTATATTGCCAAAAGTAGTGCAAATTAAAAGCTTGATGAACGACATTTGAATCAAATGTCTGAAAATCTGTGGATAGAATCTTCGACGTTCATCGCATTTAGTTCATAGTCGGCCGCCCACAAGTTATCGGCAGAATGCGGTATCTTATTCACTTGTCGGATATATTGCCAAATCTAGTGCAAGTTATAAGTTAAGTGAACGATATTTCAATCGTCTTAAAATCTGCAGATTTAACATCTTCGCACTCACCATATTGAGTTCATAGCCGACCGAATAAAAATTACTAGCAAAATAAGAATATCACCTTGTCGATGTCTTATTCGCTTGTTACCTTGTCGGTTATATTGCCAAAAGTAGTGCAAATTAAAAGCTTGATGAACGACATTTGAATCAAATGTCTGAAAATCTGTGGATAGAATCTTCGACGTTCATCGCATTTAGTTTATAGTCGGCCGCCCACAAGTTATCGGCAGACTGCGGTATCTTATTCACTTGTCGGATATATTGCCAAATCTAGTGCAAGTTATAAGTTAAGTGAACGATATTTCAATCGTCTAAAAATCTGCAGATTTAACATCTTCGCACTCACCATATTGAGTTCATAGCCGACCGACCAAAAATTACTAGCAAAATAAGAATATCACCTTGTCGATGTCTTATTCGCTTGTTACCTTGTCGGTTATATTGCCAAAAGTAGTGCAAATTAAAAGCTTGATGAACGACATTTGAATCAAATGTCTGAAAATCTGTGGATAGAATCTTCGACGTTCATCGCATTTAGTTTATAGTCGGCCGCCCACAAGTTATCGGCAGACTGCGGTATCTTATTCACTTGTCGGATATATTGCCAAATCTAGTGCAAGTTATAAGTTAAGTGAACGATATTTCAATCGTCTTAAAATCTGCAGATTTAACATCTTCGCACTCACCATATTGAGTTCATAGCCGACCGACCAAAAATTACTAGCAAAATAAGAATATCACCTTGTCGATGTCTTATTCGCTTGTTACCTTGTCGGTTATATTGCCAAAAGTAGTGCAAATTAAAAGCTTGATGAACGACATTTGAATCAAATGTCTGAAAATCTGTGGATAGAATCTTCGACGTTCATCGCATTTAGTTCATAGTCGGCCGCCCACAAGTTATCGGCAGAATGCGGTATCTTATTCACTTGTCGGATATATTGCCAAATCTAGTGCAAGTTATAAGTTAAGTGAACGATATTTCAATCGTCTTAAAATCTGCAGATTTAACATCTTCGCACTCACCATATTGAGTTCATAGCCGACCGACCAAAAATTACTAGCAAAATAAGAATATCACCTTGTCGATGTCTTATTCGCTTGTTACCTTGTCGGTTATATTGCCAAAAGTAGTGCAAATTAAAAGCTTGATGAACGACATTTGAATCAAATGTCTGAAAATCTGTGGATAGAATCTTCGACGTTCATCGCATTTAGTTCATAGTCGGCCGCCCACAAGTTATCGGCAGAATGCGGTATCTTATTCACTTGTCGGATATATTGCCAAATCTAGTGCAAGTTATAAGTTAAGTGAACGATATTTCAATCGTCTAAAAATCTGCAGATTTAACATCTTCGCACTCACCATATTGAGTTCATAGCCGACCGACCAAAAATTACTAGCAAAATAAGAATATCACCTTGTCGATGTCTTATTCGCTTGTTACCTTGTCGGTTATATTGCCAAAAGTAGTGCAAATTAAAAGCTTGATGAACGACATTTGAATCAAATGTCTGAAAATCTGTGGATAGAATCTTCGACGTTCATCGCATTTAGTTTATAGTCGGCCGCCCACAAGTTATCGGCAGACTGCGGTATCTTATTCACTTGTCGGATATATTGCCAAATCTAGTGCAAGTTATAAGTTAAGTGAACGATATTTCAATCGTCTAAAAATCTGCAGATTTAACATCTTCGCACTCACCATATTGAGTTCATAGCCGACCGACCAAAAATTACTAGCAAAATAAGAATATCACCTTGTCGATGTCTTATTCGCTTGTTACCTTGTCGGTTATATTGCCAAAAGTAGTGCAAATTAAAAGCTTGATGAACGACATTTGAATCAAATGTCTGAAAATCTGTGGATAGAATCTTCGACGTTCATCGCATTTAGTTTATAGTCGGCCGCCCACAAGTTATCGGCAGACTGCGGTATCTTATTCACTTGTCGGATATATTGCCAAATCTAGTGCAAGTTATAAGTTAAGTGAACGATATTTCAATCGTCTAAAAATCTGCAGATTTAACATCTTCGCACTCACCATATTGAGTTCATAGCCGACCGACCAAAAATTACTAGCAAAATAAGAATATCACCTTGTCGATGTCTTATTCGCTTGTTACCTTGTCGGTTATATTGCCAAAAGTAGTGCAAATTAAAAGCTTGATGAACGACATTTGAATCAAATGTCTGAAAATCTGTGGATAGAATCTTCGACGTTCATCGCATTTAGTTTATAGTCGGCCGCCCACAAGTTATCGGCAGAATGCGGTATCTTATTCACTTGTCGGATATATTGCCAAATCTAGTGCAAGTTATAAGTTAAGTGAACGATATTTCAATCGTCTAAAAATCTGCAGATTTAACATCTTCGCACTCACCATATTGAGTTCATAGCCGACCGACCAAAAATTACTAGCAAAATAAGAATATCACCTTGTCGATGTCTTATTCGCTTGTTACCTTGTCGGTTATATTGCCAAAAGTAGTGCAAATTAAAAGCTTGATGAACGACATTTGAATCAAATGTCTGAAAATCTGTGGATAGAATCTTCGACGTTCATCGCATTTAGTTTATAGTCGGCCGCCCACAAGTTATCGGCAGACTGCGGTATCTTATTCACTTGTCGGATATATTGCCAAATGTAGTGCAAGTTATAAGTTAAGTGAACGATATTTCAATCGTCTAAAAATCTGCAGATTTAACATCTTCGCACTCACCATATTGAGTTCATAGCCGACCGATCAAAAATTACTAGCAAAATAAGAATATCACCTTGTCGATGTCTTATTCGCTTGTTACCTTGTCGGTTATATTGCCAAAAGTAGTGCAAATTAAAAGCTTGATGAACGACATTTGAATCAAATGTCTGAAAATCTGTGGATAGAATCTTCGACGTTCATCGCATTTAGTTTATAGTCGGCCGCCCACAAGTTATCGGCAGACTGCGGTATCTTATTCACTTGTCGGATATATTGCCAAATCTAGTGCAAGTTATAAGTTAAGTGAACGATATTTCAATCGTCTTAAAATCTGCAGATTTAACATCTTCGCACTCACCATATTGAGTTCATAGCCGACCGACCAAAAATTACTAGCAAAATAAGAATATCACCTTGTCGATGTCTTATTCGCTTGTTACCTTGTCGGTTATATTGCCAAAAGTAGTGCAAATTAAAAGCTTGATGAACGACATTTGAATCAAATGTCTGAAAATCTGTGGATAGAATCTTCGACGTTCATCGCATTTAGTTTATAGTCGGCCGCCCACAAGTTATCGGCAGAATGCGGTATCTTATTCACTTGTCGGATATATTGCCAAATGTAGTGCAAGTTATAAGTTAAGTGAACGATATTTCAATCGTCTAAAAATCTGCAGATTTAACATCTTCGCACTCACCATATTGAGTTCATAGCCGACCGACCAAAAATTACTAGCAAAATAAGAATATCACCTTGTCGATGTCTTATTCGCTTGTTACCTTGTCGGTTATATTGCCAAAAGTAGTGCAAATTAAAAGCTTGATGAACGACATTTGAATCAAATGTCTGAAAATCTGTGGATAGAATCTTCGACGTTCATCGCATTTAGTTTATAGTCGGCCGCCCACAAGTTATCGGCAGACTGCGGTATCTTATTCACTTGTCGGATATATTGCCAAATCTAGTGCAAGTTATAAGTTAAGTGAACGATATTTCAATCGTCTAAAAATCTGCAGATTTAACATCTTCGCACTCACCATATTGAGTTCATAGCCGACCGACCAAAAATTACTAGCAAAATAAGAATATCACCTTGTCGATGTCTTATTCGCTTGTTACCTTGTCGGTTATATTGCCAAAAGTAGTGCAAATTAAAAGCTTGATGAACGACATTTGAATCAAATGTCTGAAAATCTGTGGATAGAATCTTCGACGTTCATCGCATTTAGTTTATAGTCGGCCGCCCACAAGTTATCGGCAGACTGCGGTATCTTATTCACTTGTCGGATATATTGCCAAATCTAGTGCAAGTTATAAGTTAAGTGAACGATATTTCAATCGTCTTAAAATCTGCAGATTTAACATCTTCGCACTCACCATATTGAGTTCATAGCCGACCGACCAAAAATTACTAGCAAAATAAGAATATCACCTTGTCGATGTCTTATTCGCTTGTTACCTTGTCGGTTATATTGCCAAAAGTAGTGCAAATTAAAAGCTTGATGAACGACATTTGAATCAAATGTCTGAAAATCTGTGGATAGAATCTTCGACGTTCATCGCATTTAGTTTATAGTCGGCCGCCCACAAGTTATCGGCAGAATGCGGTATCTTATTCACTTGTCGGATATATTGCCAAATGTAGTGCAAGTTATAAGTTAAGTGAACGATATTTCAATCGTCTAAAAATCTGCAGATTTAACATCTTCGCACTCACCATATTGAGTTCATAGCCGACCGACCAAAAATTACTAGCAAAATAAGAATATCACCTTGTCGATGTCTTATTCGCTTGTTACCTTGTCGGTTATATTGCCAAAAGTAGTGCAAATTAAAAGCTTGATGAACGACATTTGAATCAAATGTCTGAAAATCTGTGGATAGAATCTTCGACGTTCATCGCATTTAGTTTATAGTCGGCCGCCCACAAGTTATCGGCAGACTGCGGTATCTTATTCACTTGTCGGATATATTGCCAAATCTAGTGCAAGTTATAAGTTAAGTGAACGATATTTCAATCGTCTAAAAATCTGCAGATTTAACATCTTCGCACTCACCATATTGAGTTCATAGCCGACCGACCAAAAATTACTAGCAAAATAAGAATATCACCTTGTCGATGTCTTATTCGCTTGTTACCTTGTCGGTTATATTGCCAAAAGTAGTGCAAATTAAAAGCTTGATGAACGACATTTGAATCAAATGTCTGAAAATCTGTGGATAGAATCTTCGACGTTCATCGCATTTAGTTTATAGTCGGCCGCCCACAAGTTATCGGCAGACTGCGGTATCTTATTCACTTGTCGGATATATTGCCAAATCTAGTGCAAGTTATAAGTTAAGTGAACGATATTTCAATCGTCTAAAAATCTGCAGATTTAACATCTTCGCACTCACCATATTGAGTTCATAGCCGACCGACCAAAAATTACTAGCAAAATAAGAATATCACCTTGTCGATGTCTTATTCGCTTGTTACCTTGTCGGTTATATTGCCAAAAGTAGTGCAAATTAAAAGCTTGATGAACGACATTTGAATCAAATGTCTGAAAATCTGTGGATAGAATCTTCGACGTTCATCGCATTTAGTTTATAGTCGGCCGCCCACAAGTTATCGGCAGAATGCGGTATCTTATTCACTTGTCGGATATATTGCCAAATGTAGTGCAAGTTATAAGTTAAGTGAACGATATTTCAATCGTCTAAAAATCTGCAGATTTAACATCTTCGCACTCACCATATTGAGTTCATAGCCGACCGACCAAAAATTACTAGCAAAATAAGAATATCACCTTGTCGATGTCTTATTCGCTTGTTACCTTGTCGGTTATATTGCCAAAAGTAGTGCAAATTAAAAGCTTGATGAACGACATTTGAATCAAATGTCTGAAAATCTGTGGATAGAATCTTCGACGTTCATCGCATTTAGTTTATAGTCGGCCGCCCACAAGTTATCGGCAGACTGCGGTATCTTATTCACTTGTCGGATATATTGCCAAATCTAGTGCAAGTTATAAGTTAAGTGAACGATATTTCAATCGTCTAAAAATCTGCAGATTTAACATCTTCGCACTCACCATATTGAGTTCATAGCCGACCGACCAAAAATTACTAGCAAAATAAGAATATCACCTTGTCGATGTCTTATTCGCTTGTTACCTTGTCGGTTATATTGCCAAAAGTAGTGCAAATTAAAAGCTTGATGAACGACATTTGAATCAAATGTCTGAAAATCTGTGGATAGAATCTTCGACGTTCATCGCATTTAGTTTATAGTCGGCCGCCCACAAGTTATCGGCAGACTGCGGTATCTTATTCACTTGTCGGATATATTGCCAAATCTAGTGCAAGTTATAAGTTAAGTGAACGATATTTCAATCGTCTAAAAATCTGCAGATTTAACATCTTCGCACTCACCATATTGAGTTCATAGCCGACCGACCAAAAATTACTAGCAAAATAAGAATATCACCTTGTCGATGTCTTATTCGCTTGTTACCTTGTCGGTTATATTGCCAAAAGTAGTGCAAATTAAAAGCTTGATGAACGACATTTGAATCAAATGTCTGAAAATCTGTGGATAGAATCTTCGACGTTCATCGCATTTAGTTTATAGTCGGCCGCCCACAAGTTATCGGCAGACTGCGGTATCTTATTCACTTGTCGGATATATTGCCAAATCTAGTGCAAGTTATAAGTTAAGTGAACGATATTTCAATCGTCTAAAAATCTGCAGATTTAACATCTTCGCACTCACCATATTGTCTTCATAGCCGACCGACCAAAAATTACTAGCAAAATAAGAATATCACCTTGTCGATGTCTTATTCGCTTGTTACCTTGTCGGTTATATTGCCAAAAGTAGTGCAAATTAAAAGCTTGATGAACGACATTTGAATCAAATGTCTGAAAATCTGTGGATAGAATCTTCGACGTTCATCGCATTTAGTTTATAGTCGGCCGCCCACAAGTTATCGGCAGACTGCGGTATCTTATTCACTTGTCGGATATATTGCCAAATCTAGTGCAAGTTATAAGTTAAGTGAACGATATTTCAATCGTCTAAAAATCTGCAGATTTAACATCTTCGCACTCACCATATTGAGTTCATAGCCGACCGACCAAAAATTACTAGCAAAATAAGAATATCACCTTGTCGATGTCTTATTCGCTTGTTACCTTGTCGGTTATATTGCCAAAAGTAGTGCAAATTAAAAGCTTGATGAACGACATTTGAATCAAATGTCTGAAAATCTGTGGATAGAATCTTCGACGTTCATCGCATTTAGTTTATAGTCGGCCGCCCACAAGTTATCGGCAGAATGCGGTATCTTATTCACTTGTCGGATATATTGCCAAATCTAGTGCAAGTTATAAGTTAAGTGAACGATATTTCAATCGTCTAAAAATCTGCAGATTTAACATCTTCGCACTCACCATATTGAGTTCATAGCCGACCGACCAAAAATTACTAGCAAAATAAGAATATCACCTTGTCGATGTCTTATTCGCTTGTTACCTTGTCGGTTATATTGCCAAAAGTAGTGCAAATTAAAAGCTTGATGAACGACATTTGAATCAAATGTCTGAAAATCTGTGGATAGAATCTTCGACGTTCATCGCATTTAGTTTATAGTCGGCCGCCCACAAGTTATCGGCAGAATGCGGTATCTTATTCACTTGTCGGATATATTGCCAAATCTAGTGCAAGTTATAAGTTAAGTGAACGATATTTCAATCGTCTAAAAATCTGCAGATTTAACATCTTCGCACTCACCATATTGAGTTCATAGCCGACCGACCAAAAATTACTAGCAAAATAAGAATATCACCTTGTCGATGTCTTATTCGCTTGTTACCTTGTCGGTTATATTGCCAAAAGTAGTGCAAATTAAAAGCTTGATGAACGACATTTGAATCAAATGTCTGAAAATCTGTGGATAGAATCTTCGACGTTCATCACATTTAGTTTATAGTCGGCCGCCCACAAGTTATCGGCAGAATGCGGTATCTTATTCACTTGTCGGATATATTGCCAAATCTAGTGCAAGTTATAAGTTAAGTGAACGATATTTCAATCGTCTAAAAATCTGCAGATTTAACATCTTCGCACTCACCATATTGAGTTCATAGCCGACCGACCAAAAATTACTAGCAAAATAAGAATATCACCTTGTCGATGTCTTATTCGCTTGTTACCTTGTCGGTTATATTGCCAAAAGTAGTGCAAATTAAAAGCTTGATGAACGACATTTGAATCAAATGTCTGAAAATCTGTGGATAGAATCTTCGACGTTCATCGCATTTAGTTCATAGTCGGCCGCCCACAAGTTATCGGCAGAATGCGGTATCTTATTCACTTGTCGGATATATTGCCAAATCTAGTGCAAGTTATAAGTTAAGTGAACGATATTTCAATCGTCTAAAAATCTGCAGATTTAACATCTTCGCACTCACCATATTGAGTTCATAGCCGACCGACCAAAAATTACTAGCAAAATAAGAATATCACCTTGTCGATGTCTTATTCGCTTGTTACCTTGTCGGTTATATTGCCAAAAGTAGTGCAAATTAAAAGCTTGATGAACGACATTTGAATCAAATGTCTGAAAATCTGTGGATAGAATCTTCGACGTTCATCGCATTTAGTTCATAGTCGGCCGCCCACAAGTTATCGGCAGAATGCGGTATCTTATTCACTTGTCGGATATATTGCCAAATCTAGTGCAAGTTATAAGTTAAGTGAACGATATTTCAATCGTCTAAAAATCTGCAGATTTAACATCTTCGCACTCACCATATTGAGTTCATAGCCGACCGACCAAAAATTACTAGCAAAATAAGAATATCACCTTGTCGATGTCTTATTCGCTTGTTACCTTGTCGGTTATATTGCCAAAAGTAGTGCAAATTAAAAGCTTGATGAACGACATTTGAATCAAATGTCTGAAAATCTGTGGATAGAATCTTCGACGTTCATCGCATTTAGTTTATAGTCGGCCGCCCACAAGTTATCGGCAGAATGCGGTATCTTATTCACTTGTCGGATATATTGCCAAATCTAGTGCAAGTTATAAGTTAAGTGAACGATATTTCAATCGTCTAAAAATCTGCAGATTTAACATCTTCGCACTCACCATATTGAGTTCATAGCCGACCGACCAAAAATTACTAGCAAAATAAGAATATCACCTTGTCGATGTCTTATTCGCTTGTTACCTTGTCGGTTATATTGCCAAAAGTAGTGCAAATTAAAAGCTTGATGAACGACATTTGAATCAAATGTCTGAAAATCTGTGGATAGAATCTTCGACGTTCATCACATTTAGTTCATAGTCTGCCGCCCACAAGTTATCGGCAGAATGCGGTATCTTATTCACTTGTCGGATATATTGCCAAATCTAGTGCAAGTTATAAGTTAAGTGAACGATATTTCAATCGTCTTAAAATCTGCAGATTTAACATCTTCGCACTCACCATATTGAGTTCATAGCCGACCGACCAAAAATTACTAGCAAAATAAGAATATCACCTTGTCGATGTCTTATTCGCTTGTTACCTTGTCGGTTATATTGCCAAAAGTAGTGCAAATTAAAAGCTTGATGAACGACATTTGAATCAAATGTCTGAAAATCTGTGGATAGAATCTTCGACGTTCATCGCATTTAGTTCATAGTCTGCCGCCCACAAGTTATCGGCAGAATGCGGTATCTTATTCACTTGTCGGATATATTGCCAAATCTAGTGCAAGTTATAAGTTAAGTGAACGATATTTCAATCGTCTAAAAATCTGCAGATTTAACATCTTCGCACTCACCATATTGAGTTCATAGCCGACCGACCAAAAATTACTAGCAAAATAAGAATATCACCTTGTCGATGTCTTATTCGCTTGTTACCTTGTCGGTTATATTGCCAAAAGTAGTGCAAATTAAAAGCTTGATGAACGACATTTGAATCAAATGTCTGAAAATCTGTGGATAGAATCTTCGACGTTCATCGCATTTAGTTTATAGTCGGCCGCCCACAAGTTATCGGCAGACTGCGGTATCTTATTCACTTGTCGGATATATTGCCAAATCTAGTGCAAGTTATAAGTTAAGTGAACGATATTTCAATCGTCTAAAAATCTGCAGATTTAACATCTTCGCACTCACCATATTGAGTTCATAGCCGACCGACCAAAAATTACTAGCAAAATAAGAATATCACCTTGTCGATGTCTTATTCGCTTGTTACCTTGTCGGTTATATTGCCAAAAGTAGTGCAAATTAAAAGCTTGATGAACGACATTTGAATCAAATGTCTGAAAATCTGTGGATAGAATCTTCGACGTTCATCGCATTTAGTTTATAGTCGGCCGCCCACAAGTTATCGGCAGAATGCGGTATCTTATTCACTTGTCGGATATATTGCCAAATCTAGTGCAAGTTATAAGTTAAGTGAACGATATTTCAATCGTCTAAAAATCTGCAGATTTAACATCTTCGCACTCACCATATTGAGTTCATAGCCGACCGACCAAAAATTACTAGCAAAATAAGAATATCACCTTGTCGATGTCTTATTCGCTTGTTACCTTGTCGGTTATATTGCCAAAAGTAGTGCAAATTAAAAGCTTGATGAACGACATTTGAATCAAATGTCTGAAAATCTGTGGATAGAATCTTCGACGTTCATCGCATTTAGTTCATAGTCTGCCGCCCACAAGTTATCGGCAGAATGCGGTATCTTATTCACTTGTCGGATATATTGCCAAATCTAGTGCAAGTTATAAGTTAAGTGAACGATATTTCAATCGTCTAAAAATCTGCAGATTTAACATCTTCGCACTCACCATATTGAGTTCATAGCCGACCGACCAAAAATTACTAGCAAAATAAGAATATCACCTTGTCGATGTCTTATTCGCTTGTTACCTTGTCGGTTATATTGCCAAAAGTAGTGCAAATTAAAAGCTTGATGAACGACATTTGAATCAAATGTCTGAAAATCTGTGGATAGAATCTTCGACGTTCATCGCATTTAGTTCATAGTCGGCCGCCCACAAGTTATCGGCAGAATGCGGTATCTTATTCACTTGTCGGATATATTGCCAAATCTAGTGCAAGTTATAAGTTAAGTGAACGATATTTCAATCGTCTAAAAATCTGCAGATTTAACATCTTCGCACTCACCATATTGAGTTCATAGCCGACCGACCAAAAATTTCTAGCAAAATAAGAATATCACCTTGTCGATGTCTTATTCGCTTGTTACCTTGTCGGTTATATTGCCAAAAGTAGTGCAAATTAAAAGCTTGATGAACGACATTTGAATCAAATTTCTGAAAATCTGTGGATAGAATCTTCGACGTTCATCACATTTAGTTCATAGTCTGCCGCCCACAAGTTATCGGCAGAATGCGGTATCTTATTCACTTGTCGGATATATTGCCAAATCTAGTGCAAGTTATAAGTTAAGTGAACGATATTTCAATCGTCTAAAAATCTGCAGATTTAACATCTTCGCACTCACCATATTGAGTTCATAGCCGACCGACCAAAAATTACTAGCAAAATAAGAATATCACCTTGTCGATGTCTTATTCGCTTGTTACCTTGTCGGTTATATTGCCAAAAGTAGTGCAAATTAAAAGCTTGATGAACGACATTTGAATCAAATGTCTGAAAATCTGTGGATAGAATCTTCGACGTTCATCGCATTTAGTTCATAGTCTGCCGCCCACAAGTTATCGGCAGAATGCGGTATCTTATTCACTTGTCGGATATATTGCCAAATCTAGTGCAAGTTATAAGTTAAGTGAACGATATTTCAATCGTCTAAAAATCTGCAGATTTAACATCTTCGCACTCACCATATTGAGTTCATAGCCGACCGACCAAAAATTACTAGCAAAATAAGAATATCACCTTGTCGATGTCTTATTCGCTTGTTACCTTGTCGGTTATATTGCCAAAAGTAGTGCAAATTAAAAGCTTGATGAACGACATTTGAATCAAATGTCTGAAAATCTGTGGATAGAATCTTCGACGTTCATCGCATTTAGTTTATAGTCGGCCGCCCACAAGTTATCGGCAGAATGCGGTATCTTATTCACTTGTCGGATATATTGCCAAATCTAGTGCAAGTTATAAGTTAAGTGAACGATATTTCAATCGTCTTAAAATCTGCAGATTTAACATCTTCGCACTCACCATATTGAGTTCATAGCCGACCGACCAAAAATTACTAGCAAAATAAGAATATCACCTTGTCGATGTCTTATTCGCTTGTTACCTTGTCGGTTATATTGCCAAAAGTAGTGCAAATTAAAAGCTTGATGAACGACATTTGAATCAAATGTCTGAAAATCTGTGGATAGAATCTTCGACGTTCATCGCATTTAGTTCATAGTCTGCCGCCCACAAGTTATCGGCAGAATGCGGTATCTTATTCACTTGTCGGATATATTGCCAAATCTAGTGCAAGTTATAAGTTAAGTGAACGATATTTCAATCGTCTAAAAATCTGCAGATTTAACATCTTCGCACTCACCATATTGAGTTCATAGCCGACCGACCAAAAATTACTAGCAAAATAAGAATATCACCTTGTCGATGTCTTATTCGCTTGTTACCTTGTCGGTTATATTGCCAAAAGTAGTGCAAATTAAAAGCTTGATGAACGACATTTGAATCAAATGTCTGAAAATCTGTGGATAGAATCTTCGACGTTCATCGCATTTAGTTCATAGTCGGCCGCCCACAAGTTATCGGCAGAATGCGGTATCTTATTCACTTGTCGGATATATTGCCAAATCTAGTGCAAGTTATAAGTTAAGTGAACGATATTTCAATCGTCTAAAAATCTGCAGATTTAACATCTTCGCACTCACCATATTGAGTTCATAGCCGACCGACCAAAAATTTCTAGCAAAATAAGAATATCACCTTGTCGATGTCTTATTCGCTTGTTACCTTGTCGGTTATATTGCCAAAAGTAGTGCAAATTAAAAGCTTGATGAACGACATTTGAATCAAATTTCTGAAAATCTGTGGATAGAATCTTCGACGTTCATCACATTTAGTTCATAGTCTGCCGCCCACAAGTTATCGGCAGAATGCGGTATCTTATTCACTTGTCGGATATATTGCCAAATCTAGTGCAAGTTATAAGTTAAGTGAACGATATTTCAATCGTCTAAAAATCTGCAGATTTAACATCTTCGCACTCACCATATTGAGTTCATAGCCGACCGACCAAAAATTACTAGCAAAATAAGAATATCACCTTGTCGATGTCTTATTCGCTTGTTACCTTGTCGGTTATATTGCCAAAAGTAGTGCAAATTAAAAGCTTGATGAACGACATTTGAATCAAATGTCTGAAAATCTGTGGATAGAATCTTCGACGTTCATCGCATTTAGTTCATAGTCTGCCGCCCACAAGTTATCGGCAGAATGCGGTATCTTATTCACTTGTCGGATATATTGCCAAATCTAGTGCAAGTTATAAGTTAAGTGAACGATATTTCAATCGTCTAAAAATCTGCAGATTTAACATCTTCGCACTCACCATATTGAGTTCATAGCCGACCGACCAAAAATTACTAGCAAAATAAGAATATCACCTTGTCGATGTCTTATTCGCTTGTTACCTTGTCGGTTATATTGCCAAAAGTAGTGCAAATTAAAAGCTTGATGAACGACATTTGAATCAAATGTCTGAAAATCTGTGGATAGAATCTTCGACGTTCATCGCATTTAGTTTATAGTCGGCCGCCCACAAGTTATCGGCAGAATGCGGTATCTTATTCACTTGTCGGATATATTGCCAAATCTAGTGCAAGTTATAAGTTAAGTGAACGATATTTCAATCGTCTTAAAATCTGCAGATTTAACATCTTCGCACTCACCATATTGAGTTCATAGCCGACCGACCAAAAATTACTAGCAAAATAAGAATATCACCTTGTCGATGTCTTATTCGCTTGTTACCTTGTCGGTTATATTGCCAAAAGTAGTGCAAATTAAAAGCTTGATGAACGACATTTGAATCAAATGTCTGAAAATCTGTGGATAGAATCTTCGACGTTCATCGCATTTAGTTCATAGTCTGCCGCCCACAAGTTATCGGCAGAATGCGGTATCTTATTCACTTGTCGGATATATTGCCAAATCTAGTGCAAGTTATAAGTTAAGTGAACGATATTTCAATCGTCTAAAAATCTGCAGATTTAACATCTTCGCACTCACCATATTGAGTTCATAGCCGACCGACCAAAAATTACTAGCAAAATAAGAATATCACCTTGTCGATGTCTTATTCGCTTGTTACCTTGTCGGTTATATTGCCAAAAGTAGTGCAAATTAAAAGCTTGATGAACGACATTTGAATCAAATGTCTGAAAATCTGTGGATAGAATCTTCGACGTTCATCACATTTAGTTTATAGTCGGCCGCCCACAAGTTATCGGCAGAATGCGGTATCTTATTCACTTGTCGGATATATTGCCAAATCTAGTGCAAGTTATAAGTTAAGTGAACGATATTTCAATCGTCATAAAATCTGCAGATTTAACATCTTCGCACTCACCATATTGAGTTCATAGCCGACCGACCAAAAATTACTAGCAAAATAAGAATATCACCTTGTCGATGTCTTATTCGCTTGTTACCTTGTCGGTTATATTGCCAAAAGTAGTGCAAATTAAAAGCTTGATGAACGACATTTGAATCAAATGTCTGAAAATCTGTGGATAGAATCTTCGACGTTCATCGCATTTAGTTTATAGTCGGCCGCCCACAAGTTATCGGCAGACTGCGGTATCTTATTCACTTGTCGGATATATTGCCAAATCTAGTGCAAGTTATAAGTTAAGTGAACGATATTTCAATCGTCTAAAAATCTGCAGATTTAACATCTTCGCACTCACCATATTGAGTTCATAGCCGACCGACCAAAAATTACTAGCAAAATAAGAATATCACCTTGTCGATGTCTTATTCGCTTGTTACCTTGTCGGTTATATTGCCAAAAGTAGTGCAAATTAAAAGCTTGATGAACGACATTTGAATCAAATGTCTGAAAATCTGTGGATAGAATCTTCGACGTTCATCGCATTTAGTTTATAGTCGGCCGCCCACAAGTTATCGGCAGAATGCGGTATCTTATTCACTTGTCGGATATATTGCCAAATCTAGTGCAAGTTATAAGTTAAGTGAACGATATTTCAATCGTCTAAAAATCTGCAGATTTAACATCTTCGCACTCACCATATTGAGTTCATAGCCGACCGACCAAAAATTACTAGCAAAATAAGAATATCACCTTGTCGATGTCTTATTCGCTTGTTACCTTGTCGGTTATATTGCCAAAAGTAGTGCAAATTAAAAGCTTGATGAACGACATTTGAATCAAATGTCTGAAAATCTGTGGATAGAATCTTCGACGTTCATCGCATTTAGTTCATAGTCTGCCGCCCACAAGTTATCGGCAGAATGCGGTATCTTATTCACTTGTCGGATATATTGCCAAATCTAGTGCAAGTTATAAGTTAAGTGAACGATATTTCAATCGTCTTAAAATCTGCAGATTTAACATCTTCGCACTCACCATATTGAGTTCATAGCCGACCGACCAAAAATTACTAGCAAAATAAGAATATCACCTTGTTGATGTCTTATTCGCTTGTTACCTTGTCGGTTATATTGCCAAAAGTAGTGCAAATTAAAAGCTTGATGAACGACATTTGAATCAAATGTCTGAAAATCTGTGGATAGAATCTTCGACGTTCATCGCATTTAGTTCATAGTCTGCCGCCCACAAGTTATCGGCAGAATGCGGTATCTTATTCACTTGTCGGATATATTGCCAAATCTAGTGCAAGTTATAAGTTAAGTGAACGATATTTCAATCGTCTAAAAATCTGCAGATTTAACATCTTCGCACTCACCATATTGAGTTCATAGCCGACCGACCAAAAATTTCTAGCAAAATAAGAATATCACCTTGTCGATGTCTTATTCGCTTGTTACCTTGTCGGTTATATTGCCAAAAGTAGTGCAAATTAAAAGCTTGATGAACGACATTTGAATCAAATTTCTGAAAATCTGTGGATAGAATCTTCGACGTTCATCACATTTAGTTCATAGTCTGCCGCCCACAAGTTATCGGCAGAATGCGGTATCTTATTCACTTGTCGGATATATTGCCAAATCTAGTGCAAGTTATAAGTTAAGTGAACGATATTTCAATCGTCTAAAAATCTGCAGATTTAACATCTTCGCACTCACCATATTGAGTTCATAGCCGACCGACCAAAAATTACTAGCAAAATAAGAATATCACCTTGTCGTTGTCTTATTCGCTTGTTACCTTGTCGGTTATATTGCCAAAAGTAGTGCAAATTAAAAGCTTGATGAACGACATTTGAATCAAATGTCTGAAAATCTGTGGATAGAATCTTCGACGTTCATCGCATTTAGTTCATAGTCTGCCGCCCACAAGTTATCGGCAGAATGCGGTATCTTATTCACTTGTCGGATATATTGCCAAATCTAGTGCAAGTTATAAGTTAAGTGAACGATATTTCAATCGTCTAAAAATCTGCAGATTTAACATCTTCGCACTCACCATATTGAGTTCATAGCCGACCGACCAAAAATTACTAGCAAAATAAGAATATCACCTTGTCGATGTCTTATTCGCTTGTTACCTTGTCGGTTATATTGCCAAAAGTAGTGCAAATTAAAAGCTTGATGAACGACATTTGAATCAAATGTCTGAAAATCTGTGGATAGAATCTTCGACGTTCATCGCATTTAGTTTATAGTCGGCCGCCCACAAGTTATCGGCAGAATGCGGTATCTTATTCACTTGTCGGATATATTGCCAAATCTAGTGCAAGTTATAAGTTAAGTGAACGATATTTCAATCGTCTTAAAATCTGCAGATTTAACATCTTCGCACTCACCATATTGAGTTCATAGCCGACCGACCAAAAATTACTAGCAAAATAAGAATATCACCTTGTCGATGTCTTATTCGCTTGTTACCTTGTCGGTTATATTGCCAAAAGTAGTGCAAATTAAAAGCTTGATGAACGACATTTGAATCAAATGTCTGAAAATCTGTGGATAGAATCTTCGACGTTCATCACATTTAGTTCATAGTCTGCCGCCCACAAGTTATCGGCAGAATGCGGTATCTTATTCACTTGTCGGATATATTGCCAAATCTAGTGCAAGTTATAAGTTAAGTGAACGATATTTCAATCGTCTTAAAATCTGCAGATTTAACATCTTCGCACTCACCATATTGAGTTCATAGCCGACCGACCAAAAATTACTAGCAAAATAAGAATATCACCTTGTCGATGTCTTATTCGCTTGTTACCTTGTCGGTTATATTGCCAAAAGTAGTGCAAATTAAAAGCTTGATGAACGACATTTGAATCAAATGTCTGAAAATCTGTGGATAGAATCTTCGACGTTCATCACATTTAGTTCATAGTCTGCCGCCCACAAGTTATCGGCAGAATGCGGTATCTTATTCACTTGTCGGATATATTGCCAAATCTAGTGCAAGTTATAAGTTAAGTGAACGATATTTCAATCGTCTTAAAATCTGCAGATTTAACATCTTCGCACTCACCATATTGAGTTCATAGCCGACCGACCAAAAATTACTAGCAAAATAAGAATATCACCTTGTCGATGTCTTATTCGCTTGTTACCTTGTCGGTTATATTGCCAAAAGTAGTGCAAATTAAAAGCTTGATGAACGACATTTGAATCAAATGTCTGAAAATCTGTGGATAGAATCTTCGACGTTCATCACATTTAGTTCATAGTCGGCCGCCCACAAGTTATCGGCAGACTGCGGTATCTTATTCACTTGTCGGATATATTGCCAAATCTAGTGCAAGTTATAAGTTAAGTGAACGATATTTCAATCGTCTTAAAATCTGCAGATTTAACATCTTCGCACTCA
Organism: Argiope bruennichi; assembly: GCF_947563725.1. Lineage (NCBI taxonomy): Eukaryota > Metazoa > Arthropoda > Arachnida > Araneae > Araneidae > Argiope > Argiope bruennichi. The sequence continues at coordinate 19,199,355 of NC_079155.1, forward strand.
CCATATTGAGTTCATAGCCGACCGACCAAAAATTACTAGCAAAATAAGAATATCACCTTGTCGATGTCTTATTCGCTTGTTACCTTGTCGGTTATATTGCCAAAAGTAGTGCAAATTAAAAGCTTGATGAACGACATTTGAATCAAATGTCTGAAAATCTGTGGATAGAATCTTCGACGTTCATCACATTTAGTTCATAGTCTGCCGCCCACAAGTTATCGGCAGAATGCGGTATCTTATTCACTTGTCGGATATATTGCCAAATCTAGTGCAAGTTATAAGTTAAGTGAACGATATTTCAATCGTCTTAAAATCTGCAGATTTAACATCTTCGCACTCACCATATTGAGTTCATAGCCGACCGACCAAAAATTACTAGCAAAATAAGAATATCACCTTGTCGATGTCTTATTCGCTTGTTACCTTGTCGGTTATATTGCCAAAAGTAGTGCAAATTAAAAGCTTGATGAACGACATTTGAATCAAATGTCTGAAAATCTGTGGATAGAATCTTCGACGTTCATCACATTTAGTTCATAGTCGGCCGCCCACAAGTTATCGGCAGACTGCGGTATCTTATTCACTTGTCGGATATATTGCCAAATCTAGTGCAAGTTATAAGTTAAGTGAACGATATTTCAATCGTCTTAAAATCTGCAGATTTAACATCTTCGCACTCACCATATTGAGTTCATAGCCGACCGACCAAAAATTACTAGCAAAATAAGAATATCACCTTGTCGATGTCTTATTCGCTTGTTACCTTGTCGGTTATATTGCCAAAAGTAGTGCAAATTAAAAGCTTGATGAACGACATTTGAATCAAATGTCTGAAAATCTGTGGATAGAATCTTCGACGTTCATCACATTTAGTTCATAGTCTGCCGCCCACAAGTTATCGGCAGAATGCGGTATCTTATTCACTTGTCGGATATATTGCCAAATCTAGTGCAAGTTATAAGTTAAGTGAACGATATTTCAATCGTCTAAAAATCTGCAGATTTAACATCTTCGCACTCACCATATTGAGTTCATAGCCGACCGACCAAAAATTACTAGCAAAATAAGAATATCACCTTGTCGATGTCTTATTCGCTTGTTACCTTGTCGGTTATATTGCCAAAAGTAGTGCAAATTAAAAGCTTGATGAACGACATTTGAATCAAATGTCTGAAAATCTGTGGATAGAATCTTCGACGTTCATCACATTTAGTTCATAGTCTGCCGCCCACAAGTTATCGGCAGAATGCGGTATCTTATTCACTTGTCGGATATATTGCCAAATCTAGTGCAAGTTATAAGTTAAGTGAACGATATTTCAATCGTCTTAAAATCTGCAGATTTAACATCTTCGCACTCACCATATTGAGTTCATAGCCGACCGACCAAAAATTACTAGCAAAATAAGAATATCACCTTGTCGATGTCTTATTCGCTTGTTACCTTGTCGGTTATATTGCCAAAAGTAGTGCAAATTAAAAGCTTGATGAACGACATTTGAATCAAATGTCTGAAAATCTGTGGATAGAATCTTCGACGTTCATCACATTTAGTTCATAGTCTGCCGCCCACAAGTTATCGGCAGAATGCGGTATCTTATTCACTTGTCGGATATATTGCCAAATCTAGTGCAAGTTATAAGTTAAGTGAACGATATTTCAATCGTCTAAAAATCTGCAGATTTAACATCTTCGCACTCACCATATTGAGTTCATAGCCGACCGACCAAAAATTACTAGCAAAATAAGAATATCACCTTGTCGATGTCTTATTCGCTTGTTACCTTGTCGGTTATATTGCCAAAAGTAGTGCAAATTAAAAGCTTGATGAACGACATTTGAATCAAATGTCTGAAAATCTGTGGATAGAATCTTCGACGTTCATCGCATTTAGTTCATAGTCTGCCGCCCACAAGTTATCGGCAGAATGCGGTATCTTATTCACTTGTCGGATATATTGCCAAATCTAGTGCAAGTTATAAGTTAAGTGAACGATATTTCAATCGTCTTAAAATCTGCAGATTTAACATCTTCGCACTCACCATATTGAGTTCATAGCCGACCGACCAAAAATTACTAGCAAAATAAGAATATCACCTTGTCGATGTCTTATTCGCTTGTTACCTTGTCGGTTATATTGCCAAAAGTAGTGCAAATTAAAAGCTTGATGAACGACATTTGAATCAAATGTCTGAAAATCTGTGGATAGAATCTTCGACGTTCATCGCATTTAGTTCATAGTCTGCCGCCCACAAGTTATCGGCAGAATGCGGTATCTTATTCACTTGTCGGATATATTGCCAAATCTAGTGCAAGTTATAAGTTAAGTGAACGATATTTCAATCGTCTTAAAATCTGCAGATTTAACATCTTCGCACTCACCATATTGAGTTCATAGCCGACCGACCAAAAATTACTAGCAAAATAAGAATATCACCTTGTCGATGTCTTATTCGCTTGTTACCTTGTCGGTTATATTGCCAAAAGTAGTGCAAATTAAAAGCTTGATGAACGACATTTGAATCAAATGTCTGAAAATCTGTGGATAGAATCTTCGACGTTCATCGCATTTAGTTCATAGTCTGCCGCCCACAAGTTATCGGCAGAATGCGGTATCTTATTCACTTGTCGGATATATTGCCAAATCTAGTGCAAGTTATAAGTTAAGTGAACGATATTTCAATCGTCTTAAAATCTGCAGATTTAACATCTTCGCACTCACCATATTGAGTTCATAGCCGACCGACCAAAAATTACTAGCAAAATAAGAATATCACCTTGTCGATGTCTTATTCGCTTGTTACCTTGTCGGTTATATTGCCAAAAGTAGGGCAAATTAAAAGCTTGATGAACGACATTTGAATCAAATGTCTGAAAATCTGTGGATAGAATCTTCGACGTTCATCGCATTTAGTTCATAGTCTGCCGCCCACAAGTTATCGGCAGAATGCGGTATCTTATTCACTTGTCGGATATATTGCCAAATCTAGTGCAAGTTATAAGTTAAGTGAACGATATTTCAATCGTCTTAAAATCTGCAGATTTAACATCTTCGCACTCACCATATTGAGTTCATAGCCGACCGACCAAAAATTACTAGCAAAATAAGAATATCACCTTGTCGATGTCTTATTCGCTTGTTACCTTGTCGGTTATATTGCCAAAAGTAGTGCAAATTAAAAGCTTGATGAACGACATTTGAATCAAATGTCTGAAAATCTGTGGATAGAATCTTCGACGTTCATCGCATTTAGTTCATAGTCTGCCGCCCACAAGTTATCGGCAGAATGCGGTATCTTATTCACTTGTCGGATATATTGCCAAATCTAGTGCAAGTTATAAGTTAAGTGAACGATATTTCAATCGTCTAAAAATCTGCAGATTTAACATCTTCGCACTCACCATATTGAGTTCATAGCCGACCGACCAAAAATTACTAGCAAAATAAGAATATCACCTTGTCGATGTCTTATTCGCTTGTTACCTTGTCGGTTATATTGCCAAAAGTAGTGCAAATTAAAAGCTTGATGAACGACATTTGAATCAAATGTCTGAAAATCTGTGGATAGAATCTTCGACGTTCATCGCATTTAGTTCATAGTCTGCCGCCCACAAGTTATCGGCAGAATGCGGTATCTTATTCACTTGTCGGATATATTGCCAAATCTAGTGCAAGTTATAAGTTAAGTGAACGATATTTCAATCGTCTAAAAATCTGCAGATTTAACATCTTCGCACTCACCATATTGAGTTCATAGCCGACCGACCAAAAATTACTAGCAAAATAAGAATATCACCTTGTCGATGTCTTATTCGCTTGTTACCTTGTCGGTTATATTGCCAAAAGTAGTGCAAATTAAAAGCTTGATGAACGACATTTGAATCAAATGTCTGAAAATCTGTGGATAGAATCTTCGACGTTCATCGCATTTAGTTCATAGTCTGCCGCCCACAAGTTATCGGCAGAATGCGGTATCTTATTCACTTGTCGGATATATTGCCAAATCTAGTGCAAGTTATAAGTTAAGTGAACGATATTTCAATCGTCTAAAAATCTGCAGATTTAACATCTTCGCACTCACCATATTGAGTTCATAGCCGACCGACCAAAAATTACTAGCAAAATAAGAATATCACCTTGTCGATGTCTTATTCGCTTGTTACCTTGTCGGTTATATTGCCAAAAGTAGTGCAAATTAAAAGCTTGATGAACGACATTTGAATCAAATGTCTGAAAATCTGTGGATAGAATCTTCGACGTTCATCGCATTTAGTTCATAGTCGGCCGCCCACAAGTTATCGGCAGAATGCGGTATCTTATTCACTTGTCGGATATATTGCCAAATCTAGTGCAAGTTATAAGTTAAGTGAACGATATTTCAATCGTCTAAAAATCTGCAGATTTAACATCTTCGCACTCACCATATTGAGTTCATAGCCGACCGACCAAAAATTACTAGCAAAATAAGAATATCACCTTGTCGATGTCTTATTCGCTTGTTACCTTGTCGGTTATATTGCCAAAAGTAGTGCAAATTAAAAGCTTGATGAACGACATTTGAATCAAATGTCTGAAAATCTGTGGATAGAATCTTCGACGTTCATCGCATTTAGTTTATAGTCGGCCGCCCACAAGTTATCGGCAGAATGCGGTATCTTATTCACTTGTCGGATATATTGCCAAATCTAGTGCAAGTTATAAGTTAAGTGAACGATATTTCAATCGTCTAAAAATCTGCAGATTTAACATCTTCGCACTCACCATATTGAGTTCATAGCCGACCGACCAAAAATTACTAGCAAAATAAGAATATCACCTTGTCGATGTCTTATTCGCTTGTTACCTTGTCGGTTATATTGCCAAAAGTAGTGCAAATTAAAAGCTTGATGAACGACATTTGAATCAAATGTCTGAAAATCTGTGGATAGAATCTTCGACGTTCATCGCATTTAGTTTATAGTCGGCCGCCCACAAGTTATCGGCAGAATGCGGTATCTTATTCACTTGTCGGATATATTGCCAAATCTAGTGCAAGTTATAAGTTAAGTGAACGATATTTCAATCGTCTAAAAATCTGCAGATTTAACATCTTCGCACTCACCATATTGAGTTCATAGCCGACCGACCAAAAATTACTAGCAAAATAAGAATATCACCTTGTCGATGTCTTATTCGCTTGTTACCTTGTCGGTTATATTGCCAAAAGTAGTGCAAATTAAAAGCTTGATGAACGACATTTGAATCAAATGTCTGAAAATCTGTGGATAGAATCTTCGACGTTCATCGCATTTAGTTTATAGTCGGCCGCCCACAAGTTATCGGCAGAATGCGGTATCTTATTCACTTGTCGGATATATTGCCAAATCTAGTGCAAGTTATAAGTTAAGTGAACGATATTTCAATCGTCTAAAAATCTGCAGATTTAACATCTTCGCACTCACCATATTGAGTTCATAGCCGACCGACCAAAAATTACTAGCAAAATAAGAATATCACCTTGTCGATGTCTTATTCGCTTGTTACCTTGTCGGTTATATTGCCAAAAGTAGTGCAAATTAAAAGCTTGATGAACGACATTTGAATCAAATGTCTGAAAATCTGTGGATAGAATCTTCGACGTTCATCGCATTTAGTTCATAGTCGGCCGCCCACAAGTTATCGGCAGAATGCGGTATCTTATTCACTTGTCGGATATATTGCCAAATCTAGTGCAAGTTATAAGTTAAGTGAACGATATTTCAATCGTCTAAAAATCTGCAGATTTAACATCTTCGCACTCACCATATTGAGTTCATAGCCGACCGACCAAAAATTACTAGCAAAATAAGAATATCACCTTGTCGATGTCTTATTCGCTTGTTACCTTGTCGGTTATATTGCCAAAAGTAGTGCAAATTAAAAGCTTGATGAACGACATTTGAATCAAATGTCTGAAAATCTGTGGATAGAATCTTCGACGTTCATCGCATTTAGTTTATAGTCGGCCGCCCACAAGTTATCGGCAGAATGCGGTATCTTATTCACTTGTCGGATATATTGCCAAATCTAGTGCAAGTTATAAGTTAAGTGAACGATATTTCAATCGTCTAAAAATCTGCAGATTTAACATCTTCGCACTCACCATATTGAGTTCATAGCCGACCGACCAAAAATTACTAGCAAAATAAGAATATCACCTTGTCGATGTCTTATTCGCTTGTTACCTTGTCGGTTATATTGCCAAAAGTAGTGCAAATTAAAAGCTTGATGAACGACATTTGAATCAAATGTCTGAAAATCTGTGGATAGAATCTTCGACGTTCATCACATTTAGTTTATAGTCGGCCGCCCACAAGTTATCGGCAGAATGCGGTATCTTATTCACTTGTCGGATATATTGCCAAATCTAGTGCAAGTTATAAGTTAAGTGAACGATATTTCAATCGTCTAAAAATCTGCAGATTTAACATCTTCGCACTCACCATATTGAGTTCATAGCCGACCGACCAAAAATTACTAGCAAAATAAGAATATCACCTTGTCGATGTCTTATTCGCTTGTTACCTTGTCGGTTATATTGCCAAAAGTAGTGCAAATTAAAAGCTTGATGAACGACATTTGAATCAGATGTCTGAAAATCTGCGAACTTAATGTCTTCGACATCCATTGCATTCAGTTCCTAGTTCGATCTATCAAAAATTGTCCACAAAATACGTCATATTATTGACCTACCACCCTATCCATTATTTCGCCAAATATAGCTATTCCAACAGGAACAATCTCTAAATTAAAGGCAAGTAAAAGCGCTTACCTTTGTTTTGTTGGTTGGAATCTCTTTTGATAACATACTGGTGTTGTTGGTTCCGTCTGGTTGCAGCTGAAAATCTCAAATATCTAATTAGTGGCAGGTTCAGTGACTATGACTCATTAACACGGGGAACTTAACTTTTAAGAAAATTATTTAATTGTTACTTGATTATATGTTACATGATTAAGAATATATTTACAAGTTAGAAGAGTATAAAACGCGTTCGTTGGTTGCCGCCAAATCGAGAGCAAGTCAACAAACCCCTGGTGGTGAGAAGGGAAAGTTCTTTACAGTTAAAACTGGTTACAGTTAAAGCCTGGTTCCCGACAATAGCCAAAACACTTTAACCGTAACTTGAATATTTCGACTGTTTACAATATATTAACTTTAAAGTGGATTTTAAATAATCATATTCGATAATGCGCAACTCTCTGCAACCATCCCGAAATAGCGAACACTTTTGCCGACGAAACTCTCAATATCTCGCCGACTGGGAGGGGGGGGGGAACGAGGCTGCCGACAAGGGGGAAATTGCCCCCCTGCTACCGTCGCCTCTGTCTTGCAATGCAAAACTAACTCTTTCTTCTTTGTCTCACCAACCCTTAAGTTTGTAATCGATTTTTTTGGAATATCTTGTATCATTCTTCGAATTTAAACTCCTTATCGTCGTGCCGATCTATCATACCGGCATCTTCTCAAACATAAATTATCATCAATAAATCATTCCAAGATGCTATAATACAATTAAAAAATTGCAAGTACTAATATCTAAAGTATTTTAGGTATTTTTAACTGAATTAATAAGATAGCAAATACTCGAAATAGAAAGTATTCAAAGAATTTTAATAATCAGTTAATAATAGAAAAGCAAAACGGTCTTGGGTAAAAAAATAGTTAGGGGTTAAGATAACATGAAAAAAAAAAAAGAACTCCTTAGATACATTTTGAAGGTATAGACAGAAAATATAAAGATATGAATTCAATAATTCCCACAAAGCTGTCACATCTCAGATTTGTTATGAGTTCTCACCGAGTCCTCCTCCCCCCGTTTTATTACGAAATATTCTTATGTGAACAAATATATCTGGATATATGCATTTTTTAAATAAATTTCTAAAAATTCTGAAAGAGCTGTCTTTGAAATTCAATCATGTAAAAAAACATACTTGTATTCGCATTTTAACGGGAAAATTCGATCATGTGGTCTTTTAGAGTGTTTGCCAGACAGAGATGAAGGGGGGGGGGGGAAGAAGGATTTTGACTCATCCCGTTTCACAGAGGGTAGAAAATCTTTTAAAACTTCCAGCAGGGGTTTTGTTTGTTTCGAAAAATACTAACATGCATTTATATAAAATTTTTACACACTTTCAGTATGATATAAAAACTTTTTTTAAAATCCCAAATTTTTCTGCACTTTTTTTTTTCTTATAAATTGCAGAGATCTCCACCTAATGACACGGCACTTAAAAAATATTATCAAAACATTATTCTGGAATTGTAATGAATTTAGTAAATATTCAAGGAAATATGAATAATTAAATTTTTAATAAATATATTTAACTTCTCATGCGCGAAATATAGCAATTTTTTTTTCACAATTTCAAACTCATATATATCATTCGACTTATATAAAAATACCTGTTAAGTAGCATTAAGATTCAGAAAGATATCGTCAATGCTTATAACTGTATTTGAATTGTTCTCCAAGAGAAGCTAAATAACGAGAAATTTCCTACAAAATAATACTGTTACGAATCTGCGATGCGGTTTCCCAGCATAGATGGTTCCATAGGAGGTCCCAAATCTTGGCGACAAACTTGGCGACCATTTGGCGACTTGGCGACTTTGGCTTGGATACGTATTTGGCGATTTTGGCGCCAAAATAGATTATACCCGAAACATCGAGAATTTTCCCGAGCCGTCCAGTAGGAACGGAGATACGCCTCGAACGTTCCTGATTGATTGAGAGGCGTCTAGCCCCGCCTCCTGAGACCTATAAAAGGAAGCATCCGCAGCTTCCGGGTAGTCGTGAACCGGGACGGTGAATTGAGAAGAAGTCGGAAGCGGCAGAGCAGAGTGGTGTGAACCAGTCGTGAATTTGAGTCGCGAATCAGTGGAGTCGAAGAGTAGTCGGAAGCGACAGTGAAGAACTCGTCTTCCAGGGACTAGCGGAGCAGCGACGGAGTAGAGCTGCTGTGTATATTGTTGTATGCTGTTGTATCTCGGCTGAAGATAATCATCTTCTGTGCTGTATATAGTTGTCGTCTTTGTGCTGTCCTGTGTGTCTTCGTGTAAATAAACGTCGTTGTTTCATTTTCTACTGCCGCCTGCTGATTGAGCGTTCTTCAGACCATATAACCCCCACTATCCAAACGAACCCCGGAAATTTCGTAACAATATTCTTCACTTTTGGATTTTAAAATAAATGTATTGTTTTTTTCGAAATATACTAAATGCGTTTTATATTTATAAATTAAATACATAGCATAAATTTAATAAATTAAGCATTATTTATATAAGAAAAATATTTTTTATTCATAATTATTTGCACAGACATTAAAATACCGATATAGCTTGATTAAAAATATAATTAAAGGTATTCGGATAGTTCAGTTATATTAACGTCCCTTTTTAAAGCAACACTAAGGCTATTTTGGGACAGACCTCATAATTTTGAGCCGCGGTCGGATAACGAGGACGACATCTGAGTTGTCAGTTTCCACACAAAGCCTCCGCATCACACCAGCGGGAGGACGTTCCGCCCCGACGGATTAACGCACACCAGGGACACTTACAAGACGGTTCTTCTGTAGAATCATGTCTTGAAGCTGATACCCTCTGGTTTTGAAGCCGGGACCTTACCACTAAGGCATCGCGGCTCCATAAGGAATGCTTAAATACTAATGTCTAAAATCCTTCTACAGGAATTGCAAGCCGTTTCTAGAATTTGATAACTCGAATTTGATATTCCATTTAATCCTACCGGTGTTTTATGGAATTCAGAACCGGACTCATAGCAAACCAGTCAAATTCTTTAACACTTGTGGGGTGAATTAGAACATCCAGCCGGCGTCCTGGCATAGGGGTAGCGCGTCTTCCCCGTGATCTGGGCGTCCCGGGTTCGAGTCCCGGTTTGGGTATGGTTGTTCTTCTGTTGTTCTATGTGTGAATGTGCCCTCCTGTAAAAAGGGGTTGTGCAAGCGAATGAATGATGCGTGAGTGGCAAAGTCGTACTCTTGGCCCTAGTTGGCGCTGCTATAAAAAATAAGAGACGTTCCCCCTCAGGCTTAAATCGCTGTCTTCGTAACAGCGGGCTTGTCAGTGGCAAGTGCCATAAGAAACAAACAAACAAACAGAACATCCAATTAGATTAGACCACAACGCCCCACAACAGTGATAGGGTTTTCCAGTTTTCTTATAAGAATGACGTAAATGAATTCAAGCTGAGGTTTCCCTAATGCTATTGGATAGATTTCCTTATAGAGTAAAGCCGTGATTCAGGTCGTTTATCTAGAACGTCAAAATCAAAAAATTTCATATGCATTGATCCCTCCAAATGTAGATTAAATAAATGTTTATATTCCTAAGATGCTGCGGCATTACAAATTAGGCGCCAATTATTCGGTTATTCCATCTATTACGTCATCAAAATTTTCCCAATTGCACTCTTCTACTTACAGTGGTTGTATGTGAGGTCTTGTTAAAGAAAGTTTATTTTTAGGGATTTATTATTTGCATATATTTGCTTCTATTAGTATAAAAGAATTATATATATATATATTTGATGATTTCTTTCATTTCAACTTTATTCAATACTATTTTTTCGCATAAGTTGGAACAATATTAACTTTAAAGAAACGATTTAAAAAGTATTTAATACTTTGAACTGAATTTTTTTATGTGTGTCCACATGCATTTGTACTTCGAAATTGAGATTAAATAATAAATTATTTGTTTTTTTTTTATATAAAGGCAAAACACAGTTAAGCTAGTTTCATGCGCTTCTTAATTTGGAATTTTATTTTCATTTCAAATTTTCCGCTACTTTTGTTCAAGAAACCATTTTGAAAAAAATAAATAAATGAAATATGCGATTCTTTAAAGAAATATTCGGTGTTAGAATTCATTACTTGCAGCATATTAAAATGAAATACTATAAATCACACTGTTCCGAAGAGATACACAACGAAAATAAACAAAAAAAAGTTCATTTTCGATAAGTCAAAAATGAAGATAAAGATTTTTTTTTTTTGGTCAATAATGAGATTTGCTGAACTGCAAAGTGATATTAGAACTTGTTTACCAACAAATTCTAATACAAGTCAGCATGCTGACCAAAAAGACAAATTAATAAAGATCAAACCCCTGATTGAATCCCGAGGGTTATATGAGCCACTCAGGCCATATTTGGAACGCAAAGGGAAAGAGATGCTGCTCATGTAATGGAAATAATAACTTCTACTCCATAAAGAACCTGGAAATTAAAGAGAGGGCCATAAAAATATGCGGCAGAAAAGAACTTTCCCAATATTCTTCTGGACAACCTCTGGCATTTGCGGTTTCTGCAAAATAAATCAATATACGTTTTTTGCTTATGCATGGAGAAGTTCTCTTGGACGACGCAAATATCCAACTAAACACGATATATTAACTACTAAAAAGAAACGTTATCTTTTTTGATTCTGGAAGAATAGCAAAGCCAGTTTTTTAAATAAAATTTTATTGTTGATTTAACTATAAAAATACCTTTTTTTAGTTAGAAAAATATTGTGAATCTATAAGAATCAGATAATTATAATGTAGATAATATGATGAGGATAATGGTCATAGTATTTAAATGGGATTTGAAGAGAGGAGGTTCAGAATAGATATAAAGAAGAATCTTCTGAATTTAATTTCGCAGATGCTCATGTTTTAATAAATTCATTTTTATCTATTCTGTTTTATACCCTTTAATCAGTTAACTATTTTCTTCTCAAAATGCGTATATAAATTGTGTCGTAAAAATGTAGCGATGACGAGTGTACTCGTCAAACACAGATTATGTGTAATATGAAATTATGTAGCAATGAAATGACTTTTATTTTTCTTATTTCAATAATCACATTTATTTATTTACTTAAACTAACATACATTTTTTGCATATAAACAAAAAGAAACGTAAAAAAATTAATTTATTATTTCAATTTGCTGTTAGAGAATGGTACTGAGCAAAGCATGGTACGAAGCATAATAATCTTTTACTTATTCCTTTGATTTTGATTTGGGCTCAACATATTTTAAACATCTTGAAATTTACGAATATGTTTGAGTGTTTACTAAATTTGTAAATCAAACTGCAAGTTGTCACTATTTATTGCTCCTGACGGATAATTCGTCATAAAGCAAAATATTGTACTTTTTCCATGACAAGTATACTCGTCAAAAATAGTTAACTGATTAACTTCTGAAAACTTAATTATTTTTCCGAATTGCAGATAATCTTCAAACCAAATGGGTTTAGATTTTTAAAGGAATCTCATATTGAAATTTCAATTGAATTTAAAAACACAAGAAAATGATTAAATACATTAAAAAATAACTTTGCATTGAAAAAATAGAATCGCATGTTAAAAACTTAGAAATCATGTTCGAATTCAAGAAAATAATGATACTTTGCAAAGTATGAAAGTTATGTTTGTTTATAATAACATGAAATAAAAGTTTTGGACTCTAGAACTCGGTATTAAACTACTGTGTAACGTTGAAGTCCCAGCTTGATTGCTTTCGATTCCCAGATAAGATTTAAGTGCTTTACATCGTTTATTAAACGGTGAAGAATGCAATATTTAAAAAATAACAACTAGCAAATAGCGACTACAAAATCACCGCTTTTATCAGTGCATGGAAAAAAAAATCGTTTTTCATTTATTAAAAAACCTGGAGGTCAAAACAAAAATTGTAAAAGAGTGAGGAGCAGAAAACTATAGGAGAAGGTTAAAAAGCGACAATAAATATGATAAAAAGCAAAAATTGCAAAAATTCATTGCATAAAATTTAAGATACATTATAGGTGTAATTACGATATCAACGTTTCTATCAGAGGCTGGACATGCTTTTGAGATTTTTGTTTCCATGTACAGACTTTTGTTATTTTTTTCCCCTTTATATACACTGACAAAAGTGTTTTTCAAAAATAAAGTAAAGTTGTAATAAAGTAAAGTTAAGATAAGATAAAGCAAAATAAAGTAAAGTAAGAATAAAGTAAATAAAGTAAAAATAAAGTAAAGTTGTAAATAAGTTTTGCATGTTACAGAGCTTTAATTAAACGATTTAAAATGTACTGACTAAAAGTATGCAACTTTTCAGTTTAGTTTAGTTATATTAACGTCCCTTTTTTTAAAGCAATACTGGTAATTTTGAACCATGGTCAGATGACGAGGAAGACACATGAGCTGGCATCCCCTTTCCAAACCAAAACAACGGGAGAACGTTTGGCCCCGACGGATTTAACGTGCACCAAACCCGCTTACATAACGGTTCTTCCGTGTAATCGGGTCTTGGATCTGAAACCCTTCGGTTCCGAAGCCGAGTCCTTACCACCAAGCCACCTCTGTTGTTTATATACATAATATTTCTTGAAATTCTACTATCAGAAAAGATGTCATTTTTTTTAAATTTAAAAGGTTGTAAAAACTTGCACAAATAAGCGTAAAAAATACAAATGAAATAAAAAATATTACTAATTAAAAATAAGAATTGCTAATTTTTTTGTTGAAATTAATTAATCAAAAATATTAGCAATCTTCCAAATGTTCTTTAATAAAAAAAAAACTTTCTACTTTCTAGTGAAAAATGTAATAAACTACGTAAAAAAAAGTAATGCATTGATAAAAAAAATAAATTATCCAAAATTAATTAAAATATCGGCAAAAAGAAAAATTTGAGTATAAATAGCTTTGCAATATGAGGTTCAAATAATCCTCGAAATACATAAAAACATACAAATAGCGTTTCAACATTAAAAAAATCTATGCTGTAAGTTTACACATTTTAAATATTTATTTTATTTTGAAAGAGTAATTATACCTTAAGAAGAAAATAACATCTAAAAAATATCGAATTTCAACTTTTCCGAGAAGGATTTGTTTCTAAGAATTAATAGAAGCAAAATTAGCTTGAAGTTGCAATTTTTCTTTCCAATAATTTTCTATTAATGGAATGTTATGTTTACAATTAAGTCTAACAACAATATATAAATCATGTTTGTACATTTTTTTCTGATATCTTATTACCAATTTTTTATTTCCAATTTTCCTAAGCGCAAAATTCGCAGAATTGTTATCTTATAATAAAAATAGATAAATACAAGAAACAGAACGAATATAAAAAAGTATTTAAAGATGTTTTATTTTACTTTATCATTCCAAAATTTCTATGTAATAGCTTCTTTCTTCAATGATTGATTCACTTTTATTTAACGAAATAATAATTTTGAATTTTCTCGTATATGAAGTAACAATAACAAAATAATTGATGTTTGAAAATCTTAGTAATATGGGGAATGAAAGAATTTTACCAAAAATCATTTAAAACTTTAAATCTTACTGAAGGCAATATATAAAAAAAATCGATATAATTTAACTGTAATAAAAATAAGTAAAAATAATTTAATTTTGATAGGTAATGCCCATAATATGAACAATTTAGCAAAATAAAAATTGATAAAAACAAAAATATAAATAAATAAATAAATGATACTTAAATTTATGTACTTCTACTCAGTTGTGATAATTTTTTTCTTAAGTATCTACATATTGCCACCATTATAAACAAAATATGTAAAATGAAATAATAAACGAAATGAGATCATATAAAATACGAGTTAATTACGTTTTTAAAATCGTTTGCATCAAGAATATAATTCGGAATTTTGATATAATAGAAGAGATGTTAAAAATTTATCCTATATTGTTTTAAAATATTCTTTTTGAACAAGGAATTTAACCACAAATTTTGTTTCAAATTCTTTATATATATTATTTCACTATGAATTATTTTTTTTTTTTTTTTATTTTTTGTGCGCCAAAAATAGAGAAGCCATTTTTTTTTTTTTTTAATTCAGAATTCCATATAGAAAATATTTTAATACTGAATTCTTTTTGTCTATCAAATTTCTAGAAATTCTTAGAAATGGACATTTATATGTAAAAATAAAAATATAAAATAGTAATTTGTTCTCCTCTATATACTTTCTCGTATACGAAGTATAGCAAAAATATTTCTAAACATTAAAAAAAAAAAAAAAAAAAAAATTAAAAACTCGAGATTTTAGCGAAGCGTTACTTTTAAACCTTTCTGAGTTCAAAAAACACTTTTAAAAAATGCCTGTCCCTATCTGCAAAAAAAAGACAATTCAAAAACACTTTTAATCTAAACCGATTAAATTTGATATACGATCTTTATATCAAATTCGCATATTTCTATCAAATTTTGAGCAAAATACATTCAGAGGAAGCCCGTTTGTCCAGCAGTTCGATTATAAGTTAACACAATAAATATAAAACGAAGAGAATTAGATAGAGGAAATTCAGTATACAAATTTATTGTAGGGTGTAGTCGCATATCAAATATTGAACCAAACTCAACAGGGGGTTGACCATCTGTCGGTCTATGCTTTCAGAAACATGCAAACTCAAACGCGATAACTCAAAAACGTCATGATTTAGATATATCAAATTATTCGGTATGTGATTTTATGACTACAAATGTCATTCTATGCCAAATTTTTGTTTCAGTCGATTGAGAAAAATGTATCTAAAACACACAAATCGATTTTCGGATTCAAGTAACCGCATGCCCAAGATTAATCGCCAAAATAACTCGCCAAGGATGACACGATAGATTCAGTAAAAATGCTAACTTTACTCCAAAAGTTTATATTTCGTAACTATCGAACCCCAGTGCCATGCAAGGCGTTTTCTGAGATAACACTATTATTAGAAAGTATTAGAAAAAAGTTTAAGACACCACTCCTTCTGGGTTTTTTCCCTGTCAATTCTTCAATTAGGTACTTGATTATACTCTCTCCACCGAATTCATTTCAATAGTTAGAGTTCAGTTGGTAAAATAAATCATATTTGCAATAAATAATTTACCATTTTTAGCAATACTATGTAGTGAATGCCTATCCTAAATCATATATATCTATTATAAATCATATATATATCTATCATAAATCATATCAGATATCTGTAAACTACAGGCTCCGTCAAGGCTGTGTGTGACGTAATTGCCGCGCCGTTCATCATCCGGGTATGCTTCTAAAAAAGCTATTCTCTCCTTCTTTTCGGAACGCTCTCGCGCCCACTGCTTCGGTGAAGCTCGTAAAAATCAAATGTTCAATTTCTTTAGTTAAAATGTAAATAAAATTATTTTGCTAAAACGTTGCAATAATTGGTGTCACAACAAATACACGCAACTCTAATGACGACAACTACAACCAAATGGGACATAATATTTTAAGTTTTAAAAAAGAGCATTGCTTTTAGTATGTGCAACTATATTTTGTGCGCCCATTCAGCCATTCGTATTTTCGCCCCATTAGCACCTATTGTGTATTGGTGAAATTCAGTGTTAATATTGCTGATATCAGTTAAAAACCATCAAGAGTAGTCTTCCTTAAACTCTCTCGCATACACTCTAACAAAAGTATTATCCCAGAGAATGCCTTGCATGACATTGGCACACAATAGTTGTGAAATATTAACCTTTGGCGTTCATTTAGCATTTTTGTTGAATCCACGTGCTATCCTTGGCGAGTTATTTGGCGATTAATTCCCAATGTGCGTTAATGATATCCGAAAATTAAATTTTTGTTTTAGATGCGTTTCTCCCAACAGATTGAAACAAAAATTCGACACATTTCTGAAATATTTCTATTCACATGCACATATTTCTGAAAGTACGGACCGATAGACGATCAACCCCTCGTTAGATTTGGCTCGAAATTTGATAAGTGTCTATACTATAAATGTTAAATCTGTGTATCAATTTTTATCCATTTAGCTCTCTTCGTTTTGTAGTAATAATATTAACGACATTCGAACAGCCTGACAGGCAGATTTCTTCTCAACAGATTTTTCTCAAAATTTGATAAAAATCTTCAAATTTGGTTTTAAGCCCGTAAGCCGAATTTCATCTGTCTAGCTGAAGTCGTTTTTGAGTTATCTTTGTAAAGATATATAGACAGACGGACATTTTCCAAAAATGTGTTTTTAGAACTCACAGAGGTCTGAAACATAGAAATATGTCAGATCTCAAATTCGAATTTTTTTGGACAATAACAATACTTTCTCAATTCTTTCGCATTCGAGAAAGTAAAGGGAAAAAAAAAATTCTTGAAATATTTATTTACGTTTAACTTTTATTATATGTCTGACAATGCAATTATACCAGCATGGAATTGTTCGTGGTACGTTCAAGTTAAGAAAACAAAGTCAAATAAAAGAAATAGTATTGGATTTCCACGTGTGCTTGTTTATTTTTCTTCTTGGCAATCGCTTTCGCGTTCAGAATTGCCTGTGATAAAAATGAAACCAAATAAATGAAAATGGAGATATTAGAAAATCAGCGAAAGTCATCTCCCGGAAACTTTTCCAAATACTTTCAAATAATATATGTATTATGTATTAATCACGTGCCAATGGTGAACTATTTGGGGAAGCTTCTAATATCATGCGATCTTCACATTTTTTTTGAGGGGCAATTAATTCCTGGTAGGCAGTTATTACAAAATACCAGAACAGTGAATGCATATTTTAGCCGCTTTTCCTGACCGATTGAAACCAGATTTGGATACAAAACCACAATTGTAGTCACAAGATCACGTACCATATTTCATATGGTTCAGGTATAGCGTTTATGAGTTGGCGAATTTATGTTTCCCAATTTGATAATTTACACCTCAGATGTTAGATCTGTATACTAAATTTCATCTATCTGGCTCCCTTGGTTGTACAGTTATTCTGTTAACTTATATTTGGAAAGCTGGTCAAATAGATTTCCTTTGAATGAATTTGTGGACCTTGAGCCATGATAGCAACAAGAGCTCAAGTTTTTAGTTTCACATATAAGAGTTCTATGCTTTGTGGTTTATAAAGAAAACAAGCACTTGTGTTTTAATTGCATTGCATTGATGAACAATAGTTACGAAATATCGATCTTTAGTATGAATTTAGGGGGGAAACTTTGACGATTTGATTACTGGCATGCGGTTAATAAACAAAAACCAGAAACCACATATTTACAAGGTTAGCAAGAAATAAGTTACCCACCTCAGAGGGTTCTAAAATGCGTTCTATTGGTCCAAAATAAGTAAAATTTGAAATACATATTATTCAGACGATGCACTTTATATTTATTAATTAAAAAATAATACAAAAATTCACCAATAGATGGCGCTGTAACACAAATGGCATTTATTTGCATATATTGAAAATGTGAAACATAATTTGCGTTTCAGCGCATGTCTATTACCATTTTTCTTTGGATAGAAAGAAGGCTTATTCTGCACGAACATTAGTTTCTTATCTGTTCGTCATGCCTACGTTGCAAGAGAAAGCGGTACTAGTGAAATTGTTCTACCAGAACCAACAAAACTCCGTTGCATTTCTAATACGAAGCAGGTCCAATGTCTCCAGGTGCCCTACGCAAGATGATGCAGAAATTTGGAAAAAACTGGGCAACTTGGCATTCTTCCAGGTAGAGGACGAAAAAAAAAAAAAAAAAAAAAAAAAAATCCCGTCTTCCAGGGTCCAAAATTTTGAGACCGCGCTCGTTGCAGCCAGCAGTCAGTCGCCGCATAATAGTGCGAGTTTGCCAGTTGTTTCCAGTTTTCTGGATATGCTGTATTCAACTGCACGATTTTGCATTTATATCCATACAAAATCAAGTCTGTGCACCTGTTACAGGACTTAAATGTCCGTAAAATTTTTGCACTTCAGTTCTTTGCTCGAATGGTGGTTGACACAACTTGGCCATGGAACATTCTGTGGTATGACGAGGCCCACTTTTGCCTCAATGAGCAAGTTAGCACCCACAACTGTCGAATTTGGGAAGAGGAAAAACCCTCACGTTATCCAGGAAAAGTGACAGTCCATCCTGAAAAAGTGACAGTCTGGTGTGGTTTTATAGCCTTATCATTGCCTTTATCATTGAACCGTATTTCTTTGAAGAGATAACTTCAAATGGAATCCAAACCTGTTCCGCCACAGGACAATGGTACCATGGTGTGTTGAGGGATTTTGTAATACCAACACTTCTACAGCATGGATGACATCAAAGCATCATTTTCATACAGGATGGTGCACCATCTCATTTTGATAGTCGAGTAAAGCGATTGTTAATACAGCCTTTCTCAGAAGCATGAGTTATCTGCCGTCATTTCCCAATAGCATGGTCTCCTCGCTCGCCGGACATCGCCAATAATCTGTAGTTCAAATTTTATATCATTTGGATCAATAGAACGCATTTTAGAGCCCTCTGAAGTGGGTAACTTATTTCTTGCTAACTCTGTATATATTTCTAGCTTTAAATCAACTTTTAGAAATATTTTAAGAGCCTTTTACAACAATATGCTTTATTGTTGAAGAGAAACTTGAATCGTTTTCATAGTTGCCTCTTATATTTCATCCTTACTTTTTCTCCATTTTTGATGGTTGAAATGTAAGATTCGATTTTTTCTTTCTCCCATGTACAGTAGGTTTCAGTATAAGACAATAATTTTGTGGTAAATTTTGTTGTATTTACAATTAATCTTTCTTTACATAATCAAGTAAATGTGAAATTTTTAAGTGGGTCCCTTTTTAAATATTGCTGCTCTTTTCTGTTATATAATTGGGTGTATAAAGATATAGACAGAAAATTAGGCAAAAGCACTGCTCAGTACACAGAACAATATGAGGTTTTAAAAATAGTTCGAGTTTTGTGTGCATTAAAATCCGAAATTTGAAAATATTTTGCTGAATGAATCATTAAGACTGAGTTACACAAAGACACAGAAATTCTTATCAACCAACTGATCATTAAAGACCAAAGTTAAGAAATAATGAAAATAAAATTCATTATTATGTTAGCTTAATTTTCACCAATAGAAGAGATGCGCAGGAATATGGTTCGGAATTTACGACGACAATGAAAAGTGTTCTAACTCTCGCATAAAAAAATGTTGAAAATTTATTTAAATTAGGAAAGAGCTTGAATGGCAATTTAACTGACATCACTGAAAAGATAATTTTTCCTGCTTTAAAATAATGCGAAAATCATCTTTGTGTCGTTCTATTTTCGAAAGTTGATGTCAAAAAAACACGTAATGAGCCTTAACTGCACTCATGTCCAAAATTAAGGTCACAAACATGTTTTCCAAAATAATTCTGAATTGCTACCAGTAAAATTGGCATATTTTATTATATTATATATTTCGAAGAACAGATAAAATAACTTCATCCTTCGGTTTGGAAGAAGTTGCTTAGCGTTAGTTTTTGCAAAATACCGAAATTAGATCTTTAAAGTATCTAGGATTTTTGCCTCAGTTTTTTTAATATTACATTCGAACAAACAAGTTAGCCTATTTGTAGTGATAATGATTTCTCAAAATCGTTTAAACGATTCCTTGAGATGGAGAACCATTGGCAGGCGTGAAGCTGCCAGCCTATCTCAAGCGGAGGTGGCTCGATGGCAACAAGTGGCATCGAAAGTGGTATCCAAGTTGTGGATTCAATTCTAAGCAAGTGGTGCTGTCTCTAGTGAGGCCGGCCAAGACCTCCACAGAGCAACGACGCCTACACAGGATCACCACTTGGCATTAAGCGCACGATGACGACATAAGCGACATAAGCTGACAAGGACTCCTCAGCGTGCTCATGACCTTGTTGTTGCGTCTGGAATAAGAATTTCCAGACAAACAGTGTATAGAGTCCAGCAGAGAAGGTCCTTTGCGCTCGGCTTCCAGTGACCACATCCAACAAGAAAACCCGGTTGTTATGGAACCGAGCACATCCATCTTGGACACCGCAAGAATGGGGGCACATTCTTTTCAGTGATGAGTCGAGATTCCTCACACAAAATGATTCTTCATCTGGAGAGAACGAGGAGCTCGCTATCATCCTTGTTATGTAAAAGAAATCGAAATCGACAGATTTGGCAACAAAGGAATCCTTGTCTGGGGGTGACATGATGTTGGGCAGTCGTATATCTCTGCACGTCTTCGATGCGGGTTTCTATAACCGCATATCACTATAGAGATGAGATCCTTGAAGCCCATGTGAGGTTGTTCTGAGGTGTTATTGGCCCTGACTTCATTTTTATGAGCGATAATGTGCAACCACATAGAGCTCATACTGTTAATAATTTTCTTGAAGAAGAAGATATTTGCCATTTGGATTTGCCCACAAGGTCTCCGGATTTTAATCCTATTGAACATGTATGGGATGATCTAGGAAAAGCCACCTTACACTGTAATCTTCCCTCTCTAGATCCTCCAGGAGTTAAAAGCCATACATTTAGAAAAACGGGCTTTGTTGCCACAGACATTAATTGACACCATCATAGCATTATGAGAGCTTGTTGCGAGATTTGTATAGCAATTCACAGTGGTCACGCTCCATATTAGACAGACATTTTCAGAAAGAAATGCTTTATCTTTGATTCATGATTTAACGCTTTTTCATATACCCTGTTTCTTAATTAACAATTAAAATCTTTTCCATTGTGTTCAGTTGCTATATTCTTTCTCCCATTATAATATATCTCTGAGCCATGAATATCATCAGTTTTCGCAGACTGTGACTTTAATTTTGGGCATGAGTGTCATTTTTAGTTAACTAAAGCTCTAATATGAATTTCGAAAGAATCTCTCTAATATTGCATTCTCTTTCTTTGAAAATATATTTGTGTTAAATTTGGTTTTCCGGTAAGTATTCTTTGTAGAGCACAAAAAGTCATACAGACATATATTCGTTTTTATATTTTGCAGAAACGGAGCAGTTATTTTTTATCAAGTCTTCTTATAAAATAAGCAAAAATAAAACCTTTCGTTTATTTCTGGATTTTGATGCTCGTCTATTTGGACCCTCAAGGTATTCTTGCTATTTTTGTACTATTAGAGTTCTGTTTCATTCCATCTCATTCTCTCTTCCTATTTCTCAGTTCTTTATAAACTAAGACAGACGGAAATTGGGTTTGATAGTCTGAAAAAGAGTCAAGTTGCTTCTCAGATTTGTTTTTAATTCCAGGAACTCCTAAAGCTAATCTTGGAATTTTCTTTCTTGGAATTTCTTGCGCAATAGTTATCAGATTTTTGGGATAGAATATAATAGTTACTATATATGATGTAATAGCTAGGATTTAGAAATCATGTAATAGCTAGCATATATTTCGGATAGCTTTGAAAGTATTATTTTCTTATAGTTTTAGAGAAATCTAATTTTGCACCGAATTTGTTAGCGGTATTAATTCGATGAACAGCAGAAAAGTTATTTCCCAGTAATCTGCTAAAGTAATCATGGATCTGATTTTTCTTATTCTACCATTCCAAGCCATGTTCATAGTAGAGGATCTATAATGCGACATCTTCTTTATTTTTATACTTTTTATGTCTTCTGAGTATAACATCAAAGTGTGTTTAAATAAATCAGTATGTCGTGCAGTCTTAATTCCTAAAAAGTTTTGCTATTCTTTTTACTATCTAACTGGATGACGCCTTCCATTTTGGGAATATGGTATCTGACTGATTCGATTAAAAATCCATATAATATTTGTTTGTGCATCTTATGCAATTTTTGCATCTAGTAACAACGTCTTTGAATGATTTAATATCAGCTTATGAATCAGGGCAGTGATTATTCGATGCCTGTTTTATGCGTGGGCATGACGATTAAGGAGTTGAAATTTGGAAAATGAATGACGCAGGGTGTTTCAAAAGGCAGTGTAAAAACTTCAACGATTGGCAAGGTAATTCACAGAAGAGTTATTTTTCGGCTAGAACATGTACCCGTCTTGACGGTTTGAAATCCTGTTAACCTCATCTAAAATCTGATAGTCACATTCCATTCTACTATAGGTTTCGGTAGTTAAATGTGAACATTTGCTCACATCTAACGACCGAAATTTATAGTAGAAAATATTATACATATCGGCAGACAATTTATATCGTGCTTTAGATGTAAATAGATAGAAGCATTAAAAGTAACCACTAAAAGTTCGGAAATCTAGGAACAAATTCTCCAAGAACACTCAAATCAAAACTGATCATTAAAAATGGATCGAAACGATGCAAGATCTACTAGCAGAAAAAAACACCTTAATGACGAATACTAATTAGGAAAACAACGTTGGAGGAAAATATTACCAATATTCCAATTGGTCCATGAGAGGAGAACATAATTAATTAGCATAAATGCAAAGTAATAATAATTGCAGACCTCAGTTGATTGATTTTTGTTACAACCTAGCATAAAATAATATAAATTAAACATGGTTTATGATCCTATAATTAATATGTTAACCATGAGATCTTGCTCAGGTTGCTATTTCCATGCTAATAAATCACTAAGTTTATATATATATATATATATATATATATATATATTAAAAACCTGCTTGAGTTGCATTTATCTATCCAATTACCGACGCAAAGCAAAAGGATGGGGATATTTTTAACTTCATCCCACGTTACAGACAACGGCGGATGATTATATATATATATATATATATATTGTTTTACTGAGAAAGACCGTCTTGCAGTGGGCGTTTTTGCATATCCGATTCCAAGTTCTCGTGTAAAAGTCACTTGTTCTGCAGGCCAAATTCACTCTTAAAGTTTATAAACGGCATTTTGGAACACCCTGTAAATTAAATAAAACGTGTTTTATTTCTCTTTTCATGAATTTCACTATTTTTTTTAAACTTATATTTCATTTTTGTAGCTACATATATAAAAAAATATTTTAATGTTTTCATAAGACAGAATAAAGGGAGTAACTGAAATATAAATGATACATTCTTGGGCTGATAATGCTGCAAGTAATTGAAAATAAATATTGAAATTACATGTCAGAATTTTTTGCATTGGCATAAGAATTTAATTCAAGCTTCTGAATGTGGCCTTTTTTTCTCTCTCTCTTTCGGTTTTCGGAAAAGTAGGGGGAAAATACTTCTCAAAATATTTTGTCAAAATCGGATGACGAGGATAACACCTGAGCTGGCACCCTCCTCTCCAAGCTTCCGCAGCATACCAATGGGAGGGCGTTTGATCCCGATAGATTTGCCGTGCACCAGATCAACTTATACGGAGGTTCTTCGGTGGAATCGAATCTCGAACCAGAAATCCTTTGGCTCCGAAGCCGGGACCTTACCACTAGACTATTGCGGTCCCATATATTTTAGTCAACTAACTCCTCAAAGACGTTCAGCTGTGTTGGAGCTGAAGACATCTTGATGATTTAGTCTAGCATCTAAGCAAATAAAGTGGAAAATTTTTAACTTTTTGTGAATAAAAAAAAGCTTAGAATAAAATCAACAATTTGTCTAATAAGTATCTTAAAGCCTTAGGGTAAAATCAGTATTTCGTGATGTGTCATAAAATTTTAAGATAAATTCAACCCTCCAATTAAATATCATATAATCATGCGACAAATCCAACATTTGGTCAAGTCATTACCATAAATCTTAGAGATAAAAATCAAAACTTCATTTTATTACACTATATATTAGTACCACAAATTTCTTTAAAAATAATTGCGTATAGATGTGAATGCTGCACATTCATGAGTCCTAATAAATTAATAAACGGGTCGGTACGACCGGAGTTTAACTCCTTGCTAGGCGCAATTTTCAAAAATCGCCAACTCACCAACAACGGTCTTGCGAAATGTTCAAAAGCGAGGGAGCAGATGTCCAATCATAGCACTTACTAAAGGCGAAAGATAATAGGTTTGCCAGTCTAGACGTTGCCAGCTTTGGCGCGTTATCGCAACTTGGTGAAGAAGGGGGTTAAACTCCAATTAATGTCTTATCCTCTTGTCTCCGCATAAAATTATACACCCAGGGTAAGGTAAAAAAACTTCACGAATAAACAATGAAATACAAACTTTTGATGTAATTTAGCATTTTTAGCTGAATCTATCACTCGAATGTATATTTTGAAAGCCTTTTTGTTGACCGAATGAAACCAAAATCTGACACGAAACTACAGCTGCGGTCACAAGATAACGTAAGGAATTTCATTATTTTAATTTATTCCGTTTATGAGTTATGTTGTTGTTTCTAATGGCTCTTGTCTAGACAAGCCCACTGACTTTAAGAAGGCATTTGTGGTTTAAGCCAAGGGTACGTCTCTTGTATCTATAGTAGCGCCATCTTGGGCCAAGAGAAGGGCTAACTCACACACACGTCATAATCCTTTTTACGGGGTGGACTTCATTCATGCATTTCATTCACAGATCGTCATTTAGATCTGAATCAGAGAACGATCACCTCTGAACCAGTACCCCAGTGGTATTACTCTCGACATGGAGGACTTTGTGACCACGACAGATTCATATGTGCGCCAGCCACCAAACACACACACGGAGAGTCTTCGGTCGGCGGGGTTCGAACTCGGTGCCCAAGGGACGCGAATCCCACCCTCTATCAACCAAAATATCCCTGCCCCCTGCGAGGAGTCTTCCCACCAGTAGCCCCACACTCAGCCACCACACACGCGAGGAGTCTTCAGCCGCCGGGGTTCGAACTCCCCATCCAAGCACGCGAATCCAGCGCCCTACCAACCAGGCTATCACGGGTCAGTTATGAGTTATTGCATTTACAAGAGCATGAACGAGAATATCCGCAGACGGTCAGCCCTTAGACAAGAATCCATATTTAGATGCTAAGTCTGTGTACGAAATTTTATTTCCCTAGCTCTATGTTTTTTGGAGTTATCTAATTCACAGACAGACAGACACAATGCCAAAAATGGGTTGTACTTTTTTTGTACCGAGGAAGATCTGAAACGTGGAGATTCGTTAAAATT
This sequence comes from Argiope bruennichi, assembly GCF_947563725.1. Taxonomy (NCBI): domain Eukaryota; kingdom Metazoa; phylum Arthropoda; class Arachnida; order Araneae; family Araneidae; genus Argiope; species Argiope bruennichi. The sequence goes on from NC_079155.1 coordinate 19,225,193, forward strand.
TTGAGTTCGAATTTCTTCCTTTTTCCTTCTTTCTTTTTTTTTTTTTTTTTTTTTTTGACAATAACAATATATTTATACTTCTTATACGATGAAATAACAAACATATATATTTTCACAAACTTCCTAAATGAATAAAAATAATAAACTAGCAATATGTTGCTTAAGTTAATAATGCAAAATTAAATTGAAGCGCTTATTAAAAGAAAATACCATAATATGCGAAGGACTAAAAGTGTTTCAAATCAACATCATTATTATATCGGGTATAATTATACGGATGCCATTATTAAATTTCCGATTTTTATTGATAAGAAGCCATCGCTTTTTTAATTCAGGGAAATCTCAAGCATCGACTTTCGCGAATATCTCAACATCACATTTTTTTTGGTGATTAAAATTCTTTATCATTACTTGATATAGAAGACAGCAAAAAAATTTAAGAGCATGGACTCTAAGAAAGTCGACAGGGAATCCTCAAGAAACACAATTAAGTTTCTCAAAAAAAAAAAAAAGTTGATGAAATTTCCTACCATGTGGAAAGAAATGCGCCTAATAAGAAGGAACATGATCAGCAGATGCATTGTTTTTTATAAAAAAAAAAAAAAAAAGATATAATGCCCCCAAGGTAAATAAAAATTGCTCCGCGTGGCGTAAAATTTGCATCCGGTTTCAGGCAAGCCAGGTGGTGCGAAGCTACCAGGATTGTGTTTCATTTCCGCCAAACGAGAACCTAATACTGCGGAATTAAAAATAAATAAATAAATGAAGTGAAGAGAGAACGGTGCAGACGATACGAAGGCGATTAAAAAGAAGAGATGAAATCAAAAGAAGAATACTTCCTGCAGTCGTATCGTCTTCTTGAGGAGTGAGTTTTGCCCGGCGTGGTAATTTTTCGAAGAATTTTTTTTTACTCATCAGTAGCATCGTCATTACCGAGAAAGCCTCTTCTATTCCTATTAGTTCATTGAAGCGTAGGCTTTTGTTGCACAGTAGGAGCGATTGGGTTGCTGTTGGAATTTTTATCTTTCGTTTTTTTATGCGGATTAATCACCGGTTCGTTAAGGTCGGGTTACCTGTAACTAGGTTTGTGGTCAAGAAATAAAAAACGACCGGAGAAGTTTGAGATAGAATATCCTCTTTCAGTTGAATTTTCGGCCTACGTTAAAATTCTTCTGGTGAATATTTTAGATGTTTTTCTTTGTCTTATTTGGATTAATTGTTTATTTTATCATTCTTTTTGGTCTTGTATTTTGGAGCTTACTTTTTTGTGTTTTTGTTTAAAAGTATGGTTTTCGATGTTCGAAACGCGATTCGGTCGAAGAGGCGTGGTAAATATCTAATTGGATATGTGAGATCAAATGTCCTCATTCTAATGTTATGTAGGAGTTCGAAAAGTCAGGAATTGGATTAAGTGTTTGTGGTTGAACCATTTGTACTATGATGTCTTTTCTCAGGTACCATTCAAGACGGTGAATCATTTGGACAGTTTATTTATTTATTTTTAATTTTGATTATTAAAAATACCAACAGAGCAATAAGAAGATGTAGATTATTTTTTCGGGGAAATTCAAACATATATATATATATATTTCAGATAAAGTTAAATTAGTGCTTTTAATCTTTTCACTACTGATCCGGCCCAACCGACCATGCAAATTTTAACATGGCAAGCCGGTTTCTATTTCAAACGAGGGATACACAATACAAAAAGACTTATCACTAAGATGTCCTAGCTCTACATTGTATTCCATGTTTGAAACAGAAATTGGCGCGCCATTATAGAATTTGCATTGCCGGTTGGTCCGAGTCAGTAGTGAAAGGTTTAGGATTATTTGCGAACAGCTAATTGCAAAGACAGCTAGATTAATCAATTTTTATGAACTAGTAGCCTCTGAGACCAGCTGGTTCATTTAATTACATCTGGAATATGGGTACATTTAATTTCGGATAAACCACTTAGATGTAACTTCATATACATGATTCCAGATATTCGCACATTAAAGTCGTGTTATTTTAAATGTCTCTTACATATGCTTTGTTTATCGTACGCATAAACTTACCTATGGGCGATAATCCCATAACAACATAGCGACATTAAAAACGAAGATTTCCGGTTCATTTTTCTTCTAAATTGTATGATATTGCGACTTCGCTATCTTATATTTCTTGTAAGTTACGCAGATTAAAACAAAATCTTTTATCCTCAGTTTTTCAACAGTGAAACAAAATCTTGCGGTTAAATATTTCATGAAACAATGAAAACGGTTTGAATTTCAAAGCAGAAATATAATCTATTATTGAAAATTAGGCAAAGAGATTTTTAAAAAAAATTGCATTTCTTTGGAAGAACAGAATGATACACATTCTATCACTTGACAGATTTGATTCCAAATTTGATAATGTCTCCTTTTAAGATATAAAATATGTGTATGGAATTTTATATTCCTAGCTCTCTTTGTTTTGTAGTTACCGTGTTAATTTATAGGAGAACAGTCAGAGAGTCATATTTTTTCTAAATGATTTGCTCGAAAATTGATTAGAAATTTACAAATTTAGCGTACAGATTATATACGAAATTTGCGATTTGCGATTATATGCGTTTGTGAACTGACAGATATAATTCCTGAAATGTGCTTTTCGGACGGAAATGGCTGAAAGGAGGAAATTTGTCAAAATCTTGAGTTTGAATCTTCTAACTTTATACTTTTTAATACTTCCTTTTTACATAGAACATATTTGAGCGAATAATTATATGCTAAAACAATTCGCTTAATCTATGCTTATATAAAGCTCCGTGTGTGTGTGTGTATATATATGTGCGTGTGTGTGTGTGTGTGTATATATATATATGTGTGTGTGTGTGTGTATATATATATATGTGTGTGTGTGTGTGTTGGTGTTGGCGCTCTACAGGCCAGACCGTTTGACCTACAGCTACCAAATTGAGCCCCTGGGGTCCCTTTTTTTGAATTTTTAATTATAATTTTAATTATTAATTAAAAACTAACTTTCCCGTCAAAAAAAATCCTTTCATTTTCCCCGTCGACAAATGAGTAAGGCTTCAGTTTTTTTCTCCACTCTAATGAGGCTAGGCTTAAGATTTTTCGGCCGATTATTTCAAATGATTCTGTTTATTTTCTTAATGTTTGATGCATTTAAAATTAAACATTGTGAATGAATCGATCTTTCAGATTCATTATGAAGTACTTTTGAATTAAAATAAAACAGAATAAAGGAAATTAAAAATTAAAAATTTATTCATTTGCGTTACTGTAACTGGCGTTGAAAATTCACACATGCGCATTGTGTTCAGATTGTTGACAATTATTAACAACGAATTCGGACTGGATTTAAATTATTTTTAGGTTAGTTGCATGCATTTGTAATTAAATTGCATTTATGTTAGTTATATATATTTTTGTATATGATTATAGTTTTAAGTACATCGATTTTTAAGTAGTTTTTTTTAACCTGTTTTCAACCCATTATTTTAAACGATTCGTTTTATTTTCTATGCATTTGAAATTAAACATTGTGAATGAATCGATGAATGAATCTGAGAAAATTTTGTTGACAAATTCTTGAGATATTACATAAATTAGGAAAGATATTCTTTAGTCCCCATAAAGTTTAAACGCTCAGTGACTCTGTTTTCAATAATCATATTACAAAAAAATACTTTGTTTCGGTAAAAATATTATTATATTAATTGCAGATTAATCCTTTCCACTTTACCTTCCTTTCCTACGGGAGCTAACAGAAAATGAGAGAGATGCATATTACGTTATGACTATAATATTATGAGTGAATTAATTATATGACTATCAAAATTTGAAGATTCAAAATATTTTGATGAAGAAACTATTAAAGAAGGAATTGCATAAAATATTTAATTATTAAAATTTCAACGAACATTAGGATTGGCGAACCGGCTGGCCGCCAAAGGCGGCTAATCTATATACTTATAATAAAGCTCAATGTGTGTGTGTGTGTTGGCGCTCTACAGGCAAGGTCATTTGACATACAGCTATCAAATTTGGTACATGTATACCTTAGAGGTCGGGAATGTGAACCTGGGGTCCCTTTTTTTGAAATTTTAATTATTAATTAAAAACTAACTTTCCCGCCAAAAAATCTTCCATTTTCCCCACCGCCAAATGAGTAAGGCTTCAGTATTTTTTTTTTCTCCCAACAGTAATGAGGCTAGGGTTAACGTTTTTCGGCGGATTATTTCAAACGATTCTGCTTATTTTCTTAATGTTTTATGCATTTTAAATTAAATATTGTTAATTAATCCATGTTTCAGATTCATTCTGAAGTACTTTTGAATTAAAATAACACAGAATAAAGGAAATTAAAAATGTATAATCTGCATAGCGTTACCCCAACTGGCGTAGAAAAATTCACGCATTTGCGTTACCGTAATTGGCGAAGAAAATTCACGCATGCTCATTGTGTTCCAATTGTCGCCATGACAACCATTATCAACGCACGATTTAATTATTTTTAAGTTAGTTGCATGCTTTTGTAAGTAAATTGTATTTATGTTAGTTATATATTTTTTGAATATGCTTATAGTTTTAAGTACATCGTTTTTTAAGTAGTTTTTTTAAACCCGTTTTCGACCGATTATTTTAAACGATTCGTTTTATTTTCTTAGTGTTTGATGCATTAAAAATTAAACATTGTTAATAAATCGATCTGCTCATGATGAATCTGAGAAAATTTTGTTGACAAATTCTTGAGATATTACATAAATTAAGAAAGATATTCTTTCGTGCCCATAAAGTTTAAACGCTCAGTGACTCTATTTTCAGTAATCAGATTATTAAAAAAAATGCTTCGTTTCAGTAAAAAATATTATTATATTAATTGCAGATTAATCATTTACACTTTAATTTAAAGCATAAATTCTACGAGGGGTAACAGAAAATTAGAGAGATACATATCACGTTATGACTGAAGGCCTTTATAATATTAGGAGTGAATTATATGATTATCAAAATTTGAAGTTTTAAAATATTTTGCTGATGAATCTATTAAAGTTGGAATTGCATAAAATATTTAATTATTAAAATTTCAACGAGCATTAAGATTGGCGAACAGGCTGGTCACCAAAGGCGGCTAGTCGTAAATAAATCTGTAGGATGTTGAGAAAAGTATGCAATGTATTTTCTTTTCTTTTGTATCGAGCTCAAAAGATTTTTTATTCCTGCTTTCCATGAAATAATTTTGAAATATATGGCTCCAACTAATAAAGTATAAAGTGTATATATATTTTAAGCTTTTGTTATAAAAACGTGAATAACATTCAAAAATAAATTTTCAATAACAACCAAAAATTGCAGCTTTTACTGACTGTTTATTGTTTTCAGGTTCGATAATATGATTTTCTTTACAGCGATAACTTCAGAAACAAGCATATGAAGGAAAAACAATTTTACATTATCCTGAAGTTCAAAATATTATTTATTCAATTTATTAAATTTGGCTGAAATGTTCTTTTAGCGTAATAACATTTGGGAATTTGCGTTCTTTCTGTAAATTGGCAAGAAATAAAATTTTGTTGCGAACAAACGAGCTAAATTTCTAAATATTATTAACGCGAAATAAACTCGTGCGCTTTTATTATTTCTATTTCTTGTTATTTTTTATATGCAATTTTACGTATTAATTTATTTTTGATTTCCTCAAAATTTTCAGAAATTTCCATTTTAATGCTTTTTTTTTTATGTAAGCAAAAATTTCTCGAAAATATTAAAAATGTTTTTAAAACATTTTTCTCGCAAGGGGGAATCAGGTAATCGTGTTTTCGTTTTCTGCGAGAGTTTCTCTTTTTACTTTCTTCTGGCTTACACATCCATTTTTCTTATTCTTTACTTTCGTTTTTAACCTTTTTAGGTTTTTAAGCAAAAAAATGGGGAAGACCTGAAAAATACTTGCCATGAACATTCGAAAATCGAAAGATATTGCTTTTTTTATTATTTTTTTTTAATACGAAGTGAAGAAAGTGTCATAATTGTCAAACGATTCAAAATCAAGATTTGGACTAATTTCCATTTTTATACCTCTCTGAATCCGAAAAAGACAATTTGGGAATTTTGTTTGTCTCAAAAAGCGATAACTCAACAACTCTTTGAGTAGGTGGATGAAATTTGGTATATTGATTTAAAACCAAATTTGAAAATTTCTGTCGCATTTTGAATAACATCTATTCAGAGGAAGTCTGTCTGTCATACTGTTTGGGTATACGTGAACTAAATAACTGTCGTACGAAACATAAAGAGCTTGAAATTTTGGTACACAGGTTTCACATCTAAAATGTAGATTCTTGTAAAATTTTAAACCAAATCTGTCAAAGGGTTTGCTGTCGGTTTGTATATGCTCATATATGTAAACGCAACTATTCAAATAAGCAGTGATTAAAATGAATTAAATTTGGTAAGTCATTTTCTGATCATTACTGTAGTTTAAGTCAAATTGCATCAATTAAAAAAAGAAAGACGTCCAAAATGTATATTCGTACAAAAGATTCATTAAAAATTCTGACTTCAAGTCAAGGATTTATATTTCCTAACTATTGTTTCCCACTTCATTCGTGGCCTTACATAGGGGTCCACAATTACATGTGAAGGGGGGGGGGAGATGACCTTTATTGGAAAGTATGGTAGAAAATTTCGGCATATTACTCTCTTTGTTTAAAAATATGAGAGTGTTTTCAGTTTAGCATTCTGTTGGATTTAAATAAAAAATTAAGTCTAAAGCATTTTGATTCTACAATGTTTTGAATTTTATTGCTTTTAAAGTAATGCATTGTTTTGCATTTATTGCTTTTAAAGTATTGATTTAATGATGCTTAAAAACAAGCTTATATCAAAATCTTAAACTGAAATGAAGGAAAGAAAAATTTTGTGACCAAGCGAAACAGATGTTCGAAGAGTACTTTTAAGGCCATGAGAGACGGGCTTTGACACGAACTGAGGGATCAGAAGATCAACAAGAACCTATCTACGAGTGCAAAAACATTTTTAATGATACCAAACTCACTTCTATGTTATTTTTTTTTCCTTTCAATCTTCATTGATTTTTTTTCAAATTTGCTAAATAATTGAATAGTTGCAGACGATTTTGAATAAAAATTTAAGGTATTAGAGCAACAAATTTTAATAATATCGAGGAAAATATTAATTATCGGCGATGTTAAAAAGTCGTTTGGTCCAATGGATATTCAGTTTTAATTAAAACTCGTTTCAAACGATTAAAGGATTTTGTATATTATAATAATTTACACAAAAGTGGTTTTTGTTTAAAAAAATATTTTACATCAAAGGACTTTAATCCCAAACAATGTCGGATATAACAATTTGTTCTAAATAAATGTATATATATTTGCACTGTGACAACGCGCGTGCAAATACCGATAGCAATTTCTTATTCATATAATATTTTCTTTTGACTTTATGGAAACAAGTAAATAAATAAAAGCAAAGGATAAAGAAGCAAACAGTATTTTTTTTTTTTATCATTCAAAATTCATTCCGTTTTCAATTTCCCACATATTTGAATAAATTGGAAATACATATAAAGGAAAAAGGTCTGCATATATAGAAATCTATTTACTGTAGGTTTTTTTTTTTAATGATTCTTTTAAGTATGCTTTCCATAAAATTCGAATTTTTACTGCAACGGTATTTTTATTTTTTCGTCAAGCATTAAAATATTGTAAATGATATATATATATTTTTTAGTTTGGATTAGTTTATAAAATATATTTTAAAGCAATCTCCAGTAATGCAGTCATTTTTTTAAAATAGTTTTTTGGTGCAATAAAAAAAATCAAATATTTATTTAGTGAAACTAAAGCAAATAAAAACAGTTTTTACTGAAATACTTAAACTAAAAAGTAGAATTTTTTTTAACATAATATTGTTATAGGGTGACAAATGACCTTAAATATTATCAATGCAAATGTATCGAAACGCTTACAAAGTACACCGTTGAACTAAATATGCCAACATTGATACATTACTTTTGTTTTTTCTTTTTGGATTATAGGTACTTTCTAGAAATTACATTTCTAGTACAAGTTTTATTTTTGTCAAAAATTAATCAATATCATAAAAATTATTTTTATATCACTATAAATCTCCTTATTGTAATGGTAGGTTAATTTCCAGAATTTTTGTTTTAGAAGTTTTATAAATGTTTATATTGTTACGAAATTTTCGGGGTTCGTTTGGATAGTGGGAGTTATATGGTGTTGAGAACACTCAATCAGCAGGTGGCAGTAGAAAATGAAACAACGACGTTTATTTACAGGAAGACACACAGGACAACACAAAGACGACAACTATATACAGCACACAATTATCTTCAGCCGAGACGTGCAGACAATAGCACACAACAGACTCTAATGCAGACCGTAGCGCACAATTTAATTCAGCACCACTTGACTCCGTCGCTGCTCTGCTAATCTCTGGAAGGCCAGTTTTTTCTGATGATTCCGACTACTCTCTGACTCCACGACTCAATTCACCGTCCGGTTCACAGCTACGACGACTTCAATGGTCCACGACCACTCTTCTCTGTCTCTTCCGACTACTCAATTCACCACTCGACTCACCACTGCCAGGCAGCTGCGGGTGCTTCCTTTTATAGGTCTCAGGAGGCGAGACTAGGAGCCTCTCAACCAATCAGGAACGTTCGAGGCGTAACTCCGTTCCTACTGGACGGGTCGGGAAAATTCTCGATGTTTCGGGTATAATCTATTTTGGCGCCAAAGTCGCCAAATTCGTCGCCAAGTCGCCAAATGGTCGCCAAGCTTTGGGACCTCCTATAGAACCAACTATGCTGGGAAGCCGCATCGCAGATTCGTAACAATATATTACAACAATGCTTTTCATTATTTTAATAACAGCGTTTATATAAACACGCATCACAGTAAAGTAAATCAATTTTTTGTGTGCATGTTATCACTGCTATATCATTAAGAGTAAATTTTAAAAATAAAATGAATTTAGATGACTCGAGTCGAAAACATTACCATGGTACATGCATTAATAATATTTTTGCAGCTCCGTAATTGGATCCATCAAAGCATCGAATTTATGCAGGAGTAAAAATGTTAAACGAAGCAGTCTGAAATTTGTATGCTGGTTAGTTTGCATTTGACTGTCACCATTCAACAATAAATAATAGGAGTCATTTCTGTGGCACGTGCGTTAAAGTTTTATATTGTAAAGTCTCGATCCAATAACAGGTAGCGTTATGATCAAATTCTTTATTTACAGCTTTATTACATAAAAACAACTCTTTCTCATCTAGGTTAAATGAATGATGCTATTTATAGCACGAAATTTAAACAAGAATAGTTCCTCGAACAAATTTGGAGAAAGCGCCTTCACAAGAACAGCTAACTGGCGGTTGGCGTCTCAGGCTACTGCAGGGTTAGCTCTAGGAATCCACCAAATTTCCTTCGGGTTGAATTTTTCTCAGAAGTCCACTTCATACCAAGCTCCTCTCTCCCTCTTCTTCCGAAAAACCTCACCTTTTATCTTTCTCTCAGACTCCACCTTTCCTGTCCACTCCCTGTTACCCAATCACCGTTCAGAACAACCTGAATCGTCTCTGGTCGCCCGTGGGAAATGTCCATTGATGATCCACCCTCCACAATGGGAAAAATGAAGGACATCTGGAGTGTTTGACACTCTCGCCTTTCGAAGACACGATTTATTTCCCTGGGAAACGCACGTGTGGTTCCTTATCTGGATTAGCACTAATTGGCCAGACGACCGTACTTAAAAGGAGGGTCTTCCATTTGGCAATCTGGAGGCACTTAACACTGTGGGAGTTTCGTTGATGAAGAATGGCCCGGAATGTAAATTATCGAGTGTGGGAAAAAGGAATGTCACAGTGGTCACCCAGGGAAGAAGCTGAATCATTACAATATAGAGATTAATCGGTCAAATCCTTTTAAATCCTTTAAATTCAAAACGGCGTCACGTTTATCTAGGAAAATAAGGTGCATTTATATTAAAGTGAATATTCTGAATTTATTAAAAAAAAACTGAAAAAATAATGGAGATCAGTCAATTAATGCAATTAGAAAAATGCTTTCTATGCCATATAACAACACAGAATTTTTTTTAATGGAGTTATCTGTAAAATTAGTAGACATATTTGCGATTTAAATTGTGAGCCTTCCGTGACTTGAAAAATAAAAGGTTCTGTCCTAAAATTGAAAAATATATTTTCTGGCATTATCATAGAGCTTTACCGAGCTAAGTACCTGCGAAGTTAAATTTAAATAAGGAAGAAAGTATATAATAATAATAAAAAAAAATCCGAAAAGTAATTAAGGAGAGATTTGACGATACATATTTGAATTTTAAAACAAACCCTTTTTCTTTTTACAGAAAATTCATAATTCTAATCGCAAATATTTTCTCCAATTTTACAAGTAACTCCAAGAAACTTTTCCTGCGTTTTTATTTTGGCATCGCGTGCATTTTTCTAAATGGACTTTTTGATCAATTTTCTTTAGTTTTTTTTTTTTTTTTTTTTTTTTGGCATTTTTTTCTTTCGCTCTAGGAGCGTTGAAACCTGTCTCAATGAATCAATACAGTCACTTTAATATAAATGCATGTTGCTTTCCTGACTATACGAGACTATTAGAATGAAGATTTTTTTTTTTAAAGAAAAAAAACCTCCTCTGATATAGCGTTTTTGTTAATTTGGCAGTCAGCTGTATGATATGGCCAAATTATTGAGGACAAATTGTAGGATAAGTAATGTATGTATGTATATGGAATTTTATTCTTTTTAATACTTCAATGAATTATTGTCGATCATTTTATATCTACAATAATTCTACACTGGAACATTAAAAAACAACTCTGTCTAATGATGATTAAGAGGAATAATATTGGACTTGCATAAAATCAAGATTTCATATGAATTCATTATTTATTTTCAAATTAAATTGAAAGGAAAAGGAAATTTAATATATATATATATATATATATATATATATATATATATTTGAATACTTATTATTCTATCGATTAGGCCAATAATTTGATAATATTATTTACAAGACTTCATTTTAAATTTCACTGATCTTAGCGCATTTTGAATTACCGCGTTTAATTAAGTATAAATTTACAGAACGATAAATAGTTCGATTCAGTGACGGATTGTCCATGATTTTTTTTCTATGTCTACGATTCTCATGATAAAACCATGTATCAAATTTCATACAACTATCTCCTCACGTTTTTTCAGTTATATTATTCACATGGCAATGAGCAGACATCGCATTGATAGATTTTTGTTAAAAATTTGATGAAAATCTATAAATTCGGTGCAAAGATGATCTACCAGATTTCATTTATCTAGGTCAACTCGGTTTCAGGTTCAAAAATAGACGGTTTCCAAGAATATATATTTCCGACTCAGAGATGTCTATAACATGAAAATAAATCAGTATCTCGACGTCAAATTCGTTTATTGATTTTAAAACTTTCATATTTCTGAAAATTTTATATGGAATAAATTCATTTTTACTTTCTTCCATATAAAATTTGTATATGGAATATAATTTTTCTACCATAAAGACTTTTAGAATTAGTTTGAATAAATTCTAAAAATATTACCTAAAAAGTTATACTTGAATATTTTTCACTCTGCCTTTGCATAAAATTTGACTAAAATTGGAAAACTGGCAAAAAATATCAAAAACTTTTCTGTGAATGTACTCGATTTTCCAACCATAAAAATAAGAAATAGAAATCTTTTCAAAAGCATTTACATGGAATTTATTCACTAGAAACTTTGTATAAAGTTCCTTTATTTTCTTTTTCTCAATTTTTTTTATCTCTTATTTGAAATATAGAGAAGTATGTGAGGTATAGAGAAATATTACAAAAGTCAAAAAATTCGAACTGGAGATTTCGACGAATTTTCACATTTCAGGCCTCCTTGAATTAAAAACACACACACACACACAATTTCGGCATTACCACAGTCTCTCTGTAACAAAGATAACTCAAAACGCTTTGAGCTAAATGGATGAAATTTGGTATAGGGAAATTACATCAAATTTGTAGATTTTTATCAAAGGTTGAACGAAATCCGTTCAGGGGAAGTCTGTCTATCCAGTGGCCCAAGTATAAGTAAAAACGACTCTACAAAAAAGGGGCCTAGATGGGTAAGATTTGGTACATAGATTTCACATCTAAAATGAAGATACCTATCAAATTGGGAACAAAAACCATCAAAACATGATCTTTCTGTTGGTCTGTTCTTTCACGAGCAGGCAAATGCGATAGTTAAAAAACATGAAGATTTATTATATTAAATTTGTTTAGTTTAGTTATATTAACGTCCAGTTTAAAGCAACATGAGGGCCATTTTGGGACGGACGTCGTCATTTTGAACCGCGGTCAGATGACGAGGACGACACCTGAACTGCCCCCCCCTCCTCTCCACACCACACCACGCCACGCCAGTATATTAAATTTGGTAAAGGTTTTTGCGACTATAGCTGCAGTTCTTTGTAAAATTTGGTTTTGTGTCAAAAATACAGATTTGATTTTTGGGCAGTATTATCGCATGTCAGGATTTAATAGCCAAAGAAATCATGAAAAAAATTTCACGATAGATTTAGTAAAATTGCTAAATTGCTAATGGCGTGCAAGGCTTTCGCGACCTTGTCCAAGGTCAAAAATTTTATGCGGGTGAAAGGGATAAAACTTTTTGGCAGTTTTCCACACGATTTCAATAAACTAAAGTTATTTTTACTCGCTTTAAAATGAATACTAAGCATGTTATTTACAAATGTTTATACATTTATATTATTGTTATACATTTTGTAGAAGATATTACTGCAAACATTATATTTGTATATTGCTATTCTTTGGCTTTTGTTACTTCAGAGTTTGTAAGTAGAGTTTGTAGTTTGCATGTACTATAGTAAATAAGTGAGAATAGTGAAATAGATAGGAATAGGACAAATAATGACAAGATACTAATATTATTTTAATACTTTATTATACAACTAACAGTACCCGCACAGCGTTACCCGTGGCATAACATTCAAGAGGAAAAACTAGCTTTAAACTTAACCTCCTCCCGATATGACATGGGCATGTCAGGCAGAATCAAACAAACATAAAAATACATTTAGAAATCTTCAAAAATAATTAGCAAACGATTTTTTATAGCACACATTCAGAAATATTTAGATTGTTCAAAAGGTAAAAATATGATATGTTCTTAGACAAAACCATTCACTAAAAATATGCAATAGAAAAGCTGTTTTAAAATTTAAAAATATACAAATAAGTCGTTGTACCTACTGTTTCACACTTGTTTATCAACTCTGAATAGTCTGATATGAAAATAAAATTCAGCTTGCTTCATAACATTTCTTTGTAAATTTATATTTGCTGGGCGATTGCTTCGCTTCTCATGAGATTCTCTCTCTGTAATTCAATTGCAGTGCGATTTAAAGAGAGACGGTTATTTCTCTCCTTCCCTAAGAGTGGACATTCTTTCTCTGTTATTCGCTAACCGAACGTTTCTTTCCTCTACATTTTCATTATCGCGCAACAAACGAAGAAGCATTTTGGCATTTAATGTGCACCTGCTAAGGCTGATTTCCTTTTTTTGTACATCATGAGATTTGAATCGCTGTTTAAAATCAGACGTAGACAAAGAAATGTATCGCATATGAATACCACAGCTCTTGCTATTTGCGCATGCGCAGTTTGTGGTTTTCGTACATGCGCGGATAAGTGCAAAACACAGATACTGCTGTTTTACGCATGCGCGAATCGTAGTAGGAAAATAATTAAAATCGCAATCATAAAACTCCTTTTTTTTTATTTTGCTATGACTTCAATACACCAAAACCTTCCCCAATAATTGCCCTACAAAATGGTACAAATAACTCCAATATCAGTTAAGTATTTCTCGAGTTTTTCTCTTCCAAACAAATAGGCGCTTTCAGGAGACTTCCTTTTATACTACGTATAGATTAATTTTTTTTTTTCAAATTTATTTTTTTGGAATCTTGAGTGATAACATTTTAGCAATCGGCCTAGTTGGAAACGCATCGTTTTTGCTATGGAGATTCAATTCTGATAGCCATGAATGCGAAGTCAGGTGTCTTGTTTAAGATATACAGGTGTAATCCAATGGTAAATAGAAATGTCCCTCATGGAACATGTTGATTCAGAAAACCTCATAGTCCTGTTCAGTCACAACCCCCGATAGATAAAATGAAAACTGAAGTTCAAAATTTAAGTACAAAATTCAACACATTTTTAGACGAAGCAAAGTGCATTTTTAGCATTTTTAGACGAAGCAAGTGATAGAATGCAATTTGAATATTGCAGAAAATTTTCTTAAAACACGAATTCGAAAAAGAAAAAGATTATAAAAAGATGAAGTTAAAGAATTTGGGTATTAAAAATATCACAGTAATTGATACTGCCATTATACAGATAGAAGATAGATTTAAAAATATGTCAACTTAATCACTGATATAAAAACTTTCAAATTAAATTCAGCAAATTAAAAGTAAGGAAGAATTGTGGTTGGTCAAGGCGTGAAGAAGCTTACAAGCATTTGCTGTACAAATCATCGAAAAAAAATTGTGATTTTTCTGAAGTAATTAAAAGCAAAAACAAAATCATTTAACAGATATACACGCAATAGTATTATATATTATGTTTGTAATTTTTTTTTTTTACTTTACAAAATACTTGGGGCTCCAAATGGTTTCTCGCACCCAATCTCCTTTATATTTAAGGCCGGCTCTGATTATAATTCAGAACTTCTGTACCTTATGTGAATAAGAAATTTTGAAATTTTCTAATCAAAAATATTTCGCAACAGATATAATTTTTAATGATGTAGTGAATGAAGAAGAAGTACATCATTATGGCAAAGGCATTTCAGGACATAAACCGGAAAATGTTTATAGATTGGTAATCTGGTCTGCAGTCAATGCATTATTAAAAAATTTCATGATAGTTTGAAAAGCTCTTCTAAAACCGGAAAGGAAAGAAAATTTGATAAATTTAATAAAGATATTTCTAACAAAGTAATGATAAAATATATAGTTAAATAAGAAAGCTCTTCTAAAGTTTCAAAGATTTATTGGATATTTTTTTGAATAGAATACTATTTCCTGAAATATTGTTTTATTGCTTTCTTGGAGTTGACGCCACGGCAAATATTCATAAAACCATTTTTGTATGGAATTGTTTTGAAATTAATCAATTGTTTTCTTTCAATTTTTGCTAAATAAATAGTTTTAAATCTAGGGGAGATACACCTACTGGGAAATCTGCCCTGCACAGAATGCAAAAAAGGTAATGCATACCAAGCGCCGTACCTCCAGAGTGATGTGGAAAGCGGCTGCATTTTAATTATTAATGAATTCTACAATATATGTGTGTTGAATTCCATGATATGGAAGTATATGAAATGAAATTAACAAGTGAAAAGTAATTTCGCCTGACTCTCTAGCGCGCAGAGACTTAACGTTAAGGGAATGAAGCATACCGTCTCGTTGTGACGTCACGGAAGACTGCAGGGGCCTTGTCTATCGGGGGTTGTGGTTCAGTTCAGTTTTATCTGACGTATTTAAACGTATTTCAAAAATATTTAATTTACCTCACACAAACGATTTTTGAATTCGAAAACACTGAACTCCTACGAATGTAAAAACTAAATTCCAAGAAATATCGCAAATTATATACATTTTTCAATATACAGAAGATTTTTCAAGGTAAATTTCTGATAAACATATAAATACCTTTTTATCCTATTACCAAACTAGTTAAATAAATTGTTTGTTATAATCACAATGTCTAATCTGAATTAACTATTATCTAAACTATAATCTAAATTACTTAAATAATATTTTGATTGGCTGTGTCAATATTAATGTGATTATTTATCATTAATAATAAAATTACTTATAAGTTAATTAGAAGCAATCTTATTAAATTTAATTAATGATTTTCATTTCTAGACATTAAAAATAAAAAATACCATTACGGAGATTTGGTAAGTTGCTTTCTATTAAAGAATGAAAACAAAAATATTTCCCTTCATTGATTTTCTCACTTAATAAGCAAATTAAAAGTCATGAGAGAAAATGGAAAATGTTTTGAAATTTTCGCCTGAAAGAAAGTGATATTTGAAAGGGAATTTGTGCATGTTTGTCACATTTTAGAATCTTAAATTGTTCACAAATTGGGGTTACTTAGATATTTTCATTATCTCATCTCAATTTTACTGATAGTTTAATTAGTTTTTCTTGTTATTTTCGCACGTGTATTCTCCTTTTCCTGGAAACAACTCGATAAATTTGAACTACCTTAAAGCACTTTTTTTAAAGTTTAATTTTAGCTATTAATTTTCGATATATATATATATAATTTTCTGTTTTTTTTTTAATACCGGTTCGTTGTTAAAGCAAGCACTTCCTTTTGTTGCCTTTGTACTATTAATATTTTGAAAAACTATTTTCTTCATAATAAAGAAAAAGCAATAGACTAAAAGTGTAACTATAGTTATTTAAGAAAATGATATCAGTATTGAATCTGAAACATTCAGTAATACGTATTTGCAATTTTAGGTTTCATATGTTAAAAATTAAATACAGAAAACGTTTTGGTAGTTCACTTTGAATAGTATTATAATTTTCATTTTCAGATTTAAACAAGTGAAATTTTATCAAAGATTAAATCTTTTTTTTAAAGTTCTTTTTATTAAAAGTATTTTTTAGCTTGATTTTTTTAATAGAAACATTAGAATTTACCTCATAAAAGGACTACCATTTTTTAATAACAATCTTAAAACAAACTAATTATTGCAACGGTTCTGAAGACACAAGTTGGGGAAAATTTTTGCATATCTTCAACGAAATGGTTAACGGACATTAAGAGTTAAAAAATTTTTAAACTATTTTATAAAACTTGGTCTTAAGGGCTTATTCAGTAAAATATTTTTGATCTCAAAGTTTGATAATCATATAACTCATATTATTTTTAAAGCCTTGCACCGTTCTATTTATTGTATTAGGCATTCTCCTAATGTAGAAGTTCTATCTGTTTTTTGTATAGATTGCCTACAAGTTATTTCAAGCATTTCACCCACACATTCGTTTCTACTGTGATAATAAAGGTGAATGTGGGCATATGTATATGTTGGTCCTCTATAGGCCTCGCCATCTGATTTAAAGTTATCAAATTCTGCCCGTATATACTTTAGACAAAGATTTTTTTTTTTTTTTGAAATTTCGGTTAGAATTTTAATAAATTAAAATAATTAATAATTTCACATTAAAATGTCTTCCAACTTAGATTTCACAATAAATTGTTGTACTCCAAGTGGGTCCGCATTAATTAATTTGTTTCGGTTGCCCATGAAAGCGTTTAGTCAGATTCGTTCGAGCTTAAAGTACCTTTTTTTATTTAAATTAAAAAAATATTATTTTGTGATTATATATGGTGCAAATATGAAGCTTTGAATATCGTTAATTTAAGATAGTCAACTATTTCATTATTTTTAGTCAAAGAGCTTTTGTGAAACTCCAGCTACTGATAGAAGTATTTTCTACGAAACGGTCAAAATGGCGCGTTTTCATAAAAAAATAATATTCAGATTTTTATAACTCAGCCATATTTAGTCTCAAAAATGTGGAACTGTTTTTATTTAAAATATTAATGTTTGAAAAATATTTTATTAAATATTTCTCTTAGGATTGAAGACCAGTATAAAAATAAAAAATTCATAATTCATCAAAAGATGAATTGACTTAAAAATGTATGAAATATAATTCCTTACTTCATTTAGAACATTTCTCGTGTTAAATTAAAATGGTAATCCTGTAAATATAGTAATCCTAAAAACTCTGTTTACCTTAAATATTATAAAATTATTAAATTAATAACATAGATACTTTAAAAGATATAAATAGATAGGTAAGGAAAGAATAAAAAGATAATTATAGAGATATTAAAAATACTCAAAAAACTTTTTTTGCATTTGTTTTTCTAGAAAATATATTTTATATTTATTTTATTTCCGACAGAGACGTGTTGTAAATTATAGTTTTCTAAGTTTAAATTGCAGCGAGAGTTAAATTAATACTTTAATTAAAACTTTTGAAATCGTGACAGCAACACGTTTGTAAAAGCTAATTTTTCTCATACGGGCGCGTGCTAGTTAAATTTTATTTTTTATTTTATATGAAACATATTGTTGGAAAATATATATTTAAAACTTTATAAAAATATTAATTAATTAATACAACGGGGGAATATTTTATTATCGAAAAGATAATTTTTTAAACTTGAAAATGATTTAAAAATAATTTTTTGCTGCAATATTTTCTTTGGTTTTTGCGGAAAAACGCGATATATATGTAGCATTATTTTGTTTGCAGCAGAAGGCAGATTTAAAGACATAGAAGAGACGTTGTATTCTTAATTTCGTTTTATTTTCTTCCGGGAGGCAGGCATGATTTATTTAAAAGCAGAGACGCGGACAAGCCACGTCCGCCACAGCGCGACACCAAAGCAGAATTAAGAAAAGGGGCGAAACAAATGTTCACTAGTCTTATATAACATGGGACTTCCGG
Organism: Argiope bruennichi; assembly: GCF_947563725.1. NCBI lineage: Eukaryota > Metazoa > Arthropoda > Arachnida > Araneae > Araneidae > Argiope > Argiope bruennichi. The sequence goes on from NC_079155.1 coordinate 19,243,854, forward strand.
CCACGCGCCAATTCAGTACACGTGGTAACCTTTGACAAGGGCACCGAAGGTATCATTTTCACTTGATGCGTAGATTGATTGTGCAGTAATTTTTACACAGCTTCATACGTGGAATGAGATCAGGAAATAAAGAATATTTTACTATGAGTTAAATTAAGATAAAGTTTTGGAAATTAATTTGGTTAAATTAAGAGTTTAAAATATCATTACATATATATATGTAAATATGTTCTGAATTTGGAAGCTTTAGGTCAACAATCTGGCTTGTAGAGCGCCAACACGCAAATGTATGTGTCCGTATTATTTTGCTAACACGTTACCAAAAGTAGTTTTGATTGAATTTAATCAATCTAGGATATATTGTAAAAGAAATAAAATTCCCAAATGAATTCGCAGATGAACTGTCTAGCTAAAGGTGGTGGAAATGGTGAGGTAGTTGAAATTTTTATTTTCCCATAACTTAAACCCACGGGGGGGGGGCACCTCGAAATGAGAATGAGATGCTTCCAGCATGATGGTTGGATCTCACCACCCTAGTGGGTGCACAAATAAGTGGCGATCTGGCTCCTCCCATCGATGACGGAACGTACTTCCTTCGGGGAGGGTTGTATCGTGGCCGGTGATGTCCCTTAGGACTCAACCACAGTTCCCGCCAATGTAACTATTGCAGTAGACCGGTCATTCAGTTTTCTTTATCCGTGTGGCTTCGGGCGCGTCGGAGAGTCAGTGATATGACTTTCCCATAACTTCCAGAGAACTGAAAGATAAAAAATAAATCAAATTAGCCCGAATTACAGACTGAATAAGATAACAGTTAATTAACAGTTTTTCGATAGCGGCTATTGCTTAGAAGTTAGAGAGCCAAAAATAGATTTTTAATTTTAACTAAGATTATTTTTAACAACATCTATGCTGCGAGTTTTGGGAGAAAAAAAAAGATTTACTCATTTTTTTTTCTTTATTTTACTTTGAAATTGCTGAAAAGAACGCGGACAACAATTTAATAACTCGAAGAAAACTACTTAAATTCAAATACGAAAGATGAAATATTTACTGACAACATTTTGTAAAATAATCATTTTTAGAAGATTCCAGAAACTGCTCTTGTTTTGAATGTATTTTATTATCATCTTTGTTTTCCAAGAAAGAGTGTGAATATGTTTATTTCATCTTTTCCACCTTTAAAATAAACAAAATTATTTTCTAAAATATTGTTTTACTCATGGTAATATCAATAAAAGAGAAAACTACCTTAACCATCAGCATCAGAAACTTGAAATTTGGTATGTGTTTATTTTTTGGGTAATAGACTGTTTATTTAAATATGATCAACATTAATGAAACAATTTAATAATTTTCTATTGAAAGAAAATGCTTATCATGAAAGTTTTATAATGGTCAACTAATTTACTGAACACATATAAATTGCCTTGTTAAGGCGTAAAATAGATTGCCGCTCAAATTTTTATTTATATTTTGTAATATCCATTGCATGTAGAATAATTTTCTTTATAATTTTGAATATTTGTAACTATAAACATTTTTTATTGAAATATATTTTTTTTAAATTATTCTTTCTCTTTTTTTAATGTTTATTTCTTTTTTATTAATCTCGCGGTCCGCTAGTCTGATATCTGCCAGATTAAAGCTTGCTGTACTAAAAAAAAAAAAAAAAAAAAAAAAAAAAGACAACCGCATAGGCTTAGCACAAATATGTTTTAAAACTGAATGACATATTTCTTTATGTTTCAATTAATAGTCTTAATTGAAGTATACAAAAATACAATAGAAAAGACTTAAATTCCAGTATTAAAGAAAAAAAGCAGACGATATCTTTTACCCAATATCATTGAAAAATAAAATGATAAATTTTTAATTTGCATCATAAAATCCTTCGCTACATAACTGAAAAAAGTATAATGGCAAACGACAATCAGTTTCTACAAATATTTTTAAAACGCAGACGATAGATTTTTAGTTTCTTGTCAGCATATTCAATCCTTTGCATTTACATAAACCATCTTTAAAGCCTCTCAATAATATGTTGAAAAGTTTGTATGTTAAATATATACAATTTATTTTTTTATATAAAATATAAATGTATAAATATAAACTTGTTTGTATTTACTTTTATAATATTTGTCACTTTAACATAATTTATTTTGCAATAAACGCTGAATTATGCTGTAACAAAATCATTATATATGTTGCTTCAATATGCAATATTTGATTTTTTTTTTAAGTGTTAGAAGGAATTTGAAAATATTAACTTAGAGGATAAGAAAGGTAGCATTGTCTTTCTTCTTTCTGAAATTGCATCTCTTTTATTTATTTTGTCTGTATTAATTGCTCTGAGATATGCAGTTGTTAATTAAAACCTAAAGCATTTGAAAAGTATGATGAATAATTTAATATAATTATTTAAAATTTTCTAATTTTAATTAATTAACTAATATTATTTCTTTCGTTCTGCATAAAATATTGCTTATTATATTCCAATAGTAAATATTTAATTATGCTAATTATAAAATGCTACTGCTTTTGGAAAGATATGATGTTCAAAGGATGAGAACCTAATTAATTCCAAACTTTCTCAAAAAATTTAGTCCTTCCACCAAATTAAATTTTTATATGATCTTTACCATAACAAACATGACTTTAACAAAAGACTTTAAGAAAAAAATTTAATTCATTTTTAAATAGCTTATTTACTATAAATTTGCTTGGAAACAAGACTATTGAAAGCACATGTCAGCAATAACAATATCGACAATTCGTTATCAAGAATTAAACCATTTATTATTAAATTTCATAAAATTTCAGGTAGAAATAATTGTCTTTGAAACGATTCTGTACTTTAATCTGAACTATTGACGTAATATTTTCAAGTTGACGTTATCGTTTGCAATGAAGTTAATTTTAAATGAAAATAAAAGCTTAATTTTAACATACAAACGATAATTTTCTAAAAAAAGAACAATTCTAACAAAAATAAAATTAATAAATACTTATGTAAGAATATTTGTACATAGTATATATTTGTATATAAATATATTTAAAAATTTATTTCATACAACTTCGTAGTAAATTGATGTTATTCATAAAAACAATCATTCGCAGATTCTGTTAAAAGAATAAATATTCTTAAATTCGCTTTGACAGAGATGAATAAGAAGAACATGATAACTGAATTAAAAAAAACTGTTTTGATGCAAAGGTTTTATTTAAATAAGATAAAAAGAATTTTATAGAGCAAAACTGCTGGAAATAAAGATAAGAAAAAAAATCCAAACAATCAGCACTATCTTTTAGCTGTTTTAGCCTCATTAATTGGTAGTTTTTATCAGTTTTCTTTGAAATTTTCAGGGCCTTTGAATTGCGAGAAAAAAAAAATATTGTTCTAGGAAATGCTGTCACACCTTTTAGAGATAATACTATCCCTTTTCATTTATCTTTCAGAGAAAACTTACATTATCTTACGATGCAGCATTTGATAAGGCTGAAAAGGCAATCGAAAAGTGTCGAAACAACACGCATCGCAGAAAAGTGAAATTCGAGTCATTTTATTCTGATAAAACTTCTTAGAAAACTTGATTTTGAAAATTCTGTTTTTTGGTGAATTCTGTGCATTTTATCTATCTGTTAATGACCTACCTTTTATCTAAATTAAACAAAGCAAAAGGTAACAACGCATTTCAGCTGATTTCCTTATAAATGTTATAAACATAAACGACATCTTTGAAAATCAACTAAAAAATTCGTAACATATATGTTTAAGTTACTTTAAAATATGTTACTTTTTTGAAAAACGTTTGAAAATTATTATATTTTTAAATATTTTCATAAAAAAGACTGAAAAAACATCTATGAAAACAACATATACTAATTAAAGGACAAAAGTTTTTTTAAAAAATGGAAAAAAGGGCCTTATTTTCAATTCCTACTATTAGCTCACACTCACCCTATATATATTTATATATCTTGTTCAAATTTTCAATCGTTAATAAAATACTTTTTATTCATCCACTCAAGTTCAAATGCATTTTTTTAAACTTGTAATGGATGACATTTGATTTTAATACAGTTTTTTTTCAAATATTAATTAATTAATTAAATTTTCCAGTAATTTCTATTTTGTCTCCAAAGTCGCCAAATCCGTCGCTATGTCGCCAAGTTTGTCACCAAGCTCCATTTTGCCACTTAATATTCTAATTCTGTCATATTTATATACATATTTATATTAATTGTAATTATTTAATAAACGATAACTAAAATGAAAAAAAAAATGTTGATCGAAGTAGGAATTGACTTAAATTTTTTTATATATATATATTACTTGTTTTGATTAAAAAGAGCTATAAAACAAAAAATCTTCTAGTTTAGATTGATTTCTTAAAATTTTGCAGATAGCTTAAGGAATATATTGTCTAGCTCCTGAACAAAAAAACTAATCTGTATTTCTGTTTATTTTCTAAATATTGGCGTTCGATTGATAAATAAAACGAAATTTTCAAATTTTTTCATATTCTGAAGCACTGAAACAGCCATAAAATATTTCTAAATGAATAGATTACTTATTCTCTAGTTCAGGAACTACAGAACATATTGGGAAATTATTAAGTTTATTTTGGATATGAAATCTGCCTTGTATTTTAATTTATGAAGTTTTTCGAATTTTTTAAAAATATATTCTATATTTGAGAAAATAACATCTACAGATGTAAAAATAGCATTAAAACGTATGTAATTACAAATATAAAAGTCTGTGTAATTTCCCAAAAAACGGTTTAAAAAAAAACAAAAACTGTTTAAACGTTAAAAGTATCAAATTTTAAAAAAAAAATCATAATTTCACGAAAAAACCAACTTTTTAACGTAGTCACCTAATTATATAAATATATCAGTTGAAATTAGGTAGAAGTTATTTGAAAAAGGATTTCAGTTGTTTTTAAAAGGTTGGCATTGTTTTTTATTTATTTTAGACAGAGACAACCGTCTCTAAACTTTTTCTAAACACTAGCATATGTAAATTTGTTTTTGAAGAATTTAGAACTGAATAAACCTAATAAATTGTGATTTATTTTAGAAATTCGTTCTCTAACCACATGCTCTTCGATGCTTATACAGAGATTGAGATATTATTACCACTATAACAGAACAATGATTTTTTAAGTTTTAAAATTTTATTATTTTATTAAAAATTTTATTAAAATAATATAAATAAGAATTAAAAATGTATGCACATCATAAAAAAGTTTTTCTGTTAAAATTCAGTGTATACGTAGAGAAGCGTTTTTAATAAAAAATATTTTAAATGTATGTTATTAAATTATATTTGTAATTTAAATATTTGTTACATTATATTCGAAATTAAATATTCGTAAAATTATATTCGTAATTAAGTATTTGTAAAATTATATTCGTAATTAAATACCAGTTAAATTATATTCGTAATTAAATATTTGCTAGATTATATTCGTAACGGGGAATTTTCAGGCTTTGTTTTGATTGTTTGTTAAGGAACAATTTTAGTAAATAAGTTTCGAGCAGGAAATTTTTGCATGCACTTGAACATTAATTTTTAACTAAAAATGGAGACATTTATTTGAATATATATATATATATATATATTGCAGATAATCAGTGAATTCTAAAATAAATAACAAAAGTAACAAGTGAAATTGGGATTATTAAAAGAAATTGTTCTTTTATTTATAGAATTTTCAAGGGAATATTAAAGCCATGGCACAAATTTTGATTGATGCTACAATTCACGCACACAATTTTTTTTTATAGAAATGCATAGCGAACTGAGGCACTAATGTAAAATCTGTACTAATAATAAAGCAGAATATGTATGTGTGTTTACTTGTTGATACTTGCTCTATATGTCAGATTGTTTGACATTGAGCTACCAGATTTGGAATAAATGTACGATAAGGATGAGAATGTGCACCTCGGAGAAATTTTTTTAACGTTATAAAAATTTTAATTAGTTAAGAATTATATAAGATTGTGGCGTTTCTCTTCCGAAAATAATATTCGCAGATCTGATTTTTACACCATTTTTAAATCCAAAAATTAATATTTTTAATAATACCAATTTTTTTATTTGCCTTTTTTTCTAATTTTTTTACTATTAAATATGTAATAAATAATAACTATTTAATTACGAATCTTTTAATAAATAATAAGTATTTAATTAAAAATCTTTTGATAAATAGTTTATTCTAAGCCATCTTCATTTTGGCAAATAACTACAAATTTGAATAATCTTATAATCTCTTACAATGTAAATGGAGTCTTTTGCTTTACGATCAAAATTGATGGTGTCTTCGAATGTAAAATCTAATTTTGAATTCTAAATCTTTTTTTTTTAAATTTTATTTTACTAGAAATATATTATCCTCAAGAATCAGAAAGAAATAATAAGTATTTAATTACGAATCTTTTAATAAATAATATGTATTTAATTACGAATCTTTTAATAAATAATAAGTATTTAATTACGAATCTTTTAATGAATAATAAGTATTTAATTAAAAATCTTTTGATAAATATTTTATTCTAAGCCACCTTCATTTTGGCAAATAACTACAAATTTGAATAATCTTATAATCTCTTACAATGTAAATGGAGTCTTTTGCTTTACGATCAAAATTGATGGTGTCTTCGAATGTAAAATCTAATTTTGAATTCTAAGTCTTTTTTTTTAATTTTATTTTCCTAGAAATATATTATCCTCAAGAATCAGAAAGAAATAATAAGTATTTAATTACGAATCTTTTAATAAATAATAAGTATTTAATTACGAATCTTTTAATGAATAATAAGTATTTAATTAAAAATCTTTTGATAAATATTTTATTCTAAGCCACCTTCATTTTGGCAAATAACTACAAGTTTGAATAATCTTATAATCTCTTACAATGTAAATGGAGTCTTTTGCTTTACGATCAAAATTGATGGTGTCTTCGAATGTAAGATCTAATTTTGAATTCTAAGTCTTCTTTTTTTTAATTTTATTTTCCTAGAAATATATTATCCTCAAGAATCAGAAAGAAACAATAAGTATTTAATTACGAATCTTTTAATAAATAATAAGTATTTAATTACGAATCTTTTAATAAATAATATGTATTTAATTACGAATCTTTTAATAAATAATAAGTATTTAATTACGAATCTTTTAATGAATAATAAGTATTTAATTAAAAATCTTTTGATAAATATTTTATTCTAAGCCACCTTCATTTTGGCAAATAACTACAAGTTTGAATAATCTTATAATCTCTTACAATGTAAATGGAGTCTTTTGCTTTACGATCAAAATTGATGGTGTCTTCGAATGTAAGATCTAATTTTGAATTCTAAATCTTTTTTTTTAATTTTATTTTACTAGAAATATATTATCCTCAAGAATCAGAAAGAAATTCAGCTAAAAATTCAAGTTAAGTAAGCTTTAAGAAAATTCCACACTTGAATTTGCATGGAAATACAGTTACTTAAATTTTTTATGCTTCATGTTTTAAAGTATTCGGCTTTCCAGACGACTTCTAGTATTTAAATCATATCCTACACATGTTTCTAATTGTACTTCTAAAGAATGTAAAACAATAACATTGAGGAAAAAACACAGAGAACTTCATTAGAATATATAATAATAAAAAAGACAGGAAAATGAAAACGATCTTTTTAAAAATATATTCAACGGATTCTTTCTTCTTAAATTCTCTTTTTATCGTCTGATTAACAAATAGATGCCGCTCCTGATTCCGAGAAAATTGTAAAAGACGTGATTAAATAAATTAAAGAAATTCCACGAAAACTGAATAAGTTAAATCTTTTTTAGCTTCTAAACATCATTATTCTCAGAATAAGATGCTGTTAATTAATCCTGAATTAGAATATTTTTATTGCTTTTTAATTCTTAATAAAATTCTTATTCTTCAAACAATCGTTCCGCAGAATTATTATTTTTATGCTTTTGCTTTTTATGCTAATTAAGCAATGCATATTATTTTCAAGAATTACGAATATCTCGCGAATTCTGTTTTATTTTTTGACAAATATTCTTGAAATTTAATAAGCAATAAAAAATTCTGCGGCATTTTTGTAAGAGATTTGATATCCATAATTATGTTTAAATAATTTTTTCTGAAAATCTCCTTAATTAATAAATGCATTTGAAATGAATATACCTTTAATATTTTAACAAAAATTCAGTTCTAATATCTATATATAGTGTTTCTATTTCTTTACACGTTTGGTTTTTGGTCTTTATTTTCAATAAATTAAATTACTTTCAATCCAAAGAGACCCTTTCCAAAAGTCAACGATCAGTGTAAGGCGTAATAGTACTAATCTCAAGACTATATAGCTTGTCTATGCCATCATCGGCGTTGTGAGAAAAAGTAAATTCTTTTTTCTATAATAACTTTTATGCATATTTATTTTGAAAAATAATGATGGAATACAGAAAATTCTCGAATAACTCTCTCTTGTGTAAAGTGGATTTGTATAAGACTATGAAAAAATAGTGATTAGTTCTCATACAGGAAGATAAAAGTTCAGTATAATATGAAAGTTAAATTTAATATTTCCATAATTGTTTTTTGTTTTGAAAAGCAAATCTATACATTCTTTTTGCTTATATACGCACACTTCAGAGCTCCACATAAAAAATACGGACCTCGGACTTAGCTCACTTTTTAATAAAAGTGTTACCAAACTAAAAATAAAAATGTTACCACCGAACATGAACGTTTCGTGCTTCGTAATTTTGTGAAGAAAATCCAATATACATTTTTTTCGACTTATTGAAACCAAAATCTAACACTGAACTGCAGTCTTAAAAAAATAGCACATGCAGTTTTATTTCAATAAGTCATAGCGTTTTTGAGTTAGGTGCATTCGAAAGTACAGACCGACAGACTGTCAACACTTCAACGAATTTGCTTCAAAATTTGACAAACATCTATACTTTAGATTCTAAATCTGTGTACCAAATTCTTTCTATCTAGCACTTTATGTTTTATAGTTATCGTAAAATTGAACAGCCATACATGTAGGCTTGATTTCAACAGATTTTGTTGACAATTTGACAGAAATCTATTATTTTGGTGTAAAATCTCCATACCAAATTTCATCCGTCTAGCACAAAATGTCTGTGTCTTATCCTGTTCAGAGACATAATTTTTTTAAAAAATGTGTTTTTCGAGCTAAAGGAGGTGTAAAACATGGAAATTCGTTAAAATCTCGTGGTTGAATTTTTCAACGATTACAACATTTTTTTCTTTGTTCGAGTCGTACACAAAAAAAGTAAATAACAACATCAATAGTAATATTACAAATAAGAGACATATTTGAATTTGTTTATATTCACACGGTAGTGCGATTTCATATAACACGAACATATCTCCAACATTATAAGTGACTCTTTTGTGTTAGTTTAATTTAAAATAATTTGTTGACACCTACCTGTAAATTCTTTTCTTTTCTTTTCAATTTTGCGTTTATTATGGAGGTTCTTAAGAGCTGTTACCGAATAAATCCACTTAAAAACAAGATGGATTCGCGATGCAAAGATTTTTGTTGTTGTTTATTTCAAGCGAATTCTCTTGTGCTATTGCAGTTGTTTAATAGCAATTTGTTGTTTGTGTGATGCTGCTTTCTATAATTTCTGTATTGTGTACGCTTCGACTGTGTTTTCGTATAGAAATAAGCGTCTGTATCCATTATTGAATCCCCCCCCCCAGGAGCCACCTCAAAAACTGGGGCGAGAAGTTCAGTATAGTGGTTAGTTCTCGCCGTCCTGATAATACATAAATGTTGTGGGATAGGTTACCCCTCACATATAACGGAACGTGCCTTCTACGGGAGGGATTATGTGAGCTGCCCGCTGATGGCCCTCAGGACTCAACTACAGTTTTCGTCAATACTATAGCAATATTCTGGTCATCCAGATCTATAGGAATACCTTCGAGCGGGGTGGAGTAGCCTTCGCCTATGCGGGATGTGCCTCCTATCAGAGGGTTGTTCATTGATGACCTTTAGAACTCAACCAGAGTTCTCGCCAATGCTGTCGCGATATTCTGGTCATCCAGATCTATAAAAATACCTTCGAGCGAGGTGGAGTAGCCTTCGCCTATGACGGGATGTGCCTCCTATTAGAGGGTTGTTCATTGATGACCTTTAGAACTCAACCAGAGTTCTCGCCAATGCTGTCGCAATATTCTGGTCATCCAGATCTATCAAAATACCTTCGAGCGGGGTGGAGTAGCCTTCGACTATGACGGGATGTGCCTCCTATCAGAGGGTTGTTCATTGATGACCTTTAGAACTCAACCAGAGTTCTCGCCAATGCTGTCGCGATATTCTGGTCATCCAGATCTATAAAAATACCTTCGAGCGAGGTGGAGTAGCCTTCGCCTATGACGGGATGTGCCTCCTATTAGAGGGTTGTTCATTGATGACCTTTAGAACTCAACCAGAGTTCTCGCCAATGCTGTCGCGATATTCTGGTCATCCAGATCTATCAAAATACCTTCGAGCGGGGTGGAGTAGCCTTCGCCTATGACGGGATGTGCCTCCTATCAGAGGGTTGTTCATTGATGACCTTTAGAACTCAACCAGAGTTCTCGCCAATGCTGTCGCGATATTCTGGTCATCCAGATCTATAAAAATACCTTCGAGCGAGGTGGAGTAGCCTTCGCCTATGACGGGATGTGCCTCCTATCAGAGGGTTATTCATTGATGACCTTTAGAACTCAACCAGAGTTCTCGCCAATGCTGTCGCGATATTCTGGTCATCCAGATCTATAAAAATACCTTCGAGCGAGGTGGAGTAGCCTTCGCCTATGACGGGATGTGCCTCCTATCAGAGGGTTGTTCATTGATGACCTTTAGAACTCAACCAGAGTTCTCGCCAATGCTGTCGCGATATTCTGGTCATCCAGATCTATAAAAATACCTTCGAGCGGGGTGGAGTAGCCTTCGCCTATGACGGGATGTGCCTCCTATCAGAGGGTTGTTCATTGATGACCTTTAGAACTCAACCAGAGTTCTCGCCAATGCTGTCGCGATATTCTGGTCATCCAGATCTATAAAAATACCTTCGAGCGGGGTGGAGTAGCCTTCGCCTATGACGGGATGTGCCTCCTATCAGAGGGTTGTTCATTGATGACCTTTAGAACTCAACCAGAGTTCTCGCCAATACTGTCGCGATATTCTGGTCATCCAGATCTATAAAAATACCTTCGAGCGGGGTGGAGTAGCCTTCGCCTATGACGGGATGTGCCTCCTATCAGAGGGTTGTTCATTGATGACCTTTAGAACTCAACCAGAGTTCTCGCCAATGCTGTTGCGATATTCTGGTCATTCAGATCTATAAAAATACCTTCGAGCGAGGTGGAGTAGCCTTCGCCTATGACGGGATGTGCCTCCTATTAGAGGGTTGTTCCTTGATGACATTTAGAACTCAACCAGAGTTCTCGCCAATGCTGTTGCGATATTCTGGTCATCCAGATCTATAAAAATACCTTCGAGCGGGGTGGAGTAGCCTTCGCCTATGACGGGATGTGCCTCCTATCAGAGGGTTATTCATTGATGACCTTTAGAACTCAACCAGAGTTCTCGCCAATGCTGTCGCGATATTCTGGTCATCCAGATCTATAAAAATACCTTCGAGCGAGGTGGAGTAGCCTTCGCCTATGACGGGATGTGCCTCCTATTAGAGGGTTGTTCCTTGATGACATTTAGAACTCAACCAGAGTTCTCGCCAATGCTGTTGCGATATTCTGGTCATCCAGATCTATAAAAATACCTTCGAGCGGGGTGGAGTAGCCTTCGCCTATGACGGGATGTGCCTCCTATCAGAGGGTTGTTCATTGATGACCTTTAGAACTCAACCAGAGTTCTCGCCAATGCTGTCGCGATATTCTGGTCATCCAGATCTATAAAAATACCTTCGAGCGGGGTGGAGTAGCCTTCGCCTATGACGGGATGTGCCTCCTATTAGAGGGTTGTTCATTGATGACCTTTAGAACTCAACCAGAGTTCTCGCCAATACTGTCGCGATATTCTGGTCATCCAGATCTATAAAAATACCTTCGAGCGGGGTGGAGTAGCCTTCGCCTATGACGGGACGTGCCTCCTATTAGAGGGTTGTTCATTGATGACCTTTAGAACTCAACTAGAGTTCTCGCCAATGCTGTCTCGATATTCTGGTCATCCAGATTTATACGAATGTTTTAACGGATGAAGTAGCCTTCATCTATAACTGGGCCCCTCTTATGGTGCCCTCACCGATGAAGGGGCCCTACTGAAAGGTTGTATGAGTTGGCCAGTGATGACATAGGACTTGGGCCGCGGTGGCCTGGTGGTAAGGTCTCGGCTTCGGAACCGGAGGGTTTCAGGTTCGAGACCCGATTCCACCAAAGAACAATCGTGTAAGCGGGTCTGGTGCACGTTAAACGTCCTGGCCAAACGTCCTCCTGCTGGTGTGGCGTGGTGCGGAGTGGGGGCTCCAGCTCAGGTGTTGTCCTCGTCATCTGACCGCGGTTCAAAATTACGAGGTCCGTCCCAAAATAGCCCTAGTGTGGCTTTAAAAACGGGACGTTAATATAACCAAACTAAACTAAATTAGACTCTTAGGACTTAATCACTGTTCCCGCCAATAATATCGCGATATTCTGGTCATTAATATTTATTCGAATACCTTAAGAAAAGCCTTCAGTTGTAGCCTTTTGTGGTTATCAACGGATCTTTTACCACATACCCATCAGACGGATTTTTCCTAAACAATAACTTTTATCTTCATGAAGTTGGGTGTGTTAGTATATTTGGTAGTTTTGATATCATGTGGATAATCGTGGTTACATAAATAATAATGCTTTATTAATCATTTAATATGTCTTGTGCCATATTTCAAAGTCCATAATTTTACAAATCAATCAGTACCTCAATGGAATTTCAAAACAATCGAGAAAAAGTGATGCAAGGTTTCTTTCATTTTAGATTCCGAATGCATTGTTAGAAGCAAAATAATGAAGAATAATATCACAGGAAACAGCGACTGTCAATATTATCAAAGGGGTTAGCAAACGATAAAAGTGAGAGAAAAAAAACCACAAGAATCGATCAGAGATCCTTTACAAGCATAAGAAAACAATGAACAAACTTTATCATTCTTTACAGAGGTCTGTCTTCCAAGAACTTATTTTTTTTATCTATTTTTCCTACGAACCTGCAACAAATAATGTGCGAAATGTTTCCTCATATTTGGTATAATAGATAATTTTTTATCTTTGAATTGAAGCAAGTTTAAATAATGTGTAGATGTAGATAGCATATTTATAATTCACACAAAAGTTTTAAAATGTTTTCAATATCTATTCTGAAACATCGTAAAATAATAATGCTTTATATTATTTTCATAATACACTCAACAGCAGTGATACCATTAGCATAAAAATATATTTGTGATATAAATTTAGCGGCTAAAACAATAAAAAGTATTGTTGTAATACAGTTAAGAGGAAAAAATTAAAATGGAATATATATTGATTTCAATAAAAAGCTATTTCTAAATTTTAAAGCTGTGTAAAAATTATTTTTGGATGATAATATGCTCCAGAGTTATTAAAGAAAAACATAAAAAGTTTAATTAAATTTGAATTTATAACATTAAAATTTTGTTAAAAAATTCCTAATGTCAAAGAAGTAATTACATGCCAAACTTGGTGGCTATAGTTCTCTGTTTGTACTACGCTTTTATTGATTTTTTCCCTCAAGCGTGGCTCATTGTTCTTTTTACGATTAGTATGCCAACATATAAATATTATCATGTTAATAAAAATAAAAATAAATACATATAAGGTGGTAAAGAATTTTGGAGTTTAAATATTACTTACTTTCTACCCTTTAAATCTTTTTAACTAGCCAAGAATAATTTGTTTTAACATATGTTCATTAACTAGCTCTGGATAAAAATATTTTCGTGTTGCTTTAAATTTTAATTCTTTGATTAAAAATTGAAGTTGATATGGAGATATCTCTCTTTCTTTCTCTCTCTCTTACCCGCACATACATATAATGCGTTAATATTAAAAATAGTGTTATTTTTTAATATAAAATATAATAATAAACTAAATCCTCTTATGGGCAGCATTTTAAAATTTAATCTAGAATATCAGCTTGTAAACTAAAAATGTAATAAACAGCAGACTATAGCAAATGATTTTTAAAAATGGCCGAAATTTTATTCTGTTTAAAATATATTAACAATTTTTAAATTGAGATACAAAATTTAATGAAAGCAATTTACACCTTGGAGACGAAAAAAATAATAATCATTTAAAGCCTGTATAATCTTTTCAATGAATAAGGGAGACAATACTAAAATAAATTAATCTTTTAGTCTAATATAATCTTAATTATATCTTAATCACCTCTTATGGCAAGGTTTTTAAAATTTAATCTAAAATATTAGCTTGTAAATTAAAAATGTGATAAACAGCAGACAATAACAAACGATTTTTTTTAAATGGTCGAATCCTTATTCTGTTTAAAATATATAAGGAATTTTAAAGAGATACAAAATTTAATTAAAGCAATTTACACCTTGGAGACAAAAAAATAATAATAATTTAAAGCTTGTGTAATCTTTTCAGTCAATAGGAGAGACAATGCTTTTCGTCCAATATAATCATAATTATATCTTAGTCATAATTTTTAATACATAAAAATAATTAATTACTTATTAGTTCGAGGATTACGTTTATTATTACATTAGTTATTTTTTTCTCCGTGGTAATTCATTGCTTTTTGAATTATTTATTTATTTATGGCCAATTTGTTTAGAGATTATTGGATACTGATATTGTATACATTATTTAAATAAGATTAATCATATGATTTTTTCATCATCATCATTAAGTAAATAAATTATCGAATATTTATCAAATTTAGCGGTTAGTTTATAAAATCCCCAACTCATAATGGAGAATGTAATAAATTCGGATTATTTTTTTAAAAAAACAAGTCTTCATCCCAAAAAAGGAATATTTTCAAACAACATTAAAAATTCCGTTGTTAAGAATTAGAAGAGCATCATAATGGCTATTAAAACGTTCAATGATATTTCAATTTTAAAAAATTAAATAAATATGGGGCTTTTGCACTTTACTTTCATTATATAGAACAGATATATTAGATAATAGCATAATATATGTCGTAAAAGATATTGAAAAGTGCAAAATGATCAAAACTGCTAAAAATAAAATAAAGTATTTTTTTCGTAAAGTTATAAAATTTTATAACATTCTCTATTACGAGTTGAGAATTTTATAAACTAGTTGGAAAATTTGATAAATACAAAAATTTATCGCATTTTACCAAGTTGAGTGGTGAAAACGAATAATTGCCCGTAATTCTACACAGTCACCGGATTAATCATATTTATCGTAACATATACAGGGTGATACAAATTAAAGTATCCTTATTTGGGATGTCCTCCCGCCGGTGTGGTGTGGAAATTTGGGGAGGAGATTCCAGCTCAGGTGTCGTCTTACGGCGTTCAAAATTACGAGATCCGTCCCAAAATAGCCTAGTGTTGGTTTAAAACAGGACATTAATATAACTAAAACCCTGTTTGGGACTCCCTGGCAAGAGAACCAGTATACTTAAGCCTTCATATTTGGAAGATATACATACATGTACACAATAAATAAAATAGATGTAAGAAAAATGTATCAGGTATATTAAAATAACAAAGCTTGAATTTATCTCATAATTCAATACAAAAAATAATTTATTGATAAGATCATGAATATTAAGAAATACTTAATACATTTAATTCAAATTAAATACAAATAATATTCCATCCAATCAACCGAGCACTAATTGAACTGGCAAGACTGCTACTATAATATGAAAAAACGAAAAAGTCGCAAATAAAAAGATCTCAATTTTCATATCAAATATTTATCTTCATTTTTTTTTCTTTTACAAAAGATTTTTGTAAACTTTCTTTAGATTAAAAAAAAAAAAAAAAAACGCCGAAGAGTTCTTGTACACTTATGTGATAAATAGAAAAAACATTCTTTTAAATTGCTTTGAAATCTTCGATATTTAATTAATACATAAACAATTTCAACTTCTGAGAATGAAAATTTTCTTCCTATTCGTTTCTGGAAAGAAGAATAAATAAATAAATAAATAGAAGGTAGAAAGAAAAACAGTTTCCGAAAAACGTTTTTTTTCCTCCAATAGAATCACATTATACTTAAAATTTCTCTGACCTCTTCCATTTATTTAACTTTCACGGTTGAAGTTTAATGAAATGTAAAACAAGAATAAAATAAAAGGTATGAAATAAAAAAAATAATGAAAAACAAAATAAAGCGGAAAAAAAAAAGATAGTAACAAATATGTTTATGAAAGAAAAGGAACTGGAAAATATGAAATAAATAAAAATCTATACTAAAATATTTCGTTTACAGCAAGCAACAGTTTGACATTTAAAACTGATTAAGTGGAAAAGGTAATGTATTATTTCGTCGCATTAAATAGTTCTGAATAGAATTTTAATATAATTAAATGCAACTGATAAGCAAGAATAAAGTTTAGTTTCAAACAACAATGATTTAATCATTCCTGTTTACTATACACGTCAAATACACACCAACTTCATTTTGTAATCCGATATAGATCTTTCAGGACAAAAAAATTCGTACAGTTTGTCAAAAGAAAATGTCCAGTTTCTTGTTAGATGACTGGCGCAATTATGCTGTTTCCATTTATATTCTTTATAAGTGATAGGAAAAACCATCTTTGACCATCTTTGAAGTTCCAGATGGCTCGATGTGGATTTTAAAATATTCGAGCAGTAATACTAAAAATGGTACAAACCAAATCGAACCAGATTGTGGTTAAACTTTAAAAATAGAATCGTAGCTTACATTAGATGCATTATTATTAAAAAAATATTTATACAAGTATTAATATTTTTACTTTTTCGTATACTAAATATTAAGAAAGTACTATTCGAGATTTTGATAATATCCAAGTTTCAAATTTCCCTGACTTCAAAAAATGTATTTGTGGCATTATCTATCTTTTAAACTGTGACAAAGGTAATTTTTTAAAAAAAATTCTGATCTAATCGGATGTAATTTAATGTTATTAAGATTATATAAGAAAATGAATCTATCTTAAAACTATGTAATATTACGATGGTTTTGAGAAGAAAATAGAAGCCCCTTTAATTTTTTCCTACCTGATGTCACTAAATTTTAAAAGCGCTTGTTTGAAATTCTATCTTTTTTAAAGCAAAAAATTTGTATATTACAATTTTTTCTAGTTAATCAAATTTACATGTTTCATAAATTTTATTGAAACTATTTAATGAAAATAGTTAGAATTATTGAGATTATTTAAATGTTACTAAGCTTCATAATTTTGAAAAACACTTTCTTAGTGGATAGCTTCTATCCCCAAAGTAAATAATACCCGAAGCTGGTTGTTCCAAATAGAATGGTCTGCAGTAGAAACATTTTTCGACAATTTTTCCTCATACATATTAATTTATTGATAGTATTCAGTCTATAAACATTTCCGTTAAAAAGAAAACATTTTAGAAAGCCCACAAAGCAGAATGGATCATTTCCATATGTTAATGCGCAACATATTTTGCAACTTCAAGCTTTCAACATAGCAATTTTAATTTCATTTAATGACTTAAAAAGAAAGCCTCTTAAAATTGTTTGGCTTCCTCTAAATTTGTTCCGAGAATGAATGCAAATGCTGTTGAAGAAAGAACTCTGACGAGATCTTCTGTTCCAGCACCACTTACACAATCGCCAATACCTAACATTACACCTTTCGGCATGACGTCACTCTCGTCCAATCACGCGAGATTTATTTCATTGTCTTCTGCGCGTTGACAAGTGAAGAAATTTGCGAATGACGATTTTTATTGCGAGGTTTTACGTGGAAAGACGAACAACCACAAATCATTTTCCATCGCAGTTGTTCTACGGCTTCGCAGACGATTCTGAGAATCGAGAATTCAAAATAAAGATTTGGAAATGTTCTGTCTGAATATTTTCCATATACAGACGACACAGTGAACAAAATATTCGAATGTAAAGTGAAGTATAATTAAGAAATTTTAAGTTGTTTTCTTATGTTGTAATTTGTAAGGCTTCCTCAATTCATTTAATTGATTGTTGGAATGAAAATTGCTGTTTTCAGTTATTGTGTTTTCAATTGAAAAAATGAAAAGTTCATGTACAGTTGATAAATCATGATTGAAGATTTATTAAGTGGAATTTAGTGGTCCAAAAAGCATTCTTAATTTTGCTGCGCCAAACGATGGTATGAATTAAAATTTTGTTTCATAAACTTTTAGATATAATCTTTACAGTTGTCGTGACTTGTCAACTTTCATGGTATGAAGTTAAAAGCTGTACTAAAACTTCAAAATAGAATTAGAATAGAATAATTATTTTTAATAAGATCAAATCATAAAAGAAAATAATTATTAAGGAAGTAAAGATATGGATGATTAACATTGTGAAGAATGTCTTTTAAAATGATAAGGAAGACTGAAAGTAACGAATGACTTGTGAAATAAATTTTGAGCAATCAATTAGAATGTGTTGAACTGAGATTGGGCATTGGTATACTGTACACTGAGTTCCACAGATGAGTTATTCCTTTTTTTTTTCAAGAGAATTCCCGTATGATACATATAAAACTTTATGGTCTAGGATTTTTATAGCATTTTTATTTTATTATTTTGAATTAGTTATCTTCGCCGACCAGCTTGTTTGTCCAAGATTATTGACTTTTTAGGTTATTAAGTGATTAATATAGAATACATTTTTTTTAATTCGGCTTTCGATTTGATTGGATTGAAAAACATAAATTAATATTGAATCAATCTTCTATAAATTACTGGAAGTGGACAGTTAAAAAATGCATATTTTACTAAATAAAAGCGTAATTAAAAAATCCTATTTCTGAGTTATTGCTCAAAGAAAGACATATTTTTTAATCTTAATTTTAACAATGACAGAAGTACAAGTTTGAATATTTTGATTGATAAATTTGAAATTCACCATAGCATTAAAAATGTTTTTTTTTTTTTAATTCGAATTTTGAAAGTGGTTTAGGTTGTTGTTTTTATTTTACTGACAAACGAAAATTTCGAATTCACTTGCCCATTCTGCAAAGAGGTTGTTGCTGTTTTCTTTCTTTCTTTCTTTTTTTTATTTCTAAATTGTTTCCTATTTATTTCTTGAAGGAAATAAGTAAGATATTTTCATTTTTTTCCAACTTTGATTTTTTTTTCTTTTGGCCAAGTTCGAAATACACAATTTTGACTGTAAAAGATCTCTATAACGATTTTCTCACATTAAACTCAGTCACTGATAAATTGAAAAAAGCATCCACAAGTCATTGAAAAGTTTTTTTAAAGTGCTAAACCCACAAACGAACTTGTTCTAAGTTTGGAGAAAAAACAACGAAACGAAATAAAATCATATCTAATTCTGATGCTAAGTCTAAGATCCTTCAAAGGAATCCTTTACTATTGCAAGCATATATAAAGGGGAAAATGAACCGATACTCAAATATTTCAAATATGAAATTGATCTTACAACGCAAGATCCAGTTTGTGCTGCACAACTGAAATAAATCTTCACAACGGTTGCAACATGGGAGAATACAGCATCTCGTATTCTTTTATTTAATATGCTTACCAAAATACCACTTGAAGAAATATCAGAATAAATAAGCAAACATAATTATATAGAAATCTCCGGTGACCGATTTTTTAATTAAAATGTGAAGCCAGAAATTTCATCTGTTCTTATCACCATTCATGGAACTTTCTTGCCAGATTAAATGAAAATCTAGTTCACAAATAAAAAAAAATCCAACCGTTTATCGACCGTCTAGTCCAAGGCAATGTACTATATCGTTCTTTTTTTTGTCTATCTGATATAAGCTTGCGATAAAGCAAAAATGTGTTACTTCTGCGACACATCTCATGATGTAGAATACCTGTCACCAAAAATGCATCAATAGTCAAGTGCGAACTCAGCTATGACTGAGGCTTGTCCCTTATACATTAAAGGACAGAATATGTTTGGAACTAAAATGTCGAAATCACACCACAACAGGTGAGGGGCGTAGAATTTTAATCAATCAACATTAACAAAGCATTCTACAGCCATCAAAGCAAATGAGCCAATTATCGAGATCGAAAAAACATTTAATGACCGAATCGACTCTATTATTCAAACTATTAAAGGAAGAATGGCACAATTATCAAAAGTTGTCTCTGAAATGTTCGAAAAAACAGTTGAGACTCTTCTAGAGATTTTTTTCAACATTTAACCAGAATGAAAAAATTGAGATCCCAGTCAGAAGAAAAAGGCACTTAAAAACCTTGCCAAATATACCGATGAATCTTGAACTTAATTTTCGATTAAAAAGATTTCCTTTCTTTTTTTCGTCTTTAAATTTTTTCCTTATTTCTTTAAGCGGGATTTACTTTTCCGTTTCAATCTCTTCTTTCTTCAAAGCTTTCTCTGTATTTTTGTTTATGCGTGTGTGTGACATCTTCTGAATGCCATTTATTCAGTGGAATTTCAGAGGCCTTAAAAAATAAATAAATAAATTGGCCTAACATTCTTCCTTTTTCCACATCAGAATTCTGGATATTTTAGGTGACTTTTCTCAATTCAGAAGATCATCTTCTCAACTCAACCAAGGTTCTTTTCTAATCATACAGACCAGATCGTCCTAGAAGAGGTCTAATTATAGACATCCGTAAGACAGCATCTAGTAAAATTATTCCAACAAGAATCCCTGATAACATTAACACTAAAAATGCAAATCGCCCGGATGCAAATTGCTCAGATATTAAACAGAATTCTTCTTCCTTATCTTTCAACAATGCAAAGAAACTCAAGTGATTAAATATTTGATGAAATAATGAAAAGGGTTTGAATTTCCGTTTAACAAGCTGATAATTATGCAAAAAATAACTAAATTCTGAAAAAAAGAGAAAGAAAACTGCTTAACAATTATATTAATATCATTAAAACAAAAAAAATTGGTTAATTAATTTAAAATTGAGGAAACAACCATACCGATATGCACTTCCAAAGGATATCTGGATCAATTTTTGTAATTCAAGTCTATCCTCTAGAGTTCAAACATCCCCCTCCCCCTCTTACAGACACACTCACAGATCCATCCTTATTTCTGATCCCCTTTGGCTACCAATTGGTTTTCTGGGGAGATATTGATTATATTTAATTTCAGTTAAATCATTAAGATATAACTTCATGTCCTTCATTCTCCCGAATTGCCAAACAATAAAACCGAGTTATTTTAATTATCCATCATAAATTCTATTCCTTCCTACATGAACCTTTCCAATGGAATCTAATCCCATGACATCAAAGCTCTACTAAAAAAGTTAAACATGTGATTCATCCATCTTGTTTTCCAATTTTGTAGTATAATATTTCCTCTTTTTTATTCATCTGACAAACTACACAGTTATAAAAAGAAACCTTCTTCTTTAATTTTCAACAATAAAAAATCACGCCATCAGATATTGATGCGATAATGAAAACGACTTGAATTTCAGGACAGCTATGTAAAACATTGTTAGAAATAAAGCAAAATAATTTACTAAAATTCAGGAAAAGTTTGCTCAACTTTTAAATGGAACAGTTAAAATAAAAATTAAAAAAAAAAAAATGGAACAAAATTAATTTTCAAAAGCTACCCTGGAAAAAAGGGCAAAAATTCACTTAATTTTTAATCAATTAAAATTTTAATTAAAGTTAATTAAATTCCCCGAAGTGCACAATGCCACCCTCTAAAATCTATATGTGCCGAATTCGGTAGCTGTAAGACAAACGTCTATCCTGTAAAGCGCCAAAACACATACACATTCATTTTTATTGGAAGTAAAGAGATCGTATAATTTTTGATTGTTTTAGCTCAAAACTGAACAAGGATTTAGAACTGTGATGTTTACATGTACTTAAAATCATCTATAGAGCTTATTTCAAACACAAATAAACAAATTCACAGGATGTTGACCGGTGAATTCAAACTGACTGAGAACTACAATTCTATAAATAAAACAGTTTAACAAATTTAATTCTTTATGATTTAACTAAATAGTCCAGTGTTTGTTTGTTTTCAAGGTTTTTTTTTTTAAAGCCACGAGATCAGTACTAAATAGAAAGACATAAAGCAGGAAAGGGAGAACGTGAAAAAGTATTTTGAACTTGTAAACGCAGAACAGAATTGTTCAGATAGTTTTATGAAACATGTATTATATGTTTAATTTTTTCATTTTATTTTAACTCTTTATATTAAAGATTAAAGCCCTTTTAAAATAAAATCTGATTAATATAACGTGAAAGTAAGAAATAACGTGTAACTTACTTTTCGCACTAAACAATCATTCGTGTTATAGTTCGTAATAAAAGTAATATCTATTTAGCCTAGTTTAATTAGTTATAAATTAAGAATTCAGAATAGATTCCTTTCGTAAATTAAAGATATAAGAAATTAAAATATCAAATTTCAATTAAACAATAAGCACTATTTTTTTTCCGATAAAGAATTTGGTTACGAAAAATGATCAATTGTTCTTCTTTCAACTAAAAGTGTAAAAAAAAAAAAACCTTTGAATTTTTACATTTTTTTATAATACATCATGCCGTAATCGCTAAAATGGTGCTTTTTAAAATTATTTTTTATTTATCCTTATTTTATTTTAAGAAGATTTGCTTAATTTGTTTGAAAAATTTTGCTGAACATCTAATAAAACAATCAAACAAATAAAAAATAATAAAAAAAGAATATTTTTTTTCCCGTTTTCTTTCTGAGTAAAGAAAAAAAAATCGTCTGCTTATTTTATATCTAATTTTTTGTTGATAAACTCATTGAATAGAATCCTGTTTCTACTTTCTGGAAGGGCTTATGTGAAGCTCAGTTTCAAATGGCGGCAAAACACAATAACTCTGCGAACTGCTGTTTTTTCTTAAAGGATAAGATGAACTGTTTTGAAAGTTTTTCTGATGAACCCGATGACGAATTTAAAGCAAGTTCTTTCTGCACTTCGATTTGGTTGCGTGCGCTAACTGCAGAGCAGTCAATCAACAATCGGACAAAAAGTAGGAATTCTAGAAAAAAAGAAAATTGATCACGGCTATGATGTTTGGATTTCCAAAGGAAAAACCATGAACGTGGAACAAGTGAGCCTTGCATGACGGACAACGGAAATTATCCTTTCAAACTAGAAACAAAATGTATTCTTTTTTAACTGGTAATGGTCACCGTGAAAGGGCATTGAACTTTTTGTTGAAAGAAGCCGATGGTTGTAGTGCCTCTGCTATTATTTATACTGAAATATCTCAATTTATTACTGTTATGCTTTGGCAACAGCATTAAATTACATTTTTATTGAAAAGTGAATTATGTATATTAAATTATTTTAAAACTTCCTTTTATTTTATAATGGGTGAGTAAATTAAGGCTTAATTTTCTGCCTATATTAAAAAATTGAATATCATGGAAGATTCTGTAAACCTGATTTAATTAAATAGAAAAAAATAATTTTCAGTCTATGTTATAAAATTGAACATCATAGGAGATTCTATCAAATCTGATTTAATTAAATAAAAAAAATAATTTTCAGTTTACACTAAAAAAATTAATATCATGGAAGATTCTATAAATTTGATTTAATTAGATAGAGAAAATAATTTTCAATCTACACTAAAAAATTTAATATCATGGGATATTCTATAAATCTGATTTAATTAAATAGCTAAAATAATTTTTAGTCTACATTATAAAACTGAATATCATAGGAGATTCCATTAAATCTGATTTAATTAAATTGAGAAAAAGTAATTAGGTCTAAAATTTACATAATTAAGCACATTGAAATACTATTGAAACTGTTAATGATAGAGAGATAGCAACGTCAGTTCATGCATTATACACCAAATGTCATTCATCTAGCGTCTTGCATTTTATAGTTATTTTGTTCGCGTATACAGATTTGATACAATTTGACATTTATGATGTTTCTCACGCTTTTAGCTTATTTCGTTTTTACGTTGCCAACTTCAGACATACATGATTTCACAAATGGTTTTATTACACTCAGAGGATATTAGATGGAAATATATTAACTAATAATAGGGAAATGAGATATAAAAAGTGATACTCTGAAAGGAAGTGAATTATTTTCTTTCAAACGTTTTGAAAAATTTCCATTGCTTTTTTTTTTATTCGCAACAAAAAATGCAAACCATCAAAAAATAATTGTCTCAAGATTTTTCCTCTTTTCGCATACTTTACATTATTAGCTAATGATTTCATTTTCTCACAAATGATAAGAAAAACCCTTCCATAGTCCTTAATTATATTCTAATGGATATTTTATTATTTTCCGAGAATTTATCAATAGAGAAAGCTTTAATAAAGGCAGAAGCTATTAAAACACTTCCTTTCTAACCCTCTCTCCTCAATCATACCGCCACCTGTTTTTAGTGCAGTCCTTTTCGAATTATTTTTGGACCACTCCTGAAAAAATTGAGTTCCGGGATCTGCAGTTTGCTTAATGACTGAAGAATCAGAAATATCTTTTAAAAGAAATTTTTATTCATTATTGCTTCTTCACTTCTTTCTTCTTTAATCGAAAGGTAATAAAAAAAAAAAAGTGGAGGTGGGGGGAAAGAGGAGATAAATGTAAAAATTTATATAATTATGCTTCTGATTTGGAGATTTAAAGGCGACTCTTTTATTGAGGACAATTAATTTTTAAAAATGCAGCTGGATTTTATTTCTCATTTCGTTTTTTTTTTTTAATCGCAATATCCGGAAATTATCGTTTGCTTCTTGCTTCGTTTTTGAAGTCTAGACACCTGCTTATTTAAAAGGCATTTAGAAATCACATGATTGGAAAAAGTATTAAGCGATATCTTTTGTCTCTTCTCCTTTTGAAAATACTCTCTTTAATTACCTGATTTCTACCGCAATTTTATGTTCCGAAAAAATTTCGAACTTTTAATTTTTTTCAAATATATATTTTGCTTTTGATGTGATTTTATTACTATATACATTCTTCACAGAAATATCGTGCCAGAAATTTTCTGTGAAATATCTTTAATCAGCTTGGCAGATTTTTTTCTTTCTTATTATCATGTAAGAACATGGTGTTTTGGTTAAGAGGTTTCGAAGCTTGAAATCGCGTAGGCATCATGAATAAAGCATAAATGACAATTTTCATCATCATCTTTTAATCGCATATATTTTTTATCTGCTTTTACCAGTATTGCACTATTATTATGTATGTTTCTTTGAAAGCAGATGTGTTTTTAAAAGGGTGACTTGCTTTTACCAGTATTGCTTTATTATTACGTATGCTTCTTTGACAGCAGATGCGTTTTTAAAAGGTTCATGTAGAACTATGACATCACAGCTGTTATTTTCATGGAATGTAATTTTTTTCTGAGGAAATAAAATAATTTAATTTTTATAATATGTTTAAAGAAACATCGCTTTTAATAACAGTTTTGATAAAAGTATTTTCTCTTTCCCCCAATGGACAAATATCACTTCATTCACTCTTAAGTGGGAAATATTGAAGGATTTGATTCCTGTTCTAAGATTAATCCATTATGAAATTGTTTTATGATCTCAGAAATTAGAAAATAGGAGTTTGTATTTACAAAATTATTTTTTTCATAAAAATTCTATATAAATTAATATGTTTAAAAATTTTTTGGTAAATAATTTATCATTTGGAAATCGCATTGCGATGGAAACGCTTGTTATTGAGCTTCTAAACATACGTAGCATTCCTTTTTGCAAGAACATGATGTTGTTTTGATTAGGGGGGTTTTGAAGCTCGAAATCGCGTAGGCAATGAATAAAGCATAAATGGCAATTTTCATTTTCAATTTTTTCTTTGCTGGCAAAAAAAGTTTTGGAACTCTCGTAAACCGGTTTAAACTGGTTAATGACTTAAATTAAATAAAACAAATAATGACTTAAAAATAATAATGTTCTCGTATAATAACTTGAAATTTGTGATCATAGATTTCATTTTATATTATTATTATTATTGACACTAATTTCATATTCATGCAAATTTTTTTCCAGAATTTTGACCATTTTTCTAAAACTAATTTGTCTAGAAACCGAGAAATAATTTATCAAATTAGTTGCAAGGGAGAGGGAGAAAGAATGAATGCATAAACTGAAGATAAATAAACTGAAAATGATAAAATATATAAACTAGTGTTTAGTTATAAAAGGAATACTGAAGTGTTATTCGTGAATTAAAAATTTTTATTCGAACAATTCTAATTAAAATAAATTAAAGTACTAAACAATGAAATTATTCGTTTTCTTTTAACAATGAAACCATACAAATAACAAATAAGATAAAAATGTGGGAAATAGTCTAGAGACAGGAATAAGTATTGAAGCACTGAGACAAAATTAAATAAGTAAACGAATGTTTTCAATTAAATTTAGAAAAAAAAATTTGAATTTGATGCATTTAAAACACACACACACACAATTCTTACAGTAATTGTATTAACATACTACTTGTCATTGGAATTATTTATTTCAATTGAAAAACATTAAATCTTTGAGGACAATTTTAGAATTAATTTCTCCAAAATTTATAATTTTATATAAATATGTTGTGACTGTTATATTAAAATGCTGTATGACAAATCATTTTATTGATGCTAAATATTTGTATGGATTAGCTACATCTTCTCTGAATTTGTTGCATGTTGTCACAAAATGCCATATGTCACTTTTTATGGCAAAATTTTGTATGCGTCCTCTATGTGGTTTCTAGTATGACGGCATTTTAATATACTAGAGGCAATGCGTAAGCCTAAATGTTCCCACAATTTAGCAATTTTAAAATAAAATAAAATAATGGAAAATCTACTAGATAATAGGACACACAAGATATTTTTTTTGTGGGTCGATTTTTATTTTCAAATAAGTTTGATAGTTTTATTAAGCTGTTTTGAACATTTTCAGAGAATTTTTAAGACTGACTCTGTAAAATGAAGCAGAAATTGAAAGCTATTATGTTTTTAATTTTAAAAAGACCTGTCTGTTTCACTTTACACATAACATCAATTTAGTAAATACTTGAATGCCTGTTATGCTTCATTTTTTACAATGACCACCAAAGCACGTATCAAAGCTGTTTGTAAGTTCGAGATATCAATAAAATAACTTTTTAACTTGTTTGAGAATAAAGAAAAGTCGTAGGGTGCTAAATCAGGTAAATACGGTGCGAGATACAAATCACTTACATTTTTTTTAACGAAAATCAGCGAATAATAATGTAGATGTCGCTGAAAGCATTATGCTACATGCACCAATTGTTTTCATCGTAATATTTTGGATGAAAGCTACCAATTTTGGTCGTTAAACGCATCAAAACATTAAAAAAAATACTCATCAGTAGTTGCTTTTCTAGTTAGTATGAATTTCTTTTAGATAATATCCTTATTATTAAAGATTAAAATAAACACTGTTTGAATTTGGAATGAATATTTTTTTTAAAGTTTGTGCTGTGTTATTTTACTTCCATTCTTCATTATGTTTTAGGATCACATTTAAGATGCCTCATTTCATCACCTGTCACGTCAACTTCTAAAAATTTTGAGAAACATTTTTAAAAGGTAAAATCTACTGGCTTCGCAATTAACACTTCTCTTTGATTTTTATTCATCTGTTAAAATGTATGGAACAAATGTATCACAAGTTGACTACTCCGAACCGCCTTGTGGCACACGGAAAAATCTGAATGACCGGAAAGCCGTCATAGAATTGGCGGGAACTGAAGTTAAGTCCAAAGGGCCATCACCGACCACGGTACAATCCCACCCGTGGGAGGTACGTTCTATCAATGAGGGGGTTGACACCCCACTATTTCTGTACAATCCCGGGTAACAAGAACTAACTACTATACCAGAAGTTACTCATCCTCAAACATGAGGTGCCCCCGCCCCCTTTGGAATATGGAACAAATATAGCAGAGAGTTTCCTTTCCCCCAAATTTTTAAACAGAATGGTTCGAATTTTTCTTTGTTGAAGTTTAAGACTCCTTCATTATTCTCAATGAAGCGTAGTGTTTTTTGTGCTGAAATCATGCATTTTTTTTTTTTTTCCTATAACTTACGTGTCCTAGATGAACTTGGTCATCCGATATGCTTACCATATTGTCACGAAAATGTAAAGAACTACGATGTTAGTTTAAACAAATAATTAGATTTATTAGAACATAGCAACTTATAATAGCACGAGAACTGAGAACTTACTAATCCATCACTAATAGGGGTCAGCTTTTATACATATACAGAATGTTCAAAAACATTCCAATTTGAACATTTAAGAAAAATATAGAACCTTCCAGATCTTAGATAACATTTTAAATAAAAAAAAAAATTCAAATCTTTGGATAAAACACAGTGGATGGGATTCGAACCATGGACCTACCAATCATAAATGAGATGCTCTGTCAATGAGGCCACGACGATTGCCAACTATTCTTATTTGTGCGGCAATATTTTAAGTACATCTCTTGTTTCGAAAAGCAGTTCATTCAACAGGGAAATATTTTGTTACTTGAACAAAAATAACAGCAAATTTGTTTCACCTATTGGTACGCTTTCAAAGCATACTTTTATCAAATTCTGCATTGAATTCAGTTAAGTTCTTTGTTCCACCCGAGTTATTCAACATGAAATAATTTTATTTCTCTATAAAGAACGGCAAGATCTTTCGACTTACTTTAACAAATGCGCAAAAACTTAGTCAGACACCAGCAGGTATTCGAGACTTACAACGCATGCAGTATTACACTACGACTGCTCAGATCTAATCCCAGTATTAAAAATTCTTTGATAGTCTGTGAATGTTATGTGAATACTGCCTAGAAATGGGTTGAAATCTACTTTAATGTACGCCTTTACATAGCTAAGGGTGTTAATAAAGCCACGTCGCCAAGATAATGCAGCGAGAGTGATTTAACCGAAATTTTCTCGCATACTCTCTATTAAATGCAGCAAAAGTTACTTAAGAATCTTTAAATTTGCTATTTCTGGGGATTAATCATTAAGATGCGGTTAATACACAAGTATCAGAAAACAAAACTGTATTTTAGTTACCATTTATTTCACCAAATCAAACTGACATTTGACACACAATTTCGATTAAAGTCATAAGACCACATGCCATTTCATATATTTAAGCACTGTGTTTTGAGTTACTATTTACATGCTTATGAAAATACAAATCGACGAAAGGTCGACCCTTTGGCAGATGTGGTTCAAAATGAGATAATTTCAATAGATTCTAAAATTGAGAACGAAATTCATGTATCTAAACTGTTACGTTTTAGAATTATCGCATTTTTATTCATGTAAAAGTACAAACCGACAGACAGTCACCCTCACCCCCAAGGATTTGGTTACAAATTTAACACATATCTACACTTTAGAAGTTCAGACTACAACCCAATTTTATCCCTTTATTTCTTTATGTTTTTATATTATTGTGTTCGCTTGTACTAGTACAGAGGTACAGACTTTTTTTTTTTTTTTTCGGATAGATTTTGATCAAAATTGGATAGAATTCTACGAATTTCGTTGAAAGATCATATATCAAATTTTATCCGCTCGCTGAAAGCATTTTTGCACTATCGTATTCACAGTTAGATAGATATATTCGAAAAGCGTTTTTCTGACTTAGGAAGATCCGAAGGGTAGAAATTCATCAGCATCTCGAGTTCGATTTTTTTCACGATTACAACGCATTCTGTTCCTGATCCTCGCATACAAGAAAGTGAAAAATAAAATACAGACAATGAAGGCAACTTATAGCTGTAGTATTTTATTACAAAAATAATTTTACAGATATCAAAAATATTTATTAAATGCATGAACAGCATAAATATCACAAAAAAAATCTCAAATTATTTGGTAGGAGGTAGACATTTGCGATAACTAATCCAAAAAATGAGGAAATAATGGATTTTTTTTGTGATTGAAACTATCTTTTCGCATGAAAGATAATGAAAAATACTGAGCAGAAGATGAATATTCAAGGAATGGATCTAAAAAAGCCTTTATATTAGTTTGAATGGGGGGAGGGGGCTTTAATAAAATTATCATAAATTTCAATCAAAATTCTGCATGTTTGTCACAACTTTCAAGCTATTGGGTCATCAAGGCCCAAATAAACTCGGTTTTAAATAGAAGCAACATCAAAATGCTGGTTTATTTTAAAACCAAACCCTCAATTCTGTAAGTAAACCAATTACGAATATCATTATGATATAAATTGTACCGTCATGCCATTGCATCCATCGAGCTGCTTATGACTTGTAATAGTTATATATACTTTGGTACATATTGTGATATTGTACAACTGTGAATTTGCATTACCCCTAATTAATGTAATTAATTTATCCACTTTATTCATGTTAATTTCTTATTATTCTATTACTAATTCCACCAGCAAAGAAACCCAATAGAAATCAATGTTTACCTTCGTGCTCTTATTTTTAATAGAGGAATGCTCCGAAGTATACACACGTTGTCTTCACGTGCATCACATTCCTTTAAGTTTGTCGGAAGAATTTGGAGACCCTCTCCCCCCGTATGTATGATAATTATTCCTTTAAATGTTGTCAATTAATATTCTTCTGTCCATTCTATCTACATCTTGTAGCTTATTCATGTCGATACTTAGTCCTTTGAGCAATAAATCTTTATGGATTGCACCGATTGGCTAATATAAACTAGAATTCTATACAAAGTATTGTGGATTGAAGATCAGATATCATTTCGGTCATTAACTTTTCTAGATTAAATGGTCTCATGAAGGCTTAATATGGAAACTTGTAGAATGCAGTGTCATTTCAGGGCTTAACTTTTCCACCTAAAGGAGGTTTAATATTACAGATTTCTTCCCAATAACTTGAATTAATCATATGTCAGTCATAAATGGCACTTCACTTTTCTGCTACCAGGGTCCTGGCATAGGGGTAGCGCGTTTTCCTCGTGATCTGGACGTCCTGGGTTCGAGTCCCGGTTCGGGCATGGTTGTTCTTCCGTTGTTCTATCTGTGAGATGTGTGAATGTGTCCTCCTGTAAAAAGGGGTTGTGCAAGCGAATGAGTGATGCGTGAGTAGCAAAGTCGTACTCTTGGACCTTGTTGGCGCTACTAAAAAAACAAGAGACGCTCCCCCACCGGCTTAAAATCGCTGTCTTCGTAACAGCGGGCTTGTCCGTGCCAAGTGCCATAAGAAACAACAAGAACATTTCTGCTGATAAAATTCTGCGGGTGAAACAGCAAATAATGCCTTTCACAGATGCGTCAGTTACTAAGCGGTCTTAAATCCTTTTTCCACGGCCCGTTGCCTTTACGGGTATGGTCGTAAACCCGCCATCTGACCCATAGTAGAACCACTCTCGCTTGTGGGTGTCAGTCGGGAGCTCCCCGTAAAATGTACAAACATCAAAGAGCTCCAGATAATCACAAATAAGGGGAAAGAAGGCAAAATGCACCGGGCTCAAGGCGCGCACAGGCCGTGGGAACGGAGTTTTATATGAGGAAATAAAACTTGTTATGCCCGATGAGGTAAAAGAGCGTTACTCGTGCAATCCAGGAGTTATAAATTCGCCTACAGGTCAGATAAGAGAGAGAGTTAGCTGCTCGATATTGATACCTCAGATGAATTCTGAGCGAGGACTGTGATGAATCCGTGGTCCAGTAGATATTCAGATGCGAGTTATTTGTGTCTCTAAATGTATTGGACACAATCATTAGAACTGCACATATTATAATTATAACTAATCTATACTTATAATTACACAGTATAACTAAACAAATTCAATAGCAGAAAGTGCTGGTGGATTTTCACATTACTTGGACAGTTTACGTTTCACATTACTTGGACAGGGCGTTTGTTTTGTATTAAAGCCCTGTGAACATGCATATTAGGCAAAAGCCATCTCATTTGGTTTGGATTCTAAGCCGATTTATCGACAGATTCCACCTATTTATGGTACAAATTAATATGGATTATCACTATCATATGGTATATCCACAGGGAAAAGTAAATATACCTTAGAATGTAATAATATTCAGACAGAAATGTCTCAAGAATCAACAGAAGTGGATTCTAGAACATAAGTACTCGCTAAACCGTCAGCAAGGTCTCTGGTAACAGATTCTGCATCTTGTTCATCCAACAGGTTGGTCAACTTGGTGATAACGAATGTCTTGAAATGCCTTAGTTTGGATGGATTCAGCTTGGACATGTCCGGCAACAGGCTTCTCAGAAAGAGTTCATTGGTGTCCTCCGACATAGATTTGGATTTGGAAGATTGCAACATAATATTTTCTGGTGAAGAAAAATGATCAGTTTTTAATCGTTTGGCTGGCACTAGCTGGGTGGTGCCGTCATCAAAGATGACCAAGTGATGCTTTGTAAGGGATGGGCTAGAGTTGCTCGGGCTCACTTCACAGTCGAATTCGACATTGCCTGCTATGTTGTCCTGGCTTTGCAGAGTTGCGGAATTCTCAGCTGAGGTTTGCACAGAATTTCTGAAAAAAAAAAAAAACCCAAATTAATAAATATATATATTTAAATAAAATTTCATAAATTAATAAGATCTTTTGAAGATGTGTTCAGAACAGAATATTTTCGGGCAGAGATGAGTTTTCTATTTTTTAAATAATTTATTGTTAAAAATTTCTAATTGATAATCGTTAACGTTTTGAAAGCCCTCTGGTGGCGGCATTCGATCATTACAAACTAATGATTTAGTTATAGTTCAGTGTTTTAAAAACAAAATAAAACGATATAGACATTTCGACGTCTTTTAATAAAATTTTAATTATAGATCTCAATGCTAACACTTAAAGATAGAAAATTAATTTCGTTACTTTGTGTATTTCATTATTTTTTCTTTATTAAAATATCAGTATCGATCCTGCTTATAAAAGAAATAATCGTTTTCAGTGATAATAATTACTTAAGGTGGATTTACACTCAGTCAGTTATAAAATTCCAGTAACATCAGGCATGCGCAGAAAAAAGATTAAGCATGCGCTGAAAGAGCGGACGAAAGCAAATTCTTGTCTCGAGAAACAAATACTTGCTATTGTATAGTTTCTGCGCATGCGTGTTCTTATTGGGTGGATTGTAACTGGCTGAATGAAAACCCTACTTTAGAACAATAACTTTGTGCATTCTTTCAGAATTGTTTTATGTCTCTGTATTCTTGTTAGTAAAGTATTAAGTTCCTTCAGAATTCTTATAGGTTAATGTATTCATATTCATGTTTACTCTTTAATTTGAATATGATAATAAGAAGTAACAGTTAACAACAAAAAAATAAGCGTTTTAATTGTTCACGCTGTATCTTAAGCCTAATTTTGATTCAAATACTATCCACTACAGTTATAGTAAAGTTTTAAAATAATATAAGTGTCTAATAACAGTTTCTAATTATAAATGTCATTTAGAATCGATGCACATCATAACTGAGGAAAAAAATGAAGAGAAATAAATGCAACGATAAAAAAAAAAACAGTTGATATGAAATTTCAATTTAACCAGAGGAAGTATTCTGTTTTTAATTTTCTAGAATACATCCAAAATATTGAATTTTTGTATTATGTGATGAATATTTAATGTATGTTTCGTACCATGGGAACGAAAAATCGAATATACATTTTCGAACACTTCCCTTTGACCGAAATAGAGAAAATCTGTAACAAACTTCAGACTTTGGTGTTAATGCATAGTCACTGAAATAACAAACGATTTAATTACGAATGACTTTCAAATTATTGGCATATTAGTATAGTATCTCCCATTTTACAATTAATTACAATTTTTTAATATAATATAAATAAAATTTACAGAGCTGCTGACTTGTGAATCAATCAACCAAGTGCCAAAAGATTTGATCCACACTCATATGTAAGCGAATCTGCATACATAAAAAAAATACCCTTCGAATAATGTTCTGGTTATTAAACAATAGTTGATTTTAAATTGAATAATTCAAAAGAGTGAACTTTTGTAAATCAACTGAAAGTATAAAATTAAATTACGTTAAAAATACTGAAAAAAAGAATCTCAGAGTTCTTTAAAATTGCATGGCCCATTAGGCAATTGCCTAACTGGAGGTCAGATATTTGATTAATGCAAATGCTTCCTAGATACATAACAGTTACGAAATTAAAACGGTTAAGTATACAACAACCCTAACCAACGAAAACATAAAATAATTCTTTTATTATCTATGAATGGAATGTTCTTTACATACTGGATATCAAAATATTAGGTGCTTGCATGTATTTTGATTATTATTTCACATTAAATAGGAATTTATTGAGAAAAATTGATATAATATATATCAATCAAAATATTTTACATCATTTTCTACAACTTTTTTCCATTTTCGTCGAATAAGTCTTGCAACTAATTGTCTTCACATTTTTTTCATCCTACAGGCCATTATTTCTCAATGACACAGAAATCACCACTTTTAAATCGTTAAAACCCAGACCGACAATTGGGATCTGACAGAGCAGCATCACCGTAAGTTTCTAAAAGTGTCTGATGGGCTTCGGCAGTGGATTTCGTCAAATCAGACAAAAAAAAAAAAAAAAAAAAAAAGGAATGAATGTCGAAAATGCAATGTGGAGCGTTCTGTGATTGGGGTCTTTATACAGTGAATAACTCAATAATACTAAATGGGACACTTTCAAAATGATAACAATAAAGTAATAGTAAATTGGTAAAATCTAAAACCATTGTCGTTTATATAGATACTTCGCATGTTTGCCAATAGATGTCGCTGATTAAAATACATGCAAGCACCAAATACATGAGAAAAAACCAGACACTATACCTAACTACCGTGCTAACTAAACAACAGACTTCGAACTAGCACATCTAATTGCAGTTCAGGCAACCCTCAACCGGATACAATCTTTCTCGGAAATTATAGTTTTGACTTCGTCTTGGAAACAAACAAATAACCCAAACAATGTTTCACTTTTCTGATTTGAACAAAAACGA
The DNA here is from genome assembly GCF_947563725.1 of Argiope bruennichi. Taxonomy (NCBI): domain Eukaryota; kingdom Metazoa; phylum Arthropoda; class Arachnida; order Araneae; family Araneidae; genus Argiope; species Argiope bruennichi. Next base: position 19,279,054 of record NC_079155.1, read on the forward strand.
ACTTGTCTGCTGCTGTTGGTCTCGGCCGACTAGTTTTTTCAAAGACACCTGCATGTTCTTTGTCTGCCTTCTATTTTTTTCCCAGCAGGAAAGTAAGGACTTACTTCCGCTTCCGCAAGAAGTTCTTGATGAAGAGCATGGCATTGTAGAGGTGCCATTGTTTGCCCGACCTCCGGTTGCCAGACTGCGTCTCCTTCATGGCCCGGTTGAAACAGCATCGCAAGACGTGCCACTTGTTACGCAGATCGTACACTGTAGAAAGAAAAGAAAATGCAGACTTTGAGAAGTCTTGAAATGGAAGATCTGCTTATATTTATAGCTGGATTTTGAACCGTTTCCGTCATAGTCTGTTCATTTCTGTGTCTTTAGTATAAATCTCTTTTAGCATGTAATAATTTTGTTTCCAGGATATTTTTTCAATTGATATGACAAATATGAATTAAAGATTCTAAAGTTCTAAATAATGCGAATGCAACTGGTGAAATTATAAATTATCTACTTCGAAAGATACCCAAACCTTTGGTCGCCATTCACCAGTGGGTCACGGCAAGATCTTGACAGTATATACATCCGTCCATCTACCACTTGTCAGTAAATACATTACAAAACTGAATTTTAATCGAAGTAAGTTGACATAATTTTCACTTACCCCAAAAATCTCCTAATTTTTCTATACAAGTCACATGGTAGTAACATGACAAAAAAAAAAAAAAAAAAAAAAAAAATTAGAGAAAAATTTTAATGAAATCTACGACAGCAAATTTCAAGTTATCATGTGAGAACATTATCATTTTTTGAGTCATTATTTGTCTTAATTAATTTAAGTCATTAACCAGTTTAAACCGGTTTGAAACCATCACGGGACTTCTCTATCGGTCTTTATCCCCTCCTATCTCTCTTTATATATATATATGTTACGGCCAAAGCCCGAAGTACGGCCAGTTCGCGAATTGGCTGGCCAATTCGCGAACTGGCCAAGAGGTTTGGCCAAAGTCCGAAATACTTGCAATTAACATTGTATTTTCGACTTTGGCTGGCCATTTCGCGAAGTGGCCGGGTATCCTTGGCCAAAGCCCGATGTGATAATCTATACTTATAAATAAAGCTCATTGTGTGTGTGTGTTGGCGCTCTACAGTCCAAGCCGTTTGACATACAGTTATCAAATTTGGCATATGTATACCTTGGAGGTCGAAAATGTGCACCCTGCAGCGATTTTTAAAAATTTTTAATTAGAATTTTAATTAAAAATTAAGCGTAATTTCGGCGTTTTGTCGCTATAACCAGAAAATATTACAGCACAAAATCGATTTTTGCATCAAATTAAAGCTTTTTTTAATTAAAGCTTAAAATTAAATTTATAAATTATGCTTAGATTAAATTATGCTAAAATTTAATCTGCACGAGCACGTCAAGTTTAAAAAAAAATAGCTTTTATCAACGTGTTGCCATCACATTGATAGAAGTTTAAATTAAAAAATAAATCAACTATTATTGCAAATTTAATAAATAAAATTGTAATTTTCGGCAGGTGTCTGTATAAAATGAAAAAAAAAAATAATAAAATAAGATATTTTCTGAAAAGTAAAAGGAGGAAAAGTTTTCTATGAGCTTTGACAATACCTATATTATTAATTCAATGAAACAATTTAATTTAAGGCAAACATAGTTTAATGTACTTAGGATAATCATTCTAATCAGCGACTATCAGCTAATTTGGGGCATACATTTGCTAACAAAATGGTCTAAAGGAACTAAATAATTATATTTAATATAACTTTAGTCAATAAATGCTCCAATGAATCAGGAATTTTAAATTTTTACATAGGTCCTCTGCCCTTTGTATCATATTTAACAAAATATTCTTGAGACACCAATATTTTTAATAAAAAATCAACCAACTAAATGAATTATTAAAGCTGACTGATTTATGAAATTTCAATATCACTCTTCTATAAAAACTGGCGATTTTAGACTACTTCACCGACTGTCGCAATGAAGATACGCTAATCCTCTGCAGGGTTTCTCGACAGTGATTGACCTGTGATTATAAAAATGTTGATTGTTCTAAAATTGATGCATAAAAACTTCATAAATTGGTCAGATTCATCGCAAAAGATAAGGACGTTTATTTATTTATTTAAAAGTTGGTGTCAAGAGTATTTCACAGAATATGATTCCTTGGGACCAAAGGGTTGTGTAAAATTTAAAATTCGTAATTTATTGACTGAAATAAAATAAAATATTTTTATTTGCATCGTCCTTTTGAAAGTAAAAAATTAATTTTACGATGAATCAGAGAAATTTTCGTTGAATAATTCTTTAAGATATTATATAAATTATTCTGCAGTGCACATATAATTTCATTGCCAAACGACTCTGATTTCAATTTTTATATTTAAAAAAAGGCATGGTTAGCTTAAATATAAAAAGCTTTTATATTGATTGCAGTTTAACATTTCCACTTTAATTTAAAATAGAAATTTTATGGATACTGACAGAATATTAGGGAAAGTAGTACAATGAAACAGAACTGTTTAAGGCCTACATAAAAGTACGACTGAATCATATAACTACCAAAATATGAAGCTCAAAAATATTTTACAGAAAAGGCTACTAAGAGAACAAGTTACATTAATTGAAAATTTTAGCGATCATTAATACTGGTGAACCAGTATTATTATTAACTGGTCGTCAAAGGCGACTAGTGGTAAATAAATATAATGACATTCATGTATAAAATATAAATAAGGGCATGTTGTATGTGAAATTCGACAGATGGTGCCAACAAAGAAATGTCCTTAAATGATATTAATAACAAAACTATTTGTCATTCATATTTGTTTTAATTAGCCCTTATTTTTACTATTTGCCTTTGCAAGAAATTTCATATTTTTTGAAGCGATATTTCGGGTGACAATGTGATGTGAAATCTTTAACATTAGGTCCATGGAGCAAAAAAAGACTAAGGATCACCCTTAAAGGTAATTGAAAACTGAATTCTCAATTTGCCTTTGTATTCATACATGATACGCAACGACTTTGCTCAAGATATAATTCGTTCATTTTGAAGGGCACAAATCTAATCTTCACACTATCACGTTGTTACAGTATATACGTTCACTGAATAATTTCTATTATGGCTTTAATATGAAAACAGAATAACACGAGATCATATTTTTATATATTACAAGCTTATTTTTAACTCAGAGGTGTCACTTATATTTGAACTCGTTTCTGAAACAATTGTACTTAAAAAAAAAAAAAAAAAACAGTACACAGAAGTACTCACTTTTTAAATACTTCATTTTTAACAGGGTGTAAAACAATCTGCTCGATTCCTTTCTTCCTACTTTGGCCGATCGTCCCAAGCCATTTCGCGAATTGGCCGGCCAAAGCCCGAAATCAAGAAAAGATCGGACATTGGCCGGCAAGTTTACAGCAACGTTGGCCAGATCGCGAACTGGCCGATTTCGGGGTTTGGCCGTAACATATACATATTTTCTAGCTGGCAAACAAAGTGTTGGAGCTCGACCGATTTTGAGATGAAATAACAGCTATGATGTCATAGTTCTACGTCAACCTTTTAAAAACGCATCTGCTTTCAAAGAAACATACATAATAATAAAGCAATACTGTTAAAAGCAGGTCAACCTTTTAAAAACGCATCTGATGTCAAAGAAGCATACGTAATAATAATGCAATACTGGTAAAATCAGTCAAAAAAAAAAAAAATATGCGATTAAAAGATGATGAGGAAAATTGCCATTAATGTTTTCTTCATTGCCTACGCGATTTCGAGCTTCAAAACCCCTAAATCAAAACAATATCATGTTCTCACATGGTGAAAATGGCAATGGTTTTTCCAAAAGGTTTTCTCATATTCTTCAATAAATGTCTTATCCCCCCTTCCTCCGCATAAAATTGGGGTGTTTGAGTGAGGCCACGAATAACTTCCATGGCGTTGGTGAACGGTTGTTATGAAATATAGATATTTGTTGTAAATCTAGCATTTATACTTATATTTAGTAAGCCGAATGCACTAGTATACTAGTACATTCGGTATATTAATACTAGTACAAGCGGTAGATTTACAAGTATCTATATTTTGCAAGTACTAGTGCTAGCACATTCGCTAGAACAAATGCTAGATTTACAACAAAGATATATATATTTCATAAGTACATTTGGTATCGGAGTACAAATGCTAGATTTACAACAAAGATTCATAAGACTAGTACTAGTATATTCGGCATAGCTGGAATATGTATTTTAGACGCCTTTTTTTTCCAGCTGATTGACACCAAAATTGGCTTGAAACTATAACTATAGTCACAAGATAATACATACAATTTCATTGATTTTAGTCATTGCATTTAGGTATTGCTCCTTTTACATGCCTACAAAAATACGAACCGACAGACTGTATTTTTGTATACAATTTGGCTCAAAATTTGATACATTTATGCTTTATATATTAAAGCAGTGCACCCAATTTTATTTACCTAGCTTTTTGCGTACGTATGCGATAAAAAGATGATTTGTTTCAGCTGTCTAACTCAAAGAATTTTTGAGTTATCGTGTCCTCTTCGTCTGTATTTCGTATACGGGAAATCAAAAACACATTTAATTTAATGAAATTATAATTTTAAGGAAGAAATGAAAATCTGCAAAGAGACACAGAGGAGAGCGGAACCCTTCTACGGAAACTTTATTACCGGTAAACATCATCGAAAATGAATGAAGAATTTATCAATCTATCAGCAAATATATTACTACAACTGAATTTTAATCGTAATAAATACCTGCCTAACCAACTTTTACAATTCCTTTTGCTAAAGTTTTGAAAATATTACTCCCTTTTAAATTGCCATACTTTTGTGATTTGGATTTTCGGTGCTTGAACTCAAGGTACTTCTTAATTTCCAGACATATAACAAATGAAAAGAGTAATGACATGGCAATTAATTCTTTAGTAAGTGGTTGTGCAATTTAAATTGAGGATTTACTTATTAGATAACATTTAATTAATAAGTTCAAAGAATTTTCGGCGATGTTACGGATTAAATCAAGTATCGAAACAAGCTGCGATCTTTGAATTCTTTATGTCTGAAAATAATTCGAATTGATGTGGAATTCAGTGCCATTATCAAAAGAAATAGAAAACAAGCGCACTCTTTATACAGGCAGTTTAGAAATACTTTTTTCATAAAATTATATTTAACAATGTTTTTTTAATTTTGTCTCTGAAAAAATCCAACGCATCGAGAATACAATGCATCGATGGTATTTCTTGATCTACGTAATCATTTAATCTTTCAATAATAAAAAATTGAATAATAAAAATATAAAGAAGTGTTCGATTTATTACAAATGTTTTTGATTGCTTTAATGATATTAATTGCTGTTGATTGTTGGTTGTTTTAATGCTATTAAAGTTAGATAACATTACACTGTTAAAAAAAATTCTTAACTCATATTCTATCTTTTTTATAAAAATTCAAGATTATAATTAATTGATTCCGATTCGAAAATAACTTCGACTGATGATAGTTTCAAAAATTAATACTTTAAAACACAGATGTCAAAGATGAATCGTTATTTTTCCTACAAAACGATATAGCAAACGATATCTTAAAAATTTCTTTGTACTCGCATATCATCTTTTGTAAATGAAGGAGTTTTCAAGGCCTTATTTTTTTCTAGTTTAGATCTCATAATTTGAATAAAATTATGAAATAAATATACTCCAAAGCGAGATTTAAAAAGTTTAATTACTGTTCTGTATAGTAAAATCTTTAATAAGTACTCAAGATTATAAAGAGCTTCATTTCTATAAATAATAATTTCAAACACTATGACTTTTATTAAAACTTCCCGGGAGTTTTTTTCAGAATAAAAAATATTTAATAATCAAAACTGTTCTGATTGCCATTGCCATAATAAAACGATAAATTTTGTTTTCATATCATTTTCTATGAATTCTTTCAGTAAAGTTCCATTAATTCTTTTTAATAAGCAATATTTTATGGATGTTTGAGAAATATTTCCTTATACAATATTTCTTGAAAATGGAATTAGAATTCCTTGAAATGTTTTCAGTATTCACAATATATTTTAAAATGGCATTATATATATAAATGTAAGCCATGTAATTTTTAATAATTAACTATGATTTGCATTTGACATTCTGAATTTTATCCCATGATAAAATAAATATCGTCGAAGAAGAAGAAATAAGGAAATTTGTCCAATTTGGGCAAATCACATACTGTGAGGTCAGATAGAAGAATAGGATGTTTAAAAAAATAATAAAATATTTAGCTTTTGAAAGCAAAAGAAACGGAAGAGCTTTTGTGACTGAATAGCATTTAATGATAGATAAGAATTGGAAAAGATGTTGCACGTAATAATAACATTCATGTCTAAGAATTTTTCAAAGAAACTGCATTTAATTGTCCATTTAATGAAATTCATAATGATTTACAATTGATATAATTTCCTATTTTTAATAAATTAAAATCCAATATTTTTTGACTAAAAATAAGACTCATCTTACGACAAGTCAGAGCAAATATTCTAACAAAAAACAGCGGGAGTGGTCTCCAGAAAACTTTTTCGCATACTGTCTAATAAGGGTTATTACAGAGAACGCCCTGCATGGCATTGGCGTATTAATTACGAAATATTAACTTTTGGCAGGAATTTAATATTTTTGCCGAATCAATCGCATGATCTTTGGCGAGTTGTTTTGTCGTTTAAACCTTTTCATGCAATTAATAGTAACCGAAATTCAGTTTTAGATTATCTTTTCCCAGCTGATTGAAACAAAAATTTGACTCAGAACTACGCTTGTAGTCACAAAATCAAATACCATATTTCATATATTTAAGTAGTTGCATTTTTGACCTACCATGTTTACATCCTTCTGAAAGTACAGATCGACATACGGCCAACTACTTCTTGGATTTATCTCAAATTTTGAAAAGACTCTACAATGTAGATGTTAAGTTTTTTTTTTTTTATCTATCTAGAATTTTATCTATATAGCTCTCTCCATTTTATAGTTATAAGTTTATATTCGAACAGCAGACAGACCGATTTCCTCTGAACGGATTTTGATCAAAATTGGACAACAGTCTACAAATTTGATATGAAAACTGTACATCAAATTTCATCCACCTAGCTCGAGGCATTTTCCAGTTATCTTAGTTACAGACAGACAGACATCTCGGCAGAAAAACATAAATCGAAAAATATGTTTTTCGGACTCAGATTAATGTTAAGACGTGGGGAAGCGTTAAAATCTCGAGTTTGGCGATCCATTTTTGACGGTTACAACACTTTCGGTGACATAAATTTCATTTCTGCAAAACGAGTTTCCAAAGCTAATTTTTTACACAATTCGTAATAGTATTTTTTTACTGTTGGGAAACCAGAACACATACGAAGAACTATTGCCAGAACATGTTAACTTATTCTGAAGAAGATAAAAAAAAGTATTTGAAAACAGACGATTAACAATTTCGATCAGAAACAATCATTTATTTTTAATTTTATGTTTCTTATTAATGAAAAACAAATTATTTAATTATTTTGAAACATTCCTTAAAACCTTTTATTATACTTCAGTAAATATAAACAAAATTTGAAACACTTATGTAACAAAGAGTAATAACTTATGGTGTAAATTAATTAATTGGTAGCTTCCAAAATTCGTTTGATTCAAATTCTCATTTTAATTAAAACAGCTTTCAAACGATTAAAAGATTTTGAGCATTATAATAATTTACTCAAAATTAGATTTTGCAAGAAAAATATTAGGCCTGAAAGTATTTTAATTAAAAGAAATTCTAGATATATCAATTTGACATAAATGAAAACACGCTGATCTAACAACTACAATTGCATGACACAGACTGAAATACCAAAACTTTAAGTGCTAGATGATTTTTAAAAAATTGGAACAAAAAATCGTTTTTGACTAAAAAGTGGTATAAAGCAAAACTCTTCTGATTTATAGATGTATCAAATAAATTTTTTAAATTTTTGCAGATAGTTTAAAAAATATATTATCTGGTTCCTGAATCTTAAAAAAAAAAAGCAGTATTTCTAGTCAGTTTTTAAATATTGGGTTTCAAACTGATAAATAACACGAAATTTTCATTTTTTTTTTATATTGTGAAATAATAAATGAAGTATAAAATATTTCTAAAAGAACAGATTCATTATTCTCGAATTCTGAAACTGTAGAACATAATAAGAAATTATAATACCAAATTTGGACAAAAAAAATACCCATTAGATTTTAATTTATGAGGTTTTCCGAAAGAAAATTCCACCAAAAATTGGAGATTGCAAAAATAACATTAAAACAAATATAAAAATGAGTGCAACTTCCCAAAAAAGAGACTTAGAAACAAAATTCACATAGTTTTATAAAGAAATCTGTTGTTGTGACACGACACTTTACAAGCCCGCTGACAATTATCTGACAGCGATTTAAGTCGAGTGAGCGTCTCTTGTTTTTTCAGTAGCGGCAACTAGGGCCCAGAGTATGACTTAGCTACTTCATGCGTCACATTCGCTTGCACAACCCCTTTTTACAGGGGGGCATATTCACACATCTCACAGATAGAAGAACTATGCCCGAACCGGGACTCGCGCCCGAGACGCCCAGATCACAGGGAAGACGCGCTACACCTCTGCCAGGACGTTGGTAAAGAAATCTGTTCAAACATAAAGAATATTAGATAAAAGAAATCCTAATTTCGAAAAAAAAAAAAGAAATCGACGTCTTACCTGAGGCTCCCATTTCATTCGCCACTTCATTCCACAGGTGGTCAATGTATGTCCTGTATCTATGTTTCGGATGGTGTGGGTCGTAGATGGCAGGCCTCGCCTTGATCAGTTGGATGAGTTTCAGTTCGTCAAATTTCGATTTGGATGTCTGTGGCAAGAAAATAATAACCGAGTTAAGAATTGACTATATTTTTTAGTTACATAATTTAATGGGTGATATGTACTTGTATATTAATCCGGATAATATCCACTATGAAAAAAAAAAAGAATAGATTCATGGCAAATGTAATGCAAAAAAATATTGCAACAATGAACAAATATGATACACACAAGATAAAATATTGTCATTTGTTTTAAATTCCTTTTCACTATGAAACAGATGTTTACCACTTAAAAAAACATTTTCGCATTCTGTTCTTTTTGACTAGATTAATAGGAGTCATTATACTTGCCGGTATTTATTGTACACCTATCAATAACATCCAATTTTTGAATTTTTTAACTTTCTCGTAAACGAAGTATAGAGAAAATATTGTAATTGTAAAAAAAAAAAAAAAATCTACGATCACAAATTTCAAGTTATTATGTGAGAACATTATTATTTTTGAAATCATTATTTGTCTTAATTAATTTAATTTATTAACCAGTTTAAACCGGTTTGAAACCATCACGGGACTTTTCTAATAGTCTCTCTCTCCCTGTCACTATATATATATATATATATATATATATATATATATATATATATATATATATGTATATATCATGATAATTTTTTTAAACTTTCATTTTTAATTTTTCTAGCTGGAAAAACAAAGTTTTGGAGCTCGAGGGATTTTGAGACGAAATAACAGCCATAGTTTTACGTCAACCTTTTAAAAACGCATCTGCTGTCAAAGAAGCACACGTAATAATAAAGTAATACTGGTAAAAGCAGGTCAACCTTTTAAAAACGCATCTGCTTTCAAAGAAGCATGCATAATAATAATAATGCAATACTGGTAAAAGCAGGTAAAAAAAAATATATGCGATTTAAAGATGATGAAAATTGCCATTTATGCTTTATTCATTGCCTACGCGATTTAGAGCTTCAAAACCCCCTAATCAAAGCAACATCATGTTCTCACATAAAAAAAAAATACAAATTGACAGATTGAAATAATACAAAATACAAATTGACAGATTGAAATAATACAAAATACAAATTGAGATTTTGACAAATTTTCTCCTTGTCGACCTCCTTGAGTTCAATAAACACATTTTTAGAATTATATCTGTTTGCCTGTGAACACGATAACTTAAATACTCTTTGAATCTAGACAGATGAAGTTCGGTGTAGGATTGTTACCCTAAATTTGAGAATATCTACTAAAATTTGAGCGAAATTCATTCAGAGGAAGTCTATGTGTCTGCCTACGATACGATAAATAATAATAATAATAATAAAAAGATCTTGATGGATAAAATTAGCTACACAGAATTTAGTATTTAAAATATGTTTCGTGTGAAATTTTGAACCAATCCATTAAGGGGTTAACCTTTGTCGGTCTGTATTTTCGCGTGCATATAAATGCCATAATTCTAAAATGTAATAAATTAGATACGTGAAATTTGCACACAACTTTATCATTTGTAGCATAGATTCTTATCATATTTTGAACTAAATCAGTCAAAGGTTGATCATCTGTTGGTCGCATGCATACAAACGCGATAGCTCAAAGGCATTTAAAAAAATGATATTTAGTAAAAGTCATCTCGTGATTAAAATTTTAGCCTGTGAAATTTGGGTTTTATTTGTTCAAAAAAATTACTCATTAAATTTTCCTTACTATATTGCAAAGCACAGATTCTCATGTGTGGGACACTGAAAATAAAAATCTGCGTACTCATGATCTTCATAGCTCACAAAAGGTTCAAAATTTCATGCGATGTGGAGGACGGGGATAACACTTTAAGTAGAATGTATACGAGGAAACCTCATTAACCTCACTCACACTGGTTCATTTTCCAAACTGGTGACTTACTTTCACGGGATCATATGACAAAATCAATGACCTCATGGGCAAATTCATTTAAATCGTTAAAGAAATTGGTAATTAATACAGAAATACGATAAAATCTAGAGCTAGTGATGGTGGAGATTTATATAATAAAAAAAAAAACGATTTTCAAACTCTAGTTGCGTAAGCATTCCTGCTATTAAAATTGAAATATTAGAATAAATGAATGTAAATTTCGACGCTCTAAATACATCGCCAGGCTGGATCTAGATACATGGAGTTTGGAAGAACAGTTCTAGATCCATGGAGTTTTAAATAAGAAGGAAGAAAGTATGTACCTTAGAGCCATTGATTTTAAAATTTTAATCAAGTATAAAGCAAGTGAGATTTTTTTTTCTATAATTCCCGAAAAAGAATCAGCAGCAGTACTAACATTATTTTTAGAGCAATTTAAGTTTCAAAAAGAATCATTTTAATGATAATATTGTAGTTCAAACGTCGATATTTATAACTTACCCAACATCTTTTACATAATGTTCAATACATCATTGCAATGAAATTCAAACCATTTTCATTATTTCATGAAATACTAGTCGCCTCTGGCGACCAGCTGTTTCGATAGATATATTGATTATATTTAATTTCAACTAAGTTATTTAGATCATGCTGACGATTCCGCCAACATTATCAAACAACGAAAATAAATATTGTTGCCAAATATACTTAAAAATATGTTTAAAAATTTAATCTAGACTAAAGAATTTTACTGCAATTAACTCCGCATCATCGAGGAGATAATTTTGTGGGACTTTAAAATGGTGTAAAAATCAGTTTGGCGCGGGAATATTTTCGGAAATCATCTCGAAAAAACACTGAAATTTTGCTTAGTTTTTCATTAATTAAAATTAATTTTTTAAAAAAATCTTTCCAAGTTGCACAATCTTAAATATATTTGGGACAAATTTGATTATTCTAATTCAGTGATCTGGCCTTTAGAGCGCTATCATGCACGCAGACGCTCATTTTTAATATAAGTAGAGATTTAATGCATGATTTTTTATTCCATAGTGGAAAGTAAGGAAAATTCAGCTCATGATTTGCTCAGTTTACATCAGGAATAAGGTTACAGTTATAGTGCCGCGAAAGACAACATTCGATTAAATGATAGATAACCCATACAGTTACGGTCAAAATTATTCTGATGATACAGCTGTGCATTAAATTTTAACCCTCTAGCTTTCCCTACTATTTAAATAGCATATGTACACGAATAGACAGATAGACACATGTCCTCCAGATGGATTCCGTTTAATATTTGATACATAAATCTACACATTTTACTTCAAAACTACATTCTAAATTTCATTCATCTAGTTCAAAGCATTTTTAAGTTTTCGAGTTCATAGATTCATGGCTACGATTCTAAATTGTATGCATTTTATGGCGGAAGACCTGAAAAATGGAGAATCATCAAAATATTAATGTCGATGATTACCATACTGGTGATTACCATATTTTCTCTTTGCATATTTTGTTTAAGGAAAAGTAAATAAGAATTTCCCAGGGTGCAACAAGCATATTTGTACAGTGTTTTATAATCATCAAGTTTTGATTCTTCTTTATTCTTTCAAGTTCTTCGTATCTGACTCACTTAATTCATTTCTTGAAATATGTGTAAAAACTTCAATAACTTGATATTTTTTCGAAAAAAAAGTACGTATGTAGCGGTTGTTATGAGTGAGAATAGAACCTGAGACCTTGCGGTTCGCAGCTAAGTAAGAAGACCACAAGACAAAAGTAATTACTCGTGTCCCGTAGCTGTTATCTGGCTTATAAGCTTTCACCACACGTATCGTTCATGTAATTTTTTTAAAATTATATAACATAACTGACGTAATATTAATATTTTGTTACGAACTCCACACTGCTGCCTTTTTATTGCATTTTTAACCATAAGATATTATTTTAAGTTGCAGTAGTAATTTATAATTCTTTGGTATATTTTGCTGATAATAACTGCTAAATTTTGCACTAAAAATTTATGATTACTTAGTTAGATAATCATTTCCAATCTTCATTTACGAATTTCATATTTCATAAAACGGATAATGCACTGTTTCTTAGATTTTACAAGTAAGAATTTTAAAGATAATAAATTTTGGGTTGGTGCATAATTATCAGGCGTTCTCGAACACTATTTATTACGAAAAAAGAAACATAAAAATTCAACAGTAAAATTTTTAAATGGTTAATCCGGAGCATAGTCGCCATATACTTCAATAACGATGGTTGAATGGTCCACATCGAAGTTGTCGGCCAGCATTCGAGTTTTCAAGCTTTTGTCCCCTTCCACGGCTACCAAAAGTGCCTGTCGTCGAAATCCAATGGTCTACCTCTTCCTGGCTTATCTTCTAAGCTACTGGCGCCAGATTTGAAACGAGCAAACCATTCCCTGTATTAACTGATTGTGACCTCACCATTAGCTCGTTGAGATCGCGAAATGACTGCGTTGCTTTTCATTCTTTCTCAAAGTGTACAGTATAATATGACGAATACGAATATGGTTATCGACACGTATTTTATAACCTAAAAGAATATTTTCGTTCATAAATTTATAAAACATTGTAAAATTTTATTAAAATACAGCAAGTCAAAAAAAAAAAAAAAAAAAAAAAAAACCGTCTGATAATTATGCATCAACCCAATAAAATTTGCTCGCAAATTCGAATTCAGAATCGATTTTACGAAATCAAAATAAAGTTACATTTAACGTGCGTAGACTCTTGTACGTTGGCATTTCCTCTATTTTAAATTTTTTTTATTTACTACTGTAAAATTTCAAAAGTTGGAAAATTTCATCGTTAATAAATTTATTACGTTAAATTTTATTTTACTACCAAGTTAAAATTTCGACGAGATAAATGAAAAAAAAAATTGATAACAATAGTAATTAGTAATTACTATATTGTTCAACTTAAATTTATTAATTAAACTTTGTTGATAATCAAGACGCATTGAATTCAGCAATTTAAAGTTTTTAACTAAAATATTTACAAAAGCATTTAAAAATATATTTTATAAGAAAAAACGATTTTTTTTTTCTAATGCTTTTTACGGTAACAGTATGTTTAAAAAATTTAACAGTCTTATGATTTAATAGCAGTTTTATATAAACAGTGTTATAAAAGAAGAAATACTTCAAAAATTAAATATCCAATTTTTAATGCATTAAATTCCTGGTTATAATTCAGTAATCGATGTTGCAATTATTTTTGTAAAGATAAAATAAAACTACACCTCTGATTCTAAATTTTACATACACTTATTGCAAGATATTAAAATGATTAACAACTTTAAAGAATTTTCAATTCAAATATATTGTTTTGAAATGAAATAAAGACAGTGAAATTAGAATAACATTTTATATCACAAAATTATTATATTAATGTTCATTTCAACGTATAGAAAGTACAACGGTTCTGAGGTATACTGAAATGAAGTGAAAAGAAAGCAAATGTAAATATTTCGAACTGTCACGAAAATGGTATAGTTTCGTTCTCTTTCTAGAATTCAATAAATTTATGTAACTGTAGGTAAGTTGTTCGATGATTATAAAAAGTTTTTTAAAAAGATTCGAAACTCTAATAAATAGAGATTTGAAAAACCGGTAAATTTGGGACCCTCCTTTCTAACAGAGACGTTTTTGCCTCCCCCCCCCCAACTCTGGTTATACAGAATTTGAAAAATACTAGTAACGCATTTCAAATACATTGTTTCTTAATATTTTTAGTCGCCTAATTTTTTCTGTTTTTATAGGAAAGATATAAAATCTTGTATATTCATTTTTAAAATATCGATTTAATATTAAAGTATTAACTTTAATTTAAATTTGAACCAAGAAAAATATAATGAGGCTTTTACTTGCATAAAAAACTAGTATATATAATTATTCTATTAAAAAATAAATCAGTTATTAGAATAAACTATACAAGAAAAAAAAAAGAAATTACAGCTGTCTATTTATTTTAGAAGAGACAATAATTTGTAAGTACTGAAGAAAAAACAATTGAAGGGATTAAAAAATAAAAATAATTAATTAAATTATAGTAAATTTTAAAAGATTTAAGAATTTGATGGTTTTTTATGAGTGAGTATGATATTTACATCGCAGTTCTTTGAAAATATAAAAAGAAAATGCATTACAGAATTTATTCATTAAAGAAAAATAAACTTTCTATTTAACAACATGAAAAAAAACTTCACTAAAGATTCTAATTAAATAAATGAAATCCGTTACTCATTCGAATTGCATCAAATAAATAATAAACGACCATACATATGTGGGAATAAAAAGCGCTCGCATCAAACGAATTCCCATTTCACAATCCAGCTGACATGTTTCGAAGCTTTTGCTTGATTCACAAACATGGCGAGCTCTACATAGACAAATATCTTAAACACAAACTATCAGATCTTTCTAAATTAAATATAGGAAAATTAATAAGAAAGAAAATATTAATTAGAACAAGTGGAAATCCCACTCACAAGAACTTCAGAAGTGTGTATTACTTCAGAAGGCATTTCGTCATCATCGGAAGCCATTATTCTGTTTCTTGTCTTGACTCGAGGTTTTGCTTCGCGTCGCTCGAGGTAATGTACTGGTAGAGTCGACTTTGACTCGAGCATGCGCAGAAGCAAAGCATTAAGAATTGAAGCGATTGAAAACAGCTCTCGTCACATCAATCGCTGTTTCTCGAAGCAAAGCATGAATCAACGATTTTTACAATTCTTGAATTCAGTTGAATCTTAACGTGTTTCTTAATACTGAACATCTAATTCAGTTCAAATAGTTTAATATGAGATTCCCATGTTTCTAAATGTAAAGAAATGATCGAAAAATTTTAGAAGAATGAAGTACAATGCCTTTTTTCTTTTCAAAAATTTATGGGGGAAGCAAAAAAAAAGTGAATAATTTGATTTTCCCGATTTTATTATATAGCTTACAAATTTAATATTATTTTTATTTATTATTGTTTATATTTAAATAACTTCCATGAATTTTTATAATTACATAATATACGCAGTAGATTTACTTGTTTCTTTAAGAATAGAATAATATTAAAAATATTAAATAAATTGATAATGGTTTCTTGCTTTTTCTCATAAGATATAATTCAATTACAAGATCTTGTTTTCCATTTAATAAAAAATTTAAAGATATCCAAAATGCCTTTTTCCCACTAGTGATTTTTAATACTATGTAAAAATTATTTTTTCATTTGTATATCAAATGAATTGCTATTCTTTTTTTTTCTCTTTTGATTTTTACTATTTTTCAGCATTTATTTAATTAAAGCGACACTCATTTTCACACAAATAATTACATTTGAGCCGTTTATTTTAAAAGTGGGGCAAGTCCATTTTTGAAAGAAAGAAAAAAGAAAAAAAATGGGAATAATGGTAGTTAAAACTTGTTATTATGTTTTTATGCATAAAAAATTTATAATAAAAAAAAAATCAGATTCTAGTATTTGGGAGATGGAAGTTTTAGCTCTTAATAGTATTGAAAATCTGTTTATTTTGAAAGTGGTGCAAGTTCATCTTGGATTGAAATATATTTGACCGAATATATTACGCCAAAATTTAGCTCCGGTTGCTGTATGGTCAAGCAAATGTGGTCATTTGACATCATGTCTGAAATCTAGGGTGATTCTACTTATCTATCTTTGATATTGAAAATCGGTGGTTGTACAGTATTTCATAAACAAAAAGTATATATTAATTTTGTGTTTTGTTAATAATATGCTTAGTTCCAACACCAATTGTTCAGTCCAGTGATAATGAAATAAATATCATTGATCACAAATTTTTATAATCAGGACATTCATTTTTTACCGAACGATCGTGATTTTGGAGTGGTAGAAATGGCAATCCGGAAAACCAGTTCTTTGTATATACCCCATGATTACTATACAATAATACGAAATAGGTGAAAACGTAATAAATTTTTAGTACATGAAATGAAACGCGGAAATTGA
The DNA here is from genome assembly GCF_947563725.1 of Argiope bruennichi. Taxonomy (NCBI): domain Eukaryota; kingdom Metazoa; phylum Arthropoda; class Arachnida; order Araneae; family Araneidae; genus Argiope; species Argiope bruennichi. Next base: position 19,295,892 of record NC_079155.1, read on the forward strand.
TTTTCAACCCAATCTTTGGAGAAAGCGGTTTTAAAAAGAAAGAAAAATACCGATGGAGAAACCGTGAATTGATTAACTATATATTGGATCTGATTTACAAGGGGTGCACCATACCAAATGTTCTATAAAACTTTGATTTCAGGAATATAAAATTATCTTTTATGTATGAAAAAAGATTTATTACATCGGAAAAATACATGATGGACTTATTACTATATATACCTCCCTTTCATCATAAAGATTTTAAAATGTTAAATCCTGAATAAAATTCAATTTAATTATACCTGCATATAAACTAAAAATGTATAATTTCATTGAAATTCTTAAAAAAACTGAATTGTTTTTGTTATATATTTTTTGCAAGAATATTCTTTGTTTTGTTTCACTTTTTATCAGATTATTAAATATTTATAAAAATTTGTATAGTATTTTGTTTTCATTATTAAGAAAAGGCTAATGCAACTAAAATATTTCCTAGTTAAATGAATGTTTATAATAATTCATTAATTTTGAAAGTGAGGCTAGTCCATTTAGTTATAAAGAAACTCTTATTTTTCTAGTCAGCACTATAAACACTACTGGATTATAAACTTATATTATCTGGTACCACAAAATGCAAAAAAATATATTTATTAATACTTACTTATATTTTTATGTTTATTGAAATATAAACCTTTAAATATCTGTGAATAACAAAAAATAGACTTGCGCCATTTTCAAAATAAACGGCTCATTTAATTCTTTTTTTTTTTTAAAGTATATGGATCGTGCATCCAAGTAAATGCTATAACAGAAAAATGTGCATAAACTTTTCCTTTTAGTGAATTTAAAAATTTAGATAAACAACTAAAATAATTTAAAATATAAATAAAAATTTCCTTCGAGTGAATGGCATCGCACAGTAAAATAAATACAATAATTAAAAAAGTAATTAAAAATTTCCTTGGATATGAGTGGCAACACACATGTTAAAAAGTTATCAAATGTATTTTTTTATTTTAACATGATAATATTTTGTCTGTCTTATTTTTTTGTAAACTGCTTAATGCGCTTAACAAAAACCCATCAAAATGTCTTAAAGGGCGGACAACCGGACTAAGAGCTACTAAATTTAGAATGTAGTTACTTTTTGAATAGTAAGTAGATCCTCATTACAAAATGCTCTTTTTTTTTTTTTTTTTTTTTTTTTTTGATAGATTTTTATATAGGAACTGATCGAAGTGTTAACGTTTTCCTTCAGTAACTTCGGAACATGTAATTGTACAAAACCCATTTTAGTATCTCTTTAAAATCCCCCCCCCAAAAAAAATTTCATACGCACACATAGTGATAGCAATTTTGATTCCCTGATATATTCTATGATATACTGCAATAATTTTCTAATTTTAATAAACCGTTAAAAATATTTTAAGTGTATTTTTTCATCAATACTTTTTATTGCTTTAATTAAAAGGTAATATATATATGCATGATATTACGATATTGCATATAATATTTTTGCGCGTGCGATATCTTTACTATAATTTAAAGTAAATTTCTATAATAATATGATGGTCAAAGTATATATTTGTTTGATAATAAAATACACGTTTTCGTACAAAGAGTTTTTTAAATTTTAATATAAATATATTTCTAATTAATACAATAATGTTTTTAGGCTGCTATTCTTTCTATGAATTGTATCATGTAAAAATCATTATTCACAGAATGCAATGACTGATGCAATCAAACCAATCGATTCAAGCCTAAATCACTACTTTTGCATGCTTTCTAGAAAACTACCCGTTTTCTTAAGTTTCAAACTATAGCTTGTAGAGGATCTTAAATTCTTAAAACTAAAATAATACTCCAAGCAATTTAGAATTCCATCGGCTTGTTTATTCTTTCAACAAAACAGCGTATCTTACAAGCATTGCCAGATTCCAGAAGGTTTACAATTGATCATCTGCTATTATACAAAAAATAAACGAAATAACATTAACAAAATATGTTTATCAATGAAAAAATCGTTTGCTTTTACTTTTTAATATATTTTAATTGAAATAAAAATAGCAGCAGTTATAAAATGTCTGAAAAGGAATCGTCTACTAAATGTCTATTAACAGATTTAGATTATGATATTTACCGAACACACTACCAAACTTTAGGTTTTGGACAAGAGATTCGAATATCTTTTAAACTGTTTTCAAAATTGAAGAAATTTAAATATTCGAATCGAGTCTTATAAAAAGAGCAATGCTTTCTATTGTTATTTAAAAGGAAAATTCTTTAAACTGACACTTGCTCAAATAGATTAAATATATTTTCCTCAATTCATATACAAATAAACACTTTTTTAAAAAAAATCGCCAAATTATAAAAATATATTCAAGTATCAAGTTATAAAATCACATGCTGTATAGTTTAACGACTAAAATCGCTATATTGGTGAATTTTTTTTGGCGCCTTTTTGTAGACGTTACAACCGAATTGTACTAAAACTTATTAATTTCAAAACAGGATTCATTTAAATACGAAAAAATAACCTTTTTTTAAAGAAAATATTTTAATTTCAAGCATATTAAATGAAATGCGCTACGATCGCTTCTAAGAAAAACTATAAATCGTTTGTTAAATAAAATATTCCAATATACTTCTGAATATTTAAAATTTCATATTAAATTCTGCTCTAATGAGTTCAAAATATAGATGTTTGTTTTCCATGGATTTAAATGAATCTAATTCTGTAAAAATTTAACCATTTTTCAGAATTTAAGATAAATGACGAAAATTTCCTAAGAATTCATATTTATTAAAACAACTGTAGCATATTAAAACAATTGTATTCAATTTGTAGCAGAACCCATTTGGAAAGAATATAATAATTAAAATATATTTGATGTAAAATAATCAGTACATTAATATACAGTGGCTCCCAAAAGTGTTCGTACACCAACAAGAATCAATTAAAAACCTCATTATTTACCATTATATATTCTTATTTTTACATGAAAATTTTTTCATAGCATATTTTTACAGTTCTTAATAAAGCAGTGAAGAATAAATTTTAATTACGATGCAAATTATTTTTTTAAAAATGACGAAAAATAAAATTGCACAAAAATAGGACACAAAAGTGATCATACACTTTAAAAAAACATCAATAAATATGAAATTTTCTAAATTTTTATAAATATTTAGTATTTAGTAGGATATTCTTTATTCTTTATAACAGCTTTTAAACGTTTGGGCATAGATTTAACTAAACGGTCGGTTACTTCTGCACCGATCTTGTTCCATTCTTCGATCATTACTGCTTTCAGTTGAATTTTTGATTTAATGTCGTGACTTCTTATTCTCACCTCTAATTCTTTCCAAATATGTTCTATAGGGTTTAAATCTGGTGATTGAGCTGGTGTTTTAAGGGTTTGAGGGCAATGATAGAGGTAAAAAAGACGAACATTCATGGCCGTGTGCTTAGGATCGTTGTCATGGTAATGCACAAACTTGTTTAAAATGCCCAATTTTTGTGCTGATACTTTTAAATTATTATTGAGAATATTTATATAAACTCTATGATCCATTATATCATCAATGAATACTAAATTGCCTACTCCAGCCGCTGACATACACCCCCGAACCATGACACCTCCACCGCCATGTTTTACTGTTCCAACTAAATTCTTGGGATTAAGAACTTCGGTTTTTTTTTTTTTTTTTTTTTTTTCCTCCATACAATGATTCTCCCATCGTACCCCAAAAATGTTAAACTTACTTTCATCTGCAAATAAGACACGATTCCAATAGCTCTCTGGCTGGTTTATCATAGATTTGGCAAATTTAAGCCTAGCAATTCTGTTCTTCTGACTTACAAAGAATTTTCTTCGTGCAGAGCGGCCATGTATACTAGCATTCCGAAGAATTATACGAATAGTTTCACAGGAAATAGAAGTTCCATTTGATTCATTATATTGTGAAGTAAACTTGATTGCACTCAGACGTGGATTTTTAGAAATTTACTCACAATATTTCTTTGACTTCTAGCTGACGGAATTTGAGGGCAACCATTACGAGACTTGTTTGCAATTCTTTTTCCCTCTCTGTAACGTTTTATTATGCTTTGCACCGTTGAATGAGGTAGATTAGTTATAGTTGCAATGCCTCTAATTGAATTTCCGGCTTTAAAATGAAATATAATTAATTTTCGTACGTCTAAACTCGTTTCTTTACGAATGCGCGTCATATCTAAGAATAAAGTAAATAGAATAAATAATTGTGATATTAAATACTGAAATCAAACGATTTTAGTGTATTTTTCAATTAGAAGAAAAATAAGCCGCAAAAGATATTTTTATGATGAACTTAAATAAATAATGTTTGGATGTACGAAGACTTTTGTGTTCTAATTTTGTGACGTTTTTTATCTATTTATTTTTTTAGAACAATACTACTTGATTTTTTATAAAAATATTTGTTCAGTTTTATTAAGAACTATTTAAAGATGCTAATTAAAAAAAACCAACATATAAAATGATTTATTAAGAAGTTTAGAACACAATTTCTGCAAATTTCTTTAGTGTACGAAAACTTTTGGGAGCCACTGTACATTGATGAGTATGAGAAATGTAAGAATTTTAAATACAAGTTACTCTTTTAGTTAATTCTGAGTATACTTTAAAGGTATATCGATTCAAAGCAAATAATGTAGTGGAATTGAAATGCCAAATTCCAAGAAATTCTAGTATTATTTCTTCGAAATGCGAAAGAAGGATTAAATATTTAATAGCGTAGAAGTTATTCTTAGTTCACCATATGCCATTTCGTATTCCCAGAACTTATTCGGATCATTCGTGTAAACATTAAGAACAATAAAAATGAAAGCAATATGTGTTCTGAAACTCTAGCGTGTTTCCTTTTGTTAGAAACAGAAGCTATTTAAAGAATGGAAAGCTGGTTTAAAATAAAAGACTTAAAATGATAAGAAATGCTTCTTCTTCTTTCGGATGAGTTTCCAAGAAGACAATATTGGGAATTCTAAAAAGTTTTCTCGAAAAAGAATTTCTTTTTTTCTCTTTTTTCAGATTTCTCAACACGAGTATTATTATCGTCAGACGGTATCTTCAGAATTATCGTTTGCTGCAAATGAAACATTTTCATGTACAGTTTAAATGATGCTTTGCAATTTCAACACAGTTTGCTTTCATGGAAGAGATGAAAAAATGATTTACATACATATCGAATATCCCAAATTTTATTCAATTTTTCTCAGTAAAATTGGCGAGTCTGCATACAGCGATATTGTTTGGAAGTGCAAAAACATTTATTTATTTATTTATCATCTTTGGCAACCGATTTGTCCGCTTTCATTATAAATAACACATTACTGAGAAATGCAAAACATGTTTTTATTTTTACACATGACAAATAGTTTAATTTAAAGTAAAAATAATGAACAACCAATGAAAAACTTCTAAATGGAAATGTTTCAGAAGCATTTTAAATAAACATACGCAGATTTTTGCCTCAAAAAAATTGAGAATACACCAATGAAATTTTGCAATAACTCGCATAGAAAGAAAGTGTCAATATTTAGTTGCATGTCTTTTGGCTTTTATAATGACCTTTAAACGTCGTGATACCGATTCGACTAATTTTTGGTGGTATCTGAAGATATTTTATCCCATTCTTCTTGCAACACTTGTTTTAAATGGGTTTTGCTTCCAATTTCGTGTTTTTGAACCACTATTTCGAGTGTGGCCCATACATATTCAATGACATTGATGTCAGGGTATTGTGGTGGTGTGTGTAACTGCTGTTTACAATGAAAAATACACCACATTTTCACGTTATGTGCAGCGTGTTTGGGATCGTTGTCTTGCAAGAAAATAAAATTTCCTTCTAAACTCAAATTTTTAGCACTTTCCTTTAGATTGCTGGTGATCGTATGGTTCATTCAACTTGAAGCAGAAATTTCTCAGATCATAGGCAGAAGTGTAAGTGCTGAAACTGTGCGAAATGTAATTAGACTTGCTGGATATAAAAGTCGAATTGTTAGAGAGAAACAGTTCATCAGCTTGAAAATTTAAAAAAAAAACCAACCGTTAGAAGTTTGCACAAACTCATCATTTGAGGAACAATAACTTTTGCAAAAAAGTTATATTTAGTGATGAAAGAAACCTCAACAATTTTGGCGGTGACAGCCGTTGCACCGTATGGAGAAAGTCTAGTACTGAATTGGATCAAAAAAATTTACATCCAACAGTTAATCATGGTGGTGACTCCGTCATGATTTGGGGTTGTGTGGCTTCATCCGGGGTAGGAAATTTAGTTCTTATAGATGGCATTAAAAACCATATGGTTTACTTGAATATACTTTGCAGCAATCTAATGGAAAGTGCTAAAAATCTGGATTTAGATGAAAATTTCATTAACCGGCAGGACTACGACCCCGAACACACAGCATATAATGTTAAAATGTAGTGTCTTTTTCTTTCATACCACCACAATAACCCGACATCAATGTCCTTGAATATCTATGGGCCAGACTCGAAATAGTGGTTCAGAAACATGAAATTAAAATAAGTGTTGCAAGAAGAATGGGGTAAAATATATTCAGATACGACTAAAAATTGGGCGAATCGGTACCACTACGTTTAGAGGCCATTATAAAAGCCAAAAGACATGCAACTAAATATTGACACTTTCTTTCTATGCGAGATATTACAAAATTTCATTGATGTATTCCCAATTTTTAGAGGTAAAAATCTGCGTATGTTTATTAAAAATGCTTCTGAAACATTTCAATTTAGAAGTTTTTCGTTGATTATTCTTTGCTTTTACTCTAAATTAAACCATTTGTTATGTGTAAAAATAAAAGCATGTTAGCACTTCTCAGTTGTTTGATTTATAATGAAAGTCGGACTTATCAAGTAAAAGTAAGGTGTACTCCCAATTGTTTGAGCCACTGTATATATATATTCCATGAATAATCTTATGCTTTGGAAAAGCAAATGGTGTAATCTAGAAATGTAATAAATTTCTAAAAATACTGCCAAAATCATTTTTAAAAACTCATAAAACGTGAACTAAATTTTACAATTTTTCCAAGTATAAAATTTTGTGGATGGTAAAATATTCTCACGATTTAGTATTTACAATGTTAAAAAAAATGCTATAAAAATTTTAAAAAGTGAAATGAAACTAAAAACCTGTAATTAAAAAAAAATCATTCTTCAAAATTTCTGCAAAAAAAAAAAAAAAATGCTAGCAGATTATGAAATATAAATGATCTCGTATTTTAGAAGTGTACAACTTCTTTCTACAGGAAAGTGTAAATGAATCAATGAATCTAATAGCGAATTATTGTATCAAAGAAAACAAACTTAGTTACCTATAGCTTTAAAAATGGGAAAACAATATCTTCAAAAAGAAATTTATGTTTGATTCCATTACAATAATGTAAAAAAATTGTTACAAATCATATAAAAAATAATTTTCGAAAGGAACAAAGAAAACTTTACAATTAAGTTATTGCTAAAATTAAATTTTCTATATTTTAAAAGGATATAAAAATTAATTTTTGGTGATTTTTAGAACGAAGAAAAGGAGGGGGTGAGGTATTATTCCAAATTGTACATTCCCGCTCTTTAAAATAATACTGTGAAATAGATGAAACTGTCCGACAACTCGATACAATATGGGACCAAATATCCGTGTAGTGCAAGATGGGATGATTGCAAGGGCTGAGTGCAAGATGTTTTAATTGCCTATCTTAATGTTCAGAATAATTTTGGTGTAATTAACATTGTGAACAGCAAAATATAAGGAAAATAATTCTTTATTAATCTCGAAATATTTCAACCAATATGACAACCTTGCAATGCAACAATAGGCTGTTATAATAATATTATTTCCACATAACAAGAGACAGTGAAATAACGTTTTATTTTGCTTTACTTCTAAAGAATGGTTTTGATATTAACTAACAGTATCATAAAGGGGGATAATACACAATGATTCGAGGCTTCTACATATGATTTGGGACACCTGTGAAGCATTATTAAAATGTGAGAAAGAAAAGAATGAAATCAGTGGGGTGTTCTGCCAGAAACTTCTGCGCATACTCTGTAATAAGCGTACCTGTGTATTAATAAACGCACGGTATGGCCGAGAAATAGTTGCGAAAAATCTATTAGCGTGCGATCTTTGGCGATCTTTTTTTTTGGCGATTAATCGCTGGGTTGAGGACTGTAAATAAGTACCAGAAAATTTAATATTTATTTTGTACGTCTTATCCCCGACCGATTCAAATCAAAACTTGGCTCAGAGTTACAACTGTAATCGCAAAATGACCTACCATACATATGACGTACATTTATGTCATTGAATTTTTGAGTTAATCCGTTTACGTTCTTCTGAAAGTAGAGACCGACAGCCGATCACACCTCTGACAGATGTAGATTAGAATTTGATAAGAATCTACATTTTAGGTACTTGAATTCTACATCAAATTTCATTAACGAAATTCTTACTTTTTTGTATTATCGCGATTATATGAGTGCAAAGGTGCGAACGAACAGACGGTTAGAACATTCGCAAATTTGATTTCAAATGTGATATATATCTATCCTTTAGACTTTAAATCTGTTTACCAAATTTTATTTAGCTAGGTTGTTACGACTTTGAATTATTGTGTTTACATGCATGCAAAACCAAAGGCAGACAGAGGGTTAATACATACGGATTTACATTTTAGATGCTAAACTTGTGCACAAGTTTTCATACTTCTAATTATTTACAGTTAGTAATAATCATATTCACTTGTATTCATGCAGATTGACAGACAAGCCTTGATAAATTTCTACTATTTTGGCATCAAGTCTACATATCAAATTTTATATGTCTCGCTCAAAGTGTTGTTGTTGTTACTTACGGCACTTGCCACGGTCAAGCCCGCTGTTCGAAAACAGCCGATTTAAGCCTAAGGGGGAGCGCCTCTTGTTTTTATCGTAGAGCCAACTAGGGTCAAGAGTGCGACTTAACTACCCACACGTCACAACCCTTTTTACGGGGCGGACTTCATTCTCGCATTTCATTCACTCATCACAATTTAGACCTGAACCAGTACCCCTTGTAGTATTACTCTCGACATAGAAGACTTTGTGACCACGGCAGATTTATATGTGTGCCAGCCAAAACACACACGGAGAGTCTTCGGTCGGCGTGGTTCGAACTCGCAACCTAAGGGACGCGAATCCGACGCTCTACCAACCAAGCTATCCCGGACCCCGCTCAAAGCGTTACTAAGTTATATGTTCATAAGCAGACAGACAGACATAATTCCGAAAATGTGTTGTTTGGACTCACGGAGGTGCGAAAAATATTGGAAAGGTGAATCTTTTGCTAAATGGAAAATAAAAATATGGGAAAGATGTATTTCTTGACAGAAACAAAGAATCCAACCCATTAAGACAGACGAATCAAGCCTAAGACACTATGTAATATGATACTGTTTGACATTTGATTCGACTATCTTGACTGGTTGGATTGCATCGGCCTTTCTGTGCAAAAGGATTTGTGTTATGCAAATTATAGAAAGAATTTTACTTAAAATCACCGGGAATTGGTCTCCCTAAAACGTTCTCACACACCCTCTAATAAAGAGGTCATCTCTCCCTGGAATTGGCTTACAATAGCTACAAGATGTTAACATTTATCGTGAATTTAACATATTTACCGAATATATCGTGTCATCTTTAGCAAGTTTTTTACTATTAATATTATACAAAAACCGAATTTGTGTTTTAAACGCGGGTTACCCGAAAAATTGAAATAAAAGTTTGATACAAAACTATACTTATATATATAAAATCCCATACCAAATTTGATATATTTAACCCTTTATAGGGCCGTGGGAAGTATGGTTCCCACCCAATTTATCAATCTTTGTATGAAATTATGTAGATTGACATAAGTTCTAACAAATTGTTTTAGAAAGACAGAAACTTAGAGGATTCAGTTCTTTATCTTACACAAAATGATGTGTCTGGATTTGTTACTTAATTATTAATGAACCAAATTAATTAATGAATCAAATTAAATTTATCTAATAAGCTAAATGAATCCCTTTTCTTATTCTAATTTCAAGCCTAAAAATATTTTAACATAATATGATAAGAAAAAAAATGGTCATTTAAAGGGTTAAGTCATTGTGTTTTTAAATTATTGAGTTTACATGTTTCTGAAAGTACAGACCGACAGACGGTCAATCTCTCGTTCGATTTGCCTCAAAATTTGACAAGTTTTTACACTACAATTGTTAAATCTGTATACCAAATTTTATTCATCTAGCTGTCATCTTTGTAATTATCCTGTAAACTTATAATCGAACAGCCGGACATATAGACTTCCTTTGAATAGATTTAGCTCAAAATTTGGAAAAAAAAATCTACAAATTTGGTGTGAAGACTGTATAGCAAATTTCATCCGTCTAGCTCAAAGCATTTTATAGTTATCTTTGTCACATATAGAAGGATTTTCCAGAAATGCGTTTTTCGAACTGAAGGAAGGTCTGAAACTTGGAGATTCGTCAAAATCTCGAGTTCGAATTTTTTAACGATTACAATACTTTCTTTATGCATGCTTCGTGTACGAGAAAGTAAAAAATATCGTACTGAAACAAGAGGAAGAGAAAAAGTCAGTTAAAATATGAAAAAAGTCATAACTTTAAAATCAACAAAAGCGGAAAGAGTAAGATTTGTTAAGAAATAATAAAATTGCTTTTAACCCCTTACCTGCCGAGGATAACTTGCGAGATTCAGTCCCTAGTGCCACGAATATAGGTATATAGTTGCGAGACGTATATATACGCCAGGGGCAGTAACCACATTGACTTAGGGAGACGTATATATACGTCCGCGGCAGGCAAGGGGTTAATTCAATTACGGCGACAAAAGGTATTGTTGCAATTGTATTTAAAATTAATTCTGATCCATTTATTAAATCTGCATGAAAACAAAACTGATGCCATTGAAGAGCCAATTTCTTCAATATTTAAGCAGTGTAAACATGGTTTTTGTGAGAAAATAAGCTAAAAAAGTGTTTAAATGTTGAGTAACTTTTAATGAATTAACTTTGAAAATCCATTTGTTACTAAACACCTGGTAACCGAAAAATTACAAAATTTGGTATATCTGTGTCCAATTGTTTGTCTGTAGATTTTTGTATTTTGTGCATAACTCATCGCATATGCTTTCATGAATTTTATAATACGCAATTCGCAAATATCAGCAAGCCGAAAACATTGCCGTATTTAAAAAAAAAAAAAAAAAAAAATGTTCGTCAACCCTGAAGCGTTAAAAGATGTTGGCAAAGCTGTGCAATCCCTAGGAGTTGGCAGGTCAGTTTTCGCTCAGGGTCAACGTTAGGGAATTCACTTAGCCGATGGGGAAGTTTTGAGTCATTATGAGGAAAAATAATTAGAAGAGGAAACAGAAAAAAGCTTGTAGCAGTCGATGTCCAGTTTCGAAGCAATATTTTTATAATTAATGTAAAGCAATATGTCGCATGCATGCAACAACTGATTGAAAAAACGATAAGCATAGGATGGAACGAAGAACGTGTGATGAGAGTTCCAGTCATTTTCGTAGTAACTGTTCTCAAAACGTTGTTGCCATGATAATTCTTCTAAGTTACCAAAAAACTTGCAATCTCAGCTATCTGACCGGAGGGTAAGGTCTTCTAGTGCAATAACGAAAAATGCAATATCCTAAATATTTTAACAAATAAATATTTTTTTCTTTAAGACATATTAATGGAAATTTTGAGGAATATTACTTTATTTTATGTAACTTCAAGCAAACGTGCTAGAAGGCACGCATAGTTATTCTAGATGATGGGTAATCTGTTACCTTACACAAGTACAACATGATGTTGCACAATAGTATTCGATAGTACATAATATACTACACATTATTGAGCGTATAGTTTGATACTGTACACAGTGACGGATTTCCGACTAATCAGCAGCCTGGGATAGGTGGTCTGACGGGAGGGCGGGAGGGACAAAAACAAATCGATTATGCTTTTAATATATTTGCTAATGTTACTATCTAGGTTTGGGAAAACCATAAATATCATCAATTATAAAATATCAGAATAATATTACATTTCTTACTAAATATAATTGACTCTTCTTTTCGATTGCGTTCACTTAGATTATTAAGCCATTTATAAGCACAAAGTGCCAACTTAAATATATTTGTGTATAAACGCGGATGTCGCAAAATCATGAATCATCTATGTATATTAATAATAAAGATATATATAATGTAAACATATAATTTTTTAAAAGCAAATGGCAGTCTCGAAGACAGTGAAGAGATTTTGCATTTTTAAGTTCTCTTTAATCCATCCCGGGAAGGCATAATTTATTTGCAAGAGGCGAGGACAAAGCACGTCCGCTAACAGCAACAGATTAGGCAAGAGAAGACAGATATAAATTTTCTCTGGTCTTATATAACATGAGATATCGATAGGGAAAATATTTTTTCACAGTGTTAATATACTATTCAGATTCTGATAGGGTTTCTGACACATGTCAATCACAAGCAAAGGGAAACACAGGGATCTTTTAAAAAAAAATTTGTTTAGATCAGCCATTTTTATCCTTTCACTCGGAACATGGGAACCGCTGACTAAAGCATTTTACAAAGCTTCTCTTGAATGAATTAAGTAGAAAAAGAGGAACGGTATCAGGAAATGAGAGAATATTTTAGAATAAAGTTAATATGGGCTAAATTAAGATAACATTTTGGAAATTAATTAAATTGAAATTAGAGTTTAAAATATCACTACATATATATGTGCGCTGGCGTTTTACAGGCTCACACCATTTGAGTTAGTGCTACCTAATTTGGCACATTTAAACTTTGTTGGATAGGAATGTGCACCTCGGAGCGTTTCTTAATTTGATTTTTAATTCATTAAAAGTTAAACTGATTTTTTTTTTGTTTTTCAGGAATAACTTACAGTGAAAGAAAATATCACTGCACAGAAATGAATTTTACAAAGTTTTAACATTTAAAAAAATTGTCTTCCTAATGATGCTAATTTAATATAATAGATTTAATACAATGATACTAATTTAGTATATAAATAAATTTTCCTACATTTTGGTAATTTAAAAAAAAATTACTTAATTTCAAACAGTAGATTACATTGTTGCCCTAAAGTTCAAACCGTTTTCATTATTTCATTAATTATTTGATCACGTGATTTTCTTCCATTGTTTAAAAGTAAACAATAAAGCTTACGAGGCAGATGAATAAAGGTTGAAATTACAATACCATGACATTTAGAAGATAAAATTACCGGATTTTACTTTTTTAATAACACTGTGATGTGAGATGTTATATAACTGTCTATATTCGAAATGTTCATGTACAGAATAAACAGAGTTTAAGTCAGGCAATTAAAATAACATGGCTTTACCATACAAATAGGCAGAATTATCAACATATAGCTATAAAATTTTTTTAATCTGAAATCAAATATAAACTATACTCCTGGCGTATAGCTGATCGCCTAAGAAACTTGTAATAAATAAAAAAAAAAATTAGTTCATTAAATTTCTAAGTATAATTTAAAAAAAAAATCATTTATCACTTCACATTCTCAGAATCTAAAGTATATTTATACCAAATTTTGCCTTTTGCCAAATTGCAAGGCTTTTATAGCATCAAAACACACATACGTCCGCATATTCTCCACTATTATTAATGTAAATATACTTGCTACTTGCAATATATATCTTTAAGGCGCAGAAAACATAACAGTCTCTACTAAGAATAAAGATGAAAGTGTGTGTATGAGTGCGTGCATGTGTGTGTGTGTGCGTTTTGAGACTCTATAGTCCAGACCGTTTGACTTAAGCTCCGTTCCGACAACCTGTTGCCTTTACTTATATAGTCGTAATTTTTCCAATTGATCCGTTGTAGGACCACCCCTGCCTGTGGACGTCGATCGGGATCTCCTAGCAAATTGTCGGTAAACTGAACAGACATCAAAGAAACCCGGAAAGTCACAAAAGAGGGGAAAGAAAGCAAAATGTGCCTGTCTCAAGACGTGGACGGGTTTTTGGAATTCAGCTTTAGAGCTATCAAACTTGGCATATACATACATTGGAAGGTGAGAATGTGCACCTCAAAAGAAACTAAAAAAATAAAAAGGATTTTATTTAATATTTGTGTAGTTTGCAAACAAGCAAAAAAAATTTAAAAAAAGAAATAAACCTGATATTTACGTTTTTAATAGTAGAATAATACTATGAGAATGATTTCCATTAGAAAGGTTTATAAACACAATGAACAGAAGATAAAGTAAAACAATTAAAAAAAATACGGCGGGTTTGTCTGACAATATGGCGGAATCATGGACCCGAAATCTATCTAAGCAGTATAACTTGAATTAAATATAATCTATACTTCCGGCCAATCAGCTGGTCGTCTGATGTGACTAGAATGCAATAAAATATTTAATAAAATGTTAATATAGCTTATTTTTAAAATTCCTAATTGTATTTAATTATCTAGTATAATCAGGAATTTTAGTATGACATTCTAGTATAATCAGGAATGAAGTATGACATTCGTAAATGAGCAATTACTTCAAATGGACGCTCTATTTTTTCTTAATAATAAGAGTGAATACTTATTTAACTTTGCGATTATTCTTATTTTTTTTATACATCTAATAAGTTTTTGGAATAAACCAGCGTTGCTATGAAAATTAAACCATTTTAGTTTGTTTGCTCGGCATACAAAATATCAAAAGATAAAGGCTAATTTCCAACACCAACGTGTCCTCGACACCTAACTGCATGTTGTTTTACTATTCCTTTCATGATATGCGAAATGAATTCCAAAACTAGATGCGCGCTGCGCAATTCACGTGACATTAAAATGAATTCCATTAAAATATTTAAATCAAACTAGAATTCCAAATTAAAAAATGATACATTGAATATCAAAATTAATTGCGCTATAAGGCATGGTCCAGTTTTTTTTTCTTTCTGAACTTCGTCTTTTTATTTTAATATGTTAAAAATAAGAAACTATTCTTGCATATTTTATATCTCTTGCTAAACAATTCAACCAAATTTTGTATACTTATTTATACAGACAAGAAAAAGAAAGTGCTGTCAATTTTTCAAAGTGCAAAATTAATTAAATATTTAATTAATTATAAATGAACCGAAATTACACAGTTTTTTTTCAGGGTGTCTCCAAAACAAATAACCTCATAAGAAATATTTTATTCCATCTTAAACTTCATAATTTTATTTTTCCATTTATAACAATTTTATTCGTATGCAAATTTTCCTTCAATTTTAATTATTTTTCAAAATTTACGAGTAATAAATAATTTAATACACATAGAGGATATTGACAAGAAAATTTATAGAACTTTCGTTGTTATAAAACGATAGAACTTTGAATTTTTCTACTTTTATTTTTGGTAAATTTCTCTTTTATTTTTTAAATATATTTTGACAATGCATTTTATTGGTTTTGAAAGAATTTTAAAGTTTATTCTATTAGATTAAAAAAAAATCTGCCATTATAATATTGTGTTATCTACAGCTTCTATGAAATGATAAATAAATAATATTTTTATTGAAAAGAGTTTAGAACATTGATCAGTAAGAAATTTAAAACATGAATTTATCAATATAAAAGAAAACAAGAATTAATTGTTCAAACAAATACAAGGAAAATAAAGTTTTCGCGAACAAATGAAACAGAAAGATGGCAGCGGCTTTAGTCTATGAGACCTTCAAAAAATGAGTTCGTGAATTGGAATTTTTAATTGATTATTTAATTAATTATTTGAAAATACTAGTCAATTTTACTATATTTCAGTTACTGAGAACAAAATTTAAAGTATTACAATAAATATTAATAACTCATGGCGAAAATGAACTATCGGCTGTTTTTAAAAAATCGTTTGATTCAATAGATATTCTCATTTTATTTTTTTAGAAAAAGATTCAGAACATAAAAAATATTTTCTAAATTGTATTCTTTTATGGAAAACTAGTTTTTAGGTTAAAATATTATGCATGAAAGGATTTTAATCTGGAGAATCAACGAATATATCAGCCAATATTTCATAAAGAGAAATAATGCAACTATTTTCTGCTCGCGGCAACAGGAATTCAACATGGCAACATGACTGTATCACCATCATTGTTCCAGTGGCGCAGCAATGACACTCAAGCGGATATAGAACCCCCATGATTCAGAGAATCTTTAGGGAGTACAATCTTATGGCAATATCACTTTTTCCGATAAAAGACAAAAAATAAATAAATAAAATAAAACAATAATTTGCAATTCCTAAGCCACTAATAAGAAAAAATAATAAATGTGTCACTTACACTCGCTACGCCACTACACGACGCCACTGATTCTCATCACTTTAGCAATATTTGTAGGATGGAATTTAAAATCCATTTCTCTTAGAAAATAAATAAATTTCCTAAATTCAACAAGAGACACGTTCCTCCTATGGAAAAGCAATCAATATTTAGACAAAATCAGCAAGCCCGACGTCCGACGATCCCCGCATGCGCCTCTGATAACCATCTGATAGGAGGAAAGCGTAAAAGGGGCCGACAGAATGTACCGCAACGAACCTCTGGAGGGAGGAAATAACGTCTTAATTCTAATACCCTACCCATAGGATAAAATGACACGTGCCGACCTACAGCAATTCCAAGAAAAATTCGAGATATTCCAGGAAATTTCTGATTTTATGCAAGACAAAAGTTTTGCCATTAAATTAAAAATTTGTTTAAAGCGCCCACACAGCGCTCGCTTTTAAATTTTAAATTTTAATATGTATAGGCACTTTGTGGAAAATTGGAATTCGGAGAAATTACAAGGGAAAAAAGTCTCCTGCTCTCCCCTATCCTTTGGAATTTATTTATTGATTTTTTAATATATTTTTTTAATATTAAAAAAGGACAGTTTCGTCGAAATGGATGATCCGTTTTATTTTCATTCTTTCATTTATCTCCAGAAGTAAAGCTCTAATTTCTCCTTTTGAGTTGTGTTTTTATGATTTATTTCAGGCAATTAATTTAATGGAACGACATTTACTTTAATGAAATAGGGAGGATATATATATATATATATTTAAAGGAAATTCCGGGAAATGAAACTTTGTATTTAATTGATTTGAAAATTATTTTTCTCTTGTGGGGATTTTCTTTAAATGCGAAACAAATTATCAGCTGAAGGAAAAGTAACAGCGGAGCTAGGGAAAAAAAGATATTTTATGTATTTGATGCATTAGCTGGCATCATTTTTTCTCTGTTATTCTTATTTTTATAATTTTAGTGACGGTTACTGACATGAAACTTTTGTCCCCACACATAAGTTTTCTTGGCATTATCGCAATCTCAACTAATAATAGAAAAGAACGTGTGTGCGTGGATGCGTATGCATGTATGTGTGCTGACATCGTACAGATCACATTGTTTAACTTAGAATTACCAAATTTGGTATATATATACTTTTGAAGGTAGGAATGTGCACTTTGGAACGAATGATGTTTTGAAATGTTAAGTAGAGTAAGCATAATTTTTATTAATATACCCACTGTTCTATTTAAAGAATTGTGCGATTTTTCCCTACAAGGGATAATACTCAGAGAGTAAGAAGAGTTTTAAAGTAAAGCACATTTATTTCCTTTATTTTATTTTTTTTGGTGAAATCAAAGCCAAATGCTATATGAGCAAAAGCTAGGATGAATTTTGCAATTGAAAATGCTCAGCGTTGATAACCACCTTGCGAAAACATTAAAATTTTCCGTTATAATCCCACGAAGAGTTAATTTTAACTTTTAGAAACCAAGTAAGCACTCTCGGAATGGAGGCACCAATATTATTTCGAAAAGGATATCTGAAAATGATTTATATGCGTACAGTTACCCCCAAATTCATCAGGCTGAGAAATCTCAGTAGTTGCAAGCACTGCATTCAATAATGAAAACCTCTGTGAAAACAGAAATTTTTTTAAACTGATTTTATATGAATTTCTTGCGTTTTAAGGTGTACGTACACACTTGAAGATTTTTCTTTAAGTTTTAACTTTAAAAGTCCAGTTTTTTTATAGTAGGTCATTAATATATGTTTAAACTCATTTCAGTGAGAAAAAACCATATTACACTAATTATTAATTAATTAATTAATATTTAATGAGCTAATTAGTCTATTTTTTGAAACATAATATCTTAAATTCTAATTTGCACAGACACATAATTCTAATTGGAAATTATGCCTAATATTAATCTTCATGTTGTCTGCCTCAATCAAGTTATAAAAATGTATAGTTTTTTTTAAACAATTTTTTCATCAACGATGAATAGAAAAAACGAGATTTTTTCTGTCATTTTAACTTTCAAATAGCTATAAAAAATTTATTTCTATAAATATAACTTTGATTGAGGCACAAAACATCCGCTATTTCTTACAGATTATTTTGATATATAAATAACTGTATTTGGTTCATTTCTTGTTGAGTTATGATTGTTTGAATGAAGCAACATAGTGGAAAAATAACATTCTTCATAAAATGAGTTTTAAAAACACCGTAACTAGAGTTTTTAATGAAAGCTCCCCAAGAAAAATAATTATAACTCTAGAAATATTTCGAATATTGATAACATCTTGGTATCGTTTGAAAGCTAAAGGATTAGACAACATTATTAAGCAATAAAAAAATATTCGATATTTTGAACGATTTTCGAAGTTTCAAGTGTGTACGTACACCTTAAACAAAAACGGCTTTGCTTTATGCCTAGAAGCCTCTAAATCTAATAATAATAAAGATAAATATGTGTATACATGTTTGTTGCCGTTTTTCAGACCAGACCATGTGACTTAGAGCTACCCAACTGGGCATACATATACTTTTGAGGATGGGAAAGTGCACCTCACAGCTATTATATTTAAAATGTTATCTATAAACTGAATGAACTAAAAATTAAACGTAATTTTGGTGTTGTCAACCATAACCACCTAAAATATTACTACACAAATATGAAATGTACGTCATTTCAAAATTTAAAACATTGGTTTTTCAATGACACCCGTTTTATGGCCAACCGAATTATTTTTTTAAATTTTGATAATCTTTAAAAATATTTTCCCCTAATTTTCAACAATAACTTACATTTTTGGTCAGAAATCGGTCTCGCTTACTGTCTGATAACGTTGTTATCCTAGCGAAGGCCTCTCTTGACATTGGCATATAATAATGACGAAATATTTACATTTGGCTTGAATTTGGCATTTTTATTGAATCCAAAGTGTTATCTTTGGTGAATATTGTGGCGATTAATCACTGGTATAAAGATAATGGTATCCGAAAATCGAAAGAAGGCCTTGCATGATATTCTTGTATAATAATGACGAAATATTTACATTTGGCATGAATTTGGCATTTTTATTCAATCCAAAGTGTCACCCTTGGCGAGTTATTTGGCGATTAATCACTGGCATAGAGATAATAGTATCCGAAAATCGAATTTATATTTTAGAACCATTTTTCCCAACCCATTGAAACCAAAATTTGATAAAGAATGACACTTGTAGTCGCAAAATCTCATACAAAATATGATGTATTTAAGTCATTGCGTTTTTTAAGTTATCGCGTTTACATGTTTATGAAAGTACAGACCGACAGACGATCCACCCGTTGTTGTATTTGGCTCACTATTTCGTAGGTGTCTACAGTATAGATGTTAAATCTATGCACCTAATTTTATTCATCTAACTCTCTTCATTTGGTGGTTATCGTGTTAGCTGATATTCGAACAGTCGGACAGACGGACTTCCTCTGAACGGATTTTGCTCAAAATTTGACAGAAATTTACAAATTGGGTGTAAAACCCATATAACAAATTTCATCCAACTAGCTCAAAGCGTTTTTGAGGCATCTCTGTCACAGACAGATAGACAGACGTACGGATATTTTCCAAAAATGCGATGAACTCAGGCAGGTCAAAAACGTGGACATTCGTCAAACTCTGGTTCGAATTTATTATCAATTAGTATAGTTTCTCTATACCAGAAAGTTAAAATGAGAAAGAATCCAACAAACGCAAAACAACTTTAGAAATTAAATTGTTGCAAGAAAAAAAAATGGAACCAATGATTCAAAAATCTTTGGCAGTTGCAAAAATTGATGCTCAAATGTATAAATTGGCAAAAAAAAAAAAAAAAAAAAAAAAAAAAAAAAAATTGTAAATTTTTTTTTTGTTTAATAATTTTTAAATGGTTTGTATCATGATAGCAAGAATGTTATTTTGTGTTTTATTTCACCTGAGAGCATGAGCAACATCTTTTTTACCTTAACATATGTATTTGTTTTGCAAAATGTTAGGCAATAATAAAGAAGAAAAAATTATTTGGTAAATATAAACATTTATTTAATATACTACTATTTCAGGCAATGATGAATCGTTGCTTACATCCCTTTGCTTTTCCCCACTGATAAAAAGAAGGAGAGTATTGTTATTACATTAACTAGCAGAGTGATATTGGCACGCTTTCTCTGTTACTGCGTGTAGAGAGGGGAAAATATAGGGGATTTTTCTTCTAAAGATAAGAGGGGCAAACCTGTTTTAGTTTCCTGTGATAAAATATATGTCATTCGACCTAAAAATTCTTCAAAATAGATGAAATAAATATAGAACTCAGACTCTATAAATATACAATATTCTGATATAGAATAGAATATTTAAATATAGAATATTCTGATATAGAATAGAATATTTAAATATGGAATATTCTGATATAGAATAGAATATTTAAATATAGAATATTCTGATATCGAATAGAATATTTAAATATGGAATATTCTGATATCTAATAGAATATTTAAATATAGAATATTCTGATATAGAATAGAATATTTAAATATGGAATATTCTGATATAGAATAGAATATTTAAATATAGAATATTCTGATATAGAATAGAATATTTAAATATGGAATATTCTGATATAGAATAGAATATTTAAATATAGAATATTCTGATATCGAATAGAATATTTAAATATGGAATATTCTGATATCTAATAGAATATTTAAATATAGAATATTCTGATATAGAATAGAATATTTAAATATGGAATATTCTGATATAGAATGGAATATTTAAATATGGAATATTCTGATATCGAATAGAATATTTAAATATGGAATATTCTGATTTAGAATAGAATATTTAAATATAGAATATTCTGATATAGAATAGAATATTTAAATATAGAATATTCTGAAAACAACAGAAGAGTTTTTAAAATATTTCAAACAATAATGATTGAATTCTAGCCGGAGAGAAATAAATTATTTAGGTAAAAAAGTTCCATTAAAAAATTTAAAACTCTGGTACATGTTTTAAGCATCAGAAACTTTTCTACAGGGAAAAGGAACAATAGTTCAGAGAGTTTAGAATATTCTGAATGATGATGATTGAATTTAAAGTTGAAGGAAATAAACTAATTATTTCAACAAAAAAAAATTATTCTGAGATGCACGTTTTAAAAATAGAAAATTCTAAAATAGCAAAAACTTTTTGACACGAAAAAGCAATAACATCGGAGAATTTTTAGAATATTCCAAACGATAATGATTGAATTCTAACAAGGAGGAAACAACTGAAGTCGTTAAGACAAAACGAATGATCTATCGAAATCGTCTGCAACCGAATCGCTACGTGTCGTTAACGTAAGAACAGCCATTTTCTTGGAACAATAAAAAAACAGGATCGATTCTCGGAGCAGTCGTGACTTTTGTATTGTTTCATGAGAAAACATTTTTGAGATGATTTCGTGCGTAGAGTGCAGTCGTAAATATAAATAATGGAAGTGCGAACATGTGGAAATGGCAACGAAGCTGCACAAAAATAATTCGCTGTCGTGAAAATTTAAAGAACTTGTGTGTACCCGATGTGTGTTCTTTTTTTTCTTCTATATAATTTGCTATTGCGAAAATAACATGTTGATTCCTTCTTTAGAATAAATCATTTAAATCAGCAAAGGTTGAATGTGTTATTTTTTTTTAGCTTAAGAACTACTGTTGATCTTAGCAAATAACGAATTTTTGCACAGATATGAGTTGGTTAAAAAGTAATAAAGGAAACGCTTTAAAAATTAATTATATAACAATTCATGTTTATATATAAACTCTTTCCTGAAAGATTATTGGTTACTTTTTGATTCTCTAAATATCTGCTTATAAAAAGATGAATGTGTATTGGTTAGTACTCTGTAGGTCAAACTGTTTAATTTAGAGCTTTCAAATTTGGCTCATACATACTTTGACGTTGGAAATCCCAAAGCAATATTTTAGAAATTTTAATTCTTTAAAATTTAAGCGAAATTTTGGCATTTTTTCCGCGAAAGAATTCGAATGTATTCATGAAGAAAATTAATGTTTACATTGTTTTAAAGTTAAAAAAGTTTCAATGATAACTATTTGTTTTTTTAAAAGTGTTTAATTTAGAAATAATTAATTTCTAAAGATATTTTTAATCGACCAGTAAAAGAATATTTTTATTGTTGCAAATGAAATCCATTTTTTTTGTTGTTGTTCTTCTTCTTGCTACTGGTATTTCATCTTGGCTTTTTTCATTTTTCTTCCTTTTTTTTTCTTTCTTTTTAAGATCAGAATCGGAAGATTTCGGCTTATTTTCCACGTTGAGTGGGTTTCGGCAAGAGATACATGTTTTTAAGGAAATTTTGCGTTTAAGAATTGATTGGAAAGATGTAACAGTAGGAATATTCAAAAATAAAAAAGATGAATCTAAAGGTAAAGGAGTTAAAAAACGTTTCCGCAAATGTTATTCTAGTCTTTTCGATCTTTGTGATCTTCAAAATTATTTTGTCGGTATTTAAACGCAATGCATTCATTAAAAGGGAATGATTGAACTCTTTTTTTCTAGCGTGAATTATGTACCTGCACCTTCACCTTAAATAGACATCAAATGAGTAAAAATATGAAGTTAATATAAGCAAAAAGAATTTTTTAAAAAAGGAAAAGAAATGACGAATCCGGCCTGAAGACTTTCTCAAGGATCACCTCAGGCAGGAATTCAAACAAGGGATTTTTTTCTGTGAGGGGTCTGCCTTTCGTCCAAAAATACTGACCCCACATGACCCGAAAATCCCCTGAAATTGAGGCTTTAGAGATAAACTAGTTTCACTGAAATAAAACAATAAATTATAATTTTCAAATCCAAGGGAAATTACAATAACACAACATAAACTGCAAAAAAAAACCAAAAATATCATCATCATTTTTGGGTCACGAGGGATCAGTATTTTTGGACTAAAGTCAGACCCCTCACAGAAAAAATCCCTTGCTTGAATCCTTAGGGTGACCCTTGAGAAAGTCTTCAGGCCGGATTCTTAATTTCTTCCTTTTTGATTCTATTTTTATTCTTTTTGCTTATATTAACTTAATATTTTTACTCATTTGTTTACGTTCATCTGTGTTTTAGTAGTAGCAGCATTAGCGCTCTCTAAATACATTTGCATCTTTTTATTATTTTTTTTAGTTTGATTCAGAAATAATTTTTTTAATTGAAATTTTATAATGTTTGTATTTTTGATTAATTTCCTTATATATATATATATATATATATATATATATATTATCATTTATCCTGACTATTCTATTGCGAGAACGTACCACGCATGCGCTTTACCATTTAGTGAAAAGCGCATCCTCTCTATAGGTCACAGCAGAATATATTGGAGAGAATAAAATCTTATCTTTTCCTATTTTATTTATATGAGCATCTATTTTCAAACCGCACAAAAGCTATTTTGGAATAGACCCCCCCCCCTGCCTTTTGAACCATAAATCTTTATTTAGATTTTAATATTTAAGGAGCAGAAGGTATGAAAAGTCTTATGCATTTCTTTGAAATTAATCCATATTCGAGTATCATGATAATAAAGGTAATTAAGTGTGAGTTATTCCATGTTACACATATTGCATATGCCTTATTTAATAACAATTTTTAAGCAGACGGTAATTTTATAACGTTTTTAGGATATTGGATGGAAAATCAAAGTAATCTTTCAAAAGTCAATAATAAGACAGTTTACCTATAACTCACAATCTATAAGGGACGTATAAATACCAGCTAGGCCAGGGTAACCTGATTGGTAAGGCGCTTTACTCGCACCCCTTAGGTTGTGAGTCCAGACCTTGCCGACCGAAGACTCTCCGTGTGTGTGGTGGCTGGCGCACGTATAAATAAATTTGTCGTGGTCACAAAGTCCTCCATGTCGAGAGTAATACCACTGGGGGTACTGAGGTAGAGGTAATCGTTCTCTGATTCAGGTCTAATTTACGATCTGTGGTTGAGTGAATGAAATGCATGAATGAAGTCCGCCCCGTAAAAGGACTGTGACGTGTGTGCAGCTAAGTCGTGCTCTTGGCCCTAGATGGCTCTACTTAAAGAACAAGAGACGCTCACTCGGCTTAAATCACTGACAGGTAACTGTCAGGGGGCTTGTAAAATGCCATAAGTCATAACATAACACATAAAAACCAGCGGGAGTGGTCTCCTTTTAACTTTTTCTCATTCTCTCTAATAAACGTGTCACGCCAGAGAACACATGGCTTTGGCGTACAACAGTTACGAAATATTAACTTTTGGCGTGAATTTAGCATTTATATAGAATCTATCGTGTGATCCTTGGCGAGATATTTAGTGAATAATTCCTGGCAAGCGCTAACAATATCCGAAAATTCAATTTGTGTTTTAGACACGTTTTTCCCAATCGATTGAAACAAACAAATAAACAAAAAATTGACACAAAACTGAACTTGTAGTCACAAATTTCCATACCAAATTTGATATATTTAAGGCACTGAATTTTTGAATTATCTCTTTTATATATTTCAGAAAATACAGACCGACAGTCAGTTGACCCTTTATTGGATTTGGCTCAAAATTTGATAGGTGTTTATACTATAAATGTCAAATCTGTGTGCCGAATTTTATCTATCTGGCTTTCATCGCTTTGTAAGCATCGAATTAATTTATATTAGAACGGACGGATTTCTGAATAGATTCTGTACAAAATTTGACAGAAATTGGCAAATTTGAAGTAAAGACCGTTTACCAAATTTCAGCCATCTAGGTCAAAGCCTTTTTGAGTTATCTTTGTCACAGACAGGCAGACAAATGTTTTCCAAAAATGTTTTCCGAATCCGGAGAGATTTAAAACGTGGAGATTCATCAAAATCTCGAATTCTAATTTTTTGACAATTGCTATACTTTCTCTGGTAAAATCCTAGATGGGTCCACCTCTTGGTGACTTATTTGAAATCTCGCCAAGTTGACTACTAATTGAATATTTGTTGTTATTATTATTATTTTTCAATTAAAAAACGATACTTGAAGGCCAGAAATAATAATAAATAAAATAAAATAAATAATAAAAAATAAATAAAATAAATAAATAAATAAAATAAATATAATAAAAAATAAAATAAAAAATAAATAAAATAAATATAATAAAAAATAAAATAAAAAATAAATAAAAAAAAATCCATTTAGGTTGCCACATTGGCGAGGTTATCGCCACTCGTTTGGCGAGAATTCAAAAAGACGCCAAGAAGTGGGCTGTGCTAGGATCCACCCCTTTCTCTTTACGATTCACACGAGAAACTGAGAAAGCGAAACAGATCGTCAAAATAAGTTAATTGTCATTCATTTGTAATGAGCTGGTGATTTGGCGTCTAAAATATTAAAAAAAATTAATCTGAGCATTAAAATTAATTTTAATATTCATTAATATTATTTTCGTTTCTTACATATCACTGGAAATATATATTTAAAAAAAATGTATAATAAATCAAATGTTAGGTTGACTGAATGTTTGGAACTGTGCATATCAAAATTTCAGTAACATTGACACAGGATTTTCTCTATTACAGAGATGACGTTTAAAATCTACTGGAACACACTAACTCCTCGTTCTTTTCAATTCCTACTATTAGCTCACACTCTCTCTATATATATCTTGTTCAAATTTTCAATCGTTAATAAAATACTTTTGATTCATCCACTCAAGTTTAAAAAAATGTATTTGAACTTGTAGTGGATGACACTTGATGTTAATACAGCTTTTCCAAATAAGTATTCATCAATTCAATTTAATTAATGAATGACAATTATTTTTAAAGTACTTTCTGCAATATAGTGAAAAAAAAGAGGAATTTGTCTTGCAATGGCAAAGTTGGTAGAACTTCGGCGTAGGATCTTTATGCCTTTAGTTCGAATCTCCTCAAAGCATTTCAGGGAGACCACCCCCGCTGATTTCTCTGAACATTTTTTTCTGTTTTTCTAAAGCTTCATAAGATCTCATATACTCTAATTTTGTATACTGTAGCAAATCTTTTGATATCAGGACATTTAACATCCTTTAAAAATGTTATGCATCATGCACAGTTCTTAGACCAATTAAAGATTTTTTTTTTCAGAATTTCAACTAACATATCCTTGCTGATACTAAATCCGCTTTCCATAGTGGCATTGCCATGTGACAATACAATAACTATTTTTTTGACTGTCCCCAAATCAGGAAATTCTTTGGACCTCAAAATAGTAGAATAGAAATCATCTAAACGAATTTCTTCTTTAAATGAATCAGATTGTTTCTTTTTTGTATTCATTTTTTAATGTTTTCCAAGAAAATATTAATTAGATCTTTGCACTTTTTAAAGACGCAGTGAAAATTTGTGCTTTTGAATAAAGAAGCAAATCAACCATTCGATTTTCACATAATATTGCACTGTTTTTCAATAATTTTTGGACATGCATTAAAATACTTTTTTTTTTTTTTTGTATATAACAAACATAAAACATTTTGCTAAATAGTGTCTTTGTTCAGTTTCAGTAGTTTCACTAGTACTCAAGTAGCTATAGCCGCTGTTCCAAGATCGCTATTTTTTCTCAGTTTTGAAAATTGACAGTCAGTAGAAAGGGAAGTCAGTAGAAAAAGATGAGATTCCGAGAATGATGTTGTTTAGTTTTCAGAGCTATGGCAAAGGTTTTTTATTCTTGTAATGTTTGAAAAAAAACCCGACATTTTTTACATGAAAATAACTAAGAAATTTAAAATTCTCTCTATTTTTTTCGGTTTTTAAGAAAAATTTCAAAATTCTCTGTACTTTCCCTGTTCTATGGATGATTTTTAAACATCCGTGAATATTCCTGATTTTCGCGGTTCCTCGAATACCCAAATAATTTTGAAATTTTTACTTAATTTACTTTAAAGCTTAACAAATTGCTTCAGTGGAGTGTACATTTTCATTCATTTTATGAATTTCGCATGATTTGGAAGAGAAATATACATATTTTAAGAAAGAAAGGAAAAAAAAAAAAAAAAACTGTGTATAGATTTTTTTTTCTCCAAATTGTCTTTGGATTCTCGAATATGCTTACAAATTTTTTAAAAAATGTACTTAAATATTGAACATTGCATACAAAAACATTGATGAAAGTTGAAAATCACTATCATCTCTCTGAGAAACGAAATCATCATGATTTCCTTCATGAATTTCTGATCACTCTTCTGAATGGGCTTGAAGCCAAATCTTCGCAGTAAAATATGAGTTTGCATGCTTGAAGTTCTCAGACAATTCACCCAGCTTTCTTGTAATAATTTAAAAAAGCCCAAATGTATTCGGATATTTATGACTGTACAATTTTTTTTTCATATAGTGTATTTGGCTGCCTTATGCGAACGTCCAACAATATATATATATAAAATAATTACTATCAAATTGTTTTTTTTTATGTTCATTCATAAAAAAAGATTTTTTAGTATCATTTTGATGGCAAAAAAAAGTTATGATTCTCAGAATAAAATTATATTAAATCCTTAGAATGAATAATTTGCAATAATTAAAACATGTTTCTATCTGTTTCAATTACGTGTGTGATTCTTACCATTATGCTATTTCCGTTCCGAATAAAGAAACTTTCAGTAGTGTCGCCATCTATCGGAATCTAGGCTTATTAATTCGTGTGGTAAAATGACTCGTTTGGGGGCTACTAAGGATCGGTGATTGATTCAATGATACTTTTGTTTTGTGATATTCAATGCAGTCCGTTGTAAAATGTTACAGTCCAGTCTCAAACAAATTGTTACTCGCTCAAACGAATTAACAAATGAGACAATTATGTGATATATATATATATATATATATATATATATATATATATATATATATATATATATATATATATATATATATATATATATATATATATATATATATATATATATATATATATATATATATATATATATATATATATATATATATATATATATATATATATATATATATATATATATAAGTAATCAATCTAAAGTAAGAAATATTTTGAAAACGAAAACGAAACGAAATAGTTTCGGAATCGCAACTAAAAATTATTTCTTATTTAAACTAAAACCAAAAAAGGAACAAGAAAAACTTCATAATATTTAGAGAGCGCAAATGCAGCTACTTCTAAAACACAGATGAATTGAGACAAAAGCATTCAAATCAACTTAATAGGAAAATCAAATAAACCAAATAAAAAAAGAATCCGGCCTGAAGACTTTTTCAAGGGTCACCCTCAGGGATTCCAAAAAAGGGATTTTTTCTGTAAAGGAATGAAAAAAAGACAGTCTAATAATGATTCCTCGTGACCCGAAAATCCTCTGAAATTAGGCCCAAGGAATATACCATTTTAACAGAAAGGAAAATACGAAACAACAAATAAGAAGAAAATAACCACTTATAAGTAAAAATACAATAACAAAAATAACAATACAAACAAAAATACCATAAAATAACACTCAAACCATTAAAGCAAACAAAAAATGAAGACCATACCAGCAGCAGGCAAAGAAATTTTAAGATATCGATTGTGATTCCCGCTTTTTAAAACCACAAAGCTAACGTATTTAAGGTAAAAAAACAATTGTAGACTCCCAGCGCCATCTATTGAGTGATCTAATATGCAAGGAAAGTTCTATTTTTATTTAAGGTAAAGGATTAATCCCAAACCATACCTTGTTTAATTAAAAAATTAACATTACAGTAATTTCTAGGAAATTCATTTTTAATTAAATTTATATATATATATATATATATATATATATATGTAACATTATTTTGGTTGAAGCAGAATGCAGGTTTGAAGACATAGACGAGACGTCATATTTTTAATTTCGTTTTATTCTCTCGCTAATATCCATGTTGGGAAAACAATTTATTTACAAGCAGACGAAGCGCGCCACAAAAGCAGAAGTAAGAAAGAAGGGGAAAAGGGGGCCGAAACAAATGATCACTCGTCTTATGTAACATGGGATTTCCGGTCACGCGCCAATTCAATACATGTGTTTACCTTGAGAAGGGCTACGGAAGTATCACTTTCACTCGATATGTAGTACTGATGGCGCATTATTTTTTTTACAAAGGAATTAATTAAACCGAAAGTGAAATTGGATCAAGAAATAAGACAATACTTTACTATGGGCTAAATTGAGAGTTTAATATATATATATATATATATTTTACTTATACTTGTATATGTAAGTATTTACTATATACTTATATATATATCATAGATTTCTTGTAGTAATATATTTTAAATAAAAACACCAGTAATATACGAAACTCTTTCTATTTTTTTTTTTTTTAATATTAAGTACATCAAATAGTGATTGAATTGGGAAGCAAAAAATGTAAGAATATGAATACTGTTTAATTAAACATCAGAAATATTGTACTGTTTTTTGCTTTATTTCATCGTGATGCATTTAAGAGCTTGTATAACCTTTTTTTTTTTTTTTTTTTTTTTCATTTGTGCATTTCTTTTGGACGAGAAAAATTTAAGAAAATTTAAAATCCAGGCTTTCTAAAACCAAGCAACTTCAAAACTTTTGTAAATTAAATTTTGGTACAAACTCTTTCAAATTAAGAATTCACAATTAACGTAAGGCTGGAAAATGTTAAAATTTTGCCTCAATTTAATTTTTTCCTTAAAAACACTATTGTTATTAAAAAAAATTGTATCAAGATTCTAATTGCTCTGACATTATTGTATTATATCGTTACGGACAAATTAATTCCCCTGAAACTCGAACAGGTTCGCCTATTATTATGTAACAGTCAACAGACCTCAATAATAAATAACGACTTTTATTAATACAAAGACACGGCAAACACAGCCGAAACGCACACACGCAATACACAGAACAAATAGCAACCACAAATAGTAATCGGTAGTAAACAGCAACCACAGCACACAAAACGACCAGATAGAACTGAGCAGGAGGAGGGAATTTAAGTAGCTTCACTCTACGGTCTCTCCAAACGTCTGATATTCTTCACTGCCTCCTCTCTTTAGCTGTACCCAAGTACTATTATACGACTGGCTACTCCACACACGACACGATGCTGCTTTAACACTTGTCTCGAAAATTTGGGGCACGATACCAATTCTCAATCCACTAATAGCTTGACTTCCACTAAACGCTTTCGCTTCTCTGGAGTGATCCAACTAATTCGTCGTTGACTCACTATACGAACAATTTCGACTTGGAAAGCCAGCCTTTTATAGCTTCCGGAGCAGGGCAAAGAAGGTTCTCGAAGAATCAAACATAATTCACCTCCTATTGGTCTCATCGCCAAAATTCTTAAAGATTTTAGTATCGCTAAATTTATTTATTATCGCATTTGTATCGTATCGTACCACCAAACTGCCGTATTTGTCGCCAAGTTTGTCGCTAAGCTCAGGAGTCATTGAACCAGCATCCTATCAGAATGCAATAGAACTGTCCATTAAACTACCTTTCCAACAATGATACTAACTGTGCTGGAAAGCAACATAACAGATCTGCTACAATATCATTCTCTTCATTTTCGATGACACATATTGCAACGGCATTAGCGATTATAATTCCAACTTCGTCAGTTCTTACATTGAATAGTGCAACGCAGATTATGCAGTAGAAAATGGATATTTTCCAAATGCCATCGTTTGATGGGGAGGTTTTCGATTGTCTGATCTACTACCTTGTACGGGCTGGGATAGCCTGGTTGGTAGAGCGTTGGATTCGCGTCCCTTAGGTTGCGAGTTCGAACACCGCCGGCGAAGATTACCCGCGTGCTTGGTGGCTGACGCGCGTATAAATCTGTCGTGGTTACAAAGTCCTCCAAGTCTAGAGTAATACCCTTGTGGGTACTGGATCAGGGGTGATCGTTCTCTGATTCAGATCTAAATTATGAAGTGTGGATGATTGAATGAAATGCGTGAATGAAGTCCCGTAAAAATGATTGTGACGTGTGTGTAGCTAAGTCTTGGCCCTAGATGGCGCTACTATAAAAACAAGAGACGTTCCCCCTCCGGCTTAATATCGCTGTCTTCGCAACAGCGGGCTTGTCCATGGCAAGTGCCATAAGAAACAACAACTACCTTGTACACAGATCGATCGTCATTTGAATGGATAATGATTGAATTTCTAAATTACGAGAAACTAAATAGCCTGAAGTATCAATTCTCCGCATGTTTTCAAGATATGGATTTATCTAAGAACGTTTTTAGTTCTATCTTGGAACAATAATAATAAAGTCGGAATGGACATCTCAAACGCAGATAATTACTCCTCTGACGTCAATCTGCCATTATTGATTCTATAGCAAAAAACCCACATAAATTGTTGCAAAGATGTAAAAACAGTTTTTCAATAAAGTAGATTCAATCACCGAAGGAAAACATCTCAATCATGGCAACAGTACTTTAAATCAGTAACCTTAGCATCACACTTTATTCAAGCAAGAGTCAGATAAAGGCTTACAATTTTTTTTTCCATATCAAATCTTATACATTTTTTCCAAAGAGAAAGAGAAATAACTGAGAAGAATAACTGAAAAGAATAACTGAGTAATCAATAAATTACATGGGAACAGTTTCTTCAAATTTACCATTTAAGCACGAACAGATGCGATTTTTGGCCCTTTTGTAGTGATGAAATGCTAATGAAAAGCTTCAGAAGTGTTGTAGGTGTTATACAAGAGAAAGTCTTGTACGATAATTTTTTAATAGGTGGTTTTGAAGCAAATAGGAAAATTCAGTCACATGCTATCAAGTAATAGTAATAAACATGTTGAATTAAGAAGAAACTTGCGAACGTAATGAATTATATTGCAAAAAAATTAAAAGTAATATTGCAATTTCGCTCTTTTTTAATTCCGTGCAAGATCTGCCATAGTTGCGTAACATGTCGTCAACTGCACTCATGTCCATAAATTAAGGAAAGAAAGAGTCAGAAGCAAAACAAATGTGACTTATTTGTAAAGCCTATTTATTAAACAAAAGGTAAAGATCTAAAAAGATGTTATATGTTTGATATCATTAATAAAAACTGCAATTTTTTTGTTCCCTAGAGCAAATTACAAAAAATAAAAAAAAAAATCACAAAAACCATTATTACATGGTTGGTATGATGGTAAATACATAGTATGTCTCCCAGACTATGCAATGCAGTCCGTACAACACCTAGGCATGCTGAGTATCAAATTATCGATCTGATCTTGGGGAATATTACACCACTCATCAAGCAATGCTCTCCGAAGTTCCGGAAGACATGTAGAAGGTGGTTGACGGGATGCAACTCGTCGGCTAAGCATGTCCCACACATTCTCTACTGGATTCAAGTCCGGTGAGAATGCTGGCCAGTGATATTCTCCGATCGAAGGCATTCGTTTACGATGTTTGCATGGTGAGGACGGGCTTTGTCATCCATAAACACGAATTCTGTGCCATGGCGCCCTGAAACAAACGTACATCTTGTTCCAGAATGACGTCCCGATAGATCTGGCCCATCATGGCTCCAATTTGAACATGCAGGTCAGTTCTAGAACCCAAAATAATTCCTCCCCAAACGAGCAATCTTGCACCGCTGTAACAGTGTCGTTCAATGATGTTCTCTTGGTGGCAAAGGGTACCTGGCGCTCTCCATATGAAAGTCCGGCAAGAATCAGACTACAAGCTAAACCTGGACTCTTCGGAAAACATCACACAAGTTTAACAAACATCACACTGTGTCCACAATGCAAACTTTCTATTCCAGGCTAACCGCAGAAGACTGTGAGTTGCAGTAAGTGGATACACATCTGATAGGCCTACGAGCATATAGATCAATCTGCCCTAAGCGTCTGTACGCGATCTGCCTTGAAACTGTCGTACCAGTGGCTCAAGAGAGCTGACGAGACAGGTCTGAAGCTGTGCTCCGTCAGTTTCTTTTGGCAGTAACTGCCAAATATCTGTAATCATTCGGCGTTATAACGCGGGGGCGACCTGTGCTGTAACGTCTACTCACATTACCATCATCTTGGAATAGTTGCCAAAGCCTAGAGATGACACTCTGGGCGATTAAAAATGTTCCTCGAATACTTCTAGCTGGTTACTCCCACATTCCAGACGGCCGATAATTCTACCACGTAAAAAATCATTCAAATGCGTCGTTTGTGTTATAACTATGCGGTTATCGCACTGGAAGGCTTATAAAGCGCTTGCGAACAATTTTGTTTCTTTGTCCGTATTCCTTATACATCACTCTCTTACACTCTCGTCATTGTGACGTACTATCGGTGTCATCTGGTGACTTCCTGCAATTTGGATATGATTTTTGAAGATGTGTGTAGTCATTTTACGAGTGATATATATATTTTAGAGTTCGATTTCCGCTTGACTCTGAATTATCCTTAATTTATGGACATGAATTTACTACGAAGCTGTATCTATAAAATCTGTCATGTCTTAACTGACATTATAAAATTTTGTCTGACTATAAAATTTGACTTTTTCAAGATAAAAAGAGGTGGCATACTAAGGCAATTTTTTTTTCAATTACAACAATATTAAGAACGCATCTTTTCGAAATTATAATGTAGGAGCTGTTGACAGTTCTCATATCCTGTATGACGACATGTTATGTCATTGATCACATGATGCTTTCCCGCCGTAATTGGCAGACGAGAGCTTGACGGTGAGACGGAAAGACGTACCGCTCACTCTCAAGTATCTTTTTATGTGTTATATGTTAGTTTAGTAATGTTTTGTCCTTGTAATCTTAATAAATATATTTTGAATATTAATGCTAGTTGTTGCCTTTTCCCACATTTTTTGGGGCTTGACCTTTCTCATGAATACCCCTAACTAATCCCGCTAAATCCTCGAAATTCTGTGGACGTTAGTACAATTTATTTAAGACGTTAAATTGATGTTTAAAATTTTCATAAGAGTAGATTTGTGTTGTGGGTGATTTACTGGACTGATGAGTTTTTGATGGATATGATTCAAGTGAAAACTTTCAAGGTTCAATTACTTCGTGTTCTTGTGCAACTGTGACGACATATACTGGCTGCTTTTCAACAGGAACATCATCCCGTTCGGCATTTTTAAATTAAAGAAGAAATTGAATTATTAGGAAATGTGTGAATTATTTAAGAGTGAATAGTTCGACAGTTCCCAACCAGATAGGCGCAATTTTCCACCCCACATTTTTAATGATGGTCGTTATGAGATTCGTTGTATGACAGCCGGACAAAATGTGCTTTAAGAGATTTTTTTTTTTTTTTTTGTCTTGTTCTCGTTGTCTCAAGGAAAATTTTCAAACAACCTGCAAATAAAGACTACTTCTTGTTGCAAGATGGGAGAGTAAACATTACATTTGATCGTTGCGAGAATTGCAACTAAAATGAATGAGTATTATTGAGAATTTCAAAATAAAGACTATTCATAATTTGATTTTTTTTTAATATTCTATATAGAACACTGTTATTTTTATATTTCATCATAATATAATATATATAATATTTCATCATAATAACATCGAAAACTTAAGGTATTATATTTGAAATTAATAAACGGTTAATTTTGCTCCTTCCAAAAAAAAAAAAAAAAACACTTAATTTCAAGATTAAAAATTTATTTTACAATTTTCCAATACATTATTAATTTAATCCATTTTTTAATGATTTATTTTAGTTCTTTTTTATTGTAGTAGCTTTTAGAAAATGTATATGTTTATAAATACTAATTACGGATGCATGGCATTTATGTATGTACACAAATATATGTAATCATTTGTTCCTTATATATAAATACTGTAATAAATAAGTGAATATAATGAAGTAGATCAGAAAAGCACCAAATATACTTGGCAAAATGTGAATTTTATTCTAATTAGTTTAGTTACATTAACGTCCCGTTTTAAAGCAACACTAGGGCTATTTTGTGACGGACCTCGTCATTTTGAGCTACGGTCAGATGACGAGGACGACACCTGAGCTGGCACCCTCCTCTCCACGCCACATCACACCAGCGGGAGGACGTTTGGCATGACGGATTTAACGTGCATCAGACCCCCTTACACGACGGTTCTTCGGCGGAATCGGGTCTCGAACCTGAAATCTTACGGCTCACGAGCCGAGACCTTACCACCAGGCCACCGCAGCCCAATTTTATTCTAATATTTTAACTAAGTGAGTTAATGTTATCTGAATGTTAAGTGAATTAATGTGGCAACTTAACGGGATGATAATTTTATTCTTATATTTTATAATTCAGAGAATCAATATTTTTTAGTAAATTAATTCATTTAAAAAAACGTTGTTTACGCCTTGGGAATGAAATTGAGTGTACAAATCATTGACTAGGAGATACTCGACTATAGGTCGAAACAACCAAAATAGTTGTCTCAATATATAAATGCAACTTAGTTTGTGGAACAAATACATGTGGGCGAAAGATATTGTGAGCAGTATTTGTATCTGAGAGAATTATCGAGACCAAAGCTGTCCGAATTTCGAAGCAGCATACATTATCTTAAAAGATAATGAAGTTATATTATCAGAATAATAATAAGAATATTCTGAATTATCTAGATAGAAAAAACTTCCCATCGTATTTGTTTTTGGAAAAAAAAAAAAAGTGTTTTTTTTTTTTACTTTGTCTTTGCATTGTCTTGTAGCATTAGGACTGCTGGACTGGAATAAGCCCCATAGCGGCCCTAGGAGAGCCCAAATTTCGAGGCACCCTTTTTTCTAACCAATTTTTAAAACTTGATTTTTTTATGGATAATTTTTAATAAGTAACAAATATCGAAACAAATTGAAATAAATAAAACATTTAACTGCAGGCTGCCTTCAAGAGAGTTGGTCTCAGTATCTCGCGTATTAAAAAATTTTTTAATTTAAATTTAGGCATAATTTTAAGTAAAATGATAAGAAAAGTCCTAACACTTTTTTAAAAAAGAATCAATATTTCAAGGCAAAATTTTGATCAGCTCTTGACTAGTGAGTCTATCAGTCAACTGAAAGAATTCGAAATATTCATATGCAATTCTTTACCCCATTGCTACTTATTTGACGATTGATTAACAGCTCTTATGGAAGAAAAATCTGTAAAATATGAAATACAAATTATTTTATCGGAAACATGTGAAACATAGGTTTTTTATATGGAAAAACAGTTAGCAGAATAAGCAAAATTAACACTCCTTCATGACAAAGTGAATAGTTAATATTACTTTTATTTCATTCATCCTATAAACCGTATTTGGCTTCAAAAAATAAAATTAATAAAATTTTGCTCCCTGAGCTCACCACTTGAGTAACATCGCCAGTTTATGTGCTGGTATTGGAGTTATGCTTCATTGAAATTTACAAATCACCAATGGAATCTTCGAGAACCATCGCATGATTTTACTAAAGCTATGTAATTTCAGAGAGTGAAAAAAATGGCCAACTTGTGTTATAGAACTGTAATGAAAAGGGGCAATTCACAGAAATGATGAATTGATTCACAAACGGCTTGTAAAAATTAAAAAAAAGAAAAAGAAACTTAATTGTTACAATCCTCCCTCAATCCGAATCCAAAATGCTGTTCACAGACAGAATGCCAAAAATGTGTTTTTCGAACACAGAGAAGACTGAAAGATGAGATTCGTCAAAATTTGAGTTCAAATTTTTTGACGATTACAAAATTTTTTCTAAATTTCGTTTATGAAAAAGTAACAAGATACTAAAAACATGAAATCTTTATTTCTACATTTAATTCTCTTATCGAAACATATTTTTAATAAGAGGTAGAAATTTTAACACCGACTACATTTCATACATCTGTATGAAATTTGGGTAGAAATACTTCAATGTGAAATCTACATTTTTGGCACACATATCAGCATAATAATTCAAAATGACAATAGCTGATTGGATAAAATTTGGTATACGATTTAACCACCGGAATTTTAGAACTGCATCGAATTTCAAGGTCAAATCTAACAGCGGTTGGAAATATGCCGACATGTTCATCTGTATGTAATAAAAATGATACCCTCCAAATTCTCCCCCCCCCCAAAAAAAAACAGATAAATGAAATTTTTTGTGTGACCATGATATCAAATTGTGCACCTTTGTTATTAGTCAGAAGGGAAAAGGTATTAATTTATTCTTGATGGAGTATGTAACGAGTAATAGGTAAAGTAACCACATCTAAGTCTCCCCCCCCCCCAGAAAACATCTGAGATTAAACTGAATAACTGCCATTGCGACAATAATACTGAGTTCAGAATTATGATTAAGACATCCTCTGACCACGATACAGTTCCTCTCGTAGGAAGTATAAGCCTTCATTGGGGTGCAGACAACTCGATTCCACACCATTACTATAATCACCAAGGAAGTGAGAACCAACTACCATACCGGAAGTTTCTCATCCCCTTATCTGGATGTATCCCCAAGTGGGGTAATAGGAAGGTAAGTTCTTCACAGTGATATATTTTTATTTTAAAAAGTATAGTTTTTTAAAAAAATCTAAATATTGAAATTAAGAAACAGAAAAATATCAACAATAAACCAATATACAGAGTGTCCATTCTTATCGCTGTCCAATAGCTAAACTCTTAACCCTTAAAGATAAGTATATAATTCCAATTGGATAAAAATGCTTTAAATGACGGAAAACATTATATTTTATGTATTTTGTTTATGTCCTTTTGAGTATTGTAAAATGAAATATTTATAAAATTTATTAAAAGGAGAGAAGAAAAGGTATGGAAACAAAATCGGTATCAATGAAAAATTTATTTTTTAAATTTTAAGTTGATATGAAACTGGCTTTTGTGCAATAACATTCTCCGAAATTATTCAGAGAAAATTTTAAAATTACGATTCATTTTCAGTTAAAAATTCAGTTTAAAAATACTTTTTCTTTGTGAGCGCCAACCAATGAAACGTAGCTCTAAATCCAATGGTCTGTTCTGTAGAGCATTTTAAACAATTTTTACACCAAACGTTTCGAAATATTCAGATAGCATGACAGCTTATAAATATCATCATGCTGGACAATCTCATCACATTCAATCTCTTAATTTTTCATTTGAAATACAATCGGCATAATCTTTTCTTAATTAATAACATATCAACTAAAGCGTGTTTAAATAAAGAAATATTAGCTTATGGAATCATTACCGCATGGCACTAAAGATAAGACACACCCAGAAAATAAATAAAAGATATTTTTCACTTATGTTCACTGTCCTTTATTTCTGCATGATAAGAATAATCTGCAAAATTCCAAGTAATTTTACATGACAAGAATAATCTTGATAACATATTATTCTACTTAACGTTATAGTCTCATAACGAACGTACATAAATATTACATATTATATCATAACTAACTACACGTTATCATATCATAAGATATAGTTAAGATTATATCATAATAAGATCATTATATCATATAAGATATAGTTAAGATTATATCATAATAAGATCATTATATCATATAAGATATAGTTAAGATTATATCATAATAAGATCATTATATCATATAAGATATAGTTATCATACCATAAAATATAGTTAAGATTATACCATAATAAGATCATTATATCATATAAGATATAGTTATCATACCATAAAATATAGTTAAGATTATATCATAATAAGATCATTATATCATATAAGATATAGTTATCATACCATAAAGTATAGTTCAGATTATATCATAATAAGATCATTATATCATATAAGATATAGTTATCATATCATAAGATATAGTTAAGATTATATCATAATAAGATCATTATATCATATAAGATATAGTTATCATATCATAAGATATAGTTCAGATTATATCATAATAAGATCATTATATCATATAAGATATAGTTATCATATCATAAGATATAGTTCAGATTATATCATAATAAGATCATTATATCATATAAGATATAGTTATCATATCATAAGATATAGTTAAGATTATATCATAATAAGATCATTATATCATATAAGATATAGTTATCATATCATAAGATATAGTTAAAATTATATCATAATAAGATCATTATATCATATAAGATATAGTTATCATACCATAAAGTATAGTTCAGATTATATCATAATAAGATCATTATATCATATAAGATATAGTTATCATATCATAAGATATAGTTAAGATTATATCATAATAAGATCATTATATCATATAAGATATAGTTATCATATCATAAGATATAGTTAAGATTATATCATAATAAGATCATTATATCATATAAGATATAGTTATCATACCATAAAGTATAGTTCAGATTATATCATAATAAGATCATTATATCATATAAGATATAGTTATCATATCATAAGATATAGTTAAGATTATATCATAATAAGATCATTATATCATATAAGATATAGTTATCATATCATAAGATATAGTTAAGATTATATCATAATAAGATCATTATATCATATAAGATATAGTTAAGATTATATCATAATAAGATCATTATATCATATAAGATATAGTTAAGATTATATCATAATAAGATCATTATATCATATAAGATATAGTTATCATACCATAAAGTATAGTTCAGATTATATCATAATAAGATCATTATATCATATAAGATATAGTTATCATATCATAAGATATAGTTAAGATTATATAATAATAAGATCATTATATCATATAAGATATAGTTATCATACCATAAAGTATAGTTAAGATTATATCATAATAAGATCATTATATCATATAAGATATAGTTATCATATCATAAGATATAGTTCAGATTATATCATAATAAGATCATTATATCATATAAGATATAGTTATCATATCATAAGATATAGTTCAGATTATATCATAATAAGATCATTATATCATATAAGATATAGTTATCATATCATAAGATATAGTTAAGATTATATCATAATAAGATCATTATATCATATAAGATATAGTTATCATACCATAAAGTATAGTTAAGATTATATCATAATAAGATCATTATATCATATAAGATATAGTTATCATATCATAAGATATAGTTCAGATTATATCATAATAAGATCATTATATCATATAAGATATAGTTATCATATCATAAGATATAGTTAAGATTATATCATAATAAGATCATTATATCATATAAGATATAGTTATCATATCATAAGATATAGTTAAGATTATATCATAATAAGATCATTATATCATATAAGATATAGTTATCATATCATAAGATATAGTTAAGATTATATCATAATAAGATCATTATATCATATAAGATATAGTTATCATATCATAAGATATAGTTAAGATTATATCATAATAAGATCATTATATCATATAAGATATAGTTATCATACCATAAAGTATAGTTAAGATTATATCATAATAAGATCATTATATCATATAAGATATAGTTATCATACCATAAAATATAGTTAAGATTATATCATAATAAGATCATTATATCATATAAGATATAGTTATCATACCATAAAATATAGTTAAGATTATATCATAATAAGATCATTATATCATATAAGATATAGTTATCATACCATAAAATATAGTTAAGATTATATCATAATAAGATCATTATATCATATAAGATATAGTTATCATACCATAAAATATAGTTAAGATTATATCATAATAAGATCATTATATCATATAAGATATAGTTATCATACCATAAAATATAGTTAAGATTATATCATAATAAGGTCATTATATCATAATAAGATCATTATATC
Source organism: Argiope bruennichi (assembly GCF_947563725.1). Taxonomy (NCBI): domain Eukaryota; kingdom Metazoa; phylum Arthropoda; class Arachnida; order Araneae; family Araneidae; genus Argiope; species Argiope bruennichi. The sequence continues at coordinate 19,337,084 of NC_079155.1, forward strand.
ATATAAGATATAGTTATCATACCATAAAATATAGTTAAGATTATATCATAATAAGGTCATTATATCATAATAAGATCATTATATCATATAAGATATAGTTATCATACCATAAAATATAGTTAAGATTATAATTATCATAAGATAACTACACGTCATCTTATGATAAGTCAAGATGCTACGTCTTTTACCATCAAAAAATATGCAATAAATTCCAAAATTAAATCGAAGCAGAGAATTATGAGCATGACCTGATTTCATTGATAGTTATAAATTTATTTTAATTTCCATATTTTTTAAAGGAAATTAAAAAATTAACATTTCTACGACTTTTAAGATTTGATGTTTGAGCATTGTTTGAGACACAAATAAAAAAATTATATTAAATCTTATTATTCAATTTGGGACACAAATGGAAAATTTACTAGAACTTATTACCTTTAGGGACCAGTTGGTTCATGTCGGGATTAATGGTTTGCTAAAAATTATATATATGGTTTCTAAAACAATACATATAAAATAATAATGTATAATACATAAAAATATATTTAATGGTTGATAAAATAATATATATAAAATTTTATTGGTTCCCCTAGCGAGATATTTTTAAATTTCAATATTTTAGAAGCCTTACTTCGCTCTGTTCGTCGTAAATCTAGCATTATACACAGGAAAGAGCAGTAGTTTAAAAATGAGTGACATTAAAAAATATTTCGCCCTCATTGATTCTGAAATTAAAACTTAATTATAAGTACAACGAAGTTCCAAAAATTTCATTCAAAACAAAACTTATTATGAAATCTATTCAACATGGAAAAATAATGCGATTCTTTATATCATAAAATGAACCAATAATAATAAAATAATAGAATATGTAGCAATGGTAAAAACGAATTTAATTTCAACTCAGTAATGGAAGAAATACATTATTGTTAAATTATTATTATTATTTTTTAATTTTATGACAAGAAAATTAGTATCCTTGTAATGATGATTTTTAAATTTTAAAATGAAGTCGAAACGTTTCTTGTATTGTAATAGTTCCGGTAGTTATGGTTAGAAAATGCCAATATTTCACTTACATTTTAATTGCTTAAAATTCTGATTAAAATTGCATTATTACTCCGAGGTTCGAGGTATATGTTCCCATCCATAAAAGTGTGTATACACACACACACACACACACACACACGCACACTTTTGAATTTCTAACTTTTAATGAATTCAAAGATTACTTCACGCTTTCTCTAAACACATACACACACACATTTAGACTTTTCAAATCGCAGTTTAAAATCTAAGAATCCTGCACATTATTGTAGAGAAGATAAACTGCATCTGGCGTTTGGTAATATTTTTTTTTTTGCCCCCTCATCGTATTTAAATTTTAAAATCATACTAATATTTGACCCAGTAATCCTGCAAGAAATTATAAAGTATTGACCAAAAGATTTCTTCAAACATCAAATTTACTACGGGTCCAACTGTATAAAAAAGAAATATTATTTCAGCGAAACAAAATTGTATTTTTACAAACCATGTTTATATTCAGCCATGAATTTTATATTAATAGTCACTTCGTCAAAGCATACTACTAATTACAATAACTTTCATATATTCCCTTTTTTAAGAAACGCAAATAATCATGTATTTTAGAAGATTCAAACCACCAATAACGCCTGACCTGGAAAAACTAAAAGCTGCTACAATGTATAATTTACCTAAGTGGTTTATTTATTTGAGAATTTAAATTTCAAATTATCTTCTATAAGAATTAAATGAAGAATATAAAAATATGAAGAAGAAAAATTCTATTTGCTTCCTCTAGAATAAAATAATAATAATAATAATAAAAGATAAAGAATGGAACACAAACTAGAAAGAAATAGTCTGTTGTTTGACATGAGAACAAAATCGTCTGCTAAATTTCATCTCACAATTGCAGGTTTAAATTCTAATACTACTAATAATAATAATAATAAAAAGAAGAAGAAGAAAGAAATGCACCAGAAGGGGTAAAATTCTATTCTTATGCTCTTGAATTAAAAAAAAAAAAGGATAAAACAAAGCAAAAAAACAAAAATAAAATCGCCTACAGTTGTAACAAAATAAAATCGTTTGGTAAAACTGCTATACAGTGCGAGTATTTTGAATCGTCTGTGACCCTGACGATTTCTCGGTATTAAGCATTGTTTTCATTGTGCATTTGGGAGGAAAATCAAAATACGAAGTATATAAATATTAGCCTTTTTTTCCCCCTCTTCTTCTGGCGACGTTTTACATTTTCTTCAACCTCCGCCCCAGAGGCAACATTTCGGGGTTACGAGGTCAAGCCGGAAACTAGAGCGACCTTTCAAGTTCTTAGAAAAGTCGCGATGGCAACATGTGGGAGTGTTTTTTCGAGAAGCGCTTGCAGTCGTTAGATATGACAGATTTCGGAATATAATGAGGTTTTCCTTTGCAGGAAAATGAGAGCGTAAATATACACATCAGAGAACTAGTGAGATGTTTTCGAGAATTCGTTAAGAACCATTAGAATAGGGGGGGGGGGATTTTTCAGAAAAGTCAGTGGGAACATATACTCTCAACTACAATTTACTCTTCTGGATAAGGACAGTCGGGACAGATGGGTGCCATTTTTTTGTTATATCTTCCTTTCTAGGAACAGAATGCTAACGAGAAAATATTCAAAAAGATTATATTTGCGACATGAGACTGACAAGATGTGTTAAGATAAATAGACTAGAATTAATTTAGGAATAATTTGTTCAGTACCGATGAAATGGAAAATATAAGCATTTCGAAATATGGCTTTCAATGCTCAAAATCACTTTGGAATAATTTTGAAATAGATTATAAGAATAATATTCTAAAATTTTAAGCCTCGAAATATAACATAATGATTGCGAAATATTGCATTGCATATTAAATTCAAAACTGTATTGTTTCATTTATTTATTTACTAATGGAAGAAGTTAGCTATTTAATATATTGTTGATAAAACTTCTAAAATCTTTCATATGCTTCTAGAGCAAACAAAATTTAAAAATCATCAAAAGTTATTAATGTTTTTAATGAATAATAGATAATTTAAATGAACGTTGTATATGGTAATTCGGGAAAAATCAAAATTAATATAAAGTAACAATAATATTTTTATTCAGTAAGAATGGCAACACCTAAGATAAAATAATCTTTCGTATACATTGAAATAAAGGTTTAATTAATTGAATAGTTGATTCTGTTCTTAATCTATCAAGAATCGTTCAGTAGCACTTTTTTACTATTTCATAGTATTTGTGAGAAAAATTTGAGGACAATTTATTCTAAAGTTTGGTTTTCATTAACGAATTGTTAAATAAATTTCAATCTTATTTATATGGAATATAATGAGGACATTCATTATACCAAACGTTTTTTTATATAACTTCTCACTTCGTTTTTTATATCAAACGATTTTTTTTAAAAAAAATAATAGCCGAAAATTAATACTTTTCTACAAGTTATTCATTTTTATGGAAATGCATGAAATTTAATTAAATATTGCGAAAGGTAACTTCTTGGAAAATAAATATAATGATTTAAAATATTTAGAATATATTCATTTAATAGGAATGGCTAATAAATGAATTATTTTGTCTTAATAATCTTTTCTTTGTCAAAATAATCTTTTCTTTAAATAAAAATATAGTTTTATGAAAAATTCCATAAATTTGATTTTAAAAGAAAAGCATTCCATAACAAGTACATAAATTGAAACTATTTACAGTTATTTTTAGTTTTAAGGATCGAATGTTATCGAATCGAACAGCAAACTCCAAAAGTTCTATTGTATCTTATTACTGTCGTTTACTAGTTAATTCTTTTCACTCGGAAAGGTAATCCTATGTATAATTATTCACCTAATATAAGGGCGTGCTTATTGCTCTGAAAAATAAGTATATAAAATTGTTTTAAATTCAATTTCCCGCAGCCTTAACCTACACGTTCTTACCATTTTAACAAACAAAAATTGAAACAAGAAAAATGAATAAAACATCAAAATGATGCGCGGTTTTGAATGGTGCATGAGAGGAGCCATCCGGGTGTAAAGGGTTAATATCTGCGAAGAGAGGGAAATCAGCCCCATCTGGTGGAACGGTAGATAATTTTGCTTTTGCTGTAATTTGAAAGCAAAATCAAATACCATAAGAATCAAAACAGAAGGAATTTTTTCGAATCAAAATTAAAATGCGAATATTTTTTTGTAACTTTCTAACAACAACAACAAAAACCATATATATTGTAATAAAACAATTCAAAATAACATAATGCAATTTAATAAAGAGAATTGCATTTTATTACATGTTCTGTGATAAAAACTAAGAAAAAATAAATAAATAGAAATGTATATTTATCGTTACTGAAGAAGGATTATTGCAATAAAAGCGACGCAATAATTGCTGCATTTTGAGTCATTTTCAATAAAAGTTCGAATTTTCAAAATGCTTTAAATAATTTTAATGTTGTCTGAAATTATAATACTAAAATTATTATCAAATGCCATTCAAAATAGAAATATAAGATCATATTTTACAGTTAAAACAAATAATTATGGCATTTTGAACCAAAATTCGATTTAAAAAACATCATTTTCTCATTAACTTTCATGTTCCCCGTTTTGAAGCAATGAATGACGTATTAAACACGCTTTTATGAGTGTACACTGAAGATACAAATTTAAAAACTATGAAAATAAATATTGTAGGCATGATCGTCTATCTTTTATTGAGTCGGCCTTTGAAATACTTGATTGAAAATATTTTTCAAGTTCTAACATATTTACACACAAAATTTAATAAGGAAGAAAATAATACTGAAAAGTTTATTTTTATAACGCAACCAGTTATAAAAATAATTATTTATAATACATCCAGTAAACAATAATATGAATTAATCTTGAAATTAGAGAAAATAATGATATTTATACCATACGTCACAAAAGAAATCTTAATATCTCAGTAATATAGATAATAAAAATGCGTATAAAATTTTGTGCTTTATTCACCTGACGTATAATTTCAGAGTTTAATTAGCTAAATTACTGCTCCATTTTGAAATTACATTAATGGCATTTTGAAATAGAGTTTCATTTCATCATGTAATAAATGACATGGAAGATGATTTGGCAGACTTTTAAGCAGCTTTACAGAAAGGATGTTTTACTCATAAACACAGACATAACGTTCATTAAGTACAAATACACAACAAATTCTTTTGGTGAAATAGTCTCAGTTAGCGAGTTTTCAATTTCGAAACCAAGACATTAAAGTCATGACATCGGACTTTAATAGTAGTCCGATAGTGAAAAATATCCAATTGTAACGATGTTGAAAACGATTCTGTTGTTAAAATCTGCATTTTAACAACTGAATAAAAATGGCTTTTACATTTTTATTATTTTCAAAGTCCTTGCTTAATCATTCTTTTCTACAGTATTTGTGTTAAATTCCACAAAGCTAATAAATTTTTATTCAAGTATCACAGCACCATTTAAATGTTTTAAAATGTTAAAGTTTGAAATTAAATACAATAAATTATATTTAATTGTGTTTTATGTAGAACAGTACTATATAATTGTTATCCACAAAAAATTTTGTTTCCTAAAATTTAAATATTAAAAAATAAAAAAAATTAAGCCATTTTTTGCCTAATAAAATTCCTAAGGAGTCTTTTAAATGCGCAAATTTTTCTGCAAAGTTTTTACGAGGCTGCTACTAATATACTGCACAAAACTTGCAATGGAATGCCTCATACTATTGATATTTAATTCATGATTATTTTTTATTATGAAACGCAAAACATTCTGCAAAAATGCGTTCATTTTGACTTTGAAACTTTTTAACAAAAATTACACGTCTTAGAGCTAATTTCATAGCAAGTTTCATGAAACATGTATTTCAGACAAGAAAACAAGACTGAAGAAAAAAAAAAAAAAAAGAAAAAAAAAAAACACCTTTTCATTCTTATTAGAAAAATTGTATGTGCAATTTTTGATATTTGTTTTGATTTCAAATTGTTTAGTTATATTAACGTCCCGTTTGAAGCAACACTAGGCTATATTGGGACGGACTTCGTAATTTTGAACCGCGGTCAGATGACGAGGACGACACCTGAGCTGCCATCCCCCTCTCCACACCACACCAGTGGGGGGACGTTTGGTCAGGACGGATTTAACGTGCAACAGATCCCCTTACACGACGGTTCTTCGGTAGAATCGGGTCTCGAACCTGAAACCCTCCGGTTCCGAAGCCGAGACCTTACCACCAGGCCACTACGGCCCTAATTGCAAATTAAATTTACTCCATTATGACATCACTTTTGAATACACTTAAAAATATATTTAATTCGAATACCTTTGTTTCATTTCCCATGCGAAATATACAAACAGAAATTATTTTAATCGCCACCCATATCTCTCGATTTAGACGATTTTCATAGTTCAAGTCTCCCTCCTGAAAATGTCCCTTCCTTAGAATTATGTCGGGAACCATCTTATCTTGATCCGCTAAATCAAAATCAATCAAATTTAATGTACCAATTTTATATTTAAATTGTAGGGTTTTTTTTAAAATCAAATTTTGGACAAAATCTGTAAGCGGAATATAAAATATGATAGCTTATAAACACAGGGAACTAAATGGATGAAATTAGTATATCGTTTTGCTACTAATACTGAACATTTGAATAAAATTTTGATTGATTGAATCCATTCATTTGTCTGTTTGAGAGAATTCAAAGCGTAGCAAATTAGATAAATTTTAGTATATTTCTCTACACTATAATTGCAGATTGAAGTCTAATTTTTGAACTAAATCAGCGAAATAGCAAACTGTTTACTTGTTCCAAAAAAAAAAAAAAAAAAAAAAAAAAAAACTGAAACCAAACTTGCAGATTTATTTCAAAATCCAACCATTTAATGGACCAATTCCAATTACTTTTTCTGCATTCCAGTGATGGAGTGCATGTTCAAATCTTAAAAAGTTTCTTTCTAAACCGATTGTTAACCCGGAAGTTCTCACCTTTTATACATAGCAACCTACTTTATTCCCGATGTGTTGAATTTTTTTTCAGAGACAAATAGCCCTTTCTTAACGAAATAAGGTACATTCTGTGAAGAAAAACTCAATTTATTATTAATTATAATAAATTTTTACACAAATGATAACGAAATTAATGCGCTACGAATTTAATGCGCACGCAAACTAAACAGGACGTTCATAACTAAGGTGGACGGTGTTCGATTTACAGTGTAGTGAATAGCTTATAAGCCAGTTAACAGCTACGCTACCCGAGCAATTGCTTTTGTATCGTGGTCATGTTACTGGGCTGCGAATTACAAGGTCCCAGGTTCTATCTTCGCTCATACCAATCCGCCACAACAGTATGGGAATGTAACTGTATGCGAAGTCAAAGACTGGTGCAACAAGCGATGCAACAGAACGAGTACAAAAAGCTGGTTCTTAATTTACATTACCCACATTTTGAATTTTATTTCTTGCCATTCGGCACTAGTCGCTCGTTTGCGTGTTGTGCTATTTTATTTCTCTGTTGATCTTCCAATAAAAATTCCGTCATGTTTCCTTTGATGGATATTTTAAGCCAATAACACATTTTCCCAAACTATGGAAAAATACATATTCATTCAAAATCTTCTCGCGACTCATTGTTTGGAAATCTATGTTTTAATCTAATAATCACTGTAAATACTCATCACCAAAACCATATATAAAAGGCTTATCTAATATTCCTTTAGTATTCAAGGAAGGACTTACTTTGTCAAAGGAGGGGAAAAAAATCCCATAATTAAGCATCTCACATTTGTAACGTTCATTGATGCCAAAAATATCATCATAATCATATGCTTCTTAAGAAAATCAATGTTTACCGAGAAACAGCTGAAGCGAGGATGAAATGGAGGTCAGGCTATTTCCATGTGGCACAAGGTCAAGTGCTCGAAAGAGGAAGCTTCAGATAAAACATTCATCATTAGCCTAATTTTACCGTCGATTTACTACCGAAATTGTTTTTTCCTTTCATAAATCTCATTTTTCGTTCTTTTCTTTAACTGTTAGTAAAAGTAGGCATGTAAACAACGTTTTTAGTCCTCACCAGTTAAAATTATTATGTTAGTTAAGAAAAAAAAAATTGGAGAGTACTTAATATTTAAACTTATTAATTTTAGATAAATTAAAATTATTCATTTGTATCGAGATCATGTTGCTTGCTATATGGACGAATGTAATGGATTGTATCTGTTGATTATTAAAAGATGATACCAAACAACATCACTGAACTGGAACGATTGATTAAAATTGATATCATTTTACATGAACTTTACAAGTTTTCAAGTAAAATAAGACTAGATGGAATTTCCATTTATCTAAATCATTTTTAGGGAAATTCCAATTAATTTTCAACTTATCCAATATTCAACTGAAACTTCAACTTATCCAATACTAACAAATGATAATGTATGAGCACATGTTGGTGCTCTACAGATCAGACCGTTTGATCAAGAAATACCAACTTTGGAATGTTAGAATTAATCCTCGAATTAGAATTTGGAGGTTAGAATTAGAACCTCGGTTAATCGAAACTTAAGCAAAATTTTAAAAAATAAATATATACTGCACATAACTTTTTTTTTTTGCCATTTTAAATGATATTGTTTTATACGTCGGATATTTTTCCTCATTTATAACAATTAAAAAAAAAATGATGTAATTTTCAAGTATAGTTTCCATTGTTGCGATGAAATACAGTTCTTTTTTTATCAAATAACTCTTAACCTTAGTATTATTAAGAGCTAAGGAAGAATGATTCTGCTTATTATCCATGCAGTTAGTTTACTTAAGACACAGAAAGTGAAATTACAGCAAAAGACATCTACATAGTCTAGTCACATCATTACGAAAACACCTCTCTAATAGCCTAAAAAGGGTCTTGCAGCCAAAACAGTGGTTAAGCAGCTGGGCATGGACTCTATGTGTGCTTGGAAAGTGGCGAGCCATCTATGACCATGAAAACAGCAGAGCATTACGTAAACCGTGAAGATTTCGAGATGGTAGGTCTTTGTCTTATGTATAGATCGAGATGTTCCCGTCTATTTTCACAGAGATTAAGATCTGGAGAATTTGGAGGCCAGTGTAATAACTGGGACTATATTTCAAACTCCACGAACCATGCATGGAGAAACCATTTGGACACATAGCATTATACTGTTGGAACAAGACATTATTCGCAGGATACATATTTACCATGTAAGGGTATACCCGATCGGCAAAGATGGATTAGAACGCGAAGCTATTGAAAGTACTTACCACTGGAATGTATGGATCTAAAGCATGCCCCAGACTATCAAATTACCTCCTTTTCTTGTTGACGTCCAACAATGGCTTCTGGATATGTTTTCTGACATCCCTCGGCGAAATTAAAATAATCCTCGGTTAGAAAACGAGGCTCATCTGAAAATAAAATCTTACAATGCACATTTGTCAACATGGTACTGAAATCAGACGTCTGCTGCGAAGGCCAATCACAATAATATAAGTAGCTGCCTTGGATAACTTTTTGGTGCAATGCTGATTCATTTAGCTTGTCAATGTATCGATCACTGTAAACCAAGTGATGCACAGTCATCATGAATGGCCTGTTGTGCTCCACAGTTTGCATGAATGGATTGCACACCCTCTTGATTCTTCCAGTTATTGTACACACTACTTTGTGAGCACTTCATGAAAGCTGTGGTTTCAGAATTGCTATTGCTACATGCTCTGAACAATAGGATCATACCTTTTTCAATGTCTGTAAAATTGTGCAACTTACCCATTACTGCAGCTATTGATATGCGAACACATACTCTGAAACCACAGCATTCCAACAAATAGGTTTCTTAATCTTACCTGTGATTAGCGACAACTGTGTTTACGTCAACCTGAATGGTGGTTATAATATTATGAATCCTCTGTGTATATAATTAGAAATAGATTACCAGACACTCAAGTTTTTATAGACACTATAATGCCATACGACTTGACTTCATTAGGAAGGTTCATGTATACAATACACAGAACAGATGTAAGGTTATTAAAATAATATAGCTTTGCTAAGATTTGATGCTTTAAAATGTTTTGTTGAGAGTATGATGCCGTGTCATAAATATCAAGTTATGTATAAGAAATTAGATTGAAATTAAATTCCATCAATATTCTCAGCAAATTGACTAATCGCCAAAGGAGATTATTCATAATTGTGTAATGCATCTCAAAAAACTATCACAACTTAAAATTACAGAATTATAACAAAATTACTTCAACTAGTAGCCAAAATAATTACAATGCAATCTTTTTAGTATGCTGTTTTCCCATAGCCTTAATTTGAGAATCAAAAGTTTCTTTACAACATTACACCTGTTTAACAATCATTACTCATAACCACAAAAGAACTGTGAGGATTGGGATGATTCCTCTACTTAAAATGTTCAGAGCTTCAAGAAAAGCCACAACAGCATTTTTAACATGGAACAAGAGTATATTTATTTATACAACAAAAATAAAAAGGTTAACAGAAGTTGAAGCATCTCACTCTCGAGTTCAGAAAGAAATATTAAGTGAGCATTTTTCAAATGCAACTTCAATTTAAAACGATTTAATTAGAATCCAAAATTAAAGCATTTCTTAGCAAACCCCAAGAGAGGGAGAAAGATCAAGAAGGGTCATTTCAATAAATAATCTAAAATATTGTAACTATCTAATGATAGCAATTAAATTTACAATAAGAAAAAATAAATGAAAATTTAGAGATAAAAAAATATACAAGGATACAGCAATAAAAGTGCTGGAATTAGTTTCTAATTAATATTATGCATTTCCAAAATAGAGATAATATATTAAAGTTCTTCTAAATAATGAATATATTATACATTCACAGCAAAGAAATTGCAAACCTTAATGAAATTTTATTTTTACTTTCGTCTCATTGACTTTCAAAGATATTGGGCTACTAAAATTCACACTTATTCTAACGGGGGGGGGGGGGGGGGGTATCCTGAGTATAAGTACATGGAAATAAATATATAGTGTACATTGAAGCGTAATAGATAATTTAAATCTGAGTTCATAATTGTACAAGAATCAAAAATATAAACTTCATGAATTCTTAATAATCATATATTCACAACTGCACTTGGAAACAATAACGATTGTATAATTCCCCATATTTTTGCATTAAATTTGAAAATCTAAATGGTAGCATTTTCTTGATTATTTATTTCTAAATTCAGAGAAGGTGGATGTCCACCAGTCAAAGATAAGTTCCTTGAAAAATAATCAAACAAATGATTTCAATTATTAAAAAACAAATAATAAGTAACCACTTGAAACTCTCTGAACTTAATACTCATAAATTGTCATATTTTTATTCAGAAAAGCATAAAATAAGAGTAATAAATTGCTGGAACTGCTATACAATATTTTTAAGATTAAAAAAATTTTAAACTATTAAATAATATGAAAATATATATCTAACCACTGATTTTTCCCCCCATCACATATATACGAGAAAATAAACACAAATTAAATTTTCCAAGTATTCAAATCTTTTTAAAAAAGTCCTTTTTTATTGATCACTTTTTGTTTCACATGAATAGAATATTACAAATTAAAAACAATTTTCTTGGTTATGCTCTTTTAGACCTGTATACCACTGATCATCCTGTGCATCTGCAAAGACAAAGAAAAATTAATTAGATGTAGAGAAAATATTTTACAAATGATTTATAACTATTTAAAAGGGAGAGGAGATGTTCAGGTAATACAACGAGAGATAGATTCAGGAATTTTGTATGAATTTTTATAAACACTGCACATTATGAGGCACCACTTTTAATAACTGGCCAATTCAATTTCACATTTATAACTCAATCATCATGTCAAGGATTTATCTTAGTCTAATTCTTTATTTTAGTCAAATTGTGAAAAAAAAATTAATTGACATTCTTGAAGTTTTGATCATTATTAATAATTAATGTTTCCTTACTTATAAATAAAAGCATCAAATTATTATGACAGACTACAAGGAAATATTAAATTTCAAGTAAATGTAACATTAAAAGTTATTATTTCACAGGACATATCTAATGGAATATAACAATAATTACAAGATTAATTATGATACTTTGGATTATCTCGTTGATCATCTTTGCCAAACCCGATATTACCCTGTGCCCCAACCCAAACCCCGTGCCAATTAACGTATTGCTTTTTATTATGATGGTGCCAAAGGATTGGTGCATTTTCATGAGCATTGACAGGTCGACGGGATAATCTCAAAGTACTTTAGTTAATATTATATCATAAACAAATAATTATAATAATTAACTTAACAATTAACTTATTAAATGGTTTTAATAATTAAACGTAACTGTACTACTTTATAATTCATAAATTTATATTTTTGAAAAATTTATAAATTTGACAACTTGAGTAATAACATTAACCAATTTGCCTGTGACCTTAGGCAGTTGCCTATTGGGAAATATACCTATGAATATGATATTGTAATACTTTACCTCATCAAATTTGTGAATTTGTCTAATGAAGAAGTCACCATAACGAATGGCTACTTTAGTGTCAGCAATATGGATCATATCCTGTAAAAACAAAGTTACATCAGAAATCACACAAAGAAATGGCAACTGATAAATGATCAGAATTGAGTGATTCCTCACAAACTCACCCATAATAATTTTCAAATAAATTAATATTAAAAAAAAACACTAAATAAAATTTTCAATCTCACCTTATCAATAAAGAAATCAACTTCAGAACCAGACTGAAATTCTCCTTCTAATCCACTGGTACCTTTAGTCCAGACCATATTTTTCATTTTATGCTAGAGAGAGAGAGAGAGAAAGAGAAAAAAAAAAGTAATTTATACAACAATGTAGGCAGCCACCAGTAAAATTATATTTTAATAATGTAAAAAAAAAAAAAAAAAAAATGCCTAAAATGAAAAGAATAGTACTCAGAAATATACCATTAGAGATTAATGCTTATGATATAATTTGAAACCATGCATTTGCAATTAATATGTCTTTTCTTGCCGATGTATGTAGTATTTAAATAGAATTAATCACTACACGCAGCATATCAACATTTAAAATACACTGAAAGTAACTGCTAGAACTGACCTGAATATCAAAAATTATTAAACATAGAGAATTTTGCATCAGAACTACTCTTAACCCTTTCATCATTCATCCGGCCATGCAAATCTTATCCTCACAGGCAGGTTTCTGTTTCAAAGGTGGGTGCAGGATACAAAACAAATTATCACCAAAGATGCATTTGCTTTACATCTTGCACTCATGGTTTGAAACAGAAACTGCTCTGTCAGGGTAAAATTTCCATGGCTGGATGGTTGGATAAGGTCAGTAGTGAAAGGGTTAAACTTTTCACCTTGCAATCTCCAACCCCTTTTAAGAAATTTCACATCTTTCTCCACATCTTCATTAGAGATCAAGATCTTTGTTTCAGAAATTATACATTGAATACATGACATTCAGTACACTGGTGAATAAAATAAATACAATTTGTATTCTTTTACATCTAGAAATTTTAGCAAACAAAGATAAAATTACCTTGAAGCAAAGCAGATAATTTACAACTAATTCTTCTTTCTAGGAAAAAATAAAATAAACAATATTATGTATTATGATATAAAATGCAAAGTTGCTCCAAAAAAGTAAAAAAGAAAGTATGTGAAATAGTTTACCATTTCCAAGAAGGTAGCTAGTTTAGCAATTGGCATTGTTGTGTAAAGTTTCAAGTAACTACAAAAGAAAAATGTAACGAATATAATAATTTTATTACTATCATTATCAAGTACATCATAGATTTGACATTTATATTCACAAAGGTTAATATAATAAGAAATAAAGGGAAAAAATTAAAAAAAGAATTGTCAAGAAAGAAAGGGAAAAAAACATAAAAGCAGGTACAGATAAAATAATCATTTAGAATGTAGTTCGTCATGTACAATTATATTAAAACATCAATGCACAAATAAACATAGAGGTCAAAAATAGAACTAAAATATATCCTATAACAAGTTAATCTGGACATTTTTACAGTTCATTTATTACATAATCCATTCACTAATACTCAACATTTAAAGATAACTTCAATTTAATGATAATTAACTTCAATTCCAGGTAATAACAGCAAAAATTAAAACTATGCCTTAGTTTAATTGCCCAAAGCAAGCATTTAAGAAAAAAAAACATCTTGACGTTAAAACTGTCAAAAACATGTAAGTGAAAGATTTGATGGAATAATAAAACTGGTAATAGTTCATTGTAATAAGCAAACACATTGTTTTAAATTGTTTTTAAATATTAATTAAAATGAAAGAAAAAATTAAAAAATAATATGTGTAATAATATGTTCTGGAGTAACAACTAAAAATTCAAACAATTATTAAAGTTTTAACTTTTTGAAAAAATTTTAGCAAGTACATACTACTTAAATACATGCATGGAGTTCTGTAACCAGTATGAAAACTATGTATGAAATTTGACAGATTTTGTGGGAAACATTGCATACAATATTTATCATTTGACTAAATTTACAGATAATATGGCAGTCCATAAGTAATACTTAAATAAAAAGTTTTTCACAAACCTGCGAATTGTTGGGAGCATTATCTGTTGTCGAACTTCATCCATAAAAACTTTCAATTGAGCAACAAATGGTTCCTGAAAGATTTAAAATAAACATTCTAGAAAAACAAGCTCATATTTTCAGAATAAATAGATTAATTTCAAATGAATAATAGAATTAATTCAATCAATAATAAATATTATTGTTGAATGAATATTCAATTATGTATTCAAATTATGTAATTCAAAATTAAAGCCACAGTTAACATTTATAAAAATGTTCAGATATATAATAATATAAAACATAGTTATAAACTAGATACATATTACTGTATTTTGTTTTAAAAATATATTCAATTTATTAAAAAAAATAATTATATACTAAAAAAAGATTCATCCCACTTAAAAAAAAAATTCAAGCCTGTTACAAATTTGGAAACTATTGAGGCAATATATTTTGTAGATTAGAAATTTAAATAAAAGAACAATAGTATAATAAATATCATATTTTTTGGATAAAAGCAAAAACATTTTTCTTGTAATGGAATAATAAACTATGCAATCATAAAACATTTAGTAGCATTTAAATAACAAATAATATTTAAATGCTTTAGTGCTACATTTTATTAAATAATTTGGGAAAATAATTAAAAATATTTTTAAAAATTAATGAAGCAGGAGAAGTAAAAGATTCATGGACCCTAGTGTTTTTAATCACAATTATTTAATATTCAAGAAGATCAAGGTAATATTTTTTACTTATCATGCATCAAATTTATCCATTTTATTCAAAATTACAAGATGAATCACTTGGCAAGCTATTTTATCATGGAAAAACAAATATCACATAGAAGTTTATTTCTTTGATAAAATTTCCCAAATGAATGCGATTTGAATTTCAGTGTTCTTACATAAATGACTATGATCTTCGACTTAAGTAATTATTTAGATAAAACATAACTATTAATATCATGCTTTAAAACTTGATATAACTAACTAAAAGAACATTTAAGTTCAAATGTCTTAGTTATTATTAATATTTTTTTTTTTCCTTAAAATAAAAACTTATTATAAAAAACTTATCAGCAAATAAAATCCAAAATTTTGAGAAGCTTTCACAATAAAAATATACAACTCACCCTATGAGAATTGGCATCCATATTTTGAATGTCATAGCTTGGTGGAACAGGTGACAAAAATTTAGGGCAAGCAAAAGAAAAGCAAGCTTCAAATTCAGATAAATCTCTACAAAAAATAAAGAAAAGATTAATTCGAACACAAATGTCATTAAAATAGGTATGGACATTATAAGAAAGCTATGACTTATGCACTTTTTGATACTTTCCTCCTCTTTTTTTTTTTTTTTTTTTTTAATAAAAACCCTTTTGTTAAAGTAGTAAGTGAATTTAAAAAGTAGATATATCCATATCTGTTTAAAAACTAAACAATACTATGTTCATAACAGACTTAAAGTGTAAAAAATTAAATTAAAATTTGCTTAATTTCAGAAGTCTATAATATATAAATACGTTTGCTATGATATAAGTTGTAAATAAATCCATTACAAAATATAGCACCAGCAGCTAAGATAAATTAAAAATTAAATACTATATGATTTTTTTTCCCCATTTAAATAAACTGTTAAGACAGAAAATATTTAAAAGATCTGCTACCAAAATATTCAGAAATGCCACCAAATAGACTCATATAAAAAAGAAATTAATCATTTTAAAATTAGAATTTTAACATGTAAATGATGTTCATATTATAAATATAGATTGATTAAATGAATATTTATAAACTTCATACAAATGATATACAAAATTCAAACTTAAGTGCACTAATTTGGATTTTATTAAATATTCAGACAAAATGCCCCCTCCCCGCAAGTTTCTAAAATTTCTTTTGGAATTACAAATATATATTAACTCATATTAAGAAAAAAAAAAGTATTATTTGCACTAGTGCTGAACAAACTGTTAAACAAAAAAACTCATAAATAAACTGACTCAGAATAAGTAAAGATAAAACTTTACACCTTAAATAGTAGCAGATTATATGAAATAAAAATAAATGGGAGAGCATTTCTGATTGCAGCTGAATTAAGTTCTAGCAATTTAAACCGAGAAATATTCACATACCCACGCTGCATGTTCAAAAGTTTTTCTCCGTAATTTTCCTTAATAGTTGACAATACACTCTCATCAATTCTCTGAGGATGCAATACAAGACAGATTGTCAACAAAGTGTACATCCGTTCAGTTTGTTTGTTCATCTGAAACAGAGCAGAAAAATTTAGAATTTAAAGTATCTCAACATTAAAAAACATCAAAACAGAAGAGAAAATATATATTATATGCAAATACAACAGTTTGGCAAAAAGTTAAATGATTTAAATAAAAAAGTGCTTATTATTTTACAACTATAGTAAAGGGTTTCTGAAGGTTTCTCATCCATTGATCTATTTTAGTTAGCATTCATGCAACTTTATTTTCAATTGCAAAATTTTTCTCTACTGACTTTAAATGAGATTTATGTTGGAATATAAATTAAATTTATTTCAATAATGAAATAAAATTATTATTATTTTTGTAAATGCTATGAAACATTTTTAATTAATTTTCTAATACCAATGCAGAATAACAAAATCAAATGTTATCAACTTTTGCAAACTTGTAAAGGTCAGATTGAGAAATGAAGTTCAAAGAACCATGTTCTATTCGGCAAGTAAGAATTCCATTTTGGAATTAACAGATTTCTATACAACTTTCATAAAAGTAAATTACTTAAGATAAAAATAATAAATGGATATAAAGCATTTCAAGATTTTATCTGGTATGTTTCTTATTTAATATATATTATTAAAATACATTTAAATTTTTTAAAACTTGCTGAATACTAATAAATTACATAAATAAGAAGTTTTAACACTACTGAGAATAAAGAAAGTTTTTGAAGTTAAAATTTAATATCAAAATTTTAAATATTTATTGACATTTGCTTAGATCAGCTGTAACAATGAATAGGATGAATTAAAGATTTCTTATACTCTCAAAGTACACATCTTTTCTAAATCTAAAATTTTAAACCTGTAGCAGTGACCTCCCTAAATTTTTCTCCCATACTTTCTAAAAAGATGAATTTCTGCTTGGACACTTTTTTTCTCAACTGATTCAAACAAAAATTTGAGATGGAACAACAACTACATTCACAAAATTACATACCAAATTTGATTTATTTAAATTATCAAATTTTTCAATTATCACATTTACATGCTTCTGAAACAACAACACGCTGAAAGGCATTCAACTCCTAGTTGAATTTGGCTCAAAATTTGACAGGTGTCTATATGACAAATGATAAATCTATAATTATATCCATTTAGCTCTCTTATATTCGAGCAGACAGACAGATTTCATCTGAAATAGATTTTGCTCAAAATTTACAAATTTGGTGTAAAGACCACACACCAAATTTAACCTATCAATAACTCAAAGAATCTTTGTTGCAGACAGAGAGACATTTTTCAAAAATGTGTTTTTCAAACTCAGGGAGGTCTAAAACTTTGAGGTTTGCAAAATCTCAAGATCAAATTTTTTGACGAAAACAATACTTTCCCTATGCTTCATATACAAGAAAATATATTTAAAAAAAATATTAACTGCAAATTTTATTGTATAAATATATAATTAAAATTCTAACTTAATTTTTATACTTTTCACATTGAAGCAATCATTTAAGCATTGTTTGCTAAACGCAAATCAAGAAATTTAAAAATAATTACCTGATCTGCTTGATATGTCTTTTGTTGGAAAAGATTTCTTTGTGTCCTTTGAATGTAGAGAAGAATGTTGGAGAAGGATCGAATAGCATCTGAATAACGCCTCATCATGAGGTACGAAAAGCCAACATAATAGTATGTGGTTATTTGGCAAGCAGGAACACGGGAATACAAGCTCTGAAAAAATTGAAACCATAAGAAACTTCACAGAAGGATTAAGATTAGAAAGGATATTGTCAATGTAAAAATTTAACATTTTAATAACAAAATAAATAAATCTGACAGAACAGCAAAGTACATAAGCTAAAGAAAAAAAGCTAAGCATCTAATAAAATTCTCATAATTAAAACAATCACTATATTTTCTAATTCCTCTATTTAATAGTAAGTTATGCATAAAAGGTACATTAAAAAAAAATGTTACATTGAAATAAAATACTTAACAAAAATATGGCAGATATCTTAAAACACTATAAGAACTAATTACACAGGTCTTGTTGGGTGGGGGTGGGACTTTTGAAGTAAAAAATAAAGGATAATAGAAGCACTTATAACTTTCGACACCTACTCAACTAAGATACCTGATATATCTAAGATATAAATGCAATTTATATAGATTTATGTAAAAGAAGTTTAAATGAAATGTCAAAATTTTGCATCGCAAATTTGATTTTAAATATGCAGTCACTTTGTAAAAAAATTCTTATATGATAGAATTAAATGGATTTCATTCTTAGAATCAGCAATTTTTTTTTTTTTTTTTTTTTTTTTTTGCAGGCCTGAGTTATTAAACTTGCACATCAAGGAACTTTTTAAATGAAAATTTATGCACAAGAAGTTTATCCCCAAATAAAGTTGATATAAATAAAAACCAAATTGAATAATTTAAGTTATAAATTCTAAAATAACTTAAAAAATGAGCAAGTTTTAAAAGCCCTAAAATTAACTGCTTAGCTAAAAAAAGACTAACTTTTTATTCTATAAATTATATATTCTGGTATAAACAAACATTTTTACTACTAAGCGAACTTTCATTTCTCTATATTAGACATTTTTTATAGAATACAACAATTTCTAAACAAATTATTTTAGCAATACAATATGATTTATTAAAACAACTCTAAAATATCTAGTAAATATAAATTTTAAATAAAAAAAACATTTTTTAAAGAAAAATAAATTGCTAATTATGAACATCATACATCAATATATGAATTACAATGAAATAAATAAATTACTTTTTTGTTCAATTCTATGTTCTCTAAGACTTTAATAGCTTGGTAGTAGTCGCCCAACAGAGAATGTAAACGAAGGAGTCCAACCAAACTGAAATAACCTAACATTTTATACAATGGATGACGTCCAAATTCTCCAGCAACACTGTCAGGATCGCCTGTTAAAATAATAGCACTATTATTTTTTTACACTCAAATTACATAATAACAAAAGTTCACTTGTAGAAAAATCATATCTAAGAATATCAGACACCAAGGTTTTAATAATGATGAAGTTTAAATAAAATTCATATAAATGAAACTTTTAAGATTATAAATATGTCTTTATTAAAAGATAAGAGGTAGGTTAATAGGAATTTTCTAAATTTATAGCAGCAAAAAATACACTTACCTCCATTAGTGTAGACCTCAAGCTGTCTATTGATGTTTGATTTATCCACAAGTGAATGAAGAACATTTAATACACTATGTACATTCCAAACCTACAATTGAATAAATAATGCAAAAATAAGTAAATAAATTTCAAAATAGAATTTACAAGGACTGGGATTTTAAAACTTGTCATTGAACAGCAATCAAATATTTAAGCAATATCTGTAACATATATTGAGAAAGAATATGAAATTTTTTAGAATTTCGAATTACAAAATATAATTTAATATTTAAACTGTCAATGAAGGAAATTAAAAGTTCCTTAAAGAATTATGCTTCACAGAAATTATATAAATTCAAATAATAAAAATGAATGCAACAGCAAAAAAGTAATATTAAATGAAATCTAAAAGAAACATGCTGAGTGTTAAAATAATCTTTTAAATAATTAGAAGAAAAATGATTTGTATGTACTTTTCCTTACAATTTACGTAAAGGCAAATATTTCTACTTGAAATCATACAAAGAGTATAATATTTCTTTGAATACTGATTCAAACTAGGAATCATGGGAAGGCACAGGAATACATTTCTTCTCTTTTTCTCTATATGTGTATATATAAACTTTTTTCCTGAGATTATTTCAAAATATCCATTAATTTTTTAAAAAAATATTTCTAAATAAATAATTATAATTTCCTAATACAATAGATTTTGCATCTATGGCTTTGACATCTAAAGTATTTAACTCCACTCTGTTTAGAACTAGAATGAGGCATATTTTTCTTCCCCGGACTACATTTCTAAAGATTTAAATTACAAAAAATATGTGACCATTTTTATAATGCTTCATTAATTACAAAATGTTAAACATAAGAGAATAATTATTCCACATTTTCGCAATAAGTATTGTAAAATTACAAATCTTATTTCATCAATATTCATTAAACTTACTATACACAAAACATAAATTATTTACCTTAGGATGCTGGCGAAGTTGTTCAATTTCGTCAGTACTTCGCTTATTGAGCATACTTTGATAGTGACTGAAATTTTGGAACTGGAATAAAAATAAAACTTCTTAATGTTAATAATTTTCATTACATTTCAAATAATCGTTAAAAAAATATATGTAATTCATTAGATGTGAATGGAACTTAAAATGCATGCAACTTTAAAAGAAATTGGACAATTAATTTTAAAACAAAACAAAAAATCTATTGATGCATCAAATTTATATAACAAAAAAATCATTATCTAAAATCTAATGTTTTAACTAATAGAAGGAAAAAAATCAATCACGCAGACTGATTTCAAATATCTATAGAATAAACACAAAATGTAAGAATTGTAGGTAATTCACTTTTCATACATTTTATGAATTATGAAAGAATAAAAAAAAGCTGACATTTCAATTAAATCAATTGTCCTTTCAAATTAATAAAAAAATTATTTACAGATAAGTCACAATGTAAACAAATCATTTTGTTTGAAATACAAAGGAATTTTTTAATTTTATGGGTAAATGCTTCAAATAGCCAAGAAAATTCCTTTTTTGTAATATTCTTTTAAAAATGTCAAGGCCAAGGCCCCTAAAAATATATTTACAAAGATATACAGATCATTGTCAAAATATGTTATGGTAAAAAAAAAAAAAGAGTTAATATTTAAGGAAAGTTTATTAATTTCAACAATAATATAATATAATAAATATTAATAAGTACATTCTAGACCAATATTTTGAAATGTCTAGAAACAGAGGTTGACAGCTTAATAAAATTTTAATTAAATTAATAAATAAAAAAATATTAACACTTACAAAGTAAAAAATAAATGCTTTTAATCTCTAATTAAATTTTCAGCTGCATAATGGAAGATAGTAAAATCTTATGCTATTCATGGGAAAAATCTTATGCTATTATGTGGTTCATGGGGACATTAAAAGTATAATTATAATATTTATAAACAAACAGCTATTTTCAATTTAAAATAATATGCTTACTTGATATATGAATTCATCAATAATTTCCCATAACCATTGGTTAGGCAATTCCAACTGAACAGGTTCGCTAGCACCTGTCAATGTCAAAATCAAGAATGAAATAAAGTTCACAATTACAACAAGAATTAAAAAAGAAAATTAATATCTCAAAATCTAAAATTTCCAATAAGAATTCATTAACTGAAATCAAAAACACTATCCGATACTTACTCAGTATGAGATTAAACAGACAACAATAATTATAGTATGATTCAAATCTCTCTGCTATGCTAGGGCCTCCCTAAAACATACAGAATAAATATATTCCTTCATGAAATGATATAGAAACATAACATTACTTTAGATGACATATTCAATACCTACACTGACTCTAGCATACAAATGTCTGTAATATAATTCTTTGTAAAGAATGTCAAATTTTTCATCTGAAATTAATAAAGAAAATTATTTGTAAACTCCTATATTATTAACAAAAATTTCAAAATGAAATGAAAACTGAAAACACATTAAAGCAAAACATACCATCACCCACAATAGCTGCTACATCTTTGGCTAGAGGCCATGGAGTTGACTTGTAAAATCTTTCTGTTAACTTTACATAACTATAAACAAAATAATTTAGATTTGGTATTATTTGTCTTTAAAGAAAATTAAAATGCTTTATAAACACCTAATTTTAATTAGATAAAATAAAACATTACTTAAACCATCAACACACTATAAAATAACTTTTGTTTAAATACATATGACATAAAAACTGACACAAAAAATTCTAGAAACACATGCGATTTTCTTGTTTGTAATAATATTAAATTTTAAGAGCAGATTACAAAAATGTTAAAATACTCACGCAAAATTTCATGGATACATTAGTACAAATTCTATAAGATAAACATATTTTGTCTCAGTGATTTGGTAATTTTTTGATGCTTTGGTGTTTCAAAATTCCTACTCTTTTCTAGAAGACTTAAATCTTCTGAGAAACTATACAAGTCTCACTGCAACTGTTGATGGGTAAGTTGTTGTTGTACTTTCATTAGGAGTGTATCAGTGCCAAAAAAATCATTAACATTTTGAATGAAAAGAAATTGCTGACTTTGATCGAGAATTTGATTCAGATTTGTGGGAACAATTTTGAAATGCTCATGCTCTGATCATTTTCTTTTTATCAATTATAAATATTTGTAAATAACAACTGCAAGCAAATTCCTGCTTGTGTCATTTTAATTAATACCCATATAATCCATGAACTCACTTATACCATAATGCACGTGATAAAAACAGAATAAGAGATAAAAATAAACACTATTCATACATCGTTAATGCAATTAATTGTATGCCACTATTTTAAAAATAAGTGCTATTTGAGTACAGATGATATGAATAATACAAAGATGAGTAACTGGTTCACTGGATGGTTGATTACACTCTTCTAATTAAAATATTAAAGTAACTCAAATCACAAAATTAAATAAAAATAAAATGGCATACATATTTTTATTAAAAGGATATAGTAATAAAAAATGAAATATAAACTATAAAAGCATTAACAAATTCTCAACTGGAAACACTTGAATATGTTATCTAATTATTGCTAATTTAAAAATTAACACTATAAGGAACATTAAATAAGATTTTGAATGATCAAATAAATTTTTTCCAGTATACCTTAAACTGCCAGGTAATGAGGAGGAAAGAAATTACACATTTCATATCAGAAAATTAATATCCTGACATATATCTTAACTGTAGTGACAATAACGATAAATAACCAATTATTCTTATAAGTATGCTTGATAATATGACACAATATGTCAACTTAAAAAATATTGTGAAAAGCAATAAATTTATATATTTAACAGATTTATATATTGAAAACTAGGAACCAAATAAGTATTGCATTCCTAGGGGATTGCTGAATACTTATATTTCATTATCAATTTACATTTGTATGGTGGGGGAAAAACTATGCTTACGATTTAAAAACTAATTAGTAGCATATATAATTTATAACATAATGGAAAGGAGTTTAAAAATTCTTATACCTGGTCTCATACATGCTTTGAAGTTCATAAACATTTCCTTCACTTATTGCCTTAGCTAAGTACAGCAAAAAATTCCGCACTACTTCAGGAATTTTGTAAGTTTCTGCTACTTGTCTTTCATAATCCATATCTAAAAAGCATCAAATATAAAGTTATCATAATGTTTTTAAAGCCAAAAATTAAATTAATAAAAATAATTAATGTCACCAATAATAACTACAAAGAAATACATATAGTTTTTTTAAATGAATTTTGTTGATTAAATTAATGCACTGATTTGAAGACACATAATGGTTGATTCTGGAAGAAACTTATAATTTTAAATAGAGTTAAATACAGTTCTATCAGATAAAGACACAACAAAAATGACATCTTATCTGACTTACTTGTCAACATTTAAGTAACAGCATATAATTATATTTAAACTACAAGAAAAGATATAATGCCAAATAGGATGAAGATTAATATGATATTTTTCAAAGATCAAATCTGAACAAAGTGTAGATTTGAAGACACTGAAAATATATATGGGATGAAGTACACTACTATTTCTTTTTCTCCTTCCTATTCTATACAAAGATGATGAATGTAGGATATAACTTTTATGAAAGGAATTTTATGCTAATAAGATTGCCATCTGATTTTATGTTAAAAGAAGATTAATATTAATATGATGTGGTATAAACTTTATAATGAGTAGTGTTTTCTACAAACAACACATTTTAAGTATGCATTTCTGACGATTCTTATTTGCTTCAGCATAAAATTCATGCAATAGCTCGCAACTTTTTAATTTTATTTTTATCAATTAATTGGAACTATAGAGTTATATATTAAAATAAATTATTAATTGGAATATGTTATATTTTGTATAGAATTGAAATCTATTAAAAAGGAATAAACTTCTTATTAATGCACGATTTTGTTTTTTAGTGAATAGTTAATTTCCTAAAAGGTTACTGTGAGTCAGTAAAGCATTTCAATAAATTTAAGAAATATAATCTATAATGTTGTTTTTGTCTTCTCTCATTCATTTCATAAAATGTAAAACTCAATTCTTATTAATATTTGTTTTTATTCAATAATTTGCATTTAGCAATAATTCATGCAACTCTTCTTGCAAAAGTATCATCTTTTGTCTTTTAGAATAATCAATCACTATCTCACTTGGAATAAGTAATGTCAGTTAAACAATAAACAAATTATAGAAAAGAAACAGAAAGAATTTCACAAAACTTTGGAATCCAAATAGCCATTATATAAAATATAAAAAGCTACCTTGATTAACAAATTATATTATATATATATATATATATATATATATATTTATTCAGGAATATATAATTTATACAATATTGCAGAAAATCTCTTCAATTATATTTTACTTGTTGAGCTTAAAAATAAATCACTAATTAGAAAATAATATTAAAATATACTTACCAGGAATTAAAAGATCTGATATTTATTAAAAAACACATATTAGTATTTTATCATTGATAAACAAAATTGCATCATTATAACAGAAGAATACACAAAAATTATAACTCATTAGAGAGTAAATTGGGTTTGAAGACATGTATAAATCAATAAATTTAATACAACTTTAAAATATAAAAAAACTCATAAATATGATTTTTTATATTTGCACTCAGTTTCAGATGTCAAATAAAAATATTTAATTATTTCTACAAGAATGAAATAGTCAGTTTAAAAGCTAAATTGTAATTCGATAAGGAGTTATAATAAACTGACAAATATTCCTTCAGTTAATTTCAAACTTGCATCCATTAAATATTGCAAGCATACAAATTTACTCGCATATAAATTAAATTTTCACACAAATACATTGCTGATGATAAATCAACAGCATAAAATTCTACAATCGAGTGATCTTCCAAAGTTTGTAACAAGTCCTAAAATATTTTTATGATACTAGAAAGAAATTAAACTCTTATTTTCAACTATCTGTATTTACAACATAAATGAACCAAATTTTATATTTAATTATTAACATTTTAAAATTGAAACATATTAAATTATTAACTTACTAAGCAATTTATTTACTTTGTTATTTACAAATGTCAATACATTGTTTTTTTACAATTGTGACAGAATGTAATTGCATTCTAAATGGGAATCAGATAAATCAAAACATTTATATACAATTATATGAAAAAAAAAAAAAATGTTTAAATGAAGAAGTTTAACAGAGGCATTCAAGCTCTTTTTTTTCTCCTTGAGATGGAAACATCTACCACATAATACAGAAATCAAAATTACAAGGATTTGAATTGTAATCACACGGTAAGGAAGATGATTGTATGAGTATATCACGCTCAAAACTGTATTACCACAATAGCATGAATATATTCATAAAGGATTTTCAAGGGAAATAGCTCTGAATATTAACCCCTTACCTCCGAGGATAACTTGTGAGATTCGGTCCCTAGTGCCACATATATAGTTGCAAGACATATATATATATATGCCAGGGGCAGTTGACACATTGACTTAGGGAGACGTATATATACGCCCGTGGCAGGCAAGGGGTTAAGTCCCAACTCTTGTTAACCACATAGTAATTAGGGCAAAAATACGAAGAATTTTTGAAAATTTTGTCTTGCATACAAGAAAAGAGTACTTATATTTCTATTAAAATATTTATGCATTATAGGTAATATTAGTTATGAACACCATATTTTCCCAAATTTGCTCCACTCAGCTTAACAGGGGAAAATAATAAACAAGTGCCCCATTATTATATTGCATCTCATGTGAAAAATAAAGCTTTATAATATATTAAAATTTAAATTTGTTTCTATTTTTCTAATAATACATGAACAAATGAATCAAATTATATTTTTTAAACAGGCACAATAACAAATATATCTATAGAAATTAGCATAAAATAATCTCAATCTATAAAATAAGGATTCATTTTTTTTCCTTACCTCCAATCATCTCCATGTCATGGCCTCCATGATAGCCATAGGCATCATACTAAAACAAAATGTATTAGAATTAATAAATATGCTAACATTAGCGTCAAACGTTTTAAAAGAAATACAGACGAACTCTAAAAAATATTCAGTAAATTTCAACACATTTACTAAAAAAATTTACAACTGAAGAATTAACAATTAATTAATAAAGCAATGTTTATATACTGCATAGGAAAATTATTTTTAAAAATGGTAACTCAGACAAACCTTTACCTCGTCATATTCTTCGCCGTATTCCATCTTGATTTGCTCTTTTCTGACAACTTCAAGGAATTGTTATATATTTATTTAAATAATTTTAACTCAAAAACGTGTAAATAAAAATTTACAGGAATACGGCTTTCCACAGACGTGGTTACAGTTATATGATACACGGTTCCAGTTACACGATACACTCCAAAACAATGAAATTGATTGAGACACAGTGGAAGTACCTGAATTTATTTTGACTTTAATTAATTCATTTTAAATATACAATTCAACGATATGTTCATTTTTAATGTGCAACGTCCGATTTTATTTTTATATAGATTTGATATACTTATTTCTGTTGATATACTTATTTCTGTTGGTATCATGCTTCAAATTATGTTATTAGCTCTAGAGTTAATGCGAACAGTTATTTTGGAATAGCGAGGGCAAAGAAACTAAAAAATCGATTATATAGTTATTTAAATAAATTGACAAATTCTGTTTCTTTTCATGATTATCAACTTCTTAGTGCCCACAAAATTTGATTTTAATTTTCAGTTCAATTTATATGTGCGATAATATAAATTGTACATATATGTATCCAATTAAAATTTTTGTAAAGTATTATAGCGTAAAGTATACAATTATTTAAATTATCGGGTTTTTTCCTTCTCCTTTACCACGTATTTTATGTCGTTTCTATTCTAAACTTAGTTCAGTTTCAGCGTAGCACATGCCTCGACTAATTGTATTTACAAAATCATCATTTCCATCAAGAGAGAATTTTCATTATTCTTTTAAAGGGAATTAGCTTATTGGGACGGAAATTATTCAATTTTCTAAGTTTTGAAAATGAAAAACATTTTCAGTTTCAGGAAAAATTATTCATACTTCTATGAAATCATTAATTGTTTCGTAGTTAAATCAAAAAGTGAAATTAACTGGTCAAATGATATTATATTTAAGCTTTATTGATTCTGAAGGTAAATAATGATAAATTTTGCGATAAAATTGTGATTAAATACAAAATTATTGTGATTAAATTAATACTGATCTGATTTATTATCCAAAGACATCAAAACATCCAACTGTGTATTAAAAAAATATTTCTTTGTTGACAATATTATAATTTTACTGCAATTATATTTGTTCCTTTTATTACTGGAAAAAATTATTTCAGACTGTTTGTACATTTTATTGGCCTGCTTAATCTAACTGGACATGAATTGATTTATTATTCATTATTATTGCTCAGTGTTATAATTGAATAGAATATTACAAGATCTTTGAACTTTTAAATAAAAGCTTTGAACTATTCGTCAATCTTCCTGATTATGATTTAAAATGTATATTATACTAATGCACTAAAAGGTACTCAAAATATTCTTGAAAATCAATGCATATAAATGATAGTTTCTTTGCAAGAAGCAATGTTATAGTGTTGAGATGGTTGCCAATGAAAAACAAGTTATAAGAATAAACAGATTATATAATTGAGTGGTGATTATTTGTAATGGGGTAGCCCTTTTAAAATTATGGAATTTCTGAATTGAATCTGAATTAATGATACTTACACATATTCAAAATTTAATTACAAAGCTGAAGTTTAATAAGCTTCTGAACTATTTCAAAAATCAACTTTAGTCCTGTAGATTTAAGTATGTAACTGAAAAATCACTACATCATTATAAACAGAAAATGCATATCAATATATATTTCAATAATTTTATTTTAAACTTGAACAATGCACCCAAATATAATCTATTGATGTTCTGTGTAATTCTAAATGCCTATGATAATGGTTTAATATGGCGATTTCCAGATTCTTGGTAAAACAATTATCAAATAGATTGGATTTTGTAACATTTAATATGATACCAGATATCAATAATATTTGTAATATATATTCATATGATTCTTTAAATAGGTAATATAATTAATTTAATGAAATGATGTAACTAATATTATTATTGAGTGAAAATCTTTTTACATATAGTGCTTAATTAGAAGTAAATGTATTTATAGAAATACTTAAGGTGGAATTATGCGCTGAAATATTATGATTCAGTATTAATCAGATTAAGTTCTAGTCTTTACATATTTTCTCTCTATTTGTTCCTTTTCTTTCATATTTTTGGAAAATTTTTACTTGTGTAAGTGACCTTGCATAATTTGTAATTTGCTTAAGTTCACAATATTAATTTGATGTCTGAAAAATTTAAGAGGGTAACACATTACATATTCTTTATATATAAGTTAATTGTATAAAACTTTTACAGCTGCATAAAGGAATTGTTTTTCAATTCTTGTATTATATACAAACGGGTCCAGTTGAAAATATTTCACATATCAATTACTTAATCTAATTATATACGACTCAATTTGATGGAGCTTGTGGTCAGCAATGGATTTCCCATTAGGCAGTTGCTCAGGACTGCATGCAGTTTGATTAAAAAAACTAGACATTTAGTTGCCAAATAAATAAGTTTGTAAAAATACAAATTCTTTGCATTATAAAATATTATGATAATATTAATGTTATAAAATATTAAGATAATATAAAACATGATATTAAAACTATATTAATGTTTCATCATGTGTCATTAATCAGATTGTTGTATGTTTTATTGCATTCACTTAGTTATTAACTGAATATCTGCTTTTAATATTGTGTACAGATGTGAATGTTTGATTATCTGGAGTCATTATGGATAAATAAAAGAAAATACATATTTACAAATTCAATAAAATAAAAAAAAAATATTAACCAAAAATAAATCATTAACATGCTGACATATGAAATTTAATTGATCATCTCATTAAAAGAGGGGCATCATATGCATTGTACATCGATGTAAAGTGCTTAAATTCCTTTTTGCTTGTAAAACTGCACATTTATGATATTAGGCTAATGTAAGAAAATTGGAGCATCATATATATAATATTTTTTAAATATTTTACAAGTAAAAAAAAAATAGCTCAAAAATTATAAATAAAATACAGAGAAAATACATCTATGGCCTTTTATGTATGTTAGGCTTGTGATAGAAAAAAAAAAATGTGTAAAATGATTGAAATAAACATAACAGTAATGGAAATGCCTCGCAAAATTCCATGTTCAATTGTATGCAGATATATGTGCCTGTGTTTAATTTAATGGGAATTAGAATAACACTATTGCCATTCCTAATATTTGAAATTTTTAAAACTAGATTTTTTAATAAGAAGGGTAAAAAAGTTATAATCAATTTATAAAGAAAAAAAATGCAGTAGACACAATACCATTACTTTTAATAGTTGTAAGATGTCTGCTCATTGTAATGCTTTGCAAATTTATGAGCCATAACTTAATACAAATAAAATTAACTTTCTAGGCTTATGAAATATACAATTATATATATCTATCTATCTATCTTACAACTATTTATACTTATAACTATATATATATATACATATGAAATACTAACATCATACGAGGAAAAACAGCTGTTTCATAAGCTTAAGTATGAAGTTAGTTAAAATGTCTAACAAATTTCAAATTCCTTACATTAATGCTTTATTCATTTTAAAAAATTGGTAATAAACAAATTATAAAATGAAAATATTGTTCATGGTAGACAAAAACATTACATTATGCTTATTCAATTAAGATTTTGTAATTAAAATAAAAAGAAAGAAAATGTTCTGTTAAGTACATATTTTTTTGAAGTCACAGTGTCAATAAGTTAAAAATTGAAATCATCTTCCATAATTTACGAGAAAAAGAAGTGTGAAGCATTGACCTAAGTTTTGAATATTTGAATTTTTTATTTTCTTCATATAAGTTATATTTTTAGTTTCACTACTTTTGGATAAATTGTTTTAATATCTCTTCACTATGATAGTTTATGCTGTTCTTTCAATAACTGAAACACATCCATTATTCATATTTGATTCCTTTGTGACACAAGTTTATACAAGCACTTCTTTGCCTTCTGAAGTGTCAGGACTTGTTTCTTGTTGAATGGAATCACTTGGCATTAATTGATTTTCCCCTTCTAGAATATTACTACTCTCATCTTTCACAGGAAGAGCTTGAAATGATTTGATCTGCAATGCATCAGCTAGATTATCTGCAAGATAAATAATGCTTCGAAGCTTGGCTTTTTCATTTTCAAAGGAAATTTCTGCAATACGCCTTCTGAACTCGTGCATTAATTCGATGGCTTTTTCCTTTTCTTCTATTTCAAATAAAAGCAAGGCAAAATTTAATGGAATTGTGGGATCAACTTGATCTAACTTCATAGCTTGATCATATGCCTGACATGCATTTTTCACATCTTGAAGATATTTCAAGGCAATTGCCAGAAGCATGAATAATTGCCCACTGTGTGAGTTAAGATTCATGGCAGCACTTAAAAAGTGAAATGCAGAAGCATATTGTTGCATTGTTAGATGAACTAATCCCAGATTTTGTAAGACTTGCCAACTAAATGGCGCAAGATATGTGGCCCTTTTCAAACAGCTTATGGCAGCTACATATTTCTTTTTACCAAAGAAACACATTCCGATATTATTCCATAAAGCAGGACTTTCAGGAATTTTTGCAACAGCTATTCGATATTTAGACAGAGCAACTTCAAAATCACTATGATTTTGGATTATGCTCCCAGCAGCTAAAATAGCTGGTATACAAGCAGCATCAAATGCCATGGCTGTTCCAAGTTTCTCAAAAGCTTTTTGAAACATTCCACACTGTAAATAAAGTAGTCCTAATTTTGATGCCAATTCTGGATTTTCTGGAGAATGCTCCACTGCCTTGCGATAAGTTGAAATGGCAGCTTTGATATCGCCTTCCATCACATGCAGTTGTCCTAGTGCTATAAAAGTTTCATCTTGTGGCCTGATTTGCAAGGCTTGTCTGAAGCATTCAAATGCTTGTTTATGATTTTGAAGATGCATGTAGCAAACACCAAGATTATGGCATAACTCCCAATCTTTACTGTTCATTCTAGCAGCTTCCTCGTACACATCAATAGCATTCTTATGCCTTCCAAGTAAGAAAAGTGAGCGTGCAACTTGTTTAAGGTTTTCTGCAGAAGTATTCAAAATAGAACAAGTTTGAAATAGTTCTAAAGATTCCTGTATTCTACCTTCATGCCGAAGAATCAGTGCCTGTACATAAAGAGCATATTCACACATTCCTTGGGTTTCGTCTAACTGTTCCTTGATTATCATTTTACAAGTGTCGTATTCTTTACGAGTAAAATGTAAATGAATTAACCAATTGCGTCTTTCTAAAGTTGGAAGCTCAGGAGGCTTACGAACCACACTTTTCTTGCTTTCTTTCGTTTGTTTAGTTGATTCAACCACCAATTTTGGAACAGTTTCTTCTGGTGGGGCAGTTGGTTGCTTATTTGCTCCATTCTCTGGATGTTTATTTTCTGATTCTGTATCCTCCATAAATGTAATTCAGATAAACGTTTATTATGATGAACTAATAAAGTGGCTTCTGTTTAGAAAGATTTTCTTAGTTGTATTGCGGAAGATAAACAAAACAAGCCCATGCCTATCTGCATGCACCGTTACCATGGAAACGCGACAACAGAAATCTGATACTCATACCGCATCTGCAGTTTGATATCCAAAAAAATACTTCAGTCAACTATTGAGATATAATAAGGGGTTGACTGAATTAATTTACTGAAGTTTAAAAAAGATTTGTCATTCATTTAAATATAACAATTTTTTGTTTGTGTTTTAATAATAATAATAATAAAGCAACTAGGAGCCACAATTCCGTTTCTAGAACCATTTCATGGCGCCATCTGCAGATCAAATACCTCACTAAAATCAGGAAATTGAAATTATATTAGAATTAGATTCGCAAATAGAAAACAATAAAAAGACCAAAAGCGATGGTCCCCCCCCCCTTCTCTTTTATTCATACTCTTATGATATCGGATTTTCACTGTTAAAGAGAAGTCAAACAATTGTGAAAGGACATTTAGTGATTTGAACGCCACTTTGGAATATTATTAATATTAGGATATTGAATGACATTAAGAATATCGAACAATATTTTGTGCTAACAAATTATACTTTCTGTAAATTAAGCCACGCAAAAATTGTGTAGAATGCAAATGCGGTGCTTAATGCACTGAATTCAATGCTATACAAGGCAGTGAGCACGTAGTTATTTCTTAAGTACTAGGTTGTCTCATCAAAAAGTTTTCATATTTAATGCATTTTTTAAAATTAATTTCAAAGACAGTTTATAACAGTCTTCTTAATTTTACAATAAAATTCAAGCAAAGTTTATTATTTCATTAAGATTATCATTAATGTGTTTTTAATTGTTAAAGTTTTATAATAAAAATAACTGTTTTCTTTGAATGATAATCACAAAGAAGAATTACCAGTTCTGCTTTTAATAACAATGTTGTTTCTCGGTAGGCATTACTTCTGTAAATTGCGTTATTAAAAAAAAATATCAGACGCTGAATGCAATGTCTTGATCAGTCAAGTTAAACGAAAATAAGAGACACATTAAATCTGAAGCATTCTGATTGAAATTTTGAAATTTAAGGAGTTTTTTTTTTTTTTTTTTTTTTTTTTTTGAAATTACGGAAGATGTAGTGTATTTTTAAAAATATTTTCTTATAATACAAATGCACCTATTAAAATGTCCTCAGAAGTACACTTATGTTCGGCACAGCAATTTTTTTTTTTTTATAAGATTTAGGCAAGTTACAGTTCTCAACAATGCATACTATAAGCCCTCCCTCCCCCCACCTCTTTTAATGAATTGATCGATTTCATTTTAAATTTCAATATCTTTTTAACTTATAGGTATATTAATAATATATTATTGGTTTAATTTAAATTATTATTTTTTAAGTAACAATATAAAACTGTTCATAATTTTTTAATTTCTATGTTTTATTTTTTATTTTTTAGGATTTTTTTAAACATTTCTACGTAATTGTTTTTAAGCAGATATTCGATATTTATAAATATTGATATAACTAAATGAAAGTAATGAAACAGAAAGGAATCAGGCAGTTAATAACTGAATAAATTTTAGTTAATAATTCATAGAATTAATATTTTTTTACAACTTTATTTATTTCTAAAAAATTCTAATAATATTATTTTTATTAATCTGTCTACGGCACCCTTTAATCCCAGAGGACCGAAAATCCGTTATGGATAGTATTGGTAATTACTGAGTAATAAGTTTAAAAACCGTTTTGTCATTAAAAAATTACTGTTAAATAACGTCAGTTTAAATGCCGATTCATTTTTTTTTTTCAAAATTCTACACTTTTTGATAAATTTACTTGTAGCTTTATAAATGCTTCTTACATTTTTATAAATCTAATATTTTTATTTTCTCATATACGTAATATAGAGAAAGTATAATAAATGTCAAAAAATTCGAACTCGAGATTTTGACAAATCTGCATATTTTAGTGCTCCCTGAATTCGAAAAACATATTTTTGAAAAATGTCCGTCTGTCTGTCTGTGACAAAGATAACTCAAAAACGCTTTGAGTGCGATGTTTCAAATTTGGCATACGACCTTTACACCAAATTCGTAGATTTCTATCAAAATGTGAGCAAAATCCAAACAGAGGAAGTCTGTCCGACTGTTCGAATATAAGTTCGCACGATAATTAACAAAACGGAGAGAGCTAGATAAATAAAATTCGGTACTCAGATTTAACATCATTCAAATTTTGAGCCAAATCCAGTAAGGGGGTTGGCTGTCTGTCTGTTAGTAGTTTCAGAAATATGCAAACGCGGTAACTCAAAAATAGAATGATTTTAATATTTCAAATGCATTTTTTTTTTGACTGCAAGAGTAGTTTTGAATCAAATTTTTGTTCTACCCGGTTGGAAAAAAACAGATCTAAAACACATATTCGATTTTCTAATACTAATAAACTCATGCCAATGATTAATTGCCGAAAAACTCGCCAAGAACCCCCAGATATATTCAGTAAAAGTTCTAGTCATGTATCAGATTAGTATTTCGTAATTATTGTACGCCAATGCTATGCAAAATGTTCTCTGAGATAACATTTTTATTACAGTGTAAGCGAGAAAGTTTTGGGGAGATGGTTGGTTTCATGTAAGTAAATAGTCCCAAATGCTGGAAAAATATTTTCTACGAGAATAATCATGCGCGAGTTTAATCACCATAAAAATAACTTTGTATGCAAAGTTTTCTCTTTTTAGTAGTTTCATAATGCAGAGAAGAGTGCGCTTATGTGCGGAAGAAGAAACAATTTTCGTTGCGCCAAAATTTGAAACAACAAATGAAACAGTTTCTGTGTGAAGTCCACATGTCAAATTGTCAAATTAAATTCATTACAGGACAAGCGGGGAAAAAAAATAAAATAAAGGAAATCTACGATCGCAAATTTCAAGTTATCACGCGAGAACATTATTATTTTTCAACTTATTGTTTGTCTAGATTAATGTAAGTCATTAACCAGTTTAAACCGGTTTCAAACAATCACGGTTCTATCAGATTATGCATTTACAAAAACGATGTTTTTTTTTTTTTTTTTTTTTTTTTCCCCCATCTCAAAATCGGTCGAGCTTCAAAGTTTTTTATCCAGGCCAGAATTTTTTTTTAGAAACAATCCAATTTAAACTGTTTTGGAATGATCCAGTAACTATTGCAT
This sequence comes from Argiope bruennichi, assembly GCF_947563725.1. Classification (NCBI taxonomy): domain Eukaryota; kingdom Metazoa; phylum Arthropoda; class Arachnida; order Araneae; family Araneidae; genus Argiope; species Argiope bruennichi. The sequence continues at coordinate 19,373,084 of NC_079155.1, forward strand.
TGGGCAATCATTAATTTTTTTAAAAAATGATGTTTTTTTTCTTCCTCATTTTAAAATCTTTTAAGTTTGAAAACTTTTTTTGCCAACTCGAAAAATTAAAGAATGCATAATTAAGAGATAATTAAATGGGAAAGATAACTGAATTCTCTTGACTCTGACAACAATAAAAAAAATCGTTTGCTGCTGTTTGAGTTTTAATAAGTTAATAAAAATCTTTCATAAGCATTCGAAAGCGAACGATTTGATGCGATTAACAGAATTTACGATCAGGCCATCAAAAACTTAAGAATTTTATTGTGTTTACTTTGTTGAAAGATTTTTAATCAATTTTGATGAAAGAAGACAAACTAGGAACTGTTTAAATAAGTTTTTAACTAAAATTTTTATTCCTCTTTTCTGACTTTTTAAAAAAATAAATCTTATTGGATTTATTTTATTGTTAAATTATCTAAATATATACAGTGGCTCAAAAAATTGAGAGTACACTTTACTTTTACTTGATAAATCCGACTTTCAATTTAAATAACACATTACCGGGAAGTGTAAACATGTTTTTATTTTTACATATAACAAATGATTTAATTTAGAGTAAAAATAAAGAAAAATCAACCAAAAACTTCCAAATTGAAAAGTTTCAGAAGCCTTTTAAATAAACATATGCAGAATTTTGCCTCAAAAAATTGAGAATACACCAAGGAAATATTTGCAATATTACTCATAGAAACAAAGTATCACTATTGTTACAAACCTGTAATTTTGCTACCCGGCACGAATAGAGTCATCGTAAGAAAGACCGTTGTACGATCGGTCCTGTACGTGCTGAGATCAATGAACTTAGAGCTTGGCGACAGACTTGGCGAGCATTTGGCGGCTTGGCGATAAATTTGGCGAGTTTGCCGATTAAATGGATAATACCGGAAAGTTCGAGAACTTTCACGATCCATCCACTAACAACCGAGATACACCCAGGTACGCCCTGATTGGTCTGAAGATTCTAGTCCCGCCTCCCGGAACTATAAAAGACGGCCACTCTGAAGCTGCGAGGAAGACAGTTGAAGAAGAAGTTCAATTTGCTGTGTATTCACTTGTGTGCATAAAAGCAGGCTGTGATTTTCACTTGATTTTGTTTGAAGTCATTCTCGTGTTAGTTTCCGTCATGAACGGTAGCGTTTGCGAGGAAGGTGGAAAGCACAGATGCGCGGAGACGAATGAAGAAATGATCATTGATGGCGATCATAGTGATCTGCCTCAAACTAAAGAGAAATACACTTGCATCCATTGCAAGGAAAGATTGATGATCCGCGATGCGGTAAAAGTCCTAAGACTTGAAATTGAAGGTATCAACCAAGCCACAAGGCATGCCAAGAGGGAGCAGATAGATTATGCTCACCCGCATCTTGCAGCCATGGACTCTAGAAGAAAGCAAGCGATTCAGGAGATGGAGACCCTTCTGGGTAAGATGAACCTTGTTAGTTCTTGTCAGGACTCGAAATATGAACACTCTGAACCTGAGTAATGATAATTTCGTCTCTCCAACAAAGAGGTAACTTGCCAGAAATAAACCGGAACCCCCTAAAAATGTAATTAACATAAGCAATAAATTTCAAGTCCTCAATAATATTCCAGTTGAAAATGAAACTCCCAACACTGCAGAACATAAAATACCACCAATAATGTTGAAATATGCAGATAACTTTAATGAAATTTTATCCCAAATTGCCAAAACCTGCTGCAAAACTGTCAACAAACTGAATAAAGGGTTCATAAAAATATTCCCAGAATCGGCTGATCAACACAAATCCATTCAAAATTTCTGCAGGCAGCAGGGTTATGATTATTATATCATAACCCCGCAAAACAAAAGACCATTAAAAGCAGTCATCAAAGGGCTCCCCCATGAATACGACACAAAAATAATAGCTCAAAACCTAGTTGATAGTGGCTTCCCAGTGACTAGGGTTGTTCAACTTACCCAGCTAAGAACTAAGAGACCTCTTCCATTTTATATGGTTGAACTTAATAAAACTGAAAAAGCCGAGGAAATCTTTAAAATAGAACATCTGGATTACCTTAGTATCACAGTAGAGCCCTACAGAGGTCGCAACCTAGTCTCGCAATGTTATCGTTGCAACTTTTTTCACTACGCAGCGAATAACTGCAACATAAAGCCCAGATGTCTGAAGTGTGGCGAAAGCCACGAAACTAATGCTTGCGCGATAAAGGAAAAAATTGAAACGCCAACTTGCATCAATTGCGGCAAACAAGGGCACATAGCATTTTACCGCGGCTGCAAGGCCTTCCCAAAAATTCAGTCCGCGAGAAAAAATAGGGACAACTATTTTCACAAAAACCAAGCTCTGATCAGGCCAAATGTCAGTTTTGCAGGTCTTTTTAAAAACACAAGCCATCATGAGATAGCGCCTCCATTACACTCTTACCACACAAGCCCACCAGAGCTGGCGCCACAAACCTATGGTCACAAACAAGCCAACAACACCGTTTTAGAAGGCAATGATTTCGCTGACATTATAGAAGCAATGAAAGAACTGAAAAAGCTAACGACCGAGTACCCTTTACTCTTTTCACAGCTTAAAAAACTAAAAACCGCAAACACTGTTATGGAAAAACTGGATATACTCATGAAGGCATTCGATAACCCAAGTCAACCTGTCATTAACTAGTTTTCTCCTGCAATAGCCTTCGCATAGTCTATTGGAACGCAAATGGCATTAACAATAAAATAATTGACCTTCGTAATTTTGTAAATAAGTATAACCCCGATGTAATCCTACTGCAAGAAACCCACCTTACACCACAAAGAAAAATTTTCCTGGCAAACTATTTCTCATATTACAGTTACAGAGCTAACCAGGCTGGCGGCGGTACTGCAATTTTAATTAAAAATGGTTTACCTCACAGTGAGGTCTCCCCACCTTTACTACAACATGTAGAAGCTAGCGTGGTAAAATTAAATTTTAAAAATCAAGATCCAATAACCTTAATCGCTATTTATATCCCCCTAGTGCAGATAATTCCAATTTTATTTTCGACATCGAAAACCTGATGCAAACAGGACCTAATCAAATAATTTGCGGAGACTTTAACGCTCACCACGTTAGCTGGGATTGTAAGCGTAACTGCCCAAAAGGTAATTCCCTAAAATCATTCGCCTTTCAAGCCGGATTAGACATTATAGCACCGTCCACCCCCACTAGATTTGGGCCTCAGTCAGCCAATACAATAGACCTCACCTTAATTAAAGACTTCCTGTACCCATATGAAATTCACTCCTTACCTGAACTTAGCTCTGACCATAATCCCATCTTATTAAATTTTTTCTTTAAATATTCCCTGCCCAATAATCTTAATAAATTTAAAACAAACTGGAATAATTTTAAATTAACCCTCAGTCAATCAGAAACCCCAAACATTGATGAATTTACAAACCCAGATAAAGTTGACCATTTTGTAAACATCTTCGAATCGCAAATTATTAATGCAAAAAATCTAGCCTCCAAGCCCATTATAAATAGTCAAAATTTTATTGACCCTAAAATTAGAGACCTAATCAGGGACAGGAACTTTGCCAGGAAAATTTTTCAAAAAACCAGAGACCCAGTCTTCAAGAGACTAATGAACCAAATTAATAAGGAAATTGAAAAACTTAACAATAAAATCCAAAGCAATGAATTTATACACAAATTAATTAGTGTTAACACAGAAGACGGATCAATCTGGAAACTTGTGAAAACTTTTAAAAGTAAAAAACAAAAAATTCCGGCCCTTAAAGGCCCTGCTAGTATTGCAATAACTGATAAAGAAAAAGCAAACTGCCTGGCTGCTAGCCTTGAGAAACAATTTCAACTTAATGAATTGAGCAATTTCACCACAGAACATAATGTAAATAATATAGTCAAAGGCTTTCTCGACTCATTGCCACAAAAATTTATTGATATTCCCCCTCCCTCAACTGATGAATTAAAGGATCATATTAAAAAACTTAATATCAAAAAAGCCCCTGGCCTTGACAGTATTAACAACAAAATGTTAAAAACACTTCCGGACAATTACCTAAAATTTTTAATTAATATAATTCATAGCATTCTCAAATTAAGATATTTTCCCATGTCATGGAAAACAGCTGCAGTTATCCCCATATTAAAACTAGGAAAAGACCCAACTGATCCCTGCAGTTATAGACACATGTCCCTACTCTCCTCTGTCAGCAAAATTGCTGAACAGATAATTCTCAATAGATTAAATAATTACCTAGAAGAACATAATATACTAACACCTGAACAATTTGGATTTCGCCGTAACCTATCTACAACCCACCAATTAATTAGAGCAGTAGAATTCATTGAGGAAGGTTTTGAAAATAAACAAAAAACTGCAGCGGTTTTCCTTGACATTCAGAAAGCTTTTGACAGAGTTTGGCAAGATGGTCTTATATACAAGCTAATTAATTACAACATACCCCCACACCTTATCAAAATTATAATTTCTTACCTCAGTTACAGATCCTTTAAAATCAAGATAAACAGTGAATTTTCGGAAGTAAAACCTATTCTTGCAGGTGTACCTCAAGGATCTAAACTAGGGCCAATTTTATTTTCCTTGTTTATTAATGATATCCCCAAGCAATTTAACACTATGTTGTGCATGTACGCTGATGACACTGCAATTCTAGCTAGAAACAAAAATCAAAATTTCATTACCATAGCTTTAAACCAACATATTAAATCTCTTGAGGACTGGTTCGTCGAATGGAAAATTGAAATAAATGCTAGTAAAACTGAAGCTATAGTTTTTAATAAAAATAACTGCAAAAAGAATTTCTTCCCAGTTAAAATTAAAAATCAAACTGTCCCGTGGTCTAAGGAATGCAAATATTTAGGCGTTATTCTAGATAGTAAATTAACTTGGAAACCCCACTTTATTTACACAGCTAAAAAGTTTCGAGACCTCACTCGTAAATTTTATCCCTTAATTTCTCGAAACTCCAAAATGAGTAGACAAAATAAAATGCTTATTTACTCTGCCTACTTGCGTCCAGTATTAACTTATGCCTGCCCTGTGTGGGGATATGCTGCCAAGACTAATCTTAGACTTATTAAACGCCAGCAAAATAACTTAATTAAAAATTTCTGCAATATGAAATACTACATGCCCAATACAAATATGTACTTATGCCTAGACTATCCCCCTCTTAAAAAATTCATTAAAAATCTAGTCACTAACTTCTTTAAAAAAATGGATAAGAATGAAAATGAAGCAATAGCTAAAATCCCTAAATATAAACCATCTACAAACTCTAGAAGACCCCGTAATATACTACTTTAATTTATCTCAGCCCCTTAGTTTTTCTTCCTAACTTTTATTTTTTCAAACTCAAATTAAACAGTATCTCAATAGCCAATTCTAGCTCACAAGCAGTAAAAACTTACTAAGCCCAACGGCAGCGTACCCCCCCCCCCAACCCTCACCCTAATATCAGACAATCACAATGAGTCCTGACACTCGTCATCTCCAAATTTCGTCGAAGACGGCCACGGCAAAGTATAGACAGCAAAGCACTGTGAAGTCTCTCCTTACCGGGGATAAGCCCCTGCCGGGGCTAGGCGCCCCGTCAACCCAACCATCAAGCTGCGAGGAAGAAGTTGTGTGGATCTCCAGAAGTTGGTGGATCGTCAGAAGTTGTGTGTGTGAGGGGAGTCGGAGTCGCCGACACGTAGAGATTTGAGAGGATTAGACAGCAAGAAAGCTGCGGAACTATAGCAATTAAATGTCCTGCGCTATTACGATTGATTAGCGGTATTTGTTGTAGAAGAAAAATTTTGTAACACTATTAAGTTGCATGTCGTTTGACTCTTATAATGGCTTCTAAACGTCATGGTACCGATTCGACAATTTTTGGTGGTATTTAAAGATATTTTACCCCCTTCTTCTTGCAACACTTGTTTTAAATGGGTTTTGTTTCTAATTTTGTGTTTTTGAACCACTTTTTCGACTGTGACCCACGAATATTCAATGGTATTGATGTCGGGGTACTGTGGTGGTGTATGTAACTGCTATTTACAATGAAAAATACACCATATATTGACGTTACGTGCATTCTGTTTGGAGTCGTTGTCCTGCTGGAAAATGGAATTTCCATCTTATCTCAAATTTTTTTCACTTTTCTTTAGATTGCTGCTAGGTATATCCAAGTAAACCATATCGTTTATTATGTCATCTATAAAAATTAAATTTCCTACCCCGGATGAAGCCATGCAACCTCAAATCATGACGGAGCCACCATCATGTTTAACTGGAGGACGTAAATTTTTTGAATCCAAAGCAGTATTAAGCTTTTCCATACAGTACGAAGGCTGTCACTGCTAAAAATTTTGAGTTTTCTTTCATTACTAAATATAGCTTTCTTCTAAAGGTAATTGATCTCCAATTGATGAATTTTTGCAAACTTCAAATGCTTTTTGTGAATTTGCAAGCTGATGAATAGTTTCTCTCTAACAATGCTATTTTTATATCCAGCTTGTCTAATGACATTTCTTATACTTCTGCCTATGATTTGAAAAGTTTACGTAACAAGTTGGATTAACCATATGGTCGCAGCAATCTAAAGGAAAGTGTTACAAATTTGAGATTAAATGGAAATTCCATTTTCCAGCAGGACAACGACCCCAAACAAAATGCACGTTATGTCAAAATATGGTGTCTTTTTCATTGTAAACAGCAGTTGCATACACCACCACAGTACCCCGACATCAATGCCATTGAATATTCGTGGGCCACACTCGAAAGAGTGGTTCAAAAACACAAAATTAGAAACAAAACCCATTTAAAACAAGTGTTGCAAGAAGAAGGGGGTAAAATATCTTCAAATACCACCAGAAATTGGCCGAATCGGTACCATGACGTTTAGAGGCCACGGTACCATGACGTTTATCAAGTAAAAGTAAGGTGTACTCTTAAATTTTTGAGCCACTGTATATGTAAAATATTAGCTATATATATATATATATATATATCACTACTACCTAAGTCCGTAAAGTCACCGGGTTCGCCTGTAGTGGGTGTATGGTGTGAAAACAATCAGCAGGACTCAATAGAAAACAACGACGACTTTTTTTAAACACGAAGACACAGATGACTAATACAAAGGCAACAAATATACAAAGCCGAGACGAACACAAGCGAACACACAGCAAGCCACTACAGGAAGCATGAGCCTACAAGTAGTAATCGGTAGCGATAACGATGACAGCACAAAAAATGGCCAGGCAGAATTCAGCAGTAGGAGGGGATCTTCGTAGCTTCACCCTAGGTCTTTCCAAACTGCTGTAATTCTGCTATGTCTCCTCTCTTTAGCTGTATCTAACTGCCAACTCACTACTACACGATTGGCTACTCCTCACAGGACTTGATGCTACTTTCACAGTAAACGGCAGGACTCCGTTCAGCAATCGCTTCAGTTCCACACAACGCTGGACTATTCCGCCGTTGTTTCGTTATCCTCTCGAAGACTCCTTTCATGATTCCAACTCCAATTCACTGCAGCTTGAGACTGCCGTCCTTTTATAGTTCCCGGGTGGCAGGCCGAGAAGGTTCTGGGCCAATTAAGCGTATCCCAGTTCTTATAAACTGGATCACTAAAATTCTCGAAATTACTAGTAATATCTATTTTGTCGCCAAAATCGCGAAATTCGTCACCAAGTTGTCAAATTGTCGTCAAGTTTATTGCCAAACTTTGGGATCACTGACTCGGCACCCGAGCAGCATCCAATACAGAGGATTGTAAATCGGTCTTTCCGGTGATAGAACTAACTGTGCAGCATTTCAGGTTTTATAACATTATATATATATATATAGTATTGTTGACTCCCGTTTTTTTTCTTTATGTTTCTTCTGGCGATAACTTATTACGACCCCTGTCTTCTGTTTTCCGCCCGTGTATTTTGAGACTTCAAAAACCCCAAATCAAAACAACATCGAGTTCTCACATGATAATAAATAAATAAATAAATAAGTTCGCAAATCTTGCCATGAATTCACCAACTTATTTTATTTCCGTAAAAATTGGGAATTAGAATGAAACCATGAATATGGATACTATGTATTACATTTGGTATTATACTGTGAATTATTGTTTTGTGTTTTTTTGTGGCTGTTTTTAATCTATTTTTTTCTTTGATGTTTAGCTTTGTCAATTAGGATTTATTTATTCGACGAACTCTTAATGAGATATTCTTTTTATCTTCCATATTACTGGGATTTTATCCTCATGTAACCTTTTGTTATTTGAACAATAGGCAACTCTGTAATCTTTGGGTAAGCTGCCCGTTATGAGTTCCGAAATTCAGAACCTAAATGCTCTCTTGCAACTGATCCAAAGTCTCAGGCTTCTCGAAACAACTTCTTCCTTTAGGCGATGAAAAATCCATGGGAGCAGGGAAAGTGACGGAGGAGAGGAAGAGAATAGGAAATATACTATATCCGTAAATATTGTATTCACGGTTCAAGTTTTTCTTGTAACGTAGCTATGAAAGTGTTTGGACCGTAGATATGAAAAAATTGGGAGATCGATATAAACCTGGGAGTATGTTCTTCCCTCGACTTTTTCGTTATATTCTAGTCATCTCGTATAGTGGAATCTTGCTCAATCCTTTAAAAGGTCATTTTTCCTAGTAGTGGTATAATAAAATATTTTTAGAAAAGAGATTCATTTAACTTATTTGAGGAATTTAATTTGATTATTAATTAATTTGGTTAATTAATAATTAAGTAACAGATTAAGACGCACCATTTTGTGTAAGATAAGGAACTGATGCATCAAAGTTTCTGTCATTGAAAAGTTTATCAGAACTTATGCCAACTTAGACAACTTCATATAAAGATTGATGAATTTGTTGGGGAACATGCTTCCCACAACCCTAGAAAGGGTTAACGAGCGTAATTCATTTCCAAATCGTGTTCATAATGCGAAACACTCATAAAACAAAATAATTTTTTTCCATAGGAATCCGTGTAAAATGAAACAATACATTCACTTTCAAAAAAAAAAATACTCAAATTCATTTATAATTATATGATTTATTATTTATATTGCATGCGTTTTTTTACAAGAAAGTTTTATAAAGACATGTCTTTGGCTACACTTCAAAATATAGCGAAAATGAGACACAATATTATCGTTAAATGAATTTGTTGCGCGCATAGTTACTCTCTTATCAAGGCGATACTTCTCAACAATGTACCATAGTTTCGACATTTCCCTTATTTCATTGGATGGTTGTTGCTCTTTTGCGTCTATTGTTCCTTCCTCTTCTGATCGAATCTTCTTCGATATTTTTCTGTGACTCAGAATGCAGATCCATCATCTTTTCGGTAGTTCTGCTCCATCTTTCTATTAACGCATCGATATTGCTATGCACTTATTGCATGCAGAGACAAAATCTCGCCAATTAAGGCCTCACAGGCATTTGCTCAAATTTTTCGGAGAGGCTTTCTACAAATCTATCTGACCAAAGCTTCATTCTCTAAATATAAGGGTCAGAGCTGGCCGAGCCTATGAAGGGGTCCGGTGTAAGAAACTTCTTGGGACTCTAAATTTTTTGTAAAGTAAAAGAAAAAAAAATAAAAATACGAACATATTGTTACATATCGCTAATTCAGCAGCTTGCTTGCTGTCTAATCCTCTCGTTTTTTTACTTGTCGGCGACTCCGACTACTCTCACAAACACAACTTCCCTGCAGCTTCAGAGTGCATGTCTTTTATAGTTCCGGGAGGCGGGGCTAGAATCTTCCAGACCGATCAGGGCGTATTTGAGTGTATCTTGGTTCCTACTGGATGGTCGTAAAACTTCTCGAACTTTCGAGTATGATCCATTTAGTCGCCAAACTCGCCAAATTCGCCGCCAAGCTCTCAGGTCATTGACGCGGCAACTGCTCAGCACGTACAGGACAGATCTTACAGAGTTTTTTTTTTTTTTTTTTTTTCCCACGATGGCAATATTCGTTCCGGGTAGCAAAATTACAGATTTGTAACAATATATTACTATTGCATGTTTATTTAACGCGGGGTATTATTTTTGTTATTAATTACTTCAGGAAAATTACAACTTTTTGCAATTTTTTTTTCGATGCTTAGTATAGCGCGTACATTTATGTGTTATGCACACATGCTTGCCCGAAGACAATTCTTTATTAATTTTAATCTACTGAAACAGCGCTCTGTATTTATTATAGCAACTGGCATTGTAAAGAAACGTTTTAGCACATTTAATACATTTAGAAATAAATCCTTATTATCAATTAGTATATATTGCAATATGTGTTGAGCGTTATTTACATCCCTTTTGTTCAAAACCCAATCCCGTAGCAAAACAATGATATGGATTAGGTTTTCATCTACATCCTTATTATAAAACGTTACAAAATTTTTGGAACATTTTTATAATTCATGTTTTCCTAAAGTTTTTATATCAGTGATTAATTTCAAATACTTTTAAATATATCTTCTATCTGTGCTATAACAGTAACAATTAGAGAGTTAAAAAAAAAAAAAAAACCTTCTAAATTCCTTAACCGGTTTTCTATAATTTTATCTTCTGCTGTTTCAAAATATAATTTTTCTCTTTTCAAGAAAATGTTCTTCAAGAAATGTTCAAGCTTTTTTTCAAGAAAATGTTCTAAAAAATTCAAATGACGTGCTATAGCTTTTATTTCGTCTAAAAATGAATTAAATTTTGTATTTCAGTTTTAATTTTATTGATTAAATTAATATTCCAGTTGAGAACAACTGTTTTTACTTGAAATAGTTTATTGATGGTGCTAATTTTAGACAATATTGTAAACCATACCATTAAACATAAAAAAAAGTGTGATTTCTTGTATTGAATTCAATAGATTTTTAGCTTCGGATACCTCTATATTATTATTATTTGCATCAATAAATTCTTCTAGGGCATTACAAGTTTGTTCAAACTGTATATACACTGCTTTAATCGCATCTATTTTTTGGCTTCCCAGCGAGTGTCGCATAATGGTTTAAGAGTCATGCTTAAATGTTTTTGTCGAATTTCCCATCTTTATGTAGATGCAGTAAATAATCAATATAAACGTTGCAATATTCCCCCAAAAATTACAATACATACTGCTGGAAGCAGCATTACAAATCTAGAATAAATTAAATCTAGAATCCATCTAGAGTAAATTAAAAGGGTGTCACTGGCAAGGCACATAAATTGCATGAGAGTTTACAGCAATTATTCTAGATGGTACACCTTTATATTTCTCTTTCAGGTTGCTACCGTTTTCATATGCGTGTCTACTACAATCCATAATATCTGAATCAAGCTCACTTAATATTTCCAATAGAATTTTTGCTAGTCCTTCTCCAGCCACATTTATAGTTAATCTTTTCTCTAAAAAATTTACATAACTAATAAAGACCGAAGTTTGTTGTTATGGGAAATATCAGAAGTAGAATTCATTTGGATACTGTAATGCATGATTACTTTTGTATCATCTTTAATTTTGTTAAGAATTTCATTTCCTAACGCAGGAATAATTTGTTCTTATGATGTATGTGCTAATCACATCTATTCTTTGAAATAGTAATTTAAGTCGTTCTGTTTCCTTATAATTGTTAATTTGATTTGTTATATTGTTACGAACCTGTGATGCGGCTTCCCAGCATAGTTGGTTCCATAGGAGGTCCCAGAGCTTGGCGACAAACTTAGCGACCATTTGGCGACTTGGCGAAGAATTTGGCGATTTTGGCGCCAAAATAGTTTATACTCGAAGCATTGAGAATTTTCCCAATCCGTTCATTAGGAACCGAGATACGCCTCGAACGTTCCTGATTGGTTGAGAGGCTTCTAGCCCCGTCTCCTGAGACCTATAAAAGGAGCAGCTTGCAGCTGCCGGATCGTCGTAAACCAGAGAGTAGTCGGAATCGACGCTAAAGAACTGGACTTCCAGAGATAAGCAGAGCACCAACGGAGTGAAGCTAGTGCTGAACTAAGCTGTGCGCTACTGTCTGCAGTCTTGTTATATACTGCTGTGTATGCTGTTGTTGCTGCACGTCTCGGCTGAAGATAATCGTCTTCTGTGCTGTATATAGGTGTCGTCTTGGTGCTGTCCTGTGTGTCTTCTTGTAAATAAACATCGTTGTTTTATTTCCTATTGCCGCCTGGTGATTGAGCGTTCTTCACACCATATAACTTCCACTATCCAAACGAACCCCGGAAATTTCTCAATGTTCTCATAGTGTAACAATATCAATAGTCGAACACAAATTTAGTCGTTTTAGTAATTCTTTCAAAGCAATAAATGAATTAAGTGACAAATAGAGCGCTCATGATCTTGAATTACTGAACTTTCTCCAGTTATGATTGACACCTACAAATCGTGTAGATTTTTAATTTTCTGGAAAATAATGTACAGCAAAATTATAATACCGAGTCTTGCGTTTTTGAATAAATCAACCAACTGCGAAGCTGCATTTCACCATTTGGCACATTTTTTAAAAGAGTATTAAGAAGTGGAAAATGATCTACTTTCAGCATTCTTGGAAAAAGCTCCTTTGTGTTATACAGGTCTGTTTTTGACACAAAACATTTGAAACTTATCAGTTATAATGCTTGGTCATAAACCTGAATCACTTATATGCACTTGATAACATTTGTTGTTGTCATTTTCATGGTTATTTTCTCATTCAATCATATTTGTATAAACATATGGTTCTTCAAAGATTTTCTCAGTTTCTACACTTTTATTGCAAAATTTTATAAAGTTTGCTCGGAACTTTCTTCACCAGTTGAAGCTTGAATTGTAACTTGTGAAATCGAATCAATTCCGTTGCCAGAATTACTTCGTAGACAAGAAAGTAGATCTAATAGTGAATCTGTGAATTGTGATCTACTTTGTTTGAAATTTGTTTCGTCTTTTTTCTTTTCTGCTGATTTTCTTTCTTGGCATCCTGAGGGATACTTCCTTGTCATGGAGAAGATTAGATTTAACTATATGAAACATTTTTTAATACGAATGATAAAAGTAATATATGCAATTTAACCTAGTAAATGAGGTAAATGACAGTACTTTATATTTATAATATGTTGCAAACTTTCACTAAACTGTAATATATCTGAAAACTTCGTATATTTCAAAACTCATCGATTGTTCCAGTTAAATTTATTCCTCTCTTCTTTCCATCTCGCTATTACAGTTCAGAATGTTATTTTAGTTTGTGATCAAGTTGCCCCCCCCCCCCTCAATCGCGGGGTTCCGGTGCCTAGCATCCGCCGCACCCTTCAGATGGCCTCTTGATAAGAAGTGCTCAACACAGAATGATACAGAAAATCCAGCATGTGATGTCACGGTGTTTTCTCACCCCTCTTTCTACGAAACATCGCTCGATAAGTGAATTACTTTTTATTATGTGAGAACTTAATGTTGTTTTTGTTTGAGGTTTTTGAAGCCACAAAATGTACGGGCGGAAAATTGACGATTTATTGCTTTTGAGGCATAAATCTTTTTCTTTTAAAATTATTAGAAAATGATAAAGAAGTTTGTTACATTTGGAGACATCAGGCCAACAAAAGTTAAACCTTGGCGCACATGTCCACCATGTACCCGATTATTTTGTCTGGCTTATAAAGGGCAGGGTCGTAAGAAGTTATCGCCCGAAGAAGTAAAAAGAAGAAAACGGGAATCAACTTGAAACAGCGAGGAGATGTATATATATATATATATATATATATATATATATATATATATATATATATATATTTCAATATAAAGATATTGATGTTTTTGATTTATCATGTTCAGACAGGCAGACTTTAATGAATGTAGCCCAAATTTTAATAGAAACCTGTAAACTTGGTGTAAAGAGCACATACCAAATTTTATTAGTCAAGCTCAGTGAATGTATGAGTTATCATGCTCATAGAGAGAGATGGACAATTAAAAAATAAATCGAATTGTTTGAGGATAATCATACCTTCTCTTTCTAATCTTTGTATGCAAAAAAGTTAAAAAAAAAAAAAAAAAAAAAAACCAGTTAAAAGAACATAAAAAAAAATGGAACGAGACATTTTATAATTAATCGAGAAAAACGTCTTGATTTATATTTAAACGTAATTCCTACCCAAGATTAGACATTTGCCGAAACGAGGCACTATATTTTGTATTTCGATATCGAATTATCTAGATAATAATAATCAGATCGTAACTGCTTTTTTTCACAGTAATGACATTCAGAAGCCTCTTGTCAAAAGAGAAAGCTTTAATGCAGTAAACGGGACCAAAAAATCAAAAGAGAAAAAGTTCGGGCTATAAAGGGAATGAGGGAAGGGAATTTACCATCCGAAATTTGTTATGAGGTGTTGTGCTGTAGGTGGATGCTTTGGCATGACGATCTTCTTAAAAAGGTCTTGGATCTTTACAAATTCTTTTTTAACCTTTCCTTTCTTGGATCTTTAAAATTTCTTTTATAAAATCGTTCTGAACCTTTTAAAATATTACACACACACACATATACATGCGCGCACGCACGCACACACACACACACACACACACGCGCGCGCGCGCACGCATTGAAATTCTAAAGTCCTAAATTGGATATTAGTTTTAAAATAGAATATTTTCTTTTCAAAGCGTCTGCTTAATAATCAACAGGATTTCTTCTGCTGGTAGCTAGGATAATAAATAAGCAGCGAAATCATGTTTCGAAATGATATTAATGATTACAATCATTCTTTCTTTCTTTTCTTTTTGCAATAAACATAAATTTATTTAAATTGTTATTCAAAATAAATATTGATCTTGTAAAGAATTCACAGTTTTTAAGAATTTAAGCAATTTTTTTTCTCGTTGATATTAAACACCCGAATGAATCAAATCAACTACTCAATTTTGATGTTGAACTTATTTAATTTATACTCCTCACTTCATATAATTTACATTTGTTGTAGCAACTTTCATTTTTTTTAGAAAATCCTCAAAAAGAAACCAGGAAATACTAAATATTCTGTGAACGAATTACGAGCGAATACTACACATGATTACAAATTCCGTTTCAAAGTTGATTCTAGATTAACATATACGAGTCATAAGAACAGTCGTCTAAACAGTTGAATAAGAACATCTGCCATCTGCCGACATAAACAAAACAAACTTGACTTGACCTATCTGCCGTGTGCAACGGAAATTCATTTTTCATTTTGCATCGTCTTCTATTAACTTTGCTTTCGTATTCATCTTGTGCTAAATAATTCATTAAGACCTTAGTATTCCTAGAGAGACAGCCATTGCATACTCTGAGCCTTTCTCGGAAAATTTCCACGCTAGGTATGGGTTTCGCAGAGAGAAAGATTAATTTACTAATTACTAAGTTGTAGTAATTATGGCATAGGGATTTCTAGAGGAATGGCGTAGATTCCCGAGAGGGTTTCACCGAGGAAAGCTTACTTTAATATTATATTTCGGTATGAAAGGGCATTATTTGTGTATTTTGGATGGAAGTGTTAATGCTGTGAATGGTATTTTATGTATGATTTTCATGGCGGGTAAATGAACTCGGAATGTAATGAACTCGCTTCATTTTGTTTTGAATAAGTTATTTAGAAGAGCTCGAATAAAATTCGAAATTGTAATAACAAAAAATAGATTTGTTCTTGTAGGAATATTCTAATTATGAATTGGAATGAATTGTTCTTTGTAAATAGATATAATATTAAATGCAGTTCAATTGTAATTGAGATGAATGCGAAATATTCGAAAAACCAAATGTAGAACGAATGGTTATCAAATGTAGAACGAATGGTTCAGTTAAAGAAAATAGAATGAAAGTAGAAATTGTAATTATTATGAATCCATAATTATTTGCTCCAACCTCAATTAAGTTTCGACACCAGAAATATGATTATTAATTAATTTAATCAATTTTATCAAATTTGTTTATTTAATTGAAAATATTTATACTTTCTAGAGTATTTTTTAGTACTTCAAATGAAAAAAAATATGAGATACTGTAAAATCAATACATATTAAAAATAAAAAAATAATGAAAATAGGGTATTTTTATGTTACATTTATATAATAATTCTTCATGGATTATTAATATAATAATTCTTCATGGATTATTAATATAATCATTTATGGATTATAAATATAAATATATGATAATTCTTTATGGATTATTAATATAATAATTTATGGATTATTAATATAATTATATGATAATTTTTTATGGATTATTAATATAATTATACGATATTTCTTTATGGATTATTAATATAATTATATGATAATTCTTTATGGATTATTAATATAATTATATGATATTTCTTTATGGATTATTAATATAATTATATGATAATTCTTTATGGATTATTAATATAATTATATGATAATTCTTTATGGATTATTAATATAATAATTTATGGATTATTAACATAATTATATGATAATTCTTTATGGATTATTAATATAATAATTTATGGATTATTCACATAATTATAAGATAATTCTTTATGAATTTTAATAAAATAATTTATGGATTATAAATATAATTATATGATAATTCGTTCTACGGATTATTAATATTGGGTTAAATTTGATTTCATGAATTTCATTTCAAGCAGTTGTCTATCTGTTGACTCGACGGAATATTTGTTGTATTTGATTTCAGATAAATCATTTAGATGTAACTTTATGCCCAGGACTCCGCCAAATTAAATGGCATTGAAGACATATTTAATTATCTTACTTAAGTTCTATTTATTGAACCTTTCTAAAGGAGAGAGAGCCCCATAACATCATAGAACTGTTAGAAACGGAAATATCGGTTTCATCTGTCTTCTAAATTTAATAATATTTTAACTTTATTTTTTTATTTATATTGTAAACTATCCAGATATTAAACAGAATCTTCCTTTTTTAACTTTCAACAATTTAAGAAACTCAAACGATTATATATTAGACGTCTTTGGCGATCAGTTGGTTCGCTGGGATTAATAGTTGCTAAAATTTTGAATTGTTTTCTCAGCAAAATATTTTAAACTTCAAATTTTGATAAACATATAACTTATTATTTCCAGACTTATACCATTCTGTTCATTGTGCTTAGCATTTCTCTGATCTTCTGTCTAAATCTTTATACACCTAATTATATCATACATAAAGAATTTATCATATGTAAAAATGGAAGCACTAAATTTTTATTTTTACTATTGTTTGATTCTGAACTTAAAATTTAGTTTTAAGTGCAACAAAATATCGAAAAAAAAACCCTATTAAAAGCCTGTGTCATACTGAAACTCATTCAAAATGGAAAAAAAAGTCAAATCGTATTCACAACCAGGAGGAAAAAAAAAAAAGAATGAAACAATAATAGCAACAATAACCGTTTGGGTTTCGTTTTAACAATAAAATACATTATTGTAAAATACGCTTAAAATATTTTTAAAAAAATTTATTAAAAATATAAAGAAAAATTACATGGTCCAAATTTGGTATTATGAATTATAACTTAATATATATATATTTTAAGTTGCCGTTGCCAAATTTCGTGACTATAGGCCAGACGGTCTGGTCTATAGAACATATACAAACACCCACACCGACGTCCACATTTTTACGATAAATTTACGGATTTAAGAATTAAAATCTATTTATCTCTTCTTTTCACTAATCACTACTTCATTTGATTATTTTATTTCTATTTTAAATGAAATATACTGGTATTTTTTGGGTGAATTAAAGTAGTGATCGAAAAGAAAAATTAAAAAAATAAAGATAAATGACCTTTTTAAATCTACTTATACTTTAGCAGAAGATGGAAAAAATTTTACGAATGAAATTTTAATATTCATAATTTGGTTAGATAGATACTGATTCCTGATCATAATAAAATAAACCCAATAAAACGTATTTTTGAAAGTAATTCTAAAAGAAAAGAATTTTATATATATTAAGAATATTTAAGATAATAGAAGCAAACAAAACTCCTAAATATTAGTTCCTCGTCAATTATTTATAATAAGTTTATGTGTAAGGAAATTTCTAATAACAGAATCAAATAATCGAATAACTTAAGCGAAATGAGGTCTTTCATTTCATTTGTCCGCTGGTAAGAAAATAAAGATGGATTTTGGTTAAAGACTTATTTAAACAATTCCTAGTCTGTCATCTTTCATCAAAATTGATTAAAATCCTTTCAACAAAGTAAACACAATAAAATTCTTAAGTTCTTGATGGCCTGATCGTAAATTCTGTTAATCGCATCAAATCGTTCGCTTTCGAATGCTTATGAAAGATTTTTATTAAGTTATTAAAACTCAAGAAGCAGCAAACGATTTTTTTTATTGTTGCCAGAGTCAAAAGAATTGATTTAAGCTTCACTAATGCTTTTTAAATTCAATTATCTTTTCCATTTAATTATCTCTCAACGACGCAGACTTAATGCTCTCAAGGCAAATTTAGAAAGTACAATCTTCTTTTGAGTAAATTAATATTTACTACTACCCATCTTTTCGGCAGACTAACATGTTAATGGCAGCGCGAGGATTTCGCTTCCATTAAATTGTCAGTTTGATGTCTGGCACAGATTGACGTCAGCTGGTTGCCGGAGAGAGCTTCAATTTGAAACGTCGAGCGGAAGTGATTCGCATTTGTTAACGCTGATACCAGCAGCATTCAATAAATGGAATACATGCGCTGCAGTTGCACATTTAATAACTGTCGATTATGGATGAAAGAATCCGTTTTCGTATCTGATAAAACACACGTTATGTTAAAAATAGATGCATTAATTATTCCAACTCTGTTTGGAGATATTTAATCTTAAATACGGTTTATGGATGTCTTATTCTGTCAAAATTTATCGATAAGATATTTAAAGCATAACCTTTAGAAATACATAGCAGGATTAAAATTCCTTCGAAATATTTAGAGTTATATTAATATTTAAAGTAGGTGACTACGTTAAAAAATCAATTTTATTTTGAGAAATTAAGAATTTTTAAAATTTAGTGTCTATTTTTTTCGGGAGTTACATTGATTTTTATATTCATATTTACGCACGTTTTAATGCTGTTTTGCATTTTTAGATGCTATTTTCTCAAATTCTAATATTTGATAGAACTTTCTTACAGAAAACCGCATGTTTAAAATTAGTATGACATTTCCTCAATATGTTCTGCAGTTCTTGAATTGGAGAATAATTAATCTAGTCATTTAGAAATATTTTATAGTTGTTATATAGTTACTTCACAATGTGGAAAAAAGATAAAAATTTTGTGTTATTTATCAGTCAAACCACAATATTTAAGGAATGGATAGAAATACAATTTTTTTTTTTTTTTTACTTCAGGAAACAAGTAATATATTTCTTAAGCTATCTGGAAAATTTAAACCAGTTATTTGATAGACCTCTAAAATAGAAGATTTTGTGCTGTATACCTCTTTATGACCCCCCCCCCGTCTCCAAAAGAAGCCTTATTTTTTCAATTTTCTAAAAACTGCCACTATATAATTTGGTACCACTGGTATATTTTGCTATATACCACCACTGGTATATTTACTTCAGAGAGGTTTTTTTTCAATATTTTTCATGCAAACTATTTTCGAACGTATTTCAAAACATTCATTCCGAACGTAATTACATACCTTAATGAATTTTTAGATTCATAAGATTTTTTTAATGCTGAATGCCACTTTATGCTAAATTTATATTCCGTTTCGATACTGCTTTATTAGTACTCAGAAAATGGCCAATATGACACAGATATACGATTATGAGTCTGCAGATTGCTTCTCTTTGCATTTAGCATCATGGTAAAGTAGTTTTACAAATATTACCAGTCAATGAATATCCCCCTTAGAGACGAATTTAATGATTTAATGACAATGAAGGTTCTGGAAACTAAAATAATTTTAATTATATCTCGGCTGGAAACAAAGATATGAGATCCTTCTAGAAGCGTCATTGATCTGTCAATAAAACATAAGGGAGAGAGAGAGAGAACTAAAATCAATTTTCGAGTGAGATCTCTTTTTGGAGTGAATGGAGAAGAAAGGTATGGACTTTGGAAGTGAATGGAAAAGAATGGAGTGGAATGGAAATCGAATTTTTGACTTCATTCTTGATGCTGTTGCGGTTGTTTAGCATTGATTTGCTTCTTGTGTGTGTGCTGTGGATTTCTGCAGGTACTTTCTTTAGCATACGTTTCGACTGCGTTTCGTACTTTCTTGTCGTTGTTTGTTGCCAAAATTGATGAAACTTTTAAACCGGTGGATTTTCCGTAACAATATTATTAGACCATCGCATAATATTTCGGCATGGAAAGAATAGATAAAAGCATTTTATTGCATTAAGATGTTGGGTGGACATCCAAAATAGGCAGCTATATTTGCCGCTAGATGTCGGACCGGACAAAGAAGGAAAACCGGAAAAGAAAATAGAATTCAAGTGTCTCGAGATAATTAAGCGATTATTAATACCGAAAGATAACATTTAACTAGAAAAATTGCAGGCATTAAAAAATTTAGATTAAATGAACGGTCTAACGTTAAGCTAATTTCATTAAGTAGTAATTATATTTTAAAAAATGCGTACATTTGGAAAAAATATTTTCAATTGGGAGAATAATTTGAATTACACATACGTACGTATAAAATAAAAAGAAAACTGATAATGTCTGGTCGATATTATTCTTACATTTCAATAAAGAAGTTGAGTCATCAATAGATCCTTATGTTTAAATACATATGAAAAGAAATTAACAGGCTTATTTTTATACAGGGTGTTCCTGAATTCACGGGCCAAACTTTAAGGGTATGTAAAATACGTATAAAGGAGCATTTTTTGTACAGCAATGTGGGGTATAAAATAAAAAGTTTCGGAGGAAAAAACAAGTGATGCCGAGGAAAGCACTTTACTTATATAATATTTTAGTAAATGCACAAATATGTCGCCACCAGCATCGATACAGGTCTAGCAGAGCCTAGCAAGTTATTAGCGTAAACCCATTCGAAGACTACAGGTGTTCCATGAACAATTGCAACGACGACTGAAAGTTTTGCAATGAAGTTTTTATCAGAGTCTTTGTAAGTTTGGTAGACACAAAATTTTTCTGCTTTGCTTGCACTTACTTGTTTCAACTAAACTTTTCATTTCCGAACACCATATTGCTATACCAAAAATGCTTCTTTATATGTATTTTACATACCCTTAAAGTATGGTCCATGAACTCAGGGACATACTGTATATTCCAATCCGTGCAATGAAAAAAATTGTTCTACGATTTTATAATGGTGTTATAATGTCTGATTTCCAGAAAAAGTGATGAAAATTACAAACAAAAATCTGAACATGAGGGATGTTCAAGGAATTGCCCAAGATCCATAATTTTATTTCGGAAGGAGTGAACTAACATTTTTAATTCGAGACTATTTCAGGAAGACCATTCCTACTGGTTTTTATTTAGACTTTTATCAATCTATGTTGTAAAGATTGATAACCGATCGTTTATATGAGAGGGAAACGATATCTAAATCTGAGTAGTCCAGATTCCTTCGAGATCTTCGGGACACAAATGATAAGAAATTAGCGAGTATCTTTTCCCTTTGTTTTAATGTTTATACTATTTGGGATGTTTTTGTATCTAACATCTTCGTATGATCAAAACACGCATTGGAGTATTCTTTCTCTGACTTTTATTATTGGAGTAACGAAATTCATATTTTGATTAAATATTTACGATTTAGTTCCAAAATCACTCTTAAATGCCATTTATTTCGCTCGCTGCCTTATCATGTTTGTAAACGAACAATTAAACAGACAGACAGTATATTCTTAAACGGATTTTGTCTGAAATTAGATATATATCCAAATTTTGTATATAAATTATATGGTAAAATTTAGATGGGCAAGTTTGAAGCATTTTTGAATAATTATTTATCCTACATAGGTTATATAATAATTAGATGGAATAGATGCTAAATTTCGGAAAAATTTATAATTTTAATGATAAAATAATTTTCGAAATTTCATCAATCTAGCTTATGGTGTTACTGAATTATCCTGTCCTCGTGCACAAAACCGACCCAGATGAATTATTAAAACATAACTCGTTTGAAATTTGATAGAAATTTACGAGTTTGGTGTAAAAAGGGAACTCGAAATCCAGATTATGATGTTTTTAAGTTAACATGTTCACAGACTGATTGTATTCTTCCAAAAATTAGAATTTCACCGTTGGAAAGAATTAAAATAATGGAATTCGTAAAAATTTAAAAGGGGAATTTTTTAACAATAATTTTTATTTTGCGCAAGAAAAAAATTTAAGTTTTAAAATTAGATTTTGGTTGAAATATATTTTAATATGTGAATTTGAATCAGTAACAAGCGAGTGGAGTAGTTATTTTAAGAACATTCTCCATAGTAGTATTTATTTTGCAAACATTTTGATTTTTGACTTTGGCGACTTGGACTTTGATTTTGTTGGCACCCTTGGCGCAATGAAGAAGTACATTAATGTAGAATTCTGCCATGCTTTTTACTTCCACGAAGTACAGAGAGAATATAGTAATCGTCAAAAATTCGAACTCGAGATTTTGAATAATTTCCATGTTTTAGATCTCAATGAATTTGACGAAACAATTTTGGAAAATATCCGTCTGTTTGTCTGTGACGAAGATAATTCCAAAATGCTTTGAGCTAGATGACTGAAATTTGGTATATGGTCTTTGCACCAAATTTGTGGATTTCTATTAAGTTTTGCGTAAAATCCGTTTCAGAAATCCGTCTGTCTGGCTGTTCGAATATAACTTAACATGGTAAGTACAAAATGAAGTGAGCTAGATGGATAAAATTCAGCATACACATTTAACATCTATAGAGTAGAAACCAGGCAAAGTGTGAGCCAAATTCAATGAGGAGTTGACTGTCTGTCGGTATGTATTTTGAGAAACTTGTTAATGTGATAATTAAAAAACGTAACGACTTAAACATATCAAATTAAGTATGGGATTTTGTGACTACAAATGAAGTTTTGTGCCAAATCTTTGTTTCAATGGATTGAGAAAAATGTGACCGAAATGCAAATTCAATTTTCTTATACTATTAACCGCATATCATGGATTAATCGCCAAAAAACTCGCCAACGATCACATAACAGATTCAGTAAAAATGCTAAATTCACGCCAAAAGTTAATATTTCGTAATTATTGTATGATATGAAAGTCGTTCTCTAATATGACAAGTTTATTAGAGAATATGCGAGAAAGTTTTGAAGAGACCACTCCTGCTGATTATGAATTTTTCCAAATTTATCAGAATTGGATTCAAGTTAGTCATAAAAATATAACAATGAAAATTATATCAATATACTTCCCAGAAAATATGTATTATTGCGTATATTGACATTTTTTGTATTATTGTTTGCTATTAAAATTTAACAATGCAATGCAACTTTTTTGCAACAAAACAATGAAATGGAAAATTGATTCATATCTCGAAATGTGATTAAATTACGTAATTTATAAACGGTTTCATTTTCATCAAAATTTTTTTGTCAGATTAATGTTTTAAGAAATACTTTTTTTTACAAATTTTTTTCCGTCGCTTACACAGAGATGGTGAGTAGAATTTTAACAAATTTATTAAATACTTTTTAAATGCTTGCATATTTTAAAGCACATTGTTTTAAGTCATATTAAGAAGTCAATAGAATCATTGATAAATGTCTTAGAAAATCAGAGGCCGAACTACAATATGTTTTTTTAGATTCCTTAATCATTTTATTTAATTGAATTATTTAGCTGAAGAGGTTTTTCGTGCATTTTTTTGAGAGTTTTTAGCTCTTTATATATGCAATGTACATACAGAAAATATTGCAATTATCAAAAAATTAAAATTCAAAATTTTGATTAATCTTCTCGTTTCAGATCTCCCTGAGTGTAAAAAAACATACTTTTGGAATTTCGTCCGTCTGTCTATTTTAGACGATAACTAAAAGTATGCTTTATCTAAACGGATGAAATTTTATATATGATATGATATTTAGACCAAAAATGTAGATTTCCCTGAACTTTTCAACGAAATATATTTAACCCCTTGCATGCCGCGGGCGTATATATACGTCTCCCTGTTAACTGCCCCTAACGCATATATACGTCTCGCAACTATACGTGGCATTGGGGACCGAATCTCGCAAGTTATCCTCGGCAGGTAAGGGGTTAAAGAAAGACTGACTGTTCGTCTGTTTGTGTTCAAGTTAACACAATAACTGCAAAACGTAAAGGGCAAGATTGATAAAGTAGCTTATAATATCCTGAATCAAATTTGCCAAAGGATTAACCGTCTATCTAATCATACAGGCAAACATGTTAACTCAAAAATACATCGATTAAATAAGTAAAATTTGGTAAATGATTTGTTGAAGTTTGGCGTCAACTTTTTGTTTCAATTATTTGAAAAAAACTCCGCCAAGAATGCATATTCGTTTATCTTGTGACTACAACTGCAGTCTTGTGTCAACTTTTGGCGTCAATCGGCCAGCAAAAAAGGCTTCCAAAATACATATTCTCGCGACGGATTCGGAAAAAATAGCTCGTTTGATGCCAAAGATTTATATTTCGTAACTATCGAATGTCTTATAAGGTAATCGTGGTTTTATCCAAGATCGCAATTTTATGTGACGGAAGGAGGATAAGACATTTATTGGAACACATGCGAGTAAGTTCCAGGGAAACCAATCCCGCTGATCGCGAGCATGACAAAATCCAATTTTACAATAAGAATTGGTACTTTTCCGTCAGCCGGGCGCAAGCGGAAAATCGCCAAATAATGTAAAATTCCGCCAAATTTCTTACGTTTGTCATTCGCTTCCCTTGACGACTTGGCTCGCGTTTGGTTCATAATTGGCGACATTTGTTCCCGGCTAACGGAAAAATACGTAAGAATTAAAAAAAAAAAGATTTAACAGTTCATGACGTTAAGAAACCACGCCCTTAAATAAATATTTTAGCAAAATATGTATCAAACAAGAATATAATTTATGTGTATTTTTTTTTCTCTTATACATAGTATAGAGAAAGTATAGTAATTGTCAATAAATTCGAACCAGAACCTGACGAATATCCACGTTTTGACCTCCTTGATTTCAGAAAACGCATTTTGGAAAATGTCCATACGTTTGCCTATCTGTCTGTGACAGAGATAACTCAAAAACACTTTGGGCTAGACGGATGAAATTTGGTATAAGGGAATTTTGTCAAATTTGTAGATTTTTATCAAATTTTTAGCAAAATCCGTTCAGAGAAAATGTACCAGTCCGATTGTTCGAATATAAGTTAACATAATAACTCCAAAACAAAGAGAGTTATATAGATAAGATTCGGCACAAGGACTTAACATCCATAGTGTAGACGCCAATCAGATTTTAAGCTAAATCCAATGAGGGGTTGACCGTCTGTCTGTCTGTACTTTCAGAAGTATGTAAATGTGATAACTAAAAAACGTAATGAGTAAAATATATTAAATTTGGTATGGGATTATGTGACTACAAGTGTAGCTTTCTAACAAATTTCAATAGGTTGGAAAAAACGCATCTGAAACACAAATTCGGTTTTAGGATGCCATTAACCTTATTCCCGGACTTATTCGTCAAAAAATGTGCCAAGTAAGACACAATATATCCAGTACAAATGCTAAATTGACGCCAAAAGGTTAATATTTCGTAGCTATGGTACGCCAATGCTATGTAAGGTGTTCTCTGGGATAGCACTTTTATTAGAGAGAATGCGAGAAAGTTTATGTGGGACCACTCTAAATGATAAATGGAAGCCAAAAAGTTAATATTTCGTAACTATGGTACGCCAATGCTATGTAAGGTGTTCTCTGGGATAGCACTTTTATTAGAGAGAATGCGAGAAAGATTATGGGAGACCCCCCTGGTTTTACGGTGCAAATATACTATGCCCTCCTATACATCAAAGCTTTAAATGAGATTCATAAGAACTTATATTATCAACGTTAGATGTCTTCCAATTTTATCATATTTAAATACTTCGCCTCTAGTTAGCAAAGCAGCTTTACTACGAAACGGATCGGACAGACGGACATTTATATAAGAGAATTTATAGCTAATAAAAATCTTTAGGGATATATAGACAAACTTAATTGGGTGTGCTTCCATTACCTAAGCATTTCAATATACTGGCTTACAAAGCTCTTATTACATGAAGTTTGTGCAAAATCTATTAGAATACCCTATTGCACAAATTAAATTGTTCCTGTTTAATAACCGGAGAATAGTTATAATAGTAACGAACTATTACAATTCAAATGGATTTGACTCGCTTCGTAGACAAGTCGATTGAAACTCACAGCAAATGGGTTAATATAAACCTGCAAGAAGCTGCGCAGTTTGTAATCAGCCGTTTCAATTATGGTGGAATTTGGAAAATGGGTGCTAAATGGGATTGGACATGTTCAGTTTATCTAGATTTCTTGATGACACAAACTTATCAAGAAACATCGTAAGCGAAGTTCGTAAAAAAACATTTACAGGTAAGGACATTTTTTATAATTTTTACTATCTCGTATATGGATAGAGGATGTATTGTAGTTATCAAAAAATTCGAAGTCGGGGGGTTGAGGAATTCGAATCTTCGTGAGCCCGAAAAATACTTTTTTAGCAGTTTGTTTGTCTGTGAATTTGATAACTCCACAATACTTTGAGAAAGATGGCTGAAACTTGGTATATGGAATTATGGCTTCATTTCTAGATTTCTATAAATTTTTTGGATAAAGTGAAGAATAGTGTGCCCCCGAGTTTGTCGCCAATATGGCAACCCATCGGAACACTCTTCTAGCAACCCTAATGCTGTTTTGTTTATTACTTTTTGCAATGGTTGAGTTGTACATGAACTACAACTATATTACGAAAAATGTTAAATTAAAAATATTAAAAAAGTATCGATTAAAGATTTGAATTTTGTTCTTTGTTATAATTAAAAATTTATTAAATAAAGAAAGTTAAGCTCATAATTAAAAGTTATTTTCTTCTTTTATTTAATGTGAATACGAACAGAAAATATTTATTCTTTTGCAATTTTTAATTGTCAGTATGCGCTTTAAAAAAATCGTCTGTAAATATATATATATATATATATATATATATATATATATATATATATATATATATATATATATATTTACGAGTTGATGAAGTTAGAAAAGGATGCTTGTTTGAAATTTTGTATTGAGAATGGTTTGATATTGAACCGGCAGAATGGATTTTTCTGCCGGTTCAATATCAAATGCTTCTTTCTCCATTCTTTCTTTTCTTTTGATTATGTACTGTTTCTGTTATCCACATAGTCCTTATGTTCAATCTGGTAGTGAAGCTACTAGATTCCCGCTCCCGCTGCTAGCGAAGCCGTAGGATGTTTTTTTTTTTTAAGTTAAAAAATTCTGCACCTGTATTCATTCTGTATCTGTTTTGCATTCGACATCTGTAGAAGGCACCGGACTGTCTGAAAAATAAAACAATACTTATCAGTAAAAAGTCCTAATTATATGGCGAGAAATAGTAACAGTAACTGTTCCGCGGAAGTATTTGTTTATTTTGTCCGCCATCTTTATTGGCGGCTTGGCATTGTTGGCGCAGCAAGGGGCACACTAAAATTCACTTTTATCAAATTTTTAATGAAATTCATTCAGAGGAACTCTGTCCATCTGATTGTTCAAATAAATGTGAATTCGATAATTACAAGACGCAAAGAGGTAGGTAGGTACATTTACCTCTTGGGTACATTTTAGCATAGAGGCTTATCAAATTTTAAGCTGCATTTGCCAAAAAGTTGACTGTCTGCCGGTCTGTTCTTTCGCATCCATGTAAAACCATAAATACATTGTCTTAAATCAATGAAGTTGGGTATGTTATCTCGTTCCCACAATTCCAGTTTTGTGCCAAAATTTGATGTTAAATGGCGAGCAAAAAAGCCGTCCAAAATACATATTCTCGCAATAGATTCAGTAAAAATGCTGGATTCAAGCCAAGCAACTATATTTCATAAATATCGTTCACCAATGACTTGAACAATATTCGCTGCCATTCCCAATGTCCAAAATTTTATGCGGAGAAAAGGGGACAAGTCCTGTATTGGAGAGTACGTAAGAAAGTTTCGGGAAGACCATCGATGGATTTTCTTTCTTTTTTACTTTCTTGTATACGTAGTATTGAGAATGTGTAATCGTTAAAAAAAATTGGATCTCGATATTTTGACGTATCTCCTTGTTTTAGACCTTTCTGAGTTCGAAAAACACATTTTCGGAAAATGTCCATCTACCTGTCTGTGTGTGACAAGGACAGCTCAAACACGCTTTTATCTAGACTGATGGAATTTGGTATTCGGGGTTTATATCGAATTGGTAGATTTCTTACAGATTTTCAGAAAAATCCGTACAGCGGAAGTCTGTCCAACTGTTCGAGTACAAGTGATAACAAAGTACAAATATAAATACAAAACGAAGAAATCTAGATAGATAATATTTGGTACATATAATTAAAATCTATAGTTTAAACACCTATCACATTTTAAGACAAATCCAATGAAGGGTTGACCGTCTGTCGGTCTGTACTTTCAGAGGCCTAAGTGAAGATTAGTGTGCACCAGCTGTTTGTCGCCAATATTGCAACCCTCGGATCCCTCTTATAGCAACAGTACTGCTGTTTTGTTTACTACTTTTTGCAATGGTTGAGTTGTACATAAACTACAATGGCATTATGAAAAATGTTAATTTAAAAATATTAAAAAAATATCGATTAAAGATTTTAATTTTGTTCTTTATTATAATTAAAATTGATTAAATAAAGAAAGTTAAGCTTATAATTAAAAGTTATTTTCTTCTTTTATTTAATGTGAATACGAACAGAAAATATTTATTCTTTTGCAATTTTTAATTGTCAGTATGCGCTTTAAAAAAATCGTCTGCATTCTCACTTTAAAAGACAGCTGCAATGGAATTCTTCGCAGTTCTCGTAATTCTTTTGGTGTTATAACGGTTTGTTTCCTTCATAATTTGTTATGTCGGGTGTATTTCGAACCTGTAGAATGGATGAAAGTTTTAGTAGCATATAGTAGCTTATAGTAGGTTTTAGTAGCTTTTTAGAAGCATATAAACGCGATAACTCGAAAACGTAATGCGTTAACTATATTAAATTTACTAGATTAACTATATAAGAAAAGGAGGAGGTGTAAGCAAGTCGATAAAAATCTTATCCTAACTGTATAAAAAATAAGTCAGTCGTAATTGGTGACCATCTAGTTCATCAAGAATGTCGCTTGGGTTGACTTTTAATTAAATTTCTTATGAATATTTAAAGTTCATGACTCATTAATTAAAGCATTTTTAAAAATCAAAATGCAGCAGACCCTAAGGCAATGTTATTTTAATAACCTTACATCTAAAATGTTTATTATGTGCACGAACTTTCCCTAATGGAATTATAAACATAATGTAATAATGATATTAGAATCTAAATTCCTGTTTTTAACCTGTTAAACACCAATTTTTTAACACCGCATAATCTTTCACAGAACTACAACTTCCTTTTTTTTATTCTTCATGTAAACCATTTGCTTAGTTATTAAATAGAATCCTCTACCCTTAGGTTTTAACAATGGAAGAAAATAGCGCAGTTAAATATATGATGAAACACTGAAAACGATTTAATTTTCATTGCGAAATGACATTTATTGTATGAAAATTTAGGCAACAAATGTATCAGAAAAAATTTCAAAACTAAGGAAAGCATTTCTTAGGAATTAAATTTATAACTCTGAAAAGACAATATTTCAAGTTTTAAAATTTTGAAAATCAATTTTGTCCAATAATATTTTAGATATTTATAAATGATCAGAAAAAAAAAGCGAAGAAAAGCTCTTCCGTACACACACACACACACACACACACGCACACACACACACACACACACACACACACACACACACACACACACACACACACACACACACACACACACACACACACACACACACACACGCACGCACACAAGCACACACTTCTTTATTATTAGTAGCGATATAAAAAATAATACATTCTTTTCACTTGCATTTAATAATATCTTTTATTAAAAAGAGTGCTGAATTAAGCATAACACCTGCTATAACTTCGAAGAAAAATAGTTATTCGAAGTTTTCAAGGTCGAATGAATTAGTGTCGAGAAATGTGACTTATTGATTGCATTAATCGATAATTGCTTTTCATATTTTTTATACCATTTTATGAACTGTTCCGCGAACGAAGCGAAAAGTCGATAATGAGGACTTTTTAAATTTATCTTGCGGTACAGACTCGTGTGAATGTTTGCCTTCGAAAGATGGAAAATTGATTTTGGATAATCTTTTTCAGTGAATAATTCAGGTAAAAAGAGCTGCCAGCATCCTTCTGGTAATTAAAGACATGATGGGAAAAATATAAAAAAGCTTAAACTGATGAATAAACTTTTATGAAGAGAAATTATTACGAATCTAAAGGGTGTCCCCAAATTAACGCAAGATTTGAATTTTTCATTCTTCGTGCAGTATAAAGCAACCCTATTAAAAAAAATCCCCATTTGACATTTGATAGTTTATTGTTAGTAAAAATGAAGCTTTGCACGATAGAACAACTAGTTAACACAAGATTTAAATGAAATAAAAAACGCAGTTTTATTTCTTTAAATTGTTATATTTTTATTGAATCGTAAAGTACACATGATAGGATATTGCATGGAAGAACATATAGTGCAAATGGCATCTACGGCTTTGCTGACACACGTGTACGAATCTTACATGGCATTTTGCATAAATGTGACTAAATTTCGTTGATGCAGCGTAGAATTTTCTCTTTCAATGCCCGCGTGCTTTTGGGTTTGTTGGCATAGAGCTTTCACTTCAAATAATCCCATAAAAAGAAATCCAATGGTACTAAATCACACGATCTAGGGGGCCAATTCGCAAAATTTTGAACTGTGGTAGCCAGACATTCATTATTTTTGAAATATTGTTCAGCTATGAAAACACGTTGCTCTATCTTGTAACACCCCATTTTTACCAACCCTAAAGAATGATCTGTCATATTTTTTTTAATAGGGTTACCAACACTTTATTTCACGAATGGTGGCAAATTCAAATCTAGCTTTAATTTTGGGACACTTTTTACTATCCACGAAAGTAATTCGTATCTAGGAATAATCTACAATGGGATAGTATTCTTAATGTCAAAAAGTCCGAAATCGTTATTTTGAGGTTCTCCACATTTCAGACATTCCTGTGTCTGGAAAACACATTTTTGGAATTATGTCTGTTCGTCAGTAAAAGTGTTAAATTTCTCTTAAATATTGGATGAAATCTGGTCATCGGAAATTCGTATGTAACTGTTTGTCCGTGAACATGATAACTCAGGGACCCACAGAGCTAGATGAATGAAATTTTGTGTATATCATAATTATTATGAATGAATGTGAATTTAATGATTGAATGTGTATTTAATTATCATAATCGCATATGTCCATTTAATTTTGGATTAAATACATCAACGGAATGACTGTTTATCAATTTGTATATTGTCTTGTAAGGAAATACGGTAACTACAAAACACAACGACATAGCTTGATGGAAATTGATTATTTGATTTTGAAACTACAATTGAGTGTATGAAATTTTGATTTCAATCGTTCAAATGAAAAGAGATAAAATTATACACTGAATTTTTTAATTACAAAATACAACATTCATCGTATTGTATCACTACCGTCAATTAAAGATTGGGCACACTTCCTTGCGAACTTTGCTGTGACTTTCGAGGATTTGCTGCTTCTTTCAGTCCCTCTATAGAAAATGTATATAAGTGATGAAGAGCAAAATAGTGTCAAATTTCTTCAAATTGAGAATCTAAATATTTTTTTTTTCGTTAAGTATAGGTGAAAATAAGGGGAGGGTCGCTGCCACTGGCTATAAGAAGTACTCCAGAAATGAAACTTGGAAATTATTTTTTTGTTTTTTTCTTTGAAATATTGTCATAATGAGTAACTGAAAATGACTGATTTTTTTTCCTTGAATTAAAGCAGTTTTGAAAATAATTTTGATCTATTTTCAATTTTCAAAATTTGAACTTAAATTAAGTTTTTTTGTTTTCATTTGTTACATTGACTTGACTATTGTGGAAATTCTGTCTGAACTGTTCCACTCGACGTGGTGGGTGACAGATTTATAATATTGCATCTAAGTAACGACATACTAAATAAGAAAAATACTTGGATTTTTTGCAAATCGAAGTGTTTGTAATGTTAGAAAATCTGTAATATTTGTCTATTCTTTTATTTGTTTCGTTGTCTTGTGAATTGTGTTTCGTGGGAGGATGTATATCAATATTTTATATACGACTTAAATAATCTATTTATAGTTGTTTTAACCCTTTCTAGTGTCATGGGAAGTATGTTTCTCGCCAAATTCACCAATCGTTGCAGGAAATTACGGAGATTGGCATAAGTTCTGACAAATTCTTCAATAAGACAGAAACTTAGAAGCTTCAGTTCCTTATTTCATACAAATGATGTGTCTTGTTGGTTACTTAATCATAAATCCATCAAATTAATTAATTAAACAAATTAAATTTATCTAATAAGCTAAATGAATTATTTTTCTTAAGCCAATTACAATCTTAACAATATTTTAATATAGCATAACTAAATAAAAAGTTATTAAGTTAAAAGGTTATAAAGTTAGTTAAAGGGTTAAGATAGTTGTTATATTTCTGATACTTAAATAATGGAGAGCTTAGTTATTTTGTTATCTTAGACAGTGCACATGATTGGGCTCTTTTTTTCATAAACTGGCCAATTTTATTTTACATTTTTAAAGTGTTGATGATTTATTTTTGGTTTACATTTATTTTATTTTATTTTTTTAGCTTTGTGAATATATATATATATATATATATATATATATATTTAGCTATTATTACTCCAGATAGCTTGGTAACCACAATTGTATACAGTCTTATTGAAGCTGGTGCTTGACTTTATCTATATCTATATCTATACTTATAATAAAGCTCAATGTGTGTGTGTGTGTGTTGGCGCTCTACAGGCCAGGTCATTTGACATACAGCTATCAAATTTGGTACATGTGTACCTTAGAGGTCGGGAATGTGCACCTGGGGTCCCTTTTTTGAACTTTTAATTAGAATTTTAATTATTAATTAAAAACTAACTTTCCCGCCAAAAAAATCTTCCATTTTCGCCACCGCCAAATGAGTAAGGCTTCAGGGTTTTTTCTCTCCCAACAGTAATGAGGCTAGGGTTAGTATTTTTCGGCGGATTATTTCAAACGATTCTGTTTATTTTCTTAATGTTTGATGCATTTAAAATTAAACATTGTTAATTAATCGATCTTTCAGATTCATTCTGAAGTACTTTTGAATTAAAATAAAACGGAATAAAGGAAATTAAAAATTTCTAATCCGCATAGCGTTACCCCAACTGGCGTAGAAAAAAAGTCACGTATTTGCGTTACGTAACTGGCGTTGAAAATTCACGCATGCGCTTTGTGTTCTGAATTCCGCATTGTGTTGACGAATTATTATCAACGGATGCGGACTGGATAAATTTTTTTTTTAGGTTCGTTGTATGCTTTTGTTAGTTATCATGAAGAAGCTATTAAAGTAGGAATTGCATAAAATATTTAATTATTTAAATTTTAATGAACATTAAGATTGGCGAACCGGCTGGTCGCCAAAGGCGGCTAGTAAATAATAAAATAAATAAGTGAACGTAATTAAAAATATAAGAACTTGACCAATAATACTTGATAAATAATATTATGCTAATAACATCTTTAATATTATTTGCATATTTTTTTTTTACAAAATTGCTCGTTAGGCAATTGGGAAAATAAACATTTTAATCAAGTATAGGCCACCCTTTTCCTACTCTTCTAGGCACACTAGACAGCAGTTTATGGCTGCTGCCTAAGTGTCAAGTGTGAAATTCGTCAATGTATTCAAGGCAGATTTTTTTTTGTGTGTGTTTGTTTGAAAACACTTTTCTTCATCTTGACGATTTATGCCATATTTGGTATCTTTACAGAATGCAAACTCTGGGGAGTCGGGATCTCAGATCTACAGAGCAAGAAATAGAGCTGGCACTGTGACAGATCTCATCGGGTCCTCTTCCCACAGATGTTTTACCACAAAAGACAGCAAGAATATGCTGACAGTCAGCGAAGAGGAACACCATACAAGGTATCCACAGCTCTAAAAATTATAAAATCACTTTAAAGTTCTGTCCGTGCATATTGGTGCAATATGTCCTCTTTCCTCTTTTTTTATTTTCTCGAATACGAAGTATAGAGAAAAAATTATAATCGTCAAAAAAAAAAAAGAAAAAAAGAATCAAACTTGAAATTTTAGTGAATTTTCAGGTTTTGAACATCTCTCAGTTCATTTGTGGAATTATGTCTGTCTGCCCGAATGTGATATATGTAACTCAAAAACGCCTTGAGCTAGTGGATGAAATTTGGTAACTGGATTTTACACTCATTTTGCAGATTTCTATCAAGTTTTTGAGAAAAATACATTCAGAAAACGTCTGTCTGTCCGGCTGTTAAGACGATAAACACAAGACGGAGAGAGCTAAACGGATAAATTTTGGTACGCAGGAAATTATCGCAGAAAAGTCGGAAAATTTAATTAAAATTCTAATTAAAGTTTCAAAAATATCGCTTTGTGGTGCACATTCTCACCCTCTAAGGTCTACATGTGCTAAATTTGGCAGCTATGGGTCCAACGTTCTAGGCTGTAAAAAGCTTCCACCTCTGTCTCTCGAGTGCGCATATGCGCGTGCACACACACACATGCACATTCATCGTTATTATAAGCATATAAATAGCGTCAAATCTAAATCTTTGTCAATAATCGATGACATGCTATGCAAGTACCAAAAAATCGAATTTGTGTTTTGGACGCCTTTTTTTCACGATTGATTGAAACCACAATTTAATATAGAATTGCAATTGTAGTCACAAGGTAAAAGTTCAGGTCATAGCACTTTTGATTGAAAATGAATCTCACGCATGCAAAAGTACAGACAGACAGACTGTGAACCCCCTTGTTGGGTTTGATTCAAAACTTGATACAAAAACCTATTATAAATTCTAAATCGGTGCGCCGAATTTTATTTATAAAGTTCTTTATGCTTTGTAATTATGGCGTTCATTTGCATTAGGCAAAAACGAACTTTCTCTGAAAGGATTTGTTTCAAAATTAAATAAAATTCTAAAATTTTGGTCTAAAGACCACAAACCAAATTTCATTCAAGTATCTCAAAGTATTTTTGAGCTATCGTATTCACAGACAAACATAATTCCAGAAAATCATTTTCTCAAATTCGGGGAGGACTAAAACATGGATATTCATAAAAAATCCCATATTCGAATGTTTTTGATGGTCACATTATGTTTTCTTTGTATACTCTTATACAGGAAAGTAAAAAGTGATGATGAAATATTAGTAGCGGCAATGAAAACGATCTGAGTTTCATTTCAGCAATTAAACATAGTCAAAAGACTGTATAAGTTTTAAATTAATATAGTTAAAAAGATAATATTTTCAATTCTAAAATGGTATCATTTTTGTTCTGTAATATTCCCGTAAGTTATTATAGAATAATATAAGAATTCGATTTTTGGATATAGTTAATCTCATTCGAGGGATGAATCGCCAAATGATTCACCAAGTACGGCGCGAAAGATCCAGGAAAAATGTTGAATTCTCGCCAAAATGTAATATTTCGTAACTGTTGCACGCCACTCCCATGCAAGACATTTTCTAGAATTTCCCTTATTAGAAAGTATACGAGAAAGTTTTGGGAAGATAATTCCTACTGGTTTAATAATATATTTCAGATTCTTTCCCAAAAAATTAAGTTAATTTTATGAATTTTTAAAAATAAATCTTGAAATTTAAACTGATTTATTAAATAGGGTTCCTTATTTATCATAAAGTCGTACATATTTGTTAGGGGCCGGGATAGCCAGGTTGGTAGGGATTCGCGTTCCTTGGGTTGCGCGTTCAAACCCCGTCGGCCGAAGACTCTCCATGTGTGAGGTGGCTGGCGCACTGTGGTGGTCATAAAGTCCTCCATGTCGAGAGCAATACCTCTGGGGGTACTGGGTCAGGGGTGATCGTTCTCTGATTCAGGTCTAAATTATGATCTGTGAATGAAATGCATGAATGAAGTCAGCCTAGTAAAAAGAGTTGTGACGTGTTAGTGGTCAAAACGTACTCTTGGCACTAGATGGCGCTACTGAAAAACAAAAGACGCACTCTTGGCTTAAAATCACTAACTTCTAAAGTCAGTGAGCTTGCCTATGACAAATGCCATTAGAAACAATATTTGTTAGGATTATTTAGAGATTCATTGATTTCTCTCGTTTATAATGTAAAAGCTAATACATTTCTCGAGATGAAATTATTTTCCTAAGGAGGAAATTTTATTTAATAAAATATCACAAAATATTCTCATTGATTGCATTGTTGCCCTAAATATAAACCGTTTTCATTGCTTCATTAAATACTGAATCCAGTGCTTTTTCCTTCCATTGTTGAAAGCTAAGAAAAAAGGATTCTCTTTGGCATTTGTGTAATTTACAAGAGATATACAAAAAAATGTAGTTACAATATCGCGAAATTTAGAAGATAGACGAACAGGACATTTGCGTTTTTGATAACGCTGTAATGTCATGTTCCTTGGCTTGAATCTGGTCCCCATCAGATGGGTTCATGTACACAATAAACAGATCATATATAAGATAATTAAAATAACACGACTTTAATTCCTGACAATTTTACGGAATCATGGGCTTGAAGTTACATTTAAACGATTAATTGAAATGAAATATAACCAATATCGTTGGTGAACCAGCTGTCCGCCTACAGTGAATATCAAACAGTCTATTACACTAAAGCTTTTAAAATTTTGTATGTTCTTTCAGTCAATTTTTAAGTTACATGAAACATTACAATTTTATTTTCCATTTAACTAATAATTATAAGGAAAAATATTGAGAAACATTTTCGTACGATCATCTTCTTTTGATTTTACATTATAGCAGCTAAAATTTGAAATATCAATTTTTCTATAAGCAGAATTTGTGAAAAATTTTAAGTAGTGAAGTAAATTTCATGGTGGCGTAAATGTTATACACTATATTGCTAAATACAGAGTGTTTTAGTTGGTATAGACCAGCATTTAGAACATTATCTGTTTAATGAATTGCATGACAATTTTTCATATTTAGATGACTTTCGTTATTTCTTTATTATTTACTAGCCGCCTTTGGTGGCCAGCCGGTGCGCCAATCTAAATGCTCGTTAAAATTTTAATAATTAAATATTTTATGTAATTCCTACTTTAATAGCTTCTTCATTAAAATATTTTAAAACTTCAAATCTCAATTCACTCATAATATTATAAAGGCCTTCAGTCATAACGTAATCTGTATCTCTCTCATTTTCTGTTAGCTCCCGTAGAATTTATGCTTTAAATTAAAGTGGAAAGGATGAATCTGCAATCAATAGAATAATATTTTTTACTGAAACAAAGCATTTTTTTTTGTAATATGATTACTGAAAACAGTCACTGAGAATTTAAACATTATGGGCACTAAAGAATATCTTTCTTAATTTATGTAATATCTCGAGAATTTGTCAACAAAATTTTTTCAGATTCATCATGAGCAGGTCTATTAATTAACAATGTTTTAATTTAAAATGTATCAAACACTAAGAAAATAAAACGAATCGTTTAAAATAATCGGTGGAAAACAGGTAAAAAAAATTCTTAAAAAAAACGATGAACTTAAACTAACATAAATACAGTTTAATTACAAAAGCATACAACTAACCTAAAAATAAATTAAAAAATAATAATAAATTAAATTAAAAATAATTTTTTTCCCGTTGAAAATAGATGTAAACAATCAGAACACAATGCGCATGCGTGAATTTTCAAAGCCAGTTACGGTAACGCAAATGCGTGAATTTTTCTACGCCAGTTGGGGTAAAGCTATGCAGATTAGAAATTATTAATTTCCTTTATTCTGTTTTATTTTAATTCAAAAGTACTTCAGAATGAATCTGAAACATGGATTAATTAACAATGTTTAAATTTAAACGCATCAAACATTAAGAAAATAAGCAGAATCGTTTGAAATAATCGGCCGAAAAATGTTAAGCCTAAACTTCATTAGCGTGGGAAAAAGATGCTGAAGCCTTACTCATTTGGCGGTGGGGAAAATGGAAGTTTTTTTTGGCGGGAAAGTTAGTTTTTAATTAATAATTAAAATTGTAATTAAAATTTCAAAAAAAGGAACTCCAGGTGCACATTCCTGACCTCCAAGGTATACACGTACCAAATTTGGTAGCTGTAGGTAAAATGGTCTTTTCTGTATAGCGCCAACACACACACATTGAGCTTTATATAAGTATAGATGAATCACAATCATGTGAGTTAATTCCATTGCCGTGTCTGCAATGAATAGCAATTTTTTGGGAAAAAATCATTCAAATCTTGGTATAAATAAGCTTATTTTTCTTAATTTTATAAATCTTTTATCGAACGAAGAAAGAAAAAAAAAAAAAAAATAAAAAACCTCTTGAAATGCTACAAAAATATACTAGATAAATTATTATGAATTTATCTGTTTATCATTTAACGATTTTATTTTGTTCATACGATGTAATAGGTATATTATTTTATTACAGATTGGGCGAACACGCTGCCAAATTATGGAAGTACAATAAAATTACCGACGTCACCGTTAAACTGCGTGGAGTCAGCTATCCTGCCCACAAGACTGTTCTGTCTTGCTACTCGCGGTACTTCAAAGAGTTGCTGTTGGATTCCAAAAGCAGCTTGTCCATCATCAACGTGAGTATAAACAAAGGTTTTCTTCTTGGTGGCATAAATGTTAAAATAATATACATTAAAATCATCCTTTATACTGTCTGTGTTTGGTTGCAGAAATCCTGAGCTTAAAATAATATACAGTAAAGAATCCTTTATACTGTCTGCGTTTGGATGTGGAAATCTTGTGCTTAAAATAATATACAGTAAAGCATCTTTTATGTTGCCCTTATTTGGATGTGGAAATCCTGAGCTTTTTTGCTCCTGGGGTAATCGACTATGATGACGGAAATGTTAAAATAATATAAAGTAAAGAATCCTTTATACTGTCTGCGTTTGGATGTGGAAATCTTGTGCTTAAAATAATATACAGTAAAGCATCTTTTATGTTGCCCTTATTTGGATGTGGAAATCCTGAGCTTTTTTGCTCCTGGGGTAATCGACCTTGATGACGGAAATGTTAAAATAATATAAAGTAAAGAATCCTTTATACTGTCTGCGTTTGGATGTGGAAATCTTGTGCTTAAAATAATATACAGTAAAGCATCTTTTATGTTGCCCTTATTTGGATGTGGAAATCCTGAGCTTTTTTGCTCCTGGGGTAATCGACTATGATGACGGAAATGTTAAAATAATATAAAGTAAAGAATCCTTTATACTGTCTGCGTTTGGATGTGGAAATCTTGTGCTTAAAATAATATACAGTAAAGCATCTTTTATGTTGCCCTTATTTGGATGTGGAAATCCTGAGCTTTTTTGCTCCTGGGGTAATCGACCTTGATGACGGAAATGTTAAAATAATATAAAGTAAAGAATCCTTTATACTGTCTGCGTTTGGATGTGGAAATCTTGTGCTTAAAATAATATACAGTAAAGCATCTTTTATGTTGCCCTTATTTGGATGTGGAAATCCTGAGCTTTTTTGCTCCTGGGGTAATCGACTATGATGACGGAAATGTTAAAATAATATAAAGTAAAGAATCCTTTATACTGTCTGCGTTTGGATGTGGAAATCTTGTGCTTAAAATAATATACAGTAAAGCATCTTTTATGTTGCCCTTATTTGGATGTGGAAATCCTGAGCTTTTTTGCTCCTGGGGTAATCGACTATGATGACGGAAATGTTAAAATAATATAAAGTAAAGAATCCTTTATACTGTCTGCGTTTGGATGTGGAAATCTTGTGCTTAAAATAATATACAGTAAAGCATCTTTTATGTTGCCCTTATTTGGATGTGGAAATCCTGAGCTTTTTTGCTCCTGGGGTAATCGACTATGATGACGGAAATGTTAAAATAATATAAAGTAAAGAATCCTTTATACTGTCTGCGTTTGGATGTGGAAATCTTGTGCTTAAAATAATATACAGTAAAGCATCTTTTATGTTGCCCTTATTTGGATGTGGAAATCCTGAACTTTTTTGCTCCTGGGGTAATCGACTATGATGACGGAAATGTTAAAATAATATAAAGTAAAGAATCCTTTATACTGTCTGCGTTTGGATGTGGAAATCTTGTGCTTAAAATAATATACAGTAAAGCATCTTTTATGTTGCCCTTATTTGGATGTGGAAATCCTGAGCTTTTTTGCTCCTGGGGTAATCGACTATGATGACGGAAATGTTAAAATAATATAAAGTAAAGAATCCTTTATACTGTCTGAGTTTGGATGTGGAAATCTTGTGCTTAAAATAATATACAGTAAAGCATCTTTTATGTTGCCCGTATTTGGATGTGGAAATCCTGAGCTTTTTTGCTCCTGGGGTAATCGACTATGATGACGGAAATGTTAAAATAATATAAAGTAAAGAATCCTTTATACTGTCTGCGTTTGGATGTGGAAATCTTGTGCTTAAAATAATATACAGTAAAGCATCTTTTATGTTGCCCTTATTTGGATGTGGAAATCCTGAGCTTTTTTGCTCCTGGGGTAATCGACTATGATGACGGAAATGTTAAAATAATATAAAGTAAAGAATCCTTTATACTGTCTGCGTTTGGATGTGGAAATCTTGTGCTTAAAATAATATACAGTAAAGCATCTTTTATGTTGCCCTTATTTGGATGTGGAAATCCTGAGCTTTTTTGCTCCTGGGGTAATCGACTATGATGACGGAAATGTTAAAATAATATAAAGTAAAGAATCCTTTATACTGTCTGCGTTTGGATGTGGAAATCTTGTGCTTAAAATAATATACAGTAAAGCATCTTTTATGTTGCCCTTATTTGGATGTGGAAATCCTGAGCTTTTTTGCTCCTGGGGTAATCGACTATGATGACGGAAATGTTAAAATAATATAAAGTAAAGAATCCTTTATACTGTCTGCGTTTGGATGTGGAAATCTTGTGCTTAAAATAATATACAGTAAAGCATCTTTTATGTTGCCCTTATTTGGATGTGGAAATCCTGAGCTTTTTTGCTCCTGGGGTAATCGACCTTGATGACGGAAATGTTAAAATAATATAAAGTAAAGAATCCTTTATACTGTCTGCGTTTGGATGTGGAAATCTTGTGCTTAAAATAATATACAGTAAAGCATCTTTTATGTTGCCCTTATTTGGATGTGGAAATCCTGAGCTTTTTTGCTCCTGGGGTAATCGACTATGATGACGGAAATGTTAAAATAATATAAAGTAAAGAATCCTTTATACTGTCTGCGTTTGGATGTGGAAATCTTGTGCTTAAAATAATATACAGTAAAGCATCTTTTATGTTGCCCTTATTTGGATGTGGAAATCCTGAGCTTTTTTGCTCCTGGGGTAATCGACCTTGATGACGGAAATGTTAAAATAATATAAAGTAAAGAATCCTTTATACTGTCTGCGTTTGGATGTGGAAATCTTGTGCTTAAAATAATATACAGTAAAGCATCTTTTATGTTGCCCTTATTTGGATGTGGAAATCCTGAGCTTTTTTGCTCCTGGGGTAATCGACTATGATGACGGAAATGTTAAAATAATATAAAGTAAAGAATCCTTTATACTGTCTGCGTTTGGATGTGGAAATCTTGTGCTTAAAATAATATACAGTAAAGCATCTTTTATGTTGCCCTTATTTGGATGTGGAAATCCTGAGCTTTTTTGCTCCTGGGGTAATCGACTATGATGACGGAAATGTTAAAATAATATAAAGTAAAGAATCCTTTATACTGACTACGTTCCGTTGGAACCGTTGGTGAACTTGATTCTAAATTTGATACGGAACAACATTCTTTGATGATAAACCTATGCTCCAAATTTTATGTATCTTGATCTTTCTTTGTGCCTAGCTTGGTTCTAACTTGCATTCGGACAACCTGATAGACAGAATTTTTCAGAGTGTATATCAAACAAAATATAATAGAAATTAACAAATTGTGGACAAAGACTATATACGAAATATCATTTGTCAATCTCAATTCTTTTTTCAGTTATCATGTTCAAATACAGACAGAAAGACATAATTTAAAAAATGTACATTTCGAATTCAAGGAAGCTAAAAATGTTTAGATTATTCAGAATTTCGCTTTCAAATATATTGATGATTATAATATTTTATCGTTATGTACTTCGTGTACCAGAAAGTAAAAGTCACCAAAAATCGCAGATACTATTTCTTGTTAATGGAGAAATTTAGCACAAAAATATTTACGAATGTAAGAAAGTCCTAATGTTAGTAAATAAATTCTGTGAGTTTCATATTCCTTGTCATTCCGCATTTTATGCGTGTTTCAAGGAATTTTTGCAAAATTCATTTTCTGAGTATTTATTATGTTACGGAACTTCCTTCTAAAAGTCCCTTAAGTCGGTTGATTCGTTAATCATAGTGTTAATTGGTTCATAAGTCAACAGGCCTCAACAGCAATGAACGATGACGTCATTTATTAGCACAAAGACACTAATATACAGAAGGCAAAGCCCAGACGCAATTGATTGATTCTCCACTGTCTCCTCGCTTTAGCTGTACCCAAGTACTGCCTCACTACTATACGACTACTTACTTCACACTCCGCGCATGGCTCATTTCCCATGCTACTAATCGCTCAAACTCCTCACAATGCTTGCACTTCGTTGGACTGATCCAACTAATTATTTGGTGACTCACTATGCAACTGGATCCGGCTTGGTTTGCCATCTTTTATAGCTTCTGGAGCAGGGCACAGAAGTTTCTAAAAAAATATACATAATTCGTCTCTTATTAGTCATATCGCCAAAATTCCTGAAGATTCTAGCATTATTCATTTAGTTTTCAAAATCCTGAAATTCCCCATCAAGTCGCCAAATTTGTCGCCAAGTATGATCACTGATCTGGCATACGATCAGCATCTAATAAACCTGACCGTAAAATTATCTTTCCTACGATGGAACTAACTATGCCATGAAGCAACATTCATAACAATTGTAATAAATGACCCGTTTTCTTTCTGAGAGAGACAAAACTCTTCTATTATCGTTGACATTTTTTACTATTTTTTTTGTGAAATTAGTTTTTCTGCAACTTCCATAATCTACATGTCCAGCTTGGCTTCATTCCTTTTATTAGTTTTAACAGCAAGTGTTTCTAAACAAAGAAAGTTACTTTTTTAATGACCACCTTGCAACTGTATACAAACAAATTTTTGACACCCCTTCTCCTAAAGAAGTTTTAAATCTACTAATTTTTGCGAGTATTTTTTACTGAATATTCTGAAAAAAGTGCTCGTTTGAAACAAGATTAGTTAAGCCAACAGCGACTAGCTAATATGAAAGGACAGACAGTCTTTTTTACTCACTAACTATTATGACATCAGACCACTCACCGAATTCTTTTTCAAATCTTGCAAAATTGCATGCAACATTAAATGTATTATTCCATGTATGTTTTTTTCCTCTTTTTATGATTTAAATAATCCCATTAGGGCTCTTAATATGACTTTATCTCGAGAACATTGCTGTCAAAACGTTGGAACGAATCTTACTTTTTACAGTACTATTTTTTATTTTAAAGTAGAGTCGAAAGCTAAACGAA
This sequence comes from Argiope bruennichi, assembly GCF_947563725.1. NCBI lineage: Eukaryota > Metazoa > Arthropoda > Arachnida > Araneae > Araneidae > Argiope > Argiope bruennichi. The sequence goes on from NC_079155.1 coordinate 19,417,060, forward strand.
AGACATCTACAAAATAAATCGCACAAACATAAAATCGCATAAAAAAGGATATGCAGGTTTGACTGCATATCATTTTTAGTTATTATAGTGATGTCATAATAGTTAGTTTGATGCATTTAAAATTAAGCGTTGTTAATGAATCGATCTTTCAGATTCATTCTCAAGTACTTTTGAATTAAAATAAAATAGAATGAACATTAGAATGAAGCGGACTTGATTTAAATTATTTTTAGGTAAATTGTATGCTTTTGTAATTAAATTGTATTTATGTTAATTTAAGTTCATAGTTTTTTAAGTAATTTTTTTTACCTGTTTTCGACCGATTATTTTAAACGATTCTGTTAATTTTCTTAGTGTTTGATGCATTTAAAATTAAACATTGTTAATTAATAGACCTGCTCATGATGAATCTGAAAAAATTTTGTTGATAAATTCTTGAGGTATTATATAAATTAAGAAATATATTCTTTAGTGACCATAAGGTTTAAATGCTCAGTGACTCTGTTTTCAGTAATCATATTATTAAAAAATGCTTTGTTTTAGTAAAAAATATCATTATATTAATTACGGATTAATCCTTTCCACTTTAATTTAAAGCATAAATTCTACGGGAGCTAACAGAAAATGAGAGAGATACATATTACGTTATGACTGAAGGCCTTTATAATATTATGGGTGAATTATATGACTATCAAAATTTGAAGTTTTGAAATATTTTAATGAAGAAGCTATTAAAGTAGGAATTACATAAAATATTTAATTATTAAAATTTTAACGATCATTAAGATTGGCGAACCGGCTGGTCACCTAAGGCGGCTAGTTTTTAATAAAAATCAATTATGTAATTATAATAAGATGGAATACGGGCAAAATACAATTAATACTTATCTCGCAATAATAACAAGCGGAAGCTGTCACTTAGTTTCCCACATACTCTCTAATAAAGGAGTTTTACCCCTCCTATCGCATAAAATTAAACACCTTGGATAAGGTTGAAAATACCTTGCACGGCACTGACGAACAATAGTTACGAAATATGGATCTTTGGTCTGAATCCAGCATTTCTATTGTATTTTTTTGGCGATAAATGCCTGTCATCCAAAATTTTGGTTTCCGCCACGATGTTTCCAACTGAATCAAACTATAATTTGCTAAATAATTATAAATGTAATCACAAAATCACATACTAAATTTTATATATTTAAACCATTATGTTTTTGAGGTATTGCGCTTACAAGATTGTGAAAGGTCAGACTGGCAGAAAGTCAACTTCCTAACAAATTTGGTTCCAACTTGATAGGTACCTACACATTAAACATTAAATATGTGTACTCATTTTATCTATCTATCTCTCTTACACTGATCATATTAATTTATATTCGATAGATGGACAGACAGACTTTCTAAAAATGGATTTCGCTCAAAATTTGGTAGAAATCTTCAAATTTGGTGCAAAGATCGTAGATTGTAACTATTAGCGATAGGCAAGAATCGAACTCGCAACCTTTGGGTTCGTAGCCGAGTAATATGACCACAAGACAAAAGAAATTTCACATGTCTCGTAGCTGTTATCTGGCTTATAAAGCGTCACCACATTACTCCCCCTCCAATGCGTCGGAGGTGAGACGAACGATATTTTGTCTTGTTCTTGCTGTTATTAGTGGTGATAATATTGGCTGTTGCGCCTTATCCATTTTTTATTGGCTGCTTATTTATCTGTTACATTTATTTATTGGCTGCTTATTTTTCTGTTACATTTATTTATTGGCTGCTTATTTATCAGCTTCATATGTTTATTGGCTGATTATTTATCAGCTTCATTTACTTATTGGCTGATTATTTATCAGCTTAATTTTTTTTTAAATTTATTGGCTGATTTTTTATCAGCTTTTTTTTGTTTTGTTTATTTATTTCTGGTAAATGGCGCCACAACAGTTGTATGAAGACTTGCGTATTTTCGTCATCGGGTCACCAATGTTGCTATTAGCGATAGGCAAGGATCGAACTCGCAGCCTTTGAGTTCGTAGCCGAGTAACATGACCACAAGACAAAAGAAATTTCACATGTCTCGTAGCTGTTATCTGGCTTATAAATCGTCACCACAAGATTGAATTTCATCAGTCTTATTCAAAGTATTTTTGCGTTACAGACTGATGTCTTTTGCGTTATAGACTGTTGTCTGTACATCAGGCTGACAGACTGATGTACAGGCTGATGATGACGACTTTTTGTTACAGACATGATGCCAAATTTTGTTTTCAAACTCGGGAAAGTCTAAAATGTAGAGATTCATCAAATTACAGAGTTCCAAGTTTTTGGGGATCACAATATTTTTTCTACACTCCTTATATCAGATACCTTATACTATATGAATAAAAAAACAGGTTAATTGATATAATTTTTTAAAAATTGTAAAACGATTTTATTTGAAAGCATGTATTTAATAACTTTTTAATTAAAAAATAAGTTAATACTTATTAAAAAATATAAATAACATAAATATGCATCATTGCAAATTTTTTAAGTGGATTCTGAATTCACTTGCTTACTCATCCATTGTTAAAATTTACATCTTTTGAATTTTTATGTTACTTTAAAAAGCATATTATATTTTAAATATAGTTTACTAAACAAAAATCTTCATCCAACATTGAGGGCTCAAAAACATGCATTATTTTCTGTTCTTTTCCCCTTAGAACATTTCTCTCCCCTTCTTTTCAGCTCCAAGGTAACTCATCACACTGAAAATTTTTAAGAGGGAGGAATAGCTGAAGAGATATAGGATTCTATTTTAAAATATATCGAGAGCAATATTTTTTTTTAAAAAAGAAACCATCGAGAGTTCTTTACAATTAATTACAGTCAAATTAAATAAAAAATTATTTCAAGAACAGGCATTGTATCTAAAATGGCCGGGAGCCAGATAACCCTTAAACGATCGGTCTTGAAACCATCCCCACGAAGTATCGAACAAAAGAGGAGATGGAGGAGGACACAGAAAATGGGAGAAGGGGTTGGTCTTGATTTGACTTCTTTTATACAATATCGTTCTTGCATGCCAAAAATTTGTTCCTTTCATGTTCTTGCTCCCCGAGAGCAGATAGAAAGAGAGGGTGCTCGGTGAAATTCCATTATCTTTTGGCTCTGGCATAAGTCCAATGGATTTTCCGGAGGTAAAATGTTATGACAGCGAACGGAAATGAGTTTACTTCGTTAAACGTAGGGGAAGGGGGTTGCCGATGGTACCGACCGAAGAAGAAAAGAAGTATTCACAATGTTTTGTGTTGACTGTTCTAAGAAAGAGAAATGAGATCTGTTCTTTCCCCTTGCAGGAGAACACTTAAGTTTATTAAATTTTACTGGAAGGTAGAAGAGAAGGAATTGAATTGTGGGTTACCGTGCCGTCAAATAGACTGTCGTCGCGCCCTTATTTAACACAATATCTGTCGGAGAGTTTATTCATTTACCGGAGGGCCCCTCTGTATGGTAATCTTGGGGAAGATGTGGGTGGATTCGGGTTGTTTGTCAAAAAGGAACGAGGAAGTTTGCGCCTGGAAAATATTTTATTTTGGAGTTTCCATATTCATCTGGTAAATTCGGAAGTGAGTCACTTTATCTCTAAACAAAGCGAGAGGATGAATATAAACTCTATTTCTTCTCATTGTTTCCTACCTATGAGATGCATTTATTTGAGTAATATACATTCTCGTGTATTCTTTGGGATAAGAATGGGTCTTAAACACCAAAGCACAATTTCTTAAAGTGCATGTTTCGTTCCATAGAAAAAACAAACAAAACAGCAACATTCCATTTAATTTATATTTATGGCGTCGAGTTTAGGTGGCAGAATTATTATCTCCACATTTAGAGAAAAATCCTTTAACGCAACAACTTAAAATAAAATTTTTTTTCAAAGATAGAATTGGAAGGAATAATACATTGAATTGGAAGCAATGATGCATAGAATTGATGAATTAATATCTCTTGTATATTAATGCGTAGAATTGAAAGCGATAATGCACAGAATTGGTACCAATAATGCGTAGAATTGATGTATTAATATCACTAGTATATTAATGCATAGAACTGATGCAGTAATATCGCTAGTACATTAATCACAAAATTGAAAGCAATAATGCATAGAATTGATGCATTAATATCACTAGTATATTAATGCATAGAACTGATGCAGTAATATCGCTAGTACATTAATCGCAAAATTGAAAGCAAAAATGCATAGAATTGATGCATTAATATCACTAGTATATTAATGCATAGAACTGATGCAGTAATATCGCTAGTACATTAATCACAAAATTGAAAGCAAAAATGCATAGAATTGATGCATTAATATCACTAGTATATTAATGCATAGAACTGATGCAGTAATATCACTAGTACATTAATCACAAAATTGAAAGCAAAAATGCATAGAATTGATGCATTAATATCACTAGTATATTAATGCATAGAACTGATGCAGTAATATCGCTAGTACATTAATCACAAAATTGAAAGCAATAATGCATAGAATTGGTAACAATAATGCGTAGAATTGATGCATTAATATCACTAGTATATTAATGCATAGAACTGATGCAGTAATATCACTAGTACATTAATCACAAAATTGAAAGCAAAAATGCATAGAATTGGTACCATTAATGCGTAGAATTGATGCATTAATATCACTAGTATATTAATGCATAGAACTGATGCAGTAATATCACTAGTACATTAATCACAAAATTGAAAGCAAAAATGCATAGAATTGGTACCATTAATGCGTAGAATTGATGCATTAATATCACTAGTATATTAATGCATAGAACTGATGCAGTAATATCGCTAGTACATTAATCACAAAATTGAAAGCAAAAATGCATAGAATTGGTACCATTAATGCGTAGAATTGATGTATTAATATCACTAGTATATTAATGCATAGAACTGATGCAGTAATATCACTAGTACATTAATCACAAAATTGAAAGCAAAAATGCATAGAATTGGTACCATTAATGCGTAGAATTGATGCATTAATATCACTAGTATATTAATGCATAGAACTGATGCAGTAATATCGCTAGTACATTAATCACAAAATTGAAAGCAAAAATGCATAGAATTGGTACCATTAATGCGTAGAATTGATGTATTAATATCACTAGTATATTAATGCATAGAACTGATGCAGTAATATCGCTAGTACATTAATCACAAAATTGAAAGCAAAAATGCATAGAATTGGTACCATTAATGCGTAGAATTGATGCATTAATATCACTAGTATATTAATGCATAGAACTGATGCAGTAATATCGCTAGTACCTTAATCGCAAAATTGAAAGCAAAAATGCATAGAATTGGTACCAATAATGCGTAGAATTGATGCATTAATATCACTAGTATATTAAGGCATAGAACTGATGCAGTAATATCGCTAGTACATTAATCGCAAAATTGAAAGCAAAAATGCATAGAATTGATGCATTAATATCACTAGTATATTAATGCATAGAACTGATGCAGTAATATCGCTAGTACATTAATCACAAAATTGAAAGCAATAATGCATAGAATTGGTAACAATAATGCGTAGAATTGATGCATTAATATCACTAGTATATTAATGCATAGAACTGATGCAGTAATATCACTAGTACATTAATCACAAAATTGAAAGCAAAAATGCATAGAATTGGTACCATTAATGCGTAGAATTGATGCATTAATATCACTAGTATATTAATGCATAGAACTGATGCAGTAATATCGCTAGTACATTAATCACAAAATTGAAAGCAAAAATGCATAGAATTGGTACCATTAATGCGTAGAATTGATGCATTAATATCACTAGTATATTAATGCATAGAACTGATGCAGTAATATCGCTAGTACATTAATCGCAAAATTGAAAGCAAAAATGCATAGAATTGGTACCAATAATGCGTAGAATTGATGCATTAATATCACTAGTATATTAATGCATAGAACTGATGCAGTAATATCGCTAGTACATTAATCGCAAAATTGAAAGCAAAAATGCATAGAATTGATGCATTAATATCACTAGTATATTAATGCATAGAACTGATGCAGTAATATCGCTAGTACATTAATCACAAAATTGAAAGCAATAATGCATAGAATTGGTAACAATAATGCGTAGAATTGATGCATTAATATCACTAGTATATTAATGCATAGAACTGATGCAGTAATATCACTAGTACATTAATCACAAAATTGAAAGCAAAAATGCATAGAATTGGTACCATTAATGCGTAGAATTGATGCATTAATATCACTAGTATATTAATGCATAGAACTGATGCAGTAATATCACTAGTACATTAATCACAAAATTGAAAGCAAAAATGCATAGAATTGGTACCATTAATGCGTAGAATTGATGTATTAATATCACTAGTATATTAATGCATAGAACTGATGCAGTAATATCACTAGTACATTAATCACAAAATTGAAAGCAAAAATGCATAGAATTGGTACCATTAATGCGTAGAATTGATGCATTAATATCACTAGTATATTAATGCATAGAACTGATGCAGTAATATCGCTAGTACATTAATCACAAAATTGAAAGCAAAAATGCATAGAATTGGTACCATTAATGCGTAGAATTGATGTATTAATATCACTAGTATATTAATGCATAGAACTGATGCAGTAATATCACTAGTACATTAATCACAAAATTGAAAGCAAAAATGCATAGAATTGGTACCATTAATGCGTAGAATTGATGCATTAATATCACTAGTATATTAATGCATAGAACTGATGCAGTAATATCGCTAGTACATTAATCACAAAATTGAAAGCAATAATGCATAGAATTGGTAACAATAATGCGTAGAATTGATGCATTAATATCACTAGTATATTAATGCATAGAACTGATGCAGTAATATCGCTAGTACATTAATCACAAAATTGAAAGCAAAAATGCATAGAATTGGTACCATTAATGCGTAGAATTGATGCATTAATATCACTAGTATATTAATGCATAGAACTGATGCAGTAATATCGCTAGTACATTAATCACAAAATTGAAAGCAAAAATGCATAGAATTGGTACCATTAATGCGTAGAATTGATGCATTAATATCACTAGTATATTAATGCATAGAACTGATGCAGTAATATCGCTAGTACATTAATCACAAAATTGAAAGCAAAAATGCATAGAATTGGTACCATTAATCCGTAGAATTGATGCATTAATATCACTAGTATATTAATGCATAGAACTGATGCAGTAATATCGCTAGTACATTAATCACAAAATTGAAAGCAAAAATGCATAGAATTGGTACCATTAATGCGTAGAATTGATGCATTAATATCACTAGTATATTAATGCATAGAACTGATGCAGTAATATCACTAGTACATTAATCACAAAATTGAAAGCAAAAATGCATAGAATTGGTACCATTAATGCGTAGAATTGATGCATTAATATCACTAGTATATTAATGCATAGAACTGATGCAGTAATATCGCTAGTACATTAATCACAAAATTGAAAGCAAAAATGCATAGAATTGGTACCAATAATGCGTAGAATTGATGCATTAATATCACTAGTATATTAATGCATAGAACTGATGCAGTAATATCGCTAGTACATTAATCGCAAAATTGAAAGCAAAAATGCATAGAATTGATGCATTAATATCACTAGTATATTAATGCATAGAACTGATGCAGTAATATCGCTAGTACATTAATCACAAAATTGAAAGCAATAATGCATAGAATTGGTACCAATAATGCGTAGAATTGATGCATTAATATCACTAGTATATTAATGCATAGAACTGATGCAGTAATATCACTAGTACATTAATCACAAAATTGAAAGCAAAAATGCATAGAATTGGTACCAATAATGCGTAGAATTGATGCATTAATATCACTAGTATATTAATGCATAGAACTGATGCAGTAATATCGCTAGTACATTAATCACAAAATTGAAAGCAAAAATGCATAGAATTGGTACCAATAATGCGTAGAATTGATGCATTAATATCACTAGTATATTAATGCATAGAACTGATGCAGTAATATCACTAGTACATTAATCACAAAATTGAAAGCAAAAATGCATAGAATTGGTACCAATAATGCGTAGAATTGATGCATTAATATCACTAGTATATTAATGCATAGAACTGATGCAGTAATATCGCTAGTACATTAATCACAAAATTGAAAGCAATAATGCATAGAATTGGTACCAATAAAGCGTAGAATTGATGTATTAATATCACTAGTATATTAAAGCATAGAACTGATGCAGTAATATCCCTAGTACATTAATCACAAAATTGAAAGCAAAAATGCATAGAATTGGTACCAATAATGCGTAGAATTGATGCATTAATATCACTAGTATATTAATGCATAGAACTGATGCAGTAATATCACTAGTAAATTAATCACAAAATTGAAAGCAAAAATGCATAGAATTGGTACCAATAATGCGTAGAATTGATACATTAATATGAATAGTATATCAATGCATAAAATTGGAAGCAATAACGTATTGAACTGATGCTTTTAAATCACAAGTATATTTATGCACAGAACTGAAAGAAATAATTTAAATTCATGCAACAATTTCAAGCGAGTGGAAATGATTGATTCCTGTTTGGTGCAAACTTATAAAGGGTGTGACAAAATTAATCTGAGACTTGAATTTGAAACCATTCTTGCAGTTAAGTGTTGGCAACTGTAAAACAATAAAACATTTAACCGCTGATAGTTTACGGTTAGTAAAAATGGAGCCTTGGACGATAGAACAACGTGTTAACATAAGATTTGATTTAAATAAAAATCACAGTTTTTTCCCCTTTAAATTGTTATATTTTTATTGAATCGTTAAGAACACAGGATAGGGTTATGTATGTAACAACATATAGGAAAAATGTCCTCCCCGGCTTTGCTGGCACATACGCACTTTTTTTGGTAAAATTTTCCATGACCATTTTGCATAAGCGTGGCAGGATTTTGTTGATGCAGCTTTGAATTTCCTCCTTCAATGCACGCGTACTTGTGGGTTTGGTGGCATAGACTTTGGACTTCAAATAACACCATAAAAAGAAATCTAGTAGTTTTAAATCACGAGATCTAAGGGGCCAATTCTCAAATTTTCGAACTGTGGCCACCAGTTTCATTATTTTTGAGATATTTTTCTACATTGAAAGCACGTTGTTCTATCATGTAAAGCTCCATTTTTACTCACCCTAAACTATCAGCTATCAAATGGTTATTTGAATAGTGTTGCCAACACTTTATTGCACGAATGGCGCAAATTCAAATCTTGGGTTAATTTTGAAACATCCTTTAGCATTGCCAGCCAATTTTCTTCTTAAAAGAACGAAAAAGAAATGACTGATGATCGAAATTTTCTCTCGCATCCACTGCCACAACATTTTAAACTTTATGCATGCGTTTACTTCCTACTCAGTACAGGTATATATTTAAGGTGTGTATTTAAAGAGGATGGGAGTTTCGCTTAATGCATGTTTAAAAAGTCGAGTTTCATAGTAGAATATTGTCACCATAATTAGCAGAAAATATTTGATGCATCCAGGCTTCTGTTCGGATATATTAGGTCACGTTTTAAAGCAACACACGGAATTTTGAACATCGATAAGACGAGGACGATACCTGATTCGGCACCTCTCTTTCCAAATTTCTGCACCACACCAGCAGGATGACGTTTGGCCCTGATGGATTTAACGTAAACCGCACCCTCTTACGTGACGGTTCGTAGGTGGAATTGGGTCTCGAGCCTGAAACCTTTCGGTACCGAAGTTGAAACCTTACTAACACACCACTGCATCCAGGATCTAACTAGTGACAGTATCTGACAGCTCTCTATTCCCCCTTGATGCAAATTAATAGCATTATCGACACATTTGATGCTTTATAAGGTAAACAGAATCATAAGGTGATCCTTTATATAAGATGAATTATAAGGTGATCCTTTATAACGACCAAACGTTTCCAAAATATTCCAAATTTTGTATATGTATCAGCAAAATTCCTCTTTACAATCAATAAAATCAATAAATAGTTCGCACATATACAATTCCCACAAAAATAATTTCGCAATTAAATTCTGTTGGATGCCTGCGCATGTTGGAAATTGGGGAAAAGAAAAAGCCCGACAAGGCAGCAAAAAGGTCAAGCCTAATGTTAGTTCCATTACCAGATGCATTGCAAGCAATAAAAATAGATCAAAATAAATTTTGGCAATCTATGAGAGAAAAGTTGTCTACAAATAAACTATTTCAAACACTGCCATCTGTCAAAGGTACCAAAAGTAAAACTCTAACCAGAAAGAAAGATGTCCTTATCATGAGACTCCAAATAGTCAAAACTTACTTAATCCAAAAACATCTTTTGCATTCTGATTAGGCACCACTTTGTAATAAATACAATTGTATTTTAACTATTAAACATATTCTGTGTGAATGCCAGGATTTTAGCACAAAACGACAAGTTCATTTCGGCACGACTATTTTTTAATTTAAATGACATTTTAGTGATAACTTTCATTAAAATACTTTTGTTTTTTAAAAAGATGTTCAAATCTTACACCAAATTTAATCGTATTCTTTTTTAGAATGTTTTAATTTTTAACCTGAAAATCATGTCTAATGAATACTTGGCACATAATGGCCAAATTTGGCCTTTGTGCCATGAAACTTAACCTAACCTAAGCTCATTGTAATTACTTTTGTAGCAAAAGGGAGTGTAATTTTTGACATATCTGAGTAGTTTTTTAACTTTTGAGTTGCTGAAGGGCCAATTTGATAAGATGCGTATTAATTTCAAATTTTAAATTAATATAAATGTGGAAGGTACATTTAAAAAGGTTTTATTATTTATCAACTTAATTTACACCTTTTCTTCCATTTCTTTTGTTTTCTATAAGCGTTTTTGGGTTAGGCCTTGCATTAACAGAAAATCTAGAGATTCGGAATTAAGGAGTATGTTGCGCTGAAAAAATAAGTCTTATTCAACAACGCAAACGGGGTATAATCGTAGTTTTGTACCTTTTACGTCGTATAAACGAAATACGACGCAAATTGTTATTATGATGATGATACCCCGAGGGTACCTCGTAATTGAGGATGAGATGGAATCTCTTCTTTGGCATGGTGGCTGGTACTCGCCATCCTGGTGGGTACACAAAAAGGTGGGGTCTGCTCTTCCCATCGATGGCGAGACGTACTTCCCAAGGGAAGGGTTGTACCGTGGCCGGTGACAGTCCTGAAGATTCAACTCGCCAGTGTTGCTGTTGCGGCGGTCTGGTCATTCGGAATTTTCAGTGTGCTATCCGGCGGGTCGGAGTAGTCAATTTAAGGTTATTAATAAATACAAAGAGATGTAAACTACGTATAGGTGATAAATGTATCAGTCTTGCTTTATTGTATTTACTCATTCCAGTGCGTTTCTATGAATGAAATAACGCGCTGATGACATCAACATATGTAATCAGCATGTTATATTTACATCATCAAGTTACATGATAAACAAGATTTTGTGTGATATACAGGGTGGTTATAGTTAAAGTTCTCCTTTGAAATGATCATAAAAAGAAAACTACAGGACCAAATGCTATCAAACTTGGTAATAGTTTAAATATGGCCATGGAAATTTCTTTTCCGACAAAAAAAAAGCGCACCACCAGGGGAGAAATGACGTTGTATGCAATATTGTTAAACAAAATAGGACATGATGGATGTCATCAGTTTAATGTGTTTAATCGTTTCTAAAACATGTTGCAAACCATGTTCAATGTGGCTTCCACCATTTTCTGAAAGCAAGTTAAATCGCATTACTGCATTCTCAACAATAGCTCTAAGTATATCAGGAGGAATGTTACGTCCATGTCGATGTATCGCATCTTTCAGTTCCGCCAAATTGTTTAGATTATCACTATAAAGAGTGTTTTTGAGATAACACACATTGAACATGCTTCGTAACGCGTTTCTGAAATGATTAAACACATTTTAAACCGATGTCTTCATATCCTATTTAGTTTAACAATATTGCATTCAGCGCCATTTACTCTCCTGGTGGTGAGTTTTTGAACTTTTTTATTTTGGTGGAAAAGAAATTTCCATGTCCTCCTTTAAACTATTACCAAGTTTAATGACATTTGGTCCAGTAGTTTTCCTTTTTGACCTTTTCAAAATGGAACTTTAACTATAATCACCCTGTATAAAATTGTACTTCACGCTATGACGTGACGTCATATTTATCATTCTCTTCCAAAAATGGATTACTAAACTGCATTAGCGCTGCTCACTTGAAATGTATCACGTGCCATTTGCACTTTTCTTACTTCATTGTGCAAAAAAAAAAAAAAAAAAAAATATCTGTTGGTTTAATAAGAATTTGCATGTAGTTTAAATGGTTTTTTCCATTAAATTATCTATCCGATTCCAGCTTCAAATGCGGTCCGTGACGAACGAAGCCTTCTCCGTTCTCCTCCAGTTCATGTACACGGCCAGCCTAGCTATCACCTGCCAGAACATCGGGGAAGTGTACACCGCCGCCCGGAAACTGGGAATGGACGAAGCACTCAATATGTGTATCAAGGTAAGAATTCCCACGTTTTTTTTTGTTGTTGTTGGGGAATCTTTTCTTCGTTGTAATAAAGATTAAAAAAAAAACCCTCCTTGTCAGTAAATTAAAAAAATAATCAAAAAATATTACCACACAATTTAGATAAAAATCTGAAAATATTAAAAAACTTACAATATTAATTAATTTATTACCATGATAACGATACGACAATTTTTTAATAGTGACCCCTCTTTTCTTGATTGAAAAATAGAAAGTGAAATTTATTTAAAAATCAAAAATGGTTAAAAATTGGTTCAAACGCATGAAATGCATTCTGGATTCTCTACCATTTTCTAAAAATATGTCATTTACCTAATTAGAAACCCACATGAATGAATAAAAGTAATTGGATTAGTTATAGTAGCCTTAAACAATAACAACAAAAAAACAAACACATTTCATTGGAAGAAAAAGAGCCCTTTTTATAATATTTTGCTGTTAAAACAAATAAGAAAAATAAAAAAGATATGAAAAAATAAAATAAAATAATGAAAAAAGTCTGTATTAAGAATTAAAAAAAATAACAAAAATGTTTTTCTTTTTTTGATGATCATTAAATCTGAAATATGTAGAAAAATAAAAGTTACTGCTTGATTTTCATTGGAATAACTTCATTAAATTTTTTTAAAATGAAAAAATTAACACTTTTTCTTTTGTTATCGAGGTGATAAATTGCATTTATAAAAATAAGCTATTTAAAAAAAAAGGATAAAAATCTTTCTAGAAATCTCACATTTAAGCAAAACAATTGTGATAAAAAAGTTGCTAAAGTCAATATGTTGTTTTTGTATATTCATCAAGTACTTCAAACAAGAAACGATTTATTTAGTGTCAATTAATGAAAATAGTTTTTATTTTAAAAAATCGTTTGAGCTAATAGATTTTCGTTCTGAAGGAATTTTCCGAATAAAAACGACAAATGAATTTTCTTTATGATATTATTAAAAAGGAAATGGATAAATATATGATGCAAGTTTGAGTTATAGAAGGAAATTGTGAAATGTATGTTTGTAAGAAAATAAAAGAAATGCACGGCACAAAAAATGAGCATGAAATACATAGTTAAACTTCTCAATATTATGGCGGTGAAAGTTATCTTTAAATAATCACTTTTAATTTGAATGTATTTACTACAAATTTAACTTTTTAGACATCGATCCAAAAGATTTTTTTAGACATTGTTCCAAAATCTTAATTATTTAAAATGTTTTTAATTATTATTAAATAAAAATTTTATTAAATAATTTTATTTTAATTATTATTAAATGAATATTTTTAATTAATATTTACTATTGCTATTTTTTACTATTAAATTACTATTATTAATTATTTATTTAAAATACTTTTTACTATTATATTATTATTAAAATATCTTTTTACTATTAAATATTTTTTATTATTATATTATTATTATAATACTTTTTACTATTAATTACTATTGTTTTTAATTACTTTATTAACTTTATTTATTATTCTTGCTAAGAAACTTATCTTAAATCATGCAATAATAGATAGACGAATTAAATCTAGATTTGAATCTCCTACCAACTTTTTTGGAAATGTTTATAGATTAGTTTAGGAATCGTTTGGTGACAGAGGAATATATGAAAACCAAAATAAATTAATAAATAAAAAAATAAAACAAATTTATTCGTGCGAAATTAAAAAAAAGAAAGAGAGATAAGAATTTTTCACATCATACAAAAATTTCAAGTGGAAAAATGAATTGAAATGAAATGTAATTATTTAAAACATGGAAAAATATTTTGAAGAAATGATTAAGATATTTTTTGGTTCTTTGCTTATAAGAGTGAAAAACTTTCATAAAAGTAAATGATAAGCAGAAGAAAACACATGTCAAACGACATTTCTAATGCCAGTTGTTATATCCAAATACAGACTTTAAGAATAGAATAAAAATTCTTTTGATATAATACAAAAACTTTAATCTAATCATTTGCTTTTTGGTTTCTAATGGGTAATAAGGGCCAGTACCCATATGCATTCTTTTTAAGCCAAACGATTTTGAATTTTTTACGTCTCGAGGAAGCTATTCATGATTCTTGAGCAAACAGAACTTTATTCCGGCTGTCTGCATAAAGTGACCCGTTCTTCTCGAATTTAATCATGCAAGAGAAAAAATATCCACGGAATGAAGATGAAAGGGGTAAAATAAATATAATAAAAGAGGGTATTGTCAGAATGGAATATTCGCAGAACGTTTCCAACAGATTTCATTGGCATTTTTTTATATTTTTGTTCCGTTAAAAGAACAAAATCAGAACAGTTTGAAAGCTTTTTGGAAAAACTTGATATATTAAATTGAATATTTATTTGAAACTAAAAATTTAACTTTAATCATATAAGATTTTTTAAACATGTCAGCATATTTTTATGATTGATTTTGTTTTGAAGAAAGAGAATTTTTTAAAGAATCACAAAAATATGAAAGGATTTTACTTGATTTCTTTTCTATATTTTTGTCATAAGTACAGTTTTACAATTTTTCATAGTGTAATATGTTAGTTAGTAGTTGTAATACTTTTTAAAACTAATTAAAGCATATTGTTACCGAAGTCATTTGGTGTTATATGGTGAATTTCATACAACAAGCTGAATAATGGTAAATTACGCTTTGTTGCACGAACAACATGAAACATAAGCAATAAAGACCTAGTGGAAATCTATATAAAGAAGAAATAAACAACACACATGCAATAACAGATGCAAGCAGAAATTAAAGCAAGCAGATACAAGTAGAAATTAACAACATACAAGCAGATAGCAAATCACGACTTAAACAACAGCAATAGCACAACAGAGATCGAAGTAGCAGCTCGCAATGCGATCCAAGGAGATAATTTATCAATGTATGAATGCTTTAAAATTTTATACAATACTAGCCGCCTTTGGCGACCAGCCGGTTCGCCAATCTTAATCCTCATTAAAATTTTAATAATTAAATATTTAATGTAATTCCTACTTTAATAGCTTCTTCATTAAAATATTTTAAAACTTCAAATTTCAATTCACTCATAATATTATAAAGGCCTTCAGTCATAACGAAATCAGTATCTCTCTAATTTTCTGTTAGCTCCCGTAGAATTTATGCTTTAAATTAAAGTGGAGCTGATTAATCTGCAATTAATCTAATAATATTTTTTACTGAAACAAAACATTTTTTTTGTAATATGATTATCGAAAACAGAGTCACTGTGCATTTAAAAACTATGGGCACTAAAGAATATCTCTTTTAATTTATATAATATCTCAAGAATTTGTCAACAATTTTTTTTTCAGATTCATCATGAGCAGGTCTATTAATTAACAATCTTTAATTTTAAATGAATCAAACACTAAGAAAATAAACCGAATCGTTTAAAACAATCGGTCGAAAACAGGTAAAAAAAATTACTTAAAAAACGATGAACTTAAACTAACATAAATACAATTACAAAAGCAAACCACTAACCTAAAAATAATTTAAATCTAGTCCGCTTCCGTTGAAAATAGATGTAAACAATCAGAACACAATGCGCATGCGTGAATTTTCAATGCCAGTTACTGTAACGCAAATGCGTGAATTTTTCTACGCCAGTTGGAGTAACGCTATGCAGATTAGAAATTTTTAATTTCCTTTATTCTGTTTTATATTCATTCAAAAGTACTTCAGAATGATTCTGAAAGACCGATTAATTAACAACGTTTAATTTTAAATCCATCAAACATAAAGAAAATAAAGAGAATCGTTTGAAATAATCGGCCGAAAAATGTTAAGCCTAAGCCTCATTAGTGTGGGGAAAAAATGCTGAAGCCTTACTCATTTGGAGGTGGGAAATGAAGTATTTTTTGGCGGGAAAGTTAATTTTTAATTAATAATTAAAATTCTAATTAAAATTTCAAAAAAAGAGACCCCCAGGTGCACATTCCCAACCTCCAAGGTATACACGTACCAAATTTGGTAGCTGTAGGTCAAATGGTCTTTTCTGTAGAGGGCCAAAACACACACACACAAACATTGAGCTTTATATAAGTATAGACTAACAAAATATGGAATTTCTTAAAATAATCGCTTCTTAATAGAGATAGAGCAATTGTTCTTGAATTTTCCAAAACTCTCTCTCTCTCTCTCTCTTTTTTTTTTTTTTTTTTTTTTTTTTTGCCAAAATCTCTAATTTTTGTCTCTAAATCACCAAAGTTGGTGGATAATTGTCCAAGTATCTATTCAGCATCCATTATGTATCGTTGAAAATCTCTCTTTTAGATATCAACTTTGCAAAAACGCTGTATTATAGACTCGTAACAATATGTAATAACAATTGAAGATAAGAGTATCGTTTGATTTATTGAAGAATACATTCTTTAAATTCTTCATAAATAACTTATTATGAAATTGAGGTTACAAACCTAACCTATAGACAAAGATTTTAATTTTTATATTTGTTTTAATTTAATTCTCACAGTACAGTTTAAACAAAATTATCAAAAAACATCTACTAATTCAAATTCTGTTTGTGAATTAAGATACGTTTCTAAGTATGGGAAGAATTTTTTTTTAAAAAAAATTATAATATATTTATATTTTTGAATGTTTGCATAAAATAGTTTGAAGATGCACCAATGAAGCAAAAATATATTAGTTAAAACCCAAATGTATTCTGAAAATTTGTGGAAATATTTTTTTCGTTAACCGGATGTACAAAGAAAAAGTTTTTCTAATTATGAAGTACATCAAATGACTTGTTAAAAATTTCAGATAAGAAATATATTATGCAGTTCCTGAAATAAGAATTAAGTTGCAATTCTATACAGTTTTCAAATACTAAATCTAACTTATAAATATCATGTAATTTTTAATCTTTTTCGCATTATGAAACATTAAAACAACTATAAAATCTTTTTAAACAAGCAAATCAAGTATTCTGTAATCCAGTAGTTACAAAACACATTGATAAATTGATATGAAAAATTTGAATAAACAATACATATTAGATTTTATTTCATGAGGCAATTTAAGAAAATAGTATTAATATATAAACTAAGCCAACACGTAGTTGAAAATAATATCAACAATAGGAATCAATGAAGAATATTAAATAGAAATTATTCAATATCTCCGCAGACTTTCTTATATATATATATATATATATATATATATATATATATATATATATATATATATATATATATATATATATATATATGCGTTTTATCTGTTCTAAAGTCTTTTTAAAAGTTTTAAAAAAGTTTTTTTTGTTTATTTGAAAAGAAATATATTTGATTTTCATCCAAAGGAAAAAAAAAAAAAAAAAAAAAGAAGACGAATGAAAACTGAGATATTATCTTAAATAAAATGGGCTATCGATTGACACTAACAGTTATCGAATGTATAAAATATTGATTGATAAATATAATGGAAATAATAAACTACTGCTTACTAGTAGTTTGTAGCGAAGCTCTTTTTCGTCGGCATTAATGGTTCCGAAAAATATAAATTCAATCTTTTGTATGTAACTTCGTTTTAATGATTTACTTAACAAAGTATACAGGGTGTTTATAAAGTCCCGGACACATTTTGATGTTTAATAACTCATAAAATAATAAAGATAGATTAAAATTAATAACATAAATGGTTAAATAGACTCAAAAAGTTTCATGACCCTTGTCAATGAACTTCCACGTGTGCCCCCTTCGTCGCACGGAGAATATCAAGTCGATAGTCAATTTCACGCCAGGTAGCGGCAAGCATGTCGGCATCCACAGAGCCATTTGCGCACATTATGGCGATTAACAATGCCAGAAAAATGAAAGGATGCTTCATCGGAGAACATTATGCTCTTCAGAAAATCAGCAGCATCTTCTATCCTCCTTAGCATATCTGTTGCAAAGGCCATCCTCCTAGGCCTATCGTTCGGTTCCAAAACTTGAACAATTTGAACTTTGTATGCATGCAGTCTTAATTTTTTTCTTAATAACCTTGTACACCGTCGAAATTGACACATCCAATTCTGTTGCCACTAATCTCATAGATATTCTAGTATTGTGTAAAAATGTCTCTCTGACACGCTCAACATCAAAATCACTTGTGCAAGGACGTCTGGAACGTTTCTTATCTTCGATACTTCCAATTTCTAGAAAATTCTTTTTCCACCGCAAGATGCTGTTTTTGGAGGGAGGATCTTTTTGGTAAATTCTTCTGAAATTTCTCTGTGCTTGCACTATCGATTTCATTTCTATGAACCACCATAAAATCTGTGCTTTCTCTTGTGGTGTATGCATTCTCCTTAATATCCGCATAAGCAGACAATATTTAGAAAAGTACAGATATTTAGACTGGAAAATGAAATTATCTAAAATTAACCACACGCGTAGACGATATTTACAAAAGTAAGAATATTCAAACCTGAAAAGGAAAACATATGAGTTATTCCATCAATAAATGCCATAAGTGTGTTTATATCTTTATTATTTTATGAGTTATTAAACATCAAAATGGGTACGAGACTTTATAAACACCCTGTATTATCATGTGAGAACATCATGTTGTTTTGGTTTGGGGGTTTGAAGCTCGAAATCGCGTAGACAATGAATAAAGCATAAATGGCAGTTTTCATCATCATCTTTAAATCGCATAAATTTTTTAAAATCTGTTTTTACCAGTACTGCATTATTATTATGTATGCTTCTTTGACAGCAGAGGCGTTTTTAAAAGGTTGACGTAGAACTATGACATCATAGCTGTTATTTCATCTCAAAATCGGCCAAGCTCCAAAACTTAATTAATTCAGACTTAAGACTTAAATTAATTCAGACAAATAATAACTTAAAAATAATAATGTTCTCACGTGATAACTTGAGATCGTATATTTCATTTGTTTCATTCTTATTTAAATTTCAAATTATCATATAATGCAAATTTGATTATTTTGGAAGCTTTATACGGTTATGTTTCTTATAATATGCAATATTATCATGCATAATATTGCATATCAATGGGAAGTGAAAAAATTTCAAAATTTCAATTAATCCATTATATATATATATATATATATATATATATATATATATATATATATATATATATATATATATATATATATATATATATATATATATAGACGAGACGTTGTATTTTTTAATTCTCTTTAATATCCATCTCGGGAAAGTAATTTATTTACAAGCAGATGCAGCGTGGCACAAAAGCAAAAGTAAAGAATCTTGAAACAAATGATCACTAGTCTTATATAGGATGGGATTTTCACCCACGTGCAATTCAATACACGTAGCGACCTTTGACACCTTTTAATGGGCACCGAAGGCATCACTTTTATTTGATACGTAGTACTCATGGCGCATTATTTTTACAAAGGAATTAATTAAACCGAAAGGGGAATTGGATCACGAAATAAGAGAATATTTTAGAATGAAGTTACGATGAACTAAATTAAGATAAAGTTTTGGAAAATAATTTGGATTAAATTAAGAGTTTAAAATATCATTACATATATATATATATAGGATGAAATATTTATTACGGAAATGAAAGCGATTTCAATTTTTTTCATTAAAACAATGAAAATATTGTTATTTTTTAAAAAAATTTTAGAATAATATTTAATTTAAAATTGAATAAATGTATGAAAAAAACTGCAATATTTTACAATTAAATTGAATTAAAATAAAAAAATTCAGTAAAAAAGATGCTGAATTCAAAATATAAAGCAAGGAACATTTAGCAGAAGTTTTTGAAATTTAAAAATATTTATTTCTCAGTATTCTGCATCGAGATTTATGTAGAAAAAGATTTAATTAAAGTAAAAGAGAACTTTTTCTCGTACTTATACCAACTAAGAAGACATTACAATAAATAAAAAGATTATCGCTAGAAGCTGCCATTTAATTTGCTAAAAGCTTTGTGCATGCAAAAAGTAAAACGATGTTTAGGAAAAAGATACCACTACTACTTAATTTCGTGAAAGTATTACGATTTTTTTTTCCATAACATCAAAAACATTCACCCATTTATTTCTACTGACTTACTCTATGCGACATAAAACTGAACATTCTTTTCTAAAAAATCTCCCTTATTTTTCATATGTGTTTTTAAAGTGCTCGTGCTTCCAAATAAGAAATATATGATGCCATTTATTCTATAGTGTTGTTTTTTAAAGATTGGAACGCCATTTACTTCCAACATGTGCTTATTTTTCGAATAAGTGATGCTTTTTATATGCTTTTATTTAATTCTATTAGTTTCTTGGCTTAAAGATAAAATTTTATATTGATTTTACATTTTACTTCCAGCTGTGTTAGACTTTAGAATTCATACACACTTGTGTGATTTTAATGTTTTTAGAGCTAATTAATAGATTAATTTCTTCGAGTTTTGATTCCAAATAAATGACACTTGTTAGTAAATTTGAGAAAATATTTTAAAATTAAGTAATATCAGAATGATTAATTTTACATTATAAGTTGATAGTAAAAATAAATAGATTGAAGAAAATTCTACTTTTTAGTACATTAATAAAAAGGTCTTTTAAAATACATCTTTATTAAATTTATTTAAAATTTTTAATGTAAATTGCATATTTTTCTAATACCAATTACATACGAATTATATTAATATATGCTACCGTGTTTCATCAAATTCAGACAAAGGATTATAATCTAAATTTGTCCAGAGAGAAAATTTTTAAATATTACTCCGTATTGTCCACAATCCTGTGAAGATTTATAAAAATGTACTATACTTATATTCATTGCATTTGTTCACATGAATGTTGCCACCCACGTTCTTAAAATCTATTCTAAGAATAAAGAATAATATATTGAGTAAATGTGTGCTCTACCGACCAGGCCATCTGACATGGACATACTAAATCTGGTACCTATTTCTCTAGAAAAATAAGAATTTGCACTGTGGAATAATTTTTTGAAATTTTAATAACATTTTTAATTTATTAACAAGTAATAAAATTTTTTTTAATTCACTTCCTGCTTAGGTCAACAAAGAATTTTTTTTATTTTTTTTACTTTTTATAAAATAATTATCAAAAAAATTATTAATTATCACAAAATTATTGATTTTCGCAAGAATTGAACTCGCATTCTTCACCTTCAATTGAAAAAACTGAAATCCTAGCATTTTACCGATTGAGCTATTGCCTGTTGATTTCAATTTTCATTACAAACTACTAAAACTCTATTTAAAGTATTAAAAATTAATTAAATTTAATTAATGAAATAATATTTGAAAAAACTGTATTAACATCAAGTGTCATCCACTACAAGTTTAAAAAAGGTATTTGAACTGGAGTGGATGAATAAAAAGTACGTTATTGACGATTGAAAATTTGAACAATTGGTTTGGTTTGGTTATATTAACGTCCCGTTTGAAGCAACACTAGGGCTATTTTGGGACGGACCTCGTAATTTTGAACCGCGGTCAGATGACGAGGACGACACCTGAGCTGGCACCCCCCTCTCCACACCACACCACACCAGCGGGAGGACGTTTGGTCATGACGGATTTAACGTGCAACTGACCCCCTTACACGACGGTTCTTCGGAGGAATCGGGTCACGAACCTGAAACCCTTCGGTTCCAAAGCCGAGACCTTACCACCAGGCCACCGCGGCCCCCGAAAATTTGAACAAGTTATCTAAATATATATAGAGAGTGGGAATTGATAGTAGGAATTGAAAAAAAAAATCAGATTTTGGTCTTTTCTTGCAATAACATCCGAAAATATTACTGTATTACCATTTTAAAATTCAAGAAATTTTCCCTTAAAAATATCTTCCAATAATAATGAATTATGTATATATAGCATTTTTTTTATCTGCCTTATATAACTGTCATGCAATTTTGATAATTTTTTGAAACTATTTTTTTTGTAAATTTTTCAACAATACTTTTTGTTGTTGTACTGAAATTCAAACCACTTTCATTAATTCAAAAATATTTTATCGCCTGATTTTCTTCCGTTGTTAAATACTTAAAAAATGAGATTCTTCTGACTATCTGCTCTGCTTATATGAGAAGTCGTAAAGAACTCTTAAAAGAGTTCAAAAAGTTTTGGTACTATGTTGGCTCTGGATATGATTCCATCAAGAAGATGAATGGGTCTACTGAACAAAGCCGGAAATAATTTTAAAAATTGTGGAAACTAGAAAGTAATAACTTTTCAAAGACTGGAATCACTGAATAGATAGTCTTTTATACTTAACGTTGTTGGGAAAATTATTTTACCCAATGAACAGGTTAAGCGCCAAGTCAGTCATCAGTGATCGACACTGACTTTTCTGTTCAAACCGAATTAGTCATTGGTCAGCTCTTATTCACAAATGAAGGATAATGATAGGATATATGAATTAAGATAAAGCGCAAAAAATTGCTGTTAACTTTAAGTGTTTCTATTACGTAAAGAGTACAGAACCACGCCATAATTTTTGCCACAAAAAAAAAATGTTTGCTGATGCAAAAGTATGTATCCAGTCTATAAAAACTAACAAAATATGGTTTTCACTTTCTCATAGTGTGACTTATGGCATTTTACAAGCCCGCTGACAGTTATCTGCCAGCGATTTAAGCCGAGTGCGCGACTCTTGTTTTTTCAGTTGCGCCAACTAGGGCCAAGAGTGCGACTTAGCTACTTCATGCATCAAATTTGCTTGCACAACCCCCCTTTTCACATGGGGAGGCACATTCACACACCTCACAAACATAGGCATAGAAGAAGAACAAATATGCCCGAACCAGGACTCGCAACCGGGAAGCCCAGATCCCAGGGAAGACGCGCTACCCCTAAGCTAGGACGCCGGCCCTTTCAAATATACGAAGTATATAGAGAGAAAGTGTTGTAATAGCCGAAAAATACCAACTCGAGATTTTGACAAATCTCTACGCTTCAAATCTCATCGATCCCGAAAAACATATTTTTAGTTATATCTGTTTGTAGAAAAAATAATTCAAAAATGTTTAAGTGGATGAAATTTCATATCCTTTTATCAAAATTTACAGATTTATATCAAAATTTGAACCATATTCACTGAAGGTTTGTCAATCTATTTCTTAGCACACAATGGAAAATGATAATTGAAAAACGCAAAATAGAACTTTCCTTGCATATTGGATCACTCAATAGATGGCACTGGGAGCCTACCTCTGTTTACATAATTTACCGTTAATTTTTTTAAAAACAGGGAATCACAATCGATAGTTTACTTGACTGTTGGATGGTATGTTCTGGCCTTTTCGTTTTTAAATTTAATTTTAGTGCTAGTTTTTGTTTTTATTGTTATTTTGTTATTGTATTTTTACTTTGTTGTGGTTATTTTCTTCTAATTTGTTATTTTGTATTTCCTTTCTGTTAAAATGGTATATCTCTTGAGCATAATTTCAGGGGATTTTCGGGTCACGAGGAATCATCATTAGACAATGTCTGTATGTCCTCACAGAAAAAATCCCTTTCTTTGAATCCCTGCCTGAGGGTGACCCTTGAAAAAGTCTTCAGGCCGGATTCTTTTTTTTTAAAATATTTTTTTTATATTTTTTTAATAATTTTTTTGGTTTAATTTTTATTTGATTTTTGTTTTTCCTATTAACTTGATTCTAATACTTTAGTATCAATTCATCTGTGTTTTAGAAGTAGCTGCAATTGCGCTCTCTAAATACTATGAAGTTCTTTTTTGGTTTTTGTTTAAATAGGTAATAAATTTTCGTTGCGATTTCGAAACTGTTTTGTTTCGTTTTCATTTTAGTTTCGTTTTCAAACTTTTTCTTACTTTAGACTGGTTACTTATATATATATAAACTGACACAATTTTTGACCTAAATATAAAGACCTATCAAATTTCGAACCAAATCGATCACCTGTCGATCTGTACATTCGCATGTATGCAAACATGATAATGCAGAAACACAGATAAATGATATTTAATATGTCTCCTTGTTACTATAATTATAGTTTTATGTCAAATTTTGGGTTTAATTGTTAGTCAAAAAGATTTCTAAAATGCATTCGCTATGTTAAGAAACAAAAACTTGTGCCAGATATTGTATGTAAAAAAACTTAGCATTCATACGTCATGGTTTTACCTAAGATCCTTAATTTTTATGTGGGATGGAGAAAGGATGACGTCTTCAACAGAGAATAAGTAAAAAATATTTGATGAGACCTTTTACACTAGTATGAAGTTTAACCCTAGAATGCATGACTTATTATTATTATTTTTACTCTCTCTCTCTCACTCTCACTCTCTCACTCTCTCACTCTCTCTCTCACTCTCTCACTCTCTCACTCTCACTCTCACTCTCACTCTCACTCTCTCACTCTCACTCTCACTCTCACTCTCTCAATCTCACTCTCTCACTCTCACTCTCTCACACACACACACACACACACAGAGAGAGAGAGAGAGAGAGAAAGAAAATGTGTTTTTTGAATAATTGCATATTGTCGCGTAGATGAGGCGAATGTAGTAAGGCCACTAGAAATGAACACACTTAAGATCAACTGAAGATTCTATTACAAATCTAACTTATTAAAAAAAACTACTTATATACAGTTGAAGAACCTTCCAGACTTTGAAGGCTCGCAGAAAATTGGGAATTTATATAAATAACAGATTAGAATAATTAACATAAATTTGCATAACTTTGTATAATTAACATAACTTTGCCATAAAGCAAATTGAAATTAAAAATCAATTTTTGACAATTCGCCTCGCTTGTATTCGAACTCGCAACCTTCCGTTCAGCTAGGAGATGCTTCGTTCAGTCGACTGAGCCATGATGTGCTTGGTCGAAAGGAACAATTTTCGCTACAATATAATTCAAGAAAACTATTAAAACTATTTAAAATTATATTTTTTTTCGTGAAATCAAAAACAAAATGATAATGTGTCAAATAGTGACATTAAGAATTACAATATTATCCCAGTGACACAAATCACATTATAATAATTCTGCAATAACAATAAAAAGTCACATTTTACCCAAATACTATTTATAATTCAAGGAAAAAATATTTTAATAGTATTTTTAATGGTAGAACTATTCATACAACAGCCATCTTGGTATTTTTTTCAAGCTTCCAGAATAAATCTTATTTTATTATCATTATTGCCATATATTGATCTTTTCTATAAATATTTATTTAAAAAGTACTTAAAAAAGGATTTTCAGTCACTCATTGTTGTCCTTTGAACAGCCTTGAGAAGTTCATAAATGGAAATAAAAACTTGTAGCCATATACGATGCACTGTAGGGTTAATAATCTATATGATGAATATCTCGGAATGCTGAACAAAAAAAATTATTTACTATTCTTGCTGTAGCTCACATATTCCTTTAATAAACACTCTCTTAAATCTTGGGGTAGACTTAGAGGGCAGACGAAACATTGCAAAACGTCACCGAGGGAATCCCACGCATGCTCACTCAGGTTCATAAAGATTGAGAAACTCTAACAGTAAATAATGAATTTCCTCTGTTTTTCACAGATTCTCTCTGGCAGCAGCAAGCACGATGTTCATTCGGTCTACACTTACGTGACGGCGAGGAAACTGGGCCTGTCAGAGGCTTCAACAAGAGCCATGCGGAACATGTGCAAGAGGTTCGAGCAGATTGTTGGCACTCCGGAGTACCTGGACCTCAGTTATGACCAGGTTATGGACTACCTGAAAGCTGATTCACTCGCCACCAGAAGGTGAACAAAAAATAAGTTAAACTATTAATAAAAAAATCAAATTTATTTAATGAAATATAAAATATAAGATCATGCCCAAGTAGCTCATAGGCAGAGCTTGATAATACATACTATTAAAAACAACATTTATTTCCCTGTTATCTATACAGATTTCAAAACAGGATTTACTTTCATGCTCTTGCTACCGCCTAGGTGATGTTAACCCTTATAAGTTTAAATGCCCACTTACTAAAGAGTCTCAATTGTAAGAGCTTGCAGTTCAACACCATGTTGCTTGGTTAAAAAACTTATAGAGAAACTGTGTATATCTAAAACGCCTGGAGAAAAATTATTGATTCTGTGAGAGTCTGTGTAACCTGCTGAACCAGACCTGAAATGTCTTTACTGTTATATCTGCTGTGTGATTTTAATTCTTTTTGAGTAGTTTATTGTTGTTTCGGAGATTTTGCCCATACCGATTAAAAAGTTTTTAACACATTTAAAAAGTTTTTTTTTCTTAAATATTTCCTTAAATATTTGCTGCCCTTATGGATTTGTTTTATATGAAGCCAAATTTATTGTATCGGAGATGAGATGATTTATATTTATTTTTACAACATTTTATAAATTTTATATTTTGCATGTTTCGTATTCTAAATTCCCCATTTTATATTCATATCCCCATTTTAATATAAAATTAAACATTAATAAGTTCACACTATTTGTCCCTTTGTCAAAAATGCTTGTATGTCTGATGATGTATAGATTTCAAGATCCTCTTGGGATCTGCCTGCTGCTAAAAGCTTTATTATTATTATTATTAATAATAATTTTTTCTTTTGCTCTGCCGTAGTCTTGGGCGCTTGGACTGTCGATTGATCAATCGATTTTAGCGTTCTAAAAGAATTTTAATATTTTTAAATGATCTGAAAACTTACACCGTTGTTTTAATTTGTGCTACAGCATGAACGTTTCTTATTATATAGAAAATAGCCTTTGCAGCAATTTCGATACAAAAATTCTAAATATTTGTTTTGAAAATTATTTATTGTCAATTACGTGTTTTGTGTTAGGTTTATGCAACTAAATAGTTTTTATTTGTATTTGTTCTTTTATGCTTTTGAATATTTGCTCTTGGAGACCCTGCAAGAGTCTATATTCTTTTAACCATTAAGTGAATTATTTATTATTATAGTTTTTGCTGTTTTATGTAATCAGTTACCATTTTGTTTTGCATATATTGCGCAATATATTTTATATTATGAATATAATATTTTATTATTGGGCAATATATTTTATTTATTTTATATTGTTTTGCATATATTTGCCTTTGATTTGTTCACTATGGGCAAATCAAAAGCAAAAACCCAATCAAACCGCCTGGGTCAGTGTGGAAATTAAATAAAAAATAGTATTATAAAGCTCGAAGTTTTCAAGCTGCTCATAGTTCAATTATTTGATCGAAGATCTCTGTTCTGGTTAGATCGTACGAGCGTTTGGCAATACATGTATTTAAGAAATTCAAAGT
The DNA here is from genome assembly GCF_947563725.1 of Argiope bruennichi. Taxonomy (NCBI): domain Eukaryota; kingdom Metazoa; phylum Arthropoda; class Arachnida; order Araneae; family Araneidae; genus Argiope; species Argiope bruennichi. The sequence goes on from NC_079155.1 coordinate 19,444,971, forward strand.
CCATCAGATGATAATCATTTGAATGCCGTTAAACTTCATAATATTTAGTTCAGTTAACTTTATTTAACTGACTCAGCTAATGATTGTTCCCCCTTTTCAAAACAGCGAAGTGATTGTCTTCTTGGCCGCTCTAAAATGGATCAGTGTTCGGTACTTGGACAGAGAGCAGTTCGCTATCGACGTGATCGCATGCGTGCGATTTCCCATGATGACCTTGAACGAGATCTTGGCTTGCCACTCACCACCCCTCCTACCCGGCCTCATGGAGGTACCTGAGATCAGGCAGATGCTTCTGAAAGCCACCTGGTGAGTAGATTGGCCAATTATTGTTGAGTGCCAGAGAAATCTCTCGTGGTAATTAATTCCCACAATAAAGCTGGCAAGAATGTTTCTCTCGACTTTCTTGTGTATTTCTGTAATAAAGCGCGATTGGTGTTTGGCTTCATAATGTAATGTAGGAATTGAATAAATGAAAATAATTATGGAATAACGTTTGCCGATTTGAGATATTAATCACGGAGTACTTGAACTCGTAGTTCTTAATCTCCGAACCTAACAATTTTGCGAGAATAATGCTGAATAGGTGCAGTCACATAAAGGAAGATGGTGATTGAGAAGAAAAATAAAACCTCAATATACATAACAAAAAATGAAGATTTTCGAGATGCGTGGAGAATGAAAGAACATAAACAAGGGGGGGGGGAATAAAGAAGCCTAAACAATAACGGGGTGGGGTGAATAAAGAATAAAAATTTTGCATAAGAGAAATTCGACAAAGTTATTACGAAGAAGGTGTCATGCCTAGTAAAGCAAGGAAAGAACGGAATCCCAAAACGCAGTTGGAAACGGAATAGCATAAGCGTTATGAACTACAACCACGTTTTCTGAAGTGCTCAGAGAATATGATGGTAGGTTAATAATACTTATGCTATTACTACCTGTAGATGAGAAACGTAATTACAACGGCAAAAAGATTTTTGATGCCAGAACATGATGCCTTATTCGCATGGGTTGTACTATTGCTGTTTGTGCTTTACTACACTTATTGCGCCCATCTCGAATGACGAAATATCTCGTCCTTCAACGATATGGGAGCTGCTAATCCAATAGGTCTCATATTCTGTATACACATATTGGGTCAACGATTATGTCATGATAATCACATGATCGTTTCGCACCTAAATTGGCAGACGAGAGTTCAACAGTGAGAAGGTAAGACGTACCGCTTGCATTCCTTTACCTTTTTATATGCTTTTATGTTGGTTCAGCAACATTTTGTCCTGTATTAGCTTATATGTCGTTTCTTAATTAATATATTTAAGTATTAATACTAATCGTTGCTTTTCCCCACAAGATTGTTTGATGTACAGGGTGGTTATAATTACAGTTCCACTTTGAAATGGTCATAAAAGGAAAACTACTGGACCAAATGTTATCAAACTTGGTAATAGTTTAAAGGAGGTCATGGGAATTTCTTTCCCGCCAAAAGAAAAAAAAAAGATTTGTTTCATCTTAAAAGAAGTAACAAAGACTTCTTTGTTACTTCTTTTATCCTACTTGAGAAGTTTGATATCCCAACACTGTTCAAGAATCGGTTTGTATAATATATCCTCTGCATAAGAAGACGAACTTGAATTTTGACTGCATTTGGTTTCAATTAAACCTTCTCTATTAGCATAAGAATATTGTACGATATTTCCACGATGTTCTTCGATATTCTGAATATTGGCCAATATCGTGAAGATATTATAACAATGTTCTTGAGCCTTTTGTGTTAATAGTTTCTTAAAAACAATTTGTTATTTTTGGCTCCATCATCAAAGTGGTTTTAAACTTCAAACTGAATAAGAATTTAAAGAGAATCATTTTAGTCATTGTTTGCTTCATGTGTGCATGAAGCTTCTTGAAGAAATTAAATAACAACTCCGAGAGAATTGTAATTATCTGCATTATCTAATATCTAATTGCACGTAGTCTTATAAGTTGCTGTAACTTCACGCTGTTACTCCTAATGGACAATTGATTCCAGCACTAAATTAGTGCGGTGCATTGATGTGTATTATGCCAGAAACCCGACAGCACGTTAGTGACGATAAAAATTTAAAGAATAGCGACAACAAGCATTCGGCATATAGAATTTGTTCATTTGTGTTATTCACTTCTTAATGGATTATTTTTATAAGAATTTGAATGAAATAAATTCACAAATCATAGATTCATTACAATATTACCAAGTATATATGAAGATAGCAAAATCTTTATTCGTACACTTTTTAACAGCTTGAAGAAAAAACGCTACTAAATATTTGAAAGAGCTAAAAAACAATTTTAGCCCTCCAACGCACAGGTTCGATCCTCGAGCTGGGCGAGGTCGACTCAGCCTTTAATTTCTTCAGTGGGTCGAAAAGGGACTGGGAATAAACTGAGGACCAAGCATGTTTGGGAACTAAACACTGGGGCTTCCGCGTTAAGTGTTGTTCCTTATGGCACTTGCCTTAGACAAGCCCGCAGTTCGAAGAGAGCCGATTTAAGCCTGAGGGGGGGGCGCCTCTTGTTTCTATAGTAGCGCCATCTAGGGCCAAGAGTACGACTTAGCTACATACACGGCGCAACCCTTTTTACGGGGCGGACTTCATTCATGCATTTCATTCACTCATCCACAGATCGTTATTTAGACCTGAATCAAAGAACGATCACCCCTGACCCAGTACCCCCAGAGGTATTACTCTCGACATAGAGGACTTTGTGACCACGATAGATTTAACGCGCGTCAGCCACCAAGCAAGCGGGGAATCTTCGGTCGGCGGGGTTCGAACTCGCAACCTAAGGGAAGCGAATTCGACTCTCTACCAACCAGGCTATCCCGGCCGCGTTAGGTCACGACCTCCGTAATACAAGGCCTCACAACTAGTTTGTGACGTCACACGATTAGGATGATTGCCTGCCGTGAGCAGAATCTTGCTTTCTTACTTGATGTTTAATTTTAAATTCACTTAAAAATAACTTACTATTCCAAATATTAAGACATTAATCTTGCATAAAATTCAAGATTTATTTTTTCCCATGTGAATAAAAGAAACGACATGATAGAAAATCTTGAAAGTCCTCTATAGCGTATTGACCATTTAATAACATTCAAACTTTCGAAGATTTAAATTTATTAGATATATACATTGAGGTATTGTTAGTTTTCTTGTTTTAATAGAGTTTTTTTTTTTATTTTATGAAAAGCTGTTAAAACTCGTTTTATTTTTTCCTTGAAAATATTTTTTAAAGCTTGAAATTAAATTAATCATTAAGACTTTTTAAAGTTTTTGATGATTTTTTTTTATTGTAGTGACAGGTAATACATGTATTTTATAAATTAACATATAATTGTTTACTTCTCAAATTACTTATGAACTTTCAAATAAAATATTAATGTATTTAATATCAGATTTAAATTTTACACCAACTAATTCTGTTGATAAAAAATTACTTTCACACCTTGTTTTTTCACATTAAGAATTGTTTTCATTTAATACATTAGTAATTCATACAATTTAATAAACTAGCTTTTATTATATCAGATTTCACACTTCAATGCATTTATACTTAATCTGAAGTAACAATAAAGGATAACACAAATAAAAAAAAATCACACACTATTTGAATCATAACATTTTATTTTCAGAGAGACAATAACAAAATACATTTTGTTTTCCAACTTTATTATAAATTTCACACAGACAAATGAAAATAATTATAATATTAAATAAAGTTAAAATACAAATTTATAAATAAAAGTTAATAACAATATTAAAAGAAACAATTGTGATAAAAGTCAATTAACAATTTAAACTGATTACTTGTTATGCTTGAAAGTTTAATATTAAATATTTTTATCATCCCTCCTCTTTTTCAAGTTAATAATTTTTAATTTTTTTTCCTTTCTTTTTTCTGCTTTCTTTACAGCTAGGTTTTTTTTTCTGAACTAAAGCTTTTGACCATAAAAACTTGGGCACTAGAAGCAGAAGCTTCAGAATCACACGACATGCCCGTTACACAAATACCTTTATACTCAAAATATTCTTTTATGTGAACTTCATCTAGCAATAAAGTCACAATTTTATCTTTCTCCTGCAAATATTTTAATTTCTGTTTTATGTACAACAAAAAATATGAATCTAGCTGTTCTAATTATGGGCTTACACTATACTTTGAACACAGATGATTTATAGTATTTGGATGAGGCAGAACCAAATATCCACTTTGTCTTAGGAATTTATATGCAGATGGTGCTATAGTATACAGTAAAGATGAAAATATCATTATATCAGATGAATATCTGCGTGCATATTTATTATTTCCAAGAAAAGAAACTTGCTCCATCAAAAAATTAATTGCTTGCGAGCTAACTTCAGAATTTTCCGAAAGGGCCTTTAATAAGTTGCATATTAACTGGACTGTATCTTTTACTTCAATTTTCCCTTTTAACTCATACATAAAATTTTCTAAATGATCTAGAATTTCTATAATTGTACCTGATTTACTTATGACTAATGGAAAAGAAAAATTGCCTAAACTTCTAACCTCATGATCTGCAACATATGCATGGGCTTCTAATTTGGAAGAAATTAATAAAGAATGACTTACCTTAGGAGCTTGAGAAGTGTCTAGACAAATAAAAATTATTTCGTTTGCTTTTTGAATCACACTCCATATATTTGATTCAAAGTTTTTAAATTTTAAAATTAAATCAGAAAAAGTGTTGATTTTTTCTAACTCCTCTTTTTTTGCTATGTCCTGGAGACTGCTATTTAAAGCTGCTTTTAAGTTTTCCCATATCCTTACGTGTTGTCCTATCCATTGGAGTTTCTCTTCTTGCTTTTGATTCCGAGGAAAAATATGAGGGTAAATTAGGGAAAATTGAAGGTACAGCACCAGATACAAGCCTAGAAAAAAAAAAAAAAAGTGGAATTCATTAGATAAAAAAAATTAGTAATTTCATAATGCATAAACTGAAAGCTAACGTATGTTGATACTATTAAATAATAAAATTTAAAATCAACAGAAACATTTATTCATCCAAAATAAATAGTTCAATATTGTGTTGGAATATCTAAAATAATTATTTATTATTACTACCATTCAAGTAATACAATATTCTACATGAATTAATCAATTGATTTTACAAGGTATGAAAAATTGATTTAAAAACAGTTAACTTTTCATTACTTTTTTTAAAAAGTTTAAGATATTTTGTAAAAGTTGCATTCATTCATTTATAATTAAAGATTGTGTATAACTAATGATATTTAAAAATAATAAATATTAATTGTTTTATATATAATCTGATGATTTATAGATAAACAAATAAAAACTACATTTCCTAAACCTATATGAGCATGCAATTCATATTGTTTTACAACTATATCTAACTTTTTTACATAATATTTTAGAACAAAATATAAATTTAATTTGCTACAATCTATAGTCATGATATATATAATAAAAAATTAAGTTTTATTATTCATTAGATGATTTTAAACTTTTTTATAAGAGTATAATAACAGTAAATCACTTAAGTACTTTGTAAGATTTTGGTGATAATTATTACATATTTCTAAAAAAAAACTTACCTTTTATACTCTATTGGTACTTGAATAAGTTCTCCTGTACTGGTATTAAACGCTTCTCTAACAGTTAAAAACTGATTTTCTGGAAAATGTTTAGCACAGACCTACATATATGAAACAAATATTAGGCTTAAGCCAAATTTAAAAAAATATATATGAAGTATAATTCAAAAGATACAGAAACAAAACATTTTAAATATTAAGAACAAATTTTAAAAAAAGACTATGAGAAGTAACAATAAAACAAAGAAATTTTTTATTTAGCTCAAGCAAACAATACCAAAGTAATTGGAAGCATAAGCAACTAAATGTAGAGAAAACAAAATGACAGAAATGGAAGTTATACATAATTTTAAATGTTTCACAGTTCAAGAGAATTAATTAACTAAAAACTGTACAAAAAAGAATCAAACTTACCTTACTATATTTAGTTGGCACGAAATTGTTCCGCTTTATTGCAGAGATCCATGCTCTTCTAGTGTTTTCATCTCTTGGAAACGAAAATACTGAAATATTGGGGCTATTTTTCGTGTAATTACTTTTACAATTAGGAACACAGCACGCACTAGGCATCTTTATTACAATAAATTAAAATTAATATGAAAAAAAGATCAGAAAACTTTTAAATAAAACCAGTAACACATTACCCGCACTTCGCTACGCCAACATCTACCGTGACTAACCGCACTCTTTTACACCAGCTGCCTTTAGAATTTTCCTGAAAATTCATCCTAACTCGTGACGTCACGGGCTGAACGCGTTGGGAGTTGTGAGGCCTTGTATTACGAAGGTCGTGGTTAGGTTGACCACATAACCGGGTCACATGCCTTTCACCCTAGGGCACTCGGTCAAGAAAACAGATATGGGCACTGTAGGCCTTGGTTTACATGAGCTGCCGGGTCACTCAGTTTAGCTTTAGTATTTCGGGGTGCTTTTTAATTAATATTTCTGGCATAATTAACCAGATTAATTATTAATCAAAATTTCTGAAAAATCATCCAAGGAACAAACTTACATCTTTAAAAGTTTATTTACATCGTTTTTGGTAGTTATAGTCAAATATAGCCACACTTTGGCTTCACTAACTTCCATATACAAATAAACAAACATAAAGATATCCATAAGCAGATGGAGAATTTCAATTTTTAGTGGAGACAGATAAATAAAAATATATTTTGTGTGGCACGAAGTTTGAAAATGTGTTATACTTTTGCTTAATCGATAATTTTCTTACTCTATTTGGATCTTTCGAGTTTTTTTAAGCAAAAAAGTAAGTTCCATATCAAATAGCAGAGTCGGAAAAAAACAAACTCGAAAGAGATTATCTGACGTGATGTATTTGACGATTCCATTTTACCAACCAGTATTGACGCTTTCTACATAAAATAAGTAAGAATTTCACCATTCGCTTGCTTTCGTTATTTACTTTACGACTCACTCTCTGCAAATTCGGGATGCAGTTCCGGAAAGTATTGCTTCGGAAACAATGAAGGCCGCTTTCCCTCATTCTTCTGCGAAAGCTTTATTTTCCCAGAAAATTATTTCCAAGATACATGTTCTTTCCTTTTCGTTAAGAAGCATCACGTGACTCTGTTTTCTGCCTCGGGCACATTTCGATTCTGATTTATTTCGATTCACAAATCGATACGACGGTGAAGTTCCGTATGAATCGTAATTCGATATTTAACCTAAGGTTTCCTTTTGTTTTTATTTGTTGGTCGTTAAACAATGCTATGGGAATCGGAAGTCTAATGCAAATGCTCTGATAATGAGGGTATTGATTGGAAGGAGATGGAACGTTTCCGATGTGGGGGGGGGGGTATTTCTTGATGAAATGTTGCCATTTCCTTTTATTCTTTCTTTGTGGATTTTCTTATAAACATGTTAAGGTTTTGCTACAGATTGCCTGAGATTTTTTTTGTTATGGTAAACATTGAGTTCTTGTTGGTATTGGAGTTTGAATGATGGGACAGTAGGTGAAAGAGAAAGTAATAATAAATACACTGTCATCAATCAATGCCATTGACAGATACGGTCGATACTCGTAATCATTTATTGAAAATCGAAACGATTATTTAATTCATTTTGCGTTCGCCAATAAAGTAAATAAGACTTTAACTTTATCTATAAGCAACGGCAGCTTGTGTTGTAATATCTTGTCGACGTCTTTAACGTAAACATTGCTAACATATCTTACCCAAATGGGATTTATAAAAATCCCATATCTATTCATCGTGTTTATTTTCACACACTAGATCAATATAGGAATATTAGATGTTTACATTTTTGTTGTTTACGAACTAATATATTCTATGCCCTTCGATATTAAAATGCTTTTACATATCATATTTTTAATGTAAAAATTATTTTTATATTAAGTATTATAAAACTCGAAACATTTTGTCATCTGAAATTCTTTTATTTAAAATCAGCCGCCTTAGATAACCAGCTAGTTCGAGGGAATATTGTTTAAATTAGATTTCAGATAAATCGTTTTAGATATAACTTCATGTCCATGATTCTGTCAATAGTTAGAAAAGAGCTGTTTTGCGTTTAGTTCTATGATGCTGTCACATTTCGTAACACTTTTTTATTGAAACGCTCTAATTAAAAAAAAATTCCAGTTTGTATTTAATTTTATTTTATTCTGTAGGAAAACTAGTGTCACTCTTCTTTCCATTAGTTCAGAATTTAGCACTACCATTTCCTCATTTTTGTAAAACGTACGTCTCCAAGTTTATAAACATCATTAATCATCATTATACGACGTCTGTTCATTAAATGACATGTGCAATGTAAATATGTTTGATTTCATCATTAAGAAGTAAACATTAATGTAATGATAGTATATATGGACTAGTTATTCATCTTCCAAGTCTAAATTTGCATAATTCCTAATTTGCAAGATCACAATATTTTGTTAGATTTTAAATTCTGCAATGCATTAATTAATAGATATAAATTTATAATTTTAAAGGTTTTTCTCTAATTGTGCTAAATAATTTGCATAGTGGTATTTAGTCCAACATTTTGAGGATACTTTCAGAATATTTGTTAATATTCTATTTGTTTACACACAGAGCAAACTTGTTGGAGAAGACATCATAAATATGGGGTTGGGGAGCTGCTAGATAAGGAAGCGAATGCTCGTCTCCCTGGTCAATACAATAATGATACTGTAGTTTTATTGGTCAGGCATCCGATGCCAGGCGGCGTCTGCAAGTGGATAGTTTGGTGCATGGACCGATTATGTCCATTTTGTGACTAACCTCATTTCCCATGTTATAATCATGGCGACCAGGTCATTCAGAAACCGGATGCTAGACAAGGATGGAGATCTTTTGGACGGATAACTTTTATGGGCTATATGCAACGTATTTTTGGTGAAAGCGAATTTCATCCTTTTGTGCATGTATTCGAAAATGAAGCTGAGAAAAGAATTAATACAATGAACATTTCATATTTTAGCTCCCGTGTCTTATTTGTAGAAAAAAGCAATATAAGAGGATATATATTTTATCGCAGCACTACTCTCAAACCTGGCTCATATTCATTTTACTCACCCTGTCGCAACGCTACTGGTTCTGGAAAATTTGACCCAAGATTCGATGTGACATATTTTGACACTCCTATTTCGAAATTTCTAAACAGTAATTTATTTTTTAAAGTCCCCCAAGTCACCCTTTTTAAAGTCAAGCGATGACGCAGATACATGCCAAACGCAATACAACTAATTGCATGCTAAATTTTTCAAAATAAATAATAATGATAAAGCGAATATGATACTATTTTGATTAGATAAAAAAATTAAACATCGATAGTACCAAAATGAAGATTTGGATTGACTTACGTACACGTCGAATGCACTGAAGTAAGTAAGAGAAAGGATCAAAGTTCAAAGTATCTCTGAGACATTGTATTCACAGAACTGTAGACAGACATAATTCTAAAAAAGTTTTTTTTTAGAACTCATGGAGGCCTGAAACGTGGAAATTCGTCAAAATGTCGGATTCGATTTTTTTGATTATTACAATACAGACAAACCTCACTTAACAAGTCCCTCTTATAACGAGTGATTTGTATAAAGAGCAAAATAAAATGTTAAATTAACTCGCTTAACGACCGATGTTTCGAAGAACGAGTAGTGAGGTCTGTATCAGTCTTCAGGTGAACGCTTGTTTGAAGATATCCTTTATCTACACGGAAGAAGTTTTAGGCTGATAGCATGTCGAACGTGGCTCCGAGGGTTTTGAGCAAGTGCTCGTGGGGTTTTAATTGGAAAGATTTTGTGTCTGGACTGGAGGTAAACGCAACACATAGATGAGTTGGTGGAAGAACACAGGCTGAGCTACTAAAGAATGAATGGAGCTGCGATCTATGGTCACAGCAAAAAGCTGCGAAAGAGACATGGTCAGGAGAGAAAGAAATTATAGTTGCAGCTTAACTACTACCTTATCATAGAAATAATCTTTCAGTGAAATAAAAGAGATGCAGAAATCATGGGAAATTATTGCATTTTATAATGAGAAGCGTCATGATAAGGCAGTAGCTATGCTAGTTACGAATTCAATTAAGGATAATGCTTAGTCTCACTTTCGCCAAATTTTGAAGCGTAGCCAAAGACAAATGTCTTAAGAGAATTTTTTTTAGGAAGCAAGCGGGGGTGGTCTCCCAAAACTTTCTCGCACACTCTTTGATAAACTTTTCATGCCAGAGAAGGCTTTATTTGTCATTGGATTACAATAGTTACGAAATATTAACTTTTGGCGCAAATTCAGCATTTTTACTGAATCTATCCTGCCAATCTAGGCGAGAGTTTTGGCGATTAATCCCTAACATGCCATTAACAGTACCTAAAAATCGAATGTATGCTTTTTCATAGGAATGGAAAGAAGATTCGCCACAAAACTGCATTTGCAGTCAGAAAATCCCAAACCAAATTTGATATATTTAAGTCATTACGTTTTTGAGTTATCCCATTTACATGTTTATGAAAGTCCAGACCGACAGACAATCAACTCGTCGTTGGATTTGGCTGAAGTTTGGCAGATGTTTATAGTATAGATTTTAAATTCGTGTATGGAATTTTATCTATCTAGATTTCCTCATTTTGTTATTATCGTGCTAACTTATATTCAAACAGCCGGACAGATGAACGTTCACTGAACGGATTTTATTCAAAATCAGATAGAAATCTGGAAGTTTGGTATAATGACCTTTTCAACCGTCTAGCTCAAAGCGTTTTAGAGTTATCTTTGTCGCAGACAGACGGACGGACATTTTACCAAAATGTGTTTTTCGAACTCGGGGGGGGGGGGTTAAAATGTGGAGATTCGTCAAAACCTTGAGTTTGAATTTTTTGACGATTACTAGACTTTCTCTATACGAAATACAGCGAGAAAATAATTAGAAAAAAATCATGCATTGCAAATAATAGATTACTTTATAATAAATTTGCGTATTTCTTTCGGAATAGAATGCACTGTCCGATTTGCATGAATTGCTAAAGCAAAATTTGCTTCGCGTTATGAATATTTCCCGTTATGAGGAAGACTCGTTAAGAAAAGTTCCACTGTGCTTTCTTTTAGTATATTCGTATACTAAAAAGTAAAATGAAACAAACCTGGTATTAAACTTTTCAGTGGATTTGACAGTGACAATTTTGATAAAACGTGTGCACCGTTGAAGTAATCTCAAACAATATTGTAGTTTTTATGATTCAGATCATTTTAACCACAAGGAAAAGGTCACGTATTTCTTCAAAAATATTACTAGTAGAAAGAACATTTCTGCAGTTCCTTGTACGCATTCTTTCGGTAACAATATTCCAAAGAAATCTCCAACAATAAAGTCATATAAGCGCCGAGGACGTGAAAGCTGTAGTAACCATAAAATGAATAAAATTCGTTCGATTTCGTTGGGTCCTCTGCAAGACAGCCAAAGCACCACTTGTCCGGATTATTGGAAAAGACTTCGGTGCAAACGGAATTTGAATTTTCGACATAAAATTGCCTCCGGGGAGTTTTAAAATTCGATTTTTTTTCATGGTTAAGCTGTTTCCAATGCATGCACGATCGATTTCGTTTCCTGCTCGAATTTTTTTCGAAATTCGTAGGTTTGCAAGCATATGGATTTAAAAACAAACAAAGCAACGATTAAAGCGAAAAAAGAAGGATCTAAAAGTAAAGAGAACAAAGGATGTAGATGATCATATAAGCTTCACAAATATAGAATAAGTAGAAGTATGAGATAATTTTTTTTTTGAACAAACAAGACCATTTTAACAAATTTAAATGCCGTAAAACAAGAGAAATTTGTCCCCCTTATGAGATTTGAACCAAAAATTTATTAAATGATAAAAGTATTTACTTAATAATTAAGTAATTAGGGTGTAAAGAAAAAAAAAGCTACCTTTTTTTTAATACAAAAAGAAAGTATTGTAATTGCCAAATTTGAGACTTTTACTAATTTTCACATTTCAGACTTCTCTGAGTACAAAAAACACATTTTTAAAATTATATTTGTCAGTATAACAGTGAGTAAGATAACTCAATGACACATGGAACTATATGGATGAAATTTGGTATATTGTTTCAACTCCATATTTATAGTTATCTGTCAAATTTTGAACGAAATCCATTCTAAAGAAACCTATCTGTCCGGTTGTACGAATATAAATTAACACAATAATTACGAAACTGAAAGCTAGGAGGTTAAAATTTGATAACGAAATTTTGCATTTAAAGTCTAAATATGTTTCAAATTTAAAGTCAAATTCATCAAGGATTTGACTGTCTGTCGGTCTGTGCTTTCTGAAGCATGTAAAAACAATAACTCTGAAACACAATGACATAATTTTGCGAAATTTAGAATTGATTTAAGATTTTAATTGTAGTTGTATGTCCAATTTCGACTTTTCTCGGTCGAAAAAAAACACCCTAAAGGTCTATTTGGATTACTGAAATTTTAGTACAAACCACATCCTAGCAAATAATTGCCAAAAAATCTGCATTTCACCCTCTAATACATTTTTTGTATTTATTGCTCATCATTGACCTACAATTAATAATTCACACTGATATTAATTAAAACCTATGCGAGAAAATATTTTGAAACCATGCTTGCTAATTGATTAATGTTTTAAAATTTTGCATATAGATGATTTTTTTAGATCCTCTTTTCGATGCCAATTTCCGCTGTCCCTGTTTGTACACATTATATAAATTTTATACTTTACATTAGAAATCAGTTGCCACCTTTCTCGACAAACTGATTTGCCGAAAATATTGCTTGTTTTATTTTCGATTAAATCTCTTATGTGCAACTTGATAATCAGGATTTCTGCAAAGAAATATTTTTAATTATCAAATTGTGACAAATATTGCAGTTATTTTATTGGCCTAGCATCTATTCTATTTTTTGCGGATGCGAATCATCCTAATAGGGTAAATTTCCATGATTTCCATAAAAGGAAACTTTTATGATAATCTGCCTTTCTTGATACTGTATCTTCGGTATCTTCTTATACTTCAGGTAAACTGTACAAATATTAAACATATTTTACCTGATTTTTTAATTTTGAATGAAGGAAGAAATTTACACAATTAAATATTTAATGGAATATCGAAAACGGTTTGAATTTCGGCTGAACATTGAATTCTAATGCTGAAAATTGTGCAGAAAATATTTTAAGAAAATTTGCAAAATTCAAGAAAACTTTGGGCAAGAATTAAATTGGATTTAGCGAAAAATAATATTAAAAGTTATTTGAATGATAAAAATAGTTTTACCATCTAAATGAAGAAAAAATGGCATAAAAACTACTTTTGAACAATAATATATTCGGAAGTTAGCGCTGAAAAACGTTAAAATCTCGCACAATTTTTTATAATTTAAAATTCTAATAAAAGTTTTTAAAAGTACATATCTGTACTCAAATGAAAATTAAAAGTTAAACTATCTGTCCTGTAAAACACCAAAACACGCCTAAGCGAGCACGTGAGCATACATGGGCGAGGTTATCACCATCAGCTTTTCTATGAATATAGTTCAGTATCTGTAAAATATAACACTTATAAAAAGGACAGATGGTTTTGACACTATGATAAAACCATCGCTTGTAACTTATTAATTGCATCCCCTATAGAATCCTCCCAAATCTAATCAATGCAAGCCGATGCTAATTCTCAGTAGAAATAGAGCGAGGAAAAAGAACACTAATGTTATTTCGCAGCTCTACTGAACAACTTATTGAGTCTTATTCACAAAAAGAAAAGTCCCGCTTTCGGTCTCCTCAGGAGAATATGAGTAGAAGATATTTTGGAGATACTAGCTGCCACGAGATAGAGACTTGTTCAATTCAGTGAATCAGTTTCTATTTCTTCTTCAAAATTTAGCAGCAAGAAAGCAATCGGTTTGCCAAGAATCACCAGGAATCTAAATATTTTTAATGATATAGGTCAGAAATCAGCAGGAATGGTTTCCTCCAAACATTCTCGCATAATCTCTAGGTGTTATCCCAGATAGCGACTTGCATAATATTGGAGTACAATAGTTACGAAATATAAATTTCTGATGTGAATTTGGAATTTTTATTCAATTCACTGAATGATTCTTGGCGAGTTATTTGGCGATTAAACCCTTGCATGTGGTTAATAGTATTCTAAAGACGAATTATTGCTTTAGACACGTTTTTCTCAACCGATTGAAACGAAGATTTCACACAAAACTGCACTTCTAGTCACCGAATCCTATACCAAATTTGATATATTTAAGCCATTTTCGTTTTTGAATGATCGCGTTTACGTGTTTCTGAAAGTACAGACTGACAGACAGTCAACTCTTAATTTGATATGGTTCAAAATTTGCTTGTTGTCTATACTACAGATTTTAAATCTGTGTACGAAATCCTATCTATCTAGCTCTCTTCGTTTTGTAGTTATCGTGTTAATTTGTATTCGAACAGCCGGAAAGACAGACTTCTTCAGAACGGAGTTCGCTTAAAATTTGATAAAAATCTATAAATCTAGTGTAAACAACGTATACCAAATTTTATTCCTTTAAATGAAAACGTTTTTGAGTTATCTGTGTTACAGACAAATAGACAGACGTAATGCAAACATCTGTTTTAAGAATCCAGAGAGATTTAAAAAGTTAAGATTCACTCAAAAGCTAGTTCTAGCTTCACTAGAAATGTTTTGGGGATTTTTTGGCGAGTTAGAATACCTTTTCTATACTACGTATACGAGAAAGTAGAGATAGAAGATCTCTGCTGCCAATTCTGTCAGAAGGATTATACACAGTTGATGTGTTTTCTGAACTCTCTTTTGTGAGACAGAGACTTGTTCAGTTAGGCGGGATAATTTTTAATAATATTTTTTCTTCAAAATTGCATATCAAGCAAGAATTAAAAAAGACAGAACTATCTGTTCTTTCCGTAGATAAGCATTTTCACTTTCTTGCATACGTTGTATAGAGAAAGTATTGCAATCACCAAAAAATTCGAACTCGCACTTTGATGAATCTGCACGTTTTCAGAACTCCCAGAATTCAAAAACACATTTTTGTTAAATGTCCGTCTGTTTGTGACAAGGAATCTCAAAAACGCTTTGATCCAGACAATTGAAATTCGCTACACGGTCTTTACACCAAATTTTCAGATTTCTGTCAAATTTTGAGTAAAATCTGTTCAGTAGAAGTCCGTCTGTCCGGCTGTTCGAATACAAGTTAACACGATAATTTAAAATTTTGAGTCAAATCCAAGAGGGGTTGACCATCTGTCGGTCTATACTTTCAGAAAAACATAACCACGATAACTCAAAAACGCAGTGACTTAAATAGATCAAATTTGGTATGGGATCTTGTACGTTTTTAACAAATTTCCAGTGAGGCTTTTAAACAAAATTTTACTTCAATCGATTGAGAAAAAACGCATTTAAAATATAGATCTGATTTTCGGATGCCAGGTCTTAGTAACGAAATAACATGATCGATCCAACAAAAATGCTAAATTAATGCCAAAGATTAATATTTCGGAATACATCACTGGCATACAGGGTGTTCTCTGCATGACAAGTTTATTAGAGAGTATGCGAGAGAGTTTTAAGGAGACCACTCGCATTGCTTAACTATTTAGATCAGTAAAACATGATATGATTTTAAAATATTTTGTCTTTGCTCCTACATGGTAGGTGAGAAATTGTTCATTTTGTGTGATTTGGTTTTTGTCCGACAAAGAACGCCAGTAAATGATCTTGTATAAGTGACATATTTTTGTTAGGGAAAATTTTGACAGATTGTTTCTCGCCAAAGAAGGAAACCCCGCTTGGTTGGTCTTGGGAGTTACATTTCTCTCTTGTGAGATCATCGGAGTTTGAATTATTCTCACTAGTGAAAGAAGGGCAGAACTTGGAAATTCCCTTGAGTTCCGTAAAGCTCTTTTTTCCCGAGTGTAAAATATTTGATGTTTTTGAGGCAGTAAGCAATGTTGGTAGATAATTTTTTTGAAATTTTTGATTTTTTTTTTTTTTTGAATTTTTGTGAAATTTGAAAGTCACTATCCGATTTTGTGACAGATCAATTTTGAACCGATTCCGCAAATCTGCAGTCTCTGTTGGATAGATCTGTGAATTGCACGTTTGTAAATACAATATCAATGGACAAGATCTAAATTATTCTCATATTATTCCTTATTTATATGATTGATGCCAGGTTTACACTCGGCCACTTATAAGACGGCCAGTAGGCAGCGCATGCGCAGAAAGGCTGATAAATGCTGCTCGTTCTATGGCAAGTACTTGTCCCGACGGGACAACAACATGTTACTGTATTGTATTTTTTCTTACTGCGGCTGAGAAAATTGATCACTTATCTTACCTATAAAATATGGCGTTTTTTTCGGCGTGAAAAAAATGACCACTTATAGATTAATTCCACTTATGACCACTTATAGATTATTATAAATTTTTTGCTCTTCGTACTTTCTGATGCGTGGTTGTGTTTCTTTCATTTGAATTGCCCATTTTTACTATAGTTTACCAAATTTAGGTATGTTGACCTTTTTATTTTTATTTTACCATGCTTCTATACGTAAACATCCGTCATTTTAATACGATACGCAGTGAAAAAAATTTTCAGGGACGCCAAAACGGCAATTTATAGTCAAGAATGGAATGCTTGAATCCATCTTATGAAATTATGGTAAACATAAACTAGTCCCTTCATACGCAGGCGCTGCCTACTAGCCGCCTTATAACTTGCCGCATGTAAACTCGGTACAAATGTTAATTAAAGAATTCTTGTCATTATCCAAGTTTTTTTGCAATTGCTCGGTAACAAATCGCAGCCAACTGGAAAATGGTGTTGCAATAACAAAATTATAGATCTGTGTCAAATTTTGGATCTAGTCTGTCAAAGGAATTTCCTTCGCTTTTTCTATGCTGTTATTAGATTCCAACAAAATGCTATGCTATTCTTGGTAGCTCGAATCACAGATGATTTTTATTTGTACCTCGATATTGATTAATTTCTTCCATCCTCACAAATTTTCTGAAATTGAATAATCTCCATTTTTTTTTTATAGATTATCAATATTTTCGACAGGATTTAAGCTTGCAAACAAAACAAATTTTCTGTCCCAAAAAGTTATTTCTGAGTTATAAAATGGAAATTATGGCATTGAAAAAGAAGAATGAATGTGCATTTTTTTGTTTGAAAATAAAACTCCTTCAGATTCTTCCATTCGGAAATAGAAAATTTATCTTTTTCGAATTATTTCTGTTCTTCTTCCCATCAACATGATGTTTACCTTTTTATTTCGAATTTCTCTCTCTTCTTTCTCGAGGAGAAAAATGTGTAATAACAATAGCTTGCCGCCATTTGCAATAAATATATGGAAGAATTGGCAGATTCCCTAGAATTTTCGCTAGTTTTATAGCGGAAAATTTTGGATTGATTCCTGGAATGCATTGCTTTTTGAAGAATACAAAGACTAAAATTTGTTTTGAGAGGTTTGGCGAGAAAAATATTAAATGAGATATATTTACTTTTAGAGGAAATAGAATTTGTTTCTAAAGAAATACACAATAAAGAAATACTGGGGAAATTTCTTGTTCATTCTAATAACCCCTAACAGTTAGAGACATTAAAGGGACGGTTTAAAGAAACACTATTGTTATTTTGGTACAGATCTCGTCAATTTGAATCACGATCTGATCAATTTGAATCACGATCGCCAAGGATAGAACATCTCCATGGATTGACTCATTGAATGTATACTTAGTATGAGACAAACGGAACAGGGAATCAATAATACAGATTCATAACAATATAGAAATTATAGATCTGCATGAAATTTTGAACGAGTTCTGTTATAGGGAATTCTGTCTATCTACCAATCTGTATGCACCTGAAGACGGGATCTTAAAATGGAGGTACGGAGTGATATGGAATGAAACATACAATTTTGTTATTAAAATTGTTAGGCAGTATTGCATTTCATACCAAATCCGTCAACCTGCTGGCTGTTTGTTTACCCATTATTGTATATGTGAATATGAATGACATATGTATATGAATCGTATATATGATATTGACGAATTATATATAATTGATAGTGACGTATTTTATATGAATAATATCAAATAGTCGAAGTATAGTTCGTGGCGGATTTGTAAGAGCGAGGATAGAACCTGAGATCTTGCGATTCGCAGCCGAGTAACATGACCACAATATAAAAGCAATTGCTCTGGTAGCGTAGCTGTTAACTGGCTTATAAGCTTTCACCACAAGTTTATCTATCAAAAAATGGAATACGCTAGATATGTGGATTTTAATACAATCTTTACATATATATAGTATATTACCTTTCTGTCTGTTTGTCTATAAACACGATTACCCCCTATCCTTCCCTCCCCAAGAAAGAAAAATCTAAGATAAATGTTATTTAACATTCAGCATTAACAAGTACGTTAGAATCCAAAGCATCTTGATTAGCTGAAATGCGAGCCGATTCGAATGATCGAATATAAGTATAATTGGACAACTGGTCGATAAAAAAGGCTAATTCTTATTAAAAATCGAAACCTGTTTATAATGTATCAATTTAATGTCATCAAACTGGCCCTGCTTATATAATCTATTGAAATATCATTGTTTGAGTGTATACATTCAATTGAGCGACAATTGTTTCCAATGCCTTGACTCGGTTAGATTTGCTTGCGGATATTATTTTAGGGTCTATGTTGTCCGGATAACTGGAGTTTGGATAATTGACGTTGAATTATTTGCGTGAAACTAGGAGATACAGTATTCTTGTTATTTTTAATAGTATTCTTATGATGATCTATTTTAAAATAAAGAAATTTAAACTTAGTGGGCAAAATAGAATTTATCGATGTATTTAAAATAATAAGGAAAAACTATTTCCCCTTCCCTTCAACCCCAAATACTGTTCTGAAATGGAGCAATTTTGTCACTTTGCAGTCATAGTTATTAGTAGGAAATGGTTTAAGTTTCTTGTAAAAGCAAAATTTGAAATAAAACCTTATTTTGTGTAGTGATAAAAATAAAGTCTATTTAAGCTAATTGAAATGACTAAATTAATACTATTAATATGGTGAATTGACAGTTTTACATAAAATGTTTATCCAATATTTAAATGGATTTTGGTTAAACTTTATTTCGAAAAGTTATTAAATGGATGTCAATTTTTGTCAAAACAAAAGCAATGGCTAGTATAATAAAATCTCATTCATAAGTTGTCTGTTATCCGGTTATGTGACGTTTCCCATTTTATTTTCAGTTTCATTGCTGCTAAAACCATTAACGAAGAGAAACGTTTCCAGAAGTACGATTGCCAGCCGAGAACCTATCTTCTGGACAGAGAGCCAATCATTCTGTGGGTGAGTACATTGATCTGAGAATGCGTCTGTTTAATTGTGAGATAAAGTCTTAATCTTTCATAATTACATCGCAATATCAGCTATCTAGCTAAAGGAAAATTGATAAAAAAGTGAATTTGCAATGGATGAAATTTGGATAATTACATTCTGTATGGTAGATTCAACATAGGCCGGTATTTTGAAAATATAAAACTAATGATTTGCTATTAGTCATTATTTCTGAAACAAAATAAAAATTTATTAACTTTTATATATATTTAAAGTAGTTAGAAAAGGTAAGGAATTAGTCCACAACTCGCAGCAAAAATTTCATTAATTTTTATTTCATGTGAAAGTTAATGACCCCCCCCCCCCTCCCCCCAAATGCCGTCTATGATTGTTTGTCTTCCACCTCTTCTTTCAGATAGAAATTTCAGAAAAAAATCACAATAGAATCCCCCCCCCCATAATTAAAAATTTCCCTTTTTCGCCAATTTTATTTCATACTAGCTGCCCTTGGTGACCAACTGGTTCTTTGGAATTAAAAATCGTTAACATTTTTAATTAAAGATTTTATTTAACTTGGTCTTAATGTGGTCTTAATGGCTTAATGGCTAAATTTATGTTTAGACGCCGCTATATTTATTTTACTATGCATTTCTTTTGTTTTTTTTTGTCACCTCCCCCAAAATTTCATAAAACAATAAATACACTTTCACAATGTAATATAATTTCTAACCTAGAACAATATAAAATTTAGTATTTTTTTCATATTAATAATATTTAAAATGTGAATTTAAATCTTTTATGATTCTTCATAGATTTAAGTAAATATATCGCTTGATTTCATAAAATCTGTTGTGCCATTACTGATTTGTGTTAAGAACAGAATAAATATTCGGATTGCAAAACAGAAACAAAAAATAAAATATCCGCAATAGTTACTTTTACGAACAACCTTGGTTTTATTAAAGTTTTTTTTATATAATTGTTTGTGATACATTTAACATTCGTCCAGAATTCTTTCGATTCTTGTTGCAATATGTCAAGGAAAAAATAATTTTTTTGAATTTTAAATTGATGAAAAATTATGTTTGTACTTTAATATTTTTTGGTTTTCAGCCAAATTCAGGCTCAATTTACAATTAAAATTTCCAAAAATGGGCCTGAAGGGCTTATTCTCACCCTCCAAAGTATATACAGTGGCTTAAAAAATTGAGAGTTAACACCTTACTTTTACTTGATAAATCCGACTTTCAATATTTATAACACATTACCGGAAAGTGCAAACATGTTTTTATTTTTACATATAACAAAAGGTTTAATTTAGAGTAAAAATAAAGAAAAATCAACGAAAAACTTCTAAATTGAAAAGTTTTCGAAGCATTTTAAATACACATAGGCAGAATTTTGCCTCAAAAAATTGAGAATACACCCGTGAAATTTTTGCAATATCACGCATAGAAATAAAGTATCACTATTAAATTGCATGTCTTTCGGCTCTTATAATGGCCTCTAAACGTCATGGTACCGATTCGGCCCATTTTTGGTGGTATCTGAAGAAATTTAACCCCAGTCTTCCTGCAACACTTGTTTTAAATTGGTTTTGTTTCTAATTGTGTATTTTTAGACCACTTTTTTGAGTATGCTCACGAATATTCAATGGCATTGATGTCGGGGTACTGTGGTGATGTGTGTATCTGCTGTTTACAATGAAAAAGACACCATATTTTGACGTTACATGCATTCTGTTTGGGGTCGTTGTTTTGCTGGAAAATGGAATTTCCATCTAAGTCCAAATTTTTAACACTTTTCTTTAGATTGCTCCTACCATATGATTCTTCTAACTTGTTGCAGAAACTTTTCAAATCATAGGCAGAAGTGTAAGTGCTGAAACTGTGCTAAATGCCATTAGACAAGCTGGATATAAAAGTCGCATTGTTAGAGAGAAACCGATCATCAGCTTGCAAATTCAGAAAAAGCATTTGAAGTTTGCAAAAACTCATCAATTGAAGACCAATAACCTTTGGAAGAAATCTATATTTAGTAATGAAAGAAACCTCAACATTTTTGGCAGTGACAGCCATCGTACAGTATGGAGAAAGCCTAATACTGCTTTGTTTCCAAAACATTTACGTCCTACAGTTAAACATGATGGTGACTCCGTCATGATTTGAGGTTACATGTCTTCATCCGGGGTATGAAATTTAATTTTTATAGATGGCATTATAAATGATACGGTTTACTTGGATATACTTCGCAGCAATCTAAAGGAAAGTGCTAAAAATTTGGGTTTAGATGGAAATTTCATTTTCCAGTAAGACAACGACCCCAAACAGAATACACCTAACTTCAAAATATGGTGTCTTTTTCATTGTAAATAGCAGTTACACACACCACCACAGTACCCCGACATCAATGCCGTTGAATATTCGTGGGCCATACTCGAAAAAGGGGTTCAAAAATACAAAATTAGAAACAAAACCCATTTAAAACAAGTGGTGCAAGAAGAATGGGGTAAAATATCTTCAAATACCACCAAAAATTGTTCGAATCGGTACCATGACGTTTAGAGGCCATTATAAGAGCCAAAAGACATGCAATTTAATAGTGATACTTTATTTCTATGCGTGGTATTGCAAAAATTTCATTGGTGTATTCTCAATTTTTTGAGGCATAATTCTGCGTATGTTTATTTAAAATGCTTCTGAAAATTTTCAATTTAGAAATTTTTCGTTGATTTTTCTTTATTTTTACTCTAAATTAAACCATTTGTTATGTGAAAAAATAAAATCATGTTTGCACTTCCCGGTAATGTGTTATTTATATTGAAAGTCGGATTTATGAAGTAAAAGTAAGGTGTACTCTCAATTTTTTGAGCCACTGTATACATATGCCAACTTGGTAGCTTGTGTTAAACGGTCTCATGTCTGTAGAACACCAACCCACGCATGCGCACGCACACACATACTCAATGAAAAACCTTACATTTATATTGTTTTTCATTATCAGCGAAATGTCATTCAAGTCAAATAAAGTTATATAATTTGCTATTTGATAGGTTAATTTACATGTACATTTTCTTTTCGTTTAATAAAGTTATTAATGATTTTTTGTTGCTTAGAAGCAATTAAGAAATTTAAAAAAATATCTAGAAAATTAACCTAGAAATAATCTAGAGAATATAAAATATTTTTCTAGAATTTAGATCTAGAATTTTTAAATCTAGAATTCTCTTTTTTTAAAATATAAAATTTTTAAATTCCAGATTTTAAATTTTTCTAGAATTTTCTTTAAAAAAATCAACATTCCATAAGTTTAAAAAAAACCTAGATTATTGCGTTGTTTGGAATTGAAAAAAAAAGACGTCTATCACACTGGTAATTTGAAAATAATGTTTTGTATTTCAAGATGGTGTCAAAAATAATTTTTTTTCAGTCAATCGTTTTGGACGATATCAGTATCAGGCATGCAGACGATTAAAAAAAAGTGAAAATCCATTACGGAAATAGGCTATTTAGGATTTTCTTTGAAAAATTTTTATCGATGCCAATTGATGATATTTTATTTCAAAATGCACAGGAATAAATAAATAAAAACGGAAGAAAAAAGTTTTTAAGTATTTGGAAATTAAGCAAACGACCTTCGCAATTTTCTATTTTAACCGTTACAAGAAAATCTTGACAGATTTTATGATTCAACAAAATTAATGTACTTATTATTGATTGAAATTTTTTTCCAATTCTGTCCTTTTAGTGAAATAACTGCTTTTGTGGGAATAAGTAGCACACCTAATTTTTATTTATTTATTTTTACTAGTGGCCAAATTAAAAAAAGTTTAGAGTAAAGAAAAGTCAAACTATTTATTGAAAACGAAGCAATAAATATTCATCTAAAAATCTTCTAAATAATGTGTTTCTAAAACAATTATTTCCATTTAAAATTATAAAACATTTTAATGTAAATTAAATAACACAAAAAGATCAAAGAATTGCTCAAGAGGATATCACAAAAAAAAATATTTGCAGTTTAAACTGATTGTTAAATAATTTTTTTGATGGAAAAAATCAAACGATTCATTGAAAGTATTAATTGTTTTTCTAAAAATCTTCTAAATAATGCGCTTCTAAAAGAATTTTTCCTTTTGGAAATCTCAAAACAAAAGACCAAAAGATTATTCAAAATGACATCACTAGACGAAAAAAAAATTATTTGCAACTTAAATTGATAATTAAGTAATTTTTTTATGTAAAATAAAACGATTTAATTTATAAAACGATTAAAATTTTAAAACAATATTCTAAATAATAGGCTTCTGAAATAATTCCTTCATTCTAAAAATCCTAAAATAAAAATCTAAAAGATGATTCAAAATGACATCATTAGACAATAATTAAATAAATTATTTGCAATTTAAATTTACAATTAAAAAATTCTTTTGATGAAAAAAACCAAATAATTTATTAAAACCATTAAATGTTATTCTAAAAATTTTCCTAAATAATGTGCTTTTAAAAGAATTCTTTCTGTTTGAAAATCATAAAGAAAAAGTCCAATGGATTATTCAAAATGACATCACTAGGCAAAAACTTATTTGCAGCTTAAATTGTTAGTTAAATAACTTTTTTAAATGTAAAATCAAACGATTTATGGAAAACGAAATCATTAACTTTCTTCTATAAATATTCTAGATAATATGCTTCTAAAATAATTCTTTCATTTTAAAAATCCTTAAATAAAAGGCTAAAGGATTATTCAAAATGATATCACTAGACGAAAAGAAAAATAATTATTAGAAACTTAGATTGCATAATTTAAAAAAAAATCTACAGAATTATTCAGCTATTATTTCATTAACGATTTTAGCCGATTCACTTAATAACTATTGAATTATAATCAATTACACTCTTATCGAAGCAAATACTTGACAAGATAACTATATAGAAATCCCTTTGTGAATTCTGCTGAAATTTCCGAAAAACTAAAAATTTACTCATTTTTTAAACATACTTCGTGCCGAATCTTTTGTTATTATTTTATTCGTGTGAAACCTAAAGCTAAAAAAAAAGTGCAATCTAAGCTCAACATTTTTCTGCATCCACTGTTAACGAGTTTTGTATCCATACATGCCAGACAGCGGCAGACGAGTAAAAAGAAACATCCTTCAAGGGATCTGGCATTAACTGGATAAATACTTGACAGGAAATTAAATGGTAAACCCATAAAAAGACCGAACACTATTTTTCGAAGTGACACTTCGTCTCATCTTTTTTTTTATTTGTTGTTAATGTACTGACATGAACTCCTTATTTTTACTAGGCGATTGAAAGTGTGTAAGGAATTGTATCCTAGTTTAGCGTTCTTTTTAGTAAGGTACTTTTTTTTATCCAATGGTGCGATTTATTTCAATGATAAATACAACGTATAAGTACTATTTACAGTTTAGAACAATTTTTTTTAAATTTAAAAGTTTCTTTTAAACTTCTCTCGTTAATACAAGATATAATAAAATTACAGTTTTTAGTAGGGAGTATTTTTTTTTTGAAATTTGCGAAAAAGAATGTTTTTTTTTGTTGAAAAAGTATCTGAAAAATAGTTAAAATAGTATAGAAAGCAACAATTTTAAAAACTGAGCTGGTTAATAAAGAGAACAACATTCCCTCAACCTAAAAAAAATGGTATAAAATAACTCATTAAAATAAACTTGCATAAAAGAATTTTCAAACTTTAAGAATTTTTAATACTTTGAACATTTCTACATTGAAATCATTTTTTACTGAAAGTAATATAGTTGAAAAGCAAAATCATACAAGAATACAGGAAAGATATATTTTGGAATTTAATACTTCAATTGAAACCATACTACCTAAGACAAATTATTTTTTTAAAAAAATGTGTTAGTCTAAATTTAGTATTTCCTCCAATTTGTAAAATTTCAGACGAAATCTATTCCGAGGAAGTTTGTCTGTCAGCTTGTTCGAGAGCAAATGAACTTGAAAACTTTAAAACTTAAGAGGCTAATTACAGAAAATTAACATCTAAATTATAGATCCTTATCGAAATTTGAATAAAATTTGTCAAGGGGTTGAAGATCTGTCCGTCCATATTATTACGTATATTTATTTCAACAATTCAAAAACGCAACGATTCGGATAAATAAAATATTATATATGACGTTGTTATTAAAAATTACAGTTCTGCTTGAAATTTCAGTGTGAATTCGGTTGAAAAAAAAACATATTCTATTTTCTTTATCAAACCGTGAAGAACAAAACGTTTATATACAAGATTCCTTAAAAAATAATCTGAGTATTCGTGGAGTTCATGGTTTTGTCCAAGGTTCACAAAGTTTATTGGGAGTGAAGGGTGGTTGGCACATTCATTTAGGGTTATGCAAGAAAGTGTCTGGGGGGGGGGGGGAAGGTCATACCGGATAGCTTCTTCTCCTTTTTTTGATGAAGCAGTTGAATATGTAGTATTTGGCTGTAATAATGACATCTCTCTTAATGCATTTATGTATTAACATTCTTATAGAATTGACCTTTTTTACATATTTTCTTCAAATACTTCCTAATTTAAACCAGCGAGAATGGTCGCCTCAAAACGTACTGGCACACATTCTAATAAAGGTCTTATCTCAGTGAATGCCTTACATGGTATTTGCATTCAATAATTCTGAAATACTCACTTTTGGCGTGAATTTAGCATTTTCATTGAATTTGTCGCGTTATCTGTGGCGAAGTTTTTGGCGATTAATCACTGTCCCGCGATTAATAGTATCCGAAAATCGAATTTGTGTTTTCGATACGTTTTTCCCAACCGATTGCAACAAAAATTTTATTTTGCCGCATTGAAAAGAGGCAATTGACTCTCCATGGCTCTTTATCAAGAGACCGTAAGTTCGAATCCCGCTAGAGGCAATGCGATTCACAGTCTGTGTAAATATTTAATTCTTTGATTTTATGTTTTCCTTTATTTCATGTTCCAGAAGATTCTGGACATTTCTTTAGTTTACCAGACAAGTGTTCTGGACTTTTCTTACTGTCCCCAGAAAAGTATTCTGCAATTTTCCCTGTTAGTATAAAAGTAGAAGATCTGTCAGTCACTGTGTTCTCAGTTCAGAGTTGAGTTAATAAATTGGTTTAGCTCTACTTCTTGTGTGTGTCATTGCATTCCATACTAAAGTATCTACGTGACAATATAAAACTAAACTGGTAGTAACAAAATCCTATACCCAATTTCATGTTTTTAATTCCTTTTTGAGTTATCGTGTTTACGTGCTTCTGAGGGTAATACTTACAGACAGGCAAACTCTTATTGGATTTGGTTTGGTCTTCCAGCGTCGAAAACGTTGCGAATGCGCTCGTTGAAGCCAGCAGTCAGTCGCCGCATAATAGTGTAGCCAGTTGTTTCCCGTCTTCTGGATATGCTGTATTCAACTGTACGATTTCGCATTTTTATCCGTACAAAATCAAGTCTGTGCACCTGTTGCAAGACATGGACTTAGATGTCCATAAATTTTTGCATTTCAGTCACAGGACAATGGTACCATGATATGCTGAGAGATTTTTAGGTTGTATAAAAAAATGAGTTAAAGCAAACATAAATTTGATTCTTAATGTTCTTTTGATTTCTTTCTGTAATGGTGGTATCGATGAAGCGTATCTCTGACCTGAAATAAAACAATTTTTCCCGTTTTTGAATCATTAATAAATCCGATATGGCCAGTGATAAGTGAAAATGTGCCATTATCGAAGGAGAATTAAGTGCTAGAGAATAGAAAAAGTGTTTGGCAATTGTGAAAAATGGATATTTGCAATCCGATTAACACGCTTAAATGGTAAAAATCGAAACAAATTTTAAAGAACGAATGATTTCAGCTTAAAAATTTAGTTAATCAAATATATTTCAATGGTTTGTTTTTTTCAGAGATTGGAAAGGCCTAGTAATTGATGAATGAATTAAATATTTTTCATTTTAAAACTTAAAAAACAATAACTCACGAATGTTTGTTTTTCCCCGTCTTATAAGTTCAACATAAGGATGTAATTTATAATAACTCGAGAAAGTCTTAAATGTGGAGATACCTCAATTCTTGATGATTCTCCACGTTTTCATGTCCAAAATATTGAAGATTTTAAAATTCTTTCTCTGTGTACGAGAAAATAGCCAGGGGAAGTGGTCTCCCAAAAACTTTCTCGTATACTCTCTAATAAACTTATCATGCCAAAGAAATCCTTACATAGCATTGGCGTACAGTTGTTACGAAATATTAACTTATTTGGCCGATTAATTTGGCGATTAAATTTTGGCATGCATTAATAGTAGTCAAGATTCGAATTTGTGTTTTAAATGCACATTTGTCAACTGATTGAAATAAAAATTTGGCACAAAATTACAGTTAATCCCATACTAAATCTGATATATTTAAGCCAATGCGCTTTCGGATTATCGCGTTTCCATGTTTCTGAAAATACAGACCGACAGACAGTCAACCTATTGTTGGATATGATTCATAACTTTAACAGGTGCCTATAATATAGATATTAATTCTGTGCATCGAATTTTATCTGTCTAGGTCTAGCCAGACAAACAGATTTCCTCTGAACAATTTTTTCTCAAAATTTGATAGAAATATGCAATTTGATAGAAATATGCAATATACTAAATTTCAACCGTCTAGCTCAAAAAATTTTTGGGTTATCTTCGTCTAAAAATGTGTTTTTCAAACTCAGGGAGATGTAAAACTTGGAGATTCGTCAAAATCCCGAGTTCGAATTTTTTTAACGATTACAATAACTTTATCTATACTACTAATACGAGAAAGTAAAAATGAAAAATTAAATTATGGCTAAGTCATCTCAATGCAATGCTGCATAAAAGACAGCATACTAATGTCTACAATGAGTAAGCAGCAACTGATTGTCCTCAATTTTAAAATCATGTTGTTAATTACAAACTTTTATTTTGTTATTACGTGTACAATTTTGCTACCGCCTCCCTTTCTAAATTTGTACCTTTATTATAGAAAAAATTATGACCTATTCATAATTTAAAATACTACCCATCGCTGGTTACTACTTTCCCTCAATTTTTTAGTTATCATCATATAATATCTAGAAAAAACGACGAATCGTTTGAGGCGAGGCACTAATTGATCCATTTTTACACTTCTTCATAAGATACTGAACAGTCAGGCTACGGGTGACTGATCGAAACAAATGGTAGTCGGAAGGAACAACGTCTGGAGAAAAGAGCGAGTAGAATGAGGCATCTCATTTTAGCATTTCTAAGTATATGTCGGCCTGTCTTGAAATAAGCAGCAAAGCATTGTCATGCTGGAAGATAATTTTGTTCGTGCTTCTCTTTATACTTATCCTTTATTTCAATTCTTCAAAGCTTCAACACCGCTCCGTATTTCTTTCAGTTTTCAAATTCTCGACTCAAACGTATAAATTGCTTTCGATACCGATCTCTTGTGATGATTTCCATAGATTTAAACAGCTCATAATACCGGGTGGGCAAAAAGTTCGTAAAAACATTAAAAATTCCTAAAACTCGTAAAATTAAGCAAAGTGAAAAACTGTTGCAGATTTAGCATCGATATGTCGCGAGATTTTTTTTAGGTAAGAAAAAAAAATTAATTCACAAAAACAGCCGATAGGTGGCGTTTCGCACATAAGTGAAAGAAAAGACACGCAAAAAGCAAAAATAATATTGCCAAACCATTTATTTTATCAATATGTGTTCCATATGTCCACCACCACAGGTGATAACACATTGCAGACGTGTCATAAATCCAGCAACGCCAGAGTGCAGCATGCCCGACTTTATACATTTGGCTTGACAGCTTCCAGCGCATTACATTTTTTAATTGCAACTGATTGGATGGATAGGATCGATACATCCGGAATTTTAAATTTCTCTATAGCCAAAAATCTGCTGGTGTCAGACCGAGGGGACAATAGAAACTTGGCTTCTACCAGCTCCCCGTGTAATGCTAGTCCCTGCAACCAATTCTGAAGCAACGCGTGCCGAACGTTCTGCCTTAGACTTCTTCGTCTGGACCTTACATGATCCAGGTTCCTCAAATTGCTGAACAAGCTTTATGAGAACTGCTACTATTAAAGGCTCTTTCCCAGTCTTCCCATTTTTCTGAAGTCGGAATTTACTCAGTGCAACTGTCACTGATTCCTGGTTCTGGTAAAACAGCTTCACCAACAAAGCGTTATCTTTTCCACATAGCATCCTTTTTCATTTACATAGCATGCAACGGAGAACTGATTCTGGATCAAGAGCGTAAGTATTTATAATCGCCTGTCTCATTTGCATATTTCCAACGTTCATACCAGCGCCATCACAGGTTGTTTTTTGTATTATTTTTTTTCTCTTAGATAAAAAAAATTCCCTTGACTTATCCATGCTGAATCTGCAATTTTTTTTTTTATTTTGCTTAATTTTATGGGTTTTATGAATTTTTAAAGTTTTTGCCCACCCGGTATATCGCACCGAACTGATCCCACCAAATGTAGAGCATAACCCTGGTGTTGTGAACCTTTGTTCTGAAGCATTGAAAGCACTGTTCTTTCTCTAAGTTGAGACTCACCGAAAGTACTTGAGAGCCCGTTTCAAATGTTAGTAGAAAATCCAAACTTTCGATAAATTACGAGGATCTGGTTCGGAAACTTACATCTTCGATCGAAAATAAATCTATGATGCGAACACAAGTTTATTTATATGATGCTTTCAATATATTAATAGATGTCCAAGCTTATTCTGTGGTATTTTTTGATCTACCTACTTGGACAGCATCAATCGAAAAATGGTGGAAGAAAAATTATATGCCTAATGGATTGCTATTATATAGCAATATCGTAATGAACGCTGGTTATTTAGAGAATATTTCATACTAGCCACTTTTGAAGACCAGTTGTTTTGCTACTGTCAATGGCCATTAAAACTTTCAATTTAATCTTTTATATATTTTAGTCTTAATGACTTCGCTTTCTTAGTAAAATATTTTAGAGTTTCAAATTTTGATAGTCACATAATTCGTACTATTATTGGAGACCTACATCATTTTGATCATTGGTTGTATTATTTCTCAAATTTTCTGTTATCTCTAAAATTTGAAATAGAAGTTATAACATAAGCTATAACAACTCACACACACACACACACACACACACACACACACACACACACACACACACACACACACACACACACACACACACACATACACACAGAAAGAGATTCTTCTTTATTATAAGTATAGACATTTCTTTATTATAAGTAGCACATTTTCAGTCAATTCGAGTCGATTGAATCTTTATTATGAGAAAAGATTATCTTTCGAGATCCAACTTCAAAATAATGAATTAAAATTATAAAAAAAAAAAAAAAAATCGATCATCTTGATAAAGGTATTTTTCCTGAAAAAAGAAATGTAAATAATTATAGCGATTAGAAGCAATTTCACATTTAAAAATAAAAATCTATTCAAATAATGAGAAAGAGCTCTAGATGAATTTAAAAAAAGTCTAATTAAAATTAATTATTTATTTATTTCAAAATAGCAGATTTTTTTGCATTGCATACCAGTTTAACTTTCACAAAAAGAAACTCTAATTGCACAATAATTTTATCAGAATATATTTATACATTTTTTTTAATAATCATTTACAGTTTACTTTTTAAAAACTTTAATTGTAACAAAAAAAAATCAAAAGGGTTGGCGAACGCGACAAAAAGGATGAAAGATTTTAAAGATAAAAACAAGAAACACTGAATAAAAACTCTGGATAACACGAGTTATTTTTACTAAGTGTTTACTTGATTTACGCTTTGACGTTTTTCGATAATTGGATTGTTTGACCTTGGCCAAGGGCAATTGAAAGCCGTTGGTATTTTTTTCATAACTAGAAACAATTAATAACGTTGAATATAAGATCTCCAGTAATTTTTGGAATTTAAATCTTCATAATTAGTCTTTACCTTGAGCAAGATTCGGTGAGTAAAATTTATTTGAGAAAAACAGGGATTTGAAAATAATTAAGGGATTAATATAAGTTTTTAAAGTTATTTGAAGGTTAATTAATAGGATTTTGAATTCATTATTTATTTAGAAATTGTGATTCCACTTCTAGAGTGATGTTTGTTTAGATACTATTCCATATTATTTAAATTTATTGGTCTTTTGATTTAGGAAAAAAAAAATATATATTCTTCTGAAAACCAAAGATTTAACCTCTTTATATTTTTACATTTTTCAGAAGGAAAGATTAATTATTTTAGACGATTTTTTAAAAAGTAAATTGAAAAGCTGCGAAATCTGATGTGAAAGCGATATGACGTGATTAGTGATATAACGTGATAATTGAATATAATTTCAATTATATTCAACACTTTGCATAACGCGAGTTCTCAAATTGTACAGACTAAGTCTATGGCAAAGGATACCGACGTGCTCTGATTGGTTTAAGCCTTGGCATCCTTTTGGCAATGTTTTGCACTCATAATAGTCTAGTTTTCGCTTATTTGGCTCAAACCTTGTACCTTTCATTAGTTTTATGGAAGATACGAGTGAATATCAACACGATCTAATTGTTTTCTCTAAATATTAGTAGTAATACTACTAATACTAATTATTAATAATAATAATAAATATTACTAATAATACTAGTAATACAAGTAACTAATGTTATTTATGCACAGAAGTATAAAAACTGTATGAAAGTAATTACTAAACAACAGATGAAGCAGTGAAATAATTCTTATTTTTCTATGATTTTCGTGCCTTAATTAGATAATTTATGCAGTCATTGAAACTTGTTGCTGAACGTTTGTTACTTTCAAATCAACTACATATGGGGAGATGATTACTGAATGCCCAAAACGTATAAATATGTAAGCTTTAACGCAATATGTGATTTCGTAGCTAATTTTTTTTAGTTTTATCAAAATAATATTAAGAAGAAACACATACAAAAATTATTTTTAATAAATTGTAATTTTTATATTTCCTGAATTTAGGTTTCAGGATTTGATCTTTTCCGCTGTATATGTGTTCCAGATTAATATTACATGTAAACCGTAAAAAATAGGAAGGAGGGGGGGAATCAATCGACAAATTTTATTTATTTTTGTAAAAATATATTTAGGTATGGCACCTTTTTGGCAAAACATTGCCAAAAGGATGCCAAGGCTTAAACCAATCAGAGCACGTCGGTATCCTTTGTCATAGACTTAGTCTGTACAATTTGCGAACTCGCTTGCATAACATGGGAATGCAATAATTTTTAAATGTTAACTTTTGGCGTGAATTTAACATTTTCTCTGAATCTATCAAGTGATCCTTGGCAAGTTATTTGGCGATTAATCACTGGCATGCGGTTAATAGTGTCCAATGATTGATTTGTATTTCAGATGAGTTTTTTGAACCGATTGTAGTAAAAATTTCACTCAGACGCTCTTGTAACCACAAAATCACATATCGAATTTCATTTATTTAAGTTTTTGTTTTTATGAGTTATGACGTTTATAGGTTTCTGAAAATATAGACGGACAGACGGTCAACTTGTTGTTGAATTTGGCTCAAAACTGTCTGTGTCTAGTCTCTGCTTTTAGATTTAAAATCTAAAAGCAGATCTACACTTTAGATTCTGTATACAGAGATATAGATTTAGATTCTGTTATATCTACACTTTACAATCTGTGTCTAGTCTACACTTTAGATTTTAAATCTATCTACCGAATTCTATCTATCTCTCTTCGTTTTGTAGTTATCGTATTCAATTATATTCGGACAGCTGAATAGAGTTTGCTCAAATTCTGAAAAATTGGTGTAAAAGCATTGTACTAAATCCGTCTAGCCGGCTTCCTGGCATAAGGGTAGCGTGTTTTCCCCGTGATCTGGTCATCTTGGGTTCGAGTCCCGGTTCGGGCATGATTACTCTTCTTCTGTGCTCTATCTGTGAGCTGGGTGAATGTTCCCCCTGCTGAAAGGGGTTATGCAAGCGAATGTGACGCATGAAGTAGCTAAGTCGTACTCTTGGCCCTACCTAATTAGCTCTTCTAAAAAATCAAGAGACAGTCACTCGGCTTAAATCGCTGATAGATAAGTGTCAGCAGGCTTGTGAAGTGCCTAAGTGATCTCCTTCCTCAAAGTGAAACAATAAATTCTACGAAATACTGTTATCAACTGGTTCAATTGAAGGCTACTATAACAACAACAAAAAACGGCCAGAATTAATGAGCCGACGTGGTGTTGTTTTTTATCATGACAACGCGAGACCATATATTGCATTAATAGTAAGAGAGGAGAAGCTCTTACAGTTTGATTGGGTGGTTTTGCCGAATCCGGCATATTTTCCAGATTTCGCTCCATCTGATTATTACTTCTTTCCGTCCTTAAAAACTTTTCTTCGCGATAAGCGCTTTAAATCCATCAGCGAAATAAAAGCGCACCTCGAGGATTATTTCTTGTCCAAAACACAACCATTTTGAAAAGAAGGCATAATGAGGCTTCCTGAAAGGAGATGGAAGAAGATAATACAGCAAAAGGGATCTTATATAACAAAATAAATAATATCTTAAACAGTAAATCTTGTGCATTTAGTTCATATTAGAAATAGGAAAGAAACTTATGGGACACCCTAATATAAGAGATTTGTTTGAAAATAATACAAATAATATTCCAGGTGAACCATTTGGTCACTGAAGGCGTCTACGTAATAATAAAAGCAAATTTATGTAAGCATCAGTCTGCAGAGTTTTTGGATTTAAAGTAAAGTAATGAAATTTGGTCCAGACATACATCAATATGCTATACCAAAGAATTTTTTTTATTCCTCTCATTTAGTTCAACAAAGATAGAAATATTGATGAAGCACTTCTCTGACTTTAAAATCACACCATTAAATAAAGCGCCTCTTCTATTTTTATGCCGGTACTGACTTCGATAATGCGCCGTGATAAGCGATTGCTTTGGGAAAAAATGCCTCGCCATTATCGAAGGAAGAACGGCTTTAAATAAGTGAACGGCTAATTATAAATAATGAAAAATGGATATTCTCACTGTAACGCCAGAGTGCCGAGAAGAGAAAGAGGAAAATATCCAGACTGTACAACGTGCAGGAAATTTTTTGACTAACATTTTAGCTAATTTACTCTTCGATCTCTGTCTGCAACTACCTGCTCTTTAGAAGAAATTTAATTGATTGAAAACCAAGTGTTTGAAGGGATGAAAACAAGTTTTTCACGCCCCAAAATGCAGTGACAGCACATAATGAAGTAATGAATATTTATCTGTATTCGGAAGAGCATTCATTGTGTCTTAATTAGTTGATGAGCGAATGGGGCGTGGAACTGTGTGAAACTTAATAATAGTCTGAAAGCGTCATCCTCAAAGCTGTCTGTACTCAGACACTTTTGGGATTTGGAAAATTAGCCAAGAAAACGCTTGTGGAATATTTCAAAATTAATTAAAATGCTTTGAATAATTTTGTGAGATAATAGGATAGAGCGGGGCAAATTATAACTAAACAGTATGGTGATTTATACGACTGATTAGAATTGAGCAATTCTATTTGAGATTTAAGTACCAAAACAATGTGAATTCTTTAATTTTTCAATTATTTTGATTCTAGAATTGAAAAAAAAAACTTCTGTCCAATATATCGTGGCCTGATGATATTTTATTTTTAGTTCTAATTCTTGTCTGATTTTTTTTTTGTAATTTGGTCGCAACAGCTATTGAATTCTGTGTCAGTAACGTTTGTTAAACCATACTATTTATGAAAAGAAAGCAATTCTAAAGACATTATCAATATGTATAATCGACCATCGGTGTCTGTAATACTAGACAGAGTTTTAAAAAAATCCCCTTCTACTCTCACGAAACGTATTCATACGAAACTATTGCATGTTCTGGCAAAGAGTTTAGGGTGCTGATGCTTTGCTTCTTGCAGAAATAAGAAACATCTGGTTTTCTTTGAAAAAAAAATGAGATTCGATAAATGTTTTTGTTGCCGATTTTTCATTGGTAGTGGGATTTAATCACGTGACGACACTTTTGCACAGTTGCAATTCGAAGTGATTTCAATTCACACCATATCTTCAAAAATAATACTAAAAAATAGCGGAAATTTTCAATAACTGAAGGAGCTTTAGACTATTTAATGTCATTGGACGAAGACATTAAGTAGTGGTAATAATGGCATTCATTTTAGACATAATCATGGATAATGAAGAAATTAAAGATGCTTGTAACACCCATATCTTCAGCAATAATACTAAAAATTATTCGGAAATTTTCAACAACTGAAGAAGTTTTAGACTATTTAATGTCAGTGAAGGAAGACATGAAATATTGTTAATAATGCAACATAAGACAAAATCACTGATAAAGAAGAAATTAATTATAACTGCAACATTCATATCTTTAATAGCAATACAAAAATTTAGCCGGGAATTTTTAATAACTGAAGAAACTAGACTATTTATTGTCCCTGGACGATGACATTAAATAGTGGTAATGATGACATTAATATTAGACATAATCACTGGTAATGTAGAAACTGATGATGCTTGCAACAACTTTGCCCATGTATTTGCTAATTTTGATAGAAAGCTTTCTATTAAATTTTTAGAAAACCTGCTAAGAGGAAGTCTGTCTCTCCGGCTGTTCGTATATAATTTAACGAGATAACTACAAAAAGAAGATACCTAGATGGGTAAAATTCGATGCACAGAATTGGCATCGATAATCTAGACACCTATCCAATTTTGAGCCGAATCCAACAAGAGATTGACCGTTTGTTGGTCAGTAGTTTCATAAACATGTCAACGCGATAACTCAAACATTTAATAACTTAAATATAAATATTTAGTGTGTGATTTTGTGACTTTTTTGTTTTTAGTCGGCTGGGGGAAACACGTCTAAAACACACATTCTATTTTTGGATACTGTGGTGAATGGGTATGAGCGAGGATAGAACCTAGGACCTTGAGGTTCGGAGTCGAGTAACATGACCACAATACAAAAGCAATGGCTCATGCAGTGTAGCTGTTAACTGGCTTATAAGCTTTCACTACAATACTATTAACCGTATGGCAGGGATTAATCGCCAGAAACTAACCAAGGATCAAACAAGAGATTCAGTGAAAATGCTAAATTCATGTCAATAGTCGATATTTCGTAAATACTGAAAGCGAATGCCATGCAAGGTGTTTTCTGGTATAATACTTTTTTTTATCCCATAATACTTTTTATATTTAGTATGCGAAAAAGCTTTGGGAAGATCACTCTCGCTGATTGAATTAATTAAATGATGAAAGAAATTTTTCTTAGTTTCACATCCACCCCCCAATATATTTGAACCAAATTTGGCGACTCTAGGTCCAATTAATTTCCCTTTAAAGCGCCAACAGATAGACAATATTTACATCTACTATTTGAAGAGATTGTACTTTTAAATTTCCAAGGAGCCCAATTTGGTGACTCTAGGTCCAACGAATTTCCGTTTAAAGCGCCAACAGATAGACAATATTTACATCTACTGTTTGAAGAGATTGTACTTTTAACTTTTCAAAGAGCCAAATTTGGCGACTCTAGGTCCAACGAAGTTCCTTTTAAAGCGCCAACAGATAGACAATATTCATATCTACTGTTTGAAAAGATTGTACTTCTAACATTTCAAAGAGCCAAACTTGGCGACTCTAGGTCCAACAAATTTCCCTTTAAGGCACCAACAGATAGACAATATTCACATCTACTGTTTGAAAAGATTGTACTTCTAACATTTCAAAGAGCCAAACTTGGCGACTCTAGGTCCAACGAATTCCCTTTAAAGTGCCAACAGATAGACAATATTCACATCTACTGTTTGAAAAGATTGTACTTTTAACTTTTCAAGGAGCATTGGCGATATTGTTGGCTCCTTTCTCTTTTATCGTTCAGTGAGGCATCTTTCATTTTTATGTCCATACTAAATTCTGAGCTCCTATCATGATAAGACAGGATTGTGGGAAAAATATTCTATGGAAAGATGAAGATAAGAAAAAAAAGTTTTAGAAAATGGAGAAAAGTGTCTTCACGAATTCAAGGTAATGCATTGGGAAGTTTGAAATAAAAATAATGTTCGAAATTTATGAAAAGGGGGAAACATTTCTGTCCAAAATTTTAGTTAATTGTCTCAATACTATTGAATGAGTTTGAAGAGAAAGATCATTGGCAGAAAGCCAAGCGCGTGAAATCATTCATTTTTTGATGCATGGAAAATATTGTTAACACTTGTTGGATAATAAATATTCATGTACACTCATTAATTATGCTGCGATACGCAAATGAGATAGTGGGTGCGGTAAAAAGAGCAGATGGTTCATATAATAACGCAGACGAGGGAGTTATTATCTATTTAGCTAACACAAGAGTTTAAAAAGCCAAGAAGGGGAAATGCTTTTTACATTATATATATTTCAAGAATAACTTCGGGACAAATGCTGATGAAAGAAATGTTTCGGTATGTTTTATGCCATGTATTTATAATGATTTATATTTATGGTGCTTTTGAAATTTAGCGACTCAGTTTTCTTTTTGTTTTCTCATCAAATAAAGTTTTTTGTTTTTACAAAACTTTCGGAACGGGGAAACTAATTTGTGATTATTTTAAGCAATAATAACATTTTCGAACATTATTGCTGTTCGGGATTTCACTTTTGGAGTTTCAGATAATGTTTTTAAAAACGATGAACGACGATATTTATTTTCAAGAAACGATAAATATCTGTATTGAAACGCTTGATGAACATAACGTCTAGCTATTGTAGAATGGAAAATCGTTTTCAGTTCAACGTTAAATTAGAAAAGTCTTTACAAAGGGTACACTTAATTATTACTTGAATAATAATATATTATTTAATTGTATAATTTTTATGTATGAAGTGATTGAAGGTTATTAAAAATATAGAGAAAAATAGCATTTAATTAATAGCTACGTTAATTTATGATAAAAATAAAATAATTAGAAAAAAAATCAAAAAGATATAAAATTCTAATCCAAATAATGATAGGACAATAACATTTTAAGATTAACATGTTTATCTCTATTTATAAATTATACTTCTTATTTTATTATATTTATTTTATTTATTTATTTATTATATTTATTTTATTATATTTATCTTATTATATTTATAAATTATTAAAATATTTATAAATTATTAAAATATTTATAAATTATACTTAATAATATAGCAGCAGTACCATGCATACTAAAAGGGTGTATTGAATATTGTCCCAAACGTATGTCAGTCAAATATAATAACTAAAGCAATGATAAACACTTTTATAAATAATTTTTTTAAAATTAGAAAAAAAAATTCTGCAAAAATAAAACTGATATCACTAAAACGCTTATGATTTAAAATTTAAAATGTTATGAAATTTTCTGTGAAATTATTTATTCTGAATTTATAAAGGAAAAAAAAGAGAAATGTTTGAATAATTTGTAATTAAAAGGCTTATTAAAACATTTCAAAACACTTTTTTTAGTACATACAGACAAAGAAGTTCCATTTTTAATAATTTTAGATCTAATGGATCTATTATTTCTTTGTATTCTTTATTTCTATTTTTCACTTTCATATTTCTGAAAAAATTTCCAAATTTCGGAATATACAAGATTTAAAAAAAAAATTCTAAATCTTTAATTTTATTAATCATACTTCATATAAAGAGTTTCAGTATAAAATTTAAAGAAAGAAAACCATATAAGACATTTAGAGCATTTATAGGAATATTTTATAAGCTCTGCAAATTTATGGAGAACATTTCTTCAATGATGTGTAAATTTAATTAAATGAATTTTAATAAATCCCTCGTCCTAAAGCAAGGCCTTCTCAACTACCGAAAAAAGTTTTTAAATAAATTGTGAAACATCTTTATCTCTAGTTAAAAATAATAATTCTTGCGAAATTTTAATTTGCGATAAAAATATGAGAAAAGAATTTATTATCAATTATTAATGCAATATGCTTTAAATTAATGGAATTTCAATAGAGATTCCACTATATTAAAAAAAATAGGGCTTCTATTGAACATTAACTTTAAATTCTAAAATGAGCTCAAATTAACTGATCTAAAAATGGCTGCCTGGCACTTTTTCAATTTTTGACTTCAACAATTTCAATTTTTGTGAAGTGAAGCTAAGCACATATAATGAGTATTGCTTTACAAATCTTTTCTGATTCATTCATAGATGACAAATTCTATGTTATTGGCAAATGTCTGAATAAGAATATAATCATTATTTATCACAATAATGAAAGAGCATTAATGAGTTTTAATATTGGATTAAAATAGAAGTTCCATATAAAGAGGATAGTGACGGAAGTCTGGGAGGCCCTTTATTTTCAACAAATAAATTATTTTCATATCTATTTTCAATTAAATAATATCTATTTTCAATTAAATAAGTAAATTCATGAATGATGCAGTCAGGATAATCAATTCAAAGGAGTCAAAAAGCATTTTAAAGCTTGATTTGATAACAATGAATACCAAGACAGCATATAGATGTCTATTAAGGACTTAATCCGAAAAATATTAGTTACTAGCCGCCTTTGGCGACCAGCCGGTTCGCCAATCTTAATGTCCGTTTAAATTTTAATAATTAAATAGGTTGAACCGGAGTTTGACCCCCTTCTTCGCCAAGTTGCGATAACGCGCCAAAGCTGGCAATCTTTATTATGCACTATAATTGAATATCTGCTCCTTTGCTTTTGAACATTTCGCAAGGCCGTTGTTGGCGATTTTTAAAAATTGCGCTAAGCAGAGGGTTAAACTACCATTAAATATTTTACGCAATTCCAACTTTAATAGATTCTTCAGCAAAATATTTTAAAGCTTCAAATTTTGATAATCATATAATTCACTCATAATATTATAAAGGCCTTCAGTCATAACGTGATATGTATCTCTCTCATTTTCTGTTACCCCTCGTAGAATTTATGCTTTAAATTAAAGTGTAAAGGATTAATCTGCAATTAATATAATAATATTTTTTACTGAAACAAAGCATTTTTTTTAATAATATGATCACTGATAATAGAGTCACTGAGCGTTTAAACTTTATGGGCACTAAAGAATATCTTAAAAGCAAATAAAGTCGCTGTCTTTATTTGCTTGGAATCCAAATTGATTTGCGGGTATCATATTATTATTATTCAAATATTTTTACTTTCTCGTATAAGTAGTATAAAGTATTGTAACTAAAAAAAAAATGAACTCGAGATTTGGACGAATTTCCAAGTTTGAGACCTCCTTATTTTTATCAAATTTTGAGGTAAATCCGTTAAGAGGAAGTCTATCTGTCTTCCTATTGGAAAACGAAGAGAGCTAGATGGGTAAAATTCGGCACACAGATTTAATATCTATAGTGCAGACACCTAAAAATTATGAGCCAGATTTAACAA
Source organism: Argiope bruennichi (assembly GCF_947563725.1). Lineage (NCBI taxonomy): Eukaryota > Metazoa > Arthropoda > Arachnida > Araneae > Araneidae > Argiope > Argiope bruennichi. The sequence goes on from NC_079155.1 coordinate 19,485,946, forward strand.
GGGACAGACTGTCTGTCGGTCTGAACTTTCAGAATCATGTAAACGCGATAGCTCTAAAACACAATGACTTAAATATATTAAAACTGCTATGAAATTTATGTGACTACAAGTGTTGTTTTGTGTCACTTTTTTTTAAATCGGGCGGTAAAAGCGGCTCTAAAACATAAATTCGATTTTCGGATACTATTGACCGCGTGCCAGGGATTAATTGCCAGAAAAAAAAAACTCGCCAAGGATAGCATGATACATCTAGTAAAAATATTTAATTCAAGCCAAAAGTTAAAATTTTGAAGCTATTGTACGCCAGTAGCATGGAAGGCGTTTTATGGGATAACACCTTTATTAAAGAGACGAGAGAAAGTTTTAGGGAGACCACCTCCACCGGTTACTTTCTCGTATACAAAGTATGTAAGAAATATAGTATTTATCAAAAATTTCCAAATCCAGATTTTGATGAATTTCCAAATCCAGATTTGATGAATTTCCAAATCCAGATTTTGATGAATTTCCAAATCCAGATTTTGATGAATTTCCAAATCCAGATTTTGATGAATTTCCAAATCCAGATTTTGATGAATTTCCAAATCCAGATTTTGATGAATTTCCAAATCCAGATTTTGATGAATTTCCAAATCCAGATTTGATGAATTTTCAAATCCAGATTTTGATGAATTTCCAAATCCAGATTTTGATGAATTTCCAAATCCAGATTTTGATGAATTTCCAAATCCAGATTTTGATGAATTTCCAAATCCAGATTTTGATGTATTTCAAACATTCCCGAAATCAAAAAATACATTTTTGGTGATTTGTCTATCTGTCTGGGTTTACGATAACTCAAAAACTCTTTAAGTTGAATGTATGAAATTTGGTTCATGGACTTAGAAGAGATTTAAAGATTTTTCATGAAATTTTGAACGAAATTCATTAACAGGATGTACTTCAAATCACAAAGACCTAGATATGCAAAATCTGATACACAGGTTTAATCTATATCTCACTTTGAACCAAATCTATCAAACTGTTGACCGTATGTCGGTCTGTACTTTAGCCTGTATGCAAATACAATAACTCTAACCTGTGACTTCAATCGATGACATTCAATATGCTATCTCATGACTACAACTGAAGTGTGGCGTCAAATTTTGCCAAAAATCAAATGGCAAAAAGTCGTTTGAAATTCATATTCTATAGAAGATTCAGTCAAAATGTTAGATTCCTGTTAAAGATTTATATTTTATCATTCGGAAATGCCATGCAAAGTATTCAATATCTTCCATGATCCGCAATTCTGTATGTGTATGTGGGGGTGGGGGAGGAGAATGGATACCGCCTTTACTAGAGATAAAGCAAGAAAGTTTCGGAAGATTGATTTTATTTATACCTCTGACAGGTTTTTATTTGTCATAAAAATAGAGCTTCAAGCTTTTTTCAATTACTGGGAAGAAAACAATCTGCTCCATATGAGTTAACTAGAATCCTTACTTGCGTTTTACAGGAGAAGAATTTCTTTTTCCTGATGTGATACAGTTTTTGCCATATCATCAAAATATAAATGCGCAAAACGCACTATGAATACTTCTAACATAAATAATTTGTCACATCCTAATGTCATGCAGCACATTTTACAGTAAAGGCAGATCATGTCTTTAGCCTTATGTCTTTTTAATCCACTGTGGCCACTATACGGGCCCTCTAAATTGATTTCATAAAAGGCATTACTGAATCAAAATTTGAAGGAAAAAAAAAAATTCGCCATCAACAGTTTTGATGCCTACAATATTAATTATTTTTTTATATTTTTCAAAAATAAATAAATATTAAATTTATCATTATAGTGGATACACAATTTCTGAAGGAATTTTTCTCATTAAAATATAAAAGCATACCTTTAAATCTTGTTCATTTTTTTCTATAAATTATTCTCGAGTTTTAGACTTAACTCTCACAATGGTTATTAATTTAAAAAAATTCAATAAATAAGCAAATTAAAAAATACTTGAAATTATTTCAATTTTGGTTGGAGCATGAAAGTTAGAAGCTATTGCTTTTCACTGTTGAAACGCATATTTAGAGATTTTTTTTCAATAAGTTGAAATAAAAACAGGAGAAAGAAATATTTAAAATATCTGTCGAAAAAAAACTTTAGATTTCATTTGCATTCACAGAGTAAAATTGTGACACTGCCGTTCTTTTATAAATAAAGAATAAAGTGTGAAATTTATGATACATCAATAATAAAAAATTCATAGCCTTAATTTTTTTAAATAAAAAGCTGACAAGATCGGAAACTTTTCATGCATTGAAAAATTACCATCACCGCCGTTCCTCTACTACCAGCTCATACAAAAAATAATCGATTTTTTCTCCTTTTACTTGAAGACGTTGAGAAAGAAATTGAATTATTTGAAAGATTTATGGATTCCCGAATTCATTACTCTGACAAGTTTTAAGAAGATGCGTGGGGCCACTTCCTTATTTTGATAAATCATATTTATTCATCTAAGGGGAGGTGAATTTTGAATCATCTTTGTGGTCTCCTTGGACAACCTCCTTGTTTGCATTAATGTGCATGATAAAAAGAAAAAATCCATCATTGAAAAAGAGAAAAAAATTTCATTCAGTTTAATTACCAATGCCAAACGATTACAAATGATTTAAAGACACGCACATATTGAAATGAGTCATTTGAAGTAAATTTAATAATGAAATTGAAATTGCGTTTGAATATCAAAACTGGCTGATGGTTTTTTTTGTCTTGTTTCTTTAAATGCATAAATTTGAAAAGTAATTTCACCGTTAATGACAATTTTTCCCCATTTTGTTGACGTTTTATCTGAGAATTGGAAAGATAATGAATAATTTGGGGGTTTTATACTTTGAAATGATAATTTATTTTATTTTTAGTTGGATGAATGAAATAAATTTTATTCATTTTTATGGAACTGATCTCGAATGTAAATGGAAATATTGTTGTTAAAAATATATTTTCCATGAGTGTTTCTTAGTTTGAAAGAACATGTTTTGTAAAATTTCGTTTGCTACTTGCTTCATATTTTTTTGAATTTACTTTTGTATTTTTTTTTTTTTTGAATTTCTTCAAGTAAAAGTAAATTCAAATATATTTTATTCAGATTAATTAGTTATTTTTGAATACTATAATTTTTGAATTTCACAGTGGATATGAGCTAATTAAATGGTAAAATAATTTATTTGATATTTTTAAATGATGAATATATAAATTATTGACATAATTTTCGGTTTAGGAAAGCTATATTTTTACATTATTTAATTTTTTTTTCTTTGGATTATTTTCTTTATTCTAAAAGTATTATTCGATGCTTTGAACTTCATTTCGGAGAACTGAAAACTTATCAAGATAATGGGTACTTATTGTTTGGAAGAAAAGTTTTATTTTATTTTTATTTGCTTAGAAAAAGACATAAATAATTTGTTTGTGACTGAATTTTGATGAATCCGAAAATATTGTTGTTTAGAACATATTTATAGAATTTTTGAAATACTGTATTTTAATTTAAAAGGTAGAGTTTTGTAAAAGATCATGACAATAAATGTTGAAATCTATTAATTTTTTTATAATTAGAACTGAAAAGAACTTTAGATAAAGTTTCATAAGCTGATTATTTTCCAATGCCAGAGAAAAATTAAAAAAAAAAAATCAAATAAAAAATTGAAATCTGCTATTGCAAATTTTATGTGAGAATATTATTAATTTTTAAGTCATTGTTTGTCTTAATTAATTTAAGTCATAAATCAGTTTAAACCATTTTGGAATAATCACATGACTATCAGATTACGCATGCGTCGATATTTAGAAAAACGATGGTGTTTTTCATCTCAAAATCGGTCGAGCTCCAAAACTTTATTTCGGGGATATAATTTTTTTTTTCTTTTTTGTTTACGAAAATTCAGTTTTAACTGGTTTGGAATGATCATGTGACCACTGTGTTGTGCAATCGTAATTTTTATATTTGTTTATATGACAAATGTTTCTGTAAATTAATTAAGAATAGAAGAAAAAATATCACAAAAATTTATATCTTGATATTGGTAAAATTTATCTTTCTAATGGAAAGATAAATTTAAAGTAGTGTAACTTTCCAATGGAAAGATAAGTTTTTAAGTTTTATAGATGATTAAAAAATTACATTATTTACATTAAAATAACATTATTTTTGGTGCATTATTTTAGGCAGCTATAAAGAAAAAAAAGTTCGAACCTTTTAAATTTAAAAAATAAATCTTAGATATATGAAAGGATGAATATATAAAATGATATGAGACACACACACACACGCACGCACGCACGCACAAATCTTAGATATTTTCCATCTGAGTCATATTTAAATACCAAATATGATTTATAAGTTCTAAGTTATCAACTGCATGTTTCATTTCCACAAAAAAATGTACGATAATCATTTTAAGGATACAATCAGCCTTAGATAACCGAAAAGTAATTAAAAAGAAAGGAAATAATGAGTTCTTAGGGTTAAATAAAGAAAAAAAAAATAATACTGTTACGTACAGTGAGGGCTAGAAACCTTTTTCCTAGATATTGACCTAATCAATTCTTAATCTTCGCCTGCGCTCTGTAATCAGTAGAAGAAATTTAAATGGAAGAATGCCAAGTATCACAAAAGAGTTTAACAAGATTTTACACGCGAATAACGACAAAGCATCATCAATATTCATTCGAATTTGAAGGCGAATTAATTACTTCACCCTGTGTTGATGAGCAGTTGTTCAAAGGAAAAAGAAGATCTGAGATTTCATTAATTTTTCTCTTTTTGGTTTAATCAGCAGCAGAAAAAAAATTATTTAAAATATTTGATGAAAATTTGCCATATATGAATATTTCAGGCAGATAAATACATCTGATTATCGTGTGAATGAATAATATGATATCAAAGATTGAAGTTTAAATTTATTCAAAAAATAAACAATTTATAATTTATTGATCGCAGTGAAATGTAAAGAAACTAATCTTTGATATTCAACTTTTTTTGTTAAGGAGAATCAATTTTATGCCAGACGATAATTCGGAGAATTTAGAAATTAATAATTTATGCCATGAGACCAGATAGATCTACAAAGATAATTAGATTCGTTATATTCATTTTAGATATTCACAATACAGGAAATTAATGGAGATTGCTTTGATTATTCATACATAAAAAGGAAATATTTTGATTATTAATTAATCATTAACATACGTGGGTTTTGATACATATTCATTTGTTCATATCTCAGCTCACTAAATATAGTTCTGACAAAAAGAAGGCGCTTTCGATACCAGTAATGTGGATGCGCTTCTTATTAGAAAGGAAATTCTGTCTTTGCCTTACAGGGAGTTCGAATTTCAGAGACGATTTTCTTAATTAGGATATAAGTTTTACTTAATTAGGATTTAATATAAATTTTAAGTAGTTTGTTATCAGTGATCAGACCTATTCCTGTTTTACATTTAAGGCATGTATAATAAAATATGTTGTGCCTAGTTTGTTTATAAATATATGCATATTTGTGTTAATAAAATTTAAAGAAATCTTTTGTCTTCAAGAGAAACATAGAAAACCAGAAGGGATGGTCTGTTCAAAACTTTCTGGCACAATTTCTAATAAAGGTTTTACCTCTTCTTTCACCGTCTAAATTTATGGACTTTGGACAATTGTCACGAAATGTGTATCTTTGTCTTAAATCAAACATTTTTATTGAATATATCATGCGAATATGTGTTTTGAAAGCCATTTTGCCTACCTCATTGTCTCAGTTCGAGTTACAAGATATCTTACCGAACTTCATTCCTTTAAGTCATTATGTTTCTTTGTTATTGTATTTACGTGCATGCAAATTTATAGGCCGATAGAAAGTCAACCCCTTGATAGATTGACTTTCAAAATCAATAGGTATATACACTTAAGATAATACATCTGTGTCCTAAATTTCATCTATCTAGCTCTCATCGTTTTGAAGTCATCAAATTAACTTATACTCAAACAGCCAGATAGACAGACTTTTTGAATGGATTTCGCTGCAAATTTGCTAGAAATCTACAAATTTTACGTAAAGACCATATAACAAATTTCATCCATCTAGCTCAAAGCTATTTTGAGTTATCTTTATCACAAGCAGACAGACATAATGCATTTTTTTAAAGTTTTATGTTTAAAAAAAAAGAAAATTTCGGCTGAAAAATATGATTTTTTTTAAATTCTGAAATATGACGTATATTTTAGAATTTGTTATATGCTTTAAATAAGCTTATAGGCTAATAATATAGACCGAAACAATTCCCTTTTATTCAGACAGTCTAGGATAGTTCATATACAAATAATATAATAATTCATAGAGGGTGTTTCAAGAAGGACCTTAAATTTAAAAATAAATAACTCGGAAACGATGATAAACAGAAAGATGAAACCAATGGTATTTTTATAAAAAAAAATGTAAGAATCTGATACAAAAGCCTTAAAAGTTTAATCACAAATTGCATCTATAGATGGCACTGAAAGAGGTATTACCGTAGTGAGTAAAATCACATTACATTCACATGAAAAAATATTTATTTCATTCACATTAAAGATTCGTTTTTTTCCAGTAGTTCACATATCACAAATAAGGAATAAGATTGTCAGTGATTCTCTGTAGTATGTCGCCAAAAGTCGACTTGCAAGCTTCAGTCGACTTTTGCGGCATACTACATATCCTTTGGCGAAAAAGAGGAATCTTCCTGCTCATCGAGTGCTAAATGATTGTTGATGTAAATAATGTCCTTCAGTGATCCCCACAAGAAATGGCTGCGGGGAGTGAGATTAGCTGAATACGGAGGCCAGTCAATGCCTTTGCCTTAAACGTTCAACAGTTCCCCGAAATAGTACTATCATCAAACACTATCATCCAGAAAGTCAAAGATTCTTTATGTACAATGTGATGAGTCCATTTCGCACGAGCCGTGCCGTGCTTGGCCGGCTGTTCAATGCCTGTTGAATGTTGACAAATTATTGCAAAAGTGAAATATACCAGTCCATCATCCACTAGAAAAATGGCCCAACAATGAATGCTTTTGTTGTAGTTTGCAACTCCAAACGATAAGTTTTAGGGAATAGAATGGTCGGACTTGAGACCAGATGCGAGTTTTTGGTATACAAAAATCGTCAGTTGTGTCTGTCAACGTCATCATGAGATAGAAATGCGCCTCTCCTATCAACCGTATTCGAACGACATGAACACCACAACCATCAATCATGGCGAGCATCTATTCAAAGAAACTATCTTCTTCTCTTTCTGCTCTAACTGTTATGGTGTGTCGGCTTCGAATTTTGTACGGGAACACGAGTAATATCTTCTTCAGGATTCTCTACGTTCTGGATTTCTTGATTCCGGATTCAGCTGCAAGTTTGCAGGCAGATTTATTCGGATGATGTTCAACAACTAAGGCAGTAGATTGTGTTTTCAGGTGTAACGACAATGTGGGTGGCACTGATTTAACAACATTGCAAACGCATTGGCCGCATTGCCTGCCTGCTAAAATTTTTAGAATATATCACGAGTTGTTTTCCCATCTGGGCACCGAATTCGCATTTCATGAATTGTTTTACGATTTGAATATCTGAGCTATCTTTATAGAAATCTGTAATGCTGCGTACAGTACTTCCGAGGAGATATGTGACTACAATTTTGAGATAACTGCCTCAAATTCTTATGATTTTTTTTAAAAAAATAATTATACCAGGTTTTTGTCTATCGTTGTTTCCAAGCTATTTATTTTCAAATTTAGAAGTTCTATAAGTGCTAATAGAATTCAAAAGATTAATTTGAAATTTTTCTTTATTTTAAGTACATTTTTTACATATTTAATTAATTTTGACTCGAAAATTAAAAAAAAAAATGAATAAGCAAATTTTATACTCTAGGAATAAATTTGATTTGATTTATGACATAAATACTAAAAGAGCTTATAAATGGCTTCTCATGAACTGATGTTGTTTCCTTTTCATACATTAATAACGGAAAAAATATTTTTTATTTATTATTGATTCATTTAAACAAAACAAAAATTCATTATCAAACAAAAATTGGAATTTTTCTACAAATCGTTCGGATAAAAATTAAAACCTTTGGAACAAAAGAAAAGAATCTCGATAATTTCCAGATAAGTTGGATTGATGTTTAAATTTTACACTAATTTCTTTATAAGATAAAAAAATATATCTTCATAATTTTAATATTTGAAAATATTTTGGTATAAATATTTACTGTTTTTTCAAATTCGACAAAATTGCAGGGAAATACTCAAATTTCCCGATGTTAAATACTCATTATCACTAAAGCCAGGATTAACTAGAAGAATTATTGCCTTAAAATGAGAAATGTTCATGTTTAATGTAATAAGTTATATAAATTAGTCCTATAATCTATACTTATAATAAAGCTCAATGTGTGTGTGTGTGTTGGCGCTCTACAGGCCAGGTCATTTGACATACAGCTATCAAATTTGGTACATGTATACCTTGGAGGTCGGGAATGTGCACCTGGGGTCCCTTTTTTTGAAATTTTAATTAGAATTTTAATTATTAATTAAAAACTAACTTTCCCGCCAAAAAAATCTTCCATTTTCCCCACCGCCAACTTTTCCGCCAAAAAAATCTTCCATTTTCGCCACCGCCAAACGAGTAAGGTTTCCGTGTTTTTTTTCTCCCAACAGTAATGAGGCTAGGGTTAGTATTTTTCGGCGGATTATTTCAAACGATTCTGTTTATTTTCTTAATGTTTGATGCATTTAAAATTAAACATTGTTAATTAATCGATCCTTCACATTCATTCTGAAGTACTTTTGAATTAAAATAAAACAGAATAAATGAAATTAAAAATTTCTAATCCGCATAGCGTTACCCCAACTGGCGTAGAAAAAAAAATCCCGTATTTGCGTTACGTAACTGGCGTTGAAAATTCACGCATGCGCTTTGTGTTCTGAATTCCGCATTGTGTTGACGAATTATTATCAACTGATGCGGACTGGATTTAAATTTTTTTTAGGTTCGTTGCATGCTTTTGTAATTAAAATGTATTTATGTTAGTTATATATTTTTTGTATATGCTTATAGTTTTAAGAGCATCGTTTTTTAAGTAGTTTTTTAAAACCTGTTTTAAACCGTCTATTTTAAACGATTCGTTTCATTTTCTTAGTGTTTGATGCATTTAAAAGTAAACATTGTTAATGAATCGATCTGCTCATGATGAATCTAAGAAAATTTTGTTGACAAATTCTTGAGATAATACGTAAATTGAAAAAGATATTCTTTAGTGCCCATAAAGTTTAAACGCTGAGTGACTCTATTTTCATTAATCAGATTATAAAAAAATTCTTTGTTTCAGTAAAAAATATTATTATATTAATTGCAGATGAATTCTTTCCACTTTAATTTAAAGCATAAATTCTACGGGTGCTAACAGAAAATTAGAGAGATACATATTACGTTATGACTGAAGGCCTTTATAATATTATGAGTGAATTATATGACTATCAAAATTTGAAGTTTTAAAATATTTTGATGAAGAAGCTATTAAAGTAGGAATTGCATAAAATATTTAAATATAAAAATTTTAATGAACATTAAGATTGGCGAACCGGCTGGTCGACAAATTCTTGAGATATTACATAAATTAAGAAAGATATTTTTTAGTTCCCATAAGGTTTAAATGCACAGTGACTCTGTTTTCGTTAATCATGTTATTAAAAAAATTAACATTTATTGACGAACACGGACACACTGATATTCACCGTTACTCTGATTAGATGTTACAAAATCTGAATAGATAAACATAAACGTGTAAACAGCTGTGCGCCGGTTTCTATGGCAACACAGCTGCAAAGGGAAAAGAAGTTTCTAATACAGAACATCTGCTTTACACAATTTTATATAATAACTTTTCCCCTTTTTCGTTTCATTTTTTTAAAAAAATTACTTATTTAATAAGAACACCTGCTTTACCCAATTTTTTAGAATAGTTATTTTCCCCTCTTCGCTTGCTTTAAAAAAACATCTATACTTATATATAAAGTTCAATGTGTGTGTGTTTGTGTGTGTTGGCGCTCCTCAGAAAAGACCATTTGACCTACAGCTACCAAATTTGATACATGTATACCTTAGAGGTCGGGAATGTGCACCTGGGGTTCCTTTTTTTTGAATTTTTAATTAGAATTTTAATTATTAATTAAAAGCTAACTTTCTCGACAAAAAATTATTCATTTTCCCTACCACGAAATGAGTAAGAGTTCTTTTTTTTTCCCCGACAGTAATGAGGCTAGGCTTTAGATTTTTCGGCTGATTATTTCAAAGGATTCTGTTTATTTTCTTAATGTTTGGTGCATTTAAAATTAAACATTGTTAATTAATCGATCTTTCAGATTAATTCTGCAATACTTTTGAATTAAAATAAAACAGAATAAAGGAAATAAAAATGTCTAATCTGCATAGCGTTACCCCAACTGGCTTAGAAAAACTCACGCATTTGCGTTACCGTAACTAGCTTTGTAAATTCACGCATGCACATTGTGTTCTGATTGTTGACATGACAACAAATATCAACGGACGATTTAAATTATTTTTAGATTAGTTGCATGCTTTTGTAATTAAAGTGTATTTATGTTAGTTATATATTTTTTGTGTATGCTTATAGTTTTAAGACCATCGTCTTTTAAGTAGTTTTTTTTTAACCTGTTTTCAACCGATTATTTTAAACGATTGGTTTTTTTTTTTTTTTTTTTTTTTTTTTTTTTTTTTTTTAGTGTTTGATGCATTTAAAATTAAACATTGTTAATTAATCAATCTGGTCATGATGAATCTGAGAAAATTTTGTTGACAAATTTTTGAAATATTACATAAATTAAGAAAGATATTCTTTAGTGCCCATAAAGTTTAAACACTCAGTGACTGTTTTCAATAATCATATTACAAAAAAAAAACTTTGTTTCAGTAAAAAATATTATTATATTAATTGCAGATTAATCCTTTCCACTTTAATTTAAAGTATAAATTCTATGGGAGCCAACAGAAAATGAGAGAGATGCATATTACGTTATGACTGAAGGCGTTTATAATATTATGAGTGAATTATATGCCTATCAAAATTTGAAGTTTAAAAATATTTTGATGAAGAAGCTATTAAAGTAGGAATTGCATAAAATATTTAATTATGAAAATTTTAACGAACATTAAGATTGGCGAACCGGCTGGTCGCCAAAGGCGGCTAGTGTTATATAAATTAGCCTTATCCTCGGTCTTTTTTTTCAAATAAAGCTGTTGATTTTACAAACTTTTCATTTAGAAGACTATTTTTTTAAAAAAAATATTTTAAGACATAAGAAATAACTTTCTGAAAAATGTTGGTCATTTAAAATTTTTTTATTAAAATATTTTATCTATTGATTTGAGTTTACATTTATCAATTAATTACGAAGATGTATAAAATTTAGTTCTTAGATTATGTGTGTGTTTCTTTGAGAAAAGTTAATAACATAACAAAGGGCTTTTACAATGATGAAAAGTTATATTCAGCATTAAACGAAAAAAAAAAGAAGAAAGTATTGATCCAAAGGCACATTTAATTATTAATAACATACCGATACATTCAGTTTTGTACTTTCAGCTTTTTTTAGTCTGAGAGCTATTCAAACATTAGTTATCGAGGGAAAACAGTTCTTAATTAACAGTTTTGTTTAATTTATGTAAAAAAAATAATTAGATAGAATCCACAGTTTCCAAATTAATGAATAGATCTTCCAGTTTTTATTTCTAATAATTAAGACATTTTATAAGCGATTTTAGGAGCTGCGTTCTTGTTCTATAAAGGAGTATTAAATTTCGTATAATTTCTTAAAGTGAGATGCGATATTTTTAATATTTCTTATATAACACCCTTTTATTTTTAATTTCAGGGAATGTATCATTCTCATTGCAAAGTAGTTGAATATGTCATTCATTTAAAAGTGAAATATAACACAATTTGGACGTGTTTTTTTTCCTTACAGAATTGAAACTAATTTAAGAAATGTTTTTTCGATTCAACCACAAAAATGTGAAATTTGGAATATTTGGATTGATATAGAGTATTTGATAAGAAATGTTTTTAAGAAAGATATAAGAATATAAGATAAGATATAAGAAATGTTTTTTCGATTCAACCATAAAAATGTGAAATTTGGAATATTTGGATTGATATACAGTATTTGATCACTTGAGTCTTAGGTGATACGTGTAAAAAAAATGTAGATTTTTTCCAAAAAACTCTGATGGGAAAAGAACTTAAATTTCCACATTTCTTATATATTTACAATCATATATTGCTTCTGTTCATATTTAAATATCCATCATTATGATTTCGAATTCAGATATTTTAATAAGCTCACAATACCTCTCCCCTATATATACATCTAACATTTTTTTGAGTTTTGTATTATATTTGGAAAATGATTTTTAAATTTCCTGTTGGTGCGACAACCCACTCAGCGAGAACAATAGCTCTAGTAACCAGTTCATTTAAATTGATAATGTAACAGCTCGTGATTTTCGTATCTTACCTGCATATTTACAACAAGAATTTTATAAAACTGGAAAGGCAAAATTATGAATCAAATAATTAGTACATAAATGAATTTTTTTCAATTAGAATATTTGAAATAATGATTGTAATAATAAAAACAATTCAATGAATTTTCTTAAGACAATTACGGTTTATTTAAAATGTATATATTTCTTTTTTTCTTTCGCGAATCAACAATTTACATTAATTTATTATTTTAATGCAAATCATCATAAATTTTAAAATGTCGTTTGGTATTATTTCGCAATTCACAATATTTTCATTCTACTAAATGTTTTACAGATTTATTATTTTATTTTTTGGAATAAAGGAAAATAAATCTTGATTTCATCAATTTTATTTCATCTATTCCATTTGACAAATGTTTTATTGTCAGATGGAATGGATGAAAATTGGGTGGAACATATTTTTGCTATTTGCGAACTGATGAAGTTCTGGAAGAATAACGCTAAAAACTTTGCTTTTAGTAGCCGATGTTTTAATTTCCTTTTCTTTCTTCTACTGCAATTGTTCTCTTCTAATTTCTTAGAATTCCTTACTTTTAATGTGAAGCCATTCACTTATAAAGCAGTGTCCTTTCTTATTTATTCACTGAAGGCTGCACAGGAATATCGTGAGATGGCGCGCAACGACATACACACAATATTCAATGGGTTGTATAATGTGATGTGATAATAAATCTGTAAAATGGAAAAAAAAAAGAACAATTATTATAATAGAGAGGAACTTAAAATTTGTGAACTTCGAAACTTTTGAAAAAATTATATTAAATTTAAACTTGATTTTTTTTTAATAGTATCAAGTTATGTTACTTGAAAAAAAAAACCGGAAATATTTTTGAAAAACAAGTTAACTGATTTATATCAATAAAATTTTAATCTTTGTCTGTTTTCAAACAAAATAGATTAATTAGATAGATGTATTTCCAGAAAGTCCAGTCAGCAATATTGAATTATTTACTGGTGTGAAAAGGAAGCTTAAAAATAATTCTACTTTTATCCTGATATTTTCTTTATATGAGGTGCATATGCTTTGTCAAAACACACACAAAAAATAATTCTGGATTCTATTATTTTTAAATAGATCTCTTAAAAATACTGTGTAACTAAAACATTAAGAGTTCACTCTTCCCTTTAAATCATTTAAATTAATCAGTCGAATCTCAAATAATCTTATAGATAGTTTTAACCTCTTGCGGTAATTAATCAGCCATGCTTTCCAGATATTATCTATAATAATAATAAAAATGTATGTATTGTGCAGGAATTCGCGCATTAGGTGTACGTTGGCGCTCTACAAGTCAGATCCTTTGACTAATAGCTTTCAAACTGGGCACGTAGTGGGAGGAAATGCACACCTATAAGAGTTAAATTTTTTTTAATTAATTAAGAATTAAGCTGAATAGAAATGTTTTCTCACGATAATATTAGAGAATATTATAGCATAAATGTGAATTTTACATCCTTTTTAGAATTAAAAAAAATTGTCTTTTCTATAATAACAATTTAATAGCCGTGAAAAATTTTTCTGAATTTCGGCAATTTTTTAAAAATATTGTTTTGCCTGATTTCTAATATTAGATTACATAATTGCCCTGAAATTCAAACCGTCTTCATTACTTCATCAGAAACTTAACAGCGTTATTTTCTAATGTTGAAAACAGAAGATAAAGATTTGTGTTTAATATCTGAATAGTTTACGAAAACGATAAATTAGCGAAGCTACGATACCGTAAAACTTGTAAGATAGATGAGCGACATATTTGTATTTTTAATAGAGAGATGATGACTTGGGATTGGTCTCCAAGTTCATGCATACGCTAAACAAAACTTAGCTAAGATATTTAAAATGACACGGCTTTAATGTCAGACAATATGGAGGAATCATGAACATTAAAGTATAAAAAGGTTGATTGGTAATAAATATAATCAATTTCCGGCGAACCAGCTGGTCGAGTAAGGTGACTAGTGAAGGGTTAAAGAATATATATGTTTCGGCCAAAATGCAGAAATCAGTTAATCTGCAGATTAGCTAGCTAATCTTCATTTTAACTTCTTAAATTATCTAAGTAATCGGCTAGAATCTAGGTAATTAATGCGGCTAATATCTAGGTATCTCGGTAATTTATTAGATAATCTACACATTACGTACTAGGCACTTGTTTAAGTTATGAAAATCCCTATTATATTTATCCATGTTTATGCTGATTAATTCTGTGGTATTTGGGTGAGTGGTTGTAATTAAAAAAAATGCCACTCTTAAAGTGGAAATAAGATCTTTGCTGGAACAATAACTACGTTTCTGTAAGCTTAAATTAAATTTTATTTATTTATTTTTTGATATCTAAAGAATCAAGTTACTACAATACAACAAATTGCTACTCTTAAAGTGGAAATAAGATCTTTGCTGGAACAATAGCTACGTTTCTGTACGCTTAAATTAAATTTTGTTTATTTATTTTTTGATATCTAAAGAATCAAGTTACTACAATCCAACAAATTGCTACTCTTAAAGTAGAAATAAGATCTTTGCTGGAACAATAGTTACGTTTCTGTACGCTTAAATTTAATTTTGTTTATTTATTTTTTGATATCTAAAGAATCAAGTTACTACACTCCAACAAATTGCTACTCTTAAAGTAGAAATAAGATCTTTGCTCTAACAATAGCTACGTTTCTGTACGCTTAAATTTAATTTTGTTTATTTATTTTTTGATATATAAAGAATCAAGTTACTACACTCCAACAAATTGCTACTCTTAAAGTAGAAATAAGATCTTTGCTGGAACAATAGTTACGTTTCTGTACGCTTAAATTTAATTTTGTTTATTTATTTTTTGATATCTAAAGAATCAAGTTACTACAATCAAACAATCAACACATTAGTTGATAGAATCGACTAAAGTGCTGCTTTTAAAAAAATCTGCTTTATAATTAAATTAATGAATAATTAATTAAATAAATAAATCATAAATCTGCTTAAAAATTAAAAATTTTCTGCTTTTAAAAATATTACAACGGAAATTCACGTGTTAACAGGTAGAAACGAATTCGAAAACAGAATAAGATTTGCTACTTACTGGCAGCTGACGCAATTATGAGAAATAAAAGCAACCGTTGATGAACAGACTCTGACGAAATTAAACTAAAAGTGGAGGGAGAAGGAGAAGGAGTAGGGAAAGGAAATGCGAAAAACAACTTTAATGATATACTAATAGGCACATTACTTAGATAAAATACGGAAACTCTTCCTTCCGCTTTTTAACGGAGCAAATCAGTTAATATTGTACCTAGATTGATCAAATAACGAAGCAGAATTTCCAGACAATTCTTTATTTTACAACCCTATATATACAAAGAACAACTTGTTCTAATCTTGGTTAAATAAATAGTTATTTACACCTGCATTAGGAGATACAACAGTCAAAGTCGAAGGTTTTTCTTGAAACTCAGTTCTCCATCCCGTCAACACGACCACTCCAGGGGTAGTTTCTCAGACACAGAACTCTGGGCGTAGTTCAACTGCCTCCTGCAATTCGTTTCCTCTCTTCTCCTAAAAAAAATCTCTACGCTTCATTTCGGCGACAATCTCCGCCTCTTAATTTACATTGGTCATTTGAGCTCTCTTTCGGCCAATCGGGGTTCAGCCATATGCTCTCTCAGTGGCGCCAGTGGGTCGTGGGAAGTCCTTTCACAAAGAGAAACATCTAGCATCCAGATATTTGGACACCCCTTTCTCTTTGAAGATACTATCAATACCTCTGGGACGAGGAATTCCATATGTGGTCTTTAATTGTAGTCGCTAATGAACAGATGCAAGACCACCCAGGTGAAAAGATCCATCTGGCTATCTCGAGGAGTTTAATAAGTAACAGCGACGACACAGCTGGCTGTAAATGTCTTATCAGTACTGGGAAACGGGAAATGTTACAATATGCAGATGAGCTAGGTAATCTGCACATTAACGGCTTTCGAACTTTAACGGTAACTATACATATATAACTTTGTAGATACGCGCTGTATTGTTCAATGATTTGAGAATGTGGAAGAGAAATATTTATCCTAAAAATACATTTCGGATTCCATTTCTCTATAATGTAAAAATTAAAAAGTTGTTTTCTCTCCGAACTACTTTCCGAATCGAAAACACATTTTCCCCCCCATCGTTAACGTTTCTTATTGAAAGAGAGAAGGTGAGTCATACATTGAAAAAAGGCTATCTCAAACTCGTGGCAAAAAATGATCGATTTTTCTCTCTTTGGCCTTGAAGATGTTAAGAAAGAAATTGAATTATTCCAATGATTTATGGATTCCCGAATTCATTATCCTGACTGGTTTTAAGAAAAAGAGCGATGGGTCGCCGTTCTCATGTTGATAAATTATATTTATTCGTCTAAAGGGATTAATTTTGAATAATCGTTTGGGGCAGACAACCTTTTTGCTTCCATTAATGTGCATGATATTTGGAACATTCATCATTAGAAATGAAAAACTCTTTCAGTTCAATTATGAATGCTGAACAATCAGGAATAATTTAAAGAGACGTGCAAATTGAAGTGAATAATTTCGAATAGATTTGAAAATGAAATAGGAATGGCACTTGAATAATAAGAGTGCCATTTTCTTAAATTTTTTTTCTTTATTCTTTTTTTACTTGTGAGAATAAAGAGAAAAGCAATTTTCCTAGATTGAAATTTTTCTACATAATTGAGAGAGGTTTTTTTTTCGGAATTGTGTATAAAATGACGAATATGGCTGTTAGCTGATTCAAATGGGAATTTATTTTATTTTTATTCGAATAAGAAAGAATAAACTTCGTTAGTTTTTCGTGAGATTCAGTTTAAATAATACTGAAAAATCATAATTAGAAGCATATTTGTCCACTATTTTCCAAACCAACAGGAGTGGTGTGTCCGAAATTTTCTCGTAATAAAAAGATTATCCCGAGAACGCTTTATCTGGCATTGGCGTACAATAAATACGAAATATTAACTTTTGGTGTGAATTTAGAATTTTTACTGAATGTTTCGTGTCATCTTTGGCGAGTTATTTGGCGATTAATTCCTGGCATGCACTTAATAGTATCCAAGAATCGAATTCATGTTTTAGACACGTTTTTCCCAACCGATTGAAACAAACAAAAAAATGACACAAAGCTGCACTTGATATCACAAACACACATACCAATTTTTATATATTTAAGTCATCGCGTTTTTGAGTTATTTTTTTTACATGATTCTGAAAGTACAGACCGACAGACAGTCAAATCGTTGATGAAATTGGCTCAACATTTGACAGGTGTCTACAATATGAATATTAAATTTGTGTACCGCATTTTATTTATTTATCTCTCTTCGTTTTGTAATTATTGTGTTAACTTATATTCCAACAGTCGGAAAGACGTACTTCCAATGAAGAGATTTTACACAAAATTTGATAAAAAAAGTCAAATTTATTGTAAAAACCGTATACCAAGTTTCAACCATCTAGTCTAAAGTGTGTTTGAGTTATCTATGTCATAGACAGACAAACGGACATTTTTAAAAAAAAACGTGCTTTTCAAACTCAGGGTGATTCGTCAAATTCTCGAATTAGAATTTTTTGATGGTTATTATACGAAAAAAACAAGTAATTTTAAATCAAAGGATTCCGCAAAATCTGATTTGCCAGCTTCCATATTTTTTGGATTTATATGTTTTCATAAGCTAAAGATGAAGTTTTCATAAGCTGGTTATTTTCTTATACTATTTGTCATGTCAGAATTATTATTCGTTTCATATAACAATGCGTAATAATAAATATTACGAATCGAAATAACATTATGAATAAATAGGAGAATTTTTTTTCCTTATTCAAGAAATGCAAAAAGAAGAAGAAAAAAAAAATCGCATGAAATGAAAATTGTTTTTTTTTTTCGACATGTGTTTAAAGATTATGTTATACTTTTTTGATATAATAGGTAATTTAAATTTTAAAGTTAGTAAAATATGATAGTTAAGGGTCTTTTTTTTAAAAAAACAATATAAATAAATTGTTCAAATTTTCAGAATATTTTTTAAACGTAGTTTAAAAAATGAAAGCCACTGAATTATTTTTTCATTTGCTCTTCGCAAACACCTTAGGATAAGCTTTGTCAAAATTTTCTGATCGAATCAAAGTAATCTAAGCTTTTTTACATTAATAATTTAATATAAAAGAAAAATTTTAATGACATATTTCTGAGATTGATTATTTTCATTCCACAGGACCCAAACATCTTCGATCCCGAGCGGCATGCCTTATACGCCGAAGAGCAGGCTGCCACGACAATCCAAGCGGCCTACCGTGGATACCAGACACGGAAATCCATAAGCAAAGAGGAGGATGCAGCTGAGACCATCCAGAAGGCTTACAGAGACTATTCACAGAAGAACGGCAGGCGAGAAACTCTCTCCAAACACGACAGCGCTTCTTACAATGTGCTGGATTTCAATGACGGTACCCAAGAGGAGGAAGGGAAGAAAGGCAAGTTCCCCTTTGCCGAAGCCATTCGAAGATCGGTGACGAATATATTCAGAAGAGCGTCAAGTCGCGTTCAAGACGCAGAAAAAGAATCTCAAGTAAGGGGAAGTTTATTTTCCGAATGTCGTTTCTGTTAAAAACGACCCTCTTTTTGCTCTTCCATTTTGTATAGGATTATTCAATACATTTTCAGCGATAACAAATGGTCAATGCTTACTTGCAAATGAGGATAGGGAAAAAAGATCCGAGCATGATTTAGAAAAAAAAAAGTTTGCAGCTCTGTTTATATATGTAAAAATTGCCATATAACACTTCTTTTAATGGTATGATCACCGCTTTTGTGGTAATTTATTTCCCGCTAGACACTGTGAGACTGTCATAACCACTGACGCTCGGTCATCAACCTCATGCACATTATATATTTGGTAATCTAATCTTCTGATCTTATTTTTTAATTCTTAATTTCATATTAATATGTTGTAAATTCTATTTTAATACCAATTTTATGTTCAGTGGTGTATAATCTATAGGTATACATTGAATGGTAGTCTTGAAATAGTGAATAATCAGTAGGTACTCACAGATTGAAGGCCTCGTATTAGTGTATAGTCTGCAAGTATTCAAGGGAAGAAAGCTATGCAAAAGTAAATAATCTGTAAGAACGCATAGGATGATGGAAGTACAAAAATGAATAACCTGTAGGTCCACTTAGCATGAAGGCCGTGCGACACTGGATAACTGGATAACCTGTCAGTACGTATAGGATAAAAGCCGTTAACAGTGAATAATTTGTAGATGCTCAAAGTATGAAAGCCGTGCAACAGTGTTATAATCTGTGGGTACGCATAGGATGATAAACGTGCAATAGTGAATAATTTGTACGTATGCATAGGATGAATGTCACGCATTAGTGAATAATCTGTACGTATGCATAGGATGAATGTCACGCATTAGTGAATAATCTGTGCTTATGCATAGGATGAATGTCACGCATTAATGAATAATCTGTACGTATGCATAGGATGAATGTCACGCATTAGTGAATAATCTGTACGTATGCATAGGATGAATGTCACGCATTAGTGAATAATCTGTACGTATGCATAGAATGAATGTCACGCATTAGTGAATAATCTGTACGTGTGCATAGGATGAATGTCACGCATTAGTGAATAATCTGTACTTACGCATAGGATGAACGCCACGCAATGGTGAATAATCTGTAGATACTCATAGGATGAATGCTGCGCATTAGTGAATAATCTATAGGTACGCCTAGGATGGTAGCCATGCAATAGTGAATAGTCTGTAGGTAAGGATAAGATGAAATCCGTGCATTAATGAATAATTTGTAAGAACGCATAGAGATAATAGCCGCATGGTGAACATGATGCGGCTATTAAGTGTGTATCAATGTTTGCGGATATCCTTTGCAATTTCTGAAATAAAATGGACTATAGCACTGAATTTGCCCAAGTAAATAAAAGAACTTGTAGCATTTTTTTTTTTGTAAGAAATGAAAACTTTATTTTCTTTCTGGAATATGATCCATTCTTCTCTTATCCCTACACTTATATACAAGAGATTTCAACCATAATAACTCTGTACAATGGTTTTCATTTGGAAATTTCTTGGGTATAAGCTTTTGTTTTAGCAAGTTGGCTGCCGCGTGAATCACCCTTGATTCACACTTTCTACCTATCAGATGATTTCTTCACTTCTACGATTAAGAAATAGCAAAGAAGGGAAGAAAATGATACACATAATTATGGGCGTGAGTCATAGAAGTTCACGTTTTTAATTTTCTATTTATGGTGCTTGTTCTCAATCCACTTAATCCAACCTATGTAGACATATCTACGAGTCCCTGACTCATAGATATGGTTAGATATGTTTAAAAGCTTTCATTTTCGGTGACCGAAATGAATCTGGAGCACCAATTGTCAGTTTAGGTCCAAATTATGGTCTTAGACTGCCTTCCTGATGGGGTTTCAAGTGAAATTAATCAGCTTTTGCATTTTGTTTTAAGAGGAATTGGCAATTCAAACCTATTGAACAAATTTAATAACTATACCAATTTATTGCATATATTTTCGCTTTTGTGCGTACAGATTTTTTTGAATATTTAGGTTAAAAACAATTTTAATTTTCAAAGCTAAATTTAACTAATAGCAGTGTGTAAATTTCAAATCTTTGAAAGACAAATATACTTTATTTTCTCTAACTTTTCCTAGGAGCGAATTTCTAATTAGGTATAAATGGAGATTAAACAAAAATTCCTTGTGCAGTGTAAGCAATGAAATTCAGTTTAGCAGAAGTGCCTGAATTTCAAATTATCTTTCAATCACATTTGAGAAGCATATAAAATTATTTCTATGTTTAGGGTAATTAGTTATTTAAACTTTAAAAAACGTTTTTAGTTCATACATTAACGAAATTCTGAAAAACATCAAAAGAAAATTTTAAAATCTGCGATAAATAACTTATTTAAGAAATTAATTATTGATTCGGTTTATTGATATATACACAGTTGGTAATCGGCTATTGAATCAACTAGTTCAACTGATAGTCTTAATTGAATTAAAAACGTTTCAGGCAATAAAAGGAATTTGTGTATTATTAATTTTCTTATACAAAAATAGCTTATATATTAAAAATTATAAGCATGAAAGCATTTTTATTCAGAGAAAAGACGGGCTTTACAGCTAGTTCGGATTAAAAATGTTAAAATTCAAAATTAAAATTAATTATCATCACTTTAATTAAAATTAATTAAAGTGATGCTCGAATCAAAAGTGTGAATTAAAATTCCTTCTTAATTTGAAGTTAAAACATTTCAAAAGTTGTTAAAATATTTAAATTGTTTGATCGCACATCTTACTATCAAAGATAATTATTATTTCAATAAAATGTAAATGCACGTTTAAGAAAATCATCGCTTCTTCTGTAATCTCGAACATAAACTCGTTCAGCTTGTTAAATAAAAATAATGCACGCGAAAAAAAATGATTTTTCCTAAAGCAAATCAATGTATTTTAAAAAAAAAAGAAGTATTTAAAAACAAATTTAGTTAAAGTTGCAGCTAATTTAATGGAAATAAATAAAAATAACCAAATTTACTCTCGCATTTTAGGGAAAAAAAGTTTAAATGAAGCTTTAAATTCAGGAAAAAAAGAAAAAATAAAAGTATTCTTTAAAATCATTACAAAGCAATTATAAAAATATCTTTTTGCATATTGCCGTCTAAAAACTATTTTTTTTTTCAAATTTAAGAACTTGTTTAAAATGAAAGCGTCAACCGACTAAAAAGTCTCAATGCTTCTGTAATTACCCCCCCCCCCAATTCTATCAATTCTTTGTTAGAAAAAAAGATAAGTTCTATTTAACAAATATAAAAGAAATCCTATTTTTCTTCTATTCTATTTCCCTTTTTTATAAAATCAAAGAAGTCAATTTTTTTCTACGTATTTACTTTTCTGTGTTGCAGAATTCTTTCTCACCTTAAGTCAGCTTTTCTTTAGATAAATTTTGCTTTTTCAGTGTTTTTTCTTTCATGAATACGAATACATCGAAGGGTAAATAGACACGCGTTGATCAAAGTAATGACCTGGGATTTCTATGTTTGGCGCTGCCTTTTTTTTATTTGATTTTTTCTGAACGTTAATACCAGAAAAAGGGAAGCTTAGCTGTAAGAAAAGGCGAAACGAACTTTCTTTTGAAACTTTATATGGGGAATTAAGCCTAATTAACTACGCTTCAGCTAGTTGCCACAGTTACTTTTCAGAATGCTTTCATTAGGAGCCGTTAGAATACGCGTCATTTGATTTAGAAAGAATCGTTTGATTTTATTTTTATTGCTGAGAGAAGAGAAGATTCTTTTCAGAATAAACATTGTTACTTTGACTCAATTTCTAAGTAATTTTATTGATATAAGTAAGCTTATAAAGATCTAAATACTTATGAAATGTACAAAATTTTCGGTTTTAATTATAAATATAATTTTTAATTTTATAAGATAATTGTGATTAAATTTGAAAATATATTCGAATGATTGAAAATTTCAAATAATATTGAATAATACTGGAAAGAACCGTTAGAATACGCACCATTTGATTGGGAAAGAATCGTTTGGGTTTTTTTTTTATTCCTGAGAGAAGAAAGGATTCTTTCCAGAATAAACATTGTTACTTTGAATCAATTTCTAAGTAATTTTGCAGAGATGATAAAAGTTATGAAAATCTTAAATACTTATGAAAAGTTACAATATTTTGGTTTTAATTATGAATATGATTTTAAGTTTTATAAGAAGATTGTGTTTGAATTTGGAAATATATTCGAATGAGTGTAATTTTAAATAATATTTTCTTTAAATGTGTAAATATTCTTTATTTGTTTCAGAGTTTCTTAAAAACTTAACCCCTTTACTATAATTATCGCTTCTCGAATACATAATATTAAATATTTCTAAGAGGTAATAATTCAATGCAAAAATTACACATAATCTACAGATATCTCAACTATTCTGAGATACTAAAAATGCTCGTTCTAAAAACGAATGGGATAGTTTAATTAGATAATAGAGAAAACAAACGAGTGATGAAGTTAATTGATCTAAAGCTTCGCAATTGTGAGCTTTTAATCAGCTATTGTAAGGATTGAAAAGTTAAACACAAGACTTCTATTGTAATGCTACAAGATTTTGATGACAATCAAACTACATTTCTTGCAAAAATTTCTGTCTGTTTTTTTTACATTGTAAATATAAATTTCGCTCCTCATTTCATTTTTAAAAGATGTCCCATGGAAAATTTTTATTCAGATTAGCTACAAGACGGAAATTTTAACACTGCTTTCAAATAAATTTTCAAACCGTCTCAAGATTAGAAATGTTGTTTTAATAATGGTTCTTCAATATCTTTGAGTGCGAATTATTATTATTATTTTTTTAATTTTAGTTTTTGTTCTCTAGAATTATGCATATTATTATTGAACAATTTAATATTCTTATTTGCATCTCTATGAGCTTTAAATATTCTAAAGCTTCCAGTTAATTAAACGATTGACTACATTAATACGAAATCATCTTTTATAGTCAAAATGAAATTTTATCAGTCATCTGAGTTTACAAACCTGTTTACCTTACCTGTAATTCTTATTACTATAAGAATTATTCATACTTATCAGTATAGAATGCTATAGAATATATTACTATACAAGTATTCTATATATTATTATAGAATTCATACTTATTACTAGTTAAGAATAATTCGTGTTACTATAAGAATTATTCATACTTTTTAGTATAGAATACTATAGAATGTATTATTATACAAGTATACTATATATTATTATAGAATTCATACTTATTACTTGTTAAGAATAATTCATGTTACTATAAGAATTATTCATACTTTTTAGTATAGAATACTATAGAATGTATTATTATACAAGTATACTATATATTATTATAGAATTCATACTTATTACTTGTTAAGAATAATTCATGTTACTATAAGAATTATTCATACTTTTTAGTATAGAATACTATAGAATGTATTATTATACAAGTATACTATATATTATTATAGAATTCATACTTATTACTTGTTAAGAATAATTCGTGTTACTATAAGAATTATTCATACTTTTTAGTATAGAATACTATAGAATGTATTATTATACAAGTATACTATATATTATTATAGAATTCATACTTATTACTAGTTAAGAATAATTCGTGTTACTATAAGAATTATTCATACTTTTTAGTATAGAATACTATAGAATGTATTATTATACAAGTATACTATATATTATTATAGAATTCATACTTATTACTAGTTAAGAATAATTCGTGTTACTATAAGAATTATTCATACTTTTTAGTATAGAATACTATAGAATGTATTATTATACAAGTATACTATATATTATTATAGAATTCATACTTATTACTTGTTAAGAATAATTCATGTTACTATAAGAATTATTCATACTTTTTAGTATAGAATACTATAGAATGTATTATTATACAAGTATACTATATATTATTATAGAATTCATACTTATTACTTGTTAAGAATAATTCATGTTACTATAAGAATTATTCATACTTTTTAGTATAGAATACTATAGAATGTATTATTATACAAGTATACTATATATTATTATAGAATTCATACTTATTACTAGTTAAGAATAATTCGTGTTACTATAAGAATTATTCATACTTATTAGTATAGAATACTATAGAATGTATTACTATACAAGTATACTATATATTATTATAGAATTCATACTTATTACTTGTTAAGAATAATTCATGTTACTATAAGAATTATAGTAATATGAATTCATATTATATATTCTATAGAATACTATAGAATATATTACTATACAAGTATACTATATATTATTATAGAATTCATACTTATTACTTTTTAAGAATAATTCATGTTACTATAAGAATTATTCTTGTTACTATAGAATTCGTAAATATACAAAACCTAACTTCGACATAATTTGAGTGGATTAAAAAGGCCTAATAGCAGTTTTCCAATCTCTCACTAGTTCACAAATGAACCCAGAGTCACAAATGAAGCGCCCAGATAAATATATAAATATAAAACTTACTCAGCAAACCGTTTTCATCTTGAATTTCGGGAGATTTTGTTGGATTTCGTTTTCGCCAAAAACAACAAAATTTTAAGGGCATTAATTCTATATTTTTTTATGTTATTGCAAAATTGTTCTCGGTAGTTTCTTAATTACAAAAGAAGAAGCGTATTTAAAAATTATAAAAAACACATTATTAATGTGAATTTAATATAAAGCTGAAATCACTTTAAAGGCCTAACAAGTATATATAATTTACAAGCATAATATCAAATATTTTATTATAGATTAAATACAGTGGAGTTTTACTTTAATAAATATTATTCTAAGTTGTCTTGACTAATTATACAAAGGTTGTACTGAAGTAAACACGAGTATATATATATGTGTGTATATATATATATAAAGAGAGAGAGAGAAGTTTAGGTATGAGATATGTAATGACGAAACGTTCCTAGAATTGTGATGAAACAACTTGATGGATATTATAATGATAAGTTCGTCGTTTATACTACGCATAGCTCCGGTTATACAGCCTTTTCGGTGATGCAATCAACTGAAATCTCTTGAGAGTTGGTATTAATTTCGAGGAATATATGGATTGTGACATCGATATCGTGACTTTAGAATTTATGAGTGGATGAATTAATAGAACAGAATTGTCTGGTACTAATTTAACCGATGATATCGAAGGATATGAAGAACCATAACACTTTTCTTTAAACATACAATGGATTTCATTGGGAACATCGAACTTACTATGCTTATAGATATTTCAGCATAAGAACATTTAATGAATTATACGATTCATTAAGCTGTACTTAATACTCATAAATAATCAGAAAACCATATTTAGTTTAAAGATTTTTTTAAAATTAAACACTTCCCTTATGCGCACAAGTCATATAAAATTGTAGGAACAATCATTGGAAATTACGATTAGAAGATATAGAAATAACTATAGATAGTTAAACACATGATTTTTCTCACTATTATGGTAAATGCGTAGTTTTAAAATTTAATTTTTTTTCAAGGCTATATTGTCACGTAGATACTCTAGTGTTGAACTCAATGACACACACAAGAAGTAGAGCTAAACCAATTTATTAACTCAACTCAGAACTGAGAACACAGTGACTGAGAAATCTTCTGCTTTTATACAAGCAGGGAAAGTTCCAGAATACTTTTCTGGTAAACTAAAGAAATGTCCAGTATCTTCTGGAACATGAAATAAAGGAGAACATAAAATCAAGAAATTAAATATTTACACATACTGTGAATACCATTGTCTCTAGCGGGACTCGAACTCAAGGTCTCCTGATCATGAGACCCGTGTCACGAGATTCCATGGAGATTCGACTGTCTTTCTTCAATGCGGTAATATAGTGAAATTCATGGCTTATCTTAAAATTTTCAGAAATATTATTATTTAATGAATTTTCGTTGGTAATATAAAAATTGAAATAATGAATAGAAATGTCGATTATAATGCAGAAACCACTTTTGGGAAAATAATAGTTTTGGAAGACATGAACATCAGTTTTCTTTCGCACGTCATGGCAATTGTTTACCGACTGTAAAGCCGATTTTCATTCTAAATTTAAACTCTGTTCGATGTTTGTATTTAATATTTTAATTCTTTTATTTATTCTTTTGTCTTTTGAAAAATTCTAATAACATTTTGCAGCTCCATTGATTATTCAAACGAAGTGTTAAATTAAGTGCAGTTGTAAATTGAAGCAGTATAAAGCGTTTGTATGATGGTTGTGATGGTTGAATTACGTTTGACAATTGCCAGTCGATAAATCAAATTTTAATATTACCATTCAGTTTCGAGTAATAAGGATGATTTTTATGAAATGTACATTACCATTTGTTCTATATAGATAGATTAGGTATATCATCTTCATGTATTCTTGATATCAAAACCAGCTGAAATGGTCTCCCCAAAACTTTCTCGCATACTATCTAATAAAGGTATTATCACAGAGAACGACTTGGCGTACAATAATTACGAAATATTAATCTTTGAAGTGAATTTAACATTTTTGCTCAATCTAGCGAGTGTTCCTCAGTGAGTGTTTTTTGACTATTAATGTTTGATTTGCGGTTAATTGTTTCCAAAAATCGAGTTTGACTTGTGTCTTAAATGCGTTTTCCTGACTTATTGAAATTAAAAATTTATACAAAAGTACAATTGCAGTCACAAAATCACATACCAAAATTGATATATTCAATTCATTACGTATTTGAGTTATCGCGTATAACTGTTTCTGAAAGTACAAACTCGCAGATGGTCAATCCCCTTCTGGAGTTGTTTCAAAATTTGATATGTGTCTACATTATAGATGTTAAATCTGTGTACCGATTTCCATCCATCTAGCTCTCTTCATTTGGTAGTTATCGCGTTCACTTATATTCGAACAGCCGGACAGATAGGCTTTGTCTAAACTAATTTTGCTCAAAATTTGATAGAAATTTACAAATTTGGTGTAAAGACTGTATATAAAATGTCATTCCTCTAATTTAGAGTGTTTTCGAGTTATCTTTATCGAGCAGACAGATAGACAGACATTTTCTAAAAATGCATTTTCAAACTCAGGAAGGTCTAAAATGTGGAGATTCGTCAAAATCTGGAGTTCGAGTTTTTTGACGATTCTAATATTTCATCTATACTGTGTACTCGTGAAAGTTTATATATATATATAAAGAATCAGGTCACATAAAGGATTGTATTATAGAAAAAACTGATTACATTAATTAATCACTACGATTACAACGTTCATAATCTCTCGACCTACATTTGAGATAAACACAGAGTCGGAAAAAGAAGCAGTGCTTCATTTACTGAGTCATTATAGGAAAGCAGGGAAATTTAGCACACATCATGATAGCTTTTCTTCTCTATTAATTTTAAGAGCTGCTCTTTCGCTTTTTGCTGCAGTGATGTAATACCAATGCTCTTGCTCGAGATGGCGGAGCCATTTTTCTCGAAATGCTGACAGTTTTGCGAGCCATGATTAAGCGATAACACTAACAATTGCTGTATATCATCATTCTCCTCCTGACTTGTTCGTAATAGTTTCGCAGACAGTACATCATCATTTCTCTCGGCTTTTTTTTACTGTTTTTTTTTCTTACGTGTTCGTAACTTTATGCGTTCGGTCTCGCAAATATTATTATAATCTGGAAAAATATTTCAAGTCCGGTAACTTTGTAGTTAAGGGTTTCATGTAATTGACAGAATTGTTGGCAGTTTTTTTTCTTTCTGTTTCAGTTTTAACGTTTCATTTAGGTTGAAAAATTTCGCAAGCTGCTTTTTTTTAAAAATCATTTCCACGAGCAGTGTTACATAAATTTGTTTGATAAATTGAATTATTTTACTGATTTTTACAGTCGTTTTTAAGAAGTATATACATTGCATATATACAATGTATGTACATTGTACAGTATATGCATTGTATGTATAGAAGTATATAAATTGCTCAAAAAAATTCGAATTCAAGATTTTGACGCATCTCGCTCCAATATAAGTTCGAAAAAAAGTTATAGAATTGTATATTGTTATGGAATTGTTATGTCAACGAATGCGATAAATCATAAACGCTCTCAGCTTGATAAGTGAAATTTGCTCTTTATACCAAATTTTTATATCTATATGAAATTTTGGATACCTACTTCTAAGAAAGCTTGTCTTCCTGGTTGTTTATGTACAAGTAAAAATATTTACAAAATTTAAAAATATAGATGGGTAAAAGGTGGTACGATATTTATCATTTAAAATGTAGTTTCTCAATAAGGCTTGAAGGAAATCCATAAAAGGTTTGGTCGTCTGTCGGTCTGTTGTTTCTCATGCTTGTAAACGCGACAACTACAATGGTTGAAATGAATGAAATTTGGTGTGTGATTTTGTTACTAAAACTATACTACTGTATCAAATTTTGGTTTTCAATCCGATTAAAAAAAAGGTACTCAAATTGCATATCCCGATTTATTAGTCAAGATTTTATGACTATATATGAATGGAAACGACATCAATGAGCTGACGGAAGAATAAAGTCAGAACTGACAAAGAGCTTATGGAGTTGCATTCTGTGTCATAAGTAAGAAACTGTGAAGGTGATTTGGTCAAGACACTCAAAGAACTGTTATTTTGTGACAATAATGCATTCAACGGAGCAACACCTTTCCAATGAAATGAAGGAGATGCTGAAAGCATGGTGTTTACTCCTCACACGACACATTGACGGACCATATTGTTTACTCCTTACACCACATCCATTTTGTTAATTATCTCTACAATATTACTCCTCAAAATAATCACACCATGTCCGACACACACTTTGATTACAAAGCAACTCAGAACTAGAGAGGCATAAACCACGATTTTTTGAATAACAAATAATATTGCTATTGTTATTTTTAAATATGCGCTCCAAATATCTGTTATTTCAATCATATTATTAATTAAAAATTATTACTTAATATTAAATATAAAATTTATTCATTGTAATTAATACTTAATTTACTAATTTAATTAACGTGTGATTGAATTAATATATCTGTTTCAGCTTACTTCTTAAATTTTATTTTTTTTCTCAAAACTATTAATTTAATTTATTTATTAGAGTGAACCATTTTCTGGAAAAGATGAGCTAAAAATATATGTCATTTCTTTAAAATGTTTACTTTAGTCCTATATTCTACCAATAGATGGCGCCAGCAGTAAACAGAGTACATGTAATCAAAGTCAATCATGTCACGAGCAATTAAAAATGATCTATATGGAATAGTGCATCATCAAATACGAATATCGGTCACTCCCGTAAAGTGGATCGGTGACTTCGCACTTTCTAGTGAAGCCTCGCACTTTCCGGTGAATCATCGCTCCGATAAATTTCAGTGATATGCAATTCAATGATACGATACGATAATTCCAATAACCGGTCCGTTCACTTTTCAATCCAATCACAGATTTCTTTCGAGAGCTTCCATTGGACAGATCGTATCGTCACCGCTCCGGCAAATTTCAGTGATATCGTATCGATTGTTAGTTTCTATCGTGATCCAAAACCTGTAATCGAAATATCATCAGTAAGATCGTATGAAGGATTTGAATCACACCCCTCTTTGAAAAGTATTGATCACTTGTATTTGTGACTTTTTGATATTGGTTACGTAATAACCGCTCTGAAAATATTCGTCATCCCTACTCAGAAGAGAAAACATACATCAACACATTGAGTCACGTGATCAGGTGGGGTGGAGTAAAGCGAGCGAACACATGGAAACTTATTACGTCATAGCTAAAGAACCATCATTCTGATAAGGCAGTAGCTAGGCGCGCAACAAATTCGGTTAGCTATAATACTGTCCAATTTTGGCCAAATTTTTAAGCGCAATCAAATACAAGTATCTTTAGAGAATTTTCTGGTTTTAAAAAAAAACATGTATGATAAATAATAAATTACATTATTATAAATTAGTTTGAGTATTTTTTTTTTCGAAATGCAACGCATTGTTCTAGTTCTTATAGATTTCTATGGAGATAATTGCTTCGCTTTATATGTTTTTCGCATTACAAGTAATTATTTGGGAACGAATTGTTCTCTTTAAGTGAGGTTTCACTATAACACCTACTTTTTTTTTATTAAAATATCTGTTTCCGTATCAATTTCTTAAAAAATTTGGTCTTTTGTTTCAGATATTTGATGAAGACGAGTCAAGTCCAGAAAAGAGGAAAAAAAGTGACGACAGACGTACCCACCCTCCTTACAAAACAGATCAGTCACCTGAACCACAAGAGCAACAACAACCACCCCCACCCCCCTGGTTACCAGAGGTGTCGAGCAGTCTCGATGCGCTGGCTGGCACGGTGGCGAACATGACAAAAAATCTCGAAGTAACAAACGTACGTAAAGTTCTAAAACCGTTTTTTTCTTATATTGGCTGTCATTCATCTTGATAAATAGGCATATTTTTCCAATTGGAAAAATGCTCTAAATAACTTAAATAATTATATTTTTATGCTGTTTGAAAATATGTCCTTCTGAAAAAGACTAAGAATTTAAAATTTTTATACGTTTCCTCGATTCCATGAGCCTTATTTAATAAATAAATTCTTCACTTATTAATATTTTAAATAAAATGCGCCTTTCTACTGTGATCAAAATCGACCTGGTTATAAAACATTGAATTTCATTATTTGAGATAGGTTCGTTCCATTTCAAAGGGGAACTCGCCTCTAGGAAGATTCATCAATCAACTGACTCCTCTTTCTCGAAGTTCGAAGCTTTATAACGCGATTAGTTTTAGTCACAAAACTGTGGCACTATTTTTATTAAAATATTAAATATTCAAGACTATTTTAACTTTGGCGACCAGATTTACCAGGATTAATGATTTACTAAAAATTTCAATTAAATATTTTATGTAGTTTGGTTTTAATAGCTTCAGCAGCCAAACATATTCTCACATTTTTATACATTTATACTGTTTTAGAATCTTTACACCGTTTCGTCCGTTGTGCTGCTCATTCAGCCAAAGTGTTTTAGATTTTTATTCATGGAATAATATGATATAGAAGAATATTAATGTCTGAAAATGGACTCTCTTTAAAATTTACTTTTTGTTTAACTTAAGTTTAAATGTAAATCTAACAAAATTTCAATATAATTTAATTAAAAGTCTGCATCATATTGAGACTCCATAGAAATCTATAAGATTTCTATGGAGTCTCCAAAAAAGAAAAAATAAGCTGCATCATCATATTTTGATTATCAACAATGTAAAATAAAGTAAGGACGAGATATTAGTGGCAACAATGAAGCTTGCTTGAATTTCATTTCATTATAAAATATAAAGCTGTGAAGTATGGTTCAAATATTTTTTAAAATTGATTAAAAGCAAGGAAAAAATTATATAGTAAAACATTGATATCATTAAAAAGACAATTTTTAACGATATTAATGGAATTTTAAGATATTAACGGAACAAAACTATTACTATTAACTATTTTTGTGCTGTAATATTTTCGAAAACTTTCAAAAAAAAAAAAAACCCTGCCAAAATTGAATCTAATTTTTAATTAGTTAAAATTATAAAGTAAATTTCAACAAATCGCTTTGATGTACCCTCTAAACGATTTTAATCTTCCAAATTATATATGTGCCAAGTTCCATTGCTCTAGTTCACATGATCTTCCTATTAGAATAAACACAAACACACACATGCATTCACTCTTATTTTTGGTAGAGATAGAATTGACCAAAAGAATAGGAGCAAAGTATAAATATTTGCACTTCATAATTTTTTCACAAGAGCATTTACTGATTAAAACCGCACATTAGATATAATTATTTACATCATTTAAAATATTTTTTTTCATTTGGAAATATATGTCATTATCAAAATTAGTAAACATCTATTGGATTACGATTATAGTGGGCACCTTATGTACAGAATAGCTTTGAATTAATTTTTATTTTTCATGCTCTGTACAAAATCATTCTGTCAAGGTAACTCCTTTTTCATATAAGGATCTGTATTTACTGGTGATTTAGTTTTGAAACTCCCTGTATGAATTCATTTGATATGAATGTGAAGTTCGGATTTGAATATGAAGCTTTGTGAATATTCAAAACTTTTTCTTCTGGTACAAGGCACAATTTTTAATTCATTTTAAACTGAGAAGAATATTTATTTAATAAATAAACTAACATTCATTATTTAGCTAACATAAATTAAATTTTTTGTTATTTGATTACATAGTAGATAAAATGAAATGGAAATTCACGCAGCCTCTCACTGTTTGATGTCCTGAATTTCATAATTATATTATAATACCAGAATCAACAAATGCTAAATTTTTAATGGATTCCAAAATCGAATTGACGCGATGCACTCGAAGAATTCGCTGCATCAAAAACTGCTAAGCAAAAGTATCATCATTTTCTAGTAGGTGTTATCATAATTGTTTGCCAATGAAGAAACTTGTTAGATTACTTGTAGGTGCTGAACTGTTTGGATTAATCAAATTAAATTATTTGTTTTTTAGAATACCTGCATATTAACTTCTTTTACATTAACGAATCTGAAATGCGCAAACTAAACTATATTTTTTGGTGCTGTATAATCAGAATGGTATTGACATCAAATGTTTGAGACATCATGAAATTGATAATCATGCATCAAATTAATACAGCATTTTTGATATTCAGATCGGGTACTCAGATAAAACAAAGTAAAAGTTAATTTAAGTAAATAAAAGTAACTTGGACAGGTTTAAGCATTTCAGATTTCTTTCCAGTTCTTATACAAACTGAAATCAAATATGAGATGCCGACAATCATTTGATAGCACCAATCTTTTTTCAGTCAATCAATTTTGACGTCGAAGATTTAGAGATTATTCTCACTGAGGACATAAAATAAAATATATCATAGGAAGTGGTCCCCTCGAAACTTTCTCGCATATTCCACAGCAAAAGTGTTGTCCCCTCTTCCTCCATTCTAATAAAAAATGCTAGAACTTAGGCAAAGCCGTGACTCCATGGTTTCAGATATATAATTTCATTGGTCCTTACATGAGCGTTTTGCACTTCAAAGTAGAGTAAAGGAAATCGAGAATTCGATGGTAAGAAGATGAAGATGATTTTTTTAAGGCAAATTTAATTTAAAACAATTATACAAATTTATTCTTATTAATAAAGCAGTTTTTGTATGAATAATTATGTATCAAATTACCTATCCGAGTGCAAAGGGTTAATTTTTCCCGCAATATCACTGCAAATATTTCTGGCCAAGGTGTCTGGTAATAAGGTCTCGGCTTCGGGATTGGAGGGTTTCAGGTTCGAGACCCGATTCCATCGAAGAACCGTCGTGCAAATGGGTCTGGTGCATGTTAAATTCACCGAGGCCAAACATCCTCCTGCTGGTGTGGCGCAGAAGGTTTGGAGAGAGGGATGTCAACTCAGGTGTCGTTCTCATCATCTAACCACGAGGTCCATCCCAAAATAGCCCTATTGTTGCTTTAAAACGGGATGTAAATATAACTGAACTTTCTCTTTCATAAAATGACGACATTCCTTAAAATTCTAAATATTTACAACCATATTTTCAAATATGTCGTTCAAATAGCGAATATAGGGCCAATATAGTAACAATAAACACTCAAAATAGACGCTTTAACTAGTTAGGGTGTTAAATAAAACCATACTGAAAAGTTTTAATGTCATTTTCAATTTTCGGAATATCGTGTTGATCCTTTCAAGAGCCCATTTGAAATATTTATAGACCAAAACCATTTTAATCGATCAAGGGCTGATTTTTGATCTTACAATCCAATGATTGAATTATAATTTTTTCGAAGGACGTGAATTGAGCTTTTAAATTTAAAAATACAATGAACGAGTGACATAAGACAATGAAGACATGAAGCCGTTCAGATTTAGAACTGCGGTTAAGAGGTCAAAACCTAATTTTACACCACAGCAAAGAACTTTTCATTGAAATTCATCAAGAAAGAATCATAAACTACTTTGACAGAAGTTGTGGCAATCAGCTTTCGTGGCTGTATTTGGGATGTCTGTTGGAATAAGGGCGGCATTGACTGCCATTAAAAGACTCTGGAGACCCCCCGAGAATAAATTACAGCTGGAAGTACTTACGTTAAGGGCACTTTAATTAATGAATGCTATTATGAGTGTCATTGGCCCCGAATTCTCTTCCTGGTCCCCTAATGAAAAATAGATTTTGAGTGATGAAACGACTCCACCCTATCTTGCCAGCCGCTTCTTTGATCCTTTTACACCCTTTCATTTAATGTCTGGGTAAAGACTAGATTAGAAAAGTTATTACCTTCTCGCATAGGAAGTGTAGAGGAAGAATTGCAACTGTCAAAAATCTTTGAACTCGAGATTTTGACGAATTTTTACATTTCAGACCTGCCAGAGCCTTATAGCATGATGTCCGTCTGTCTGTCAATGTATTTATGATCCCAATATTAACGTTTTGAGCTACACGGAAGAAATTTGGTGTAAAATCTTCAGACTTAATGTTAAGTTCGAAGATTTCTAACAAATTTTGAACGAAATTCATTCAAAGAAAGTACGTTTGTTCTTTTGTATGATTACAAACGAACAAAATAATTTTGAATGAAATGCATTTACAGGATGTCTATCTGTTTGACCGTTCGGTTATAAAGGGATTCCGAAACACCAAAATGCGAAAAGCTAGATCAATAAAATTTCATCACAGATTTATCATCTAATATATAAATTTTTATCAAATGTTAAGCCAAATCTGTCAAAGGGTTGATTGCCAGTCGGTCTGTATTTTCACATACATGTAAATGCAAGAACTCACGAATGCTATGATTTAAATTAACGAAATTCGGCGTGTTATCTTGATACGATATCTGTAATTCCGTGCCAAATTTTGATTTCATTCGGGAGTAGAAAGTCGCTCAAAATACATAGTTACGCGATAGACTTAGTAAAAAAGTTAGATTCTTTCAAAGGAATGCTATTGTTTGCTGAAGACATTTGCGGTCAAGATCCAAGGTTCTTAATTTCATGCCGGTGGCCGGAAATAAGCCGTTGATTGGAGAGTAGGCGAGAAAATTCGTGGAGAGGGTCCTTCCGCTTGTTTTTTACACGCATTCAGATAGTTTAACCATTTTGGTCTGAATATCTTCACATTTAAGAACTTTTATTCCTTGAGTTTTATTTTAGAGAAAAAAAAAATCGGGGCTGGGGTGGCCTGGTGGTAAGGTCTGGGCTAGTGAGCCGTAGGATTTCGGGTTCGAGATCCGATTCCACCGAAGAACCGTCGTGTAAGGGGGGTTCGTTGCGTGTTAAATCCGTCAGGGCCAAGCACCCTCCCGCTGGTATGTGTGGTATGGAGAGGGGGTACCAGCTCAAGTGTCGTCCTCGTCATCTGACCGTGGTTTAAAATTAAAAGGCCCGTCCCAAAATAGCCCTAGTGTTGCTTTACAACGGAATGTTAATATAACTAAACTAAATAGTGAAAAATATTTGGATTTGATGTCTAATTAAAAATTATTCATAGTCCCAGGAATTAGTTTATAAATTAATTAAACAATGCAGACAGATTTTATTTCCATGAAGTCTATAAAGAAAGAGCATTGTAATCGACAAAAAATTAGAACTCGAGATTTTGACGAGTCTGTACATTTCAGATTTGGCGCCCTGTCGATTACGTTTGGGCACTATTACTGAAAAAAGCTTTGAGGGATACACAAAAATTTGTAAAATTCTGTCAAATTTTGAGCGAAATCTATTCTGTGGAAGTTTGTGTGTTCAGAGTACAAGTGAGCAAAATAATTACAAAATATAAAAACTAGATTGATAATATTTGGTACAAAAAGTAAAACTTTTAAAATGCACATTAGTATGAAATTTGGAACTAGATGCATTCAAGGATTTATCATCTTTCGGTCTACACTTACTTTCGTGGTTATATAAGCAAGATAATTCAAAAATGTAACAATTTTGGTAAATAAATTTGTTTCACAGATTTAAAATCTAAACTGTCCGATTCTTATCAAATTTTACCTATTTCCAAAAACGCATTGGTTTAAATAAATGAAATTTGGTATGCGATTTTGATTAAAATTCACTACAAAATAGGCACCCCCCCATGACTCGAGATTTTCTTGAATATTTAAGCTTTAAACCTTCACAAGGCCGATGTCAGTCCTTTTGTATATGAATATAAAAAGAACAAAATCTGTTGAATTAAACATTTATAGAATTCGGTACATCATTTTATAATCAAAATTATAGAATCAAATTGTGTATCTATTTTTTCCCAAATACATCCAATGTATTAAAATCTGTCTCTTGTTACATGTGCGAATATAATAACAAATAAATCTAACTAAAGGTAGATTTTAAAAACACATATTTATTATAGAATTTAATTTCACAATATTTTCAATTTCATTTATTTTTTATACTCTATGTTTACATCAATAATTTCTCGAACTCACTATCAGAGGGCACCACTCATACAGAACCAAAATTTAATTTAAGGTGTACGTACACACTAGAAGATTTTTTTTAAATTTTAATTTTAAAAATCCAGTTTTCTCACAGCAGGTCATTAATATATGTTAAAACTCATTTCAGTGGGAAAAATATTACACTAACTATTAATTAATTAAATAATATTTAATGAGCTAATTAGCATACTTTTTGAAACATGATATCTTAAATTCTAATTTGTACAGACACACAATTCTAGTTAGAAATTATGCCTTATATTAGTCTTCATGTTGTCTGCCTCAATCAAGTTATAAAAATATATAATTTTTTTTAACAATTTTTTGATCAACGATGAATAGAAAAAGCGAGATTTTTTCTGTCATTTTAACTTTTAAATAACTATTAAAAATTTATTTCTATAAATATAACTTTGATTGACGCGCAAAATATCCGCTATTTCACACAGATTATTTTGATATATAAATAACTGTATTTGTTTAATTTCTTGTTGAGTTACGATTGTTTGAATGAAGCAACATAGTGGACAAATATCATTCTTCATAAAATGAGTTTTAAAAACACCGTAACTAGAGTTGTTAATAAAAGCACCCCAAGAAAAATAATTATAACTCGAGAAATATTTCGAATATTGGCAACATCTTGGTATCGTTTGAAAGATAAAGGATCAGAGAACCTTATTTAGCAATAAAAATTTTTCGGTATTTTGAACGATTTTCGAAGTTTCAAGTGTGTACGTACACCTTAATTGACGATTGTTAACTATATAATGAATTAATTAAAATAATACATCATCATTGATAGCGCGCAGACATAAAAAAAAAAAAAATCGAAATTCTATCACCTAAAGAAGAGCGTGCCAAAATGTATTCAAAAATTTCATCTTTATGAACATGAAGCGATTGAATTTAAATAGGATTATATTAAAAAGTAAAAAACACTAAATGCATGAAATTTATTATTTATTTAAAAATGTATGTATTTATCAAAATTTTAGATGAAATTTAAAAAAAAAAAGAAAAGGTACTTTCCAAAATGATTACTCTATTTCATTGTTTAA
Source organism: Argiope bruennichi (assembly GCF_947563725.1). NCBI lineage: Eukaryota > Metazoa > Arthropoda > Arachnida > Araneae > Araneidae > Argiope > Argiope bruennichi. Next base: position 19,524,773 of record NC_079155.1, read on the forward strand.
GTTGAAGTTACGCAATCTGATTTTATACAATATCGGAGAAAATTTAGAGACAATGCCTCCGATTTTCATATTCCACTTTTGTTATTGATTATAAGACATAACCTTTGAAATAAAGATAGCTTTTGTCTAAAAGCATGTTCTAAAAAATAACATCTGAATGCAACCGAAAAAGTTTTACAGAACAGAACGATTGAAAAACAGTCAACTAAACTAAAATAAAATCTACAAAAAGTAAATAGAATAAATATCGAGTTTCCGGATATGCGTATGAAAAAAAGATTTTTCTTCATTTTATTTTTTTGGAACGATGCTCAAAAATATCAAACACTCACTTTTGCGAGTTTGAACATAGCCAAAATGCTACCCTCGGATAACATTTCAAAAAAATATCACATAAGAGAATAAGCAGAAACAAACCAACCAAAAAAAAAATAATACGCCAGTTCTCTTCTTTATCAAAGCATGCATTATTCAGCAGAATATTTTACATTCGGAAGCCACTCGGCTTCTGTAATGGTATAATATAATCAAAAACGGGATCCCGGTGAAATTGAAAAGAGAATTGCCTTTCATCATTTGAGAATTCAAAAGATATGCTCTGAGATGAATAGCTAGAGAATGACTACTTTGCGGATGCGACTGAAATGAATGCGGGAAGCCTAAATGTCAAAAGTTATTGAAGCTGTGTTTTTTTTTTTTGTTGTTGTTGTTTCTTTTCTTCATCATTATTCGCTGTCTCTTATCTTGAATAAAAATTTATTTATCGTAGGCAAAAGTTTTTTTTTTTAAGTTTTAATTATCGTGCATTTTGAATGGAAGAAATTGTCATATCGTCTTTGTTATATCAAAATGCCGAATGTCAAAACTCCCACGTACAGGAAAATATTTAAAAAATTTGAATATAACAGCTGGAATCAGTAGTAATAAACGACACAACTCAATTTTTTTTTCAAACTTCTATGAATAATAAAAAAAAGACGTGTAGAAAATAAAAAGAATTCATGATTAAACTAGCGTGAGGGGTCCCCCTAAAACTTTCCCGCATATACTCTAATAAATATGTTATACCAGGAAATGCATTGCATAGCATTCGCTACAATAGTCAAGAAATATTAACCTTTAGCCTGAATTTATCATGTCATCCTTGGAGAATTATTTGGTAATTAATCTCTCGCATGCATTAATAGCATCCAAAAATCGAATTTGTCGTTTTAGAAACGTTTTTCTTAACCGATTGAAAACTAAAATTTGACGCAAAACTGCACTTGTAGTCACAAAATTTGAAAACAAAAATTTGACACAAAACTACACTTGTAGTCACAAAATTTGAAAACAAAAATTTGACACAAAACTACACTTGTAGTCACAAAACTGCATACCAGATTTAATACATTTAAGTCATTGCATTATATCATTAATTCACCGTTTCATATATTTAAGTCATTGCACTTTGTCATTAATTCACCGTTTGATATATTTAAGTCATTGTCTTTTGTCATTAATTCACCGTTTGATATGTTTAAGTCATTGCATTTTGTCATTAATTCACCGTTTGATATATTTAAGTCATTGCATTTTTTCATTAATTCACCGTTTGATATGTTTAAGTCATTGCATTTTGTCATTAATTCACCGTTTGATATATTTAAGTCATTGCATTTTGTCATTAATTCACCGTTTGATATGTTTAAGTCATTGTCTTTTGTCATTAATTCACCGTTTGATATGTTTAAGTCATTGTCTTTTGTCATTAATTCACCGTTTGATATGTTTAAGTCATTGCATTTTGTCATTAATTCACCGTTTGAAATATTTAAGTCATATAGTTAAGTCATTTGTGTTTGCATTTACATGTTCCTAAAAATACAGACCAACAGAACGATCTATTTCTTGTTCGATTTCGCTCAAAATTTGATAGATGTCTAGACTAGATGTTAATTCTGTGTACAGAATTCTATTTATCCAGCTCTCTCCTTTTTCTTATATCATGTTAGATTATATTCGAACAGTCGGACAGACAGACTTCCTCTAAGCAGAGTTTCCATAAAATTTGATAGAAATCTACTAATTTGGCATAAAAGTATGCCAAATTCATTCGTCTAGATCAAAACTTTTTTTCATAGACAAACGAACGTTTTACAAAAATATGTTTTGCGAACACAGGGATTTCTAAAACGTAGAGTCTTCAAACCTGAAGCTCGAATTTTTTGACGATTACTGTACTGCCTATAGAACACATATACGAGAAAGTAAAAGTTCTGGACAATGACAGTTATTTTTAGTGTTATTTTGCGAGGAATTGACATCTGTGTTGTGAGATGGATCTTCATTGACTGTGAATATGACGACTCAGAAAAGCTACAAGACAGACCGATGAAATAGATATAATATGTGCATTAAACCCAAATTAATAATTTTGACGGATGCAATTTAAAGGAAAGCCTATCTATATGTCAGTGGGCATATATCCCATAACCTCCTTGTCCATACATTTATATGGCTATGTCCTTGAGAGTATATAATGAGCAAAATAACTCAAGCGAGCCAAGTAAATGAAATTCGACTTGTGGTTTTATTACTAGAATCCTTGCTGGTACAGTCAATAAATAATGAAGCGCAGTCTGTTTGATACAATTTATGTAATGAAGCTCATAAATACGAGCCGCCTTTGGTGACCAGCTTGATCACTTAAATTATTAACTTTTTATGCTGTAAAAGATTAATATGGAAGTCGTTCTTTTAATTTTTCTCCTTGTTATTTAATACGGCTGAAAAACTTGAATTAATTAAATCAATTTACAGCAAATAAAAACACACTACTGAATGTTTTGATGGGTGAATTGAACATTTAATCACAATGAAATATCAAATTGAATGAGACAAACTATTAAAATGAAGAGAAAAATATATACCGAAATGAAACTAACTTTATTAAGTAGATAATTTTTTTTTAAATCTTAAAATGATACAAAGACCAATTTTTAAAGATTTTTGAAAATACACCAATTTCCATAAACAAGTCAGCAATTATCTGTCTGAAGAAACACGTAAACGCGATAATTCAAAACACAATGACTTAAATATACCAAATTTGGTACATTTAGGGATTACAAGTGCAATTTTGCATCGAATCTTTGTTTCAATCGGTTGAAAAAATGAGTTTAAATCTCAAATCCGATTTTTGGATACTTTTACTGGCATACTAGGAATTAATCGCCCAAGATATCGCCAAGGAAGATACGATAGAATCAATAAAAATGCAGAATTCTCGCCAAAGGTTTATGTTTAATAACTATTGTACACCAGTGCTATATAAGGCTTTCTTTGGCATGACAAGTTTATTAGAGTGTATGCGAGAAAGTTTTGGGAAGACACTCCCGCTGGTTATGAAAGTCATGAATGAATAATTAAATTATTTTAATGGTCTCTACTTCTTATTTACAGACTGTACCGAATAGTACTTATCAGAATTTTGGAATAATCCTATCTAAGTATTTACTACCTATCAATTTAATTATTCATTCATATGAGAATGCGATGGCTTATAATCACAAAAAGCTAAATCAATAAACTGTCAGATGACATCGTCGTCTAATTATGGCGAAGAAGTAAATAAAAGGCTGCAAATCTTTTTTGTGGGACGTTTAGGTTAGTAAAATAAACTAAATACGATAAAAGAATGCAAACAAATGTACTTTACAAGCTTGTACGCGTATTTTTAAAGCGAACACTCCTCAAATTCTTTTTCAGGGTAACGGCAAGCCTAAAGGGAAACTGATTTTTCCAAGCGACCACCACTTTGAGGAGCATGACCGCGGGGAAAGCCTAGATTTCATTCTGGCCAAAGAGAAAGAGTATAAGTTCAGCTCAAAAATGGAGCCTGGAAGTGATGAAGAGATATTCCGGGCCATCATTGTCGTTGGAGGTTTCAATGCTACTGATGGAGGAGATGAATCCGAATCAGGTGACAGATTGTACTTATTATTCTTTAACACGTCATTCCTTATAATATCTAACAGATACGCACTATAGTATGGCTGTGCAACTATAATTTACTTCTGCCTAAATAGAGCAATCCATAAAATTTAATAGCGATTTTACGAAGTTAAAGCTGAATGTTTCTACTACGAAACTCAGTTTTTTGTTGTTGTTATTCACAGAGGAGGCGAGAGGCAAGGAAGCAGTTCGGCAACTGCTTGCCCCCCCCCCCCGGCTGTCGGCGCGCGAGATTGAGAGTTTCGTCGGCAAAAGTTTTCATCACTCGAGGACGATTGTGGCCAGCTGGGCATGAAAGAATGTAATAATTTAAAAACCATCCTAAAATTAATAGGCTGCTAACAATCGAAATAAGGTTTAAGCGGTTTGAATACATTTGGTAAAATTAGCTACAAGGTGACAGGTTAATAAGTTATCACATTTTGCCTACTATTTTTGGTCGGCTCACTAAGGACACCAAGATTTAAAAATGGATACACTTTCTAAAAATTACAACGCTATAACTTCCGAAAATATTAAAACACAAAATTGATTTTTGCATCAAGATAAAGCTAAAAAAGTTATCTTTTTAATGATACCAATGCTTTAATCTACAAATTAAGTTTCGATTTTTAACGTGTTTTTAAAGAAACATTTTAACCATATTTTTCAACAATGTACTTCGCACAAAATAAAAATAAAATTTAATCTGCATGAGCACGCCAATGGGAAAAAATTAGCTGTTATCCACCTGTTGCCATCACATTGAAAGAAGTTCAAATTAAAAACATAAATCAAATATTATTGTAAATTAAATATATAAAAGTGTAAATTTCAGCTAGTGTCTGTATGAAGCGAACAAATTTGAAATATATTTTCTAAAAAGTAAATGGAGGAAAAGATTTCTATGAACTTTTACAATATCTATATTATTAATTTAATCAAACAATTAAATTTAAGGTAAACAGGGTTTATATATCTATTGGATAGTCACTGTAATCAGCGCCCATCAGTCAATTTTAATCAGGTGCACGTATCTACTAACAAAATGGTCTAAATGAACTAAACAATTACAATTTATGTTACTGGAGTCAATAAAAGCTCCGATGAATCAAGAATTTTAAATTTTTTCATAGGTCCTTTCACTTACCCTTTGTAATCCGTTTACATGTTTATCCTTTTACATTAACCTTTGAATCTTATTTAACAAATTGTTTTGAGACATGAATATATTTACACTTAGCACTTAGATCTCTCCTCTCAGGAACCATTCAAGGCAGTGCATCATTTTGGCGTTTTATTTAATTATTTTATTAAATTTTGAGTGATAAAAATATGTAGATTAATTTTCTGCGAAAATTCATATATATTAATTTTTTGGAGCAATGAACAAGGCTCTTATTAATAATAATAAGATAAATGTATGTACAAGATCTCATAAATGAAAGATCAAATAAAATTTTTACAAAAATTATCGCCATTCCATTATTACCAATAAGCCCGACCGGAAATGCAGCTATGGAAAACTAAAAACCGTCACCCGCGTCAAGTTTTCTTGCCAAAGGTCCAAATCCCAGTAAACCTATGACAGCAACAGGGGTAGGGAATGATTTACCGAGCGCAAAAGTTCCGATTCCTCCCGACTGATTAGAGCGTCTTCCCCGTGATCTGGGCATCCTGGTTCGGGCATTGTTGTTCTTCCTCTGTGTGAGGTGTTTTTAAGAGCCCCCCCCCCCCCATGTAAAAAGGGGTTGTGCAAGCCAGTGTGTGAGTGTCATCTTCATATGAGCTAGAAGTCAGACTTCTGCCCTCTGGTACTCAGGATTCTTTACCCTCAGAAGCTACTGCCCCCCCCCCTTTCGTGGTAACGCAGACACGACATCCTCATCATCATTGTAGAGGTTATAAAGAAAAAGAATGTTTCAATGAAATAAAGGAATTATGTCTGAGAAAATGTAGAGATAATTTAAAATGGGGGAGTGTTGAAAAAAACAACAACCTGATTTCTTTTAATTTTAAACTTATTATTTTATTATTTATTTTCTAAAAATCTACTTTTTATCAAAAAAAAAAAAAAAAAAAGAAAAAGAAAGACAGAAAGAAAGAAAGAAATGCGAGTAATAATTTTGTTGGTTTATATGTTAAGTTTATCATCCAAAACAGACCTCTAAATTTGCAGCTGGGTAATGTTACAGGGTAAAGGTTTGATGCTGGTGGATCTTGATACACTTGTTTTCCGTGTTTCTGTAAATATAACTAATCTGAAAGGAACTGAAACTCCAGGTTGTCTAAAGTTTACTGTATTGAAATTCAAAGTGTACTAAAGTATTAAGACATTCTAAAAAATTTACTAAGCATTTCCTTTGGTGTAATACTTACATTATTGAAAAAACGTTCACCCCGTTTATAAAAAGGGACTTTTTAAAACCTTATTTCTGATCTAAATAAGCTAATGTAACTTCCGATGTCAAATTTTATATATTTCTTTAACTGCGATAAGGGTTTAATTAAAATTTTTTCTCTTCGATTAATAACTTTTTCTAAAACGAGTACAATCAATCAATGAATTTTCTAAAACGAGTAAAATCAATCCATGCCTTTTTTAAAACGAGTAAAATCAATCAATTTATTTTCTAAAATGAATAAAATCAATCAATGTATTTTCTAAAATGAGTAAAATCAATCAATGCATTTTCTGAAACGAGTAAAATCAATCAAAGCCTTTTAAAACGAATAAAATAAATCAATGCGTTTTTTAAAACAAGTAATATCAATCAATGCTTTTCCCTTCGTATTATCCTGTCTGATATCTGGGTACGCGATGTTGCAGCATGTTTATGCCCAACATAAAACCTAAGCAATATATATATATATATATATATATATATATATATATATATATATATATATATATATATATATATATATATATATATATATATATATATATATATATATATATATATATATATATATTGGAATCGCAACTAAAAATTATTTGATTTTTGTTTTTTCTTTAATGGTTTAAGTATTATTTTGTGGTAATTTTGTTTTTATTGTTCATTTTGTTATTGTATTTTTACTTATTAGTGGTTATTTTCTCCTAATTTGTTGTTTTGTATTTTCCTTTCTGGATTTTCGGGTCACGAGGAATCAATTTTAGACTTTCTTGTTTGCATTCCTTCACAGAAAAAGTTCCTTTTTTTTGAATCCCCGCCTGAGGGTGACCCTTGAAAAAGTCTTCAGGCCGGATTCTGGTTTATTTGATTTTCCTATTAACTTGATTTTAATACTTTATATATATATATATATATATATATATTCCACAATCTGATAAGTTTGATAGCAGTACAATTGATCTAATATAGCAACTTTTCCAAATAAATTTAAAAAAATCTAAAAAAATACTTTTTTTCTGAGAAGACATTTTTACTACTCATGAAATGTACAGAAGTGGCCACATATTTTGTAATTTCTCTCTTCAAAGATTAATTCGAGTTTATTTTGTACTTTGCAGATTACAAAACTCCTGCACCTCGTCGCTCACCGTGTTGCAAAGGACAAGAAAATGGTAAGAAAAACATTTTACATAACATATCGTGCATTAAACTATGTATATGCTTTCAGATTTCTAGAATTGGAATTTAAAATTATACAAGAAATTTTAAAATACGAGCGTCGAGGGGCATTGAGTTACCATGAAAAAATTCGTGACTGTAAAAGAAAAATATTTGACCAAACTTTCAAAGGAATATGCAAATTTGGTCTAAGACCAATGCGCCAAATTTAATTCCTGTAACTCTTGCCGTTTTTTATCCAAACTTTGGAAGAAATATGCAAATTTGGGCTAAGAGCAATGCGCCAAATTTAATTCCTGCAACTCTTGCCGTTTTTTATCCAAACTTTGAAAGAAATATGCAAATTTGGGCTAAGAGCAAAGTGCCAATTTAATTCCTGTGACTCTCATTGGTTTTTATCCAAACTTTGAAAGAAATATGCAAATTTGGGCTAAGAGCAATGCGCCAAATTTAATTTCTGTAACTCTTGCCGTTTTTTATCCAAACTTTGAAAGAAATATGCAAATTTGGGCTAAGAGCAATGCGCCAAATTTAATTTCTGTAACTCTTGCCGTTTTTTATCCAAACTTTGAAAGAAATATGCAAATTTGGGCTAAGAGCAATGCGCCAAATTTAATTCCTGTAACTCTTGCCGTTTTTTATCCAAACTTTGAAAGAAATATGCAAATTTGGGCTAAGAGCAATGCGCCAAATTTAATTTCTGTAACTCTTGCCGTTTTTTATCCAAACTTTGGAAGAAATATGCAAATTTGGGCTAAGAGCAACGTGCCAATTTAATTCCTGTAACTCTCATTGGTTTTTATCCAAACTTTGAAAGGAATATGCAAATTTGGTCTAAGAGTAACGTGCCAATTTATTTCCTGTACTCTTGCCTACTTTTATCAAAACTTTGAAAGGTAAATGCAAATTTGATTTAAGAGCAACGTGCCAAATTAAATTCGTGTCACTCTTGGCGGGTTTTATCCAAACTTTGAAAGGAATATGCAAATTTGGTCTAAAAACAATGGGCCAAATTTAATTCCTGTCACTCTTGCCTGTTTTTGTTCAAAATTTGAAAGGAATTGGAAAATTTGGCTAAGGGCAACGTGTCAAATTTAATTCTGGTTCCTAGAATTTTTAAATTATTTTTTTCGCACACAGATCTTTTGACAGTTACATAAAAAAATGGTTTTCTTTAAAAAGTCTGAAACGCATATTCATCAAAATATCCTCGAACATTTTTATTCTTTCAATGTTTTTTCTTCATACACAACGATGTAAAAATGGAATCTTCGAATTCTAAAATGAAATTATTTGAGTTTAAGTAGATATGACTCAAATAGCTCTATAATAAATTTTAATTATAAGAGTATTCTAAAATACTTCTATAATTAAAATTTACCTTCTTAAACAGGAACATTTCAATATTTTAATTGGTTTTGTTTTAATTTGCCAATACAGTTCAGAGCTTATGTCCAGAATTCTACATGGGAAAGTAATTTGCAAGACAGAATCGATCCAATTCCTAGTTTACTTTTATTATACTTTATAAATAAAAGCGCAACAAAATAAACTTCGTAAATTATAAAACTGATTAAATTATGATTTCTATGTACAATTTTTTTTTCTTAATGTGAGGCTAATGAAAATCTATTTTTCATTAATCCTCCATTTTTGACTGCTTCTTTAATTAATTCATATGACATTTTTTTCCATAAAGTTTTCTGACTAATCAGATTTTTTTTATTTCAACCTCGGTTGACGCTGTTTCGTAAGGAATCTGGAGGAATTCGCTATCTGGAAAAGATAAAGCAATTATCCTTAATGGAAAAGAGCAATCAGAACAAGTTCTGTGATCGAATTTGCCACGGGATTTGGATTTAATGAAATTATGATTTTTTTTTTACATTTGTTTCAGTAAAAGCTTTTTTGTGCTGTTTAATACTTTAGATCGAATATTTGAATATTTTTTTGGTTGATTGGATTTTGATAATACCATGTCTTGCAATGGGGATTAGCATTTTAAAATGAAGCATGGATTTAACATCTGTTAATAAATGCTCTTGAATCATAATTGGGTAAGAAAGAATTACGAATAAACTTAGTTCTGCCTAAAATGAAGCCTATTAATAAGTTAGGAGCTTTTATATTTATTTTCGTTAATAATAAATCGTATTTCATGAAATGAATGGTCTTCTAAAACATACAGGGCAGCTATATTGTATATATTCCTATTTGAAGGAGTCTGCAGTTAAAATTAATGAAATCGAATATTATATATAGATTGTGAAAGGTTTAAGGAGAGATACCACCTAAAAAACATTTAAGTCAAAAATGATTGATATATGTAATGGCATTTCTAAATCTAAATAAAATCCTAATTAATTTCAAAATTTTCATCTTAATTTAACACCATTAACTTCATTCTAAAACGTTCTCTTATTTCCTGATCCAATTCCACCTTTATTATTCAATTCATGCAACATAAGTTCTGTAAAAATGCTTGCAGCGGTAAAAAAAATCTGTTAAGCCAAGCGAATTCTTTTAAAAGATATCTAAATTTCCCTTGCCTAAATCGGCACGTGTAAAGAAATCCTTATCAGAATCTCATAGTATATAAACACCGGGAAAAATATTTCTGTCTCTCTTTACGCTATATATATATATATATATATATATATATATATATATATATATATATATATATATATATATATATAGTACAGAAATAGACTTCTAACAGAACGTTTAATCGAGCTCAAAAGTAGTCTTTCAAATATTTACATTTTGATGTCAGTTAGTTTAATGTAATTACTTCGCTTCTCGCATTTAAAGCCTTGGGAAATATTTAATATAATATTTTGTGATATAGTCAGAAGATGAGCTTTGTTTACCTTTGTTTCAACACGAAGTTCATTTCGCTTTCTATAATATTTTCTCCGCTTGGCTGTATTGATTCTCCTTGAAGTTTATTGAATTTCAATAGTGTCGTTTCTGTACTAGTTGAAGGCAGATTAGTGAAATAGTTATATTCGGTAGACAATTACTCTTTAAACAGATTTACACTCATCTATTGATTTTCAAGATAATGAAGTGGGACCTTCGAAATAATGACTTGCAAATATTTTCCTGAACTCAATTTTCGTGAAAGATGAAAATGAGCTTTTGAATGGCATAAAATCCACATGAAACTGAGTTTTCGATTCATTTAGTGCATAATCCTGCGACGTAATAAAAAAAAAGTTTGTGCAATTTCAGTTTTTAAATAGAGAAAAAAAATTCTTTGATAAACATTTCTATTTGATTCATTTCTTAGACATTATAATTCATTCTTAAATTTTTCGCTTAAAAATTAATTTTTTAATGAAAAAAAATACAATTTATTTATTTATTTGTATAAGTGGTAATTTGAAGGTAATGTCGCATGCTAAAAACAAAATTTGAAATGAAACAGCTTCAAAAGCATTGGTAAAATACAACTGTATTGATTTTAACTCAGTGACATTTTATGAAGGAGTACCGTAGTGAGAATTATTTATAAAATATGAAACGAATTCAGGTAGAAAAATAAGTCATAGGATATAGGCTGTTATAATTTATTTCGTAAAAAAATACCTAACTGCACGTGATAGAGAAGCATAAGTACTGCATCGTGACATGTGGTGACTTTAAAACGTGTTTAAATAATCGAATATATTTACATAAACACTGCATATCCTTGCAAACTTTACAAAATTAAAAAAGTATAATAATGTAACATATTTTCTCTCATTAATATGTAATAAATTTCGCAGAAATATATAAAGTCTAATAGGCTTCACTCTGTATTTTTTCTTTCATTTTTCGTGTACAAATGCCCGTGCATCTGACCTACTTTGATAAGTTAAATAATTGGTGTAAGGAAAAGAATATTATGCAGGGATCATGAATTCCGCGCCATCAATAAAATGGTGGTAATAGTAAAAGGTAAGTTAGCGATATGAAGCAGAAATCATTACTTACTTTAAATATTATTACAAACCTGTAATGCTGCTTCTCAGAACGGTTAGTTCAATCTCTGTAAAGATCGTTTTACGATCAACTCTGTTGGGTGCTGATCGGGTGCCGCGTTGATGATCTCAGAGCTTGGCGACAAATTCTTAACCATTTGACGACTTTGGCGACAAAATAGATATTACTGGAAACTTCTAGAATTTAAGCAATCCAGCCAATAGAACCGAGGTATGCCTGATTGACCCAGAACCTTCTCGGTCCGCCTCCTGATTGGCTGGAACTATAAAAGGCGGCAGTCTAAAGCCGAAATCAGTCCTCAAAGAGTCGTAGTCAAGTATAGAGTCGTCGAGAAGATAACGAATCAACGGTGGAATAGTTCAGCGAACAGGCGTTGTGTGGAGCGCAAGTGGTTGCTGAACTGAACTGTGAGCCGAGTCCTGGGGATTAGTGGAAGCAGCATCCAGTCCTGTGAGGAGTAGTCAGTCGTGTAGTAGTGAGTCGGCAGTTGGATACAGCTAAAGCGAGGAGACAGTGGAGAATTGCAGCCGTTTGAAGAAAACTGTAGAGTGAAGCTACGAAGATTCCCTCTCCTGCTGAATTCTGTCTGGCCGCGTTGTGTGCTGTGCTTGTTATTGCTACCGATTACTACTTATGTCAGTAATCGGTAGCATAAGTTGTTGTAGTGTGTTGCTGTGTATTACGTGTGTTCGTCTCGTGTACATATTTGTCGTCTTTGTATTAGTGTCTTCGTGTTCAAGAAACGTCTTCGGAAAAACAAATTCGGGAAAGAACCCCGACAACGGAGTTAAATCTCTAACAATATGTACTTTTTCACAAAAATCAAAAATCGACTGGGAAGCCAAAAATACTGAAGGAAAAAGAAATTCGATATGAGAACTGTTCTATTATATTTTTACTTTCTTCCCTATTTTTGTTCATTAAAAATAATAACGACCAAAGAAGTCATTTGCGGTGGTTAAAAATAAGGAATCTAGTTATTTTAGAAGTTACCGAAGATAAAGAAATAAAAGCGAGCAATTAGATTATATTTGGAAAACAAATTGCTGCCTTAAAATGTAGCTTCAGTTGAATGCGCGTCATAGTATTAAAACAATACAATAGCTAATCTTACTGGAAAACTCTGAATTATAAAAGAAATTGAAACGAGGCTATCAGATTGTCATTTTCTTTAAGGTAAAAGTGAAGTATCAGTAATGTTTTCTTGTAAAATTTGTTAGTTTAGGATTGGCTGTAACTGTTAAATAGTTACTAAACATTTCTAGATTCTATTTCCAGAATTTATAATAAAAAGTCACGTGTTCTTCATTTCATTTTAATCTTTGCGTCAGCATTTAAAGTTGATAATTGGTTATTTCAAAATAAAATAAGCTTATCGTTTCATCTTTTTATGAACGTTAGAGAGAGCTAAAAATAAAGGAGAAAAAGAATAACATAGTATGGGATCACATTCGTATGGGATCACAATATATGATAAACGCAATTGGGAAAGTCATCTAACAAATATTCTGAAAATACTAAAATGGAATTAAAAAATTAAATAGACTGTTACATTTTAACTCTATCACTTGAGTATCCAGCGACTCAACTATGAGAAATAGGAAATATCGTTTGATATTCAAAGAAAATGACATTAACAGCAAGTTTTAAACAATCTTGTGCAAATATTTCTAACATTTTATAATATGAATGTATTCTAAGTTCTTTTAAATCTATATAAGTTATACTGCTATTATATAAATAATATTTTAGGCAAATTAATGTTCCTGTATGACCCTGCTGCTAACCAATGGTCCGGGATTGGACAGATGCCTAAACCTCGTCATCACCACCGCTTAGTGTACTTGAATAACCTCCTTTATAGCATTGGTAAGTAATAAGTAAGAATTCTTTTAAGTCTTTAAAAATAATGATTCTTATTTTGAATTTATGTTTGAATGGGTTTTTGTTTCGGCTCTAATTATTTTTGGAAATGTATCAAAATACAACTTGTGGTGGTTGCTTCATAAGCCAGTTAACAACCTCCAGACAAAGGTGATCACTTTTGTCTAGTGCTCATGTTACGCGACTACGAACTCTAAGGTCGCGGGTTCTGTCCTCGGATTGCAATCTCCACATTGGTGACCTTGACTCTGTACTTAAAAAAAGAAACAACGCAACTTTCGTGCATGTATAAAAATACATGTGTCGTGGCGCCATCTACCCGCAACAAAAAAACAGCAACCAACGCAAGTCGACAAACTCACTTGACGCCGTAAAAAGTCATCAGACTCACTTGACGCAAGAGCCAACATCACCACTTAACAGCAACAACTCACCATAACGCTGGGTCTCTCCGCCGACTCACTGGTGGGGCAGTTTTATGGTGGTAGCTTCATAAGCCAGTTATCAGCCTCCGAACAACTTATTTGAGGCACCACAAACTAACCAGCTCGTGGTATATTTGAGTTTTTTTGATTCTATATCACAATGATTTTCTCTTTAAGTTCTTATTTGAAACAAATATGATTCAACGTTAGGAGAGCAGAATTTTCAAAAAAATCGGTTTCTTTAGTGTAAAGTGTTGCAATTGCTACGAAAAAGGAAATTAATTCTGGAGGCACACATTTAATATGAAATGGACTTTCATCAATATGGCTTCAGTGATGGGTTTTCATATTTTCATTAATGGAAGACCTCATCCATTGAATTTGCCTTCTAAATCAATTAATTATGATTACATAAATGAAAAGAATAAAAATTGAAATAAAAAAAGAATGAAATTTTATATGGCATGAAATGAAAAAGCAACGTGAAAATTTTTAAAGAAATCTGAAATTTTTTCATTAATTCATGCTTTTGATAAAACGATAATGATAAAAAAAAAGGAATTTTAGCACAATTTATATTAATAACTTTACGAGATATTTACAATATAGAAAAAGATGAAAGTTTTAAATGAGGTTTTTTAAATTCATACTCATAAGATTGAAAAGAAATGTGCATAAAAAAATAAGTGTTAATATTGTATTAAAGTGAAAAATTTTATATTAAATAAAAATATATTGTTTCTTCAACCAAACAGTCATCCTACGGTTCCAATTTCATATAAAGATGAGAAAGAAAAAAAGAAAAAAAGGATTTCGAATAAAAAAGATAAATAAAAATTGACACTACTGAATTCAAAGAAGGGTAGTGAAATTCGTTTATAAAAAAAAATCTGAAGAATACAGTTATTTCGTCTCGTTTGAGAACCAAAGAATTCTTCGAAAAATTTAATGCGTTTAAGTATATATATAAAAGGAATATTTTACAGAGAAGACCTTACAATGTTATAGAATTTTTTTTTTGCTATTCTTTTAAAAATTTCCGTGTAAATCGCATGAAACAAAATAACTCGTTGCTTTTACATGGTTTAAATTTTTTTACCATTTTTTATTACTATTGAGCAAAACTGTTTTTTTTTTTTTGTATTGAAGACATGAACATTGTATGTTTTATTTGTTAATTAAAGTTTTCTTCGTGTATTTTTCAAAATTATTCAAAGTATCAATTGATTTTCAAAGTATATGATTGTGTTGAAAAGGCGATTTTTTGTGAAACTATGATTTTTAAATTAATATTCTAAATGTTTGAACCGATTTTTTTTAATAAAACCGCTGTTTCTAAGTCTATTATTTGGAATGTTACACTGATTTTTATATTTGCGTTTACCTGCTTTTTAATGCTACATTACATATTTAGATGCTATTTTCTAAAAAGTAGAATATGTTAGAGGTTTCTTACGAGAAACTTCATAAATTAAGATCTAATGCATATTTTTTGTTCAAATTTGGTATAAGAATTTCTAAGTATGTTCTGCAGTTCCCGAACTAGAAAATAAATAATCTATTCATTAGAATCAATTTCTTTTTCTTAATAATTGATTGATGTAAAATTGCGTAAATGTGCGTAAGTTTCCAAAAAAGTTTTTTGAAAAGTCTTTAAAAATAGAATAGGTTCTAATATTATTTTATAACCAAAGAATCAATTTCTCTTTCTTAATAATAAATTGATTAGATTGATAAATTTCTTAGATGTCAGTAAGTTTCAAGAAAGGTTTTTGAAGAATATTTAAAAGTAAAAAGTTGGTTCTGATATTAATTTATGACCAAAGAATCAATTTCTCTTTCTTAATAATAAAATAAAATTGCATAGATCTGGGTAAGATTCCAAAAAAAGGTTTTTGAAAATACATTTAAAAAATACTTTATGAACATTTAAAAAAATTGTTTCAAAGATTTTCTTATTTCTTTTTAATTGTCTGACTGAAAACTGTAGTGAATAAATGAATGAATGATAATTTATTGGATTGGATGGGCTGATATACAGATACAGTAGTAAAGTTTTAGTGTTGTGTTCAGAAGTCACGGTTTCGAATTGCAAATTTAGGTAAAAATCTATCAGTATTTATATTATTATACCGATACACTGAAAACGTATGAGAAATACAAAGCAATCAAACAATCAAGCAATCAAACAAATGTTGCAGTTAATGCTTGAGATACAGAACACTGCATAAATAGCCAAACATTTAGATAACAAATGAAGGCATAAATTAAATTATTCTAATTAAAAAAATCATTTTAACTATTTAATCAGTGAGAGGGGTCTTCCCAAAACTTTCTCGCATGCTCATTAATAGATCTGTTATACCAGAGAAGTCTTACATGACACTGGCGTACAATAATTACAAAATATTCTTTTGGCGTGAATTTAGTATTTTCACTGAATCTATCGTGTCATCCTTGACGAGTTATTTGGCTATGAATCTCTGGTATGCGGTTAATAATAACCAAAACTTTAATTTGTGTTTTAGACACATTTTTCTCTACCGATTGAAGCAAAAATTTGACACAAAACTGAGCCTGTAGTCTCAAAATCCCATATCAAATTTGATCTATTTATGTTTTTGCATTTGCATGTTTCCGAAAGTACAAATCGACAGACTGTCAACCCTTCTTTGGATTTGGCTTACAGCTTGACAGGTGCCTACACTACAGATGTTAAATCTGTGTACAAAATTTTGTCTAGCTCTTTTCATTTTGCAATTATCGTGTTAATTTATATTCGAGCAGCGAGACAGACGGACTTCCTCTGAAGAGATTTTACTCAAAATTTTATAATCTGAAAATCCCATACCAAATTTGATTTAGTTATGTTTTTGCATTTGCATGTTTCCGAAAGTACAAATCGACAAACTATCAACTATTATTGGTTTTGTCTCTATCCTTTGACAGGCGTTTACACTATAGATGTTAAATCTGTATACCAAATTTTATTCATATAGCTCTCTTCGTTTTGTAATTATCATGCTAACTTATATTCGAACTCGGACAGACAGACTTCCTCTTAATAGATTTTACTCAAAATTTGATGGAAATCTGCAAATTTGCTTTAAAGACTGTATACCAAATTTGAACCATCTAGCTTAAAGAGCTTATAAACTTATTCAACATTATTACTAAAAAGCGTTAACATCAACACAGTAATAGAACAATAAAAGTGCGGTTATAAAATATGCTAGCATTTATTTAAAAAAATTATTAAAAATTATAAATTGATATCGCTAAAAAGATTATTTTTAAATTTTAATATGTTATATATATTTTTATATATAACTTAGTTATATAATTGTACTTTTGCAATAATGCGCTTCAGAACTATTGAGGGGAAACTTTAAAATTTAAATTGATTTTTAATTAACATAATTAATTAATTACATTTAATTCATTTAAATTGATTTTTAAAATGAAGTATTTCGCTTTATTTCTCGGGATGATGCCAAAGTAATTAGACGTTTCGCTCTGACCCGAGTCAAATTTAAATGAACTGGCCCCATCCCTAGAACAGCTCAACTCACATATCATCTACCTTTTCTGCCTTGAATTCTAAATTACGATCTGTTTCTTTCAAAATTTGGGGGACATAAAAAAAACTTCAGTCTTATAGAATATCAGTCAGACGTTTATCCATTATAAGTAAAATAAGAAGAAAATCTTTTCGATGATGGATGATTGTACGGTTTTATGGTGATGACAGCTTTAGTGATATTAGCAATAATAACATGTGACGTAATGGCTTTCCTAATCTCATCCGTCGTGGAATTTTGTATTGTTTATAATGCTCACCATAAAAGTATTGATTCCTTATACTGAACATAACCTATTATTCCTTATCGATCCTACTTCCCCCGCTGAAGGAAATTGAAGTCATTTAGCTTCTTTCTCTTAAAAAAAAGTAATTTAATAGAGAAAAAATTAAACTGTTGCTGTGTTGTGTTGTTGTGACCTGACACTTTACAAGCTCGCTGACAGTATTCTATTGGCGATTGAAGCTGAATGAGAGTCTCTTGTTTTTTCAGTAGCGCCAACTAGGGCCAAGAGTACGACTTAGCTGCTCACACGTCACAACTCTTTTTACGGGGTGGACTTCATTCATGCATTTCATTCACAGATCGTAATTTAGACCTGAATCAGAGAACGATCAGCTCTGAACCAGCACCCTCAGTGGTATTGCTCTCGACATGGAGGACTTTGTGACCACGACAGATTTATACGTGTGCCAGTCACCACACACACTGAAAAATTAAACTTAAAATGCGAATAATTTATACGCTCTTATGTAATGATATTAAACTTTCTGAGTTGATTATAGACACAATTTAATTTTATTGTATTGAAATAACAATAATAGTAAATAACGAAAACCTCAAAATCCTGACTTTATTGAAAAATAGATTTAATTAAAATATTTTTAAAAACCCAATATTAGTTTAATAAAAATAAATAATTTATTTTAATTGCTTTCTATTTTTTAGTTTTTGCTTTTTTAATACTATTATGAAGGTGGTTTTTTTTAAAAAAAATTTCCAATGGAATATAAAAAATACATAATATGTAACAAGTTAAATAAAAGTATGTAATTAAAAGGAAACTTTTTCGTGAAAAGGGACGTTTAGTTTTTAAACAAAATTAAAAATTTAATTTACAGATCTTTAAAAAAATTTAATAAAATTGAACAAGTCAAGATTAAACATTATCATATTATGATGTTTCAGACAAGGAAACCGAAAATCTTTTTATTTATTTTTGTAATGTGTCTTTCGCGGAGTCAAATTGTATTGTTAAAAATCTTTGCCTTATGTAATTTAAAAAACCAGATCACTTTGTGATTGAATATCATTTGAATATATCTTTCAGAAATCTTGAAATGTATATTAGAAAAACACATTTCGAATCTAAGAACAAGGCAGGAAGTTCTTTTTACGTTATAGTAGTATAACAGTTATGTTAGAGCTACCACTGCCTTGCTTAAGCAGCCTGGAAAATATGAAAAATCTTCGTCGCAATAACGCAATGGTGGGACTGAAGATGAATCTTTATACCAATCCCTTCTGCAGGAGTCATATTTCATCATTAAAATAGAGATAATTCCCCTTCATAGCTTTAATATGCCCTGTGGTAAATTGAGAACCAGTAATCACAACAAAAACTTCTCATTTGCATACTTTGAGGTACTTCTGTGTGGGAAATACTAATTAGGCAAATTTAATTCTTGATTCTAATTGAAAACCGAATATACTTGAAGTCTAACTTAACCTTTTGCACTCGGATAGTGACTCTCATTCACCATTCAAGACGGTGCATCATTTTCAGATTTTATTTATTTAATTTTGATCGTTAAAAATACCTGCAGAATAGTAAGAAGATGCAAATTAATTAAATGGAAGAATTCAACTTAAAACAATTATATACATTTATTTTTCGAAGCAATAAACAAGTCTTTGTATTAGGTGAATAATTATGCATCGAATTACTTTTTCCGAGTGCAAAGAGTTAACATACCTAACAACCAATTTTCAATGGAATCAATGAATGTGGCAACACAGTCACATGGTAATTGTAACTGCTTAAGTCACCTGGCATCTAATTACATTATCACCTTACTTTGTACTGGAATGCTAAACATCATTTCTTTCTGATAGACATACAGTGGCTAAAATATTGAATTCTGGGTGTATTTTCATGTGTATGATGTGTGATTAAAAATTGATTCTGCAACATATAAATTCGTTCCATTTTAGGTGGTTGCGATCCAAATATCACCAGGCAAGGCAAGATGGTTCCGATGAAGACATGTTACTCGTTTGACCTGTCAACGAGAAAATGGAGAAAATTACCCAGAATGCATCACAGCCGAATGTACCACGGGGCGGCAGCTCTGGATGGGAAGATCTACGTTGTTGGCGGGAAGGATGACAATGATTCGTAAGTAATAACAGTCTCCCAATTTTTTAACCTAATATTTTTAGGCTGATTTTTCTTTTATAAATGTAGGAATCTTAATAATAATTCTGGTATCTGAAATCTTTACTATGCAATCAAACCAGTTAGTAACGGCTCCATTGTATCAGCAATGGTTTAGCAACGAAGCCAATGAAGACACAAAAACGAATTAAAGCTCAAATATTATCTCACTCTACCATGTTGAAGTCTAAAGGCTCGAAATTTTAGGGTATTTCTTTTATCTTGTATAAGTTGTTATTATGGCACTTTACAATCCCCTGACATTTATCTGTCAGCGATTGAAGCCGAATGAGAGTCTCTTGTTTCTTCAGTAGCGCCAACTAGGGCCAAGAGTACGACTTAGCTGCTTCATGCGTCACATTCGCTGCACAACTTTTTACAGGGGGCACATTCACATGCCTCACAGATAGAACACAGAAGAAGAAAAACCATGCCCGAAACGGGACTCGAACCCGGAACTTCCAGATCGCACTACCCCTATGCCAGGACGCCGGATCTTTTATAGGTATACTGGGAAAGAAGTCTTGTATCCTGTGGTTTTATAAAACGCGGAGATATCATCAAGATGAAATATTAAGATGTTCAGAAAAAATTTCTGATAAAATAGTTGCATGATTAGAGAATTCAATTCTTCATTTTCAAGTATTTATCCATTTATACAGATGGCTCTAAATCTAATACAAATACTTGTTGCGCTTTTGTTTGTCAGAAGGACATTATAAGTTACAGACTTCATGATTTTACCTCTGAATTGACAGCTCTGTATATGGCACTCAAATATCTTTCAGAAAAACACCCAGTAAAAGCTATTATTTACTTCGATTCTTTGAGTTCTGTGGAATCTTGAGTGGCGGAATAAATTCCCATGGTCTTACACACAGGAAATTAAGCGTTTGCAAACCCACTTGTATCGGAAGGGTTTAATTCTCATGGATACCAGCACATGCTGATATTGAAGGAAAGGAAGAGGCAGGCACTGCAGCTAAATTTGCTGCTACGTATCGTTCTCAGCCTCTTCATTATGCTGAAATCAAGAGCGCATTACGTAAGTGGATGCTGAATAATTGGCAAAATGACTGGAATCAAGAAGTAAATAATAAACTCCACGAAGTAAAACCTTATATTACTCCATGGACTTCATATTTCAACCGGAAATATGATGTGATTTTAACTCGACTACGTATCGGCCATTCACGTATTACACACAGACACTTGCTATTTGGAGAATCTCCACCTGTTTGCGGTTCATGCAATGTTCTTTTAACTATACGCCACATTTTTATCGAGTGCTGTGATTTTCACAGAGACTGTATCAACTTTTTTAATTCGTCTGATTTTAATTTGTCTTTCTTACTAGGAGACAGAACTCACTCGGATTTATTTCTGCTCTTGAAAAAAATCGGAATTTTTAGTGAAATTTAGATTTACTATTATACTTTTACTTACAGTTTTACCAGCTTTTAAGATGGATTTTATGGAACTTAATACACAAATTCAATAAGTAAACTGTGTTTACGGTGCAGCATATCCAAGAAATGGATCTTGCACCAGGAAATTACCACATCCAATCCAATCATTTTCAAGTGGTGCGTATTGAGTTTCAAACGCAGAATGGATGGTTATCATAATGTCATTCCAATTTTTTGAGTGGTTCAAAAAAATCGAAATGGCAATATGATGACCAAAGCGAATAATATGCTGTCAGATTTTATTGTTTTATTTGCTATTTTCTTCCAAACTGATGAAAGAGCATTTGAACATTCGATTTAGAAAGTTAGCCATGCTATTTTAAAATATGTAAATTCATTGCAAATAAGTCCAGCTTCAATTAGAACACCATATTATATTTTGTTTCCTTGTTTCTGGAACAACCTTGGCGCCATCGTCTTGACATAGGGGTAGCGCGTCCTCCCCGTAAGCTGTGCTTCCCGGGTTCGAGTCCTGACTATTCTTTATCCTGTGTTCTCTCTGTGAGGTGTGTGAAAGAGCCCCTTTGTAACAAAGGGTTGTGTAAGCGAGTGACATCTTCATATGAGTTAAAGTCAGACTTCTATCCTCCTGTGTTCAGGAATCTTTACCCTCAGAAGTTACTGCACCCCTCTTTCCTTGATTTTTGGAGTTGGAGCTCTATCCAAGGTGGATAAACAGCAGCAAAAAAAACAAACTTATTTATAAATGAGTAACTCTTGTAATTTTTTTAAATTTAAGTCAACAATGTTGTTAGATTCATTAAAATTATACAATTGCAGCGATGAAAATTAATGGAAATATTCACTATTGTTTGTATTGTGTTGCAAAATATATGTTGAAATGAAATGGTCAACAATTATATTATTTGTAATTAGGATTTGGCGTCAAAGGCATAACATACCATCGGTATATTTGATTTTTAATCATAATATGCTATGCAGCAAATTGATTTCAATTCTGTATGTTTCTATATATTTCATGATAATCTATATATCTATTATCTATTCTATATATCTATATCTAATTCTATATATCATGGATTTAAAAATCGTACATTTTAATTTGTACAGAAATAAATTAATGATGGATCATCAGACTAAATTTTACTAAGAGAATATCTCATTCACAAAATATTAACTATTGAATACGTTTGTTAATCATATCCCATAGAAACAGTTTTGATTTAAAATCAAATTTTCTTTCTATCAAACCTTCAGACATATAAGACTGGAAACATATAAGACTTCAAAAGATATATAACATTTAATTCTGGATTGTTAGAGAAATAAATAAAGACATACAGTTAAGTGACACGCATACAAGATGAGTTAATTTTATTTAGTTATATTAACGGTTCTTTTTGAATTCGATCATAGAAACAGGAGGAGGTCACATTGAGGAAGTTAAAGAATCAGAAACTGGCAAACGGCCAATAAATTCTTTTACATTTTCTCTATCTCACATAAGTAGTTTTACTTTGCCTTGAGTTTACAAAAAATAGCTAGCTTTAATATTTGTTACTCAGCACTTACCAGTTAAATTTTTTATACTTATTTTACAACACTTACTTCTTTGTCTTTATTCCCATTTTTATGCACCTACAAATAAATACTTATTTATATGAGATTATAAGCAAATTTGAAATTTTTAGTAATTATTCTCCCTGGCGATTATAGACATAAGTTAAAAAAAACTCTTCGAAATTGAGAACACAAATTTAAATGCGTTTTTAAAACAGTCAAATTAAATATGATGTCGAAATTTGTTTCTCTTTAAAATTAAGTAGATTGGACATATGTCAGTTGCTTTGATTTAAAATTATCAAAGCGTAGAACGATTTTACAATTTACATATTACATCACATTTGCACCCTTTTATAAAGATAAAAAACATTCTTTGAGAGAAATTTATTTTGACAATGAAGAAATAACTGCACTTCCTGAGTTTTAAGGTAAAAAACAATCATTTTAAAAATTAGTAATCAAACAGAATTTTGTATAAAGATCTGGAAGCGTGATTAGATATGACACATTGGCATTCTTTGTTCCATAGTTTTTATAAAAGGACGACTTGTCTAATGTCATTCGTTATTTTTCAAGATCACATTGAGAAAACTTTGAAAATGAAATTTTGTTTGTAAATGCGTTGTTTTCACTTTAAAGTCATGATGCAATTAAGGAATATTTTAAGTCTTTAAAAGCTTTTTAAGTTCTCGCAACCAAGTATGAGGTGATTATTCAATTTTGATTGTTTCTGTTTCGCATGAAAAAAAGTGTGTTAAGACTTAAAAATTAAACAAATCTTGACAAATATAAAAAAAAATCGTAAATATTAATTAATTTTTTTTTCTAAAAAGATAAAATTATGCATTATTGAAAGGCATAGTTTTAATTTATATGTGTGGAGCAAATGTAATAATTAATTATAAGTAAAAAGAAATGAAACATCTGATAAAATAGTTAAAAAAAACTATTTTGTTTCAAGCAGAAAATGATAAGCAGCTGTTTTCGTTTTGGAAAAAAAATTGGCTTTTCATCAGATGTATACTCGCTTTATATCAATAATAATTTATTATGGCAATACATGCATATTCCTAATCTCTTCTTTAACAACATTGCCGAATTCATTCAAACTTTGAACACTTTTCATGTAAGGCAAGAAAAAGAATGTTGTTACATTTTCAAAGTGGAAAAGTTAATTAAAAGAGTTAACCAACATTTTGACCTTTCTCCGCATTAACGTTGACAGAACTTAGTCTGTATAAATTATATTTGTAAAAATTAAAAATTGAAAATTTTTGATATAAATTTCATTTTTGTTTAATTTTTTTCTTTAATGTTTATTAATTTTCGAAAAATAAATAAATAACTGAATTTATGCTACTTTTTTTAAAAAATTAGAAAATTTATAGCTATTTCATTCCTAGATAACTAGACTTTGAATTATTTTGCCTTTATTTTTTGATATCTCTTTTTTATTTTATACTAATATTTTATATGATAATTATTTATATGTTTATAGTTTAATTATTACATATGAAAAGTTTTTTTTTTATATTGGTTTTAAAAGAACTCATAAGAAGAATTCTCATCAGAATTCATTAGGAAAATTCCGAAAGAAAAATGAAAAAAAAAAAAAAAACAAAAAAAAAACTGAGGATTACCAAGAACAGATTTAATTTGATTTATTTTCATGTCTCATTAATGAAAATTAATCGTTTGACTCAAAACGTTAATAAAATTTTTCTTATGATTCAATAGTTTAGAACAAAATTTGGAATAATTATATAACATGGAGAATTTAATTCTTATGGAGAAATTTAAATATCAACGGCATAAAAATAGACTGACTCATTTAATATTCTCATTTTAATTAAAAATCTTTCCAAACAATAAAAGGAATTTGTGAGTTATAGCATTTTCTACAAAAATAGTTTTTACATTAAAAGTATTAAACATGAAAGAATTTTAATTCTAGGTAGATCAATTAGTATATGATAAAAAGGCATATCACTATATCTCTTCTAATTATATTGAAAAGATTTAATTTATGTCCTTTATATGAAGACTAGACCAAAAAAAATAACAAATATGAATTTCTTTACTTTAATCTTTTTGACTTGACTTTAATCTTCTTGATAGACTTTAATTTTCTTGACATAACTCCTAAAACTTAATTATAAAACAAATGATCGTGAAATCGAAATCCTATTAGGATATTGTTCATGAAGACAAAACTAGAAAAATATCATTTTTAATTCTTTTGCAGAAAACAGTATACTGGATGAAATCTTTTAAAATGTTCTTTATTTTCTATAATAAATTCGGATTTTCTGGTAATAAAGAAAAAGAAATCAACATTATTATTTATAATATCATTTTTTATTGAAGTTAGTGATTACTAAGAAATATCCAATAATGCAACAAAAAACGTATTAAAAGTAAAGTATATTATGAAAATTCAGCACATAGTATTCGTATTTATCGGAAACATTTTTTTTCTTTTCTAATTGTTAAGTCAGGCCGCGGTGGCTTGGTGGTAAGGTCTCATTTTCGGTGGAATAGGGTGGATTCACCGGATGGTTCCAATTTCGACACCCTATTCCACCGTAGAGCCGTTCTATAAGTGAATCTGGTGAGCGTTAAAGCCGTTGGGGCCAGATATCCTCCATAGGGGCGGGGGAGGTAGTTTGAAGAGAAGGTAGCCAGCTCAGGTGTCCTCCTCGTCATCTGACCGTGGTTCAAAATTGCGAGGATCACTCCGAAATAGCCCTATTATTGCTTTAAAACAGTGCATTAATATAACTAAACTAAAATTAAATCTTGCAATAAGATGGTTTTGTTATCTAACAAAATATGCATTAATTATTAGCTGCCTCTGGAAATTAGGAATCTTGTAGCTTGATTTAATCGTCTGAAGTGGATATGAAATATAAACGGAAAATTTAAATTGGTATTAGATTATTATTCTTGCTTCAGTAAAGTCTAGTGACCTATAGACCTGAATGCCAGCATTCCATCCACAATATAGAGCTGCCACAGAACTTACAATATTCAATCGCTATTCCATCCAAGAAATTTTTTAAATTTTAGGTCAAAGTAATATTCTTGTTCTATAAATCTTTTATAAAATTACTTTTCATTGTATTTATTAATTATGTTTATACTCGCACAAATTACGACAATATAAAATGTCTGTTCTGTGCACACGCTATATTTACGAGCAAATTTTAAAAATTCTCTAAAAGTAAAGTGCTAATGCATGTAATACAAAATTCGCTATTATTAATTATTGCCGAATGATAGCAATGAAATTTAAACAAACCGCATGCGAATAATTCAAACTTCTTAGTTAAACACTTTGACAGCTGCCCTTAGTTTAACTCTTTGCTAAATAAACGACTGGCTATGTATTATTAGAAATTCTCCGGAGAGAGCTCACCGTGTCTTCAAAAACTAAATTCAGTCAGAGGAAGAATATATGTAAGAAATATATTAAACACTATATTAACAGAAATATATTAAACAAAATGAGGCTTAATCATCGTATATGGATAATTTTTATGACTTAATTATGAAAGACTATGATCATATCTTTCAAAACTACTATCTCAGAAAAATGGTTTTTGAATTACCTTAAAACCCAAATATTACATTTTAATAGTATCAATTTCATTTCCGTAATTTATTTTTATTTTGAGTATATTTTTATTTTGAATTTAATAGATAATTTGCATAACAATTTTTTTTTCATGTTTTGATAAAATTCAGATTTAGCGAGAAGCAATCAGCCTTATGATTTCGTCAATGATAAAATTAATATTAAAAAACTGCTTGTTTTAAAAAAGGGGATTATAGCTTCCTCTGTTATTTGGTAGTAGATACACCTTTTAAATTTGCTCTCGGAACAAATAGATTCTAGTTAATTTATATTTTTCTGTTGTATCAAACAACAAAGTGAAATTTAAAAAAATTACATTCCATATTAATGTAAATTAACTGCCTAAAATGTCAATAATGTAGTTTCTAAAGGCGATTAGTATAATAAAATTAGGCGAGTTGAGAAGTTTCGGTGTTTGGATTTTGGTTTAAATCTCCTTTATTATTATTATTATTATTTGGAAAAGCCATTACGTTTGTACAGTATAAGGTGCTGTGGTCACAAAAGGAAATACGTATATTAGTTTAAAAGGCAAACTAACAATCACTTCGCCAATAGTTTACACTCATTATAAACTAATAAGTTCAATTAACGAATGTAAAGCATTTCACTTTCAACTATTCATTATTAAATAATCGGGAGAAACCCTCATTTGAAATATTCCGAAATGAGCTGACTAAAATCAGCATAATCATCTCTAGGAACGAAAAAGCAAAGCAAAGTTCTGATTATTTCCTTTTGTGGAGGCGGTTTGCTCTGAATTAGGCGAAAATAAATCTCCTGCCCTCCAGAAGTTTGGCGAAACTTCCAATTTCTTCATTCTAATTAAATTTAATGCGCATTGTTACGCAGATCCTTTTAAATTGGTTTTCCATTCAACTCTATCAGGTCGGCTCACGCACTGAGAAATTGAAAGCAGACCACGGCGGGAATATTTTATGAATCTTCTTTATTCCGTTCAGTTCGTTGCATACTATTTATTATTCCGAACTTCCACGAGTGGAGTTTAGGTGTTATGTCTTCCTTCAAACTTTCCCAGATAATTACAGAAATTTCTAGAATTTATGACATAAACGTGCAATGAGTTCTGTTTCCTAACAGTGATTGTTTATTTATTATTTTTCTAGAATTTGAAAAAGGAGAGGGAAGATTTATTTCTATCTGAAATTTCTTTTGAAAATATTTTAAATATAACTATTCATAAAAATAATAAAATTAAAAAAAAAGTTCTTTATTTGTTTAATAAGAAAGTTGGGATTGGTTTTGAATGAAAAATATTAAATCTAAAACAAAAGTCGTAAAATCTTGATTAAATTGATGATGGAAATATTTTAATTATATTAGTAATAACAATCATTCGTTAGTTTTTCGGAATATTGAAATTTTTTCTTTTATTATGGCATCAATTCTAGATTTATTTCTTTATAACATATTTTCACTGGCGGTTTTGCAATTTGGTTTTAAACTTCTGTGTTTTTTTTTAATGTAAAATTTTTTGCTTGATTTTGTGGGAGAAACTTTTGTAGACTCAATCCCTTTTTGTAATGTATGACTAAAATTAAAAAATTACATTTTTATTTCATTTATATATAAATTTAATATTATTCTTGAATTTTTACGAAAATGTAGAATTTTCTTTCCTTATGGCATCAATTCAAGCTTTATTTCCTTATATCACTATTTTCATTGGTGGTTTTGCGATTTTGTTTTAAATTTCCGGTTTTAAAAAAATTATATTTTTTCATATGATTTTATAAGAGGAACTTTTGTACTTTATATAACTTTTTCCATTATATGATTAAATATCAATAATTTACATTTTAATTTTAATCAATTTATAATTTTTTTTTGATATTATTCTTTATTTTTTATAGAATGGGGAAGAATATTTTTATTATTATTATTACGGTACCAATTCAAACTTTATTTCCACTGAACGTTTAAGGATTTTGTTTTAAATTTCCGAGTTTTTTTTAAAAAATTAACAATCTTTTTTCATGATTTTGTAGGAGAAACTTTCATACTTTCAATTACTTTTTTTCATTATATGACTAAAAAACTAACAATTTAATTTTTTATATATTTTGATTTGATATTATTCTTTAATTTTTACGGAATGTCGAAGAATTTTTTTTTTTTTATTATAGCATCAATTCAAACGTTGTTTCCTTATATTGTTATTTTCACTGGCGGTTTTACAATTTTGTTTTAAACTTTCGTATTCTTTTTTTTATTTACATTTTTTATGATTTTGTATGATAAACTTTTGTAATTTCAATCACTTTTTTTCATTATATGACAAAAAAAAAACTAATATTTTTTATTTATTTATGTATAAATTTTATATCATTTTTTAATTTTTATGGTATGTGAAATAATTTTATTTTATTATGGCATCGATTCAAGCTTTATTTCCTTATATCATTATTTTCACTGGTGGTTTTACGGTTTTATTTGAAACTTCCGAGTTTAAAAAAAAATTACAATTTTTTACAGGATTTTATAGGAGAATCTTTTGTTCCTATAAATAGTTTTATAATAGTTTTCACTATTAGTAAACAGTAAACAATTGAAATAAAAAAAAGCAAAGATTAAAATTTTATGCAAAATAATCCATTGTACAATGTGATCTTGTACTTACACTTTCTCAAATTGTACTTCCTGCATCTTGGATCATACTATTACTTGTCCTCTTTCTTATGTAATTAGCAAGGAAAAAAAAACCTTCACATTTAGAAATGGTATGTAAATTTGCTTACCAAACTTACTCTATGCTCTCTAGAAAACTCTGTAAGCCAAACTCTGCACATAGAAAAAAAAAAAACTTTGAAGCTCTACTCGAAACCAAGGACTAAATGATAAACAACACTTTTCTTCTAATTATTAGTAAATATTGCTTGAAAAAGTTCAAATATTTACTACAAGATGGCAGCCCATACAGAAATAAAAATTATGCTATAGATCCATGTCCAAGGAAAAATTGACTCTTATGCTTTTTATATTTTAATATATGTTACTATTTATTATTATGAAATATTTCAACCGTTTCTTATTTTATTGTTAAATGATACTTTCCAATCTTGAATTGAAATTTTAATGGAATAAATTATTCGATTACTAATTCTGAAAAACACAATTTTTTTCTAGTACATATGCTAATTAGTTAAAAATGGTTTATCGAATTCAAACAAGTGAATTATAAATAGCAAATAAATAAATAACATAAACAATTCAAGTCATCATTACAAATAAGTGAAATGAAAGTGTCCATAAAACAAAATACTTTCAGTTAATTTGTTTAAAATAACTATAAATAAATTTATTTGCTTTCATTCCTTTTTTAAAATTAATAAACTGTCAATTTTTCTCCAAAAGCTTTCGGAATTCAAAAGTGAAATATATTAGCTAAACAGCTTCCGAATTTTTAGTTTTGAAGGAAAGGTTATATAAATCTATGCAAAGAAACAAACAAATCCAGGTAAAGTAAATAAAAAATATCGAATTTTAAATTTACATTTCAATTAAAATTAATTAATTAAATATACTAATTTTCCCATACGTTATTTTAATTTAAATATTTTTTCTTTGTAACAAAAATGTTGTATGCTAATGAATTTGAAAGCAATGATTAAATTACTAAAAATTAATAAAAAAATCATTGTGATACAAGGTTGAGTATTTATTCCATGTAGCTCTAAAAATGACTAATAATACTCGTTTATTTTAAAAGAACTTTAATAAAGTAAGATATCTTTTATTCATATACGAATAATTTTTGTTGAAATCCCAAGTGCATCGTTCTGAAAATCAGATTACGCTTAAATTTAAATAAATAATGTAAATTGAGAGATTTAATAAAAAGTTCACAAAAGAGATTTGATGGAAAAAAAAAATTCTGATCATGTTGATGTACATTTAAGAAAATAAGAAAGCAAATGTGGGTTTCGATTTTTATTTTGAAAGATAATAGAAATAGGAAAGATTTAATTTGATGGATAATATCTAGTATCTGCATTAGTAACATGAAGTAACATGATAATTAAAAGAATATATATTATTTTTTCGAATGCCAAGTACATAAAAATAAAGCATTAATCATTAAAAAAAAGGATCAAACCATTTTACGTTTAATTCCTCACATCATCTGGCTTGATTTCATCAGTTATTGTATTATAAGCGTAACGATTTTTACATCTCGCAATTTGTAATAAGAATGCCAACCTAGAAATGTTAACATCTTAAAAAGGATTGTTTATGATACCGACCGTGATTTTATAATTTAATTTCGTCATCATTTCTACAGTAAGTTCACAAATTCTTAAAATTATAATAAAATAATACGAAATTTGAGATATTTTTGCTAAATTTGAGACAAAAGTTTTGAAAATTAAATATATTTGAAATGTAAATCTATCTTTATTTTTGAATTAAAGGTGATAAAATCGTCTGCAGAATTAAATAGACAGTTGAGCATTTCAATAGTAAATAAATAAATGACAGTCTACTGCATTGTCTATTTCATAATAGATTTTGAAAAAACTTATTAAAATTAAAAGAAAAAAATACTTTAATAAATTTCGTGTAACGAAAAAAATATTCTTTTGTATTTGAAGGGAGTAAAAACATAGGCTTTATGCGATAATATTCTTCTAAATTATGGATAAGCATTGAAAGTTTGACTAATTTTAAGGTATCCCAACACGTTGGAAAGGTCGATTTATGCTTGAAGGCTCATTAAAAAAAATTCTTTTATTGGATAGACCAGTCTTTGAGCTATCCAAACTAGGTTTCCTTTTGTCTCTACGTTAATTAGAAGTCAATATATTAATATTCTCGTAATGATCGGTAAACCGGAAATGGACATTTAAAAAACTGGAAGCACCGATTTAAAGGGTGAAAAACATGTTAAAAATTTGTGAAAACCTTAAATAAGGAAAGTTTTAAATAAGGAACGTTTGTGCACGGAAAAATGGAAAATGTCAATGAGAGTTTCAACGGTGTTTTGTGGAAATTGGTGCCTAAAGATGCCTTTGTTGAGCTCCGAACCCTCGATTAGGGGCATTTATGTCTGTAATACATTTTAACGAAGGTTTTATAGGATTACTGAATATTCTTAAGGATATTGAAGTGTATCCTAGTGCAAATGCAGTTAGAGCATTTGCTGAGCTCGGCAATGACAGAATAAATGAATCTCGGTGGGATTCACTGCCAAATGCAAAATCTGTCAGAAAAAAATGATTTAAAAAAGGAAAATTATGAAAAGCTGAGGAGGAAGAAGACATCCCCTATAAATGTAGTGAATTTTAAATATGTAGACACATAATTTATTATTAAAACATGTTACTGTATACTTTAAATGCATTTTTTGCAAAATTGATTTTTACTGATTTTTTTTGTCCACTTCAAATCAAATAAATCAAAATATAATTTTCATATTACTGTGAAATTTGGCGGAATTTGTCTTTATACTATTTTCTTAGGAATGAACTAAAATAATTTAGATTGAGTGAATACTTTTTTAATTTACAGTCTATAGTTTGAATAATAACGTGAAAAATTTACTAAAAATTTCATGATAAATCTTCGACTGGTTCTAAAATTTTTATTTATTAGTATAACCATACGCTTTTAGTTCATTCCCTATAGAAAACTATGTAGTTTATTTTGGGAGAAATTTTATTCGCTTGAGAATAACAGTTTTTGGTGCAGCCAATTTAAAATTTTTAATACCAATTAAATACCAATTTTCAAAAAATAATTAATGTTTATTTCAAATATTGACATTCTATTGCTAGTCTTTAATAGTCTTAATACCAGAAATATGGTTAAAGTTGGTCTATGCCATGTTTTTCTCTAAAAGTGCTCCGAACGTGTTCGGATACCTTAAATTAATTTAAGAAAAAAGAAAAACATTTCTAAGAAAATATCTACTTAGCCAAAATAATTTAACTGCTTTATGTAGTAGCTTTTCACCTAACTATTTGAGCTGTAAAGCGTCTTGAACGATTTTTGATTCAGGCAATTTACTGAAATCACCAGCGCTTAAAAGCATTCCCATGTAGGAAAAGAATTTACTCCCTGATTTTGTCGAATCTCACCGTTTTAGATTACTTTGAGAGAAAACATTTCTGCCATTTTATCTGTTTTTATGTGAATTCAAGATCTCGTGTGTAATATGAAATAAAAGAACGGAGTTTTGCGTGTTATCTTTGCATTAAAATTGGAGATTTGTGTTAAATTTTGGATGAAGTACATCAGAGATATATATATCTTTTTATATATCTATCTTATATATATATATATATATATATATATCTTTTTTAATTTTTCCCCCCTCTTATCGATGTATATAAGAAAATATTGCAGTCGATAAAATTTTCGACGTCGAGAAAATTTCGTTTCAAATTTCGCTGAGATCTAAAACCATATTTTGGGAATTATGTCTGCCTATATGTAAACATCATAATTCAAAAACCTTTTCAGCCAGACAAATGAAATTTGGTCTGTAGTTTTAAACACCAAATGTTTAAACATCTATCAAATTTCGAGTGAAATCAATCTACAAGGAAATCTGTCTATTTGATCCAGGGGCCGCGTTGGCTTGGTGGGAAGGTCTCGCCTTCGGGACCGGAGGGTTCCAGGTTCGAGACCCAATTCCACTAAAGAACTATCTGGGCCAAATGTCCCACTGGTGATGCGCAGTAGCTTAGTGAGGGGTGAACAATCTCAAGTGCCGCCCTCGTTATCTGACAGTTGTTCAAAATGACGAGGTCTGTCCCCAAATAGTTTTAGTATTGCTTTAAAACGGGGCGTTAATATAACTAAATTAAATTGTCTGTTTGACCAAATGCAAGAAAACACGGTAACTATAAAAAGCTTGAGATTATACTCTGCATGGGAGAATATAAAAAGTGTATCTTCAAACCTACAGGGCAATAAGAGGTTTATTTTTATACATACCATTACGTTATAGAAAAGGAAGCAGTGTTTAGAAATATACACTCCACAAAAATATTTCATCATTGCCTACTTTTGAAGCTGTATCTAAAATCATCAAAATATAGAAGTTTCTGAATCTAGAAGAACAGTGTATTTCAAACTTAATTATCCAGAATTGAGAGATTCTAACTAACACAGCTCTTCTCGACTATTCCATTCATCTTCAGAAAAGCCCAAAACTTAATTCATTAAGTTCAAAATTTCCGACCCTCAGGAACAACACTGGCGCAAGAAACATCATTTATCAAAGGCTTATATGCATCGGAACGAATAACACCGGCGAAAATGAAAGCGCGCTGCAAATTTCAGCATTCTCTTCTGAATTGCTAACTAAAAGCAGGAAATTCTTTAAGAATCCTGAGTCGAAGCTCACACGCTGATAATGAAAAATAGATCAATTTCTCTCAGTTCCCGAAAATTTATGGAGAACAGAAATCAATGTTCGTTTGGGGCTTGAAGCCAGGAAAGGTATATCTCCCCAGGGAACCTCACCCAGTGTCAATGAATATTTTACGCAATCCCCCTTCTCCCTTTCCTCACAATTTTCTTACGAGCAGCGTCATTCGATACGTGTATCCTCCCTCCCCCTTGTCGAAATCTTTAAAGAATGCAAGCGATTTTCATCCACATGTTATTTCTGTAACGAGTTGAGTTGCTTTTATTCGAGGAGTTTGAACATCGTCTGCGCTGAGAGAAACTGAGCCCTAATGGAATATTCATGAGAAGTGTTGCCCGGTAGGGATGAAGATTATAAAATAACAACTTGTTGTCGATGTTTTAGGGTTGGAACGTATGATTAGTTTCGAAAATGGTTCCGATAGCGTGTGAGAATAGATATTTTGTATACATTAGGTGGAATGGTAACGGTTCGTGCTAACATAGTTAAGGTTTTTGAAGAGTGGGTGCTGTGAATAGGTTGTAAATATTGTCACGAAAAGAAATGGTAATTTGGGTCTGCTGCTTTAAAGATCAGTTTTAAGATTTGTTTTTGTAGAAAATGAACAAGACTGACAAGACGAATGTAATAAAAATGGAATGGGATCATTTTCTGTAAAATTTGATTCAAATGGTTTGTTATTTTGTTCAATATGGTACTCTGATTATGATGGTTTTATTTATTACATTTTCTGGCATATCCATGAAGTTACCTCAGCATTTATTATTTGCTTGTAATAAATCTCTACTTTAAAGATCAACCATCATGTGTCTAGTTCTATTTGATTTTGGCGCAATTGATTTTGATTTATTTCCAATATATTAAAAAATGGAACGATACTATTTTTTGTAGCATTTGCCTCAAATTGTTAATTTGTTCAATGAGATAAGGTAATTATGATGATTTTATTTATTATTATTTGTTTGTAATAAAGCTCTACTTTAAAGACAAATCATCATGTGTCCAGTTCTATTTGATTTTGGCGCAATTGATTCTGATTTATTTCCAATATATTTAAAAAATGGAACGATACCATTTTTTGTAGCATTTGCCTCAAATTGTTATTTTGTTCAATGAGATAAGGTAATTATGATGATTTTATTTATTGTATTTTCTGATATATCCATGCTGTTTTTAAAACTTTATTAATTACCTGTAATAAATCTCTACTTCAAAGGCAAACTATCGTGTGTCCAATTTTATCTGATTTTAGCGTAATTTATTTGGATTTATTTCCGCATCCTAGCGGCATTTTTGAATGAGCAAAATAAAGTAACTACAGACAGAGAAACTAATTATCTTTCTTGAAAGCAAAATAGAAAGTGATGTATTATGCTCTAAATGCGTTGTATGTTTCTAATTTTAAATATTAAAAAATTGAAATCTGTTATCATGTCAGAACTTTATCTTTTCAAAGGCACTTGGTATCAATCCGACAGAAAAACATCATGTTCTCACATGATTTATATTTCACGATCACCAACATTTAGAAAAGTGACGGTTTTTGACCATCTCAGAATCAATTGAGTTCTAAGATTTTTTTTCCCAAGGCCAGAATTCTTTTTTCTTGATAAACCAGTTTAAACCGGTTTTAAACAATCACTTGACTATCATATTATGCATGAGTCAATATTTAGAAAGAAATGTTTTTTTTTTTCATTTCAAAATTGTTCAATATATATATATATATATATATATATATATATATATATATATATATATATATATATATATATATATATATATATATATATATATATATATATATATATATATATATATATCTTTGGTTACCTCTTCCCTCGTTGTTTTGCACTCATCCCCGTTTTCTTCTCTGTACTTCTTCGGGGAATAACTTCTTATGACCTTGTCCGTTATTGGCCAGAGAGGAGAACTGGGCACATGGCGGTGTAATTTTTCTTGTTGTAATTTTGTAAATGTAATTTTTCTTGACGATAAGTCGCCAAATCTGAAAACCTTCTTTATCCTTTTCTAATAACCGTAAAAGCGAAAAATTGATGGCTCGAAAGCGATAAATCGCAAATTTTCTTCTGTGTAATTTGTGGCTTTAAAAACCTCAAACCAAAACAACATCATATTCTTGCATGATAAAATTAATAATTTTAGTAGTTTACCTCCGATTACAGAAATATAAAACTAAAAATTCCGACAATTCTTCAAACTGTAAATTATCTGGCATACATCTGGCAAACGGGTGTGTTCATATCGCTGAATAATCTGTTTATTTTATTTGATGAATTTTTGAACAGTTTTTCTTTTTATCATGTGAGAACATGATGTTGTTTTGGTTTGAGGTTTTTGAAGCCTCAAAATGCGTAAGCAATAAATTGGTGATTTATCGTTTGGAGGCATCAGTTTTTCGCTTTTAGGGTTGTTAGAAAATAATGTAGAAGGTTGTCACATTTAGCGATTTATCGCAAACTAAATTTACAATTACAATAAATCGCCAATTTCGAAATTATTCATTCTCTGAATTCTTACGAATTGTCTTAATTAATTGAAGTCATTAACCAGTTTAAACCGGTTTGATACAATCACGAGAGCATCAGATGATGCATGCGTCAATAATTAGAAAAACGATGGTTTTTTTTCATCTCAAAATCGGTCGAGCTCCAAAACTTTTTTTGCCGCTTGAAAAATTGAAAATGAAAGATTAATGCTCTCACATGTTAGGTAGAAATTTGCGATTGTAGATTTCATTTTTTTTTCACATTTCATTAACACATTGCTCCAAATTTAGAACTTTTAATTATTTAAAATTTATTCTTTATCAAAAGGTTTTGAATCATGTTTAAGTGTTCCACATTTCGATGAACATGAAACAGATCCCAAGGTTCAAAAAGACTGTGAAAAAGTTCAAATCGATCTACTAGATCTGAAAAAAGGTTGAAATGAATTTGTTATCTTCAATCCGAAACATTGTTTGCATGATAATATACTAGGCTTGATTTGTCTATTTTTCGTTTGGCGACTTATTGGCGTTTTTCAGATTTGGCGACTTATTTGGCTTGATTGCATTTAAGCGTAGTGGCTTTCAGAACACGAAGTTTATTAAAAATAAGCCATTCTAGAAGCATTATTACGTTAATAGAAACAAAATTGAAATGTTTACTTACAAGTTTAAGTAGGCAGGGTTTTTTTTATCGTAATTTTATAGGTAATAAAGGCATAAAAATAAAAAAAGCTTTGAAAAACAAAAATAAAATTTTGTGCTTGTGGTGTGGATTTCATTTAGGAATTAAAAAGCATTATTGCAAACTAACTGGGAAAATATGAGATATTTGATTTTATGAAATCAAATATGATTTGGAATAAAAATACGTGATTTTTTTTTGCCAAGCTCCCCCCTCCACTAGAATTCTCTCTCTCTTTTTTTCCCTAATCACCGAAAAGAACAGTCCAGGATACGCCGCGAAAATTTCCTTTTCTGATAGAACAATCAGGTTTATATTTCATTTTAACTTCTTTAATAAAAAAGACATAAACTTAGTAAAATTTACTTTAATTTTCATTCACATATTTTAAATAAAAGATTTTTAATAACACTCTTTTATTATATCCTCTAAATAACTTTGGCATTTTTGTAGAATTTGCGTCTCGTCTTTCAAATAAAAATATCGTATTCTTTTTTTCCCCCTAGTGAGCCTAAATAGCTTTTATCATTCTACAAAATGCCTAGATATTACCTACAGTGTCTGGAAAAGTATTTGCCATTCAAATATTTTTCATATTACACTCTTTGTCTAATAATACCCACGTATTCTATAGATCTCTAGCATTTAAAAAAAATGTTGGTAACATATGTTTTTTTTTCTATTTGAAAAAAAATTGATAAAAACTCGTAAAACAAATATATAGATATAAGATAAAGTTAATATCAGCATTTTATTTTTGTCATTTTCAGTCGTAATTAACATTTTTAGCGCTTACCAGTTATAAAAATTTCATTTTATCCTCAAAATACCTTGAAATCTTTTGCACATAATTAAGAAACTATTTTTCAACAAGGAATAGTTAGAAAAAATTCCAGTAACTACGTCATTAATTTAATCAACCAATCACATGAATCATTATCGATGACACTTATGTTTTATTTATTTGAAAAATATTTCATCCACTTTAAAAAGGGTTATATAAAGACATGATAGTTATTATGTGAAGTTTTAGTTTTAAAATTTTAAGTTATATAGTTAAAATTCTTTGCCATTACCTGGTATAAAAAATTTCACTCTTGAAATATTTCGCGGTTCTTTGGATTCAAGCAACGCGTCTCTAAAATAATCGAAGAGAAAGGGGAAAAACAATGAAAAACACGCTTCTAATACCTCTTCAGAATCACTGAACCAGATCTGGAAATGTTGCGGAAAAAGATTCTATTTTTAGCCATTTTTTCGTACATGCTCGCTCCGGTTATAATTCCACAGTTTTGCAGGAAAGCTATTTTTAGGGACTGGTTAGAAATTCCGGGCGAGTTGTTTTCAATGAGCGATTCGAAAATAACATTAAAAAGAAAGACCGTAAAATTCCCATTTTTTTCCTTTGCAAAAGGTTATGGCTTTTCTTTTAAATTGCGCTTGACATTTTATTATTAAACATTCCATCTTTTTACTCAAATTTTACGGCTTAGTCTAAATTAAAGTTGTCAGCTAAATCATTATTTATAATGTCTCCGCTGGTGGTAAAAGGCAATGTTATGAGACTGAGTCGGCTTATTAAAGAGAAGCGGTTACTTTTTAACGATTTGCCGTGGCAAGATTTTTATTATCATGAAGCCCAGTTCCACATGAAAGCGAGATTATTTATTTTAATCTGTAAAAACCCCGTCATTCCTGGTGAAAATTTAGTGCCTAGTAGTACTTATTAAAATTATTATTCGAAGTTTTACGAAGCTTACATGCATAAAATACTAGCCGCATTTAGCGATCAGTTAGATTATAATGATTAATGAATGCTAAGAATTCCAATCAAATATGTTGTGTAACTTGATCTTTAATATCTTCCTCAGCAAAATATATCTAAGCTTCAGATTTTGATATGCATATTGCTTATGCTACTTCAAAAATGACACAGCTATTTGTTCACTATTTGTTTTTCAGCTTTTATCTTGATCAACTATGATGTAAAAAAAGCCTTGGATAATATATTAGTAATAATAATGAAAATGATCTGAGTTTTATTTCAACAATGAAATATCTTGGTGTAAATTGAATTTCAAATAATTTTTAAAAATGGAAATAATTATATGGCAAAATAATAGGTACCACTGTAAAGGTAATTATTTGAATTTGTAATATGAATTATGAATTGAAATAATGTAAAAATAACTTTTTTGTACCGTAAAATTTTCGAA
This sequence comes from Argiope bruennichi, assembly GCF_947563725.1. Lineage (NCBI taxonomy): Eukaryota > Metazoa > Arthropoda > Arachnida > Araneae > Araneidae > Argiope > Argiope bruennichi. The sequence goes on from NC_079155.1 coordinate 19,564,079, forward strand.
ATTATGAAGATATTGAATAATTTAGTATCGGGGAAAAATGCAGAAATTTCTTTTAATTTTTTATTCTATTTAAAATTTTCATCGTTTCAAAGTGCATATTTCCATGCTTCAAAATATCTATGTGCCGAGTTTGGCAGATCAAGGTCAAAAGGTTTAGCCTATTGAGCGCCAAATGGCACTCATTCATCTTTACAAATAGCAGATAAGTGTGCAATTTTATCCTGTTATAGCAGAATTATATTCAAATGAGAAAAGGTAAAGTAATGGGGAAAATATTTATTAAAAGAGAAATAACAAAAAAATTAGTTCGGTGGATTGTGATAGAGATGCTTTATTCTACAAGAAACACGTAATACAACTGAAGCGTATACAAAGATAGTACTTGTAGAATTCAATAATATACTAGAAAACAACACATTGCTAATTAAACAGCATCGCAGCATAATATTGCTTAGATTATAGTTAGAAAGAACTCACTCGTGATCAACACTACGAAAAGAGAATTTGCTCGATTGATTGACTTTAACTCTCTTTCGCGTTTCTATAAGCTAAGGGATAGACTATCGAATTCTCTAGATGGATCCCGGATCTTGACTCCTAATAGAAATACCATATATAGGAGAGCCATCATTTTTTCCCTAAATTTGTCGCCAAGTCACCAAATGGGCGCAAAGACCTGGTATTCATTAACCTGGTATTCATTACAATACTTGGTATTCATTAACCTGGTATTCATTACAATACTTGGTATTCCTTAACCTGGTATTCATTACAATACTTGGTATTCCTTAACCTGGTATTCATTACAATGCTTGGTATTCATTAACCTGGTATTCATTACAATACTTGGTATTCATTAACCTGGTATTCATTACAATACTTGGTATTCATTAACCTGGTATTCATTACAATACTTGGTATTCATTAACCTGGTATTCATTACAATACTTGGTATTCATTAACTTGGTATTCATTACAATACTTGGTATTCTTTAACCTGGTATTCATTAATGCACTGAAAAATAATGCAATATTCTCCGAAACGTCATAGCTTTACGAATGGTGAATATTAATAATTCTGACTCGAAATCAACGATAGACAGGAGTGGCATTTTGTGATTGCCCATAATTAGGCTTGGAATTATTAAATGTTGCTATTGGAAATCTTAATAATATTGTTATGGTCAAGAAAATTTTGATTTATTATTTGCTTCTAATAACAACTGTAAAAATATCTAAGGCAACATAGTTTTCTTAGTGTATTTTAAATAGAGAAATTACTTTATATCTAAAATATGAATTCCAAGCAAAATCTAAAAATTGTGATTGCCAACTACAAGATGTGATTCCAACGACGCTGAAAAGATGTAAACATTTTATTTGTTATGTTTCATTTCATTAACAGCCTGGATAATTTATTTTCTTTGAATTTAAGCTAAAGAATAATAAAATATGATAGAAATTAAATTGGCTTTCACAGATAATAATTTGTGATTTGTGTAGGCTGTTAACGCATTCAAAGCATGCAAAGTTGATAGAAATACTCTAAGTAAATTGAAATTTTGATCCCAAACATTATTTAATTTTTAGTTTTTAATGAATGTTTAAAAATTTTCTTTCTTATTTAACACGTTAAGCGTCAAGTCAGTCATCAGATCACTGCACTGAACTTTCTGTCCAATCACTGGTGAGTGATGTCAAATTTTCCGTATAAACCGCAACAATCATCAGTGACTGACAGAATAAAATGAACCAAAAAATGTGATATGAAGCAAAAAATTACATTATTTTAATAAATTAATAAATGCACCTAAATTTGCCTTAACAAAATATTTTAACGAGTTTCATTAAAACATGGTAAACATCTTGTGTGTAAAATGAATCTAGATATCAAAAACATTGGTGAAGACTTTGAGACAAACGGAAAGTAAGGCAATATTGACATGCGTTTAATTTTTTAAATCCTTTGCTACATTTCCGTATGTATTTGTCTTCAAAGCATTGTATTTTTGGCCCTTTTTTTTCGAACGTCCAGTTTTGAAATATATATCTATATCTATTAATAAAAGAATATTGTTATATCTTTTCTTTTTCTTCTTCATTATTATCTATTTTTTAGCCTTTAAATTATTTCTTAATTCCTAATTAAATAATTTATAGAATTTTCCAACTATCGTTTCTGTTTATTGAATCAAAATTTAATTAAAATTAAATAAAATGCTGTTAACATTAATATATAATTAAATGCGGCAATTTTTAAACATCGGGAAGCGAGTAAATAATCGATTACAAAATCTCACTTCCAAAAACACGAGGGGTACTAAGATTAAATAAGAACACCTGAAAATAAGCATTAATTTTTTAATCAAATTCTGCCTTTGCAGAATGCTCGACTCCATCGAAGTGTACGACCCGGAATCAAACAAGTGGCAAGAACTTCCGGATTCACTAAACGCCCCGACGATGGGCTTAGGAGTGTGCGCCCACAATGGCCAGTTATGGGTGATAGGAGGGATGGTGCAGAACGGGGGAAAGACTGACCTTGTCAAGGACGTCAGATGCTATGATCCGGTTGCCAAAGCGTAAGTCAACGAGCAGTTTGTCTCATTCTGTTCAGTTCGCCAATTTAACCGTCCCCCCCTCCTCCCAGAAAAACCAAGATAGCTTGAAAAAGTTTCATCGTTTTGTGATAATTTGCTAATAAACCGATCTAATGGATCCCTTACGAAAATGTTAGTAAAAAAAAATGGGAATGACTCAGACTTAATGTCAATACATGCAGTAGTTAAGCAAATAAACGCTTTTTTTCATAATTTTGCGTCATTTTGCAAAATAATACATAAAAATAAAAGATAATATCTAAACAAAATAGAACATTTTAAGAAAAGTGCCTAAAATATATGAAAAGAAGGGAGAAAAGATAAAACAGTCTGTTTTACATAGTCATAGAATAACAGATATTCATCTTAAAAGTTATCACACACACACAGACACACACACACACACACACACACACACACACACACACACATACACACACATATATATGTGTGTGTGTGTGTGTGTGTAAACATAATTTTGCAGATACATGGTCGAAAAGAAACTTTTGAAATTAACTTCAATTTATTTTTATTTTACACGGGAGGCCTATTATGTAAAAGGCAGAAGCGAAAAAATATTGCGAAAGTCTAGATCATGACACAAGCGCAAAAGAGCAAGAACATCTGTCCCTTCAGTGATTTCACTATGAGATTCTGATAGGGAATTCTTTCTCCGACTTCGGAAAGGGAAACTTAGGTATCTTTGAAAAGGACGTTTGGTGTTAAGGATTTTTACGCCTTCGTTTTAGGTGTGGGAACCATGGTGTTAGGAATTTTGTTAAGCTCTTGTTCGAAATAATTAAATGAGAAGTTGAAGTTGAAGAAATAAGAGAACAGTTTACAATGATTTTAAAATGGGCTCATTTACGATAAAAATAGGAAATTAATAAAGATTTAATTAACGTATGGTATATTGTTACATATATATATATATATATATATATATATATATATATATATATATATATATATATATATATATATATATATATATATATATATATATATATATATATATATACATTTATTATATGTTATATATATTTATGCTATTATATATTTATTATATGCAAAAAAACAAAAAACCCGCAGAAAGGTTTGTCTTATGTTTTCATGAGTTAAGAAACTGGGTAATGTATGTTATATGAATTTCATTCTCACATTTATCCAATAAAATTAGCTAATTTGTTTTCATATTCCGTTCAGTTTTCGCGCGCTATATCCGATCACAGTTAAAGCTACCTTTCGGATCAGAGCTTCGAAAGAAAAGACAAATTACGTAATTGTTATTTGCAGTTTTTTTGAGGTCACAGAAAAGACGCCATGAAATAACCCACTTTTTTTTTATAAAACACAAACTTGTTTTTAACATGGAGTTTAAATACATAGACAAGCAGTGGCTGAAATTCAAAAGCAATTTTTATTCTAATATTGTAATTGCATTCATATATAAAGAACATATTCAAGGCTATTTAATAGAAATGAACTAAGTGATACAATATTTACCGTGGATTGATTGGAGGCAAAGGTACTAAATAACTAATAGCTGAATTTCTTGGTTCAATTTTTGATTCTGAATTCCGGGTAATGGAAGCGTTTTCGATGTGATTAAAGACATACACAATTAATTCTTGAACACCTATTTTTTTAAAAAATTGATTCAAAAATGTTTTTTGATTTTGATTCCTCCAATAAATCACAAGAAAATTCTTTAAAAGTTATATTTTTTAAATATAATTTAAGACTACGAAACTGTTTATTGACATACTGAGCTTTCGATATATATATATATGTCAAATGTTAACTTTAAATTTAAATACCTTTCTTTTCAAATACAAACTGTTATTTTAACATTGAAGAATAAAATATGGTATCCTCACTCAAACGAGTAAATAAAATGAAAAAGACTTGCAGTCAGTAGTAAAAAAAAAACCTTCCATTTTTACTTTCTCGTAGACGTAGGTTAGAGAAAGTATGGCAATCGTCAAAAAATTCGAACTCGGTATTTTGAGGATCTCCACGTTTTGGGTTTCCCTAAGTTCGAATAACACATTTTTGGAAAATGTCTGCCTATCTACGACAAAGATAACTCAAAAACGCTTTGAGCTAGATGGATGAAATTTGGTATACGGTCTGTTAAAAATTTAATTAACCACGTCGTCTTCTTGGGTGGAGCCAGCTGTCAATCAGGTAAATATCACTTGGTCTCACAGTTCATGCTAGAATATTTTCTTTTTCTTTATACCTGGAGCGAACTTGAATATCATGGGCTATCTTGAGTGTGATGTCAGCTCTTTGCGTAATATTATAGTATTGTAGCTTTCTAGGCCTCTTACACCTTGTAATATTTTCTTGGATACGATGTGCGTATTAATATTGGATCGTCCTCGAAGGCGTAATCATATGCTTATTGCTTTCAAGAAATTTTCACTCTAAATGTGTTGATGTTAAGTTTTTGTTACCAATAAACCACAAAAAGACAAATCTGCGTTTTCGAGTTATTTAAAAACCGGGCACCAATCTTCACTATTAAATTAATTATTACGAATCACGGGACCAATCATTTTCACGGTCTTTACACCACATTGGCAGATTTCTATTAAGTTCTGTGTAAAATCTGTTCAGTTTAAGTCCGTCTGTTCGAATATTAGTTAAAATGACAAGTGAAAAATACAAAGAGAGCTAGATATATAAAATTTGGTGAACAGATTTAACATCTATAGTTTAGACACGTATCAAATTTTGAGTCAAATTCAAAAAGGGGTTGACCATCTGTCGGCATGTCAAATTTTTATTTCAATCGATTGAAAAAACCTGTCTAAAACCCATATTCGATTTTTGGTTGTTATTAACCACATGCCAGCGATTTATCACCAAATTACTCACCAAGGAGATACGATAAATTCGGTAAAGATACTAATTCACGCCAAAAATTAATATTTTGTAATATTATACGCCAGTGCCACGTAAGGCGTTCTCTGGTATGGCAAGTTTATTAGAGATTCTACGAGAAAGTTATAGGAAGACCTCTCCCGCTGGTTTTCATAAGCATTTATTCCTACTTCAATCTACATATTGCAAACTCATTTTATATCATACTCAGTGCATCATCAACAAGTTGTTAGAGTTCGAATTTCGTTCTCATAATATTTAGAAGACAAATTTGGGTATATGTTGCTTAATGGCAACATTTGATATTTAAAGATTAATTTTAATGGCATTACTAGAGATGCAGCCGATACATTTCAAACCTCCTTAACTCCGAAAAGAGGGGTGTCATATGGCATCAAACGTGTCCGCTCTCCCATAAATTCACGAATTTGACAGGAACTGTTTCCAAAATATTCCTCGTTTGGAGAATTCCAACGTATTTGAAGTTAGAGTACATCTTCTTAAAATTTCAAGTGTTATATAATGCAGAATAAACGAAATATTAGGCTGGTTTATTCGTTTACTTTGATATGCAGAGTTTTCAAGTAATGAGTTTCCGATTCGAGAGCATTCTCGTTTCTCTTGTCAGCGCTTGGCGCGTTGTCAGAAGGGCTTACTGAAGTATAAACGATTCTTCAAGGGCCTTTTGTGAGTTTGAAATGTAGCGAGAATGTAAAGAAACGGAAGACATACGTTCATTTGAATAATTAAATTGTGTATGCTTACATAATGTAATACATTAGTTTCATATTCATTAAATGAATTATTTAATTTATCTGAGAAATAGATCACGTGGACAAAGCCTCTTTGATGTATTGAACTAAATTTGAAAATGGTATACAGATTTTTAAAAAAATACCTTAAGAGATTTATAACTGATATCGCATTATATTTTAGGAAATAATTGATTTTGAGTAAACTTTCCCATCAATTGAAACACTAAAAATAAGAATGTTGAAGACTTATTAAAAATTATCACTTTTTTTTTTTTTTTTTTTTTTGCATAATTACGATAAATCTGTCCGGTGAATGCATGATGACCAACAAATTCGATAATAGATAATGATGTTTCATTAAATAAAGTGTATTAGTTTAGTTTAATTATATTAACGTCCCGTTTTAAAGCAACATTAGGGCTATTATGGGACGGACCTGGTAATTTTCAACCGCGGTCAGATGACGAGGACGACACCTGAGCTGGCACCCCCTCTCCACACCACGCCACACCAAACAAGAAAGTGTGAAAACACAGGTAGCAAAACATACTCGAAGCGTACACTCAACAGCACTTGCAGCAATCAGCGACACACAAATAACAATTTCCATAACACAATAACGCAAATAACAATTCAATTTTTTCAAAAAAAAAAAAAATTCTAATTCATTTAATTATTTAAAAAAAAAATTATAATCCAAGAATTAGGAGAATAAATGTTTATTTTTGCATAAAAAAAGAAAAACACATTAATTAAATCTGTTTGCAAACTGCTAAATTAATTTGAAATTATCTGAAAAAAAACCCAAATAAAAAAGCAGAAAGTACTAGCTACTGTTCGTCAACGGATTCTGAGACGACCCCATTTCGACAATTCCATCTCATTAAAGGGTGAGACGCAGAACGATGAGCGCATTTCCGGTATTCACCTTTGACCTTGGATTTGCCCCATTAGATACTTTTTGGTTCATTTTTTTTCACGTGTATGTGAGTGTTGTATCGTTTCTGTCGTTTTCATTTTATTTTAACTCAAAATTTCGTATTGATATGGCTAGTTCAAATGGCAAAAAAGCTTTCAGGAGTGTTATGAAGAAAATTTTAGTAATTATTTCATGTTTAAAAATAACAATATTCTCAGTAGAAAAACCATTAATAATATTTTTTAATATTAAAATATATAAAATATCATGTACTTTATGTAAATAATATTTATAATCTTTTTAAAAGGCACCGTAATTACCGCAATTCTTTAAATGAAAATAAATGTTTTGAATAGAATAAACTGTTGTTGTTAATCCATTGTTGTTAATCTTAAAATATTGTAAAAAAAAAAAATCAATAACATAAAAAAAGCATTTTAACATGAAAAGGATCATTATTAGTTTGTAAAAATGTAATTACCAAATTTTAAAAACAGAAATTTTTCATTTATTCTTCATAATTTAATGTTTATATCCCTTACATTAAATAAAAATTGCTCTGAAATATTTTACTGTTCATTTGTACCTTTTCCTTTCTGTATTACTAATTATCTAACGTTTACGTCTCATAAAACTGCTAGTCTCATTTGTTAAATATAAAGATCTCCTTTCCTTTGACCTCTATTTTGACGAATTAAACCCATCCTGACGCATGCGCAAAAATGCGGAGGGTCATAATCCGTTGTTGAACAGTAAGACCGAACTTGATGCTGCGACAACGCCTTAACCACTATACTATACGCGCTTCGACAACGGCGGCACATTTTTAGTATATCAGCTTTGCTGAAAGTTTGAAGGCCATTCTCTCGAAATCGACTGGCTATTGAGCTTTAATATATTCATGAACGAACATTCTAAATGTATACTACCATTTAGGGATGACGAATATTTTCAGAGCGGTTATTACGTAACCAATATCAAAAAGTCACAAATACAAGTGATCAATACTTTTCAAAGAGGGGTGTGATTCAAATCCTTGATACGATCTTACTGATGATATTTCGATTACAAGTTTTGGATCACGATAGAAACTAACAATCGATACGATATCACTGAAATTTGCCGGAGTGGTGACGATACGATCTGTCCAATGGAAGCTCTCGAAAGAAATCTGTGATTGGATTGAAAAGTGAACGGACCGGTTATTGGAATTATCGTATCGTATCATTGAATTGCATATCACTGAAATTTATCGGAGCGGTGATTCACCGGAAAGTGCGAGGCTTCACTGGAAAGTGCGAAGTCACCGATCCACTTTACGGGAGTGACCGATATTCGTATTTGATGATGCACTATTCCATATAGATCATTTTTAATTGCTCGTGACGTGATTGACTTTGATTACATGTACTCTGTTTACTGCGGCGCCATCTATTGGTAGAATATAGGACTAAAGTAAACATTTTAAAGAAATGACATATATTTTTAACTCATCTTTTCCAGAAGATGGTTCACTCTAATAAATAAATTAAATAAATAGTTTTGAGAAAAAAAAATAAAATTTAAGAAGTAAGCTGAAACAGATAAATTAATTCAATCACACGTTACTTAAATTAGTAAATTAAGTATTAATTACAATTAATACATTTTATATTTAATATTAAGTAATAATTTTTAATTAATAATATGATTGAAATAACAGATATTTGGAACGCATATTTAAAAATAACAATAGCAATATTATTTGTTATTCAAAAAATCGTGGATTATGCATTTCTACTACCATTATACTAAGTTTCATTCTGAAATCAATTTTCAACCTCGTGCCCTCCCCTTGTAAAATAGCCTCACATTACGATAAGGGGAGAGGGACTATTCGGTAGTTGATTGTGATGAGTTTGTGTATTTCTTTTAATTGTCAGAAATGAATGTTTGACATCTGTTTATTGTATTAAGATGACTCTAGATTTAGTTATAGAAGTTCTAAGGCCAGTTTTGGATTTAAATTTCCTCCATTTTTCAAGTGATTTTTCGGTTAGTCGATATGTATGACCTCCTAAAGATCATTTTATTCTTTGGTATTCGAAATTTTTTCAGTGTGTTTTTCCTGCAAATTCCTCTAATTAAAATGCGCTTGTTAAAAAAAAAAAAAGACAAAGTACATGCTCTTATAATAGGGGGTAGTAAAGTAGTAGCTTAAATTTACTTTTTCCTAAAATTTGGCAGAACAGAAAATAATAAGCTTATTAGCAGTTGTTCGACAAAAGTCAGAAGACATTTTTCTCTTTTTTAACACAAGGAAGGTGATTTTCTGAATGAGTATTTGGATAATACTTACCTGAAATTCTTTCAGTTGAAGAAATTTGAATCATGAGAAAAGTTAAGAAATCTTTTAGCTTTTTATGAATTAAGAAAGCCAATTTTTTAACGCATATTTTTGGTTCTCATTGAATATGCTGTTATTGATTTAACTTGTAGCAGCCTCAGTTATTGGATAAAAAAAGGGATGATTTCTTTTCGATCATAGGGAAAGTATTAAACGGGTCCACGACTGTTAAAACCGTGAAACTTAACTATTCGTATTACATGTAAAATACTCCTTATTAAACAATAACGTCGTCATATACTGCATTTCAAGATAAAAAAATAAGTAAACCAACAAAGTAATCCACTAAATTTTTCTATGTAAAATCAGAGGGAGCGGTCTTCCCAAAACTTTCTCTCATACTTTCTAATAAACTTGTTATGCCAGAGACCACCTTGCATGTCAGTAGCGTACAATAGTTACGAAATATTACCTTTTGGAGTGACTTTAGCATTTTTACTGAATCTGTCCTAACATCCTTGGCGAGTTATTTGGCGATTCATCTCTGGCAGGAGTTAATAATATCAGAAAAAGGAATTAGTGATTTAGTTCGATTGAAACAAATATTTGACACAAAACTGCACTTATTATAGAGCTTGCATTCTTCTGAAAGTACAGACCGACAGACAATCAACCCATTGTTGGATTTAGCTCAACATTTGACAGGTGTATACACTACAGATGTTAAATCTATTTACCGAGTATTATCTATCTAGTTCTCTAGTTAGATATCGTATTAATTATATTCAAACACCCTGACAGACGGATTTCCTCTGAAGATATTTTATTAGAAATCTGCAAATTTGATGTAAAGACCATATACCAAATTTCAACCGCCTAGCTCAAAGCGTTTTTGAGTTATCTTTGTCATAGACAGACAGTCGGACATTTTTTAAAAAATCTATTTTTCGAACTCAGGAAGGTCTGAAGTGTGTTGATTCCTCACAAAGAAAAAAGAATTATTCCAAAATGACCACCAGAGGGCGCCTTTTCCAGAAACATATTAAATTTAACAGAATAAACGACCAAAACGGAATACCGGAACAATATTAACCATCCAGAACAAGAATTATAAGCAATAAAATCTATAACCAGGAAAATCTGTCAATTCTAGGAAAAAAATGTCGAAATTTGCAGAAGCGGGATAAGAGGAAGCTCTATGGAAAGCAGGTTAGGGTAAGAAACGTTTGCAGTCGTTGTTATGTTTTATGTCGATGATTCCAGCTGTAATGATGACAGGATCTTGTTGCGACATTGAATGACTTTAAGAGCTCCATAACGCTTCCTGTGCGAAGCATCACAACTGATCAGTTACGATCTGCTGTTTAACACACTGTCCATCGACTTGAAATTTTGCAGGTGAATGAGGGTGGTCACATGGAGCACCTGTCCCTACATCATCCTGGACACGATTAATAACTGCTCCTCTTGTGCAGTTTCGTCCTAATCTGTTCTTGTTTCTGCAAACTGAACTGTTTTTTTTTCTCAAACAGCGTACTGTTATTTTTTCCGTGCCTTTACTTAATTTATTTCGATGACAAGGTGATCAGAAACTAGTCAATAAATGTTGATATTGTTTCTGTATCTGTTTTGGTCGTTTAATGTGTAAAAATAATGTTTTTCCGGAAAAGGTGTCCACTGATGGGCATTTTGGAACTAAAAATGTTTTTTTCTTCCGTGAGCGCATCTCGTGTATAGCCCAAATTTCGCTGCAATCCGTTCACCCGTTTGAGTAATATGATGTTGTTTATAGGGGAAGTTTAATTATAACCACCCTGTATAATTTGTAAAAATTTTTAAGCAAATTGTTTGTTAAAATGGATGAGTCTTTATTGTTCCTAAATAAACTATATATAGCTTTGCATAAGAATCTTTGATGCGACATCTTTCCACATTTTCTGAGCCAACAGAAAACGAATTGAAATGAATTATAATGCACTAATAATTCATAAAAGCTTTGAAAATGCCATCTTACGATAAATAAAGCACGTAGGAGTTCAAATCCTCTTAAAAGAGGGAGATCTAAAAATGAAATACTCTCAATATTTCAAAAGTGGGCGAAAGAGGATGACACGCCTTCACTTTACATTCCGATCGCTTGCAAGCACTTAAATATGATGCAAGCCATTGTCAATTATTACTAGATTCGAGACTTGCAGGTTGCTAGAAATGGGAAAGGGCTTGAGCGTGACTCCTCAAAGATGCATGCGTTGTTAATGCATCGATCGGTTCGGCTTGTTTATTCGCTTGAAAATGCAGAATTGCGTCTGGCTTGATTGCATACCATCTTCTCTTGTCAGCACTTCGCGCGTGGAGCTGACTGGAGTGCAAACTGCCGCTTTAAGAATGATTTGCAGAGTTTTAAATGATCACAGATTTGTAAAGTGGGGGAGCACGCGCTAAGTGAATGGGTCGTTTGTTTTGGCTAATCATGTGTTGATGAAAACAGTTTTGAAAAATTTGAATGAATTTGAATTTAATATATGTTTAATTGCAAGGAAGAATTTTTGTTTTGTTTATACGTAGTTACACTTTTATAGGTCATAAATGAGGAAACGAATAAAAGTTTCTAATTTGAAACAGAAAAGAGAAACCTTTGTATGTAGTAAAAATAAATTGGGCATTATAATTCATTTTAAGGTATCAGAACACGTTAAGTAAATAGATTTTCACTAAAATTGGCCTTTTTTTAAAAATCCTTTATTGGAGGAATAGACCAGTCTTTGAGCTATCCAAACCAGATTTACTTTTGTCTCTAAGTTAATTAAAAGTCAAGATATTAATATTCTCATAAGGATCGGTAAACCGGAAGTGACCATTTAAATAACCAGAAGCACCGATTTAAAGGGCCAAAAACATGTTAAAAATTCGTAAAAACATTATTTTAGTTTTAAATAAGGAACATTTTTTGCACGGAAAAATGTAAAATGCCAATGAGAGTTTCAACGGTGTTTTGTGGAAATTTGAACGTAAAGATGTCTTTGTTGAGCTCCGAACCCTCAGATTAGGATCATTTATGACTGTAATACATTTTAAAGAAGGTTTTATAGGATTACTGAATATACTTAAGGATATTGAAGTGTATCCTAGTGCAAATGCAGTTAGAGCATTTACTGAGCTCGAAAAAGACAGAATAAATGAATCTCGGCGGCATTCAATGCCAAATGCAAAAATTGCCAGAAAAAAAAATGAAATGATTAAGAAAGAAAAATTATTAAAATCTGAGAAGGAAGAAGATCTCTCCTATGAATGTGGTGAATTTTAAGTATGCACATAGTTTATTACTAAAACAGGTTACTGTATACTTTAAATGCATTTTTCTCAAAATTGATTTTTATTTATTTTTTGCTCGTTTCAAATCAAATAACTCAAAATGTAATTATCATATTACTATGGAATTTGGTGGAATTTGTCTTTATACTATTTTCTAGGGAATGAACTAAAAGAATTTAGATTGGTTGAATATTTTTCAATTTACATCCTATTTTTCGAATAATAAAGCTAAAAATTTCATGATAAATCTCCGACTAGTTCTAAAATTTTTATTTCTAATTATAGCTTATATGCTTTTAATTCATTCCCTAGAGAAAACTATGCTGTTTATTTTGTTTGGATAAGAGTAATAGTTTTTGGTGTAACCAATTTGAAGTTTTTTGAGAATTTGCTTAAATTTTTGCTATTAAATACCAATTTTCAAAAATTATTGATGCTTATTTCAAATATTGACATTCTATTGCTAATCTTTAATAGTTTTAAATCCATAAATATAGTTAAAGTATGCCTACGCCATGTGTTTCTAAAAAAGTGCTCCGAACGTGTTCGGATACCTTAAATAATAATAATAAAGCTAAATAACCTTTAGATTAAAAATAATTAGGAAAAAAACCCAATCGGCCAGACCCAACTATTGGTTTAATTTTTATTTTAACTATTGGTTTATAACTCAGCTGTAGGATTTTCACATCTGCGTTTATTTTATAATATACACTTTTTAATCTGCAGTAAACTAATTCAATTCATTCACGTGTTTCAATCGGATTTCTGTCGAACTGACACCACGTGGCTTTAAAAAAATAATATGCCATTTCGCATGATAATTTGAAATCTGAGACAGAAGATTTCAATTTTTTAAACTTTAATTAATTATTTAAAAAAAAAACTGTCGTCGTTCGTTTGCTTCTCTAGATGGAATGCCGACGTGCCGAACCTGCCTTTTCCACGCGCCTTCATAGCCGCAGTCGAATGCGTGAACCGGGTGTACGTGATCGGCGGCACGTCGTACGCCGACACCGACATTTACTCCGACGAGCTAAACAGCTTGTCCGAGATGCTGTACTACGATGAAATCCGAAAAATGTGGCGGAAGACGACGGACATGCCAGAACCCTGCCATTTCGTTGCTGCGGCTACTTGCGGTATGTAACGGATCCTTCTCCAATAATTAGGGAAATCTCTTGAAACACTTTGAAGATCATTTCATGGATGGTTTCTGTTGATAATGTTAATATGGTGAATTTATGACCATGTTTTTGATCTGATTCTACTGAATCGATATTTTAAAAAAAAGTTTAGTGGAGACAAATTTTCTTACAAGAAAAGGCCATAAGTTGGAAAAATGAGTTCAGAATGAGATTTAATATATGAGTAGTATGCCTTTAGGATGTCCATTAATTACCATATTAACCAGAAATAGCCAATCAATTCCGAGAAAATTGGCTTCAAGCATTTTGTATAGTTTATATACCAACATCCTATCTGCGCGCTTAGCAGCCAAACGGCAGTGAGTTCATAAACGGGAGATCATAATTCGATCCTCAGTGCACTTTGTTTATTTTTTACTTTCTTTTTGATTTTTCTCTGACTTCTCGCTTACCATGTGATTGCCGTGACAACCATGCCGTTGGGCTGCTGAGCTTGCAGATAGCATGCTGGTATATAAACGATGCAAAATGTTTGAAGCCAATTTTCTTGGAATCAGCGACTATTGTATTTTAATATTTTAAGGAATTTTGAAGATATATATTACCGTTACACTAAATCTCAACCTGAACTTAATTTTTCAACCTTTGCCCTCCCGCCCCCCCCCCCTTTAGGAAAGGAGATCAATCATATCTCATTGGTAAAGCTTCAAGAGATGGTAATGCATATTCCAAATATCTTTTTTCTTTTTCACAATTGCATATATTGCATTCACTTGGAGACTGAGACACAAAGAAACTGAATGCACAAAAATGTCAATGTATATTGTTCACTAACTGTATCATTTAAAAATGCTTCTTAAAAAGAATTTTACAATAATTAATCGAAACTCCACATCCCGAACAATAATATTTGCTATGTAACGTTAGTGGGTTGATTGATAACAATCTCAAAAACGCCAGTTATATCTCATAAAGTGTAACCTCAAACAATATCTGAAAGTCGGGATTTTAAACAGTGTCTATACTAAAATGTCTCTGTAAGTATATCATCGATAATTTTGTGCCTTTATTATTATCAGTGAATAATATCTCGAGTAATTACTTTAAATATTGCTATGAAGGGACAATTGTAAATACAATATTTTTCTGATTCTTTATATTTCTATAATGATTGACGAAACAAAGGAACAAGTAATCCATTCTGAACCCTATGATTTTATTAATTTTGGCTTTACATAAAAATTTACGCACTTAGGTACAACAGAAATGGTCGGCTGTCAGCCACTTCCCATTTTGGAAAGAAATCTTAAAAACACTACTATATATTCACTATGGGGAAAACACCCACATTCGACATATTTCTATTTTCTCCACAAATTTTGATTACATTTCTTCTTTTTATTGCGTACAGCCAACCACCACGCTACCATTGAACGAAGCAGTATCGACAGGATTTGTTGTATCTGACTGCTGTCTTTATCATAATCCAAACGTATCACTGGCTAATTCTCAAAACTGACATCCTCTTTGAGGCTGGTCGGCCTCCAGCCACAAAGCGGTCAATCTCTGATCTTTCTTCTCATCTTCCTGTACAAATATCATCCCGTCAAAAGAAGTGCAGACCGCCATTTTGAGAAAATGTCAAAATTCTGTATATTCCGACAAATGTGTGTTCCATACAAAAAACAAACAAACAAAAAAAAAAAAAAAAAAAGCAAATGACAATTTTTTTGACAACATTTAAATAGTTTTCAAAAAATTGTCAATTTTCAACATTAAATCTTTCAGTGTTTTAAGATTTCCTGTCACCATAATTACTGTGCTTAAGTCATTATTTTCCACTTTTAGACTCTTTCTTGGTTTTGAGACTTCTACACATTCCTTTAAATATTGATAAACTATTTCAATTTCTCATTGATGCAATTATTTTCTCGCATTCTTCCAACTTTTTGGAGGTATGTAGGGCATCTTCTATGTCCTGATATAATTTAGATTATTAGCGAATTGTATTTATTATTTTTATTTCTGGACTAGGAATAAAATAATAAGTTACTCTCCTTTTTGGACATATACCATCTGTCATACTTTTGTAGCTTCATTTCCATTTTAAGACAATGTTTGATTTGGGGACAATTATATCAGCATTCTCTTTTCGTGCCACCAATTTTGGTAATTGATCCGCTCTTTCGTTATCATTTACATTACTTAATTAAGTAAAATTAATATGATGAGCAATCAACCTATCATCAAGGATGATTAGTAAATATAAAGGAAGTGATTGTCATACTTATGTGTAATATTTCATGTGATTTGATTACGGTTAAGAAATAATGAGAGTTGAAGGATTTTCTTATTGTCTAAAATTAGAAATAAGTATTAAGTTTAAAAAAATAGAATTTAATGGAATAAAAAGTGAAAATGGAATTTAATGGAATAAAAAAGGATAAAATGTAGAATCCGGCCTGAAGATTTACCAAGGATCACCTGTCAGGCAGGGATTCAAACCAAGGATTTTTTTCTGAGACGGGTATGACTTTCGTCCAAATATTGACCCCTTGTGAACCGAAAATCCCAAGAAATTGAGGTTTCTGAAGACTACAATGTATTTTTCTTTCAATAGTTTTGTCTCAGGAAATATTTATTATCATGTGAGAACATGATGTAGTTTTGGTTTGAGTTTTTTAAGCCTCAAAATGCGTAGGCAACAAATTGTTGAAGCCTCAAAATGCGTAGGCAACAAATTGGCGATTTATAGCTTTTGAAGCATTAATTTTTCGCTTTTAGGATTATTAAGTTTTCACATTTGACGATTTATCGCCAACTAAAGTTACAACTTGATTTCCAAATTATTCATTTTCTGAATTCTTAAGAATTGTCTTGATTAATTTAAGTCATTAACCAGTTTAAACCGGTTTGAAACAATCGTGAGACTATCATATTACGCATGCGTCAATATTTAATAAAACGATGGGTTTTTTTTTCATCTTAAAATAGGTCGAGCTCCAAAACTTTGTTTACCAGTTGGAAAAATTGAAAATGAAAGTTTAAAAAAATTATTTCAAACCGGTTAAAACTGGTTAATGACTTAAATTAATTAAGACAAATAATGACTTAAAAATGATAATGTTCTCACATGATAACCTGAAATTTGCGATCGCAGATTTCTTTTTTATATTAAGTTATCTTCATAAAAATTGCTTTCCTTTTTGGTTGGTAATTTGAATAATTTCTTTAAATGTAAGTTCTTTTCATACATTTTCCTGATAAAAGTGTGTTTCTTATTTCTTGTTCGAATTCAGACTTTTAGTAAAAGCTTACTTTTTACTTAATTCCAGGAAAATCTCTGTTCGTGCTGGGTGGCCTCACGTCCTTCAAGCGGGAAGCCCTGGATCAGGTGGTCGTGTTCACGGAGATCTCGGAGCAGTGGCACAGGTGCTCTTCCTTACCGGTGCCACTTTGCGGTTTTGCAGCCGTCGCCGTACCGAAAGTCATCGACGGAAAATGAACTCTCACACCTTTTAATTGTTTGAGACTCGTAATAAAATAGTCTACACAATTTAATGGAAGTTATTAGTTATGAAAAATTGTATGAAATTATTATTTAAAATTTAGGTTTTTCATACATTTTGAATGATGGTATTTTTGAGCATTACTAGGGAAAATATCAAGTTTGTGATATGATTGGGAAATAACTCACACATTTATTTTGAATATATATATATATATATATATATATATAATATATATATATATATATATATATATATATATATATATATATATATATATATATAATAATAATAATAATAAGGATCAATGTCTGTATTGGCGCTCTATACATATATTGACCTAGATTTTTTTGGAGTAGAAATGTGCCTCTCTGAGCAAAGGTTTTTTTTGACTAGAATTTTAATTAATCAGAGATAAAGAGAAATTTTTACTTCCCATCCCAATTGACAGATATATTACAGTTCAAAAATAAAGTGAAATTTAGTGAAATAAGTTCAAATATAGTGAAAATTCGCCTTTTTTTTGAGGAAAGAAACCTATATGGATTAAATTTCAAAAGCAAAATCGTACCTAAATATAAAATTTGATCGAAATCGTTAGAGTCGTTTCCGAGATCCGAGATGCACGAAATAAATTTACACACACACACACACACACACACACACACACACACACACACACACACACACACACACACACACACACACACACACACACACACACACACACACACACACACACACGCACGCACACACATACACACACACGCACACACATATAAGAATTGCTATTGCTCGTTTAAAGATATCGGATATCCGTTTTTCTTTGCAATTGCTGGAATGCTAGCGAAATCTCTGCCTTCTCCAACTTATAAAGAGAAGTGGACTTATTTTCAGTTTTGTACGATAATTCGTCATAAAACAAATTACTTTATAATATGTTCAATTAATAGCAATTATCGTATGTCTAAGTGAAACAATTTTTGCACAATACTTTTTATCTAATCTGTAAGAGACTTTTTACTCATCCTATACAAAAACCCATCTTTAGGTTGATGCAGTTCTTCACAACATAAGTCCAAAATATAAAAGTTCCTTTGCTTTAATATGAAATTCCTAATTCCGTCTTCAAGAAAAATTCTTTCTTATATTTGTGAGGTTGAATTAAACTAAGTGGATTAAAAAAATGAATAATTTTTTTAATAAAAGGCCTTTCTTAATATATATACATCTTATTCTTCTTCCGTAAAAGAAAGAGAAATTTAATCTGGGACACCAAAACCAATTTTACTAACTTTCTAGAAATGAAATAAATTATATTGAACAGCTGTTGACAAAAAGAAATGTTTTAGTAGCGCAATAAGCACACACACACATACATATATATATATATATAAACTTCTAAGTAATCAATTTATTTCTTCTCTTAAATATCTTAATAAACGGGAAGATAGTGTGATTTTTTTTTATTATAATAGGAAGCATAATTCATTTTCTAATTTTCGGAAATGATTTCATATGTCATTTGTTAATGTAAGCAAATGAACTAAAATATTTTCTACTAGATTAAGTTTAATTAAAAATTGTTATCAGAAGAAACGGGAAAAATGTCTTTTTCCTTAATTGCTTTCACGCAATCCTTATGCAGTAAATGCGGCTTTTTTTTAAATGAAATTTTTTTTCTTTAGAATTTTTAATTAGAACTCGAGAAGTGTTGTTATTCATATGTAAAGTAAGCTATGGTAAATAAAGTAAATTTTCTTGTATGTACTTTTATAAAATATTGTTTAGAAAAAAGTTTGCATTTTTATTTATTACATATTTGATTTCATTTCTTTTTACATTTTTATTACATTTTCTAATTTTCGGAAATGATTTCATATGTCATTTGTACATTAAACATTGGAAACGTAATTCCGTAATTTATGAATTATGCAGTTTTACCATTCTTTCCATTTGTTTAAATGAAAAAAAAAAATACTTTTGTGAAGATTGCGTAAATTAGGTATTTGTTTATAACTGACTATAATAATCTTTTTTATGAAACGGTGCTCTCTAAATCTTATAGTTAGGTTACTAAAAAAAGTAATAACAATGAGGGGGGTGTCTCCCTATAACTTACTCGTTTACTCAGTATACCAGTTTTGTTTTCTTCCTTTCCATACAACCGCAAAAAATGTTGTGTATTTTGGAAATTCATAGCTATTTCCAAAATTGTGGATTTTGGAAATAGCTATGAATGCCGTTAAGTGCTCAGAATTTTAATATCACATATCGTCAGTTATGCATTTTGAAGTACAGTAAATATACAATATTTGTGTATTAACTGCATGACATTGGGGAGCAATAATTACGGAATTTGGCATGAATATAGTATTGCCAATAAATTTGACGTGCAATCTCTGTAGCATGCAATTCATACACAAGTATCAGAAAATCGAATTTTTATTTTTAACGCATTTTTTTTTTCACCCAGCTGAAACAAAAAGTGACATAACACTACAAATATAGTCACCAGATCATATACAAAATTTAATTTATTAAATCTCTTTATTAAATTCCATCAGTCTAATTCTCTTAATTTTGTATTTACCATGTTAATTTGCATTCGGACAGCTGGACAGACTTCCAATGAGTAGATTCCATCCGAAATTCAATTAAAGTCTGTAAATGGAAGCAGAGACATTATAACAAATTTCCGGCTTCCTGGCATAGGGGTAGCGCGTCTTCCCCGTGATCTGGGCGTCCCGGGTTCGAGTCCCGGTTTGGGCATGGTTGTTCTTCTGTTGTTCTATCTGTGAGATGTGTGAATGTGCCCTCCTGTAAAAGGGGTTGTACAAGCGAATGAATGATGCGTGAGTGGCAAAGTCGTACTCTTGGCCCTAGTTGGCGCTGCTATAAAAAATAAGAGACGTCCCCCTCAGGCTTAAATCGCTGTCTTCGTAACAGCGGGCTTGTCAGTGGCAAGTGCCATAAGAAACAAACAAACAATAAAAAATTTCATTTGTGAAGTTGAAAGCGTTTTGATTGTGTTCGTAGTTCGGATTTATTCCAAAAATGTGCTTTTCAGGTTCAGACAGGTCTGAAAAAAACCCAGCAGTCGTGGTCTCCCCAAAACATTTTCGCATACTCTCTAATAAACTTGTTATACCAAAGAGCGCCTTATGTGACACTGGCGTACAGTAGTTACGAAATATTAACTTCTGGCGTAAATTTAGACTTTTTACTGAATCTATCGTTTCATTCTTAGCGAATTATTTGGCGATTAATCTCTGGCATGCATTCATAGTATTCAAAAATTGAATTTATGTTTTAGACGCGTTTTTTCCAATCGACTAAAAACAAAAATTTGACATAAAACTGCACTTTTAATCGTAAAATCTCATACTAAATTGATATATTTAAATCACTGCTTTTTCGAATTATCGCATTTTCAAGTTTTTGAAAGTACAGATAGACAGACTGTCAACCTTGCGTTGTTTTTCTCAAATTCTGATAGGTATCTATATTATAAATATTAAATCTGCTCCTATGCTTATCTCTCCATTTTTTAGTTATTGCGTTAACTAGTATTTAAACAGCTGAGCTTCCTCTTACTCAAAAACTTAATAGAAATCCAGAAAATTGATAGATATGTTTTTCTCAATCGATCGAAACAAAAATTTGACACAAAACTGCTATTTAAATATTTATGAAAATACAGACCAACAGACAGTAAATCCTTAGTTGGATTTGGCTCAAAATTTGATTGGTGCCTATACTATGGATGCAAAATCTGTGCACCGAATTGTATCTATCTTGCCCTCTTATTTTTGTATTTATTGTGTTTATTCGAATAGTCGGTCAGACGGACATTATCTGGACAGACGTTAATCAAAATTTGATAAAAATCTGAAATTTTGGTGTAAAGACAGTATACCAAATTGCAGCTGTCTAGTTCAATGTGTTTTTGAGCTATCTTTATCACAGACAGACAATAGTTTCCAAAAATATGTTCCGAACTCAGGAAGGTCTAGAACATGAAGATTTTTCATAATCTCAAGTTCGAATTTTTTGACAATTACTATACTTTCTCTATACAACTTATATGAGAAAGTAAAAAGAGAATTGTAACGCAGTTTTAATGTTTGCTGATGAAGGAACGTTAATTTGAACTTATATTAATAAATAGCTTCTAAAGTCAAATAAGTGCTATGTAGCATGTACTTAACACAAGAATGTTCCTTCAAGTGGACACTGGAGCCTGTTTAGTTTGTTCTCATTTCCGCATTTTAGCAGATAATCTGAAAATCTTTCGTGACTTTTAATCATTTTCCATGGTGATTACACAGAAAAAGTTGTGTGGTTCTGAGTTAATTAAGAGATTTTACAATTAAATATATATAAAACTTCCGCAGGTGTCGTTTCGACACCAAGGCAATTTATCATTATAAATAGCTGTCGTTCAACAAACAACATTTCCCTAAGTAAAATAAACTTCCCAAAGTTCTATTGTACACTTGTTTGACCTTCAATATAGTGTTGTTGGGTTCACAGCTGAAATGAATCAATTATTCTAAAATTGTTGTGTCAGAGCAGACACTTTGAAACGATGCTTCATAAAAAAGATCTAAGCCCTGGCGAAATTGCTAATTTGTTGCGAGAGCATTCTGAGAAGGAATCGGATGGTGGCGAGCTGCCATGTTCGAATTTAGATTCCGATGAAGACATACGATTGCGTGAAATGACTGCGAAGAATCTGAAGAAAGTGCAGATGAAATCAATAATATTCCAGTCAATCCTGATATATTTGTTGCTAGGGATGTCATAGAATGGATACCCCATAATGGTAATGTTCCAGGCAAATTTGCGCCTCGAAATTCGACTTTGCAGCAATCAACTCTTGGATTGCTCGGTATTGGAAAAAATTGAATATGACGGTATATATTGCAAATGAAGTATGTTCAAAACATTATGCATAAAAACGATAAATAATGATTAAAAAACTTGCATTCTCACAAAAGTTACGATTTTGCTTATTATACTAACCGTTATGAATATTATTGTTTTATTTCATTTTACAAGATTAAATAATTTGTTTTGTTACAGTTTTTTATGATATAAAGGGTCATATTATAAGATAATTACATGAAATAATATTTAAAAAAAATCTTAAAACTAAACCCTACTTATTAGTCCTGGAATTATTTAATTATTACCAGGACTACTGATAAGTAGGGTTTATTATTATTATTTATATATTTTATATCGCGGTGTTGAAACGACACCGGCGGATGTTTAAGCGAAATCGAAATCACGGATGTTTTAGTGTCAAAGTTATGATTTCAGTATTTCATTGATGTGAAAAGCCTAAAAAGTTTAGGTTTGGAATTTTCTCGTTTTATTTGATGAAAAATATGTGTCGCTTATTCGCGATATTTGCGTTACTAAGTGAAAGAAGCCGTTGCTAAATTATTGAATGCTATTGACTTCAAGCAAAAAGCCATTAAGATATAAGATTCTATTTCAGACATATGGGAATATTCCAGATGGTTCTGAGGAAATGATAAATATACGGATGAATCATGCGAATATTCTCCTTTTCGAGTCGAAATCATTTCCGTTTTAAGTCCTTAAAGTGTTCATCGATTCCTCAAAGCAATTCGTATTTCAATAAATCATAAAACTAATTAAAAATCGTTTAACAAATCTATACATAGTATAAAAGGGAATCTACTGAAATCGTCTGTATATTTGAAAGAGAAAAACTCAAGAGATACTTAATCTGATAATGGAGATATTTGTATCATTTTGTAGGGCATTGATTGGGAAATGTTTTAGTGTATTGAAGTCATATCAAAATAAAAAAGGGAGTTTTATGATTACGATTTTTTTTTTTTTTTTCCAAATGCGAATCACGCATGCGTGAAACAGCAGTATCTGTGCTTTGCACTTATCCGCGTATGCGCGAAAACTTAACAGCGCATGCGGAAATAGCAAGAGTTGTGGTAAGCATATGAGATGCATTTCTTTGTTTATGTCTGATTTTAAACAGCGATTCAAAAATTTTTACACCCCCCCCCCCAAAAAAAAATAAAATCCAACCTTGACCGGAGCACATTAAATGCCAAACGCTTCATTTGTTGCGCGATAGTAAAAATGTAAAGGAAAGAAACGTTCGGTTAGCGAATATCAGAGAAAAAATGCCCACAGGGTAGGAAAGTCTTCTGCTGAGCGAAGTAACATTCTCTTTAAATCGCACTGAAATTGAATTACAGAGACAGAATAAACCAGACTTAGGTTTAAAGCTAATATTTCCTCTTGCATGTTATGCCACCGGGAACGCTGTGCGGGTACTGCTAATAAATAAATAAATAATAAAAGAATTTTTGTCGTAACCTTGCCAAAATAATGTAATTGAACGAAACCAACTGGAGTCATATCCATAAAACTATCTAGCACATTCTCTAATAAAGTCTGTTATACCTGTTTATTCTTATTATTACATCAGAAAAGTGTTAAGTTTATTTTCATATTATGGTGATAATAAAACAAAATTTTTATAAGTAATAAAATGATAAAATTGATATTTTTGCCTTAATAGCAAACCACTGGTGCACATCACTTATGAAAGAGACTATTAGAGTACGATCCTCTGCGATTAATTTTGCAATTTATCTCTGCCATGCGGTTGCATGCTTTGTATGCTTATAAAAAATGTAGCGTTGATATTTTAGCGTTGATATGTAGCGTTGATATGTGTATTTTAGCGTTGATATGTAGCGTTGAAAAAAAATGTAGCGTTTTACAAAATGCAAACTCTTACATAAGAGTTTAAAGAGAATTTAATGCTAATATCAATACAAAAAGCAAAATTCAAATATTTGCGATACAAAAGAAGTTGAGCAGCAATAATTATAGGGGTGCATTAGATGCTGATACTGCAGTGAGTTATCAGTACTTAGAAGGGTAGCCTTTATTTTTTATAACAGTTTTGCTTTGTTGTTTCATTGAGCTGACGACAGTTTTAAGCTCTTCCTTCGTTATTGCATGATGCCAGAAAACAATTATAGCCTCAATTAAATCTTTTTTATTTGATGAATGTTTCATATTACAAGAGTTTTTAAACAATTCCATCCTGCTGAAAAATAAATGATGCGTTGTTGGGAAAGAGATCACTGTTGGAAGGTATAAGTTTGGGCTCTAGAATAGTGTCAATGTATTTTCTTGCATTTAATGTCCCATTGATAACAACCAATATCGTCTGCTGATATGCATGACCAAATCATAACCCTGACTGAGTTCTTCATAGTTGTCTGAATGCAGTCAGGATATAGCTCTTCTCCTATTTTATGTCTTACACATTTTCGCCATCATTACCGAATAACAATATATTTGTTTCATCACTCCATATAACTTGTGATCACTGATCATCTGTCCAATTAATGCGTTCTTTTGTCCACTGTAATCTTTTTATACGCTGCTATGAATTAGGATAAAGATTTTTTCGTTAAATTCTACCTCTTAGTCCAACATCTAATAACCTTCTCCTGATTGTTCTTGAACTGACATAAATGCCAGCATCATTCAATTGACTTCTGATCGCCGCTGATGACATTCTATCTTGGAGACATAGCCTTTTTATTTTTCTGTCATCAACAGATGTGGTGCACCTTTTACCGTAATTTCATGCTTTGTTCTTTATTGAATTTGTCTTCTGATATTGCAAACAAAACTTTCGGACTCCAGATGTAGTCACTGAACCACCCATCTGTCTTGAAAATTCAGCAAAGGAAAGACCACAATCATGTAACACAATAATCTTAGTTCTCGTTTTAGGGGTCAAATCTATTCTTTTATTTGATGTCATTGCTTCTTGACTAAACATCAGAAATATTTACAAAAATTCCAATTGTATATAAAAAAAGTTTAACAAAATTTCTAACTTGCAATTTGATTACATAAAAACCAGTCTTCCTTCTACAGAAAAAAGCACAATAATGACTTGTTCCAAGTTTAAACGCAATGTCAGCTTCTGCTAGCAGATATTAACATTTGATTGATTCCCGAAACAAGAACAGTGATTTATCAGGAAAGTTAGAAATTACAATCCACTTCATCACTGTGTTTGTTATTCAAATTAAAATAATAATAACTTTTTTGTATTGCAAATATTTGAAATTTTCCTATTGAAATCAGCATTAAATTCTTTTTAAAATGATATGCAAGAGCTTGTATTTTGTGAAATATAATATTTTCTATAAGCATACAAACATAACGATTTTCAAAAGAGTCCACAATTTTGGCCACCCCTATATATATATATATATATATATTTAAAATCTTAATTTAATCCAAATTAATTTCCAAAGCTTTATCTTAATTTAACCCATAGTAATTTCATTCTCTTATTTCCTAATCCAATTCCACTTTCCCTACTTAATTAATTCAAGAGAAGCTTTATAAAGTTGATATATCGGTTAAACGCCGACACGTTCACACGCCCCGCGTGAAGGGCTAGAACAGTGTCCAATAAGTACATTCTTTTTTAAAAGATCCCGGTGTTTCCCTTACTTGTGATTGACATGCGTCAGAAATCCCTATCAAAATCTTAATAATACATTAGCACTATGAAAAAATATTTTTTCTATCCATATCTCATGTTATATAAGACGAGGGATAATTTATTTCTCTTTTCTTCCCCACTTCTGCTTTTGTGCAGCGCAGAGAGCGGACGTGCCTTGTCCGCGCCTGCTTGTAAATAAATCATGCCTGCCTCCCGGGATGGATTAAAACAAACTTAAAAAAACTCTTCACTGCTTGTCGCAAATGCATTCTACTTCACATAACATAATATATATATATATATATATATATATATATATATATATATATATATATATATATATATATATATATATATATATATATATTTGGTTTTAGTATGTTTTGATAAGATAGAATAGCTGGTGGGGGGGGAATAAATATATTCTTTATATTATCGTCTTAATAAACGTTATTTTAAAGTATTATTTCGACTTTCATAATGTAACTATATAACTTTATCATTCGCAAAACTTTCATACATTTGTAAGAAATGTTTTAGCCTACTATCTAATCCAGTTTGCTTCCTGTTCTTTTCAACTACAAATGTTAATGTGGACATCCCTAATCGTCCATCTCTTTTTAAATAGTATTAATTGTGTAAACCTGCCAAATGTGGCGAGCTATCAGTTGGAAAAATTCAATTTGGCGAATATCGTTCCGTTCATGAGTTAGGTTGTTCACAGAAATGTAGACATAATTTTAAAAGAGATTTTTTTGAACTTATAGAGACATTAAAAAAAAAAGGATATCAATTCAAGTTCCAAGATGCTTTTCTTTCTCCTTAAAATACTTTATATAAATTGTAGAAAATGTATATCATAGGTCATTCGTTTGTCCTGGCCGTTTGAATCGCAAACACTTCACCTGGGATATTTTGATTTTACTTTCCCTTATACGAAATATACAAAGAAAATATTTGGTAACAGTCGAAAAATTCGAGCTCGAAATTTTGATTACTCTCCACGTTTTATATTTCTCTCAGTTCGAAAAATAAATTTTTGGAAAAATGTCCGTCTGTCTGTCAATGACAAAGAAAACTCAGACTCTTTCAATTAGACGAATGAAATTTGGTATATGGTTTGTACACTAAATTTGTAGCTTTCTTCCATATGTTGAATGAAATCCATTCATAAGAAGTCAACCTTTAATATTTAGTACACAAGTTAAATTTCTAAAGTGTACATTCATCTCTTTGGAACCAAATTATTCAAAAGGTTGACCATCCATTGGTCTGCACTTTTGCATGCATGTAAACTGATTAATCCCAAAAAAGGAACGATTTAAAAACAACATTTAATTGCATTTGGGTTGTATCTTGTGACTACGATTGTTGTTCTATTTCAAATTTTTGATTTCAGTCATTCAGAATAAACTTTCAAAATATGTATCACGATTTTCTCATGCTTGTGCAACTACCCAGAGCCAGCAATTAATTGCAAAAAAAGCACACAATTATCGAATATCGTAAGCTAGATTTGCTCAACATTCGATCTGTATTAATTATTGTCCGGTTCTATGCTATGAAAACACACAGCTCTCATGTATAGGTTCTGTCAAAAAAAGATTGAGTCATAGTAGGTCTCAACGTCTAGTCCAAGTTCCGCACTTTGATATGGAAGGGAGAAGTGGGTGATTATAGTCTTGACTAGAGAATATGGGAGAAAATTTCGAGATAGTCACTCTCACTGGTTTCACATTATTCTTGAGAACATAAATTAAAATACCTACCTCTAAGCTTTCATTTCATTTATTTGAAAGATATAATCACCACGGATCCATACATGTGAAATTTCTACATTTTATAATTTACTTTATAATTCACTGACAGCCATCGTTAGTGGTAGTCCTTTGAATTTAAAAATTCTGCTCTTTAGTAAAAATGACGTTTTGTTTACCAAAACAATTTTAAAAGTTTCTCACACGATTTTTGAAACTCCCTGTATTACAAATTCAAGCACTATTTGTACAAAATATCTAACAATATTACTGCCATATCTTCGCAATATTATACGACCTTCAGGATACTTTGGGGATATTGCAGAATATTTTGTGTTACAAGGAAAGCGTGAAATTTTATGGAATCACCAAGCTCAATTTATGCAAAGCTTATATAGACAGAAAATGCGCTGAATGTCCAAAATGCAGAAATAAATACAACCAAGACCTGTGTCGTATATACTTTTTAATAAACACACATAAAATTTCCAATACACAGATGAACTAGACGATATCCACATATATTTAGACTCTTTATATATTAAACAACGAAAGTGTTAGGTATACAGCAACATCCATTTCAACATATCTTTCAGTAGTGAAAAGATATCCTTTTTATATGTATTCAAAACGTAGAAGCTAGGCAAGGATTAAAGTTGCAAATATTGCATTACATGACTACAAAACATAGGCTTTGTGTTATAACACACTATCCGTCTTCAACATTATTAAATTCTTATATTACACAACAGCGAATTTTTAGAAGTAAACATCCTATAGAAATAAACACCACAAACAACACAGACTTGTGCATAAGGTGTATCACTCTATTTACATTTAAACCACTCATTGCCATTCACAGATTCGCTTATTATTATTATTTTTTGTTAATTTAAAACGAAAATCGCCTTTTAATCCTGTTTCATCTCCATAATCATGTTCCTTTAAAATTTTAAACAACATTGATTAGTCTTAAATTAATTAATCGGATATTTAATTTATGATTTGATAGCGATAATATTTTTTTAGCTATGAAATAAGTAATGTCAAGGCCAGAGTAATATTTTTAATTGAAAATAATACTGAAATTTAGAATAACAAACCGAAGTGATTGTAACCTTCGAAAACAATAATTAGTTTCAAGGTCAGAGAAATAAACTGAATCGGAAATAACATTCAAAATCCGACTAAACTGAAAACCTTCGTAAGGTCAAAGGATTCAACGAATAAGAAAGTATCTTTCATGAGAAAAAAAAAATTAACATTCCATAGTATGCTACATATAAAAATTATTTCTCATTTCAACATAAGAGTTTTTTTAATGCGTAATTTTCTAAAAAATTTCATATAAAATATTAAAAGTAATTTTTAAATAGATTTCTTTTTTTTTTTTTATCTAATAATCACAAAACAGTTTGAAACTGTCAAAAGCAAATGGAAAAATGGAATGGCGATATAATCAAACTTAAGTTAAAAATAGAAAATTTTATAGCTAACATATTATTTCAATTCGCTAAACTTGTTTTAATTTTTTGGCATAAAAGACAATTTTTTAAAAATGTATATACTCATTGATATTTTTTAATGTAAGGAAACGAATTCATTTGGTAATTATAAAAATATAAAAAATAAATAAATTTTAATAATAAACATGTTTCAATAAGATACATGCATTAAATCGAACATAATCGAAATATATATTTCCAGAGGTAAAAAAATTGTTTGCTAAAAAGCTATTTTTTTGTTAAAAAAATTGTCCATTTTTATTTAATTAATTATTTAAAACAAAGTTTGGAATTTAGTTAAAACTAATTGTGGCTTGATTTCATTAAAATAAAATAATTTTACGAATGAATAAAATTGGCTCTTTAATAAAATTTGTATTCATACATTTTCTTGTCATCAAAATGAAACAATTTCAAATATTAATATATCAAAATGTAATTAGATCCATTTTTGAATGAAAAAAATTTCATTACTTTATTCGAAATTAGATTTCCTTCTTGTAGAAAACATTAAATGGAAAACTAAATATTAAATATTTCCAATGCGCTTACAAAATAATTTTTAATTTTTAATTGAAAAATTACAATTACAATAACGCTGATAGAACAACCAATTTTTTAAAAAAATGATTCATTTTTAAAAATAATTATTTGAGAAACAAAGAAATCAAATTCCTGAAAATGTTTCAAATTATTTCTGATATGTAGACATTAACACATTTAAATTTTTTTCTTCCAATAAATATTTTATCTTTTGATATGTTCATCGTTAGGTCGGGTATTTAAATTTTTTGATAATTTTTTTATTGCTTCAATAGGCTTATAATATTATTATTTATCTGATATCAATTTTTTTTTACTACTTCATTAAAATGATATCCATGTATATAAGCATACTATACATTTTAAAAAAATTTTAATAACATATTTTAAGAATATATTTGTTTTTCAAAGAATTGTTCACTTTTAAGAATTCTTATTAGCCTTTTCAATAATTTACTTATTTTTCAAGAATATTTGCTTGTTTTTAGAAGATTTTATCTAATTTTTTTTAAAAGAATCTTTGTTTTTCAAAAGCTAGTTTAATTTTTCAAGAATATTTGTTTACTTTTTCAAGAATGTTACATTTGCTTTTTCAAAAATGCTTATTTAATTTTTTTAAAAAAAGTATTTCTTTATTTTTCAAAAATATTTGCTAACTGTTTCATGCATGGAATATAAGATAAAAAGGATTTTTTTTAAAAAACAAAACTGATAGATTTTAGGATGGTTGATCTTGAATTTTTTTGTTGAATCTAAAAAAAAAAAATTATTTTAAAAATTACATTTGTAAATGAATTAATTGAATTTTGGTGAAATCCGATAAAGTCCGGACTTCAAATTTTAAGTTAGCATCAGTCATCTTTTAAAAAAATATTCTTGTGATAATTGAATCTTTAATGAGTTTACAGATAGATTAAATACAAAACATCAATACGTGAATAAATGTGATGACAGCTGTGAAAGTGCTTTGACAACCTGAACATAATATGTGCAAACAGCAAGACTTAACTGAGGCATGCACCAGACCATATAGGTTCAGTAACGCACAGATGACATTTGCAAAAGCTGATAATATATTCATGCAAATGTTCTAGTTTATCTTTTAGGCTTTAATGTCATTACTTGAAAACACTTTGTTTACAATCAAGGTACATGAGCTTTGATACATTTCTCTCTTTTTTTCTGATATCTGACTTCAAAAATAAATTATAATAGCTGTAAAGTAATTCCGATATTTAAGTCAAACATTTAAAATATATATTATGAAGTATTTACAAGCATATACATTATATTTTTAAACTAATTAACATCAAAATAATGAAAATTTTAATCTCTTTATACGGTTTTCTTTGTACTTAAATCAATATGTACATTCGTATTCATTAACACATACTACATAATAAATACTATAATGGTTAAAGAACTGCGTTTCTTTTGATATTTTCATTGTGAAGTTTCAAAAAAGAACAATAATGATGATATATAGCAATATGATAACATATAGAAATTTGATAACTAACAACTAAATCAAGTAAACACATATAATACAATTTTATTACTTTGGTGGCTATTACAAATTTACTAATTAAAAATTTTTAATTTCATTAAATGCATGTCAATTGCTTCAAATTTATCAAATTGAAATATATAATACTTAATTTATATGTCTCTCTTATGTAATAGAATTATAATGTATGAAATATACATGTAATAAAATATAATAAACTTACGTAATATGTATATATATATTCTCAACCATCAATAAAAACTGGATATATGAGGGATTTACAACTTTTTTTTACATATACAATAATATAGAAACAAATTTTAATGTTTTTTTTATCGAGTTTGGTATTTGTGTTTCACGCATAAATTAAAAACATATTTTACACATAAATATATTAATATCTCCCATTAGCAATACATATATTACTATACTTATCCTATAAATGCAGAAACATTTATTTCAGTGCATATAGTTTCTTAAGATCAATGTGACATATACATTTCAATAAATATATTAAATTGTCTTACATAAACAATATTCATATCTTTAACATTCTATTAACAAGTTGGCAATAGCTTTAAAAATATGCTCATATATTTATGCACTTCTTTTGGAAGAAATACATAATAGTGTTTTATACATTTATAAATAAATACATGCTTATATTGCTAGCGCCATTATTAATTAGATTGCCACCTTCCAAAACTTTTTGAAATTTTAATTATACAGGAACCAGTAAAGTATATGTCATTTTATGTGTTAAAATTGAATTATTAATAAGCATATCTCGTTTCGAAAATAAAATTTGTTATGCAAATATTATAATAGAGAAAGAATATTATTTCTAGGAGACAGAAACGATAATAACAGTTGTTTCCGTACAGCCTATGTATTAATAAGAAAAAATAAAGGAAAGACAAGATAATAACAAAGACGAGAAAAGCACAATTATGACAAATAAAATAAATGCAATATCAAGCTATAAGCAAAAAAATATATATATCAAAATTTTGTATTATCAATTTTAAATGTAACGAATTGAAAATATAGCCTACTTATTTAATCTTAATCAAATAGTTTGCATTGAATGAATTTTATTTCATAATACGCTAAAGCACCGTCATTTAATACAATTGAAAAAAAAAACATTTCAAATTATAGTTAATTTCAATGACGAGGGTAATTCCTGACATATAAGCTAATTAAGTAGAAAATAAAAGAAAGCGCATCTCCGATCATTAAGAAATTGCGTACATTAATTTTGTAACAAGCCAAATTTTGTAGAAATAGGTTGAAATCTAAATAAAATATATCACAAATGAAATATTATAATAAAGTTGAACTCTGCAAGTAATAATAGAAATCTTGATAGAAATACTGTATTTGTTCAACTTGTAAGGACAAAGTTGAACAAATGCAATCTTTGAACAAACGTAAATTTTTTTTTGTATACGAGTTGTTAATGTCTTTCTATAAATAACATAAATATTGGTATATTTTTAAGAAAGAAAGCATGACCAAAATTTAGACTTTTCCTTTGCGATATTGGCAATAGGTTTTCTGTTCAAATGCAAATCAGATTGTATTTATTCTAATACAAGAAGTTTTAGTTGTTACATCTATAAGTCAAGAATATTCCTTAAAACAACTTGTTTAGAATTCATTGGAAGAAATTCAACTTTATGTTTCTTACTTATTCATATATTTTAAAGAAATTAATATTCAAAGTAGTAAATGCTTTGACTACTGCATTTGTTCAACTTGCAAGAACAAATCTGAACAAATGCAATCTTTCAACAACGTAAATTCTTTTGTGTATGAGCTGTTAAATGTCTTTTTGTTAATATCAAAAAATGTTACTGCACTTTTAAGAAAGAATGCATAACCAAAATTTAAGAGTTTTCCTTTGAGATATTGGCAGTAAGTTTGTTAATCAAATACAAACCAAACTGTATTTATTCTAGCATAAAAAAAATTAATTGTTTCATCTGAATTCACAGAAATTCTTTATAAAACTTGTTTACAGCTTAATAAACGAAATTCAACACTATGTTTCTTACTTATTCATATATTTTAAAGAAATTAATATTAAAAATTAGCAAATGCTTTGACTTGTAAGAACAAAGTTCGATTTTGTATTCAAACAAAAATATAAGATATAAAATAAGTTAGCAAAACTAGAAGAGCTACATAATAAATAATACGTAAGCATGCTAGTGAAAGCAATACCTTGCATCTACCTGAGTTAAAATCTCGTAGATATGGAGTTAAACTGTGAAAATTCCTTAACATTTTCTAGACATATAATAATAAGAATACGCAGATTTTACCTTTATATTTGTTACCGTGAAAGACCGAAATCTGGAGAATGTCAACACTCATCGGTGAATGTCAACATATACCAAATACCTCGGTGAAAGACCGAATATTTTATTATATTCTTATATATTCGAACTATCACCAGTGTATGTCGACAATCACCGACATGCTTTGGTGAAGGTCTAGACGCCGATGTCCACGGAGAGAAGACACCACTGTGGGAATACAAGTCTCTGATGTCGACCGTAGTAGTACAGATGCTTGAAATATGCTGGCGGTTGTTGTTGGAATAGAAGATTCCGACTTTTATAAATTAGCAAATAAAAATGGTACCCTCAAGCAGCTTTATACCCGTAATCAGTTTGTAAATTGTAAAGAAAAGTTACTTTCCATAGATGAAATTTCAAGAAATGTCGCAAAGAGAAGCCGCTGCAGTTAATGCGAGAAGTGGAGGGAAAAGCTACACACGCAGTCATTGCAAAAAGAAAAGTTTCACTACTAAACGCAGTTGTAAAAGCAAGGGACTCTTGTCCAATTCAAAGTGCCATACAAAGTGTTTAAATTGTTGCAACAAATAAAATAGTATAACGTCAATCACATAATTAAGTTTAATTCTATGGCTTTAAGTTTAATAGTTTAATTACTATAATTTTATTGGCTTTAAGTCTAATAGTTTAATCACTATAATTTTACTAGCTTTAAGTTCAATAGTTTAATTACTATAATTTTATTGGCTTTAAGTCTAATAGTTTAATCACTATAATTTTACTAGCTTTAAGTTTAATAGTTTAATTACTATAGTTTTTAAAGTTTAATTACTATAGCTTTAAACTATTTTAGCATATATCATTCATAATCTGTTTTAATAAGTATATATGATTTAAAATCGTAACCAAAATATTTTTTTTTAACTTTCACCATCACTGCATGTTGACTGTGGACACACCGGTGATAGTCCGAATATATAAGAATATAATAAAATATTCGGTCTTTCATCGAGGTATTTGGTTTATGTGGACATTCACCGGTGAGTGTCGACATTCTCCAGATTTCGGTCTTTCATGGTAACGTGTTTATTACTTCGATTATTATTAGAAATATCTTTATTATTAGAAATATCTATGAAAACAAAAAATATTAAAAGATTATTTATGAAATTAATTTAGAAAATAACCAATAGAAAAGTGATTGAACTATATCTTGCTAAAAGTATCCATCAAACTCAATTTATTTATACTATTTATAACAATGTCATGAGAATTCCTGTACATCAAAGCTATATTAAATCTCAACTATCAACATTAGGACGATTCATTCTAAAAAGAAAAAACACTGGAATAGTATGGGTTTGACCCATTTAAGTTTTGATTTAATCTTCGATGGCTGCTAAAAATTCTAGCAAACGATTGTCAGCAATGCTTAAGGCTAATATTTTTTTTAAAAAAGCGGGGAAATTAGGAAAAAATAATAATAATATTTCTTAAAGTAAAATGTCCGCTGTCTAAGTTATGAAGCAACTTCTGAATATCATTAAAATTAATAAAAAAGTTCTTTTGGAAAATATTATGCAGAAAAATGTATAAGAGCTGAAGCAATTTGCGAATATTAACTTTAATAATAACCAAATTAGCTTACATTAGATGACCTAAAACTACGCATATATGCATACTATTAAAGTCTTTGATATGGAAACAATAGATTCAATTATGCTGAGATAACATAATTCCATTAAAATGGACGATATACATCATAACTTTTATTTACTGAAAAAGTTGAAAAATAATAAATTTATAGTTATAGGTACAGACTAAAACTATTATAATTATTAGATTATATAAAATATTAGAAATGTAATTATAGAAAGCAAAAGATTATTAAAATTTTGGCAAACAGAAAAATTTATTAAAAATTAGGTTTCTACAAAGACAGTTTCATAATTTTGAACAAATATTAACTCAATAAAAATGCTAATTTTCTAATTCCGAGATTCAATTATTTACTTCGAAATGATTGATCAATACATGTTTTTTTCTCTCTCAATTTGTAAACTAAATTCTGCAAAAATAATTTAAGAATGAAATCATAAGAAAGATCATACCTTTTAAAATTTTATGCCATTATAGTATCAAATGATATTTAAATACAGATTATCTTTTAATGAATGAAAGTCAATAAAAAAAGTTTTGGTCATATGAAAAACTCTTAAACGACAAAATGGAACTTTTCAGAAGTGAACATATATCGAAAAGGCTGAATGCTTCAGAAATATCCTGACGCTTATTTTAATGTTACGAAGGCCATTATTTAGTTGTTTTTAGTTTAAAAAGATGTATTGACAAACATTGAGTATGAAAAATATTATATTTTATATAACAGTTCTCTCAAGCGATTTCGAATTAAAGGGGAAAAGTTCATTATTTCTATTTAAAATATATTTATGCATTACTTAGTGAAGTACACGAGTCCACTTTGAAAATTTCTGTGTATGCATTGAAAAGATTGATTTATTTACTGCAGACGATACCAAATGTTTATGATAAATTTGTTTATCAAATGTTTCTATTAGTGGCAATGGAAGTATCCAATTACAGAACCAGAACAGACGTAATATCCAATAAAATACTTTTTATGAGATAATAAGATCAAAAGATAAAAATAACAATCATATTCAGACAAATAAATAAACAAATCAGAAGAAATAACCTCAATTCGTTTTATAATCATTTATGTTTTTCACTTCTGCATTCCTGGCAATTTACCAGCTTATTGTTCCGTGAAACATTATCTGCACGAAAATGTTTTAGAATTGTTCATATAAACGTGAAATACGTTTTTAATTTTATAAATTATTTAAAAACAGAGGTATCACAGCTAATTTCATAAGATAGAAAAATTTAATACTTTAAGTAAAGTCTCACCGAGTTTTAATAGTTAAAGTTATTAAATTTTAGTATGAATAGTTAAACAAGAATTACAATATAAATAAAATATTCAAATTCGTAAATTTCATTGACAAATAGTAGTATCTTCCAACTTTATTTTTAAGTAAATACATATATCACCCCTTTTTCTCTTATAGAAATGCATTTATATTATACGTTCACATTTTTAAATTTTTTTATGGGAAATAATAAAATTTCCAAAGAAATAAACAGTTGCAAACTATTTAAAATTTTAATATTATAAACTAAATACTTAATAATAAAGATATATCATATAGTACATGAATAAGTATTATAAAATAGCAGAGATTGATTGAAATTTCTCATTGGCTATGAGAATTTATAAGGCGAATATATTTACTAAAAAAATATAAGCATTAAAGCTTTTACAAATGAAAAATAAACAAACAAAACTCTCACTGCATATATATTCTATAGAAATGATAGATTTGAAAAGATAATTAAAATGTTAAGATTTATGACAACTGGATATTTTACTTCATTAATAAAATATTTCGATTTTTTTTTATTATCCTTTCTTCAAAAATGTGAATATCTATAGGTCATTCAAATAATGCGAAAAAAGTTTCAAATATGTTTAGTACAAAAAAATAACTTGACAAAACATTTTAGAGATTAGTTTTTAATATAACACATTTCAAACCAATATAAAATAATAGATTTCTATGATAGCTATATAGTGTTTTTAAGGTGGTAAAAATTTAAGTTTTTAATTTAAAAGAAGTTTTAAAGTAACATTTTTTTAACAAATACTTTGCTCTAAATTATTTGCGTGACAAAAATGAAGTTACATAAAAAAATACATTAATACTAAGCCTAATTTAAACAACCAAATTCATTAGAACCAAAACAATAAATAAAAGCTAAATACAAATTTAGAAAATACTTGTCTATAGAAGCTTTACAGTGGCGATTTATCTCTTAATTTTATTTTAAATGAAATGATAAAAATCAGATTGTTAGTCAATTGTTAATCAATTACCTGATTTTAATTACATTAAAAGTCAGATAATTAAAAATCCCTTTATTCCTCCATTAACCGCAAGGTCTAATACATATACACTGCTTCACCAAATTGCAACTTTTCACAAGCGATAATTCAACAAATATGGCGGCCAAAAAATTTCAATCGCTTTTCTCCAAACTGAAACTGAATGCTTCTGAGAGGAAACTTCTTTTCTTGACATTCATTATCACGTCCATTTGGCGAACTTTTCAATGCCTGGAGTACATTTCACAAGTTTGGTGACGAAAATATGCGACATGTCATAATCTTAAGTCTAACCAAAATTTGCAATCAATGGAGGGTTTATAAATTTTGTCTTTTACCAAAATAAAAAATAAAAATATATTATTACAAAATGAATTCATTTCAAAATTATAGCCAAAAAGTCGAAAAATAATTCTGTTACAATGCAAATATAAATTCTATTATAGTACTGAATACAAATAAGAGCAATAAACTTATAACTTTTTGACACACATTTTTTTGTCCATAAAAACAATAAAAGCAATGGAGCTCAAATAAGTTGAAATACTAAAGGCTAAAATACTGTTCAAACAGATGACAAGAGAAACTATTCTTTTAAGATGAAGGCATGATATTTTCTAGCTATAAAAACAGATAAATCTGTTTTCTGGTATAAGAGTTTAAAATTGCTGTAAACGAACCAGTTCCAAATAACAGAAAGATGCTGGACAGTTTAAAACTAACTATTAATCACAATTATGAGATTTTAAATTTCAAATAAAGAAAACTCTAGAGAAAAAAAAACCTGTTAGTACATTATAATTGTAATACTAATTTATATCTAATATTATCATATATAAAAATAGTTCGTTAGATAAGTCTCTAAATTATCGTCTATTATTTCTTTGCCTATATTTTGAGCTTAAATACTGACTTAAATAGCCAAGTATTCAAACTGAATAACATTCCTCTAATTTAATTATCATTTTGTTGCAAATTAAGCAACAAATTATTTTTAAATAATTTATTTCTTAAGTCTTGCCAAACTCAGTATACTTTCGTCCTCTTGAAGAAAAATCTGTGAAAAGTTCACCATCAAATGAAAACAATCATGTAGACGTAAAATTGTTGGAAGAACACCATTTTTACATTTGTTGCTGGATCGTTCGACAAAATAAAAGAAAAATGAATAAGGAATTGCTTCCTTGAGGTTTCTTTTCCAAAAACAGCAGAAAAATTTATTAGTTTAATTCCCCATTGTAAACTACATAAGATACTGTAAAAAAAAAGGGCCAATATAGTTGTATATGACTGCAGTTCGTTTCACTTACGCACAGTATTAGCCACTTGATTTAAGTTTATAGTAACTTATAGTAGAAAACTGCTATGAATCTAAAATTGATGCTTATGCTGTAATACAAGTATATTCTTGAAAATTACTTATATAAACAAAGAATTCAATAATAATTCATTTTTTTTGTTTAATAACTAGCAAACATAAATTCAACTAAAAAAACTAGAAATTTAT
This sequence comes from Argiope bruennichi, assembly GCF_947563725.1. Taxonomy (NCBI): domain Eukaryota; kingdom Metazoa; phylum Arthropoda; class Arachnida; order Araneae; family Araneidae; genus Argiope; species Argiope bruennichi. Next base: position 19,603,177 of record NC_079155.1, read on the forward strand.
ATTGAAGAAATCAAACTAAGTTTACAAACATATTGATAAAATAACTTATTTAGAAATCCAATTCAAGGAGCATATGAAATATTTTTTTTTTCAAAAATTGAAATGAACTAATAAAATAAAAGTTATAAAGCGGCTATTAAATTTTAATGTGAATAATTAATAATTATTTCTGCTTTCAAAACTTCAGTTTTTGTTCTTTTGTTATTAATAATGCATAATAATATCTTCATATACATCTTGTAAACACATTTTTAATTCTAAAATATTTTTTTTTCTGTCAAAAATATTCAAATTGCACACGAAAAATTCGACTTTAAATACTTTAATACTGTGGTAATCTGACTTATATCTCTCTTTTAATGCTGCTGTAATATTCAGAGACATTTGTTGAGAGAAATTCCCAAATCTACTGAATTCACCAGCTACCTATTTCTATCACACAGTTATTTATCATGTGTGAATTCAGATTCTGGTGACGAAATCAATAGCATGCACTGTCATGACACCTTTGATTTTTCAGACTAGATACGTTCCACCAAAGACGTCTGTATAAGGTTTGTCATTAACTCTACACGTCAACGAATGTCATGACTGTCTGTCAACCTGCTCCATTTTATGCTAGCAATCTCACGGTGCCATTGACAAATGACAGGAGGAACATGAAAAAACACCAGACTTGTAGCTTGTCGTCCTCCTGCAGTTAGTTATAGAAATCCTTTGTCAACGAAAGCCATATTAGTCTGTATCAGAACATCGATGGCAAGACACAGGAGGAACATGAAAGACGCCAGGTCAAATACTTGTTTTGAAAACCATCGCCAGAAGTAATTGCAATCCTTCTTTCGGTTGAATGTAGATTGCTCATGTCCTTACACGCTTTCTTGGCCGATGGTAGTTGTTGGTAAGGGCGTCGAAGGGCATCGACAGCAGGACTACCTAATGGCCTACATAGGCCATGATAGCCTCACAGTCGATGATGTTGTACTCCAGGAGCAAGCTGAGGGCGACGAATGCGAAGTACAAGAGGAACATGACGAGCGCCAGTCCGATGTTCATCTGCCACTTGAAGCAGGCGATGGAAATGATGACGAATAGGAGCATCAGGAACAGGATGACGATGGAGCAGGCCATGCCAGTGCTGCTCACTTTCACTGGCCCGAATATAAGTGCAGAGAGGAGCCAAGGTGTGGGCAAACTGGAAGGGGGAAACAATTCATTTAAGAACATGAACAAAAAAAAAAGAAATACCGATTTATTCATAAATTAAAGAAAAGCAATGTGCTATTTTCTTAAAATGCAAATGTAGTCAATCAAAATACAGAAAAGGTACTGAGTAGTGAAATAGTATAGTGTCATATCACTGTGAAAGTAATAGCATTCATATAACTAATGAATGCCAAGTCGCCAAAACAAAAAAGTAAGATTGCTATTAAGGTTAAATAATACCTTTATTTCATTGTTTTCAATAGAAGCAGTTTTATTCTTTACTTAGGTGACTTGGAATGAATTGGCGACATAAAGGGTGGTAGAAGAGTAAATTTCAACCAAAGAGGAATATTTGATGCATTGATTATAAATCACTTAATATAGATGTATAAATGGTTTTGTGTAGGCAATGTACTATTTGTTAATAGTTATCCAAAACAAACTCAAATGCCATCAATAAAAGAACAGCAGATGTCAAAGTAATCATCGTATATTAAGAATTTCATCTGTTTGAAACCCGCTGTTGGGTTCCCATTCATGTCGCCAACGAATGCCAAATCACCAAGACCAAAACGCAAGATGGTTGCTAAGATAAATAATACTTTTACAGCACTGCTTTCCTTAGCAGTAATCTTACTCATTTCCCTAGGCGACTTGGCATGCATTGGCGACATGAAGAGGTGTCAAATAATGTACTTCAACCAAAAAGGAATATTTGATATATTAGTTAAAAATACAGTTAATATAAATGTATTAGATAGTTTTGTGCTAATTGAATTTTATATTTGACTTACGAATTACGCAGATGAAAACAACTAATTAACTAGGTACTGGTACGTTTCTGAAATTTAAACATTGGAATGGGATCTTATCTTTAAAAAAATACTCAACTTTCTTCCTCATTTATCTGAAATCCATAAAAATTTCCTTTACATCATAAGAAGTCATTAATCAAATTGAATCTGATTGAAATCGTTTGTCACTAATGAATGAAAAGAGAACAAAGCCCGAATGTAAGATGGTTGCTGAGATAAACAATATTTTTATTGATGACATCGTGTCCACGTTACCACGGAAAAGGGGTGCAATAGCTTATGAGGGTAAAGACCCCTGAGGGCAGGGGTCTGGCTTCTAGCTCATATGAAGATGAAACTGACACACATTCGCTTGCACAACCCCTTTTTACAGGGGGGGGGGTTACATTCACACTCCTCACAGATAAGAACAACCATGCCCGAACCGGGATTCGAACCCGAGACGCCCAGGGAACGGGAAAGAAACGCTACCCCTATGCCCGTAAGCCGGCAATATTTTTATTGAATTATTTATATTATCATCTGTTTTACTTTTTAGACTTGATGACTTGGCATTCGTTGGCGAGATGAAGGACTGCCGTAAAGTAGATTTCAATAATAAAAAAAAGAAGAAGAATGATATTTATTAGTTACAAATGCATTTAATGTAAATACATTAAAGAGTTTTGTGTCCACTGAATTTCACAATGAAACTTGCAACACATTGACAAATGAAAACCCATGATGCAAGTCCATAAAACTTTTTTTAGATCAGAAGAAATCATTTGTCAAATTTCATCTGGTTGAAATCCACTGCTATGTTCCTTCCTCTCCATGTCATTAATGAATGCCAAGACGCCAAGATGAAAAAGAAAGATGGCTCTTAAGGTAAGCGATACTTTTATTGCATTGTTCATATTAGGAGCTATTTTAGTCTTGACGATTTGTCATACATTGGCGAAGAAAGAAGTGTCAAATATTGAAATTCAACCCAAAAGGAATATTTGATGTATTAATTATAAATATATTCAATATAAATGTGCTAAAGAGTTTTTTTGTTTATTGAATTTTACAGTTGGTTTACGAAATGCGCATATAAAACTAACGAATTAAATGAATCTATTCTTAGTGTGTTTCCAAAATTTAAATTTCGGAGTGATGATATCTTTAACAAAATAGGGATCTTTGTAAGTTCCTTATTTAAAACCAATAAAATTGTCAGTCGCCTTTAGATCAGAAGAAGTCATTAGTGGTATAAAAATTCATTTACTTAATTCATATTATAACATTTGCCAACGTTAATGTTTCGAAAATTCCTCAAGATCAGAAAATTCAGGATCAAGAAAGTTCCGAACCCAACAATATTTTCACATTAAGTAAATCATGAAAGAAAATTATTCTACTGAGCAAAAATTCATTTACTAATCTTTTTTTACATAAAATTCAGTTACCAAGCCCATATTAATATAAAATAACATTCATTAATTAAGAACGAACGAGCGTGGAAACCAAACGAATTATGCGAAAAAGAATGTCGTCTGTTTTTTTTTAAAAGCAATGCAGGAAATTTGAAATGGAAATGAATCGTTTGATAAATTATTTTCAAAAAATTCTGTTTACTAAGAATAAATGTTATGTTTAATGATTTCAGATTAGAAAATTGAAGAGAGATATCAGAGTTTCAAATATCACAATTTTAATGGAATAGAATTGAATAAAATAGAATTGTGTGGTAAAAATTGGAATTGGATATAAATGATTTGATGAGTTCTGCTCGAAATAACGATGTACGAATAGGTAATGTTTGATTTAATGGTTTGATATATCAACACAATCAGAAAAAAGAATATTAAACGGCACAATTTTAATGAAAGCGGTTTCGAATGAGATAACATTTGTGGCGCTTGATTTAGAGATCATAAAATTAATCTCTCGATATAAAAATGATTCATTTTCCTTCATTTAACCTTACCATGAACAAAGTTATTATCTTTTTACTTTATCAAGAGTAGCATATTAATTATAATGGACTTCACGTGTATTATAAGATTTAATTATTTTTCTTGTCAATATTTATATAGTAACAGCACTTTTTTAATGATTTAGAAAATTCGATGTAATTATGCTGTTTGATATTAACTACAATTTTATGGATTTCCAATCCTTTACTCAAAACTTCAATAAGTAGTACCGTTTTTCCATACCTATTGAATCAATTGTAATCCATTTGAAAAAAAATAATAATTCATAATAATTGTTTGTGGGAAAATACAGCTTTAAAATTTAATTTCTATAATGATTTTTGGAAAAAATTATAAGGCAAATACACTATAATATCTATCCCTGCTAATAATAAAGATGACTGTGCATGCACTGGAGTTTTACAGGTTGGACCATTTGGCCTACATGTATGAAATTTGGTCCATATATTCCATGTATAGTGGGAATGTATATCTTAAATTATATCTTTTCCTAAAATTTTCATTAATTGAAAATTATCCGTAATTTTAGCATTTTTCCTCAATTATTTCTTTTAAAAGAGATATTAAAGTTTTTGAAGACGAATTTGAGACTTTTGAAAGATGACAATTTCCATACCCAAGAATAGCTTTCATAGACATCTATATGAAGGATATACCCAAGACAATATCCTACTCTGCCAGCTTCCAAACCACTCCAACTGAGGTTTCTTGAATAACAACAAACAATTCAATTTGATTACCAGGAACAGATACAAAAAGAATCATTAATAAAAGTGGATCTCAGAACTAAATCATTGGACCTAACTAAGTATTATGTACAAGCAATAGCTAAGACTTAAATAATTTAATACACCCTCAAACAAAAGGTGTTTTATTTATTTAAACCAAGAGGCAAGACGTAGAATTTAAGGGGTCCAAATTTTTAATTACCATCAAGTTCCATAGAGCGAACATTGCTTAAACCCAGCCCATTTAGTTACCTCAACCCCAGGAGACAGGTGCAACTCTTTCCTCGTCACCTCGGTTAATCGACCGCGAAGGAGTTTATATTCGATAACACGTACCACCCCGTGTTATTAATTTTCTCTTACATACGCCGAACGAGGGTACAGGTAACTTGTTACTCCACAGAGCCGAGAGGAGAAGAGATCCGAGCCGGCGATAAAAGCGCATCTGTAATTTGGGGTGGCAACTCGAGCATTAATTTTTCTTATCTACAAAATGGGAAGACTAAGGAACCAGTTTGCTTGCTTTGACAAGAAGAGAATTCCCGTATTGAGCTTCAAAGAAAAACAGAACAAAGATGGAATTATGGTGGATCCGGATACTGAAGAAGTTCTTTTTTTTTTGTGGAAGATGTGATTCAAAAAAAAAAAAAAACTTCAATAGGTTAGACAATGTGGTATTTCGCTTTGCGAACTGGCAACTATACTGGGTATGAAACTTTACTAAATGACCATAGATATTTTATTTTTGAATTTTCAATTGTCATCTGTTGAAGGATATTTCTCGTCATTAAAGTTAATTATTACAATGAAAAATCTTAACATCCATTGGATAAAAAAGTGAAGATGTTGTCTTAAAATATTTACTCAATATATTCACAATAAAGTGTATGCAAATGAAATGAATCAATGTACTTAAAGACTTAGACCTGTTGTTTCTAATGGCACTTGTCATTGACAAGCCGCTGACGATGGAAGCAATTTTAAGCCGTGAGAGCGTCTCTTGTCAGGGTAGTGCCATCTAGGTCCAAGAGCATGTCTTAGATACTCACGCGTCACAACTCTTTTTACGGAACGTTTTCATGCAATGAAATGCATTCATGCATGCGTTTTCATTCACCCGCAGATCGTAACTTAGACCTTAATCATAAAATGACAATCGTTGAACCAGTGGTATTATTCACGACATGGAGGGCTTTGTAACTACGACATATTCGTACGTGCGCCAGCCATCATACACACACGGAGAGTCTTCGGCCGGCGGGGTTTGAACTCCCAACTAACGGGTTGCGAATCCAACGCCCTACCATCCAGGTTACCCCGGCCAATATTTAAACCTATTTCAAAATTATATTAGTTATATTCTTATTTATTAGCCGTCTTTGGTGATTAATTTGATCACCCAGATTATTACAAAAATTATTACGAAATACATTTTTTTAATTATTTAATTTGCTTCTTTAATAAAATTGAAAAACACGAATATTATTTAATCAGTCCACTACAAATTATTGCATGTAGAAACTAAGTATCATATATGCTACAAAATAAAAGCAGAAATCAACAACTTTCTTCTTAATTAAAATCTAAAGAAACTAGTTTTATTCGCTTAAAATTTAATGCTGTCAAAAGTTTTATTTTGATACATGAATTTGAATTCCATCCTAACATTGAAATCATTGTTGCAGATTTTTAAAACATTGTTGCATGATCTAAAAAAAAACTTATTGAAAATAGAGAAAGATATTGTGTGGAAATAAAATTGATATAATTAAAAAGGTAAGTTTTTGAATACTAAGATAATGGTAAAAATCATTTTTTTTTCTGAGATAATAGTTTTGAAAAATCTGAAAACAATTTCAATAGGCAAGTTACAGCCGTTATCTGTTTGGCGATGGCTAAGACTATTTTTGCATTGGATTAAATTTTCTGTTTGACACATGTTTCAGTTATTTTGATTTATTTTATATCTTTCTGTCTCAAATTAAATAGAAGTTTGGGAGATGCGGCAAGCCCTCTTACGAGTATTTTTAATATTATTTTACTGCTCCTTTAATTAGCCAAGCAAACGTTGAATGACATGCAATTGTAAAAATGTTTAATGAAGTAGTTTGAAAGTTCATGGAGAATTAAAATTCAGCAAAAATACCTTTCAAATAGCTGTTAAATTTTTAATGAAAATAGAGGTGAACTTTGAAACTTTATAAGTAGTGATAATATAGCTATTTATTTAAAATAATTTTTATCCTTGACTGTTACTATATTTTAACGTTATGAGAATCTTATATATTTGCCATGGGGATAACAGAGAGAGAGAGAGAGAGAAAAATCTATTCTCAAAAGTTGCTAGACTTGTGTCAGATGTCCCAAAGCAGAACCAAGAAGAGAGCAGTTTAGCTGCTGACTGAGGGGTCAAGGCATATGGTCGAATGAAACCATAGAAAGATAATGTACAGAAAACTATTCTGTTAATTTTAAAATATTATAGATGCTTAGACTTGATATTATTTTTATTCCTAACTACACTGGGTATACTGCTGAGAGGACTTTAAATCCTCCATTCTCAACAGAACCATCATTTTGGGAACTATATCTATAAAGTATTAGCAACAATATTATAAAAATAAAAACAGATTTTAAATGAATTTTTGATTTCTATTATACTTTCCTTCCTTTGACTAAATGGAAGTGTCGAAAACACGGCGAGCCCCCTTCCGAGGATTTCTAAGAACCTCTTACAGTTCCATTTATTAACCAAGCAAAACGTATAATAACTTGCAATTATAGAAACATTTAATGTAGTCGGAAACGTTCGCTAGGTGGTAAAATTTCAGCTACGGAAACAACAGTAATTTTAAATAAATAGCTATATTATCACTACTTATAAAGTTTCAAAATTCACCGCTATTTTCACTAAAAATTTAACACCTATTTGAAGACGACTGTCTTGACAGTTTCATTTATGATTAAAGGAAAGGAAGTACTCACCCTACGGTGACGTCGAATATGTTACTACCTATTGAACTGGAGACGGCCATGTCTCCGAACCCTTTCCTTGCCACGAGAACACTCGTGATCAAGTCTGGAATACTGGTGCCTGCAGCTAAGAACGTCAAGCCCATTATCTAAAAGGGATCAAAAGAAGGCATTATTAGAAGGCTACACCTGCGACATATAGTCAGTCTAGTGTAATTCCTTTATAGTAAAAGAACGAAGACTTATAGTAAGCATTTATGTTTACTATAAATCCTCATCTCATTATACAATCTTCATTATCGAACAAAAGCTTATTATCCAGCTTAAAATTTTACACATTATAATTACAGACGTGTAATTATCAATGAAAACTTATTTTTACAAACTTTAATAAAAAAATATCGTATTGTCAAATGATAAAGATAGTAATGTATACTGAAAAGGAATAATACAAATGAGTTAAAATTACTTAAAATGGCGTGGCAACAGTAGGTTGTAGAAGTTATAGATGCCCGGTGCATCAAAATTAGGAAGAGAATGGGGGACACTATATTGCTGATTTTATGACATTACTTGTGATTTTGTCTTCGACGGGTGAAACAATGTCACACACAAATGCCATTTTCCTATTTCAATTATTGTTGACAGCAGAGTGTAGACGAAAAATCCTATTTTGGCCCAGGTTGTCAGTACTATTTCTCACTAGTGTTTCTCTTTTAACCCTTTCTAGGGCCGTGGGAAGTATGCTTCCCACCAAATTTATCAATCTTTGTATGAATTTATGTAGATTGGCATAAGTTCTGACAAATTTTTTTTAGAAAGACAGAAATTTATATGCTTTAGTTCTTTATTTTATACAAAATGATGTGTCTTGATTTGATACTTAATTATTAATGAACAAAATTAATTAATGAATCAAATTAAGTTTATCTAATAAGCTAAATGAATCCCTTTTCTTATTCTAATTTCAAGCCTAAAAATATTTTAACATAATATGAATAGAAAAAAATGGCCCTTTAAAGGGTTAAATAAATGTTTGGTGTTACTTGATCCTTTGATACTCTTAGCAAAGCAGATTTTCTTCTAATTCGTTAAAATAGTAATCTTTGACAATGAATCTGTTGATTATTGGCTTTTTAGTCTGTTAAATAATTTATAAAAAGTGTTTAAAAAACATTTCACCTTGTTGTTTGATACGACTGAGAAATAAGTTCAATTTAATTAGTTTTCTGCAAATTAGAAAGTGCATAAATTACGAAATAACAGTGGAAAGGAAAATACTATTACAGAGTCAATTGATTGACAAAAGTATGCGACTGAATCCATCGATGGATGTTTAACTTCCATCATGGCGTATCAAAACAAATTGTGCATGGAATTAAATTTTAAAAAAAATATTATTAAAATTAAGGAAAAAGTCTACGGAAATGAAATTGATATCATTAAAAAGATAATCTTTTTTTTATTCCTAAGATAATATGAACATTATTTCTGTAAGGGAATTGTTTTAGATGATATAAACAGTAATTTACATAGCCAAGCTTTAGCGACCATCCATTAGACCATAGGTTCCCAAAGTGGTCCAGGTGGACCCCCAGGGGTCCATAGGAGACCACACGGGGGTCCACGTAAGACGTGAAAAGAAAACAGGGGTTCACAAGTTGTAAGTGGGTGTCCACGAAAAATTTTCTGGTTTTCATAATAAAGAACAAAAATTTTGACTTGGATTTACCTATCAACGTAGGCAGGTAGCATCATTCACTAGGTAGGTACTCAAAAATATTCGAGACTCAGTTCAAACAAAGAATTGAATAGAACAATAGATAATAGTACAAATGTACACCACATGTCGAGACTTGCAAAGTGCAATATTGATAATTTGCTGTCAATTCATCAAGTACATCTGTCTCATTAAAAATATGATTATTTTTTATTGTTGATTTACATTTCAGAGTTCATTGTTGATTTTTTGTTAACTGTTGATTGTTTGTAATAATAAATGTTTATAATTTTGTATAACCACAAGTATTATTTTAATAAATAGGACACAAGAAAATGTGCTACTTTTTTTTTCTTCTTAACACCCCCAATTTAGAGTGATATTTTTTAGGAGTTTTGGGAATACAGTAAAAATGCAGCAGCAGGGGTTCAGCAAAATAGTAAAACTTTGAAAGCGGTTCACGAGAAAAAAAAGTTTGGGAACCTCTGCATTAGACGATAGTTTAGTCTATTTTTGCGCTCAATTAATTTTTCCATTTGAAGCCTATTCCGTGATTTCTTTTATATCTTCTTTCTTTTGACTGAACAGAATTTCTGGTGAAACGACGATCTCCCTCCAGAGCATTTCTAATAATATTTTGCAATTCCATTAACTAGTCAAACGAAGCATGGATCTCAGTACTACTATATAATGTTCAATGACGCAGTCTGAAATAAGTATGATTGTTTATTTACACTTGATTGCTTCCATTCGGCAATGAATACGAGTACGATACGAAAGATTTCTGTGCTATGTATGTTAGTGCTTTATACATATAGACTATTATCAATCCCGGAGAGAGTGTACTTTCCTATCTTTTTCTTGTAATTACACTATACGTAATAACTCATGACGGTTGATGTTTAGTTTTAACATTTAGCAAAAACTATCGTAAAACATTTTGAACTGTTTCTGCGGGATAGATTAAGTTCAAAATTCGACACAGATCAACAGTTTTAACCTACCAAATTTCTTTTCGCTAGCTTGTTGTGCTTTTGAGTTCGTGTGTTCATATATACTGAAAACACATACTAACAAACAAATTATACCCCCATCCACTTACATATAAAAATTAAGTATACAATTTTAATGTAAGTAACTTATTCTAAATTTCATTTATTTAGGTTGCATGTTTCTGAGTTATAGCATTCACATTCACGTGAAAACAAATAACTTTTTCATGGAGATGTATTGAACAATGAGACGTCGAAAAACAATGGGCATTTTCATAGATTTGATTCAAATTTCATAAACATCTTCTACCTCCATAACAAAACCATGCTTTAATTTTCATTTAATTAATTGATTACTTTCTTGTACACATAGTGGGAATGTGTGCACGAACAAACATACTTCCCGATAACCGATTTCTTTCGAAATTTCATGAAAATCTGTTTATTTTATTTTAAGTAAAAGGGACACCAAATTTTATTTATCTAGCTTGTACCATTTCTAAATCATCGTGTTCACTAATAAGCAAAGAAAAAAAAAAGATCTTCCAAAACTCTTTTTTTTTCTGAAAGAAGAAGATCTAAAATTTTAATCAATGAAGATTTCAAAAGTTTTGACAATTACAACATTTTGTCTTTTTTTATATACTTCACAAAACACCAAACTCCCAAAACTTTCTCGCAACAATATCTCCTCCCTGAGAACATCTTGCACGGCAGTGGCGTACAAGAGCTACAAAATCTTAACTTTTGGCGTGAATTTAGCATTTTTGCTGAATCTATCATGCCATCCTTGGTGAGTTATTTGGCGATTAAACCTTGGCATGCCGTTAATAGTATCCGAAAACCGAATATGTGCTTTAAACACGTTTTTCTCAATTGATTGAAACAAAGGTTTGATAGGAAACTGCACTTATAGTCACAAAAACTCATATTAAATTTTTATATTTCAGTTACTGAGTTTTTGAGTTAATTCGTTTACTTATTCAAACAAAGAGACGGTAAATTCGTACTTGGAGTTCGCTCAAAATTTGGCAGGTTTCTTCACAACAGATGTTAAATCTATATACCGAATCTTATCTGCTTAGCTCTTTTCGTTTGGTAATTATCGTGTTATAATCGAGCAGCCGGACTTCCTTTGATTAGGTTTTGCTCCAAAATTAAAAGAAATCTGCACATTTGGTGTAAAGATCGTACACCTAATTCCAACTGTCTAGCTCAAAGTGTTTCTGAGTTATGTTTGTCAAAAACAGATAGACCGGCATTTTCCAAAAATGTATTTTTCGAACTAAGGTCTAAAACGGGAAGATTCGTCAAAATTCGTCGAATTTTTTGAGAACAACTCTACTCTCTCTATCCTATTTACACGAAAAAGTTTTAAAAAAAGCCATTTATGTCAAAATTATTCCATTTTTTCATTATAATAATATTTTCAGTAATAGTGGTATTTATAAAAAACTATTATCTCCCAATAAATATCTAGAAAGAACTCCACTTTCTAGAATATCTAAGGAAATAATTCGTCTAAAAAATTTTAAACGAACCTAATAGTCCTAAAAGAACAAAGAATAAAAGGGAGAAAGTCAATCTTAAAGGAAATAAGATGCATAAATTGCCCTTCATGGGACTGGTTTTATGGAAAGAAGACGCGGAACAGGAAATTGTCTTTTTATTGGAAACTTTTTTCGACTTCATTCGCATTTTCTATTAGATTTTTTTTTTGAAACTGCAGGGGAACAAAATGCACCCTCGTATTTTCAGACTCCTTACAAAACTGCTCCATATATTTTTGTAGAACATTTGCTGGAAGCGTTCTTGGAAAAGACAGAGGGTCAGATTAATTTCCCTTTTCGATTGAAATACTTTTTCATTGTGAAAAAGGTATCTTCGTGTGCAATAATAGCTTCTGAAAGTTTAAGTTTCTTTTTGAAAATGTATCAAATTCAAGGCAGTAAACCAGTATTCGGGCATCGGAAATACTATATCCTGTTACGAACCTGTAATATTACTTCCGACTCAAATAGTCTTATAGTAGGAAAGTGAATTTGATAGATATGTTGATACTCAGTTTTGGCTCCCATTTGGCAACTTGATGAGAAATTTGACAACTCTTGTGACACAAACGGAAATTTTGGAAATAAAAGAATTATAGGGATATCTATATTACATCTCGAGATCCGACAATTGTTCAAGATGGTTCTATGTCCTGCTGAAATACCTATACGAATTTGAAAGGATAAATGAAATAAATTCTCTTCAATAGAATGAATTCTGTTTTTGGTGAGTTGATGGAAGAGCATCTGCATTTCAACCGGAAATACTATATCTTGTTACGAATCCGTAATATTACTTCCGACTCAAATAGTCTTATAGCAGGGAAGTGAATTTCATCTATACTTGTAATGGATGCTGATCTCCGGTCTTGGCGACAATTTGGCAACTTGTTCAGAAATTTGACAACTCTGGTGACAAAAATAAAATTTTTAGAAAATAAAAGAATTCTGGGAATATCTATATTAGAGCCCAAGATTCGTTGTTTGTTCAAGATGGTTCTATGTACTTTCAAAGTACGAAGAAAAGCAATCGAGTGAATTCTCTTTTAGTGTGTTTATCATAGAGGCAGATCTCTAGTTGTTTGCCCTGCGCTGTTTCATATTCACGGAAACGATGATATTTTGCCAAGTGCTACTTTTAATTATCTTTCTACCTCCAAATCCAACACAGGACCTTAAAGTCGAAGGCACATGTTATTATCGGAAACGGATCTAATATCATCACATCGGTATTTCTATACACTCTTCCCAAGTAAAAATGAGAAACCGTTTGCTTTCCCGGTCAACTTGCCATCTACTTCCATGTTGTATCCCTGTACAGGCCATATTAAAAAGTATAGAAGGTTTTATGAAAGCTCCATGGTAATTAATTACTTGATTAATTTTCTTCCTAAATGCCATACATAAGTCCCCATTTCATATCACGCCGGGAATTTAAATACCGGGAATGTAATTTCATATCATCGGGCGTGGTCTCCACAAAACTTTCTCGCATACTTCTAATAAATTCGTCACGTTTTGCATTGTATGGCACTGGCGGACAATAGTTACGAAATATTAAACTTTAGAGTGAATTTAGCATTTTTAGTGATTCTATCGTGTAATCCTTGGCCAGTTATTTGGCGATAAATCTCTGGCATGCGATTAATACTATTAGAAAATCGAATTTGTACTTTGGACACGTTTTTTCTCAATCTATTGAAAACAAAATTTGAGACAAAACTGCACTTGTAGTCACGAAATCCCACACTTTTTATATATTTAAGTCATTGCGTTTTTGAATTTTCGAGTTTATATATTTTTATAAGGACAGATCGACAGACGATCAGCCCGTAGTTGGATTTGGTTCAAAGTTTTACAAGTGTTATACTGTGCGTGTTAAATCTGTGTACCAAATTTTATCTATCTAGCTCTCTTAGTTTTGTAAATATTGTGTTAACTTATATTCGAATAGAGGGACAGACAGACTTCCTCTGGACAGATTTTACTCAATATTCAAAATAAATCTGCGAAAGTAGTATAAGGATCGTATGCTAAATTTCAACAGTCTAGCTTAAAGCGTTTTTGAGTTATTTTTGTCACAGACTGACATATGAGCATACCCCAGAAATGTGTTTTTCGAAGGGATGTGTTTATAAGGGTTTTTAGGGAGGTGTAAAACGTGGGGAGTCATCAACTTCTCGAGTTTCAACTTTTTGATGATTATCATACTTTCTCTATACTACGCAGTCGAGAAAGTAATAACGCTGCAAATATAGAAATGCTTGCTACTAATAACGGGCACTGAATTCTTTAAACTGAACACATAAAATTCCTATCATTTACTGTCAATAACTTTAATTATATTTTGAGAAAAAAAATATCATTGGGAGTAACAATTTAAATAATAAATTAATTTTTAAACTAAATTCCGCACAAAGATCGATTAATAAAAAAAAATGTTTTGGATTGATAACATTATAAATTGCATGCTTATAATTCGACTGATTGTCTTAAAATTCTATTTTAAAATTTAGAATTTTTCTGTGAAAAAGCAGCTAATTTCTTGCGCAAAATTCAGATAAAACAACTATTAAGTTCAAAAGAATTTTTTTATGAAACTCTAAAGTTTACATCACCTCCCCCCATCCCAGTTACAAAAATAAACGAATGCTATAGCAACAACCAAATTTGCAATGCTAGCTCCTGTGGCAGATTTCCATCGTTTTGCTTACTAAGCAAATACCACTGTCTGCGCAAGAATATTTTCTTTTCGTTTCAGTACCCTGTCATTTCAACTCCCAAGACTTATACATCCTACGACACATTCCAAAAAATATTGCGTTTTGCGTGTGACGGATCAAATTTTCAGACACACATCTCAAACTTCTCGGTTGAGTTATTTGCAGAACAACTTTTATCCCTTCCTTCTTTTGATATGTATATCGATTCTGGCCCAAGCATAAGCTTTCGATATCGATATGACGAAGCAGAATCCTTTTCATCTAGAGATTAAGCATTGTTTCTAATCAATATAGGAAGTCTAGATTTGCTGTCTGCAGCAATTTCTTTCACTCGCAGGGACATTCTACGTGCCCGCTGAGAGTGGCCATTCGTGTTAGGGCCTCTAATCCTGTTTACCCAATAACCTCGGGTTATTAAAGGGAGAGTCTTACCTCATTGGGTATGCCGATCGTCTGCCCAACAACTGTTGCCCACCAGACCATCAAGTAAGAAAATATCGCAATCCAGATGATGCTACCGAGGAAGGTGACGAAAAAGAATTTCTTCTTCTCCTAGAACGAAATAAATGTTTGATTAAGAGAAGATTCATATAAAGAAAAGGATAAGAGACAGACCCGAAGTGTGATCGTTGTTCTTTGAGTTAAGCAGCTGCGATTCCTTAGCAGTTCTTTTTCTAATTCATAATAACCTTGATCGGTGCAAACATAGTCCTTTATATAAGGCAACACAATACCTAAAAAATCGCCAAAAATAGAAATTTTTTTTGGACTCATATGATGAATTGAATATTTCTAAATGTGTTTGTAGAATTTTAGAGCTGTATTTGCATTTTTTATTAAGTTATTGAAAATTGCTTGATGCATGAATGGTGAGAAAATAATGTTGCCACGCCCACTTTTTAGATCGTTTGCTAAAAACAATCTCGATAAAAAATGAAATATATTTTACTAGCACTCGCAAACTTGTACAGTTAAATTGAAATGAAGTAATTTTGTCTACATGCTATTTTCCTTATAAGAACAAAAGTTTTAAATGTGAGATTATTTTGGTTTTTTTTTTCAATTTTTTACAAACTAAGGCTTCTAAAACAATGAAAATAAAGATGTTCTTATCTTTATTTATTTATGTTTATAGCAGAAGCATACTTTTAATCATCTCTGAGCTATGTATTTATTTTTTTAGATTGATATGATCAAGAGTTTTGGAAATATTGATAATCTGTTGGTTTTTTTTCTTTATATATTCATAAAACAAGCATGATATTTTATTTCAATAAATTTTTTGCAATTTTTATTATTTTACACAATTTAGGACAAATTAATTAACATTTTATAAAAGTTGCAAACAAATTGGATGGATTTTATATAATGGTATTGATAAAGGAAAAAATTAAATTCAATTTTCTCCATTTTGTATTTTTGCTTGTTTACAATTTTTCGAAAGCCTAAGTTTTCTTTTCTTTCTTTTCTTTTTTTTTTCAGAAATTAAAGCAGTGGTGTGAAATTTTTTGTGAATGTTAAAAAAAAATATGCTACATAAATCTTGTTGTGGAATCAGCTCTCATACATGTAGCAATTTCTTTAAAAGGGTTTCAAGTGAAAATTAATGCATTATGAAATTTTTTTTTTCATTTTTGATAATGAAAAATATATAAAAAGGTAAGTATCTTTCGCAAGAGTTAATACATAGAAAGTATTAAGTAGAATATTAATAGCTACATGAAAAACGATTTTGTTAAAAAAAATCTACATTTTTAAAAAAAAGTCTTAAATAATTCAATTTTTGTTGTGACAATCAGTTATAGAGTACTATTCCATGCAAAATACAATTAAAATATAATTCTAAACATTAAAATTGCAAAACATTGTTTAGATGGTAAAGTGCCACCTTAAATGAATGATAAATAAAAAAAATTATCAAGACAAAATATACAGAAGTGTAATGAAAAGAGAAATAAAAGACATCATGTTCTTTAAACTTTTCGTTAAGATAATATTTCTTTCTTTTCGCACTAGGAATCTTGTCATTTCTTTAAGTAGTCATATATATGTGACCTTTGAAATGTTAAACACTGACATGAATTTTAGCTTTAAAGCAGTGGCGTAGCGATGTAGCGAGGCGTTATAGGCATGACATGGTGGCACAGCAATGCAAGTATGTCATTTTCTTAAGAGAAATATCACTTAGAAGCCGAAAAAATAACACCCTATCTATGTCATTTGTTTAAACTGGTATCGGTAAATAGTCTAAACTAAAGTTTTTATCATTAATATAACTGACACTTTATTAATTAATTTATTTTTTGATAAAATAATGAAATTTTGAATATTTTTTAATATTTTACAATGAATATATTATTCTCCAAGAAGTTTTGTGTAAAAAGTCAAGAATAATTTAAATTCTATATATCTTAAAAAATACTCCTTGGCCTTTTTTAGTATAATTTAAACATTTGTAATTCTTCGTTCAGATGTCAAATTATTATTATTTTCTTTTATTTAAAAAACTTTCCATAATATGGGATCTTATTGATTAATATTTAAAAGATTTTTAAAATATTCCGACATTAGTGCTGAGTTTGATTATATATATATATAAAAAAAATCCCTTCACATTTTTAGATTCAAGATCTCACGAGAAATAAATGAAATTTTAATGCCACGTGAAGATTTTTCAAATGACATAAGGGGCCATAGGACTTTTAAACCTTTAATATTTAGAATTTTTTTTATGATTTCATTTAATAGCCGAATTGTTTTTAAACATTTCATTGGTATTGGACATACGTGTATGTTAATTAGTTTAAAAGATATAGTCAAAAGCGTGAATGTTGCTGTTGAATTTTTACTCCGAAACGTTGAAAGTAATTTTTTTTTCTCTTTCCAAAGCTTGGGCGCAGGATTAAACAAAAATGGATCATCGCTTCAATATGAAATTTTCCACATATACCTACCTATACACACATAACCAAGAGAACCATGCAAAATCAAAATATTATTATGTATACTTTTTTCTAATGCCTGATAATATCCAAGAAATGCTTTTTTTTAAAAAGCGCTATTATGTTTTAATAACACACACACACACACAAAAATAAACCTGTAAATCTATTAAAATAGCATCACTTTGCATGATTATCAAGTTATGTTCTTTCGGAATAAATTGTTGTAACATTGGCAAATATAAGTTGCTTATTTTCGGAAAACTTTGCGAGCAAGCTAATTCTGTCTTCGACAACTTATACAGAACATGGTATTTTTTACACATATTTTAATAAATGAAAATTATTTCTATGACTTAAAAAAATTCATAATTATAAGGTTAAATCTCTTATGAAATTGTAGTAAAAAATCTATTAAGCTTAATCATTTTTTCTTATGTTAGGGAGAGTGGCATTCGACCATCTTTCGAGATCTATTTTAGATGTTAAAGATTCTATAGTCCTTTAACACATTTTTTTCCGTCTGTAACAAAATTAATTCTATATACAGGGTGGTTATAATTAAACTTCCCCTATAAACAGCATTATACAACGCAAACGGGTGAACGGATTGCAACGAAATTTGGTATATAGACTATACATAAGATGCACTCACGGAATTTCGGGGGTAAAAAAGTAGTTCCATAATGTCCCCCAGAGGGCGCCTTTTCCGGAAAAACATTAAATTTATCACAATAAACAACCAAAACAGATTACAGAAACAATATTAACATTTGTTAATTAGTTTCTGATCACCTTGTCATCGAACCACATTAAGTAAAGGCAAGGAAAAAATAACATACGCTGTTTGAGAAGAAACAAAAAAACAGTTCAGTTTGCAGAAACAAGAACAAATTAAGACAAAATTGCACAAAGGGAGCAGTTGTAATCGTGTCGAAGACGATGTAGAGAAAGCTGCTCTATGTGATCACAATCATTCACCTGCAGAATTTCAAGTCGATGGACAATGCGTTCAACAGTAGACCGTAACTGATCAGTTGTGATGCTTCGAACATGAAGCATATCCAACTTTTTCCCTGTTTTACATTTTATTATTCATAATTCTTGTTCTGGATTCTTAATATTGTTTCTGTATTCCTTTTTGGTTGTTTATTGTGTTAAATTGAATGTTTTTCCTAAAAAGGTACCTTCTGGTGGATGTTTTGGAAATACTTTCATTTTTCAAAATTTTGTGAGCGCATCTCGTTTATAGTTTATATGCAAAATTTTGATGCAATCCGTTCACTCGTTTGCGTTGTATGATACTGTTTACAGGGGGAGTTTAATTATAACCACATTGTATATCAGTGGACAATATTTAAGCCAAAATTCAGAAATAATTCGTATGCATATCTCGTATAATATATTTTTAGCTTTCATGCAAACCGTTTTATATAGAAAAAAGCTCTTTACAGTTTTTCAAGGATAAATTAAAATCACTTAATTTTTTATTTAAGGATTTTAATCTAAGGTTTTAATGTATATTCTACTTAGCTGCTTAATGGTTCCGAAATATGCATACAAATTTTAGGTGAATATTTTCATAGATTAATATTTTTATATCGACCTGGAAAAAATATATGAATGAAATTATCGAAAAATTACTTTGAAAGAAATTTTTTTAATCAAACAAAAACAATTAAAACTTCAGCATGTGTTTAATCTACTCTTATCATTCTTGCAGAAAATTCGAAAAGAAGTATTTTCCGAATCAGCTGACGAATCGGATTTTCTTTGCTAGGAGATAGTCAATTTCCTTGTGAAAACAACCCCTAATGGAAAGGGGTAATTATAAAAGTAAATGAAGTGTTAAATAATTTATTAGTCTCTTTTTCAACAGATGGCACTGCGGCAGAGACACCGGAAGCTCAAAGTTTCCGACTTCCATTGTGAAACACGATCAATTTGTGACGAAGGAAACGACAATTTCCTGTTTCTCCTAATAGGATATGCTCATCGGAAAAGCGAACACGAGATTTTTGCCTTTGAAACTGCGGTGCGAAAGAGGGCCATCCAATTTCGACTGCTCCCAGCTTAGAATTTTTTAGTCCAAGGTTGGTCTCGTCCTTGGGTAGATTCGTTAAAAAGTGATAAACAGAATCAAGGATGCGTTTATTTTAATGTTTGCTTGTGCACATACTGATGCAATGTTTTCTTTCTGAAAATAAGAATATGACACAGATAGCCGTTTACTTGGCATGTACTTTAACTGTTCTCGAAGACCGATATTCCGGTCAAAGGGTAAAAATTTCTAAAAAAATTGACAACACCTATTCATTTTAAAAATTACGATACTAGCAAAGAAATTACGGAATATATTAAGCTTCTCAGAAATTTCTTTTAACTTTTGCTGAGACATCAGAAAATAAAATCAGTAAAAATATGGTGGTACCACCGATTTGATAATAAATTAAGAAACTATTTTTGATTTATTAAGACATTCATTAAGACGTTATAAATTTCATTATTTTCTACATTTTTTGCTATAAAAAATTGGTGTGCGCATTACAAAATTTTTAGACATTTTTTTTCCTTTAAATTCATTTTACTTAGCATCTCTTAGAAGCAAAATCTATTAAAACGACTTGTTTAAATGACAATTAAGATTTTAAAATATTGTATTGTCATCGAAAACACACATCTGTACATAATTTCAAAACTCCAATACATTATAAAGCTTGAAATTGTTTACAAATGTACATCTTTACGAACATGAAAGGAGTTAAGTTGAATGAAAGTATGTGAAAAGAAGATGTGTCCTTACGTCTCTTCGCACGTCCGGGAGGGTGAGCCACAATGGGAAGATGATGGGCGCCATGAGAACGTAAGAGATCCGCTTTTTGGTCTCTTTCGGCCACGAGATGTCCAGCGGTTCGTCCACTTCGATCTCATCGGGCTTAGCCTGAAGAGCCGCTAGATCCGGAGGGACCTCCCCCTGAAAATTGAACAACATCATATTTTATTCTCCAAAATGTAAAATAAATATAAATAAATATTTTTCCTTTTATGGATAAAGAAAGTCAAATCCGAATAACGTTTCTTCATCCAAAGTCTTTCCAATTCATGCAACATTTTGCATTATATGATTCAACTTGCCAGCCCTTTACAGGCTTTTACAGATATGAATGTAAGTGGCAGGCATGATACATTTACAGTGCATGATAGCTGGCAAGGAAGGAAAATAAAAAGAGCATTAGGTAAATATCAAAAAGTATCGATTTTACAATTGAAAAGATGACTTAAAATATTATTGTTATGGATTATTCCTCCGTCGGGGTTCCTTTGTCGATTTGATAGTCGATGAAATAAATGGTTCTTTAGTAACAAACGACGACGACCTTTATTAAACACGAAGACACTAATCCAAAGACGATAAATATGCAGCCGAGACAAACACAGACTTCACACAGCAGCACACCACAACACGTAGTAGCCCACAAGTAGTAGGGGCCGTGGTGGCTTGGTGGTAAGGTCTCGGCTTCGGAACCGAAGGGTTTCAGGTTCGTGACCCGATTCCACCGAAGAACCGTCGTGTAAGGGGGTCTGTTGCACCGTTAAATCCATCATCACCAAACGTCCTCCCGCTGGTGTGGTGTGGAGAGGGAGGTGCCAGCTCAGGTGTTATCCTTGTCATCTGACCGCGGTTCAAAATGACGAGATCCGTCCCAAAATAGCCCTAGTGTTGCTTCAAACGGGACGTTAATATAGCTAAATCAAAACCCACAAGTAGTAATCGGTAGTAATAACAACTACAGCACACAAAGCGGCCAGTCAAAATTCAACAGAAGGAGGGAATTTTCGTTGCTTCATTCTATGGTTCTCCAAATGTCTGCAATCGTCCACTGTCTCCTGGCTTTAGCTGTATCCAACTGCCGATTCACTACTACAGGACTGGCTACTCCACACACGATACGATGCCGCTTCCACAATATACACCAGGACTCGGCACACAGCTCAATTCAGCAATCGCTTGAGCTCCACACAACGCTAGCTCTTCCCCAGACAGATCCAACTATTCGCCGTAGATTCATTTCACAACTCTATACACGACACCGACTGACTGCAGCTTGAGACTGCCTGTCTTTTATAGTTCCCGGGAGGAGGGCAGAGAAGGTTCTGGATCAATCAGGTGTAGTTCCCATTGGCTCAATTGCTAAAATTCTCGATATTTCCTGTAATATCTATTTTGGTGCCAAATCCTTTGCCAAGTTTGTAGCCAAGCTCTGATAACACTGACGCGACACCCGATCAGCACCCAACAGAGCTGATCATAAAACGGTCTTCCCAGTGATTGAACAAACCGTGCTTGGAAGCAACATTGCAGGTTTGTAACATCATTGAGTTGAATTTGAAATAAGAAGTAAACAATACTAATTCTAAAATAATACCTCTTTCACAGACCCAATGATTAATTCAAAGTAAAAGTAAATCATTATTAATAATAAGGATAAATGTATCTGTAATATGTTGGTGCTCTTTCTCTCTATTCTAATTCATTCGGTCTACAACTGACAATTTTGGTATATATATATACTGGAGAATGGAAATGTACATCGTTTTGAAGTTTTAATTAATTAAAAATTTAATGAAATAATGATGTTTTCTGCTATAATTTCCGAAAACATTATTGTACAATAATAAATTTTACAGTATTTTAAAATTTTTAAAATTGTCTTTTTATTGATTAACAATTGTGCAATTTTTGCTGAATTCTGAATTTTTTTAAAAATATATAAAAAAATATAAGTTATAAAATTTCCAATAATAGGTTGCATTTTTGCCCAGAAATGCAAATTGTTTCCATTTTTTCGTCAAAAATTTAACATCTTGATTTTTTTTGAGTTCCCATTGTTGAAAAACAAAGAAGAAGGATCATGTTTATAATATCCGTGCAGTTTATAAAGCAAATGAAAAAGTGGAGTTACGATATCGCAGAATTAAACTAAATCGTGTATTTAGATTTTTAATAAAGTTATGATGTCATGGTTTGGTTTTTATTTGAGAGGTTTATATACACATTAAACAAAATTTAAATAACTCATTTAAACGATAAATCTTGAATGTCAATCGATTTGGCAGAATTTTAATCCAGTTACAATTTCTAAGAAACTGGGAATTTTAATCCAAGAGTTACATTTTCTAAGAAAATTTGATTTTAATCCAAGAGTTACAATTTCTAAGAAAATTTGATTTTAATCCAAGAGTTACAATTTCTAAGAAACTGGGAATTTTAATCCAAGAGTTACAGTTTCTTAGAAAATGGGATTTTAATCCAAGAGTTACAGTTTCTTGGAAATTGAAACTGGGAATTTTAATCCAAGAGTTACAATTTCTAAGAAAATGGGATTTTAATCCAAGAGTTACAGTTTCTTGGAAATTGAAACTGGGAATTTTAATCCAAGAGTTACAATTTCTAAGAAACTGGGAATTTTTATCCAAGAGTTACCATTTCTAAGAAAATTTGATTTTAATCCAAGAGTTACAATTTCTGGGAATTTTAATCCAAGAGTTACAATTTCTGGGAATTTTAATCCAAGAGTTACAATTTCTGGGAATTTTAATCCAAGAGTTACAATTTCTAAGAAAATGGGATTTTAATCCAAGAGTTACAATTTCTAAGAAAATGGGATTTTAATCCAAGAGTTACAATTTCTAAGAAAATGGGATTTTAATCCAAGAGTTACAATTTCTGGGAATTTTAATCCAAGAATTACAATTTCTGGGAATTTTAATCCAAGAGTTACAATTTCTGGGAATTTTAATCCAAGAGTTACAATTTCTGGGAATTTTAATCCAAGAGTTACAATTTCTAAGAAAATGGGATTTTAATCCAAGAGTTACAATTGCTAAGAAACTGGGAATTTTAATCCAAGAGTTAAAATTTCTAAGGTTTATTTACAGACTAAAATCCAAATACGACATTATTTCATACAATCAAGAAATGATGAATTCTAAGACTTACAACCTGTATTGAGCAAATTGATGGAAAAGCAAATATTATACCTTCATCATCCTTTCTGTCAATGAAATATTCGTACCTATGACTATGCGCTAAATGATCATAATCCGTTGGTAAACGCATTAACATAATGCGATCGCCAGGTGCGCATACAGAGTGAACCACCGAAATTATTAGAAGTGACAAGCGAAGCAGCTGATGAGAAATAAGAGTAGGAAATATGGCATTTCTGGCTTCTTGAATGACTCTTATCATCCAGCCTATGAATGGGAACCATCATCCAATCAATTCTGGTTATTTCTTTTCGAGACACACATGGATGAAGATACGACTAATGTCTCAGTTTGCGAATCTTGGATAAAAAGACTTTCTGGTACAGAATTAATGACATAGCATAGAATATTTTTTTTGATACTTGCTGTTCTTATGATATTTTAGGTAAACAATCGTTCGTGGAATACAATTTAGGAACTCTCAGAAGTTAGTGGTATTGTACAAATATTTCTCAAGCAATCGCATTTTAAGAAAATTAACTAATAAATAATCCAAATTTATTTTTTTTAATTTCAAGATAAGGTATGAAATTTGTTCTTAACCAATCGCTATATGAATTTCATTCCTTAAATGAGTTTAGGAATTTTCGTGCTTTTTGTTTTTAACATCTTTTTAAAAAGACGACTATTCATAGTCTATGAATCATCTTTAAAATAAAGTAGAAAAGGTGAAAAAAAAAAAAACAATTCATTTTTTATTTAACACTGCTTAGAATAAGTTTAACTGTGGAATTTTTTCTGTTGCTGAGTTTTTGGCTTGGTGACTTTTGAGCAATGTTCAAATCTTGAATAGAGCAACACACATTTTTTTTTAATATTCAATTTCTCGCCGAAAATTGTGAAAATGTAGTTTTTTTTCGTTCTTTTCTTGAAAAAGTTTAGCGCTCATCGTTTATTACATGTAATAATTAATAACGACTGATCTCTCTTCTTAAAATTCATCAGAATAACATTTTATAAAAATTATCTACGAACTATTTTTGAAGAAGAACGACATTTTAATTAAAAAAAAATCAACGCAACAGTTTGAGGTTTTCATCCAGGCAACAAAAAGCGAAACGGAAATTCATTAACAGCCAATGAGAGGAAGCAAGAGGGGGGGGGAGGAAAAACACTGGAACTGAAAGCATGCTTTGGATGCTAGAAGGGAAAAAATAAATAAATAAAAAAGAAGGATCAGTTGCCAGATGTTCAAGTCGCGTTGGGCGAAATTGTGCCTCTGGTATCTGTAAATTCAAAAGGAAGAAATACTGGCTTTAATCTTCAATTCAGTCAGTCAGTCGTTAATAACTCATGAGGTGCTGGAGCTTTGCAGCCCTAATGAACAAACCACCACTATGGAATCTGTTTGATGAAGTTCGTAAATTCAATTGGCACGGTGAAATGCATCAAATTTTGATAGTATTCCTAAGGATATTAGGCACCTACTTTCGCTAGTAATCATATAAAATAAATAATTTGTGGATACTTGTTTTTTATGTAACGTCCCTTGATAATTGCACATAACCAAACCTACAACCGCCGAACTTGTCGCACTTATAAAAAACAGTAAAATAAAACAAGGAAGGACTTACATGATCGAATTAAAGCCCATTAAGAGCATATATTTACACAGATTCTGTCATAAAATTTCCGTTCACAAGTCCTAACGATAACCCTGAACTACCTCCTCTAGATATTATATTTATGTTTTCAGGTTCAACTGACTTATTCATACTACTACTCGCCTTTATAGCCGCCGCTATTACTTCGCCCATAAAGAACGCCGTGCAGGAGAGTTTCGTCGTAAAATACCCAGACGACATTCGTCGGATATAAACGGCTCTATTTTTAAGTGGGAGGAATGCTGATAAGGGAGGGAGAAATATGGGAACGTTTTTGTTACAGCGCCCGCAATAAAAAACAACTTAAAAATAATATCATCTGCGCGGAGTACTAGAAACAAATACGATAAAGATATACGGTCCAATCAGCGCAGTCAGAGCAGATGGCAGATAATATATTTACTCGGACTACGGATAGCGTTGTGGAGGGTATTTAAGGATGTGCCCGGGAAGAGAGAGATGCATCATGGGCTTTAGCGTTCTAGGGGAAAAGATAGGGAATAAAAAAAAGGGATAAAAATAAAATAGCTTCGGTAAAGACAACGCAGGTGATGTGTTCCGGAACAATCGATATAATGATATGCAAGGGATTTTTTCTTACTCTTAGGATAACGCATAGTAAAGAAAAGATACACACGCAGGCGTCTAGAAAGTTCCGGCTGATTGCTTTTATTTTTTAAAGATACCGAATTCTCGTGGGATATATCATTTTTTTAAGTGTTTTTTTTCTCACATTTTTTTAACAGGTGAATACATAACAGCTACAATTTGCAATTTGCATAGCATTTTTAAAAAGGATATAAGTCTAAAAAATATGTATGATAAATAATGTAAGTTGCCATCTAAAAAAATAATATTTTAGAAATATTGTAAATAGTTTGACGTTCTCAGTTATGCTTTGCGACATTATTTCTTGAGCTATTTAATAATAAAAATTAAGTCAAACACAGCATTTTGCTCAGTTTTCTTCAATCTGTTTCTCTATCCCCCCCCCACACACATTGTCTAAAAAAGAAACAATAACAATTTAAATTCCACAAAATATTTACTTTTTTAAATTCATTTTAAGCATAATTCGCAATAAAGTCTTTTGTTGGTGTAACTGAATTTAAGCCTTGTTGACTATTCCATAAAATATTTTTTATAAGCTCCGCCGTGACCTGGAGGTATGGTTTCGGCTCGTGAGACGTAGGATTTCTGGTTCGGGACCCGATTCCACCGAAGAACCGTCGTGTAAAGGGATCCGCTTCACGTTAAATCCGCTAAGGCCAAACGTCCTCCAGCAGGAGTGGTATGGACGGTTGGTGCCAGTTCAGGTATCGTTCCCGTCATCTGACCTCGCTTCAAAATTTTGAGGCCTGTCCCAAACTAGCCCTTGTGTTGCTTTACAACGGGATGTTAATATAACTAAATAAATATCTCCTATATATATTTTTGATACTATTAAAATTATGTTAAAAGCGTTGCTCTTTTGGGGTATTAACTCCAACGCAAAATTTTTGCTTCCATTTTTATTTAGCATCATACGCACCTTTTAATATCTACATATAATAATCTAATGATATCCTTTCAGAACTATTATATATTTTATTTAACTTTCACAATTTATTGAATGATCTGTATCAAAGCTGAATGCAACGCAATGTTAACAGATCCCTTTTATAACGAAGGGATTTGACATAATTAGAATAAAAAATGAAAATAGTGAGATTTTTTGGGTCTGATACACAACTATCAATAAAAATAATAATACTTCTGGTCATGAAAATTAATATTCACAAATAAAGGAAAAATAGTTCTCTTCTAACAACAGTAGGTGGAAAAAATTGGTATCTGAATGTTTTCTAGACTAGGACTGGACGATGGCGGAACTTCATCTTCCCGATATATCATTTAACACATATCGATATTTTTCGATATATCACGATATCATTATTTATTTATACCTATTATAAATTATAAATAGCATTTCTTAGCAAATTGACTGACCAGAACGACTCCAAATAAAAGGAAGTTTCAATTTATATAATAAAAAATATTTGTTTTCTTTTGAATAAAAGTAGTTAGAAAATAATTTTGTTAAAACCCCTTTTAATAAAGTGTGCCAATGCCTAAGCAATGTTTCTGCATGTTACAATTTATAACAATGCGTTTAAAACAAATATTTTTATGTATTAAAATATGATAGTATTTATAGAAACATTAACAAAATTCTGTATGAAGGACAATACGAATGAAATGCAACAAAAACAAACTCTAACCGATAACCGAAACGGAATCGAAAACGTAAATTAATTGTGAATATCAATTTATCGTGAACCATTATTAAGGTCATGATTTCGATGAATCGATATTTTTTGAAAACTGGCATGAAAAAATCGATTTTTCAAAAATATCGATTTTTTTTTCGATAAATCGGAAATCTGCACAGCCCTATTGTACAAAATGGTTCAAATGACGTAGACATTACAAAGAAATGTATCAGCTGCTGGCCGAGGGGTTAATAACAATGGGATGCCCGAAAAAAATTCGATGGTAGATGTTGCAGATGGGAATTCTTTTGTCAAATTCAAAGTGTTATAAATGCTTGGATTTGAAATTATTTGCATCCAGAATAACATGGAAATATTAGCTAGTATCTAAGTCCAGTATGTCCTCTTAAATCCTTTACACACACACACATTCTTAACTTCTGAACGGCTGTCTCTTTAGTCATGAAAATATGCCTAGCTATAATAAAATGGCTTTGCGTTACCGAGTACAGTGTCATCTGGTGGAAAATTCTACAGTTAGAATTTCTATCTCGAAATGATTCAAGATAGATTAAAAATGTCAATCGCAAAATCGCAAACAGTTTTCGATTTAGCATGAAAATCCACCTGGTGCACATTAGTGTTAAGAACAAAACACTTAAAAAGCACATTTATTTATTGTACAAGTATATTTTCGAAACTGAGCACGTGGGAAAGAAATATTGATAACCAATTGTCACTGTTCAAACTGCTCTCCGACCTCTACAACATATGTTTGGACAGTTGCTAGAATTTCACTTTTCCTGCAATGCTGGCAGAAAAGTAGCAAATACTTGCTAATTGATTGAATCTAACAGAAAATCAGCGGATTAGTCTCCCCAAAACTTTCTCGCATCCTCTCTAATATATTTGTCATGCCAGAGAAATCCTTGCATGGAATCGGCGTACAATAGTTACGAAATATTAACTTTTGGCATGACTTCAGCATTTTTACTGAATCTATCGGGACATTCTTGGCGAGTTATTTGGCGATTAGTTTGGCAGTTAATAATATCTAAAAATCAAGTTTGTGTTTTAGACTCGTTTTTCTCAACCGAATGGAACGAAAATTTGACACAAAACTGCACTTGTAGTCACATGACCACATACCAAATTTAACCCTTTAAAGGGCCATTTTTTCTAGTCATATTATGTTAAAATATTTTTAGGCTTGAAATTAGAATAAGAAAAGGGATTCATTTAACTTATTAGATAAATTTGATTTCATTAATTAATTAATTTGGTTAATTAATAATTAAGTAACAAATAAAGACACATCATTTTGTCTGAGATAAAGAAGTGAAGCCTCTAAGTTTCTGACTTATTAAAAAAAATTGTCAGAACTGATGCCAACCTACATAACTTCATAAAAAGATTGATAAATTTGGTGGGAAGCATACTTCCCACGGCCCTAGAAAGGGTTAATACATTTAAATCATTGCGTCTTTGAGATATCGAGTTTACATGTTTTTAAAGTACAGAATAATAAACGACCCTTGTTGGATTTGGCGCAAAATGTGACAGGTGTATAGACTATAGATGTTAAGACTGTGTATCAAATTTTATCTACCCAGCTTTCTTCCTTTTGTAGTTATTGGATCATATTATGTTCGCACCACCGGACAGACGGGCTTACTCTGCAAAGATTTTAGTCAAAATTTGATAGAAATTTGTAAATTTGGTCTATACCAAATTTGAACCGTGTAGCTCAAAGAGGTTTGAGTTATTTTTGCCACAGACAAACAGGCAGACATTTTTTTAAAATGTGGTTTTCGAACTCAAGAAGGTCTGAAAAATCTCGAGTTCGAAATTTTTAACATTACTATGCGTTCTCTATACCACGTTTATAAGAAAGTAAAAATTAGTAATTTATTTTTTTCCCCAAAAAATTATCTTATCTCTGGGTCTATGTCTTCTGGTGCCATAATGTCGGAAAAAGCCGACAAAAGAATTGGTATTTTAAGCATTCTGTTTATAGTGTTAGTGTACATTTTGTACTATAGTGTTAATGTAGTATTAATGTACAATGTACAAGGTGTCTGTTTGTGTTAAATCATAAAAGATTTACAGCTTTGGAAATAGCACTTCCTCTCCATCCTGTACTGATATCGAGATAAGAAAGCTAACATCAAAATTTATTGTATCCGTCTGGTGAACCTCGGGATTTCTCTGTAAACTTCCGCAGCACTAGGACGTTTGCATTCGATGGTTTTACCGACCACTCTGTCCAGCAGAATCAGATCTAGAGTAAGCAGCGGAGACTAGATATTGATTGAAATTGGTTCTAGAGCCTGTTAATGAGATAAATTAGTTAATGAATTTTGTCCTTAAGAATTATATTATAATAGGGCTCCTAGTGGAATCAATTCTAGAACAATAATCAAGACAAGAGTGTTGATGGAATCGAAACTAAATCTTGTAACCGAGACAGGATCATGAGAGAAAACTCTTATAGAGCAAAAACCGGGACAAGAGTATTCGTGGAATTGTAACCTAACCCTATAACATAGGCAGAATCATTAATGGAATCAATTCAAGAACACAGAGGCATAATATTTGAGGAAATTGATTCTGAAACCAAATCTAAAGCAGCATCTTTGGTGAAAACAGACCTAGATCTTACAATCAAGCGGATTCGATTCTAAAACCAAAACTGGTCCAGAGTTCTGCCAACAGAATCACAAGGCAATATCAGACTCACCGTCGCGGCAGTGGCCTGTACGCCCCCTGGCTGGATGATGGTGACGTTGGGGCTCTCGGACATGATGGTGCTGATTACGGGCGAGGTGGTGGTGGTCTTCACGGGTGATCGGGTGTTGGTGCAGAAAGAGGTTTCTTCGTGCCGTTCTCTGTCGGCGTGTTCGCTCGCAGAACCGTTGGCCAGAGTGTTGAGGACTGTTGAAGACTGAAAGCAGAAATCACACGTTTGAAAAAAAAAACTTATCTTATTGAGATTTCAGCAAATATAATAAAGTTTTTTTTAATAACGATATGACGTTCATTGTTGGACAAAATGTATCATGTTTCCATGAAGAAAAATTTGATTTTAGTTGGTGAAGATTTTAATTATTTAATTTAATTGAGTGAATAAAAAGATTTAAATGGAGAATTTTTATCGACTGGAGTACTGATGATTGATATAATACCGGTTTTGATACAGTTTAACATTATAGAAAAACGTCCACAAACTTTATGCTTCTACAGGGTGGCCGTAAAGCTTAAACGGATGAACGAAATGAAACCACATTTCATATACAGACTGTGGAAGACAAGGGAAGATGAAATTCACAAAATAAATAAATAATTTAAAAAAAAATTGTAACAGAAGTTGCTGATAGGAGAAATATTGGGCCTGCTGTCACGTATGAACGAGGAAATTTGTATATCGAGATGGATTATTAAAATTCCCAGTGCGTACGTGATAAAAGCGCCATGCATCCTTGTAAAAAGGGAAGAGTAAACAACCTATTAACAGTTCGATCTTGACTATCTATGTGTTCTTGACTATTGTTTATGAATGATTGTTCATATGTGTTTAATATGGGTCCTACCTTACCTCAGCATGTTTTACTGTACCACTGTTCTACACTAGACAATGCAATGCCATGCCTGCTCTTAAGCAAATCTATATATCTTGAAACAGAGCATAAGATAGGCTGTTCTGAACATCGAAACTGACAGTTTACACGCAGAAGTGGAGTGCGTCATACGTCGTATGTAACATATTGTATAGAGGGAAGGTCAGAATACTGAAAATGTTGCATTCAGGAGACCTTAATATTGATAAATAAAATATTATTTTCTGTAAGTTTCATGAATTCATTCATAACTGTACTCTCACAGCGCCAGCATTTCTCATATCGGCAACTTTTGGTACTAATTTTTTTTTCTTCGGAATTTTCTACAGAATCTTTCCATGCCTTCCACAGTCTGTATATGAAAATGCGGTGTTGTTTCTTTCATTCTTTTTAACTTCAGATGCCACCAAACAGAGAAAGCAATTTCATGACCACCCTGTATTTCCCGCAGCTGATTTGTTTGATTGTATCGGAATTTCTTCAAATAAAAAGTCTCAAAACATGGCAAAAAAAAAATCAAATGTACAAAACAAATAAATGAAAGCAGTAAAAAAATCACTATATCGAAATTATTTTCGCAATGAATAGAATAAATAACACGTAAACGTATTTGAATGTCAAAGTTCTACAGAAAAAAAATCATTACATTGAAGGCTTCGTTAAATGGAAGTTCGTTGAATGGAGATTTTACTGTTCATGAATTTTTCAATCTCTTACTAATACATGCATTTATTCAATCACTTTTGTGTTTTTTTATTGCTTTTAATGTATTGTTTTACTTAAAAAAATGAAGCAATGAAATCCAAGTGATTGTCATTAATCCAGGTCTTTTCCAGACAGTTCATTTCCCAAATCTTTTCCCATTTATCTGTGCCTTCCTTTCTCAGGGAGATATTAGTTGGCCTTTTTTTGTAAGGAGGGATATCAGTGGCACACAAGTCACGTGATATGTCTGATCAGCCAATAAAAGTGCTTGCGTGGGAAAACTTCTATTAAGCCCGAAAAATCCTTCTTTGAAACAGAGGAAACGGAAAAGAAGAAGAAGAAGGGGGAAAAAAAAAAAAAAAAAAAAAAAAAGAAGAAGAAGATCGTAGCTGGAAAAACTAATCTAACTTGATGCACGAAATATCCGTGTAAGAGAAAACAAGAGCAAAAGAGATAGTTTTTGAAAGCTAAGTGGAAAAACAGCTAACTTCTTCTTTTCGAGAATTTGCTAGATATTAATGTCTCAATTGCTCCCATCAGACAGAAAGAAGAAAAACACCCACACATCGATTAGAAAGTTCTTTTCATTTGCAATGAATGTATTGACTTCAATAACTGTGCAAGTGGTTAAAATTAGCATTTTCGAATGTTATATCATGGTTCCCCCCCTTGATATTGGCAATGAATTATTGAATCATTTGAAATGTTATCAGATATTCTATGACACATTGCTTCTATACTGCATAGGAATATTACTCGAATCTCTATAAGAAATGTGAATAGTTCGTATGGATGAATTTCATAATATATATATAAATACCTGATATTTGCCAAATTGTTGTAATATCAATATGTGCATTATAGTAATGGATAAATTACTCAAAATCAGCAATCTAAAACAGAACATTTCCCATTCAAAATTACAAAAAATCGCGTCCCAAACTTGACGTTCACTTTTATACGATTTGGTATTCAAAGGTTGATAGATACATTTTATTTTCAACCCGAATTCCCTAAATAGTCTTTGACAGGAACCACTAAAATTTTTAGAAATTTAATCCTTTAATTTTTTATATACTATTGCCCTTCAATAAATATCAATGCAACAATGACATGGGGATTCGCAATAATTAATTTATAAGTTGATAGAGATGTGCATAATTTTGAGTCAAGAAAGATGCTCAAAGTCTATATATATATATATATAAATATAAATAAATATATATATATATATATACAGGCGATTGACCATGGTGTGATGTAGAAATTATTCATGAAATTAAAGAATGAACTCGCGATAAATTAAATGATAGACTACATTAGGTTAAAACCCATATAGGTACAACTGGAAACGGAAAAGATGATTTTGTTGTTTCCGCTTACCCCCCTTGGATTGAACTACGATTCAAAACAAGTCTTAGAGATTGGGGAAAGAGGGGTGCAGTAGCTTCTGAGGGTAAGGACCCCTGATCATTCGATGCAGAAGTCTGACATTAGTTCATATGAAGATGACACTCACACACTCGCTTGGCCAACCACTTTTTACAGCACATCTCACCGATAGAACACAGGGTAAAGAACAACCATGTCCGAACTAGGGCTCGAACCCGGGACGCGCTATCCCTAGACTAGAACGCCGGCAAAAGCTGATTTTATTTATTTATTTATTGTCTAAAATAGCAATTCTCAAAATATATTTTAGTGTTAATGACAAAATCCTGGATTAAGCTTATTGTTAAGGAATCTCTTTTAGGAATATGGCAGTAGAGATGGGAGACCATAATGGGAACAAGATAAATTTTCATGTTGCTGCTCAGAGTCGAACTCAGAGTTTTGCTTAAACCAACTGCTCACTCCCCTTGGAAGCCTTTCTGTTAAACGTTATTTTTTTTTTTCTAAAAGTTGATGACTCGTAGTAGACTTGATTACTATTATTCATTATCCACTACGTCTATGAATGTAGCATGTTCTAAGATATATGAACTAAATATTTTCCAATCAATAATAGTAACCTTGGAATTATTTTTGACATTTCATTGCGAGACAATGACTAATTATTATTAAGACTACTTATATTTGGGACTAATTATGATTAAGTAATTGCTGGAGTTTTGTCTTTGAAGAGGATGTTATTCTGATGCTACGCAAGTTGCACAAGAATTTTTTTTTGCCTATATTTTATCTAATCGATTATGTAATAATTTATTTTTAATAATGCTGTAATTGTTTGTGAAACTATGGATAATTTATTTTTGATAATATTGCAATTGTTTGTGAAACTATGGATAATTTATTTTTGATAATGTTGCAATTGTTTGTGAAACTATGGATAATTTATTTTTGATGATGTTGCAATTGTTTGTGAAACTTTGGATAATTTATTTTTGATAATGTTGCAATTGTTTGTGAAACTATGGATAATTTATTTTTGATAATGTTGCAATTGTTTGTGAAACTTTGGATAATTTATTTTTGATAATGTTGTAATTGTTTGTGAAACTATGGATAATTTATTTTTGATAATGCTGTAATTGTTTGTGAAACTATGGATAATTTATTTTTGATAATGTTGCAATTGTTTGTGAAACTATGGATAATTTATTTTTGATAATGTTGCAATTGTTTGTGAAACTTTGGATAATTTATTTTTGATAATGTTGCAATTGTTTGTGAAACTATAGATAATTTATTTTTGATAATGTTGCAATTGTTTGTGAAACTATGGATAATTTAGTTTTGATAATGTTGCAATTCTTTGTGAAACTTTGGATAATTTATTTTTGATAATGTTGCAATTCTTTGTGAAACTTTGGATAATTTATTTTTGATAATGTTGCAATTGTTTGTGAAACTATGGATAATTTGTTTTTGATAATGTTGTAATTGTTTGTGAAACTATGGATAATTTATTTTTGATAATGTTGTAATTGTTTGTGAAACTATGGATAATTTATTTTTGATAATGTTGCAATTGTTTGTGAAACTTTGGATAATTTATTTTTGATAATGTTGTAATTGTTTGTGAAACTATGGATAATTTATTCTAACAGGTATATTGTATTACTTATCTTACATATTTGTATGTGTTTTACATTCTCCTATTAATGTGATTGTATTAATTATTTTTTTGTATTTTATATTTGTATCTGTATTAATCTCCGCAAGCTTTGCGGATCGGAAACGATTTTGATATGTATACACAAAGAAGACAACAAATGTAAGCATATTAAAATAATATGCCCTTAATGTCTACCAGTTTGCTGTAATTATCGATATGAATCTATGCCTAAGCGACTTTACTGAAATGAAAGACAATCAATATCTCAGGCAAACCAGCTCGTCTTTGGAGGGGTCTAGTTTTAAATATATAGATAGTATTTTATAGCGGATGCTACGTCATAAATACTCACAATTCTATACCACCGAACAACATAATCAGATCATACATGATTCATACTCGTTTGAGGGACCGTTAGGAAATAAGCTCTTTTTACGATGCAAAATTCTTTCAAGATTCTTTTATTATATGCCCTTTTCTTCCACCTACTATAAATTATGATCTAAAGAAAACTTCGGAAACTGAATGAAAGATCATTTTATATACTCCTAAAGAAGTTGCTTAGAATAAGATTGAGGAACGAGTCAGAGAAGCTGTGATTACTTTTGAAGTTTCAGATTGCAAAGACAAAAGACTGCAGCTCAGGTAGTCTCAAATTTAATTGATTTAAGGAGGAAAGACTATTCGAAAATCACATATAGGTATGAATGAGAAGAATTTTCGACAACTGTTGATAGGTTTGGATGGTTCTTGATTTGGTTGAGGAAGTTCCAACCAAATCAAGATTGTTGTGAAATGCAATTTTTAAAGTTTTGAATTTTTAGATCGTTATTTCATTCTGCACGTGAATATCTTATTTCCATAGATACTTGCTGTTAGTTTGTAGATTCTCCGAGAGCATATTGGCAGGGTTTTTTTTTCAGTAGATAAATTTTTAATCCTTAAATGGGGAGGTGCGGTCAGTCAGACCGCTAATGATGGACTTTCAATTACCATATTCTATTTTTAGCTCGATGGAATGGATTGACCCTTTAGCTTCCTGTTTCGTGGCCTACACTATACATGCACTTTTTCAACTGATTTCAGTGGATACTTTTTAAAATATTTCAGCTATTTCTTTGTGAGATGTCTATAAGATCGCATCTGCCTTTAAATGATTCAGTATTGTACAAGGCTTAGCAGATGGCTCTAAAACTTAGTCCTTGAAATATCCTCCAATCTACTGATCTTCTTATGAAGAAGAACTCCAGAAACTTTTTAATGAAGCAGAAAGTGATTTTAGTGATGAGGATAATTGTACAGAAGATTTTTTCGATGGAAGTCCGCATTCGACTGATTCTGATATGTATGCACAAACATAATTAATTTTTCTAGAGATAATGCATTTTGAAAAATTTCTAAAATATATTAATATACCAAGACAAATATCTACAGAATTTATGGACTGACTTTTTTTATACTAGAACTTAACGTGTTTGTTTAAAATGCCTTCGAAAATTGTGCTACGAAAGTCAACAAGCCGATAAAAAAAAGAGCCGAAGTCAATAAGCCGATAAAATTTAACTCATTGTCATTATTTTAAATTTTTTTCATATAATTGTTGAATTTTTCGTTATATTGTTTTCTATATACCTTTGTATACCTATATACTTTTGTATACCTATATACTTTTGTATACCTATATACCTTTGTATACTGGAAAAATAAATTAAAAAGTAAAAAGTAATATGTTTTTTCAAGAATATTATTTGTTATAACATGCAATTTGAATAGAAAATGTACGTTCCAACACAATTACTTCTTTCAATGATAAAATATTATAAAAAATCTCAAAAACATATTTATATTTCAAGAAAAATAATTGTAGAATATATTGGCAGATTTTCATACTAATACATTCATTAACAAATTCAATGTGAGCGCAAAGAAAATGCGATCTCGTAGACCGCACCTCCCTAGTTAAGTTCTAAAATTTCACCTCCCCAGTTAAGGGCTAAATCCGCGTTGTCATTAAATATTCAAGTTTGTCTTAGTTTTATATAGTAACATATTTGTAATGTATGTAATTGTTTGTGTAGTAATGTATTAGTAATGTGTGTAATTGTTTGGATAGTAATGTTTGTAATTGTTTGTGTAGTAATGTATTTGTAATGTATGTAATTGTTTGGATAGTAATGTATGTAATTGTTTGTGTAGTAATGTATGTAATTGTTTGTGTAGTAATGTATGTAATTGTTTGTATAGTAATGTATTTGTAATGTATGTAATTGTTTGGACAGTAATGTATGTAATTGTTTGGACAGTAATGTATGTAATTGTTTGTGTAGTAATGTATTTGTAATGTATGTAATTGTTTGTGTAGTAATGTATTAGCAATGTGTGTAAATGTTTGGATAGTAATGTATGTAATTGTTTGTGTAGTAATGTATTTGTAATGTATGTAATTGTTTGGATAGTAATGTATGTAATTGTTTGTGTAGTAATGTATGTAATTGTTTGTATAGTAATGTATTTGTAATGTATGTAAGTGTTTGGACAGTAATGTATGTAATTGTTTGTGTAGTAATGTATTTGTAATGTATGTAAGTGTTTGGACAGTAATGTATGTAATTGTTTGTGTAGTAATGTATTTGTATGTATGTAATTGTTTGTGTAGTAATGTATTAGCAATGTGTGTAATTGTTTGGATAGTAATGTATGTAATTGTTTGTGTAGTAATGTATTTGTAATGTATGTAATTGTTTGGATAGTAATGTATGTAATTGTTTGTGTAGTAATGTATGTAATTGTTTGTATAGTAATGTATGTAATTGTTTGGACAGTAATGTATGTAATTGTTTGTGTAGTAATGTATTTGTAATGTATGCAATTGTTTGTGTAGTAATGTATTAGCAATGTGTGTAATTGTTTGGATAGTAATGTATGTAATTGTTTGTGTAGTAATGTATTTGTAATGTATGTAATTGTTTGGATAGTAATGTATGTAATTGTTTGTGTAGTAATGTATTTGTAATGTATGTAATTATTTGTGTAGTAATGTATTTGTAATGTATGTAATTGTTTGTGTAGTAATGTATTTATAATTTTGTTTGTATGTAGTTTGTAAAGGAAGTGAATAATTTCATTGCACATTCAAGAAATTTAAAGAGATTTGTTTTAAAAATTGTTTTGATAAAAATGACATTCGCTGGAAGAGCCAAAAATAATCTTCTGATTCGAAACACTGACAACAAACACCGCCATTGAAATAAATAATTACTAGAAGATGTTACTTAGGAAATTTGGAAGTCCAAAGAAGCATGCACCTTTCGACAGTTTTACCCATCCCAATTTTGAACTATTCCTAATCCTTCAATCCAATAAATTTTTCCCAGTTACTTCCCCTAAGAAAATTTTAACGAACATCATTAATTCAGTTCACTTCGAAAAAAAATCTTGTTTAAGGATACTTCAAAATAAAGTAATAAAAAGTGTCCTTTTAGAAGAACAAGTTCTAATGGACAGAAATTATCTAAAAAAGTAACATGGAGTTTCCATTAGTCATCCTCTTCCGAAAAAAGTATAAAAAACCAATAATTTAAAAATAAAAGTATAAGCGCATTAACTCCAGGAAATAATAGTCTTTATAGAGAAAATCTTAAGGAATACTTCAAATTATGCCTAGAAAAGTGTCTATAGCACATACTTTGAATTTTTTAAAGTTTATTTTCAAATATTTTTTTTACAGTTTTAATGTTTGATTACGAATTATTTTTTAATTAAAAATGGTAAATTTTGTTTGCTAAGAAATTAACTTTAAAAAATAGAAAAAAATACTATGAAAGTAAATAAAAAGAAGGAAATATATTCTCCCCTGTATAAAAAAAACAAAAAAAACTTAGGTTTTAATTGGCGCTTTTAATATCATGTGAGAACAGCACGTTGTTTCAGATTGAAGTTTTTGAAATCACAAAATGCAGGGCAAAAAATTGGCGATTTATCACTTCTGAGGCATTAAATTTTCGCCACTAGGGTTATTAGAAAATGATAAAGAAAGTTGTCATATTTGTCAGGTTGTCAAAAAGTTACAACTTGGCGCGAATGTCTTTCAATTTTTCCAGTAGGCAAAAAAAGTTTTGGAGCTTGAATAATCTTGAGATTTAAAAAAAAGAAGAAAAAAAAAGATATGATAGTCACGTGATTGCTTAAAACCGGTTTAAACTGGTTTTTTTACGGGGAAAAAATTTTGACATCGAGAAAATAACTTTAGAAGTCGATTGATTTTGAGATGGTCAAAAACCATCGTTCTCCTAAATGTTGGTGATTGCGAAATATGATTTATGTGAGAGCATAATGTTTTTCTGTCGAATTGATTTTACGTGACTTAAAAAAAGTAGTGTTCTCACATGATAACTTGAAATTTGCGATAGCAAATTTCAATTTTATCTTATTTTTTATTTTTTTTATTTTAAAATTAAAATAAAAGATGTTTAATATTCAGAATTTTAAGCGTTGATGACATGATCGTTTGAGCTGATAATCTTGCCGAAAAAAGATATGAAACAAATAAATAATAAATATCTTAGAAGCAAACAAATAATATATAACGAATAATAGATTAAATCACAGTCTTAAGTTTTCGATATTTGTTCTAAATTGAATTATTGTGGAAATGGATATGGGAAGAATGTGCCGAAGAATTTGCATTGATTAACGAATGTAGTAATTTACATTTACGAATAAATCATATGCTGAATAATTATTAATCATATACATAATTAAGCACAGCAGACATTTCCCCTTTCAGCATCTTCCAACAAATTTGCAGTTTGTGGATCATCAGAGGGAATGTCATTTATCATGCAGATGAAATTGGTGAATTATAATTATCTCTTTCGTACAGAAGGGATGTGTTCGTTGCCAAAATTATTAAGTTAAGTTTCTTACATGAATTTACAGGATTCATTTACTTTTTGAATCAGAAGAGAAATATGAACTGCCGAAAGTCATTTAATCTCTTACAAAAGATTTTTTTTTTTTTTTCAAAATGGTGAAAAATCTTCAGATTTTCTGTACAAAATTATGAAACGTTCCAAATAGAATTATTCTAAAGAGCATTCGGAAATGTAGATTATAGTGATTACATAACTGTAATGTAATTGATGTTCCAAATCGAATCATTCTAAAGAGCATTCGGAAATTTAGATTGTAGTGATTACATAACTGAAATGTAGATTGTTGTGATACATTGTAGTGATTACTACTTTCTCTTTTGATACAACAGATGTCATTAATTTATTAATATCGAGGTATATTTCCCATGATCCTTTTGGAGGCCATTATTAGATTATATCCTAAGTGAGTGTCGTGTATTTCGTGTTAGTGTTTGTTTTGTCTTGTGAAATGTGGAACTTAGAAAATAATTATATGTTCCTAAAACTCGTCAATTATTTCATCTACTTTATAATTAAGTTGTAAAGAGACTCGTTCGTCTGCAAGATTAAAATATTTGCAGTAATTACTTAATTGCTGCCATTAGTATTAAAGACAGCAATT
The DNA here is from genome assembly GCF_947563725.1 of Argiope bruennichi. Classification (NCBI taxonomy): domain Eukaryota; kingdom Metazoa; phylum Arthropoda; class Arachnida; order Araneae; family Araneidae; genus Argiope; species Argiope bruennichi. The sequence goes on from NC_079155.1 coordinate 19,643,609, forward strand.
AAAAAAACATACAATAAGTAGAAATTTTGTTACATGTGAAAACACGAAAGCAGCACAGGAAGAAAATACTGTATTGTATACACGAATCATATTCTTGACTATTACTATAGAAAAATCCGGAAAATGATATAGACTTTAGCATCAAGTTGCTTGCGGTTAGATTGATTGCTTAAAGTTTTCTTGGTATTTTTCGAATGAGACACAAAGGTTGGTCAATTTTTCCTGAAAGGTCCCCAGGAAGGCAATTTAACCTATGCTATAAGAATTACTCCCACAAGGTGCACCTCAAAAATAAGAACGAGAAGCTTCCAGTATGGTGGTTGGTTCTCGCCACCCTGGTGGGTACAGAAAAAGCTGAGGGTTGGCTATCTTCTATCGATGACGGGATGTACTTCCCACGGATAGGGTGTACCGGGGCCGGTGATGGCCCTTAGGACCCTATCACAATTTCCGCCAGTATTGCTGTCGCAGTGGATCGGTCAATCAGTTTTATCCGGATGTCTTAGGGCTACTCAGAGTAGTCAGTTTGTGATACTATAAGAACTATTTGAGTGGACCTAACTTCAATATAAAGTTAGGTCATTAAGACCTATAGAATATGGCACGTTTCCCCTTTATTACGAGACATGAATTGTGAATTTAGCGTGATATGCTAATTCGAATGCAAGTAGAATCACTCCATTGCTATATTCGTTCTTTGTCTTACATGAAAAGCATATAATACCGTTCTTTTCATTAAAACAGAAACCCGTCTCCTAAAGGCAACTGAAACCTGAGTATAGTTGTATACGTAAGTTTGCAAATGATTTAGAGAAATGGACCGCTCGTCTTCAGCACGTTTATTTTTAGAATGGAAGGGAGAAACCGCAATAATCACTAATTGAATGATACAGTCCCTAGTTAAATTTCAACAGATACTATCCTACTTTAAGTGTAAAATGAACACAGGTAAATACAGAACATAAAGGATTTGTTGTTAAGAAAGAGGCTCTGGTTTGCAAAGTGTAAGAGTCCTTCTTGTATTGTTAATCAAAATCAGCCTGAATCTTTTCCATATTCAAGTAAAAGCAATTGAGCAGAGGAAAGCAATTCATCACTGACAAAATAAGCAGTATACATATCTCCCCCTAATCCAGCTTTGATTATAACTTTCTTTACAGCTTGTATCCTTGATTTGCCCTACAAATCGGCCCATAACTGATCCACCAGAACAGAACTTATTAGATAGGGTTAATATTCATGTTAATCCAGTTACATGAAAACAGTGTTTTTAAAAACATCTTCAGGAAAATGATTAATGATTGACAAGGGCATTTGGCAACGGGAATCATCGTTGTCGAATTCTAACAATCAATGATAGATATAATTATTGGAAGGATGCTTTGTAATATTCCATCATGGAGATAAGTGTTCAATCTGTCAATGCGTGGCAGCAGGTTTTTATAAATAAGTAACGTATCTGAAAGGATAACTAATGCTTGTTATCATTAGTGGGTCTAGGAGGCTTAAATCAGTATTCCGGGGTTCTTTGATGTCTGACCAGTTTGGTAAACTGGCCAGACATCAAAGAACTCCGGAATACCGCAAGGAGGGGCAAAAAGAGAAAGTGTGCAGTGTCTGCAAACTCACAGGTCGTTGGAAGTGTGTCGTGTTTTCAGACTCACAGGTGGTTGGAATTGTGTTGTGTCTGCAGGCTCACAAGTCGTTGGAACACGGTTTAAGAATGTTACACCCACCTGTAAACTCTGGACGTTGGTGATGAGATCCTGCTGGCCTTGACGCTTTGCTCCAGAGACGCCGGCTGCCCCTATCGCCGGGAGGGGCGAGTGAGGGGGTGGGTAATCGCTGGCAGTCACGATGTACGAGTTGAGGGGACTCGTCGTGTCCAGCGACTGAGGGGCGTTGGGCCTCACCAGCGGCCTCTGGCACGTCGGGCAGGTGACGCACTGAGGGCACGATGAACAAGAGGCACAGCAACCGCCGGCAGGAGGCACGGGTACGCCGCTGGGGTAGCCGCCGTTGGCCTTGGCCGCATCCAGCAGGACACGAAGGGAGGCGATGGCATGCAGTTGAGACGCTTTTTCGTCCAGTTTACCTGTAGAAGAGACAAGAAAATATAGTGAAGACAACTGTTTCTAGTATAATAACATGAACACATTTACAATATAACTCTATAAGACCTTAAATCCTCAAAAATTGTATCATTTTCAGATTGTTACAGTTACACATTTGACAGTCAGTCGTTATATAGCACTTGGAGGTCACGTGGTTACCTCCTCACACTTGAAAGCCATCGATTACTTTGCATATGTTTAAATTTTTCCATTTTTAAGATATATAGAATCGAATTATTATTATTTAGTCAATGCATGAAGCAGACCACCTTGAAATAACAAACAGAAAATTAACAGGCTATGAATAGTTTTTCCACACAAAAATCTATATAGTATTGAACATGGCAGAGTAATCACTCTAATTATTTACTGTCGAGTGGCAACAGTGAGATGTAAACAAATCCTAGGGCGAAAGGTTCTTTCTTCATTGAATATTTTTAAAGCTGTATTTAATACATCATTCATTCTGAAGTAAGACTTCTGCTTTTATTTCGAGCACATACGTTGTTTCTTATTTCTCTCCACAAATATACAGCATACTAATTCAATTACAGTCATATCTTTCATTCGTATTAAATAACAAGGCGCATTTTTTAAAAAGCTGCATTTCATTTTAATCATCTAACAGCCTAGAAAAGTTATTCAAAGCCTTGTTAATTTAAACTTTCAAGGAAGTTGTATTTTAAAAAAACTGCAAGTATGCCTACCAGTATAATGCGGTATGACTAAATAATGATTATTTCGCCGATAAACCAGTAATACACTAAACCAAGTAATTTTATGAGAAAGCCAGATAATTATGGAACGTGTAGATCCGCAATAACTTTAAAAAGATATTTGATCATTTTTTATTTTTGTCTCGTGACTAGTATTTACGTAAGAACGATATTCAAGCGAGTTCGCAAATTGTACAGACTAAGTCTATGGCAAAGGATACCGATGTGCTCTGATTGGTTTAAGCCTTGGCATCTTTTTTGGCAATGTTTAGCCAAAAAGATGCCATACGGAAATATATTTTTATAAAAATAAATAAAATTTGTGAATTTATCCCTCCCCCCTATCTTTTACGGTTTACATGTAACATTAATCTGGAACACATATACAGCAGAAAAGATCAAATCCTGAAACCTAAATTCAGGAAATATGAAAATTACAATTTATTAAAAATATTTTTTTGTGTGTTTCTTCTTAATATTATTTTGATATAACTAAAAAAATTAGCTACAAAATCACATATTCCGTTAAAGCTTACATATTTATACGTTTTGGGCATTAAGTAATCATCTTCCCATATGTAGTTGATGGGAAAGTAACAAACGTTCAGCAACAAGTTTCAATGACTGCATAAATTATCTAATAAAGGCACGAAAATCATAGAAAAATAAGAATTATTTCATTGCTGCATCATATGTTGAGTAATTACTTTCATTTAGTTTTTATACTTCTGTGCATAAACAACATTAGTTACTTGTATTACTAGTAATATTAGTAATATTTATTATTAATTAGTATTAGTAGTATTACTAGTAATATTTAGAGAAAACAATCATATTAATAAAAATTAGATCCTGTGGATATTCACTCGTATCTTCCATAAAACTAATGAAAGGTACAAGGTTTGAGGCAACTAAGCAAAAACTACACTATTATGAGTGCAAAACATTGCCAAAAAGATGCCAAGGCTTAAACTAATCAGAGCACGTCGGTATCCTTTGCCATAGACTTAGTCTGTACAATTTGCGAACTCGCGATATTTTGCGAACTCGGGATATTATGCGATATATTTTATTCAAAGCTGAAGACAACAAAAAGTTAGGAAGCGTATTATGCTTCCTAATACTGGGAATAATCTGAATGCACAATATCGCTAAATCTAAACATCTCCTCTTCTCAACTTTCCTCTCATCTCTTTTTTGACAAAATAAATGCCTCCTGATGCATGCGCAAAAGCGCAGAGTGTTTCCGAATTCGTGAATGAGATGTATATCGGAGGGGAAAAAAGTGGTACTGTTACGTTAGATGCTTGCTTTTGTTTGACGGTGCATGTGTTGAAGTTGGATGAAAGCACACAATATTCACAGAAAAAGAATAATATCATTTTATGAGATTTAATTAGTTTATTTCTAAAGAAATCGAAAAGATATATGGAAATCAAAATTTTTTCATTATTATTTAAATCTCATTTCATTCGAATGATTGACTAATAACGATAAAAATGTGGATGTAAGCAATAATTTTTTTTCACTTTAAATCACAAGGCTCCATTTTAATCATCTGACAAAGAGACGAATCTATTGTTTATTAAACGGTAAGATTCTGACAACTTGAAATCACTGAAACTGCTATTACAGGATTAAAAAATGATTCAAGAAATTATAGTTTAAAATAAATTTGATTTTTACAATCTTTTTACTGACTTTTTTTATATTTGCAGAGAAAAAATTTAATTGAAATAAAATTTGAAATGAAAAAAAAAATCCCCTTTCTAACGTAACAAATTTTCCATTGACATATAGTTCTAAAAACTATGCAATATTTTAATACTTTCAACATTTAATCATCACAATTGATTAATTCGATTTTAATTAAATATGAGGGATGCCGCATTTTTTTAAAAGGTGATAATTACTTTCCTTAATTTTTGTTAATAATCCTCTATGCATTTTATTAAAAATTAAAAAAAAAATACAAAACAATAAAAATTAGGAAAAAGAATCCAGGAAAATTTTTTTTGATAAAATATTTACTGCTTCTAAATATATGAATAAATATATTTAAAGGTAGAAGAAAAATTTATCAAAAATATTGAACCAAAATAAAAATGCCAAAATCTTGAGAAACTAAAAAAAACTTGATAGAAAATTAAGCCATAATGAAAGAAAACTTCCGAGTATTCATTAAAAAAAAAAAAAATGTATTATTATTATTATGATTAAGCTTTAAATTTGCATAAAATGATTATTGCTGTGTCTGATTTTGATAAGTTTTAGTTATGATCTTCAAACTTTTTGATTACTTATTACTTTTTGATTTTTTCCTTTTTCAATCTATACTAATAATAAAGACGAATGTGGTACTCTGAGTGTTCTACAGGCCAGATCGCTGAAGTTAGAGTTACCAATTTAGCAGCCGTGGGCATTTAGAATGTGCACCTAAGACAAACTTATTTTAAATTTTATTAATTAAAAATTAAATGGAGATTTTGGCATTTTTCCTCGATACTTCCGCAAACGATATTGCGCAAAATGTTTCTTGCATTAATTATAAATAAAAATATGATCTTACAAATGATATTATTTTTATTAAAATGCAACTTTTTTTTCGAATTTGAAATAGTTTTTCAAAATATTTGTTTTTTTTTTACAAATTTGTAACATTCTTTATATATATATATATATATATATATATATATATATATATATATATATATATATAAGTAACCAATCTAAAGTAAGAAATAGTTTGAAAACGAAACAAAACAGTTTCGAAATCGCAACTAAAATTTATTACCTATTCAAACTAAAACCAAAAAAGAACTTCATAGTATTTAGAGAGCGCAACTCCAGCTACTTCTAAAACACAGATGAATTGATACAAAAGTATTAGAATCAAGTTAATAGGAAAAACAAAAAAACCAAATAATAATTAAACAAAAAAAAAATTATAAAAAATATAAAAAAGAATCCGGCTTGAAGACTTTTTCAAGGGTCACCCTCAGGCAGGGATTCAAAGAAAGGGTTTTTTTCTGTGAGGAAATGCAGACATTTGTCTAATAATGATTCCTCGTGACCCGAAAATGTGTGTTTTTAAAAAGCGGGAATCACAATCGATAGCTTAAAATTTCCTTGACTGTTGATGGTATGTTCTGGCCTTTTCGTTTTTTCCTTTAGTGCTACTTTTTGTTTTTATTGTTATTTTTGTTATTGTATTTTTACTTTGTAGTGGTTATTTTCTTCTAATTTGTTGTTTTGTATTTTCCTTTCTGTTAAAATGGTATATCTCTTGGGCATAATTTCAGGGGATTTCAGGGGATTTTAAAAAAAAAAAGGAGTTTGTTATTTGCTCAGTTTACATAAGGAATAAAAAAGTGAAGACAAAGTACCACAGAAGTTAACATGCAGTTAGGACATGGATCATCTAGACATTTATATTTTTAATGTCCCTGTAATGTCACAGAATTACTTTATCTAGAAAGTTAATATACACACAAAATAAACATAATAAGTGTATGGTCATTAAAATAAAACAGTTTTAATGAACATTAAAATACGTTTCTAAAAATATTTTTTGATTGAATCAAAAGTATTAGAATTTTAATTAAAATTAAATCCAGCCAATATTTACAGCAAACCAACTGATCGCCAAAGACTAATCTAATAAAAACGATTCTTTTTTTTTTAAAGCCTTTACTTTTACTATATACACCCACGCATACACTCAAGAAAAATATTCGAATAAAAAATACTATTTGTATTAAATTCTTACTTCAGATTTTCACTCGCCAAAATGCACGAAAAATCTTTTCTTCCATACATATCATAGATGAAAAGTTATATCAAGTGTTATCTTCCGCTTACTATTGGTTAGGATTAAAGACCCACCCCCGCCCACAAATCCAAAATTATATAGAATGAATCTTTACAAAAGAACTCAGAGCAGAGTTCCATCTCCCCCTAAACCTGTTCCTAATTCTTGAGAGAAGCAAAAATTCTTGAGAAAGCGATATCCATTTCAAAGGAAAATGGAACCCCTTATCTGTCGGGCGAAATCTTAATGGTTTCATTAAACATCAAATGATATCCGCCGCAAAAATCTATTCTCGCGCGCTATTATACGACGTTCAAGAATTCCCATTCCACCAGTTCTCTACGGAGATAAGTAGTTTACGGTGTCATATGTTTTGGCCGCAACAACATTGGGGCATAAAAATCAGAGAAAATGGAAGAATAATAATAATTAAAAAAAAAAAAAAAATGAAAAAGTTTGAAATCAAGAGAGAAAGTGCTTTGATACAGGTTGAGAAGTGTTCTTATCTTGGTTGAGGAAGCGAATATCGCTTCTTCCTGCCATCGATCGGTTACAGTTAACGATTCTCTTTCTTTTCATTATTTTCTTTCTTTCATTTTTTTTGTATTTGCATTTTTTTGGAGCGCTGTTGAAAATAAATGCTAAAAAAAGAAATAAAATGAAACGCGTTTCGCTTCAACCGAGTTAAAAGGGGAAATGATTTTTTTTTCTCTTCATAAAAATGGGAAAACAGCGGTGAGTTTTGCAAGTTGTTTCACACATCAGTGCCGTCAAAGTCAAAACATTTATTCCCACCGCCCCAAAAAAAGGGAATATTATTTTTCTTTTACAAAATATGAAAGAAAGAAATATTGAAATCTAGAACTTAGAACTTGAGATTCAGATGTATTAGTTTAACCATGTATGAAACTTAGTTTCAAATCAAAGAAAATTGGGAGGATAATTTAATTCAGAGTCAGAACCAGCTAAACAAATGAGATTTGGATGAGAGCTTTACACTACAATTGTTTTTTTAAATCTAATTTCAAACGAAATATGACATTATTAATAGTATTTATGAATCCGATATTTAAGCAGCGGAAGTGGTCTCCTAAATACTTTCTCGTATACTCCTTAATAAGGTTGTTAACCCAATAAACATCTTACATGGATTTGGCGTACAGTAATTACGAAATAATAACCTTTAGCATGAATTTAGTATTTTTACTGAATTTGTAGTGTGATGCTTGGCAAGAGTTTCACCATTAATCCCTGGCATGCGGTTATTAACATCTGAAAATCAAATTCTTGCTTCAGACCTTTTTTCTCAACCAATTAAAATTAAAAATTTGGCACAAATTTACGACTGTAGTTGCAAGATCTCATACCAAATTTAATACATTTAAGTCATTGAGTTTTTGAGCTATTGCATTTGTATGTTTCTGAAACTACAGACCGACAGACGGTCAACCACTCATTAGACTTGGCTTAAAATTTGATAGGCGTGGACACCATAGATGTTAAACCTGTTTACCGAATTTCACCTATCTAGTTTTTGCTTTGTTCTTATCATATTAATTTACATTCAAACAGCCGGACAGACAGACTTCCTCGGAAAGGATTTTGCTCAAAATTTGATAGAAATCTATAAATTTCATGTAAAGACGGTATGCCAAATTTCATAAGTCTAGCTCAAAGTGTTTTTGAATTATATTTGTCACAGATAAGAGAGGCGGACATTATCCAAAAACGAACTCAGGGAAATATAAAACATGGAAATTAGACAAAATCTCGAGTTCGTATTTTCTGACGGTTACTATACTTCCTCTAAATTGCGTATACAAAAAAAGTAAAAATGCAACATTTTTAGATTGACGGAATTGAATTTGCGTTCGAGGCATGAAGAGTAGAGCTGTAATAGGCTTTGGATTCAATCATACAGCAATGAGATAAAAAAAAAGTATTGTCTATTTCATTCGCTTTACAATACGACGAAGCTAATCGGAAAACTTGCAATACGGTGGAATTAAGAGAATATTGAAGATTGAATTCTCCTGCTGTTTTCTTATTGTTTTTGAATACACACCAGCTGTACTTATAAGTACAGCTACATAATTAATGCTCATAATACTTAATATATAGGCATCTATCTCTATTTCAATATTGAAGATGAATGTGTGGAAGTATGATGGCGTTCAATAAACGACACTTCTTGACTTAAAGCTGCCAAATTTGGCACATATATTCTTTGGTAGGGGGAAATATACAACTCGGAGAGTTTTTTTAAAATTTACAATTAATAAGAAATTAAGTGTCATTTTGTTTTTGCAATAGCTGCCGAAGATCATTGCAGCCCAAAAATTATTTTTACATCATATAAAATAAAAAAAATTATCTTTTCAATGATATTAATTATTTGATGTCATTGAAAGATAAGATTTTTTTTGTATATTCTTAATAATTTTTTAAAAAAATACTTTCATTCAATAATATTATAATTCTTTGTTGCGAATAAACTCAATTTGTTCCCATTGATGCTACAAATATTTCATCTTTTATTATCATCTTATCCATGATTGATGTTAAAACTATAAAGACATAATTTATTTTTACGTGAGTAAATTTCACGTTTAAAATAGACTTGTACACGCTTTAATAAACATTTTGAAATTTTGTTGCACGTACATAACGTACACGTATAGCCAAATATGTCTTTTGTTCCATTAAATCCTATACAGCCAACTTTATATGTACAATTAAGTTTTCACTTCATTAAAAGCAATGAAGAACAATTTTTAGAGTGCGTCTATATTTAGCTATTTTCAGCAAGAAACTTTTGGTATTAATTAAAGCTTAATCACTTATTTTTTAATTAAAATTCAAATTTTGGGAAACTGGGAAATGTATAACACAATGAATAGTTAGGTGTAAGTCTTCTGTTATGTCATGCCTATAGAAATTGGAAATTTAAAAATCTCCCCGAGGAAGATATTAATAGAAAGTTACACAAAATAGTTAATTGAAGCTTTTAGTAATTATCAATACTAGTGGACCAGCTGGTCCCCAAAGCAGGTTAGTACATAATAAACACAAAATAATTTCCTTTTTATTGACTTACTAAACCTTTGATTTAATGAATGAATTGAGATGAAAGTATATTAAGAGAGAAATCATGTAATGAATAATATTTAAAAAGAATATTTAATCTGAAATTTTGCTGTACATTGAGAAAGTATGATATATAATGTACAGTATGTAATAAAGAACGTTTAATTCCTTATCAGAAGGAAGATATTTAAAGAGTGAGAAAGTCTCAATAAGTTCAAACAAATCCTTTTATTCAATTCCAAAGCTAAATTAAAAACAGGATCAAATGAACACAAAACCTTCACTTCACAATTTTATTTTAAGCTCTAGCTTTCTTCGTCGATCAGCTTGTTTTCCAGAAGTATTGGATGTGTACTGGTTATTTATATTACTCGTACATAATATTTACAGTCTTCAACCAGGAGGTTATTTCAAGCATCAGTGAGAACAAAATGTAGTAGAACACATTAATAATTAACGGGATGGGGCCAGTTGTTGACGTTGAGGACTCTTTCAATATTATATTTCTTTGTTATGACGTCAGACGTTTTTGTTATGACGTCAAATGACACTAGATGTATGTAGGGATTATGAGCTTCCATATGAAATTAAAATGAACGAAATAGGTGCTGCGATTAGAACCGGTTGACTTTGACAATGTTTTTTTTTTTTTTTTCTCTCATCGAGAATGAACAATGAATGAAACTTTTTAAAAAAATAGTGAGTGGTGAGTTGGGGGGGGGGGGAGGGTCGGCGGACGATAAATCATGATGTATTTAGGGATCATGAGCTTTCAAGTAAAAAAAAAAAAATGATGAAATCAGTTAGTGGTTCGGACATGGAAATTGTTCTTTGTTTTTATCAATTATTTTTGATGAAAGATGGCACCATTTGCTAATAAAAGTTTGTATTTTGACCTTTGACAATTCATGAGAAACAGCGCTTCCATGGATATGAAAAATGTTCATTAGCAAATAAGCAAATTGGATAGTCTCTAAGAAGTCTCTAAGATTCCTTTTATTCATGCACAGATGCTTATCGTGATACATTTCTTGCTCATACAGACAAAAAGTATTATTTTTTCCATTGTAATTTTATAACACTATTTTGAGATGTTTATTATTGCTATTAAGTTTAGGATGCATATTCTTTAACATGTATCATTTTTAAAGCACACATACACGCTATATATATATATATATATATATATATATATATATATATATATATATATATATATATATATATATATATATAATGATATTTCTTCATCTAATTTAATCATTGATTATTTTCCAAATTTTTATCACAATTTTGCCCATATTAACTTCATTCTAAAATATTCTATTATTTCCTGATGCAATTTCACTTTTTTTATTTAATTAATTCTACACACGTTCTATAAAACTTCTGGTTACAGCATTTCTCATGTTCCAAATGAAGAGATAAAAATTCTTAATGCTTACACCATTCTTTTAAAGACACCTAAATTTCCTTTTCCTAAGACTACACATGCCAAAGAAATCCCTATCAAGGTCTCATAGTAAAATCATTGGAAGGAAAAATTTTGGTCTCTCGTATCTCGTATCGTGATGTAGATTGATGAATTCCTTACCACTAATTATTTGTACGTAAATTATGCCTCCAGTAATGAAATAAATAAAAGTTTTAAAATTTCAAAAGTTTCTTCTATTTGGTGACACATTTGCTAAAATATGTTTACACATATATATTATTAGAAAAGCTCTGAAAAGAACTCGATGTCTCAACCAAAACCACATCCTGCCAGAGGAAAGATGTGAAAGAAATCACGAAATAGACGTGAAACAGAAATTTTAATCTAGCTTCTAAATAAGTTTAATTGTAGGTTATCATTATGACTTATCTTTAGGAATTGGTGATTATATCTTCCAAAACACATTATTTCACAAAAATAGCTTTCACATTATCTTAAAACTCAAAATACTTCCTTTTTAATGATATCAATTTTATTCCTATTCATTTTTTCTTTATTTTTGATAACTTTTTTAATGCAATACATAGCATGTATCTGTGATAAATAGATAAGTTGAATTTTACTGGTTTATCCTTCTTTTATATTTTTAACTAAGTTGGAAATCCAGTTTTCTTCCTTTGTTTATTTTCCTGAAATTACTATATTTGAGCACATGAAACACTAAACATATCAATTAACAGCCTCTGTAATGTAATTAATTCATCTTAACATTTCCTCGCGTTATTTTGCCTGTTCCAAAATTTAAATATGAAAAAAGATGCTTTCTATGAATATTAACTCTGAACCAGGAGTTTTAATTCGCTTTTATTTCGTAGTATATATATTAATTAATTTTCACTCACAATAATTAGCGCTACATTAAAACAAGTAAATTCATTTTTTACTTTCTCATAAACATAATATAGAATATATAAGATAGCACAATAATTACTAAACTTAGAGAGCTAGATAGATAAAATTCGGTACACAATCCAATTACAGATTTTTACACTATCGATATTTGGTACTTAACATCTATAGAGTGAAAACCTCTCAAATTTTGAGCCTAATCCAACAACAGGTTGACTGTCTGTCGGTCGGTACTTTCAGAAACCTGTATTTGCTATAATTCAATAATGCAAAAATTTAAACATATCCAATTTGGTATGGGATTTTGAAATACAAGTGCATTTTTGTGTCAAATCTTTGTTTCATCCCATTTTGGAAAATGCGTCTAAAGCATAAATTCGATTTTCGGGTACTATAAACCATATGCTAGGGATTAATCGCCAAAAACACTCTCCAAGGATGATAATATAGATTCAATAAAAATGCTAAATTCATGCCAAAATTCAATATTTCGTAACTATTGTCATGTAACTACTGCAATGCTATGTAAGATTTTCTCTGTTATGACAAGTTTATTACAGTGTATGCGAGAAGGTTTTGACGAAATCACTCCCCTAATTACAGTTATATCAAGTAACAAGGTAAAAGTTTCTTCAAAAATGCCTTCTATAATCATTGTTTAACAGCGTTAAAAGTCAATAATCTAGTCAAAAAAGCTAGTCGTCAAACTGCCGGTACTTTTTTCCAAGTTATAATCTGAGCTTTTAAAGTGTTTTCCAAATGAACTAAAATGATACTTGCTTTTAATTGGTTACAATTTCCGATCTGCGATGATATTTTATTTTGCCGTAATAATACAATTTATGTTCTTTTAATTGGGTATTGAATATAATGCTTGCGGTTAAATGATCTTTATAATCGATATAATACCATCGCCCGTCATTATACAATTTAGACAAGGTTAACTCTTAAGGTTAAACGCTCAAACCTAACCATGGCCATTTGGATGTAATTATTTATTTAGAAGCTCTTTCAAGTTTCCGAGGAAATAGGATTCATTTCATTAAAAAAAAATCGAAATATTGGAAATTTTCTACTTTTTCAAACGTATAAATATGAATTTGAAAGATACGTTATTACTGAAAATGAATCAATGGATGTCATTATTTTCTGTCATTAAATCGCTTTCGGCATTTCAAGAGCATTGACGTATCAGCAAAACTGAAAGCGGATACGTGCCTGAATGGCTGAAAGTTACCAAAGTGCTTTCCGTTTAATTATTAGTTTGTTATCAGTATAACAAATATCTACAAATTTTTTGTAAATATATTTCAAAATTCATTCGTTGTAGCTGAAAGCATTTTTGAGCAATCACATTCTTAGACAGACAAACTATAATTGCAAAAATGTATTTTTTGTTTGGACTCAGACCGGTTTTGAAATGTTTCAAAATTCGTCCAAATCTCGAGTTCGATATTTTATATCGATATTTTATTCGATATTGATTTGTATACCTAATGAAATTCACGTACGAGAAAGTAAACATTCAGATTACAGACATAACTGAAAGGAGAACAGAAAATGACATTCAAACTTTATAATATTCGAAACTTTGAGATTGTGGATTTTTTTTATCTAAATAATTTATTCCAATAATTGGTATATTAAGACAGAAGTTTATAATACAAGAACGTGGATATCTGTATATTGAATAACGGTCAGAAGACGGGATCGACCTCTGAACTGGTATAATTCTTACAAAATTCCGATTCTTCTTCAAAAATTCAATATTTTATAGGTTAAAAAGATATGTTGTTGTTTCTTATAGCATTTGTGATAGACAAGCACGCTGGCGAAGTCAGCGATTTCAAGCCGAAAGAGTGTCTCTTGTTTCAGTAGCGCCATCTAGGGCCAAAAGTACAACTTAGCTACTCATGTATCCCGACTCTTTTTAGGGGGCGAACTTCATTCATGCTTTTCATTCACTCATCCACAGATCGTTATTTAGACCTGAATCAGGGAACGACCACCTCTGAACCAGTACTCCCAGTGATATTGTCTCGACTTGGAGAACTTTGTCGGCATATTTATGCGTGCACTAGCCACCACATGTACGGGGAGTCTTCCGCCGGCGGGGTTCGAACTCACAGCTCAAGGAAAAGGAATCCAACGCCCTACCAACCAGGCTATACTGGATCTTAAAAAAGGTTTTTAAATATCAATGTATTAAATTTTGTTTAAACAGACGTAATATCCCAATTCCATCATCTTTCGTTTCTAATTTTTTTAAGTGATTGCAAGCTATAATAAAAAAATAAATAAATTCACAAGAGATGTCACCCATTATAATATTTTTGTTCAACAGCTAATTAGAGCGTGTAAACAGCAATGTTCGTCTGGCGGGAAAAAAAAAGAAACTGTATCATTATTCTATAACAATGATGAAGTCGGGAAATAACTCAACTGAACTGAACAAATCCAAACAGGATCGGTTGATTGAGCCGAATGGGCAAACAAACCGCACTGCCGAATTCATTAACCGAACGAATGAATGCACCCAGAAGATGAATAGGTCACTGATTAAATTTAAATTGCAGTTTGCAGCATTTCCAAAAGTTTCAAATCGCATGCCTGCGTCACTAATTCCTGGAGTGCCCAATAATTGAAGAGAAAATGAGCTTAAATTGCTGCTATTAAGTCTTAATAGAGAGCGGTCTGCGCTTTAACATTTCTTTAGACCATTCCGTGCTTGTCAGCCGGATCTAATGGCAATAAATCATTGCCTAAGAATTAGAGTCTCAAATAGTGGTATTTCTTCTACATTTTTAGGAATATGTTTTTCTATTTTATTCAATGTTGTTTAATAACAATCGTTTATATTTCTTTATCACTTTAAATAAGGTGCATTGTGGAAATGAAGACTAGAAATATTCTAACATTAAATAAATGTTTAACCCTTCTTTGTATGAGGATGGAAATTTCTATCATAACATTTAGTGAACAAAAAATTGCTTTCAAAACAGGTTTAGGGCCGCGGTGGCCTGGTGGTAAGGTCTCGGCTCGGAACGGGAGGGTTTCAGGTTCGAGACCCTATTCCACCGAAGAATCGTCGTGTAAGTGGGTCTGTTGCACGTTAAATCCGTCATGACCAACCGTCCTCCCTCTGGTGTGGTGTGGTGTGGAGAGGGGGGTGCCAGCTCAGGTGTCGTCCTCGTCATCTGACCGCGGTTCAGAATGACGAGGTCCGTTCCAAAATAGCCCTTGTGTTGCTTCAAATGGGACGTTAATATAACTAAACTGAACTCAAAACAGGTTTATGTGAATTAGTTGTTGCTGGCAACTTTTTTCACGACTATGGCGTAATAAGAAACGTAGCTTTCAAAAAAAAAAAAAAAAAAAAAAATCAAATATCGCAATTATTATAGCGGGTTTGTACTTGTCATTCCGCTGTTTGATCTAGTTGGAAGAAACGGTGATTTCTTGAATATTTTTTTATAACATCTGAGATTTTTTAGCTGATAAAAGCGATAATGAGTGAAGAAATTTAGAAGAGATGGACATTCAAGATTTTGCCCTGAGCTTAACATGTAAATTTGCATAATGATGAATATTTCCATTATACTGTTTTTTATTTACTTTATATTATATATTTATATCAGGATTTTTTAAACATTTTTCCTTTAATCAAGAGCAGGAATTATATCACCCTGGTTCATTCCACGAAAAAAGAAAAAAATATGCAAAGAAGGTTTAAATGAGATATCAAAGTTAGCAATTGCTTATAAGCCTCTGTGGCTTGCAATATCTAATAAATAATCCGATATCGTATGGTATATTTTTTCGTGCATCATAGCTAGCCAAATGTGGCATTCCTCTAAATTCTAACTGCAACCGAACAAAATAAAGATTTATTTCTTCGAAATTTGTGTTTTTTGCTGCTATCCAAGATGGAGGCTGTATGATAAACTTTTCAATGGTTGCTGAACGTCTCCGCAACATAGCACGGAGGAGGCACATATAGCAAGCACTCCCGAGTATCCGGTTTGCGACTATCCGGCTTCCGTGCTATTTAGTCTATTTTTCTTTTATCGTAATGAATGAAAAAGGCAAGGAGTGTATTAAGTCATCTATTAAGTACTTTTGCAAAGCATAGAAACTGTAAATTTAAATTATTATCTTAAGGTTACCTTTCCTTATCTGTTTAATCATTTACCAGTGAAAAAATAAAATCAGTTTGAACCAATTTTCTTAAGAATCAGGCGTAATATTTACGTTAATGTTTTGTTTGTGTTTCCTGCATTTAAATTGGGCATTAGAGAATTTATGTCAAAATGTGAACAGTTTATATCCTTTAACTCTCTAATAAATTCTTGGAACGTGCAGTCCAGTCTACTATAAATTACCAGTACAGAGCCTTCTATTTTAATTCGATACGTTACCGGCAAATGCTTCTATGATTCAACTGGCCGCGGCTACGTTCACATTGATATAAATGGAGGACTTAGTACTCACTAAGAAGCGAGAAGATACATATTATTAATGTGAGTTTTGGTATAAAAACTTTGTCTTTTGGTATTGATGGGAAAAAAATGAATACATAGAACTCCAGCTTGCCCGGCCTTTTTGTTATCCGACCTATCCTTCTGCCACATTAGGCCCGATACTCGGGAGTGTACGGTATTACTATTTTTAACTTCGTATTCTTCTCTGCTTAATAGTGCATTTGATATGTTGCTTGTTAGAATCTGATTGTTGTTATTTGAAACTGCCCTCTCCTTCATTACGCCTACTTCAGACATAAATTGGTGTCTTTGTTTGGGGGAGGGCGAGGACAGTTGAAAATTCTTCCTAGGTTTCATTATCCATTTCCTCTTTCGTCTTTGCTTAAATTCACCAAATATTCACCAAAACTCTCGAATTCATTGTTTTATAGCTGCCTTCTTTAAAATACCCTGGTTTTTGAATTTCAGAACAGAAATAAATTCAAAATGGAGTAGCCGGAAATACTATGAGAATTTTGGAAAAGAACCGGCAAAGTGATTTTCCTTTCCTTTCTAGTTATTAGAAGGCATATTTACATTTTCCTTAACAGTCCATGGAAATAAAATTCTAATTTTTCAATATATCCACTCATCATAGATGAGGCGATTGCATTGGACAGAATAGTTAAACAATAAATCATGCGAGCAAATTGTTTAAAGGATGAAAAGGAAATCCTAATCTTTTAAAATAGTTACAACAGTTATTCCAACCTGCATGTAAAAGTGTAAACTCTCAATATAGATAATCTTATCCTTAAGGATAAGATTAATCAAATACTATATCATTAACGATCCGTAATAAAAACTCTTCTGTTTTCTTTCTTATGAACGCGACCTCGATATACAAGGTGGTTATAATTAAAGTTCCACTTTGAAATGCTCATAAAAGGAAAACTAATGGACCAAATGTTATCAAATTTGGTAATTATTTAAAAGAGGTCATAGGAATTTCTTTCCCACCAAAACAAGTTCAAAAACTCACCACCAAGTGTAATGGCGCCGCATGCAATATTGTTAAGCAAAATAGGACTGAAGGAAGACATCATGTGGAATCCCTTAGATAGACATCGTGTGTTTAAACTTTTCTGAAATATGTTATAAATTATATTCAATGTGGTGTCCATCATTTTCTGAAATCAAGTTAAGTCGCATTACTGCATTCTCAACAGTAGTTCTTAGCATATCAGGAGGAATGTTACGCATATATCGATGTATCGCATCTTTCAGTTTCTGCCAAATTGTTTAGATTATCACCATAAACAGTGCTTTTGAGATAACACACAATGAACTGGCTTTCTAACACGTCTTAGAAAAGATTAGACACATTTTAAACAGGTGTCTTCATATCGTATTTTCTTACCAATATTGATACAGCGCCATTTCACCCTGGTGGTAAATTTTTTAAAAAAAATTTTGGCAGGAAAAGAAATTCCCATTATCTCCTTTGAACTATTACCAAGTTTGATAACATTTGGTCTAGTAGTTTTCTTTTTATGACCACTTCAAAGTGGAACTATAATTACAACCAGTCTGTACTTGGTTAGCTTAATCCATTGTTGAAGCTTGGAAGAGAACAGACTCATGTCATCTGGCTACAAAAATAGCAGGTACAGACCATTGGACAGAGAATGTAGTAATCTGTCAGCAAATGCTCTAAAGAATAAGCATGACCAAGAATAAGGAACATGAATCAGATAAAAAAAATGGACTCTATACTATGTATGTATTCTTTACTGGTTATATTTAAAAACTGATGGACCGTTGTCAGTGTACCAAAAAATTGTGTACTGCGGATAGGCTCTTTTTTGTTGTTGCCCTTATTTTGCTATTAATTTTTCTCTAAGTGAAGTTAAGTGAAACAATTTTTTTTCCTGATGTTCCTTGAAAATCTGCATTCCACCCTTCAAGCTTAGAAACTATTTTGAAATTCAGCATTAGGTGAGATCTAGGCATTCTACGCAATTCTAAATTCAATAAATATATAACTCCATCAACTTGATTGTCTAACCATTAAAAGAACAATTCAAAACCTGAATAAGGCATAAAATATATTTTATCTCAAGGTAATTCGTTCTATTTGACTTTAATTTTAAGGACATTCTGCCTTATTTTTTGGAAACTTTAAAGTCCATTAATCCACCATCACAAACGTCAATTTAACTTCAAGAAACCACAGCGGCATCCTTTAAAAATTTTGATCAAAACTTAGTTACCAGCTGCGAAATAACTTTTAAATATAGGATTTCATCTGCCAGTTTTAATTTCCACCGACGAATAAATCAGGCGGTACTTCCGACAACTTTCGAGCGAGTTCACTTCTGGCCATAAAAAATTATTTCTCTCCCCATCAGCATGGTTTCATTCACAAATCCAGATTTATAGCTCATCGTGACATGCTTTCGCTCTCAAGTAATTTCAAGTCTTGGCAGAACAAAGGCTAGGAGCATTTCAAAAAGTCCTCTCGGAACGCGCGCCCTTTAAGCACTTAAGCCCCCCGGCCGCTTTCGAACGTACAGGAACTGTGTAAGTCCCCGAGCTTTATATCGTCGTCTACCTTTTTGTCTTTTATTGCCTCGTAAGTTGAAAATAAAGGTTTGAAAATATTGCCTCTCGCTCTGGAAGGAGATCAGTTTCGTTTTGGGGAAAAGTGGTCTTGTGAAGGAGATGTCTCGAAATCCGTGTGAGAAAATTTTTCAGATCTTTGATGGCACTCAGCGGCGACAAAAGTCATTAAAGTATTTGAAGATAATGGGGATTTTTGTGATTGAGAATGAAAAGATAATTGTCTGTTTTCCCATTTAAGGAACTTCTAACCGTATGGATATTAATGTATTAAAAGAATTTAAAATGTGTTAGTTATTATAATCGAAAAACATATCACCATGTATGAATTTTTTTATAAGTAATACATGTGCACTTAGTATTAATGCAAGACATTCAAAAAGGCTTGGAATGAATCCTAAGGACCATCACCGGCGAAGGAATAACCTCCTTCTGTAGGTGGGTTCCCTCATCGGTAGGGGGTAGCCAATCTCTCACGAAGAAACATCAAAAAGTTGTTTTAATCAAAAATAAATGGCAAATATCTCGTAGAATTGCTTGCACACCTACTAACTGAAAATAGAAACTACGTCATTTTACCCGCCCTCCGCCAGACGACTCAAGTTGTTTGTTATCTTTTCTAAAAATCCCTACATTAAGAACATGAATTTAATCGCAAATTAATGGATTTCTGTAACTGACCCAGTCTTTCATATTTTTTTTTCATTGGGCCTGTTGTCGTACAAATTATCACTTTCTGACACGCTTAAATTCACAAAAGCTGACATAAACCAATATACTTAAACTCGTAAATGTTTTATTTGCCATTCGAAACAATCAACTTTAAAAGTTTATGGTTATTTTAGAGTTTCCCGAAGTACTTCGAAATATAATAAACTAAGTAGTAATTCTAAACGTTAAATGTCTGACCTGATCATACGCTGAAACTCATATATATATATAAAACTGCTGAAATTTTCTAAAACCAGCTATAGTAGTCCCCAAAAATCTTTCTCGCATACTCTTTAACAAAGATGTTATCCCAGTAACCGCCTTGCATACATTGGCGTACAAAAGTCAAGAAATATTAACCTTTGGCGAGAATTAAGCATTTTTGCTGAATCTATCGTGTGATCCTTGGCGAATGTTTTGGCGATTAATCCCCCGCATGCAGTCAAAAGTATTCACAAATCGAATTTGGGTTTCAACCGAGTTCTTACAAACCAATTAAAAAAAAGACTACATGAAACTACACTTTTGAGACTACATGAAACTACACTTGTAGCCTCAAAATCACGTACCAAATTTAATAAATTTAAATCATTTTGTTTTTGAGTTATCGCGTTAACGTGTTTCTGAAAGTACAGACCGACAGACAATCAATCCCTTGTTGGATTTCGCTCAAAATTTGGTAGGCGTCTATACTAAAGATGTTAATTATGTGTACCGAATTTTATCTATCTAGCTCGTTTCGTTTTGTAGATAGCATGTTAACTTATATTCGAAGAACCGGACAGACAGACTTCCTTTGAACGGATTTTGCTCAAAATTTGATAGAAATCTACGAATTTGGTTTCAAACCTATATTCCAAATTTCATTAGTTTAGCTCAAAGTCATTTTTTTAGTTACCTTTGTCACAAACAGACAGACGGACATTTTCCAAAAATGTGTTTTTCGAGCTCATTGAAGTCTAAAACGTGTAGATTCGTCAAAATCTAGAGTTCGAATTTTTTTGACTATTACTATACTTTCTCTATGCTACGTATACGACAGTAAAAAAATTACTCCCTGTTTATACAAACACATTCATCTAAGAAATGGTTTAAACGTTTAAAGGGCCATTTTTTTCTAGTCATATTATGTTAAAATATTTTTAGACTTGAAATTAGAATAAGAAAAGGGATTCATTTAGCTTATTAGATAAATTTAATTTGATTCATTAATTAATTTGGTTCATTAATAATTAAGTAACAAATTAAGACACATCATTTTGTCTGAGATAAAGAACTGAAGCATCCAAGCTTCTGACTTACTAAAAAGATTTCTCAGAACTGATGCCAATCTACATAATTTCGTACAAAGATTGATAAATTCGGTGGGATGCATACTTCCCACGGCCCTAGAAAGGGTAAAATAAAACCACAGAGTGCTTATTTTATTACTTTTAGTGTTTTATCTTAATTTTGATTTGCATTTCATCCCATGAATCTACTTCAATTAAATTAGAAACTTAATTAACTTGGAAATCTTCTGTTGGTAATTGTAAGACATTGTACATAATTAGTTTAAGATTCTCATCACTTTAATCAATAAACATCAAAATTAGGAACTAGTATTTTAACTATGCAATTACTAATTGTAGCTTTCATATATATACTGATTATTTAATGAATAAATTGTTGGGACTCGTTCCATTTATTTTTAAAATCGTTTATCACAGACCTAACTCAGTGATTCCGCAACCTACTGACCTGTTTTGAAAGTGTGTCTTTTCTCCACAAGATTTAATACAAAGTAAACCGAGTGCCATTAGAGAAAATCAATCAGAGAAAAGCTCGCAGTCCTGTTGGGAAGAAATTGAGTTTTGAATACGCAGTGTCTTTCATTTCAATGCCTTTTGGCGACAATCTGATGACCCAATTTGTCTGTTCCTTGTAAAAAAATTAGTTGATGTATCCACTACTTCTCAGATTAAAATCCCTTCACATATAATATTTTTAATGTAAAAATACTTTTATATAAAATATTATAATATATAAAATCCTTTTATCGGCTGAATTATTTTATCATCATTCATTTTATGCTTTTAATTAGAATTAGAATTGCAAATTAACTAGACAATTTTAGAAACCATAATTTTTAGAACAATTACAATTTTTAGAACAGTTAATTTTCTTCACAAATTATTAATATTTATTAAATTAACATTTGTGAACAAAATTTTTAATGTTAAAGCAAAAGAAAAGTACTCTTCGTTTGACTTAATTTTGGTTTTGAACATGTCTAAACCTCTACTTTAAGAGGAATAAATTGCCAAAAGACTAATTAAAATAAAAGAGAAATTTGAAGAAAGAAGGGTAAGCAGTTTACAGTGTACAAAAAGAAACCTTTTTTGTTAATTTGAAATTTAAAAGCATAGTGGAAGAGTATATCAAAGTAAAAAAAAGATAATTTTATATTAGCACTGAATATGAAAACAAAAGCTGAAGTAAAAGAAACATAATCGTTTGACTTAAGCTTAGTTTTAAGCATGGTTAAACCACTACTTTAAGACGAATAAAGGCATAGTCAATAGACGAATTGAAATAAAAGAAAAAATTTAAAAAATAGTAAGTGTTATAGTAATCTTAATTGAAAGTATAAAAAAAAAACCCTCAGTCAATTTGAATTTTAAAAATTAGTGGAAGAGTAAATCAAAGTGTAAAAAAAGACAACTTTATAGTTAATTTCTAATATAACTAAATATTTAATTAATTTCGTACTTTGAAAAGAGGGCTAAATTCTTTTTCTCGACCTAAGTACTAAGTATGAAAATTTTGATTGAAATTGGAGTTGTGAAACATGTATATATACATAGTAGTCATATGGTTTTTATTCAGTTAAGTTTAGATAATCATTTAGTATAGTTTTGGTGATGTGAAAGTTTTAGAAGCCTGCCGTCGTCCACGTGAATTTTCATTTAAAATTGTGAGTTTTGAGACAAATCGATTTATAGCATTGTAAACTATAATATTTCAATGTTTTGAGAGAGGTTAAATACATAAACTCCTATAATATAATAAGATACTCTATATTGTGTGAAATTTCAGGATTTCGAGATAGGCTAAGTGCATGAAATAATATCTAAAAACACACAGCTAAAGATAGAATATTTTGCAACTTAATTATTTTCGAAGAATTAACTTGTCATTAGTTACAAACATTTGCATCCTAAAGCCCTTCCTTTCGTATACAGCCGACCATATCGTCTCCACTGAATGAAATAATGTCGACAGGATATCTCTAAGTATATCCCTATCAGTAATAAGATTTATTGTATGATATCGCTATTCATTTATGACCATTTTTTTTCTAGCTACAATAATTAATTTTAATGAGAATACAAGGGAGTTTTTTATAAAAAAATTCTTATTACAACTAAAACACATGTCCGCTTGTGCAGATTGTCATCCCGTTAACAATATTTCGGATTTGATGGTAGCAAGTTAACAACAACAACAAAAGCTGTAGTCGAAAATCTCACGCCCCTTAGCAGAATGCTTGAAAAATAAATAAAAAATTATTATTTGTAGTGCAAAGTTCACGTAATTGTATTATGTCATTAGAAGTCTTATTTCCTTGCAATGAGATTTTTTCTAACCATAATGTTGAGGAGCACTTAAACCAGAACTAATCACTAAAATTGGATTGAAACTAATAGTGATAACAAAATGCCTCAAATGAGAGAAAGAGAATAGTAGCAATAACCTTTAATTTGTTCCATGAAAAAAAAATGTAATGAATCAGCATAAATATAAAATAATAAAAATTGTAGACCTCACCTCATTAACTTCTGCCATTTATTCATACATAGATTTATTTGCATACCGATAAATCAATCAATCAAACATTAAAAAACACTCTCTGGGTTGCCTGGCACTAGAATAGAAACTGGGATTGGCGCATCCGATAATAATGCAGTTAAAAAGGCAGGGATATTTTTAAATTCCACCCAGTGTTGCAGACGGCGGTGGATGTATGATTTAAAATAATTAAAAAAGCATAACATATTCGGGTATATTAGATATTGCAAATAAAGTAAAATGTAAAAACTAAAATTAAATCATTCAAGGACACTTTAATTTGATACAAACTTGTTCATAATCCACAACATCATGAATTTTTTTTAAAAAACTAAATCAATATATCAGTGCATTCATGAAATAGTTGTTATCTAACTAGCTCATAGAGAAAACAATACAGTAAAAGGGTTAAACAAATTCCCCACCACATAACACATTTCTTGATAAAAAAAGAATCTAATTATTCAAAATTAAACCCTACCAGCTCCCATGTCGAGGAGTTAACCCCGAAGAAACAATTTTCCCTGCCTCAGATACAACAAATTGATTGTACGAAGGAAAAAAAAAAAAAAGACGAAAACCCGATGGCCAGTGTCTCGGACGTATCGATAAATACCGACTCCGAACATTAATTATCGAAACTCTTTTGGCAAATTTATTTTCTGCAAAAGAATTTAGCGAACTCTTCTAATAAGGGCTTCTTTTTCAGCAGGAGCAACTTTTTCGAGGGAACTTTTCCCATTACTCATTGTTTTATTGATAACTGAGGGTGATGTTTAAACGTGCCATCCGCAGAGATTAGATTCTCAATGCCGTGAAAAATTCTTCACTCTCTGCTTTGTTTTTTTGGTTTTACGCTCCTCTTCAGTATCCATGCGATGCTTATAAAAATGTATAAGTTCTCGAAATAAAGAAGCTGAGTAAATAAGAAACGCAGGCAGCTTAAAAAAATGATCAGATTAAAATTTTTTATTTGTAATCCGACACCATTTGTAAAAATATTGACTTACTACATTATGAATGAAAATTTTCATTCATACCAATCATAGTTATTAGTAAAAGAAAAATATTTACTCTTAAACAATAAATATCCCTGTCGTGTCTTGAATGCATTTTTATTTTCTCGTATATGTAATATAAAAAAAATATAGAAATCGAAGAAAAATTTAAATTAAATTAAAATGAAATCTACGATCGCAAATTTCAAGTTATCATGTGAGAACATTATTATTTTTAAGTCATTATTTGTCTTAATTAATTTTTTTATACTTTCATTTTCAATTTTTCTAACTAGCAAACAAAAGTTTTGAAGCTCGACCGATTTTGAGATGAAATAACAGCTATGATGTCATAGTTGTACGTCAACCTTTTAAAAACACATCTGCTGTCAAAGAAGCATACGTAATAATAATGCAATGCTGGTAAAAGCGGGTTAACCTTTCAAAAACACATCTGTTGTCAAAGAAGCATACGTAATAATAATGCAATGCTGGTAAAGGCAGGTAAAAAAAATATGCGATTAAAAGATGATGATGAAAATGATAAATGATGCTTTATTCATTGCATACGTGATTTGGTGCTTCAAAACTCTTTAACCAAAACAACATCATGTTCTCAGAAGATAAAAACGAACTCGAGATTTTGATGAATCTCCACGTTTCAGACCTCCCTGATTTCAAAAAAGACATATTTGGAAAATGTCCGTCTGTTTGTGAGAAATATGTCGAAAATGTTTTGAGCTAGATGGTTGAAATTTGGTGTACGGTCTTTACACCACATTTACAAATATCTATCAAATTTAGATAAAAGCTGTACAGAGGAAGTCCATCTGTACGAATACTGTCAAATTTTGAGCCAAATCCACTTACAGGCCTGTACTTTCAGAATCGTGTAAACGCGATAATAAATCAATGCAATAATGCAATGACTTAAATATATCAAATTTGGCATGGAAATGTATGACTACAAGGGCTTTTATTGTGCCAAATGTTTGTTTCAATCTTTTGAGAAAAACGAGTCTAAAGCGCATATTTGATTTTTAGATAGTATTAATGCATTAGTGCTAAGAGATATATAGTGATTGCTATATAGATAGAGAAATATATAGTGATTGCTTGTTTTTGTACTTTCTCGCATACAAAAATTCTAGAAATTATATGATGAATTGACAAAAATTCTGATATCGGGGTTTCGAGGAATTTCTACTTTTGAAACATTTTTCTGATTTCTAGATTTATTTCTTTAAAATTATCTTAAGAATTATGCTTTCCAATTTGTTAGCCTGTAAACATTATAATTTTTTAAAAAAAATCTATCGAATCTAAAATACAGGGTGTTTATTTAGTCCCGGACTCATTTTGATATTTAATAACTCATAAAATAATAAAGATAGATTAAAATTAATAACATAAATGGTTAAATAGACTCAAAAAGTTTCATGACCCTTGTCAATGAACTTCCACGTGTACCCCCTTCATCACACGGAGAATACCAAGTCGATAGTCAATTTCACGCCAGGTAGCGGCAAGCATGTCGGCATCCACAAAGCCTATTGCGGTTGTAATTCTGGCTTTTAGATCATCAATGTTCGACACTCTCCTCCTGAAAACGTTGTCTTTTACAAAACCCCAAAGGAAAAAGTCCAGCGGCGTTATGTCAGGTGATCTGGGTGGCCAAGGAATTGGACCTCCTCGCCCAATCCATCTTCCTGGAAAATGGTCTCTTGTGGTGTATGCATTCTCCTTAATATCCGCTCGAATAAAACATCACATACAAAAGTACTACATAGAACAGACACATCAAAAGTAAACATAGCATTGCAATAGTTGCCAAAAACAAAAGAGAGAAAAATGCAATTAATAAACAGACGATATTTAGAAAAGTACAGATATTTAGACTGGAAAATGAAATTATCTGAAATTAACCACACGTGCAGACGATATTTATAAAAGTAAAAATATTCAAACCTGAAAAGGAAAATATATGAGTTATTCCATCTATAAATGCCATATGTTTGTTTATATCTTCATTATTTTATGAGTTATTAAACATCATACTGGGTCCGGGACTTTATAAACACCCTGTATATTGATTTGAATCTAAATATAAAATTCTGGTCACTCGTGACACTCACGACCCCTAAATACACAAGAGAGGGAAAACACCTTCGTTAGAGAGAGTATGCGAGAAAGGTTTGGGGAGACAACTTCCTATATTTTTTAAATCGAAAAAAAAAAAAAATTAAAAAAATTAAAGGCAACTTTTTTTTTTGGTTCTACATAAATGTTGTTTTCCAAATAAAATGTCTAAATTTCTTTTTATTTTCCCGTTTTATAGAGAGAGATACATTAAACCAAAAGAAAAATGAACAAAAGAAATTCTCCCTAAAAACCGTTCCGAATAATTCCCTTTTATTTCTCTTTCCCATGCTTAGTAAGATCTTATTTTTTCTGGCGCCCACACACGAAAAGGAGGTTATTGAAAAGATATAGAAGTCCCATAAATCTCGTTTAGGAAACGAGAATGGATTGAGTTTTAAACCAGGATTCCTCACGGTAGACCTGGTATAGTT
The DNA here is from genome assembly GCF_947563725.1 of Argiope bruennichi. Taxonomy (NCBI): domain Eukaryota; kingdom Metazoa; phylum Arthropoda; class Arachnida; order Araneae; family Araneidae; genus Argiope; species Argiope bruennichi. The sequence continues at coordinate 19,670,876 of NC_079155.1, forward strand.
AACTTCTTCTTCCACTAGTCATTGATACAGAAAACTTACCGGATGACCCGCTGCTGAAATCTGCATATTTTTGACACAGAGCAAGATAATATGGATAATTTCACAATAATAATAACTGCCTCAAATATTACGGAATTTTGGCTGCTTTTTTATCAGTAATTTCGAACATTAAACCATCTATTTATCTCACAAGCCAAGCATAGATAAAGTAATGTAATCATGAAAAATTTCAAACTCGAGATTTTGAGGAATTTCCTAGTTTTTGACCTTCCTGATTTCGAAGGGCAAATTTTTGGGAAAATAACTATCTGTTGCAAAGATGATTCAAAAACGATTTGAGCTATAGGGATAAATTTGGTATACCGTCTTTGTACCAAATGGGTAGAATTCTGACAAATTTTGAGCTAACGCCGTTCAGTGGAAGTCAGTCAGTCCAGTTGTTCGACTATAAGTTAACGTGACTGCTGCGAAACAAAGCAAGTATATGGATAAAATTCGGCACACATATTTAAAATTTGGTATACATAATTAACATCTAAAATGTAGATTCGTATTAAAATTTGAACAAAATCTGGAAAACGATTGATTGTCTGTCGATTCCTGCTATCATAAGTACGCAAACCTGATAACTAAATAGTGCAATGGCTTAAAAATATGGAATGGGATATATAATTTTGCTACTACAAGTAAAATGCTTTTTTCAATCGTTTGGGGGGGGGCGCATCTAGAACAAAAAAATTTGATTTTCGGGTTAACTGCATGCTAAGAATGAATCGCCAGGGATAACAAGATGGATTCAGAAAAAAAAATGTCAAATTCACGCCGAAAATCAATATTTCGTAAGTATTGTTCGCCCATGCCATAGAATACATTCGCTGCCTTTTGCGTTCAAGGTTCAGAATTTTTCTCGACAAATAAGATTAGAAAGTATGAGAAAATATTTTGGGGGACGACTTCCTTTGGGTGAAAAAAGCATTTCATGGGATAGGGTCAGTTGATGCATTTATACAGGACGGATAAAAGAATGATTGAATTCTTTTATATTTAAAACGAGTTTGATAAAAGTTGTGTGAATTCTTTTAATTTTGAAAACAGATTTGGAATCTTGGTTTCTTTCTCTTGACAGACTAATGTTAGAAAATCTTTGCTTTTGACCTGATGTATCAGAATATTGTGTATGAAGCGATACTGTTGGAACTGTTCTGAGACTGTTGGAATCACACGTTTTCGTTTCGTCCCCCCTCGGTGTATAATTTTTCGAATGTAGCAAAAATTGCTATTAGTATACAAATATGTATCCTATTTGACTGACTTGATTTCTTATGAAATTTTTTTATAACATTTAGAAGTCAACTATAAAATCTCTGAAATTATTCTTTTTCATTAATCACACGTTCATGAGTTGAAAGCTAAGAATCTGTTCTTTATTTTTACAGCTGAATAACACCAAAAACTGCCAAATTTCTATACGGGTTTTATGGTTACACGAAATATTGAATTTCATTCAATCTTAATATTTAAATGACGATAATCTCTTTTAAAAATTGTTTTGTGGGAAGGAAAAAAAAATTAAATTTGTAAAAGAAATCTTAGTGAAAATAAGCTAACTGTAACCAAACGCGCTAACAATTAATTTTCTTCAAAATCAGGAACATTAGTCCATTACAAATGAAATTGATATTTTTGGTCAGTATCCAAATCCAAAAACAATCATCACTCTTCAGTTCATTAACCCTTAAATGCCTGTATTTTTATATTTAATAAATAAAATTTAAAATCAACCGGGAAATGGGTGTAGTTAATGGGAAATATATATATATATATATATATATATATATATATATATATATATATATATATATATATATATATATATATATATATATATATATAAACCACATAAGATTTTTTTTTTAATTTTCAAAAAAACAACAACAACATATTGATGTATTTCTACATCATAAACAATATCTCCTTGAGTTCTAAAAATCTACTGCGTACAATAATATAAATAAATACAATAATACATAATATTCCAAGCATAAGTAATACCTCCCATTATAAAACATGAATATGCTCGAAACAATTATATTTAGCATTTAAACATAAATGAATATTGCATTTTCTACAAGATCACTGCTTGGTACCCTTACGTAGTGGAATTTTACACCACAATCTGTTTGAAAATATAAGCCAGTGACCAAAGCCATCTTTTCATATATCCATAGACGACAAAAGATGAGATGACCCTCTAAGTTTAGTAAACTTATGTAGAACCAATTTTACATATTGATGTATTTTTATATCAAAAAAAAAGCTACCTTTTCTTGTATAAATTTATCAGTACATGCAAAAATATAAATATTATTAGTTATTCTTATCTTATTTTTATCCGAAAACAATTTTTTTTATGATTATATTACTTTTTTTTTATTTATATAATCTTAATTCCTGACAATCGCCGAAATGAAATTGTGTTCAGATAGCACGCCAACAATGAAAATTGTCACTGATAAAGAAATGAAAGGTTAAAGATTCTAGTTACGTTCGCAAGCGATAAAATAGTTTTGGTAAAATAAAAATAAAAAAACCCACTATTCAAAGGTTTCTACATTAAGAGATATAAAGGTTTTAAATATACGACGCAGATATATATCTTCATGCATTTAAGGGTTAAATTTTTTATATAATATTTCGCAATATACACTCAGAAAATGCTCATAGGATTTTACATAATAGAAACCTTAAGGGATGATTTGGAGTTTCTTTTTGTTTAATTTAATTTAACTCTTCAATGGGCAAAAACTTAACTATGAAAATCAAAAGTAAACAGAAACTACTTTATTTACTCAAGATTCTTAGATAAAATCTGGAACACAAAATACCGATCCATTTCTAACCATTTACTACAGTGGCAGTAAAGAAAGAAGCATTCTTCTGTCAATACACAAAGTCTGTTTATCTAAATCAAGCTTCTTAACTCTGGTTACGACCGTGCCTGTTTTAACCAGAAATAAGCTAAATAAAAGGAAATCAGAGGAAAATAGAATAACCAGAAGAAGAACAATAAGAAAATATTCTAGCTTTCCTAGATTTCTTTCTCCCATGGACATGGGAAATCTTGTTTCTTTTGGCACAAAAAAGAGGTTATTGAGAAGAGATAGCAGACATATAAATCTCGGAGCTGGGGATTCTAGCCATTCTGGAAATGACGATTGATTACGTGTTGAACGATTTCTTCGTGTTTATCGACCAATAATTGATGCGCAGGAATTTCAGGACGATCCGTTCCAGAAACATGGCTTTAAGAAAAGAGGACGGATGAAATGGTTGATAGAAATATCCTCCAAGAATTGTTAGATTTGGCTATATTTTCTATTTGAATCCATGGTTTAAGACAAATATCAATCATTCAATGCATTTCTGTGAGATAAGTTGAGGAATGTTTGGATCTATTTGCCTTCAAAGTGAGTCACATAATGACTTAAATTTAAATTATTTTTGAAATCCCTACTGTCCTAGTCTGCACAATGACGGGAATTATGTCTAACATTGGTTGGCTGGGGGGATTTAAAGCCATTTCTCTTAACCCCTTACCTGCCGAGGATAACTTGCAAGATTCGGTCCCCAGTGCCACGTATATATACGCATATAGTTGCGAGACGTATATATACGCCCGCGGCAGGCAAGGGGTTAACCCGCTAACTTATTTGCCGTTACTCTGAACATGTATCACATTTTAAAATTAAATTGAAGTCATGCAAACAATATAATTTGATACAAAATTTGCGTAAAATCCAAAAAAATAATGTGAAGTATTCATTGTAATATCGATTATATAAAAAATACTATTTGGAGTAATCTCCTCAAATCTTTCTTGCATAAAGATGCCATCTCTGAGAATGCCTTACATGGCATACTATATGTACAATAGCTACGAAATATAAATTTTTGGTCTGAATGTATCTTTATTCAATCTATCGTGTCATCCTCGGCAAGTTTTTTGACAGTAAATACCTTGCATACGTTAAGAGAATCCAAAAATCAAATTTCTATTTAATACACGTTTTTATCAACCGGTTTAGTTAATCTTTGTACCGTTGTAGTTTTATTAATCTTAGTACCTTTGCGTCATACGGACATCAAATAATCTATTTTTATATTTATGAGTGGAAAAAAACTCACAATAAAACAGCATATTCCTGACATAGAAATATGACATTTAATTACATTACGAAAAGAGCAAAACAATTGAGGGATAAAAGGTAGAAAACAATGTTCCACCAGCCGCATACTTCATGGTAAATACACTCAAACCTTCACACAATAGCAAAACTGTAAGGCTTTGAATCAATTTTCCAAGTTACTTCGACTTCCGAAAGAAAAGAACCATTTTAACTTAAATAAAACGCTTCTTCAACAAAACGGCACTAGAAAGCTTTTGATCCTCCCTTTGAAATGGATTGCGATCTATTGAATCTTTCCTAACCATTTTCATTGTCATATTAAAAGAGTGAGCGATTCTTCTGGTAATGCGCGAATGTCGCTTATCTAAAACAAACTTCTATAAACCAATATCGATTTCTTCAGTTTTAAATATAGGCCTGTTAACGAAAAACAAAGAGGAAGAAAACAGAATGTTAACCGCTACCGTCCAAAAAAAAAAAAAAAAAAAGAAACTTATGCACCCGTAATTCATGATTTCATCTTTCCATAGTCCATAAGATATCAATTCTCCTACTACAATAGCAAGTTCGCAAATTGTACAGACTAAGTCTATGGCAAAGGATACCGAAGTGCTCTGATTGGTTTAAGCCTTGGCATCTTTTGGGCAATGTTTTGCCAAAAAAATGCCATATCGAAATATATTTTTTAAAAAATAAATATAATTTGTGAATTTATCCCCCCCCCCATTTTTTACGGTTTACATGTAATATTAATCTGGAACACATAAACAGCAGAAAAGATCAAATCCTGAAACCTAAATTCAGGAAATATAAAAATTACTATTTATTAAAAATGTTTTTTGTGTGTGTTTCTTCTTAATTTCTTTTTGATATAACTAAAAAAATTAGCTACGAAAAAGCTTACATATTTATACGTTTTGGGCATTAGGTAATCATCTCCCCATATGTAGTTGATGGGAAAGTAACAAACGTTCAGCAACAAGTTTCAATGACTGCATAAATTATCTAATAAAGGCACGAAAATCATAGAAAAATAAGAATTATTTCATTGCTGTATCATATGTTGAGTAATTACTTTCATTTAGTTTTTATACTTCTGTGCATAAACAACATTAGTTACTTGTCTGACTAGTATTATTAGTAATATTTATTATTATTATTAATAATTAATATTAGTAGTATTACTAGTAATATTTAGAGAAAAAAATTATATTAATAAAAATTAGATCGTGTTGATATTCACTCGTATCTTCCATAAAACTAATGAAAGGTACAAGGTTTGAGCCAAATAAGCGAAAACTACACTATTATGAGTGCAAAACATTGCCAAAAGGATGCCAAGGCTTAAACCAATCAGAGCACGTCGGTATCCTTTGCCATAGACTTAGTCTGTACAATTTGCGAACTCGCACTACAATATGGAAGTTATATAGGAGAGAAATCATACGCATAAATCTCATAAAATAGGATTCTGGTCGTTCTGAAAATGACAACTAATTACGTGCTGAACCAGGTTCCATTAATATGTCTCCGTCTTTATCAATCTTTAATTCATGGAAAGGCTTAGAGACGACCCTTTCTCAAACCTTGGCTGTTTAAACAAAAGAATGGGTAAACTTCCAGGATAGTAATATTACTCCAGAAATTACTTGGATTCATATGTATTCACAACCAGTAAGATTATGTTTCTAGAATCCTACCAAGTATTCAGATTTGAATATGTTTGAAAATAAGATCTTATATTCTGGTTAGGCAGTCATGACAAATATTGTATGAAACAATGTTACAAATATTCCTAATTTCAGAACGATGAACGATTTTCTTAGCATGAAAGATTGTATGCAAACTATGTTGTGCCTTATAAAGATTTAGTCATGTCTAAAGTTTTATGTAGGCATGTTGTAGTAGTATGAAGAAATCTTACAAATTTGTTGTGGGTTGAATAATTTTTAAACAAAAATGATTTTTCTCCAAAATCCTAGCTGAGATTTTTTTTCTTTCAGAAATTTTACCATTAAACATCAATATTTAATTCTTTTAAAATATGATTTCTATTTTATTATACAAGAGCTAACATTTAAAGAAGCATTCAAAGCGTTTTTGGATATGTATTCCCGATGACAATAAAATATTTTGACAAATATTTTGGGATCCCGCATATGTGCCTCATTTAATTTATTCATATATACGGAGTATATTTCTGGGCATTATCACAAAAGCACAGATATGTGCATAATTGCAAAACAGTAACACACGTATGCATGCAATTAATGGAAAGTGATTATTGTTTTATGTTGTGTTATGATTTTAGATGATTTCTTTTTAAAAAGCATTCTTTATTACTTTGAAATGGGTCTTTTGAACAGTTACATTATTTTCTAAACTATTAATTCGTAAAGATAGAGTATTTCACATTTTCGAGTAAAAGTTGGCAAAAGAAATAATAGAACAAAGCAAACATAAAAATTCATCAGTAATACGAGAATTTGTACCAAATCCATCATTATCATCAAGATTTATTGGCTAACATTTTCTAATACTCACTGAAAGAGTTTCATCACTGGAAGATGGTAAATAATGCATAGTTTGCTTATCACAAGTAAGGAGAAAATTTGCATTTTATCCGTGTGATGATTGGTGCGTAGCTATAAACCATTTCAAGTATTATCATGCTGTGTAAAATTATAAAATTTCATTTCTCAAATTATTTTCAATGCATAATTTCATTGAACTAAATAAAGTTATAAATTCTTTACTAAAGTCTTTTAGTTTTCCTTTTTTTTATCATTTTGAAGCTTTTCTATTTCCTTTTTTCCCCCTTCAATCAGAATTGTGAAATTTTAAGCATATAATAAAAATACAATAAAAAATTGTTAATATTGTTCAATTTTCCCCTTTTTTTTTTTATTGATGCAAATGGTTTAATAGATAAACACCAATAGAGAGCCAATCAGAGCAAAAATGCTAAATAAAATTATAAATTCTTTATATACGCCAGTTGGTTTTTTTTTTATCATTTTGAAATATTTCTATCTTTAGCCCTTCAATCGAAATTAGGATATATATAAACATGCAATTAAAAACATTTTTCGATACGAGTCATTTTTAACTTTTTTGAAAGATGCAAATGATTTCAATAGTGTGAAATCAATTAAGAGCCAATCGTAACAAATATTTCGGAATATTCACCACAATAAATATCAAATAAATACCACGCTCCGCGAAAACTCTCATACAAAACTTCACATGATAGGAAAATCAAACAAATGGTTTAAAGATCCTTTCTCTGTTGATATTCGAAGACAAAACACAAGACAAATTTAACTTAAAAAATTCCCCATCCGAACAAATTAAGGCTGTTTTATTCCAGAACTTTGAAACTGGAATAGAAAGTATCGAATCATTTCTAAACCATCCTTTTCCCCAACAACAAACAAAAAGGAGGCCCCTTCTGGCACTGCATGAATGTTGTTTACCCTAATCAAACTTCGGAATTCCAGTTTAGATCCATCCTACTTTAAATGGAGACACGTTAGATAAAAGGAAAGTCGATCGGGAAAGAAAAAAAAATCCAATAGAACAACAAGTAAACGTTCGGCCAACCCTCCCGTGGTTTTCTCTTTTCTGAGCCGAACGCAGAAAAGAAAGGTTATTGAGAAAAGATAGCGGCCTCATAAATCTCGATACAGGGACTTCTGTCCATTTTGGAAATGACGATTGATCACATGCTAACCGGAATTCATCACGAAATAGCCTTTATATCATCGTCTTCATCGACTAGTAATTGATGCAGAGGATTTTTGGAATGGCGGTGTACTAAATCCTGTGTGCTTAAAGAAGAGGACACATGAGATGGATGATGTTTTAGGATAGTAATGTCATCCACCCCTAAATTACGAATGCGTCGATATTTTTCTTCTAGAAGACACGTCGCATTTAAAGCGCTCTTTCAGCGAGTTTGTTTATATTGAGTTGAAGAATGGTTATATCTTTAAATTTGTTTAATAGTGATTCATTGGCTTCAAAAGGGTTTGGATTATAAGAATTTAAAATTCAAAATTATTCAATATGTTAAATAAACAAAAGTTTTAATGCTGCAATAAGGAGCAAATGTTTAAACCGTCTTTTGTTTTAAAAAATTACTTTAGACTTTTTACTGGTAAATGAACAGAACAACTGTTCTGTGAAACCTTCTTCCTAGTTCAGCCGCATTGAAAAACGGCAGTCGCCTCGCCATGGCCGAATGGTCATAGCACTGATCTCGCAATCTAGAGATTGAAAGTTCGAATCCCGCTAGAGACAAATTGATTCACCGTCTGTGTAAATGTTTAATTCCTTGATTTTATGTTTCCCTTTATTTCATGTTCCAGAAGATTCTGGACATTTCTTTAGTTTACCAGACTAAATATTCTGGGCTTTTCTTACTGTCTCCAGAAAAGTTTTCTGGAACTTTCCCTGCTAGTATAAAAGCAGAAGATCTGTCAGTCACTGTGTTCTGAGTTGAGTTAATAAATTGGTTTAGTTCTTCTTTTTGTGTGTGTCATTGAGTTCCACACTAAAGAACCTACGTGACAATATGTTAAATAAACAAAAGTTTTAATGCTGCAATAAAGAGCGAATGTTTAAACCGTTTTTTGTTTTAAAAAACTGCCTTAGACTTTTTACTGGTAAAGGAACAGAACAACTGTTCTGTGAAAACTTACTCCCAGTTTTTGTTCAAAAATTATGAGGTGTTAAAAGCATGGTCAGAGAAAATTCGAAATAAATTTCATGAAAAGAAAATAAAGACACAATAGTCTATATTATTCTTCCGTACTCCTAAAGGCTTTACTTTATCGTATACGAAGTATAGAGTGGTACATTGTATACGAAGTATAGAGCAGTACATTGTATACGAAGTATAGAGTAGTACATAAAACAATTCGAATTCGAAATGTTAACGAATTTTCACATTTCAGGTTCCCCTGAAATCGAAAAACGAATTTTTGGCAATGTGTTTGTCTATTTAAAAATAAGAAAACTTAAAAAAGCTTTAAACTAGACGGAAAGAATTTTATACATGTTTTCAACACCAAATATCTATGAAAGGTTCATAGAACTGTAACTTTCTATTCTTTTCTTTGATATTCTATAAAAGTTTTAGTCATTCAGATTAAGTCTGTCAGCCTGATTGACCAAATATAACAAAATAACTACAGAGCAAAAAAAAAAAGTAAAAGGACAAATTTTTTAGACATATTTTACATTTAAGTATATACATCTACCAGATTTCGAACCAATTCCATCAATGAATGGACTCTCTGTCGGTTTGCTCTTTCATAAGCATGCAATCGCAGTAACTCAAAAAACCAATGGCTTAAATATATAAAATCTGATATGTGATTTTTGACTGTAATTGTAATTTTGTGGAAATATTCGGTCCTGGTTGGTCAAGAAATGCCCGTATAAAGCCCAAATTTGCATTTACAGACAATTAACCACACTGCAGGGATTAATCAAATCGCCAGCGAACAATGATGGGTTCAGTAAAATTTCTGAATTCACAGTAAATATCTATATTTTTTAACTATGGTTCGCCAATACCACGCATGGCATTCGTGATCTTACACCAAGGTCCACACTTTTAGGCAGGGGTGGGGGGATGGAATAATACATTTATTGGAGAGTATTCAATAAATGTATTTAGAGTAGTTATGACCGCTAGTTTTCATATAAACCAGGTCAAAAATTAACTAATTGAAGAATAAAAAATTAACACCTATCTAATTAGAAATTTAACCACCACATGCGCATTTAATCTTCGCATGCACGTTTACGGCATAGAATTATCGTTTTGGAAATTTAGAAGTTGAAATTAGATCATGCAAAAGTGCTATAATTCGATATAAAAATTCCATAAAAACCACATGCATCTAAAATATTCCATGGATTATTAATCGAATTTGTAAAATTGCCCATTCTCGAAGAGGAAGATGTCGAGTAATCAGATAATAAAAATTAAAATCTGTGAAATTAGTACGTCATACCAACAAAAAATATGTGTAAGTAAAGGAGAACTAACCTTAAAAATCGTGTTAAATAATTTTCAGTTAATTTTATGTTGTGAAAAAGTTAATAATTTTTTTAAAGTTAAATTATAGTCTAATCTGATGTGAGAGCTATATTTATATTAATGGAAGATATAGACTGAGGTTACAAAAGTCATGGGATACCTTCTAGTAATGTGTGGGATTGCCTTTCGTCAGGTGAAAAGTAACAATTCGAAATGGCATGGACTCAGCAAGTCATTGGATGCCCTCTGTAGAAGTATAGGGTGATGCAGCTTCCATAGACTTCCATGATTGTGAAACATTCACCGAAGAAGGATTTTGTATAAGAAAGGATCTCTAGATTATGTCCCATAATTGTTCGATGGAATTCATATCGGTTGATCTAGGCAGCCAAATCATTCACTAGAATTGTTCAGACTGTTTTTCAAACCAATCACTAAAAGTTATGGTCTAGTTACATGTCGCATTGCCATCCATAAAAATCCCATTCTTACTTGGGTACATGAAATTCGTGAATGGTTGTAAATGGTCTCCATGTAGGTGAATTTAACCATCTTCCATCAATGATTGTTTCCGTTGGACCAGAGAACCCACTCCATTCCATGTCAAAACAGCCAACACAGTTATGAAGCCATCACCAGCTCGTACAGTGCTTTTTTGATAACTTAGGTTCATGGCTTCGAAGAGTCTGAGCCACACTCAACGCCTACCACTAGCTCTTACCAACAGAAACCGTGACTCATCAGACCAAATCATGGTTCTCCAGTCTCCTAGGGTATACCTGATGTGGTCACAAGCTCAGGAGGTACACTGTAATTGATATCGTGCATTCGAGTCGGTCTTTGGTTGTCATAACCCATTAAAGCCAAATTTCGCCGCACTGTTTTAATGGGCTCGTTCATCATACATTCAACATTGATTCCAGCGCTTTTTTTTATGTAATGTTGTTGCTTGTCTGCTAACACTGACAACTCTAAAACATGTCGCTGTTTTCAGTCATAAAGTGCAGAAGGTCGGCCACTGCGTTGTCCATTTTGGGAGATTATACTTGAAATTAGGTATTCTCGGCACACTCTTGACACTGTGGATCTCGGAGTGCTAAATTCTCTAACGATTTCCGGAATGGAACCCTACCAGTGCACTGCTCATTTGTACATTTTGTACAAGACGCAACTGTAAACTATACATTTACATATTGTTATCTCATTACTTTTTGTCACCTCAGTGTATAAATCAGAATTACATATTTCTATTTATAGATCTTACATTTAAACATAAAAGTTACATGTTTCTTGTCGAAACATGATTTTTTGCTACAGTTCGGAGCAGGAAGTGCACGGCACAAAATGTGAAAGCGTGCAACTCATTTTATGTTTAGTATGTGACCGTGTACAGACGGAATTGCAAATAAAATTGATGAAAACAGATAGATATTAAAATTTAGATGCAATAAAATTTTGCTTTGCGCTTAACAATTTGTGAAATTTGCAAAAAAAAAAAAAAATGTTTACATATGTAGAAAAGAGTTTTCTGTAAAGAATATCATAAAATTATCAATAAAAAATAATAAAATATTATCTCTTCATTCGATGTATGAAATTCATTTGAAACCATATTTTCTATGTATCAGATAATGTTCTATTTTTTTATTTTGAAGAAATTTTTAAAGCTATTTATCGATTTTTCAAAAAATAAACGACATTTCTGTAAAGTCTCTCGCATTTTCTTTGTTTAAAAGGTAAAATAATAAAGTTATTTTAAATTAAGCTTTTAATATCTAATTGTGAGACAAATTCGCTACTATTTTATAATCAAAAATTCAATTTGCTTTCGCTGATATTATTTTAAATTAAGATATTCTTAAACGTCTTTTTATTTCTCTTGAGGACATCAATGCGAATGAAAATATTGAATTATTCAAAAACTCCACATATTAAACATATAATCATCTTTTCAATATGCATTCCATGATTAATTAATTTCTACAGATTGAAATGCTTTGACTTTCGCTTTAGATTCTATGCAGTAAAATATCTTTCATAATGTTTCCCTTTATAAATATGGAATTAATGAATCCTGAAAGATTTAAATCAAAATTAATATCTTTTTCTGATTCTCAAGCAAATATATAAATCTGAAATAAATATATTTAACATGTTATTATGTATATATTACTATTGAATAAATATTTTACAAATATAATTCAGGAATTTTCAAACGATTTTTCTTTACTATTATTTACCATTAGTGAAACGCAATGGTAAAATTAATTTAAATTAAGACTTGAACTAATTGTTATATAAATCAATGCAGTTTATCTTCATTAGAGACGAATGTTAATGGTTTAAACAATTATTTATTTTGTTAATAATATAAGTTATAATATCTTAACTATCAATAATCATTTTTGTATTCATTAAATTAATTACCAAGAAACCTAAATGAGCAAATATATGTATAGCATATATTATTTACTAGTTTTAGAATAAACTGCTAATCTTTAGTCAGAATTTATTTATATTTACCCATTTATAATGATGCAATTACCATTTTTCGAGTCACTGGCTGGATTCTGTACGTGAATTTTTGATGAATTATTTGCTGTAATTAAGTTTAAATCCGTATCAGTTTATTGAATAGAAAAACTGACTTAAACATGCTTAAATAGATATCCTTTTAAAACTAAATAATATTATTTTTGTGATCCCTTTCGATTAAGGATAAAATTACTTGTTTGCTTGGAAAATAATAAAAACAAATTTAATAACAAAAATGGAATATATATATGTAGCAATTATTTTATGTGAAGCATGATGCAGTTTGAAGACAGTGAAGATACTTTTGATTTCGTGACGTTGTTTTATTTCATTTTGAAGAAGCAAGCATATGTACAAGCGACGAGCACACAGAACGACACAGAAAAGGAATGAGGAAAAAGCTGTTGGACATTTTATCCCTGGTCTTATATAACCTATGATTTTGATAGGGAAAACATTTCTTTACAGTGCTAATATATTACGAGATTTCGATAGGGATTTTCGTTACACGCGCGGAGAAGGCAGGGGAAACACAGGGAGATTTAAAAAAAGAATTTGCCTCATCAGCGGTATTTTGCCTCTTCACGCGGAGTTTGGGAAAGTTAGACTTTTAGCTGATTCAGCAATTTAACAAAGTTTTTCTTGAATTAATTAAGTTGAGACAGTGGAATTGGATCACGAAATAAGAGAATGAACTTACTATGGGCTAAATTAAGATAAAAGCTTGGAAATTAATTAAATTGAAATTAAGAGTTTAAAATATCATTATATATATATATATATATATATATTTATATATATATATATTCATGATCAGCTAAAGGAATTTTGCAGAATAAAAAATTCAATGTTTATTACTTTTTCGTAAACGTAGTACACAAAGGAAAAGTGCTATAATCTCTCAATATTTTGATGAATTTCCACTTTTCAGATCTCTCTAAACACACAAAAATATTTTTTGGGATTGTCTTGCAATTTGATTGAGATTGTGATTATGATTTTGGGATAGTTCATTGTCTGTGATTTCCATAACTCAAAAACACCTTATGTTGATGGATGAAATTTGGTATATGGTCTTTACACCAAAGGCATAGATTTCCATCAAATTTTATACGAAATGTACCAAAAGAATTTTTACATATAAAAGCGCTTTTGGCTCGAGTTGCTATTCCACTAAAACTTTTATATAGGCGTAGAACCTGGAGACAAATTATCTTCTTGAGATTCAACTTCACTCTTCAAAAGTCTTGTGAAATATAATAAAGGTCTATTTCGTCTGATTAAGGACCAAAATGCAAAGTCGCTCCTCCAATAGATTTTATGTAGCTTCCAAAGGGAATGCTGGTCAACAAGGATTGAAATTTGTAGCAACTAATTATATGCACGGCCCAGAATTCAGCCAGCATGCCTCACTTATACCAATCGTTAATTCTCATCTCCACCTGTCACATTTATCCATTTAAGTTTGTCCGCTGGTGCTGCCACTCGTAGTAAGACGTCATTTAGTAATCGGCGGTTTCAAATTGTGCAGTGTTTACGAATCAGGAGTAGAGGATCTGGATAAGGATTGTATGCTCAGGAGTCCATGGGGGGGGGGAGCATAGAGGACATGCTTTCATTTCTTGCATCTTCATGCTTACCCTTTCTCTTTCTATTGTTAAAGAAGAGAAAGGTTAAGTTTTCTTTTTTAATAATCTTTTGGTTTTCAAATTTCAGCACGGTATTTTAAAACGGTGTTTCTCAACTTGTAGTAGGTATAGTCCTAGAAATACGTAAAATGGAAACAGATGCACTCGGGGGAAAAAATACATTATATTTTGGTACGAGGGTACGTTAAGTTATGATAGTATTTCAAGAGGTACATAAGTAGAAAAGTTTGAGAAAAGCTGTTTAAAACAATATACCCTTTTAAAAGAAAATATTATCAAATAAATAAAAACCTATCAAAACAGGCAGAAAAAATGTAAATTTTCTTGCAGGGGTACGTAGACTTATAGCGGTATTTTAAGGGACAAACAAGTAAATAAAATTTGAGAAACGCTGTTCTAAAACAATACATTGTTTCAATCGAAACTAAAAAGATGTATAAACTCAAATCAAAACAAACATTTAATTTTTCGATGAACGAATAGGGAAGGCAACAAATGTAAAAATTAGAAAAGACATCGTATTCTTCCTTATCTGTATAATGTAGAAAGTACGAAGAGTTGCATAAACATACATAAAAAGATGGAAGCAAATTCAACTTCAGGACAACTTTTACGAAAGGGGATACATTACAGATAATTTCTTTTTCACGAAGACAAGCTACCATTACTTTATTTCCCAACCGAAGTGCCATTCCTCGGAACCCCCCCACCTCCAAAAAAATGCATTTTAAAAATAGAAGAAGTTTGGAGAATGTATCTATCTCTTTCACAGTGGAATATTTTTCCGTCTTTGACACTTTAAATTTATTGGAAAGCGAAATGGACACAAGAAGCGAAAATAAGGAACAAAAAAAAAAAAAAAAGTAGGAAAATGTAGAGAAAAAAAATGCGAAAAAAGTGAAAGGTAGGGGCAGAAAAAGCAAATTTTCTGATAATGCGAGAAAAATGATTGGCATTTCTCATATTTCTTCGCCGCCTATCAAGAAAAGGGGCATCGCAAAAAAAAAAAAAAAAAAAAAAAATCTATGGATAGCAAAGCATTATAAATGCAATGGACTGCAACATTATGTATGGCTTCTCAAAGGAAGCGTATTTTTAACATTCAAGCCATATTTCTCATTTCTGGTGGTTTCGATAGGCGGAAAGTTACAAGAAAACCCTTCTTTTTTTTTTTCTTTTGAAAAACATCGAGTCATGCGCTTCACTTTTTTCTGAAAATGTTTATTTCTTGATTATATCATCTTGCAATGATATCCAACCCTTTTACATAGCCGTACTTCTTTGTGCTTTCTCGCATACGTAGTATAAAATATAGTAATTGTCAAAAAATTCGAACTCGAGATTTTGAGAAATC
Source organism: Argiope bruennichi (assembly GCF_947563725.1). NCBI lineage: Eukaryota > Metazoa > Arthropoda > Arachnida > Araneae > Araneidae > Argiope > Argiope bruennichi. The sequence continues at coordinate 19,686,653 of NC_079155.1, forward strand.
TCCACGTTTTTGGACCCCCCCCCTCCCAAGTTCGAAAAATACATTTTTTGAAAAGGCCCTGTCTGTGACAAAGGTAACTTAAAAACGCTTTCAGTAACTTCCAGGAAGTCCGTCTGTTTGAATGCCATTGAACATGGTAAATAGAAAACGATGAGAGCTAAATGGATGAAATTCCATACACAGACTTAACATCTCTATTTAAACACTTATGAAATTCTGAGCCATATATAAAACGGTGTTGGCCACGCTTCGGTCTACACTTTCAGGAACATGTATACGCGATAACTCAAAAACGTAACGACGCGGTGTGGGATTTTGTGAATATAAGTGCACGTTTTAGACTTCCCTGTGCTCGAAAAACACATTTCTGAAAAATGCCCGTCCGTCTGTCTGTCTTTCTGAGACAAAGAAAACTCAAAAACGCTTTGAATAAGACGGAGGAAATTTTGGTCTGTACACCAATTTTTAGATTTTTATGAATAAAATCGGTTCAGAAGAAGTTCGTCTGCCCGGTTGTTCGAATATAAGTTGTTGTTGTTTTTTCTTGTGGCACTTGCCATGGACAAGCCTGCTGTTACAAAGACAGCGATTTAAGTCAATAGGGGAGAGTCTCCTGTTTTTATAGTAGCACCAACTAGGGCCAAGAGTACGTCTTAGCTACTCACGCATCACTCATTCGCTTGCACAACCCCTTTTTACAGGAGAGCACATTCACACATTTCACAGATAGAACAACCATACCCAAACCAGGACTCAAACCCGGGATGCCCGGATCACTGGGAAGACGCGCTACCCCTATGCCAGTACGCCGTCTCGAATGAATGCAAGTTAACATGGTAACTATAAAATGACGAGAAATAGATTGATAAAATTCGATACACAGATGTAATATCTATAGTGCAGACATCTTGCCAATGTTGAGCCAATCAACAAGAGATTGACCGTCTGTCGGTCTATTCTTTCAGAAGCTAGTAATCGTGATAATTCAAAGACTTAAATGTATCATATTTGAAGAATAAGAATTTGTGACTACAAGTGCATTTTGTGTCAAACTTTTGTTCCAATCGGTTGAGAAAAACATCTAAAAATTATTTGATTTTTGGATATTATTAACCGCATGCCAGGGATCAATCGCCAAATAATTTGCCAAGAATCACGCGATAGATTCAGTAAAAATGCTAATTTCACGCCAAAAGTAGCTATTTCGTAACTATTGTATGGCAGTGCCACGTAAGGCATTCTCTGGCATGACAAATTTATTAGATAGTTTGCGAGAAAGTTTTAGAAAGATCACTGCCTCTGATTTAAGATAGAGCATTTGCTCTATTTTGTACGAAAAACGTCATATCACCAAAACAATTCGCCAAAACTCAATAAAATTTGATGCACGAGTGTTATAAAATTTACAAAAGTTACTAGACATTTCAGATTAAAATCGTTTCATTTAATCATACGTTTGCAACCATTTTTCATTTCAAAACATTGATAAAATGAAACGAAAAGTATAAATATGCTGTTTGTATCATTTCAAAAACTGATCAGGATTCATTTTCAAAAACTTTTAAAAACTATTGTCTAAACAAATAAGAAGAGCTTCATTTGAATCAATAAATAAATCTATAGGATTAATTCCAAATCTGTTAATCCCCTTTGTTGAGTTAAACCCTGGTTAATTAATCCTGAAATCAGTTAACGATAGTTCTCATCATTAAACCCTTAATGCAGTTAATCATAAAGCTTTAATCCTTATAAAAGTTTTTGAAATATATCATTATAACGAAACTGCCTCACGCAACACCCCTTTCGGTATAACCGATCCGCTCCCTGGAGAAAGGCGGAATTGATCCGCCTGTGACCTTCAAAACTGTCCGTTTACTTTGTGGCTTAAGCAAGGTACCGATCCTCGACCACCTTGCCAACGGATTGTTTCCTCGACCCCCAAACGGCTTAAAAGGATTTGCTAATTAGTTTGCGGCTAATGGTGAGTGACAGTTACTGTCCGGGTATTGTCCCGAAATCCATTTAGCATCTTATCTGGCGAGGAGTAAGGCGATCAATGAAGGTGCCTCGAGGGGGTCTTCAGGGGCACAAGCGATTTATTGATCACGGGAGCTCACACGCGCTGGCCCAACTCCGGTATTGCTTAGAGCACCGTGGATTTATGGCTGTTTTTCACTTTCTGGTACACGAAGTATAGAAAGAGAAAATACTGAGACCGTCTAAAAATTCGATATCGAAATTTTTAGGTCTTTGAACAGTTCTTAAGGGGAAAAAAACTCCTTTCAAAATATGATTGTTTGTCTGTGAATATGTTCTAATCTAATTTCAAACAAAATTTGAACGAATTACTAATTGGGAATTTTGTCTTCTCGTCCATGAGGTAAGAGTAACAAACAGTTCTGCTCCAGACTTTTTCTTATATTAACATACGACTTTATTTTGTGTTAAATACAAAAATATTTTGAAGTTTGCTTACTAAATGCACAAGAAGAAAAAAATACATTAACAAATACATTAGTAAAATACATTACATACAAACAAACAAATACATTAGTAATATTGTTTATAAAGTTATATCAAAGTAAGAAAACTAAAAAAAAAGAAGAAAAAAAAAAGACACACTTTGTGGAATTTCTGGCATTGTTTCTAGCCAATGAGAGAGTAAATATCTGGATTAAAACTTAATAGTTTCCAATCACTTTAAATTTTTTTCTGTAATTTAGTTTTAAAGAAAATAAATTAAAAAGCCCTTTAATACAAATAAGTGGTAGAGAACCCATCAGGCGTTTTATTGCAAATTTGGGGATTTCTGAATATTGCTGCCGAAAGTTTAACCAAAAAGATTATGAAAAATGGTGATCTAAAAGGCGATCTAAAATGTTGATCTTATAATAATTCAGCAATTTTTCTTCATTTAGAAGTACTTTCATTTTCTTTATGTAGTCTTTTTGAAAAGGATTACAGGCGCATGGTTTTCATCGCCAATTTTCAGAAAGAAACAATCAGAACAATTATGATAAGGCAGTTCCGCGACTTACTTCTAGACTATCCAACCCCCTCATTAGCGAGTCATCATCCTTATATTGAAAATGGTTGCTTTAGACTACAGTAAAGAAAACAGCAAAGGAATTTCGGTATATTTTTGTTTCCACCTATTGTGTTAAAATTTAACACAGGAACTCGTGACAAGACGGCGTAAGGACCTATATGTCTAAGTCAAAGCTATTTCTGATTATTGCATACATATATAAGTAGTAATATCGCTTAATTTAATTTAAATCCTAATTTATTTCTTATTTTTTATCTTAAATTATCCCATATTATTTTATTCTCAAATGTTCTCATATTCCTCGTTCCAAATCCCATTTTTTTTATTTCATTATTTCTAACACGCGCTCTAAGGAATTGCTCAGTCTGAAATCCTCACTCTGCAATCGAAGAGCTAAAAATCCCTATAAAAATAAACGAGCTGAGGGGAGAAACTTATGGAACTTTCCATTTGTGATTCGATGTAAACAGGCTTGTTAAACCGTTATATCCCGTGTATCGCTTATGCCCTCCCGTGGAAAAATAGTTTAAAGAGCTAAATTCCCAATTTGCCATCTTGACTTCCACTCTGCAAAATTATGTTACATACATATGAATGTTTGGTTAGATATGTTAATTCTTTATGAACCTAAAGTTTGATATAGACCTAAAATTATGACAGTAGGTACGAATATTTTCCCATTTATTTATTACGAATATTTTCCCATTTATTTATTACGAATATTTTCCCATTTATTTATTACGAATATTTTTCCATTTATTTATTACCAATATTTTCCCATTTATTTAATATTTTCCCATCTTTCTGTTTCCATTTTTCAGTTGTTGTTTTTTTCTGTTAAAAAGGGGTATGAACCAAACTTTTTGTCGATCGATTTCGTCAAAAATTTGAAAGATTTCGAGAAAATATAACATATTAAATATACTAGCTAGTTGAGTTTTGGAATTATCTTGTTCATAAACCCACCAATTAGAAGAATCGATTCCAAAATTAATTTCCGAAAAGAAGATCTAAAATTTGGAGATTCAGAAAATCTCAGAGTCAGATTTTTAAAGATTATAGCACTTTCCCTTTTTATATTTCATAAACAAAAACAGCCCTCAGTTTGATAAATAAAATATCGATATTGTTTTATTCCTAGAATTGTATTTTTGTACCAAACGTTAAGCAAAATTCTTTAGTGGATTTACTGTTTGTCCATCGCTCTAGCAATATGAAATCTACAATTCAAAAGTTAAAGAAAAATAAAATTTGGCGTTAAGTCGTCAGGAAAAAAAATGTATTTTATCTCGAATTTATTTATATTTACTGAATGTATATTTTTATAAGCATGGCGAATTCATTTGGAATTAACGGATGATATTTTATTAAAAGCCACAACTTCCCTCTGATTTCAATTTACAATTCTGTTGCATCGAACATTTTAAGAATAAATATTCCTTTCATTTTGAATAAAAGAATAACATAGAAACGAATTCGAATTCCGAAGGCACAATTTGTTCAGCAGAAATCCACCGAAGTCGAATCTAATCCATAACCGCCCACACAAACGAAATTTCCCCTCACAATCTGCCAAAAGAATTAAAGCAACAATCTTTTACAATTGTCGGAAGCCTCGCTCAAATTTCAATACCTTTTGACTTCGCGACACAGATTAAAAAAAAGCTGTAAAAGTCGCAGGCAGTGCTTTAAATATTTAACTTCCCGTCTTTGCATTCTAGAGCATGTCAATAAAAATTTCCAACAATAAAAATCGCATCCGCTCTTGTTTAAACCAGCGCCGATCTGAAGGTAAACGGCTTTTCGACTTGCAAGGACTTAATGATTTAGAAGGCGAAAGGTTCTAAAGTAGATTTTCTTTCTCTCGTGCCCAGGCGCTGCGAAAACAAGATAATCTTATTGGATTTCATTTTATTCACAGAATTTCGCGGGAAAGATTAACATTTTTCTTTGCACATTATTTGCCATTTTTTTCCCCCTCACAAGAAGAAAAAATTCCGATAAACTCAAATCAGAACATAAAAAAAAACATCTTATAAATACTTTTATCGACAATTTTTCTTTTTTGCAGGCATTAAATATAACATTTGTTGAGTAATGGTGCCAGAGAAATGAGTGGAAGTCCTTTAATATCAGAAAAAAGTTCTTTTCCATTATTTTGGAAGAAAGCACAAAATATGCATATTTTTGCGTTGTTTAGATTAAAAAATAATTGAGTTTATGATTTTAAAAATATTTCTCCCTGATGTTCAGATAGAAAAATTGAATAAGGGAAAAAATATAAATTATTATCGGGAAAAGGAAAGTTTATTGATTTCAAAAATTAAACTACAGCAAGGTTTTAAGTTAGTTCCTTTGACGAGATTAAATTTGAACTTTGCTTGAGCTGCTGATAAATACTTATGTTCGACATTAATAAATTTACATAATGTAGTACTCGTGAGCTTAGTGTGTTTTAGGTAGGATTGAATAAAGCCCCATAAGAGCCTTTAAAATGGGGCAGAATTTGGAAACCGAGATCGATTTCTTAGAATCTCTAACTTCCAAATCCAGATATTTTTATCTTTATTTTTTTTTAAAGTTTTGATTTAATTTTTATAATAAAGCCGTTTTTATATAATACATATAATTATAAACATAAATAATAAAGCATTTAACGGCGAAGTGTCTTTAAAAGAGATGGTGTCGATACCCCTTGTGTTAAATATATAAATTTAAAAGAAATGTAACACATCAGTTCCTATAAAGTGCATCCACGGAAGCGAATTGGTTATTTTACCAAAATTGTCACATCTGATTGTGATGTTAGATTTGCCTGCTCCTATTTCATTCATTAGTGTCTAGAATGTGATATTAGATTTGTCTGCTTCTATTTCATTCATTAGTGTCTAGAATGTGATGTTAGATTTTCCTGCTCCTATTTCATTCATTAGTGTCTAGAATGTGATGTTAGATTTTCCTGCTCCTATTTCATTCATTAATGTCTAGAATGTGATGTTAGATTTGCCTTCTCCTATTTAATTCATTAGTGTCTAGAATGTAATGTTAAATTTGTCTGCTCCTATTTCCTTCATTAGTGTCTAGAATGTGATATTAGATTTGCCTGCTCCTATTTCATTCGTTAGTGCCTAGATCGTGGTGTTAGATTTACTTACTCCTAGCTCATTTATTATCACCTAGAATGTGGTGCTCGAACTTTATTCTGGCGATGAAAATTTAAGTCAATTGTAGGCGTAATAATTCGATAAAAGGTAATGTAGAATCCATAAGCATCTTTTGAGAAATTTTTAATTTAATCAATACGATAAGACCACAAAAAGACATAAATTATCATTTAATTAAAGAATTGAGAGAATTACATAGTTAAGAGATTAGAGATCAATGAAGAAAAGATTTAATTAGAGCATTTGTTGGAGTAATTCAGAGAATGCAATAAATGCATAAGGAAATTCTTCCTCAGCATTGATATAAAATTACTAATTACTAATCCATTCTGAATTAAGAAATTAATCGCATTTTTTACGCTTACTATTTTAAACATTAAGAATCGCCCTTGTGAAGGTTTTAGAAATTGTTGATCATTTTCTTTTGCATTATTGCCACACAAAAGATTTCATTTGATCATTCGAGCCGAAAAATGTAAATCTAATATGAAAAAGGAAGTTTTTTTTAATACTTTTCAATTCAACTGAAATTCACAAAACGGATTTGCAATTTAATAACTGATGAATAAAGAAAAATGGAATATTTTTTTAGATATTACTAGATTTTTATCATTTTTTTTAATTACACATTGACTTTTTCTTTTGAAATTAAGTTGCTTTTGTATATTTGTTCAGATATTCCTTTTCTTAAAACGCATTTTACTGTCGTAGTTGTTTTGAACAATCGTCTTTTTTTTCACATATATTAGTCTTTTCACTCATTGACATAAGATTGCTTTAACATATTTCTAGAATATCGTATATAATTATTTTTAATCATGGTATTAACATTAAGGAAGTATACTGTAACTTTAAGAATGTGTAAAGGATTTAAATTATATTTTTTTAACCTTTTCCTTATTAAGAACTAAAACATATATACTGTATAGGTGAGTTGATCGGCAAGCATAATAAATGGCTAAATGTATTTATTAACGCAATCTAAATACCCTAGAGAGATAGTGCCCGAATTACCGCGTTGCAGATCTATCAATCAACTACGAAAATAATAGGATCATACAAATGCGGTCCGCTCATTAAAACAAATTTTAAAACAAAACAAAAAAATGCCTCAAGAATTATTTTCTGAGATTAAAACGCTGCTTTAATTTGAATAAATTCGAATACTTAGACTTCGAAAGGAAAGAAAATAAAACATTTAAATTACCTTAAAGATTTGCAAAAGTTTCGGAGATATATTCTGCTTTGCTTCTTTTTAATTCTCTAGCCTAAGGCATGGCATAATATTTAATATTAAGGAACAAGAATCGATGAAAGATTATTATGAGTTCTATCCTATGCTGATTTAACGCTTTAACAAAGAATTGCTCCATGTGGTTAGATTGGCAGCTGAAAATTTCTTTTCCAAGAAAAATACAAATGCGAGATATTTTCTTTTCTTTTAATCCTCCAGTAAGACAAATAACTCCCCATTTATAGAAGCTAGTGCTATTGCTTCATCAGATAACACTCATGTACTCCGATAAGTTTGAATAATAGAAGACGCCAAACTGCCCTTTTATCACTAATGTTTGTTTCATTCTCCAAATTATCTAGATTAAATCATCTTTAATCTTTATACTCACTTTTTATATTCATATTTCGAAAGGTATAAAATATCATTAGGAATGAAGATAATTTTTAAAAATATATTTATATTAAACATATACTGTGTTGAGAGATATGAAACTTAACTCTCGGACCATTGTAATCTTAATGATAGAGAAATTATACAAGAAGGAAGAAGTTTCTAGAAGAATATACTATCTTTGCCCCTAAGCAATATACGAGTATCACCAAAATTTCAGTAGTTTAAGGAACTTTCATTTTTTTTGTGACAATAAGTCGCCAATGATCCTTAAGATGGGGTGACATTGACATGGCATCTATTCATCAGCTATAAAAACATTTGAAACTTCTTTTGTTATAACTGAACTTGCCACACAGGAAAAAAACAATATATATTCGTTACATTTGGCTCCAATAAAATTATACATAAAGAGTACTAAAAGTCGAGAATGAATAGGCATGGATTTCTTTTAAAATTATGAGGGGAAAATGAAGTGGACGGATTGTTTTATCGAGGAATTTAAGAAATATGACATATTCGTAACAATACATTTCAAAGAACGAATAAAGTTTCATAATTTCTAGAACTTCATTCCATTCTTCATGAAAACATTCAAATTTAAGAAGTGACTCTTTAAGAATCGTACAGTTTCAGCTGTTTTATTTTCAAGAGCTAAGCATTAACATACTTTTACTAAATGTGAGAAATTTATTTTGCGATATTTTAGGTGCTTGAGGTGTAAACTTTAATTTAATCCAGTCATTATCGATTTTAGATTTAAAATAGATTTACTAAGAACTCATGAACAGCAAAGCCAGAAGGAAAAATTTGCATAAAATAACAAACTTCATTACTTCAAGAAGCATCAGCTGAGGTGTAAAGTGTGAGGTTTAAGAAAGTGTACAATATTAAAATTACCACAATTTTGAAATTCAATTCTTTATTCTAACTCTAATCACTCTATTTCCCATAAACAAATATGTTTGCTTTTATAAAAGCTTCGTACTTTTTAGAGAAAATTTTAGACCGTATAACTAGCAACTGAACGCAATAGGTTTCCCGTCTAAAATTGGTAATGAACGGCATTTTGTACTAAATTATTTTAAATCAGATAAATTATTTAGTCAGAATTTTTAAGCTTCTGTTATACTTGCAAGTTTCAAGAAAGATTTTAAAATGATTTAGTTAAACTATGAGAACGAACCTCGTCAGAATACGTGATTTTCTTAGGAAACAGAATATACTTTAGCGCTTATATTCGGCATAATGCTTATTTTCGATGTCACTAACAGTTGAGCTTTCTTGCTCTAGGAGTGGCTTGCTATGACAGGTGTCGATACGTTGCTTGGCGATAGCCGATATCTGAACATGGCAAGCCAATCATGCACCAAAAAAATCAAACTTTTCGTGACATCAAGAATAAGCACAGTGGTTTTCTGTATTTAGTTGTTGAATGTACTCGTAACCCTAATTAACAAAATTGATGGAGATATCTTGATCAACTCATTTTTTAAAGCTGAAATATTTTTGAGATATAATTTTAAATATCGAAAATATTAAAATAAAGTACACACACGTAAAAAAATATTAATATAAATTTATGAACTTTACGATTGATTTACTAAATAACATAAAAAGTTTTTGCCAGATATTCTAGCAACAAATACAAAATATCCAAAAATAGAGATAACTTATACTGAAAGAACCACAAACGTTTAGCTATAGTATTCCATCGTATGAAATAGAGCAACTTTTCGACTTTTATTAAATTGATGCAATGTGAGCAAATTCAGCAGATGTTGTAATGGCGTTTAATTTCTTAGAGTTCAGAGGCATTTAAGATCTTAGCAAGAACTGATTATGGAAGAATAAACTCCACCACCTCGCTTAAAATGTATTTGGAAAAAATTCGGTTCGTTTTTTCCTCTTTTTTGTTGTTTCATTTTATTAATTGTTTACTAGTAGTTTAGATAGTTCGTAACAACAAATTCATAAATACCTTAAATACCACCAAATGCATTGCAAGGAAGAAATCCAGAGGCATTTAAGTTCTTAATTAGCGCTGGTTTTAGAACAGCCTGAAGGATATCTGGATAAAATTCTATTAGTTGTTTCCCTTTTTTTTGTCTTTGTTTGATTTTATTAATTTTGTGCTCTGGTAATTTAGATAACAATGTATATCAGAAGCAAATTTATAAATACCTTAAATACTACCAAATGCATTGGTAAGAAATTGGTTATTGAAGGCTAAATTAGATATGAAACCAGGAAGAGCGGTTTCACTCGAATTTTCTCGCATACTTTCTGTTGGCTGCCTTGACACAATTAATGACACTTTTCTTGGCAACATATTTTATGGATTAAATGATCGATAACTATTTGCACATATACAATTAAACAAGGAATTTAAATTTAGACTCATTTCTCAGAGTTCCCACCGGAGCTCAAACCAAAGTACACTTTTACCGGTGTCATCCTCACACTCCCGTGCAACTCTTCCTCTCTCTCTCTCTCTTCACTTCATCTCCTTTTTTCCAAGTGGCCAAAACAGCTACAGGGAAGTTAGGGACATGAGGCTTTCTAATAAATGCGTTAATCACCTCCAAACTTCCGCTCAAAAATATGAATTATAGTCAAGACAGTGAATGCCATGAATGCTCAGATTTTTATTCGCAGAATCCTGCACATGAGAGTAGCGTCCTTCACAGAATTAAAAAAAAATCAGTGCTAGTTTATCAGTAACTGCATGTCATTGACGAACGGTCTCTCTATATAAAACGCTAACGTTCTTGCCACTGAATTTGCTCTTATTATCTATGATCGAATTACAAAAAATCAGAAGTAAACAAATCACTCTTTAAAAGCTTTGCATTGTTTCATTGAATATTCTTACAATTGCACTTCATTGAAACGCTTCGCTGATTAATGAACCTCAAATTAACTCCAAATTTTGATCTCAAACTAGCTTCAATATTTCGTTTAATTTTTGTATTTATTGAAATTTCAAAACAGTGCTAAGAGTACCACATTCTCACCCCCTCCAAAATATACATGTGCCAGATTTGGTAGCTATACGTCAAATGTCTGAACTATATAGCGCCAACACATATACACATATTCATCTTTATTATTAATAGAGATAAGTATACGATCTCTGATCCACGATATCATTAGTGGCCACACGTCTTTAACAGTTTTGAGAAAATTTTCGAAATAAAATTTAATGGAATCCCCAGTCTTAATAACTTAATGCCAATTATTATACCACTTCGTATGAATTTCAAAACAATCCAAATTCTTTATATTTACTGAGTAAGTACATTTTAAAATGGTATTTTCATTTGTTATGAGAAGACGCAATTCCTCAGAGTTAGCTATCATGAAGAAATGAATGTTATCAATATGCTATGCGGACAGTGGTCCCCGAAGACTGCCAGTGAATTGTGAATTCATTGATTTTATAATTTTTTTTGAGAGCAAAGAGAAAACATAGCACTACGCATAATCTGATAATTTTAACTTGTCTTTAGCAGCTATTTTATTATTGTTATTATTAATAATAATAATTAAACTTCTTAAAATTACATTTTGAAAATAGAATAATTTTATCTATCCATATAAACGCAAACAAAAACAGAATCATATACAAGAAGTGTATCAGATATTTAAGCAGGCGTGAATCAGAAAAATAAAGCACAATAATCAAAACAAATCTTTAAAACAGCATTTCAAATAGATTATGAAAACTACTTGAAAAAATAAGCAGTTATTTCGTTTATTTAAACCGTTACTTCATTTTATTTCACTATTTATTTACAGTAGTTAGAATCGTTTGCATTTTTCAAAAATCTACATCGATCTACGAAGACAGATATTTCCACTGCTCATTAAAGCTTTTTTCATCGTCTGTAAAGCTGTTTTCTTAGCATGTTTCAATGTTTTGCTAATTAATTATTGGAGTTTCAAAATAGTATTAAAATTACTCTATAGAGAACTGGTATCCCATTCAATCAGGGAAAACAAGATGCGAAAAAAATCTTGAAACAAGCTCCAAACAGAAAGTTTATCAAGCGGCAAAATTGACTAAACTGTCACCAGATGAGTAATCTTGATGAATTAATTATTTCATATTAATAATTTCATAAAAATAAGTTCCACAACAATATAAACGAATAGTGGACGATTTTATTTTCCGTATGATAATGAGAATTTCTGTATGAGGAATCAGCACAGAAACACTAAAGTGTCTCATAACATTTTACAAGGAAATAAAATTTCAGAAATTTGCAACTACACGATGAGATCCAGAATGACAGAGTCCGAAGGAAAAAAAGAAAGCATCTCAAGTTTGCAGTAATATGCTGCATAAATTTGACATTTAAAGATCCAAATTCTGGCAAACGACCAGAAATATAAAAAATTCCGCCGAGACCCATAAAATTAACCGCCGGTAAACCACTATGTCTTCGCGTATGTGGAAGTAAAATTTTATGGTAATTTCATCCGTAACGATCTATCTGAAATAGCGAGGTGAGTTGGAGGAAGAAATATTAATCCAATATTGTTGAAATATCTTTGAAGAATGTGCTCCATAAAAAGATAAAGCATTCGGTTTCAGTGAATATTTCTTCTTCCCTTGAAGAATATGATAAGTTTGAGAATTGCAGATTTGCATACTTTTCAAAACGACTTTCATCATTTTATACAATGAGGAGTCCAAAAAGCTCCATAAAAGATAATGATGACTTTGTCTATAATAAAACACGAAAGGGTATAAAGAAATACAGTCGAAATGTACTCCCAGTGTCTATCAGGCTTTCGAACTGAACTGAACTGCCGAAGTCTATGACATATGGCAAACAGCAAATCGCTATTAAAAAGCCGCAACAATATGGCGATCAGAATGCAGTTAGAGAAGCGTCGCTGCCGATCAGCAATACAAACAGAGTATTCACAGTTCGTGTGAGTGCTTCGCTTCTTATGGTCTCCCAATATGGCAAGGAATTTTCTAGAAGGATCAATGGATCTCTGCTTCTAATAGAGATACCGGCATAAATCTTGTATTTCCAAGAACCTTAATTTTTGTCAAGAAGACATCTAGAATTTATTTATCAACGATTTAAAATATATCTTCCTTACTATGAGGCTAATAGTGTAGTGAAACAATATTGCAAATTTGTAACAATATATGATGTGTAGTTAAATTTATTTTCTAAAAATCTAACTTGTTCATTTAGTTTCAAATTATATTATATTATAACGATAGGAATGTTCCCCTCACCACTTTTACTAAAACAGTAAACCTTATCCAAAAGAGAGGATAACATTTAATACGTTATGTGCTCAATTAAATCGAGGACCTTAATTAAATCGATTTAACTTTCATTGAAATTTAAGTATTATAGTTGGAATTAAAAAAGTGCGTAAAACAAACTTAGATATTTTCAAAATTAAAACTAGATATGAAATAAATATCAGTTCAAAGAGCTTTTGTCCTTCTTACTATTGTACTTGGGAATTAGTAAAAATGCTGAAGATTTTTACTACGGATAAAACTTGTCTCTCTCTTTAAAATTCCGCACTAAGGACAGATTTCTTTGTTGTTGTTTTTTCCATTTAGATCAATCTATATTTCAAAAACAGACACCCTCTACCTTTCTTATTAATACGTTTAACTTTACGTAAATGAAAGGCACCTCTTCGCAATCGTTACTTTCAGTGTACACTGGTTTTACAAGATTAGTTATTTCTTCTTTCGTCATTTTTGATTAATACATCTATTTTTTTTTCTTCCCAACCGAAAATCCTTCCCCTTGTACTGACCAGCGCCCTCTATGTACGAACTCAAAAGAAAGACCAGGACGAGAGAAACTGTGATGAAGTGATGTGAGAATGAGTGATATTATACAGTATGACGATGTGTGTGTGACGTGTTTCCTGGAGTATGGCCTCAAAAAACTGTTAACAAACGTCCCATTTAATGCTGAAATAACTTTATATCCTTTATATATGTGGACCTGTGATGTGTGCAATTAATTATTTATTAAAACATATTGCACTAAAAGGTTGTTGACTAATATTTGCTCTTAAGAATCGTCACACCCTCCAATCATTTATTCAAATGTAGGATTTAATTTTATCCATTATTAAAACTGCTACATTGTGAGGAAACTTGAGCTTGCCGCTGTGACATTTAGCAGCAGCTCGTCGGTTCGAATCTAGGCGAAAGATAAAAGTATTAGGGTTGCCAAAATTTTCTTTTTCATCCGGCTATGAATGGCCTTATCTGACTCTGCTTTTGCAAACATGCATGCTTATCTATTAGCCGTCAATGTCATCGGTTTCAATCGTCCCGGAGCTCTTAGCTGTCGCAAAGCCAGGACTACACCCGAAAAAAGTTCTTTTGTCCATTTGATGGGATTGGAAAGGTGTTTTTCTACGAGCTTCCTTCACAAGATGAAACAATAAATTCTATGAAATAATCTCATCAGCTGCATCAATTGAAAACTGCCATAGCAAAAAAAAAAAAAAAAAAAAAAAAAAAACCGGTCAGAATTAATGACCTAATGAGGCGTTGTTTTTCATCATGACAACGCAAGACCACATATGCATTAGTCGTAAAAAAAAAGCTATTACAGTTTGATTGGGTATTTTTACCGAATCCTGCATATTTTCCAGATCTCGTTCCATCTGATTATTACTTCTTTCTGTCCTTAAAAAAATTATCTTCGCGATAAGCGCTTTGAATCCATCAGCGAAATAAAAGCGCACCTCGAGGATTATTTCTTGTCCAAAACACAAGCATTTTGGAAAGAAAGCATAATGAGGCTTTCTGAGAGATGGAAGAAGGTAATAGAGCAAAAAGGTTCTTAGATAACAAAATAAATAATATCTTAAATAGTAAATGTTGTGTATTCATTTCATATTAGAAATAGGAAAGAAACTTACGGGACACCCTAATATATTCTTCAAAAACCAACTGAATGCTATTGTCAATGCATCCAACAGAAGCACCTTGTCATTGCGTTATTATTGATTTCCTTCCAATATTTCTTAAATCTCTAGGCGGACACAACTGGATCATTGTCTGCATTGTCTCGACTATCTTATCTTATTAATTTCATCATTACAAAAACACTAACATGTGCTGATGCACCTGAAGCTGTAAAATTTATGGCGGAAGAAATCGTTTTGCAACATGGAGTGCAGAGGATTATAATTACCGATAAAGGGTAAGTTTTCCAGTCGAAAGTAGTATAAAAACTTAGCAGTCTGAAATGTCGTAGATAACAACCTCATACCAACTTTAAACAAATGATCTGGCCAAGCAATTTAATAAGACTTCGGTATACCTGCTCTCTATGTATATCGATTCGAGCAGAAATATAGCAGTGCGTAAGATTTGCGTACGATACAATCAGATTCTTAGCTTTTTAACTATAGTACACCGCGAAGCTAACGCAACTTTGGATACCATTTTCTTGTAGACTTAGTGGAGTAGCAAAGGATTAGTTCCCACAACCACCAACCACACTGAAGAATCACAGCAGCAACCTCATTTAAGAACTCCGAAAGATCGGCGAATTTTTGATGTTAAACATTGTCCAATAAAGAATATGGCAGGGGTTTGATGTGGATACTTATGCCAATACGTAAAGTAGTATTATCAGAAAACCTTTTCATAAAGTATTTTAGTCACTATCAAAGTATTAAGTCAACTTTCTAACATCGGCAATGAAGTTCCAAGCTGAAGTCGAAATTGCAAAGACGCTGTTCACGTAATAACAATGAAGCCCTATTACAATCCAGATTTACAGGATGATGCTTTGAGAGATGACCCAATGAGCAATCATGGGCCTAAGAGAACCGTCTTAAGAAAAAGGATTGGAATACACAGGGCCCATAATATGCTATTTAAGGAAATTTGCCTTATAAAAGCGAGAATATGTCCTTTTAAAAGAGAAAGAATAACACATTTTAGGGTAGTTTCAGTTTGACACCATGGCCTAGTGGGAGCATCGTTAACTGCATATTGTCTAATCGTTGGTTAGAACCTTAGAGAAGACTTTTGGTTGTTTATGTAAGTTATATTTAATTTTCAACACACACGCACGTACACGCACACACACACACAGTTTCGTGGTCGAAGAGAGAGAAGACACTTTATATATATATATAATTTTAATAATTTATTGAAGCAGAGTCGTAGCCGCAGAGAGAGAGAGAAGACAATTTCGAATTTTAAAACTTCACTTTTTTCTATCCCGGGAGGCATAATTTATGTATAAGCAAGAATCAACGAGCACATCGACACAAGAGCGAAAAGAGGAAAAGCCAATGAAAAATTTATCCCCGTGATTATATACTGTGAGATTTTGATAGGGATTTCTTTGTTTCTTGTTCATTTAGGTAAAGGAATTACAGAGATCTTTTAAAAGAATGTGCTTGGCTTGGCCATTTTTTATCCCTTCACTCGGAGCGAGTGAACTGCTGATTTCAGCATTTTTACAGAGCTTCTGTTACATTAATTAAATAAAATAGGTACAATTGGATTAGGATATAATAGAATAGTTTCGAATAAAGTTAATATGGGTTAACTTAAGATAAAACTTTGGAAATGAATTAAATTTAAATTATATTTTAAAATATCATTAGATATAATAATATGTTATGATCATTAGATATAATAATATATTATGCTTTGCATATTATGTAATTTAAGCATTTCTTTCTTAAGTTGTATTCAAATTTTCTAATCAAATTGATGGCAGTTCTGTCATCTGGATGCTTTTTGCTCGCATCCGGTGAATAACAGTTCCTCCAATCTCAGTTTGGTAGTGCATAATTTTAAGTGACAATATAAAAATCAATTGGAGTGGCTTTCCTAAAACAGGCTTGTATGTTTCTCAATAAAGGGGTTATTTATTTAACACAAATTCGATGCTGTAGCACACCACGTTTAAAGGAAATTCCAGTGTTGGGAGAATGAATGAAAACAATTAAGAAAGCAGAATGTATGCTGTATCTCAACGCGAGTAGGCTTTGGTCTCTCTCTCTCTCTTTTCAAAGGGTTTCCATAATTTAGCGTATTTTGATTTTGACTTTAACAAATATTGATAAGTAACGAATATATATATATATATATATATTATTGAAACGTTCCTATAATGTTTGGTGATATAACGTAAAACTTTTTATGAACTTACAGTTTTTATGTAAAGATCGCATTTCAAGTTTCACATATTTAACATGCCCCATTTTCATTTTTTGATATACGATGTATATAAGGGAAAAAATGTTGGAATCAAGAATTTAGAACTCGAGATTTTATGAATCTGCGTATTTCAGACTTTCCTGAGATCAACTCAAACATTTTTTTAAAATTAAACATCTCTGTTAACATGATGACTCGAACACACTTTGAGCTAAACAAATAAAATTTTGTGCGTGGACTTTGCACGAAATTATAGATTTATATCAAATTTTGAATGAAATCCATTCACAAGAAATTTGTTTTTTCAGCTAACCGAGTATATGACAACGCGATAACTACTACGCGTAAAAAACTAGATTAATAAAGAAAATTTACACAGGTATAAAATATATAATATACAATCATATGTAATTTGAATGTAAGTCCAAAGTTAATTTTTGTATGCAAACGTGATAATTCATAAATATAACAAGTTAGGTACATGAAATCTGGCTCACAGCTTTAGGTTCGCAATTTTTGTCCAGGAGCAGAGGATCGAACATCTTTATTAGAGAGTATGCTAGAAAATATTGGGGAGACCATTGTTGCTGTTTGAGTATATCGGTACGACCTGAATATCAAAAGTTAATTTTAATATTAAAATTTCATTCCATTTACAATTCTACTAGAAGCAAGACTCTACATTTCAATCGTGGAGTTAATTGCATCTTTATCGTGTTGATATACACCTGACAAACTTCCAGCCTGCCTCAAGATTTCTTCTAGCAAATCGACTTCCGAAATTCGATCGTTTGGAAGTTCACAACAAAGAGGAAAGAGAAGGGAGCACTCGCAGCATAAAAGCAATTTCAAGCTTCGAATAATAATTTTAACTTCCTTTGAATTTTTCAAGGAAAAGAACAAGAAACAACTTGCTCCAACACATCTGGTTTTCTTTTGTATTGTGGTCTAAAAGAAAGCCTCGCACTCTCCGCTTCGATCTTCGAGCAGGTGTTCGTAACGCTACAGGAGAGATGCTGGTGCAGGGAGGGTGTAGCATCAACTTGAAAACTTTTTGAGTGCCACCATCGCGTGCGGGAGGGAGAAATTTCTCCCATTTGTCACGAACTCGAGATCGTGGTTTACGTGAGAGAGCGGCGCAGAATCTCAGCCAAAAAGACTACAATGCATTTTTACGTGATGCAGTTACGGTTCCGGAGGGAGCGTTCCCAAATGGAGAAGGGTCCCGGTTACTATTTAAATTGAATTTTTGATCAGATGACAAAACGACTGTTTGACTGCTTCCTCCCCTTGACCTTGTCGCATTCTTATATAAAATATGGCATTTTTTATTTTCTCTGATAAAAATATAGAGATCGCATTGTAATCGTCAAAAAATTCGGACTTATAATATTGATAACACTTTAACTCAAAAATTATTTATCTCTCTGTAGCAAAGATAAATAAAAAGAGATTTGAGTTAGACGTATGAAATTTGGTATACGGTATTGACAAAAAATTTATAGATTTCTATCAAATTTTGAGCAACATTTGTTCAAAGGATACAACATCTGTTCAAAGGTTAATACGATAACGACAAAACGTAGACTAATAAAGAGATAAAATTCGGAACTCGGATTTAACATCTATAAAAAGAAGAAAGTTATATGGATAATATTCAACACACACATTTCGCATCGATCAAAGTTTGTGCCAAATCCAATAAAGGGATGACTGTCTATCTGTCAGTACTTTCAAAAACATGTAAACACGATAAATGAAAAACGCAATGACTGAAATATATAGAATTCGGTATGGGATTTTGAGACTACAACTGTGGTTGTGTGTCAATTTTTTTTTTCATTTGTTTCAAAAAAGGCATATAAAACACAAATTTGATTTTCGGATAATATTAACTACATATCGGGGATTAATCGGCCAAAACACGCCAAGTATCACACGATAGATTAATATAATAATGCTAAATTCACACCAAAGTTTAATATTTCCTAACTTTGTAAGCTGTGCAAGGCATTCTCTGAGGTGACACCTTTATTGGAGAACTAGCCGCCTTTGGCGACCAGCCGGTTCGCCAATCTTAATGTTCGTTAAAATTTTAATAATTAAATATTTTATACAATTTCTACTTTAATAGCTTCTTCATCAAAATATTTTAAAACTTCAAATTTTGATTATCATATAATTCATTCATAATATTATAAAGGCCTTCAGTCATAACGTAATATGTATCTCTCTCATTTTCTGTTAGCACCCGTAGAATTTATGCTTTAAATTAAAGTGGAAAGAATTTATCTTCAATTAATATAATAATATTTTTTACTGAAACAAAGCATTTTTTTATAATCTGATTACTGAAAATAGAGTCACTCAGCTTTAAACTTTATGGGCACTAAAGAATATCTTTTTAAATTTATGTAATATCTCAAGAGTTGGTCAACAAAATTTTCTTAGATTCATTATGAGCAGATCGATTAATTAACAATGTTTAAATTTAAATGCATCAAACACTAAGAAATAAAACGAATCGTTTCAAATAAACGGTTGAAAACGGTAGAATTTATCCTTTAAAGTGGAAAGAATTTATCTTCAATTAATATAATAATATTTTTTACTGAAACAAAGAATTTTTTTATAATCTGATTACTGAAAATAGAGTCACTCAGCGTTTAAACTTTATGGGCACTAAAGAATATCTTTTTTAATTTATGTAATATCTCAAGAGTTGGTCAACAAAATTTTCTTAGATTCATTATGAGCAGATCGATTAATTAACAATGTTTAAATTTAAATGCATCAAACACTAAGAAAATAAAACGAATCGTTTAAAATAAACGGTTGAAAACAGGTTTTAAAAAAACTACTTAAAAAACGATGTACTTAAAACTATAAGCATATACAAAAAATATATAACTAACATAAATACAATTTACTTACAAAAGCATGCAACTAACCCAAAAATAATTTAAATCATCCATTGATAACGTTGTCATGGCAACAATCAGAACAGAATGCGCATGCGTGAATTTTCTTCGCCGGTTACGTAACGCAAATACGTGATTTTTTCTACGCCAGTTGGGGTAACGCTATGCGGATTAGAAATTTTTAATTTCCTTTATTCTGTTTTATTTTAATTCAAAAGTACTTCAGAATGAATCTGAAAGATTGATTCATTAACAATGTTTAATTTTAAATGCATCAAACATTAAGAAAATAAACAGAACCGATTGAAATAATCCGCCGAAAAATTTTAACCCTAGCCTCATTACTGTTGGGAGAAAAAAAAACTGAAGCCTTTCTCGTTTGGCGCTGGGGATAATGGAAGATGTTTTTGGCGAAAAATTTGGCGGTGGGGAAAATGGAAGATTTTTTTGGCGGGAAAGTTAATTTTTAATTAATAACTA
The DNA here is from genome assembly GCF_947563725.1 of Argiope bruennichi. NCBI lineage: Eukaryota > Metazoa > Arthropoda > Arachnida > Araneae > Araneidae > Argiope > Argiope bruennichi. The sequence continues at coordinate 19,707,090 of NC_079155.1, forward strand.
AAATTCTGATTAAAAATTTGAAAAAAGAAACCCCAGGTGCACATTCCCAACCTCCAAGGTATGCATGTACCAAATTTGGTAGCTGTATGTCAAACGGTCTGGCCTGTAGAGCGCCAACACACACACACACACACACACACACACACACACACACATTGAGCTTTATTATAAGTATAGATATAGATATAGATATGCAAGAAAGTTTTAGAGAGACAACTCCCACTAGTTTGAATTAGTTTCACCCATATTAATTGGAACAATACAGAGTGATTTATATTGAATGGGACAAAAATAAAACATATCTATGACTGCCGTAATTTAATCATTTTGATAAATCTAATTTATTATGACACTTCAATTTACCAGGTTTTTTAGCTGTTTTATATGTGCCCTTTCGGCATCATGGCAAATATCTGTATAGTATTTAAATTTCTGCTACACCCGTGATAAAACACTCCTCTGGTAATGAGTCAAACACACGAGATAATACAGGCCACGACTCTATAAAACACATCATACAGTTGTTTGAGGTATATTCAGTTTTTGCCTTTAGAGGACATATAATGGATAGAGAGTAATTGTTTAGAGGACACGTTTCTGGACTTGCAAAAAGCGTTTCAATTACTCCCATTTTGAAGGGTATTCGTCCTGGGATGAATTTCTTACATAAGTAATCCGTATTTTGAAACTGTTTCACCCACTATTGGTTGTTATGATTATGAGGTGTACCTTTACCAAATGTCGTACAAAAAGTCTCTTTGAATACGATGATGAAGAAGATGTTTTGGCGTACTGCAAACCACAGAATGCTTGTTACTGCGTAGATGATGCCATTTTGATAATGACGGCAGCAAACGAATGACAATTTGATGAATCGGCCACAGTTATGAACGGATTATGCTAAAGAAAGCAATCAGTCACAACAAATTCTGTCAATACTGTTTCATTCAATGCTGGCGGGATGGTTGGCTGTACTAAAAAAGAAAAAGAAGAAGATGGTTGCAAACGCTTTCTCTTAACGCCCTCTGGTTTCAATTTCGTTTCTGGAAATATTTTAGCTATTGCCAGATAAATAATTCTTCTGAAATTGTATTTTCAAAATAAATTTTTTTCAGTTAAATAAATCAAATACAGAATTTGCACTATAGCATTCATTTTGTTCCATTCAAAAAGAATCGCCTGTATTTCTTCCTGTTGAATGAAATGGTTTGAATTGATACATATCACCGATTTCAACGTTAAGCGAAATAGCTATGGATTATCGTAGCTTTTCATCGAACACAGAGAAATGTAAATATACATACAATCTACCTCTTAATGGATATTGTCGAAATAAATTAGACACAGATTTATAATTTTGATAAAAGGAATACATGTCAAATTTCATGTACCTCGTGTCTTTCAATTTGAATTATAATGTTCAGACAGTAAAATACAGTTTTCAACATTTTGAACGACAGTTAATTTATTGACTGATTTAATAGAAAGTTTGATGTAGAATACAGTTTTAATGTAGAGATCATTAATCTCATACCATTTGTCTACCGAATAGCGTCTTGAGTAATAATGTTCACAGACAGACACCCTGGCAAATATAATTCCAAAAATAACGATAAGTAATTAAATATAAAACATCCAAGTTTTGTCTGAGATATAGAAATTCTTCAAAATCAAGAAATCAACATTTTTCTATTATTCCTGAATTTTGTATAGAATAAAGTAAAAAATAACTATGTAGTCGCTAAATGACCCTTTGGAAACCGCTTAAATCTAAAGGTTTGAAACAACCAGGAAAAATAGTCTCTCCGAAAAATGTTTGCATTTTATCTAATGAATTTGTAATGCGCATACAATTGTAAGAATAAGACCTTCATAAAATAGTGCAACTGTGCTGATAATCACTGCATAAAACTGTGGACTACAGAAAATACGAAAGGTGCTCAGATTTTTATGTACACGTTTAAGACACATATGCTTTATAGTATAGAGAAGAAAATCCTTACTTGTGTATTACTAGTGTGGTGGTATGTATATAATTATGATCCATGCAGGAAGCAACAGGACGAATGTTTTTAGGAACATTTCTTTTAATAATCACATTCACACACTAAACAAGCACAAACACAAAGACAAGACATTCACGCACTCGGCTTCACAGTTCAGCGTCAAATCTCATTCCAAGTACAATCGCAATGCACTATGGGATGACATAGGGGATGGCCTAATCAGGCATCGCCATCTAGTAACCAAAAGAGAAGATAAGAGTAAGGCAACTGCTACACTAGCATATTACTACGAGCAGTCATTTCGAAAGGTCGATCTTTTGCGTGAATTAAACGCTTTTATTGAATCTAGGTAAAAAACTATGACGATCACTCTCTGTTATGCGATTAATGCACTAAAACCTGGATGTACAATTTGGAATGTCTTTTTTCAGACCAATTAAAAACAAAATTTTACCTAAGGCTACAATTATAATTACGTAGTAAGTTTAATTTACTAAAGTCATTGAGCTTTTCAGTTATTGCGTTTACTCATGCAGGAGTAAATATCGACAGACGGTCAACACCTGGACGGACAGACTTCCATTAAATGAATTTCACGCAAAATTGGATACATATTTACAAATTTGGTGTTACGCCTATAGATCGAATTTCATACTTCTAGCTGAAAGTGTGCTATCATGTTCTCAGACAAACAAATACAATTACCAAAATGTGTTCTTCAGACTCAAAGAAGTCTGAAACGTGGATATTACCCAAAATTTCGAGTCCGATTTTTTTTTTTTTTTTTTCAAAAGTTACAAGAACTTTTTTTTGAGAAAATCAAAAGCTTAATTTTCTAAATTTCCTACTTAATCGACTAAGTAGTCGATTACTACAAATTCTGTTCAATTCAATTAAACTGACCTGCAGTCTTTAATCTTCTAATTGAATTGCATATCCTATCTGGAACATATAGTATTACTTTAATGTATAATTGTAGTAACTTTGGATTAGATCTTGTAATTTAGTACCTTGATCATATAATGGGAAAACTTATACTCCGTCCTACTTAGAAATGATATTTTTAGACATCATGAGTTTCTAAATGAAATAATAATGGGCGAAATCGGATAAGGATTTGGGACCAATTATTTTAAATATATGGATTTCAGTATCAAAAATTTTGTAATTTGATTCACGATTTTGAGATTTTGTATCATAGTAAGTGATTAATTTATGCATTAATTAGAAGCTTGAAACCAAAGTACAGTCGCAATTTACCTGCATAATCTCTAATATTACTTCCATTTTCGAAAAAAAAAAAAAAAAAAAAAAAAGATTTTTCGACGAGATATTTTTTGAAACCACAACTGCTTATTTCTTTCTATTTGAAGAAATAATTAAATTATATTTAAATATTCCATTATTTTATTATAAAAATAAATGAAAATGTAAAATAAGTCTTTAATTAATGTATCAACTTTTTCTATCACAAGAAATAGACCCATTATGAAAAAGCATGTTCACATAGTGTCAACAACTCTTTTATGAATAAAACAAAGGCGAAAAAAAAAATGAAAAAAAATAATTTTAAAGTTAATTAGCAATTCATATTTCCACCAATAAAATCAAAATTTTATTTGTATAGTAAATTTGATTAACTTTATGTTTAAAAAATTTTTCTTATTTTACTTTCATTATATTCTGAAAGAGTTTAGTAGAAAAATATATACTTCATTCTATCTGAAAAGAGTTTGCAATGGTAAGGGAGAATTCTGAATCTTCATTCCAAATCATCATTCCAAACAAAGTTTAAATAATTATACTTGAAGTGCATTAGAAATTAAAAAAAAAGTTTAATTATAGGCAATAGGTATTAAATATTTGCCATTATTTCTGAAACTCACATTCTTGATAATGAATTCTAATTGGGAAAAAAATGAAGAAAAAAAAATAATGGTATTTTAAAGAATTTAATGTAATGAATTTGAAATAATAATATTTAATATTCAATAAATATTAAATATTAATTAATGAAAGGAAATAATTTCTGGATGCATTAATTATTTTTATAGTGACCTGAATATAAGCTTTGAATCATGTCGTTTTAAAAAAACTGTCAAAGATTAAAAAATCTAAACATTGTTTTTGGTCCTTACTTTTTCCGATATACTTCAACAAAGCATTATTACAGCATTATTTTCATTTCAAATCATTGTTATTTTTAAAAAAAATAGAAATCAACTTTTATGTAAAAAATATATAAAAATTCCTCTTTGTTCCTAAACAATTCCAATTGAAATGATTTATTTAATAAAGCTCAAGAGATTAGATATGGATTGAATTATGATTTTTTGTCTCGTAGCAAATCAAATTACGAATTGGAATATAAAGTAATTTTTTATATCAAAAAATAAATTTCTCATTTAAACGCAGGAAATCAAGAATTATAAAAATAAATAGGAGAATAAAATGATACGATAAAATTGAATTAATTTCACTCAAGTAGTAATTCAAACAATAAACTACATCATAATAACTTTTAATTTTGACTGCATTTAGTATATCATTAAAACAAAAGGGAATATTCAACCAGTCTCCTAAGTTCAAAACTAATGGCACTTTTTTATTTTTCGAAGAGATCTGCAAATAAAAAATGATTATCGTTTAATTTATATTCATAACTGAATGGAATTGTTTTAGTGCAGACGATTCTTTGAATAGCTGAATATTTTTGTTTAATTGTTTTTCTAAAAGGAAAAAAAAAAAAAAAAAAAAAAAAAAAAAAAAAAAAAAACTAAAGTTTAAAGCGTACGTTTTGGTATTTAGCCTATAATTGCTAAAGCTCACTAAATTGTGCAGTTGTTCGATGAAACAATTTTTTCAATTTTATTCTTTATCCACTGGATAATAATTTTTTTAATTAAATTTTGTTTCTATGGAAAAAAACTAGAATTTGCAACTGCCTATTATTATTTATTTTATATTTTATTTTCAGCATCAGTTTTATTTTATCTAACATTAAATGAGGAAACTTATTTCTTATTGTCTTTCTCAATTCTCATTGAAATTCAAACTTTATCAAAATAATGGCAACGATTGCAAAAATATCTACCAATATGAAATGAATGAAAAATCGACGAGAAATTCGTTTTCACCAAATTTCTATTAAATATCTGTCTGTTACAAATATAACTCATAAATGATGTGAGTTAGATAGATGAAATCTAGTATATGGTATGTATACAAAATTTGTAGATTTCTATCAAATGTTGAGAGAAATTCGCCCCAGGAAACTCTGTTATGCTGTCTGAAAATACGTTTACATGACAATTACAAAATGAAGAGAGCTTGATAGATAAAATTTGGCGCAAAAATTTAACATCTATAATGTAGACATCTATCAAGTTTTGAGCCAAATAAGACAAAGGGATGACCGTATGTCTGTCAGTATTTCACAACCTTATAAACAAGATAAATGACAAGTGCAATGGTTTAAATATATCAATTTTTTTATAAAATTGTATGACTACAAATATAATTTTGTGCTAAGTTTTTGTTTCAATCGGTTGGGAAAAATGTTTCTAAATCACGAATTTGAGTTTTGGATTCTATTAATTGCATGCCAGAGATAAATCGCCAAAGAATCCGCCAAGGATCACACGGTAGATTCAGTAAAAATGTTGAATTCACGCCAAAGATTAATATTTCGTAGCTGTACCGCCAATGCCATTCAAGGCGTTCTTTGGGATAAAATCTTTTTTAGAAATTATGCGGAAAAGTTTTAGGGTATCATTCCCGCTCTTTGATTTATTCTATTTAATTGCAAAGCACAGGTCGATAAATGTTCTTGACAAATTTGGTTTAATATTAGATGAGCATCTGTATTTTAAATGCTAAACCAAAATGCTATACCAAATTTTATTTATCTATATCTTTACGATTTTTTAATTATCACTCCTACTTTACTGGTTTATATCTCGAGATGTAAACATGACATTGGCAGACTTCTTCTGAATGGATTTCTTTCAAAATTTTCAACAAACTGAAAATTTTGTACAAAGATAGATCAAAGTACAAGCTTCATCGGCCTGACTGAAATGAATTTTGAATTAACATAACTATAGCTCAAGGGATTTTGAATGTTCACAGGCTGTTCGACAGACATAATTCCAAAAATGTGTTTATCGTACTCAGGGAGATAAAAAAAGTACAAATTCGTCCAAATCGAGGTCAAATATTTTTGTACATTACAGTACAAAGTGAGTACAAATGACCGATTTTAAAAAATCATATTTTTTAACTACTGCACATATTACAATAAGTGACACATGAATTTAAAGAAAAATATACCAAGTTTTTTTTCAGTTACAAATGTCCGATTTGTGACCCTCTTGTTACAATGCATACGTCCAATCTGTAATCCAGTTCGTTCGAAACATTTTTTAACATCACTCTGTCAATGGCTCTGAATGCTGCACAAATGCGTTCTTTAAGTTCTGGCAGTGTTTTCGGCATTGATAGTACTGTAACATTGCCCCTTTCTCAGTACTGATTAGACATTGTGTTGTACTGATTAATTGTGTCGTCGCTGTTACTTACTAAACTCCTCGAGATAGCCAGATGGTGGATCTTTTCACCTGGGTGGCCTCGCATCTGTTCATTAGCGATTACAATGAAAGACCACATACAGAATTCCTCGTCCCAGGGGTATTGATAGTACCTTCAAAGAGAAAGGGGTGTCCAAACATCTGGATGTAGATGTTTCTCTTTGTGAAAGGACCTTCCTACGACCCACTGGCGCCATTGAGAGAGCATATTGCTGAACCCCGATTGGCCGAAAGAGAAATCAAATGACCAATGTAAATTAAGAGACGGAGATTGTAGCCGAAATAAAGCGCGGAGATTTTTTTTAGAGAGGAGAGAAGAAACGAATTGCAGGAACTGTTGGACAACGCCCACTAGTTCGGAGTCTGAGAAACTACCCCTGGAATGGTCGTGTTGACGAGATAAAGAACTGAGTTCTCAAGAAAACCCTCCGATTTTGACTTTTGTATCTCCTACTACAGGTGTAAATAACTTTATATTTAACCCAGATTAGAACAAGTTGTTCTTTGTATATATATATAGGGCTGTAAAATAAAGAATTGTCTGGAAATTCTACTTCGTTATTTGATCAGTCTAGATCAAGACATTACAGTGCATAAATAATGTCTTGTCTCAATGATTTCTTTTTGTGGGGTTATGTCAAAGATAACCGACAAAACAAAATGTTAAAAAATATTGGGAACGAAATGGTTTACAGATTGAACGTATACTGTATAAGAAGAGGGTCACACATCGGACATTAGAAACTGAAAAAAAAACATGGTATAGTTCTCTTTAAATTCATGTATCACTTATTGTAATATATACGGTAGTTTCAAAAACATGATTTTTTAAAAATCAGGTCCATCATTTGTACTGATCCTGTATTTTTCTTTTTATATAAGACAAAGTAAAATGATAAAAAAAAAAATGTAAATAGTGCCCAAAACCATTACGATTCATACTACAGCAGCGCAGAGACTACAAAGCAAAAGTGGTTCGTTTATAATAGATTCTTCTTCGAATCGTGATATTGAAGTGATCGCAAATGATCCGAGTGATCAGAAGTCTCTCTGATTTCTGCTTCACGTGCAAGAGATTCGTTAAGAATCGATTTAAGTAGTGATACCTCTCAGATCTCACACGAGGTCTCTAATGGACCTTGCATCAACATCAAAGCCGATCGTGATACAGAACTGCTATAAAGTGCACTTTTCTTATATGAGGCCATGAAGTGAAATAAAAATGAAAACATATCTATCATAGCTTTATTTATTATTTTTAAATGGTATTATCTACATTTTGTTGATCGCATTTACTTCATTAATGCCACTTTCTGCAGTTTCTGCCATTGCATCTCTAAAAATGCGCAGAAACGCACCGTTTTTTACATTCTCGTATTACGTAATATAAAGAAAATCGAAAGAAATCGTCAAAAAATTCGAAGAGATTTTGACGAATCTCCATATTTCAAACCTTCCTGAGTTTTGGAAAATGCATTTTTGAAAAATTTCTGTCTGTCTGTGACGAAGATAATTCAAAAACGCGTTGAGCTAGACGGATGAAATTCGTTATACGATATTTACACCAAATTTTACACATTTTAGTTAAATTTAGAGTAAAATCTGTTCAGAGGAAGTCCGTCTGTTCGAATATAAATGAGCACTATAAGTATAAAACGATGAAAGCTATATAGATAAAATTGGGTACACAGATTCAATATCTACAGTGTGGACGCCTGACAAATGTTGATCCAAATCCAACTACGGTTGACCGTCTGTCTGTCAGTGCTTTCACAATCATGTAAACAAAAACTCTCAAAAAACGCAATGACTTAAATATATCAAATTTGGTATGTGTGTTTATGACTACAAACGCAGTTTTGTGTGAAATTTCGGTTTCAATCGGTTGAGAAAAATGCATCTAAAACACAAATTCGGTACTATTAAGTATGCCAGTGAATAATCGCCAAATAACTCGCCAAGGATGACACGATAGATTTAGTAATAATACTAAATTCACGAAAAGGTTAATATTTCCTTACTATTGCGCCAATGCCATGTAAGAAGCTCTCTGGTATGACAAGTGTATAAGAGAGTATGTGAGAATGTTTTGAAGAAACCACACACGCTGGTTAAAGAGAATATTTTACAACAGTTCTTGCTCTGCAGAATTCGCAAGTTTTTCACGACCACACACATGCATTCAGTCAGTGTTTTGGGCCTCTTCGTTATTCGTATATTTATTCCAGCAATAATTTTGCAAAATATGAAAGAATTTTTCATTTGAACACAAATTTAAAGCGTCTATTCAAAATTAATTTTAATTGCGTGCGTACAAACTCCATCAGAATCTGTCATAAGCTAAAACTGAAAGAAATAATAGATTATATTTGACTTTTTTGGAACCCACGGTTCAATTTTATGAGGTTTCCAGAATAAGATCCCATTTACACATGTAGAGTCGTTTGACTAAAATGGGAAGAAATTTCACCACAACGGAATCTCAGCACTAATTGGCAGTCTCTGACATCATAGAACATGACTAAGCAAGTAAAATAGATAGTGGTACGTCTATTCAGTCATTATTACAGCTTATTATCCCAAAAATCTTCTAAAAGAACCGTCATTAAGTTAAGATTGTGAATTTATGGCGTGGTTCGTGAATGGTAATGAAATTTTCTTGGCATCAATATGCTGTTGTTGTTTCTAATGGCATTTGTCATAGACAAGCCCACTGACCTTCGAAGTTAGTGATTTTAAGCCAAAGGTGCATCTCTTGTTTTGCAAGTAGCGCCATCTAGGGCCAAGAATGCGACTTCGCGACACACACGTCACAACCGTTTTTAGGGGCGGATTTCATTCATGCAGTTCATTCATAGAAAGCAATTTAGGCCTGAAACAGAGAACGATCCCCCTTGGTCCAATGCCTCTATTGATATTACTCTCGACATGGAGGACTTTGTGACCACGACAGATTTATACGTGCCCCACACACCACACACACGGGGAGTCTTCGGCCGGCGGGGTTCGAACTCGCAACTGAAGGGACTCGAATGAACGCCCTACCAATTAGGCTATCCCAGCCCTTGACATCAATATAGCTTACTTCTATAAACAACGATATTTACAATGTAAAAAGAGTATGATGCCGAAACCTCTGAAATGGCAACGCTCCTTGCCGATGAATTATGAACATTTTACCGTTTAGTTGGCAAATGGTGAAAAATTGTAGTAAAAAAATCGAGATGCACAAACTAAGTAAATAGGATATATACGGAGGTGACAAAAATCTTGAGATAGCAATGTACAAATATTGCAGGTAACAGACTCATCGTATATAAAATGCATAAATGGAAAAGCATTGGCAGGGTGCTCTTTTGTGTTCAAGTGATTCATGCGAAAAGTTTCCGGTGGGATTATCACCACACAACGGGAATAAACAGACAGCATTAGACGCCTGGGACATTTCGTTTCGGACATCATTATGGAATTCTACATTCCGAAATACATAGTGTCAAAATGTGCGAGAATATCTAACTTCATGCATAACCTCCCGTCATGGAAAACGCAGTGTTCGATAGCCTGCACTTAAAGACCGAGAAAAGAGACTCGAATAAGGTGTTAAAAGAGAAGCACCACTGCTTGAAATGACCACCAGGAATCATCGGGGTATGAACACTTTAATTTTTCTATGGATTCCTAGTTGGATCAGTAAGACCTGACATTTCCAAAATAGGTGTCATAAAATAGATCGTCATAGGTGTCAATAAATCAAGATCTCCCCCTCTGGGCACCGGATAGTACTTTGAACCTTGAACAAGGCCGCCAAAGCCTTGCATGGCATTGGCGAGCAATAATTAAGAAATATAGATCATTGGCGTGAATTTAACTTTTTTACTGTATCTATCGTGTGATCTTGGCGTTGTTTACTAGCATGCAGTTAATAATACCTGAAAATCAAATATCTGTTTTAAAAGCGACTTTTCCAGTTGATTGGAATTAAAGTTTGACATAGAACAAGTAGTGAGAAAATCGCATGCCAAATTTCATATATTTAACTCAATGCCTTTTTGAATTATCGCTTTTGTATACTTGAAAACGTATCGACCGATTGGAAGTCAATATCTCCAAGTATTTTATCCCAAAATTGATAAGTATCTATATTTTTGATGTTAACTTTATGTACCAAATTTTAGCCATCTAGCTCTCTTCGACTGGTTGTTAAAGTATTTCATTATATTCGAGCATGTGGACAGACAGACTTGTTTTTCATCGATCCCATTTAAAATTTGATAGGAATCCACAAATTTGATGTGCATGTACCAAATTTCATCAGTCCAGCTTAAAGCGTTTTGAGTTTCCTTTGTCACAGATGGAGATAAGACAGACGGGCAAACAAATAGATAGATATAATTTTAAAATTGTGTTTTTCGATCTCGGTGATTGGGGGGGGGGGTCTGAGAAGTGAAGATTGGTCAAATTCTCTTCAAATTTTTTGATGATTCTCTGTTGTTGTTGTTGCTTAAAATGGCACTTGCCATGGGCAAGTTCGCTGACGAAGTCAGCGATTTTAAGCCAAGGGAGCGTCTCTTGTTTTAGTAGCGCCAATTAGGGCCAAGAGTACGTCTTTGCTACTCACGCATCACATTCGCTTGCACAACCCCTTTTTACAGGGGGGCACATTCACACATCTCACAGATAGAACAGATGAAGAACAACCATGCCCGAACCGGGACTCGAAACCAGGTCATGGGGAAGACGCGCTACCCCTATGCCAGGACGCCGGCTGATGATTCTCTAAACTACATATACGAGAAAGTAAAAAGCATAACTGTTAAAGGGTTAAATTGAAAAGTATAAGAAATAAATTGGAAATACAGAAACAGTCTTATGAAATATAAGAAATTTATTTCCACTGCTTAAAGAAATAGTAGAAAATTTTGTGAATCATTCTTATTTGAAAAAAAAAATACTATCCTTTCTACTTTTAAAATATTATTTGGAAACTGTTTTAAATATTGTTTGTTGACTTTCCCATATCTACGATTTGAGGATCCATCAATAAAAAAAAATATTTCCACGTCACAGTTACGATTCGTCCATACATTTATCTCAACAAACATTAAATAGAATTATAATATGAAATTGGAATAAAAATTCCATTTGTAGAATGCAAGTTTCCAGTATCAACATCACGAGACGCATCGAAATCCTTTCCCGTTCTCGCGGGAAGAAGGTCCCCGGCGCATGCAAATGGGCGACCGCAGAATGCATTTTTCCACTAGTAATTTCTTTCTCCCAAAGAGTGTGCATTATGCAGAAACTTGTTCGAACAAATTCCAAGTTTATTTGCGACAGAAACGCGCCCCCTTTCCGTGCAGGAAGATGCAGTAGGAGCGAAATAAAATGGAAGTGAATTTAATGTGCCACCCAGCACTGCCGGCGGTAGGGTTAATAAATTCGAATTGTCAAGGTGAAAGGACAGGGTTATGCTAAAATGAGTTTAGCAAATGGAAGAAGCATTCTTTGAACCAGTTGAAGAATTGAGCTAATGCATTAATATGTCAGAACTTTCTGCATTAAGATATCAGATTACATATTTTTTAAACTCCTTGATTTTATTTTCTTGTATATGAATTACTAGTCGCCTTTGGCTACCAGCTGGTTCGATGGAGATACTGGTAATATTTCATTTCAGTTAACTTTTCGGGGCACACGATTTAAAAAAATGAAGAAAAAAAATGAAGTTGTACAGAATTTTACTATAATAAATGGAACAAACCATTCATTTCGACTATCTAACATGAAACATTACTCAAAATAAGAAAAAAAAAACTATAATGTTTCAATAAGTCTTTGTTTTTACAAGGTGGGACTTATATAATCCCATCACTACGTCAAATTCTAATTCCAACAGATTTACTGCCCCTAACACATCAAGCAACATTTTTTTTTATTATAAAGAAATTTATTCACTCATAATAAAATAACACATACCGTTATAAACGGCAAAAATTCACTGCAATAAAAGGTGGTACAGTTTTAACCTACCTAATCCTAAAGAGGTAAATCGTTCAGATATAACATCACACGCAAGATTCTGACAAATTATACTACATTAAAACTGTGTTCATTTAATTGTTTGACGTATTTTTTTAAATGTGTATATGCACTTTTCTAATGTAGACAAGACCCGTGACATCATAGCGTTATTAAAATTGCAAATGTGCATTTCACCTATCTATAAATTTTGCGGTATTGTAACGCGACTTTTTTATTCCTCTTTTAAACTGCACATATTTAAACAGAATGCTTCTTCGTTGCACATATGCTTCGTTGCAAACTGCACATATTTAAACAGAATGCTACTTCGTTGCACATATGCTTCGTTGCAAACTGCACATATTTAAATACAATGCTACTTCGTTGCACATATGCTTCGTTGCAAACTGCACATATTTAAACAGAATACTTCTTCGTAAGCTTTTAAATGTCGGAAAAAAATCACATGATTAAAATGGTTGCTAAAACAAGGATAACGATTTGAATTTCAAGACAACAATGTAATTTATTGCTGATAATTAAGAAAAAAAATATTTTTAAATTTCCAAAATAGAGGAAAAAATTGCACTACAGTTAAACTGGTACCATCAAAAAGAGCATTTTTTAAAAATTTTGGAACAGTCTAAAATTTGTACAGAAACATTTTTGGAAGATATCGTGGAAAGAAAGCCAACACTTTGCTTAATTTTTAATTACATAAAATTCTAATTAAAATTTCAAACAAATCACACCAAGGTACACACACATTATCACCCTCCAAAGTAAATATGTGTCATATTTAGTAGTTCTATGTTAAACGATAGAAACTATAAAGCGACAAACAAACAAACTCATGCACACTCATTCATCTGTCTTAGCAGCAGTTTGAAAGAGAAGCTACTAAGGTTCAACTTATTTTTCCATTTTCATTTCTTATGATTCAACTTGTTGATTTAATGAATCTTCATGTTAAATCTCCATTAGTCCAATTTTGTCTGTTTGTGAAAAGAAAAATTCGGTATGCTGTCTCTGTGGATTTTCATCAAATTTTGGGCAAAGCCAAGGGGCAGTAAATCTGTTTGCCAATTGTGTGCATCAGAACATGATAACTACAGAAAGCAGGGAACTAGATGAATTAAATAGGGTATACGGTCCCCAGATTTGAAACTGTATCAAATTCTGTGCTTAATCCATCAATGAATTGTTTGTTTATCAATATGTCTAATGATCTATATATCGATTTGATGAGTCAAACGGAGAAATTAGAAGTTTGAGTTTTAATTTTTATTAATATAATTGAAGATATGTATTGAAAACTCGACATAATGTCTGTCCATATTCATATTCTTAAACTCTAAAATAGGTCTTATTAAATGACAACCTTAAATCATAGTTGTCCTTAATATGGCCAAATTTTCATCTGAAATCATGAGCAATAATTCTTAACACTAAATTTGAAGATCAACATTAAATTCTTGACTAATTGTGTCAACGGGTAATCAGACAATTGTTTAGTTTGTCTGTCCACGTTTATATTCTTCAGCACTAAAATATATCTTATTAAATGACAAGCATTAATCGCCGTTGCCCTTTATATGAGCACAAATTATATTTTCATCACAACTCATGAGCAATAATTCTAAACAGTAAATTGAAGATCTGCATTAAATCCATAACTAATTGCATCAATGTGTAATCAGATAGTGGTAAAGTTTAACGAACATATATTATTTTCTTCAAAACTAGAATAGATACTATCAAAAGTCAGGCATACATCATAGCTGTCCTTTACATGAGCAGAAATTACATTTTTATCGCAACTCATGAGCTAAACATTAAAATTGAAGATCTGCATTAAATCCATAACTAATTGCATCAATGTGTAACAGATAGTTGTATAGTTTGCCAACCATATATTATTTTATTCAAAACTAGAATAGATACTATCAAAAGTCAGGCGTGAATCATAGTTGTCTTTACATGAGCAGAAATTAGATTTTCATCACAACTCATGAGCAATAATTCTAAACACTAAAATTGAAGATCTGCATTAAATTCATAACTATAATTGGGTCAACGGGTAATCAGATAGTTGTATAGTTTGTCTGCCCATGTACCTATTTCCTTCAACTCTATAGCATATCTTATTAAAATACAAGCATGAAATATATTTAAGCATGATTCAAGCCATTCATATAAGCAGAAATTAGATTTTCATCACAACTCATGAGCAATAATTCTAAACACTAAAATTGAAGATCTGCATTAAATTCATAACTATAATTGGGTCAACGGGTAATCAGATAGTTGTAGAGTTTGTCTGCCCATGTACCTATTTCATTCAACTCTATAGCATATCTTATTAAAATACAAGCATGAAATATATTTAAGCATGATTCAAGCCATTCATATAAGCAGAAATTAGATTTTCATCACAACTCATGAGCAATAATTCTAAACACTAAAATTGAAGATCTGCATTAAATTCATAACTATAATTGGGTCAACGGGTAATCAGATAGTTGTAGAGTTTGTCTGCCCATGTACCTATTTCATTCAACTCTATAGCATATCTTATTAAAATACAAGCATGAAATATATTTAAGCATGATTCAAGCCATTCATATAAGCAGAAATTAGATTTTCATCACAACTCATGAGCAATAATTCTAAACACTAAAATTGAAGATCTGCATTAAATTCATAACTATAATTGCGTCAACGGGTAATCAGATAGTTGTAGAGTTTGTCTGCCCATGTACCTATTTTCTTCAACTCTATAGCATATCTTATTAAAATACAAGCATGAAATATATTTAAGCATGATTCAAGCCATTCATATAAGCAGAAATTAGATTTTCATCACAACTCATGAGCAATAATTCTAAACACTAAAATTGAAGATCTGCATTAAATTCATAACTATAATTGCGTCAACGGGTAATCAGATAGTTGTAGAGTTTGTCTGCCCATGTACCTATTTTCTTCAACTCTATAGCATATCTTATTAAAATACAAGCATGAAATATATTTAAGCATGATTCAAGCCATTCATATAAGCAGAAATTAGATTTTCATCACAACTCATGAGCAATAATTCTAAACACTAAAATTGAAGATCTGCATGAAATTCATAACTATAATTGCGTCAACGGGTAATCAGATAGTTGTAGAGTTTGTCTGCCCATGTACCTATTTTCTTCAACTCTATAGCATATCTTATTAAAATACAAGCATGAAATATATTTAAGCATGATTCAAGCCATTCATATAAGCAGAAATTAGATTTTCATCACAACTCATGAGCAATAATTCTAAACACTAAAATTGAAGATCTGCATTAAATTCATAACTATAATTGCGTCAACGGGTAATCAGATAGTTGTAGAGTTTGTCTGCCCATGTACCTATTTTCTTCAACTCTATAGCATATCTTATTAAAATACAAGCATGAAATATATTTAAGCATGATTCAAGCCATTCATATAAGCAGAAATTAGATTTTCATCACAACTCATGAGCAATAATTCTAAACACTAAAATTGAAGATCTGCATTAAATTCATAACTATAATTGGGTCAACGGGTAATCAGATAGTTGTAGAGTTTGTCTGCCCATGTACCTATTTCATTCAACTCTATAGCATATCTTATTAAAATACAAGCATGAAATATATTTAAGCATGATTCAAGCCATTCATATAAGCAGAAATTAGATTTTCATCACAACTCATGAGCAATAATTCTAAACACTAAAATTGAAGATCTGCATTAAATTCATAACTATAATTGCGTCAACGGGTAATCAGATAGTTGTAGAGTTTGTCTGCCCATGTACCTATTTTCTTACACTCTATAGCATATCTTATTAAAATACAAGCATGAAATATATTTAAGCATGATTCAAGCCATTCATATAAGCAGAAATTAGATTTTCATCACAACTCATGAGCAATAATTCTAAACACTAAAATTGAAGATCTGCATTAAATTCATAACTATAATTGCGTCAACGGGTAATCAGATAGTTGTAGAGTTTGTCTGCCTATGTACCTATTTCATTCAACTCTATAGCATATCTTATTAAAATACAAGCATGAAATATATTTAAGCATGATTCAAGCCATTCATATAAGCAGAAATTAGATTTTCATCACAACTCATGAGCAATAATTCTAAACACTAAAATTGAAGATCTGCATTAAATTCATAACTATAATTGGGTCAACGTGTAATCAGATAGTTGTAGAGTTTGTCTGCCCATGTACCTATTTCATTCAACTCTATAGCATATCTTATTAAAATACAAGCATGAAATATATTTAAGCATGATTCAAGCCATTCATATAAGCAGAAATTAGATTTTCATCACAACTCATGAGCAATAATTCTAAACACTAAAATTGAAGATCTGCATTAAATTCATAACTATAATTGCGTCAACGGGTAATCAGATAGTTGTAGAGTTTGTCTGCCCATGTACCTATTTTCTTCAACTCTATAGCATATCTTATTAAAATACAAGCATGAAATATATTTAAGCATGATTCAAGCCATTCATATAAGCAGAAATTAGATTTTCATCACAACTCATGAGCAATAATTCTAAACACTAAAATTGAAGATCTGCATTAAATTCATAACTATAATTGCGTCAACGGGTAATCAAATAGTTGTAGAGTTTGTCTGCCCATGTACCTATTTCATTCAACTCTATAGCATATCTTATTAAAATACAAGCATGAAATATATTTAAGCATGATTCAAGCCATTCATATAAGCAGAAATTAGATTTTCATCACAACTCATGAGCAATAATTCTAAACACTAAAATTGAAGATCTGCATTAAATTCATAACTATAATTGGGTCAACGTGTAATCAGATAGTTGTAGAGTTTGTCTGCCCATGTACCTATTTCATTCAACTCTATAGCATATCTTATTAAAATACAAGCATGAAATATATTTAAGCATGATTCCAGCCATTCATATAAGCAGAAATTAGATTTTCATCACAACTCATGAGCAATAATTCTAAACACTAAAATTGAAGATCTGCATTAAATTCATAACTATAATTGCGTCAACGGGTAATCAGATAGTTGTAGAGTTTGTCTGCCCATGTACCTATTTTCTTCAACTCTATAGCATATCTTATTAAAATACAAGCATAAAATATATTTAAGCATGATTCAAGCCATTCATATAAGCAGAAATTAGATTTTCATCACAACTCATGAGCAATAATTCTAAACACTAAAATTGAAGATCTGCATTAAATTCATAACTATAATTGCGTCAATGGGTAATCAGATAGTTGTATAGTTTGTCTGCCCATGTACCTATTTCCTTCAACTCTATAGCATATCTTATTAAAATACAAGCATGAAATATATTTAAGCACGATTCAAGCCATTCATATAAGCAGAAATTAGATTTTCATCAGAACTAATGAGCAATAATTCTAAACACTAAAATTGAAGATCTGCATTAAATTCATAACTATAATTGCGTCAACGGGTAATCAGATAGTTGTATAGTTTGTCTGCCCATTTACCTGTTTCCTTCAACTCTATAGCATATCTTATTAAAATACAAGCATGAAATATATTTAAGCATGATTCAAGCCATTCATATAAGCAGAAATTAGATTTTCATCAGAACTCATGAGTAATAAATCTCACAAAATAATTTTTTTTTAAATCTCAAAAAAAAATTTGCAATTTATATAATGTCGTAAAAACCATTGAGATAGAAAAAAATTAAAATGGAGAATTAAAGTAACAAGATGTTTCGTTTCCTCAATTTGAAGAAGTATGTTAGTTGACCCATCCTTGACACGTTTCCCTTGCTCTTAATCAGCAAAAGTGATGGGAACGCGGCCACGTGTTTGAACAATCTTACGTGATACCGGACTATTTGTGTGTTTTGCAGTGAGTCGCCACGTGTCTCAGACTCCTCAAAAGTGGGACAGGGAATGAAAAGGGAAGGGGGGTGCTGTAAAAGAAATGAGAATGGGCAGTGTCACCTTACCGTCGTGCAGGGGATCGATCGAATGGATCATGAGTTGAAGTAGACCATGACGAAACTTGCTGCCTGCGTGCAGGATCGGGGTGCTCGCCCGCCGCTTTTTCATCTGCAAAATTGAAAAAAAGGAGAGAGTCAGTGTCATCTACGGTTTAATCGACAATTAACCTTTGTGAAAATGAGTACGAAATAAGAAAACATCATCAGAGAAAGTAGCGCAGGCTTGTTTTTCACCAGCCTTTTAGGTTATTAGTTCGTAATAATAAGATTAGTTGATACAGTAGTTCAATCTACAAAAAAAAAAATCTTGTACTTTTTAACTAACAAAACAAAACAAACACATTTTTTATTCCATCCAACTTTTTTTGTTCTCCCATTTATATTCTTTCCCATCAATATTGCCATTCAACAAAATTAAGCTTTGCTGTAACAATAATAATACAAAGAGAAATGTTACAAATTTGATCGAAATCATCGGCTGCATTAATTTTAATTAAAGTTAAAATAAAAATTTAGAAAAATGCTTAAATTTTAAAAATAGTCTTTGATTGAAGATAAATTTAGTAAAAATACATTATATATATATATATATATATATATATTAAAATCAAGTTATCAAGTGGTTATTTTCTTCTAATTTGTTGTTTTGTATTTTCCTTTCTGTTAAAATGGTATATCTCTTGGGCCTAATTTCAGGGGATTTTCGGGTCACGAGGAATCATTATTAGACTAATGTCTGCATTTCCTTACAGAAAAAATCCCTTTCTTTGAATCCCTGTCTGAGGGTGACCCTTGAAAAAGTCTTCAGGCCGGATTCTTTTTTATATTTTTTTGGTTTAATTTTTATTTGGTTTTTTTTTATTTTCCTATTAACTTGATTTTAATACTTTTGTTTCAATTCATCTGTGTTTTAGAAGTAGCTGCAATTGCGCTCTCTAAATACTATGAAGTTCTTTTTTGGTTTTAGTTTGAATAGGTAATAAATTTTAGTTGCGATTTCGAAACTGTTTTGTTTCGTTTTCATTTTAGTTTATTTATATATATATATTTAGTTTATATATATATATATATATATATATATATTTTAGTTATATATATATATATATATATATATATATATATATATATATATATATATATATATATATATATATATATATATATATATATATATATTTTAGTTATATATATATATATATATATATATATATATATATATATATATATATATATATATATATATATATATATATATATATATATATATATATATATATATATATATATAGGGAGAGATAGGCAACAATTATTTACAAAATATTTAGTTTCTTTATTTTTGTGATCTCATTAAACCCTTCATTTTTAAAAATACGCTTGATCTGCACTTTGAATCGCAAATTTTTTAATATTTATATTTGCTATTAAATCAAAAGAATAAAATCACTTTAACACATTGGTGTACTGCCTTTTATAGTGTAACCATAAGCAGCTACTCTGACTCATCGAAAGACGCTAGGAAATATTGAACGATCGAAACGCCGCGACAGCATAAGCGGAAGCTGAGTTCAATTCTAAGGGCCATTACCGGTCACAATACAATCTCTCACGTAGGAGGCACATCTCGTCATCAATAGGGGGCAGCTGACCCACACTGATTGGCGCAAGGATAGCGAAAACGAGGCATCAAACCTAAAGTTTCACATTCCATCTCTCTAGCTCTCTTTGTTTTGTAATTATCACGTTAACTTATGTTCGAACAGCTGGACTTCCTATAATCAGATTTTACTCAAAATTTACAAATAATTTACAAATACAATATTTACAAATAATTTACAATAAATTTACAAGTTTGATGTAAATATCATATACCGATTTGTCAGGATTGAGTTAGTTCAAATCGTTTTTGAGTTATCTTTATCTCAAACAAACAGACGGGCAGACATTTTCTAAAAATGTGCTTTTCAAACTCAGTGAGGTCTAAAACGTGGAAATTTGTTGAAATTTCGAGTTCGAATTTTTTGACGATTACTATACTATGTATAAAAAAAATTTAAAAGATAAAAAAAAAAAAACCGTTCTTAAAACGATAATACGTTTGCTGAAGAACTCGTCACCGAATGCGACATTTATAAATAAAATTTATAAAAATTATTTAAGCAGGAAATTTATAACAAACTTCTAGAATATTATAGAAGTCTGGTAATGGTATCTACAACATTTTAGAATCTATACATTCTAGAATATTGCAGATACCATTCATCCATTTCATCTCGAAAAATGTTTCGACATTTCACCATTTCCTTAATTCCCAAGATTTTATGACTCTAACGCTGACGAGGGTTTTAGGAAGAAATCGATGGCGAAAAATGAATTGTCCGTCATCTCTATCAGAAGATATCATCTATAAATCATCCCTTCGAGTGGGAAACTCGGTTTGCAGTCTGATGAATGACACTCTTCTCGTTACCGACTTCAGGTTTTATTAGTTCTTGATATCATCATCTCTAGTTCTTTCCTGCCATCAAAGGTTATTTTATAATGGAAATGACGAGGGATTTATTGACCTGACGGCTGATAAAGGTGTTATGTTAAGAAATTTAAAAGAAATTAATTAAAAATTATTAATTATGTATGCAATAGCTGAAAGCGGCTAAGAATCTTAACTGCATTGCGAAACCAATGGCATATTTTGCACATATTCACACGGGACATTTTATGTTTATCTTCGTCGCAGTTCGACTTTTTTTTATGATAATGAGGATTACAATACTTTCTCCTTGTATTCTTAGTATACAAGAAAGATAAAAGTTAATTTTTTTTTGATGCCTATAATCATTCCAAGAAAGTTCAGATATATGGAATTGGATGCTTGATAATGCGACTCTTTTTTTGATGATAATGATGATTACAATACTTTCCCTTTGTATATTTAGTATACAAGAAAGATAAAAGTTAGTCATTTGTTTGAAGTCTATACTAATTTCAAGAAAGTTCAGATATATGGAATTGGATGCTTGATAATGCGACTCTTTTTTTGATGATAATGATGATTACAATACTTTCCCTTTGTATATTTAGTATACAAGAAAGATAAAAGTTAGTCATTTGTTTGAAGTCTATACTAATTTCACGAAAGTTCAGATATATGGAATTGGATGCTTGAGAATGCGACTCTTTTTTTGATGATAATGATGATTACAATACTTTCCCTTTGTATATTTAGTATACAAGAAAGATAAAAGTTAGTCATTTGTTTGAAGTCTATACTAATTTCAAGAAAGTTCAGATATATGGAATTGGATGCTTGATAATGCGACTCTTTTTTTGATGATAATGATGATTACAATACTTTCCCTTTGTATATTTAGTATACAAGAAAGATAAAAGTTAGTCATTTGTTTGAAGTCTATACTAATTTCACGAAAGTTCAGATATATGGAATTGGATGCTTGATAATGCGACTCTTTTTTTGATGATAATGATGATTACAATACTTTCTCTTTGTATATTTAGTATACAAGAAAGATAAAAGTTAGTCATTTGTTTGAAGTCTATACTAATTTCAAGAAAGTTCAGATATATGGAATTGGATGCTTGATAATGCGACTCTTTTTTTGATGATAATGATGATTACAATACTTTCCCTTTGTATATTTAGTATACAAGAAAGATAAAAGTTAGTCATTTGTTTGAAGTCTATACTAATTTCACGAAAGTTCAGATATATGGAATTGGATGCTTGATAATGCGACATTTTTTTATAATAATGATGATTACAATACTTTCTCTTTGTATATTTAGTATACAAGAAAGATAAAAGTTAGTCATTTGTTTGAAGTCTATAATAATTTCACGAAAGTTCAGATATATGGAATTGAATGCTTGATAATACGACTTTTTTTATGATAATGATGATTACAATACTTTCTCTTAGCATATTTAGTATACAAGAAAGATAAAAGTTAGTCATTTGTTTGAAGTCTATACTAATTTCAAGAAAGCTCAGATATATGGAATTGGATGCTTGATAATGCGACTCTTTTTTTGATGATAATGATGATTACAATACTTTCCCTTTGTATATTTAGTATACAAGAAAGATAAAAGTTAGTCATTTGTTTGAAGTCTATACTAATTTCACGAAAGTTCAGATATATGGAATTGGATGCTTGATAATGCGACTCTTTTTTTGATGATAATGATGATTACAATACTTTCCCTTTGTATATTTAGTATACAAGAAAGATAAAAGTTAGTCATTTGTTTGAAGTCTATACTAATTTCACGAAAGTTCAGATATATGGAATTGGATGCTTAATAATGCGACTCTTTTTTTGATGATAATGATGATTACAATACTTTCTCTTTGTATATTTAGTATACAAGAAAGATAAAAGTTAGTCATTTGTTTGAAGTCTATACTAATTTCACGAAAGTTCAGATATATGGAATTGGATGCTTGATAATGCGACTCTTTTTTTGATGATAATGATGATTACAATACTTTCCCTTTGTATATTTAGTATACAAGAAAGATAAAAGTTAGTCATTTGTTTGAAGTCTATACTAATTTCACGAAAGTTCAGATATATGGAATTGGATGCTTGATAATGCGACATTTTTTTATAATAATGATGATTACAATACTTTCCCTTTGTATATTTAGTATACAAGAAAGATAAAAGTTAGTCATTTGTTTGAAGTCTATAATAATTTCACGAAAGTTCAGATATATGGAATTGAATGCTTGATAATACGACTTTTTTTATGATAGTGATGATTACAATACTTTCTCTTAGCATATTTAGTATACAAGAAAGATAAAAGTTAGTCATTTGTTTGATGCCTATACTAATTTCAAGAAAGCTCAGATATATGGAATTGGATGCTTGATAATGCGACTCTTTTTTTGATGATAATGATGATTACAATACTTTCTCTTTGTATATTTAGTATACAAGAAAGATAAAAGTTAGTCATTTGTTTGAAGTCTATACTAATTTCACGAAAGTTCAGATATATGGAATTGGATGCTTGATAATGCGACTCTTTTTTTGATGATAATGATGATTACAATACTTTCCCTTTGTATATTTAGTATACAAGAAAGATAAAAGTTAGTCATTTGTTTGAAGTCTATACTAATTTCAAGAAAGCTCAGATATATGGAATTGGATGCTTGATAATGCGACTCTTTTTTTGATGATAATGATGATTACAATACTTTCTCTTAGTATATTTAGTATACAAGAAAGATAAAAGTTAGTCATTTGTTTGAAGTCTATACTAATTTCACGAAAGTTCAGATATATGGAATTGAATGCTTGATAATACGACATTTTTTATGATAGTGATGATTACAATACTTTCCCTTTGTATACTTAGTATGCAAGAAAGATAAGAGTTAGTCATTTGTTTGAAGTCTATAATAATTTCAAGAGAGTTCAGATATATGGAATTGGATGCTTGATAATATGACTCTTTTTGATGATAATGATGATTACAATACTTTCTCTTTGTATATTTAGTATACAAGAAAGATAAAAGTTAGTCATTTGTTTGAAGTCTATACTAATTTCACGAAAGTTCAGATATATGGAATTGGATGCTTGATAATACGACATTTTTTATGATAGTGTTGATTACAATACTTTCTCTTAGCATATTTAGTATACAAGAAAGATAAAAGTTAGTCATTTCTTTGATGCCTATACTAATTTCAAGAAAGCTCAGATATATGGAATTGGATGCTTGATAATGCGACTCTTTTTTTGATGATAATGATGATTACAATACTTTCTCTTAGTATATTTAGTATACAAGAAAGATAAAAGTTAGTCATTTGTTTGAAGTCTATACTAATTTCACGAAAGTTCAGATATATGGAATTGGATGCTTGATAATGCGACTCTTTTTTTGATGATAATGATGATTACAATACTTTCTCTTTGTATATTTAGTATACAAGAAAGATAAAAGTTAGTCATTTGTTTGAAGTCTATACTAATTTCAAGAAAGTTCAGATATATGGAATTGGATGCTTGATAATACGACATTTTTTTATAATAATGATGATTACAATACTTTCCCTTTGTATATTTAGTATACAAGAAAGATAAAAGTTAGTCATTTGTTTGAAGTCTATAATAATTTCACGAAAGTTCAGATATATGGAATTGAATGCTTGATAATACGACTTTTTTTATGATAGTGATGATTACAATACTTTCTCTTAGCATATTTAGTATACAAGAAAGATAAAAGTTAGTCATTTGTTTGATGCCTATACTAATTTCAAGAAAGCTCAGATATATGGAATTGGATGCTTGATAATGCGACTCTTTTTTTGATGATAATGATGATTATAATACTTTCCCTTTGTATATTTAGTATACAAGAAAGATAAAAGTTAGTCATTTGTTTGAAGTCTATACTAATTTCACGAAAGTTCAGATATATGGAATTGGATGCTTGATAATACGACATTTTATATGATAGTGATGATTACAATACTTTCTCTTAGCATATTTAGTATACAAGAAAGATAAAAGTTAGTCATTTCTTTGATGCCTATACTAATTTCAAGAAAGCTCAGATATATGGAATTGGATGCTTGATAATGCGACTCTTTTTTTGATGATAATGATGATTACAATACTTTCTCTTTGTATATTTAGTATACAAGAAAGATAAAAGTTAGTCATTTGTTTGAAGTCTATACTACTTTCACGAAAGTTCAGATATATGGAATTGGATGCTTGATAATGCGACATTTTTTTATAATAATGATGATTACAATACTTTCCCTTTGTATATTTAGTATACAAGAAAGATAAGAGTTAGTCATTTGTTTGAAGTCTATAATAATTTCAAGAGAGTTCAGATATATGGAATTGGATGCTTGATAATATGACTCTTTTTGATGATAATGATGATTACAATACTTTCTCTTTGTATATTTAGTATACAAGAAAGATAAAAGTTAGTCATTTGTTTGAAGTCTATACTAATTTCAAGACAGTTCAGATATATGGAATTGGATGCTTGATAATGCGACTCTTTTTTTGATGATAATGATGATTACAATACTTTCCCTTTGTATATTTAGTATACAAGAAAGATAAAAGTTAGTCATTTGTTTGAAGTCTATACTAATTTCACGAAAGTTCAGATATATGGAATTGGACGCTTGATAATACGACATTTTTTATGATAGTGATGATTACAATACTTTCTCTTTGTATACTTAGTATGCAAGAAAGATAAGAGTTAGTCATTTGTTTGAAGTCTATAATAATTTCAAGAGAGTTCAGATATATGGAATTGGAGGCTTGATAATACTTTTTTTGATGATAATGATGATTACAATACTTTCCATTTGTATAATTAGTATACAAGAAAGATAAGAGTTAGTCATTTGTTTGAATTTCAGATATATAGAATTAAATACTTGATAATATGAAATATAAATCTATATATTGTAACATTTACATCATGTTAAGGCACAGCGGAAATGAATGTCATAGTATTTCACTTCCGTGTACGTATTAATATACGAACTTTCTTTGTAGTATTTTATACATCAATTATTTTTTTTGTTTCTGTGTGATATTCTCTAAAACATTCCACTTCAGGAATTCAAGGTCTATTGACGTTTTAAAGCACAGAAATTCTGAAAAATGCCTCCTGGAATTATATAAAAAATAAAATTATAAGTAAAACGTTAATTAATGTTAATATGAGTTAAAATGGGTGTCAAACGTTTTCCGAGAATTGTAAATGAACACTGTGAAATTTCGAAATTTGAAACAAGACAAGTTATATATTTAGAAATTAAAACAAAAAACATTCTTCAAAATGTTAAGAAAAAAGTATTTTTCGAAACAAAATGAAAAACCGAAATACCGAAAGAAAAGACAATTTAAAAAAACAAAAACATTAGTACTCGAAACAGAAACAGATTTAATTCTTTACTTTATAAATATTATTACTGTATAAATATTCCTTCTCTCCAATAATATAAATTTTCCATCAAATTCTGCTAAATTATTTAAGAACACAAGTAAGAAGATTTATACATCTAAATCGATCGATTCTGAATATTCTGCTTGTGCAAGAAAAAGCCTGAAGGCAGAGGAGAATTTGCTTATCAAAATCAGCTTTCTCCTAAAAATTAAATAACCTAACTTTCTTTCAGGGCATCTTGCTCATAAAATATCAAATTTCTTGTTATTTGCTTCCCATCTTCATATGGAATTCTTCTTTTTTTTGTAAGAAATGCAGATTTTTTTTAATTGTTTTTATAAACGTATTCAAATCAGTTTATGGATGACAAAAATTATTTATTTAAAGTATATTTACAATATATATGTATGCATTTTACTTTAATAAGAATCAAATGAAACAAGTGAAGCTAATTTTCCAATAAAGAGGTTACAAATTAATTTTATCATTTTGAATTAAGTTATTAACTTTTTTTCAGACCCTGGTAGTAGACAGTTATTCGAAGAAAACACGCCATGGTTTTAGCATTTCTATTCGTACAATTCCCATTGTTATGTGAAATCATCGATAGAATGGAGATAATCGATGTAGTAAATCTCAAATTAATTTCTCTATTTTACCGTTTTAAGCGGTCGTCCCCTATTTATGGAATAGTTGATTTTCACTTCTGGTCATAAAGCGATCGCATTACATTCTTTTATGCTGCCGTCAGGCGAAGGATCTACAACCAACATCTTAGCAAGGCAACAATCCCCGATCTAAACTGCCCAAGAAACCTTTCCTCTACAATAGCTAGGCTACGTACTGGACATTTCAAAGGCATGAAGATCTCACGAACCAATATGAAATCCTATCCCATCTTCAAGTACTGTCCTCATTCGCAACTAACTCCAGATCAGGTTTTTGACTGCCAGGCCATTATCGGTTCACTCTTTCAACTTGGAGCACCCCCAATCGAAATCCTCCATAGCCATCGGGCTCCAGAACTTGCAGATCTTGTCACCAAGGCTTTTGGAGGACTCTAATCTTTTGCACTAGCACTGTATGCATAGACACGACAACAACAACAACAACTTGGAGCACCCCCAATCGAAATCCCCCATAGCCATCGGGCTCCAGAACTTGCAGATCTTGTCACCAAGGCTTTTGGAGGACTCTAATCTTTTGCACTAGCACTGTATGCATAGACACGACAACAACAACAACAACTTGGAGCACCCCCAATCGAAATCCTCCATAGCCATCGGGCTCCAGAACTTGCAGATCTCGTCACCAAGGAATTTGGAGGACTCTAATCTTTTGCACTAGCACTGTATGCATAGACACGACAACAACAACAACAACTTGGAGCACCCCCAATCGAAATCCTCCATAGCCATCGGGCTCCAGAACTTGCAGATCTCGTCACCAAGGCTTTTGGAGGACTCTAATCTTTTGCACTAGCACTGTATGCATAGACACGACAACAACAACAACAACTTGGAGCACCCCCAATCGAAATCCTCCATAGCCATCGGGCTCCAGAACTTGCAGATCTCGTCACCAAGGCTTTTGGAGGACTCTAATCTTTTGCACTAGCACTGTATGCATAGACACGACAACAACAACAACAACTTGGAGCACCCCCAATCGAAATCCCCCATAGCCATCGGGCTCCAGAACTTGCAGATCTCGTCACCAAGGATTTTGGAGGACTCTAATCTTTTGCACTAGCACTGTATGCATAGACACGACAACAACAACAACAACTTGGAGCACCCCCAATCGAAATCCCCCATAGCCATCGGGCTCCAGAACTTGCAGATCTTGTCACCAAGGCTTTTGGAGGACTCTAATCTTTTGCACTAGCACTGTATGCATAGACACGACAACAACAACAACAACTTGGAGCACCCCCAATCGAAATCCTCCATAGCCATCGGGCTCCAGAACTTGCAGATCTCGTCACCAAGGCTTTTGGAGGACTCTAATCTTTTGCACTAGCACTGTATACATAGGCACGACAACAACAACAACAACATTCCATTCTTTTTTTTTCTTTGATAAGTCTGCTAAATGATTATGTATTTCACAAATCATCATTCTGCTTCACTTGACAAACTATTAAATTATGAAATCAGAAAGTCTTCTTTCTGAACCATTTTTCCCCTTTGATTCATTTTCAGTATAATACAGGGAAATAACCAGCAGAATGGGTCTCACCCAAAAATTCTCGACTTTTCTTTAATAAAATTGTCATTCCAAAGAATACCTTACATGGCATTGACCTACAATAGTTACAAAGTATTGACTTTTGCAGTGAATTTAGCATTTTTATTGAATCTATCGTGTCATCCTTGGCGTGATATTTGGCGATTAATCCCTGGTATGCAGTTAATTGTATCCGAAAATCGAATTTGTGCTTTTCACTCATTTTTCTTCATCGATTGAAATAAAAATTTGACACAAAACTGTACTTCACAAAACCCCATACCAAAAGTGGTATATTTAATTATTATGTTTTTGAATGATCACGTTTACATTTTCTGAAAATACAGACCGACAGAGGATCAATCCCTGGTTAAATTTGGTTCAAAATTTTGGCAAGTGTCTACACTACAGATGTTAAAATTGTATACAAAATTTCATTTATGTAGCTGTCTTCATTTAGTAGTTATCGAGTTAACTTATAGTCGAACAGCCCGACAGACGGACTTCCTTTGAACAGATTTTACTTAAAATTTAATACAAAACTGTAAATTTGGTGTAAATACCATATACCGAATTACAACCGTCTAGCTCAAAGCGTTTTTGAGTTTTCTTTATCTCAGACAGACAGACATTTTTCAAAAATGTGTTTTACGAGCTCAGGGAGGTATAAATCGTGGAGATTCGTCAAAATTTAGAGTTCGAATTTTTTTTAACGATTATTTCGCTTTTTCTATATTACGTATACGAGAAAAAAATTCTTTTAATGTTTCTATTCACTCTTTTAAAATCTTATAATACAAAGCATCCCATGTACGCTTTATTGGAAGTATTCTGAGACTAATAATAAGATTTAAACGTTACAGTTAATATGCTGTTTTTACAAAATTTAAAAGAATTTTACTGAAACTTTTACTTTAATCCTTTGCTCTTAGAAAAGTAATTCGATGTATAATTATTCACTTAATACAAGAACTTTATTGTTCCAAATGTGTGTGTGTGTGCGTGTGTGTGTGTGTGTGTGAGCGCGCGCATGCGTGTGTGTGCATGTGCGTGTGCGTGTGTGCGTGTGTGTGTACGTATTTTTGATGATCAGAATTAAAAATTAAATAAATTAAACATCAAAATGATTTAACCTCTTGAATGGTATCAGGAAAGAGACATCTAGTCAAAGGATTAACTTAGGTCAGAGTGACAAATTATTTATCATATGCAATGTATCAAAATAATACCATGAAACCTATTTCTATCGCGATATTTTTAAAAGTGTACCAAAGTATAATTGGAATGCTACTTTAATCGTGGAACAAATAGATTTCAAATAGAAAGAAATTATTCATTATGTTTTTAATGCTTTATTAGTATACGCAGATCAATGAAATATCAAATGTAACAATTAAAAACAGAATTGCTGAAACCATACTTCCAAAAATTTTTTAATTGAATGTAAAGGAGAAATGCTTTGTTTCTATGAAAAAATATTTTTGATGAAAAAAGTGATTAATTTAGTCATGAATATCTTTAACTTGAGATACAATTAGGGATTGCAATACCGGACCAAAATTTCAATACCGGTATTCGGTATTTTTTAGATTTTAATACCGGGATACCGGTTTTAATACCGGTATTAGAAATTTTAGAAAAAGAAAGAAAACACAGGTGTTTCTTTGTTTTATTTGCCAGTTTTATAAAAGAGTGTAGATATCACCAAAAATAATATGTAACTTATAAATTATAACATTATATAAAGAATCATAAAAAAGTAAAGGAACAACTTATTAATTTAAATCACAAAAAAGTGCAAATATCACTATTCAGTCTGCGGTACTATTAAAAATTTTTGAAATGTGATTTTAAAAAACATGATGCATTAATTGTACTGTCATTAAGCCTTCAAAGCAATTTTGTGTAAAAATTTCCAGCTGCCGAATACGCTCTTTCGGCATCTACGCTAGTTGGTGATACTGTTAGCAATGCGCGATACACTTTTTCTAAGTATTTACCTCTAAATAGCTCATCTTCAAATAAATCAATTTCACGTCGGATGGTTTTGGATATAGCTTATATCTGTATTGTATTTTGGTTCGTTGATTTTTTTTATTTATCGGTAATTCTAATTTTTGTTCAAGAGACAATTCCTTTTCACTATCGACATTAGTGTCATCATAACCTTCGATAACTGAACCGAATTCTTCTGAAAGTTGATAGGTTTGTGGGTAAAAAATTTTAAGAAAATTTACTATAAACTTAATCAAATTTGAATTGATTATTTTCTTTTCTTCTTTTTCATTTTCAATTTTAAAATCATTATAATTATGTAAATACCATAAGACATATTCTATTTCGGTATGCCTTTCTTCTGTGCAATTTTTCAATGAAATATATAATTCTTCAGATAGTGATGTGTGCTGTTCTTTCATGACTGCAACATGAAATTGATTATTGCATTAGCTGTTAATAAATTAAAATCTCTCCGACATAATGCCTCTATAGTCAGTTTTATTGGAAGTAGATCTGATATAGTTCTGGATATTAAGTCGAATTCACTATATGAAAAATCAATTTATAGGTTTAAGTCGATTATTGCTTTTTGGATTGGATTTCTAAATTTCAAAAATTGTTCCATCATTAGGAATAAACTGTTCCAACGTGTCTTAGAATCTATTATTAACATATATTCTGTATTATTTTCAGTTAGTATATATTTTTGTAATATGGCATTTTTTGTAGGGGAATGTTTAAATATCTTAACAATTTTTCGAACTTTATAAATTATAGGAAGCGATTTTTGATGGGTTAATATTTCATCCTCATTAGCAATATCTTCTTCAACAATTACGTTGTCATTATCTTCTTTGTCAATATCACTCTCACTCTTACTCTCTTTAATGTCGGAATCCGAAGTTTCTATATCTACAATATTTGGGTTCTTCTGTTCTTTATTTTTTTGGTATAATACATCTATTACTCCTAATTGAATTTCATGAGCATAGCACAATTGCTGATTTGCACCAATCAACTTTCCAACTTTTTTTCATAACTGTTGCTCCAGTAGTCGTTATGGATTCAATATCTTCTTTCAGGGATAATCCATGTTTCGCTAATTTAGATTTAAGCAATTAATTAAGCCATTCATTAGCTAATTAATTTCGTCCGTTAGGGAGACATAAAAACAAAAACGTATATTATTTTGCTATGTTGGCGATCCCTGAACATTTAATGGAGACCATTTAAAAAATTTCTAGTAAATACCGAAAAACCGGTATTTAAACTTGTGAATACCGGTATTACAAAATTGTACAAATGGCTCAAAATACCGGTATTCGGTATCCCGGTATACCGGTATTGCAATCCCTAGATACAATCTCCCAAATCCTACAAAGTAATATTAAAATCATTTTTCTTCAAACATGCCCACGTAAAATAAATTTCAATCCCTTTTCTCACAAGCAAACACTTTAACCATAAAAGAAACAGCTTGGCTTTTTATTAGAATGCTCGATTTAACTAAATATGTCACTTCCAAAACACTTTTCACTCTAAAAGATAAAATCATCCCTCCGAGAGTAGGGATGGGCTTTTGCAGGGGTTTAAAGCATATTGTCTAAAAATAGAATTTATCATTCTGCTAAGCCAACCAGAAAAACAGCCAGACGTTGTGCCTCGCTTCAGACTAAGATTTGTATGCTAAGTTCTTATCTACATCGGGGATTTCAAACCCAAGGGAAGCAGTTTAACTTTAGGGGCCTTTGAGAAAAGCTTCTAGGGCAGTTCCATTCCCCCTCTTATGTTCCCACCAGATAGACTGGCCTCGAATGAGCTTCAACACAAACAAAAATACTCCGGTCCACTTTCTACATGCAGGGCGTAATGTTACTGGCTTTTTCAAAGCACTTCAAGAAAGTTGAAAGTGAAGTGCCTTTGAAGAGGGCCTTTACAGACTACTAGATTTATTTTACTTTCTTTTTTTTTCTTTTTTTTTTTTTTTCTCAATTTTAAGTCTGTTCCTTGAAAAAAGCTATTTGATTTTTCTATTTCCGTGAAACTTTTTACTTGATTCTTCTTCCGAAAATCACTTACGTTGAAGTTTTATTAATTGAATGGAGAATTCTTCGAAGATGCGAGAGTTTGATACTTCGATATAAATATATTTTCCTTCTCTCTGTAAGAAGTATTAAAGTTGTCGAAAAATTCGAGTTCGAAACTTCCGAAAATTTGTGATTTTTAGTTTCATTTAATTAGTTTTTTTTTCGGAATATATCTGTGTATTTTTATCTGTTTATATGCATGTGAACATATAACTCAAAAATGCAATAAACTAGCTAATTAAAATTTCAAAAGCCCTTCAAAAGCATTTTTTTTTTCAAATCCTCCCCTTTAAATTCAAAAAGAAAAATTCGAAGAAATGAAGAGCTATGTTCATATTGTTTGAAAATCTATTAAATGATCGATGGAGTTAAGACTATAATAATAAAGTGCATGAGTTAAAGTGCATAAAGTTAATAATAAGATGCATTAGAGATAAAATAAAAGAAAGTGAATTTATTGGCTGCTTTCAGATGCTTAAAACAATACGTTAGACTGACAAAACTGAACATTTTCGAAACCCTTTGTATTTAATTGCTGTGTATTTTTATTTATTATACATTATTTATTATATTTTATTAGAAGCAAAGCCTCTCTCTCCACAAGAAATAAAGAACGATTGTATCAATTTATTTGTCAATTTATCACAGGAATGACTTTTGAAATATTTTTTTAAACACATAAATTATTAATTACTCCAATATTTCATTTTATATTAAGTTTAGTTCAATTTATTATAATGCTCCATTTCGAGCTATGCTAAAACTATGTTGAAGAAAACATTGTCATTTCGAACCGTCTCAAAAGACAAAGATTAAGCATGAGCTGCAAACTCCCTAAAAAATTTCACACCACACAAATAAGAGGATGTTTGTTTCACAGCGTAGTCCTAGGTAAGCTCTATATGCAATGAATCTAAAGCAGAATTTCAAACCAGAAAAACTTATTAATTCAGAATTATTCTTAACCAGTTAACAATTTTTGACGAGTATTTTCTTCATGGAAAAAGTACAAGATTTTGCTATATGACCAGCCTATTCTTCAGGAGCAATAATTAATCAAGAGAAGGCAATTTAGATACGCATTATACCAATAAATATTTGAATGTTGTATATTGACCTTCCCGGGTATATGATACAACACGATGCTCTCATATATATATATATATGTGTGTGTGTGTGTGTGTGTGTGTGTGTGTGTGTGTGTGTGTGTGTGTGTGTGCGTGTATATATAAGAAAATTCGAAATCTTGTAAGTAAACAAAACAAGAAACTAGCCCATACCAAATTTGATTTGTGTATGTGTTGTTGTTGTTTTTTTTCACGTTTCTTCGTAGATCAACCAATTTTTTTAGAATAAATACTCATATATTTTAAAAATCCGTCCCACCAGGAAATAAATCACCAGGAGTACGACATCACCCAAGCGTCCGTGTCAGAGAATGGAAGGAAAAGAAGAAAAAAATGTAGAAAGAAAACATCCCTCCCCTGGCAGAGGAAGTTCTTGGCAAGAAAAGGAAAAAAAAAAAGGGGGTGGAGAAACGAATCAAATCACTTTTTCATTACGCGCGTGCTGTCAGATACGTCACAGCCCAGGTATGAACGACGCGAGAAGACTGCTTGATGGACGGTACGAGATCGACTTCATCCAGGCAGTCACGAAAGGGGAGAAAAACTCTGCCTGTGGCCCCCTCTCTCTCCCGTCTTACCTCCACCCTTTTTTTATGTCCTGATCAATACCGTATTCAATCTTCTTCTTTTTCTTCTTACTTTCCGCCTTAAGCAATACCAACTCGAGTGTGAGACAGATAGCAGGGCTGCGAGACCTTCACTTTAAAAGAAGTTTCGAGTTTTTTGATAAAGTGTTCCAGAGTCCGTTTCTGAAATTGCCACCTGAGAATGGTTTATTTGTTTGAACATAAAAATGCCCACTCCGTTCTGTGTATGAAAGATGTTCTATCTTGTATCTTTATGAATGTTAGTCTAGTCTAACAAAATTGAACAAATTTACTGTTTGTTATTTTTTTTTCTTAAAAAAGAAGCGGCACATCACAAAATTATACAATTGACATAAACGAAATACTCATTTCTACTTTCGCATATACAAACTATGCAAAGAGAAATTGTTGTGGTCATCAAAATATTTATCTTCCAGATTTTGGATGGATCTTTCGATTTTGACTTCTAGATTTCACGTGATCTCTCAGAGTTTGAAGAGACGAACATAAAATAATGACAAGAACAGGATATCGTTTTCTATTTTTTCATGTACAAATTATACAAAGAAAAATGGCTGTGATCATTGAAAAATTCGATTTCTAGATTTCGGTTCAATCTTCATATTATGACTTCTAAATTGACTTCTCATAGAGCGAAAGAGACAAAGAAATTCGAATATCAGGATTAGAACTAACTGCCTTCTAACCCCGAAGTAGACACTATGATACATAAAGACACATACACAAATTCATAAGAAATAAATTAAATTAAAATAGCTTTAAGAAGCCCTTCATTAGTGTCTTAAAAGTATTGATTTTCTGTTTCTTTATTAGTTTCTATTAATTAATCATTTTTTCTATTTTCTATTAATTTCGTTTTCTATTTTCTATTAATTAATCAATTTTTTGGATAAAATCGTTTGGGAAAAAATGTATCCAAAACAGAAATTTATATGATAGATTCAATAAAACTCAAACCAAATATCTATATTCAGTGAATAACGATCACAAATTCCATAAAAGGAATTCTTGATATTGTTACGAAATTTCCCGGGGGTTCGTTTGGATAGTGGGAGTTATATGGCGTGGAGAACACTCAATCAGCAGGCGACAGTAGAAAATGAAACAACGACGTTTATTTACACGAAGACACACAGGACAGCACAAACACGACAACTATATACAGCACAGAAGACGATTATCTTCAGCCGAGACGTGCAGCATACAACAGCATACAACAATATACACAGCAGCATACAACAGTATACACAGCAGCATACAACAGTATACACAGCAGCTCTACTCCGTCGCTGCTCCGCTAGTCCCTAGAAGACGAGTTCTTCACCGTCGCTTCCGACTAGTCTCCGACTTCGCTGGTTCACGACTCAATTCACCACTACTCTCTTCTGTCGCTTCCGACTACCACTCTTCGACTACTGGTTCACCTCTCAATTCACCACTCCCCGGCAGCTGTTTGTCGCCAAGCTCCGGGACCCTCCGACGCGACACCGGACTCCGCCCAATACCGATGACTGTAAAACATTCTTTCCGATGGTGGAACCAACTATGCTAGGAAGAAGCATTACAGATTCGTAACAATATTAACCTAGGTTCACAATTTTATTTGAGGCAAGGGTTAGAACTTTTATTGGAGTGTATGCAAGAAAGTTTCGGGGAGATCAACCCATTGTTTTTACAATTTTTATTTACCTGTTACAATGAAAATGGTATATAAAAAGAAAAAAAATAGTATTGATGTCAATTTCAGGAAAGATGGATTCTATCAATACAAAATCAGAATGTCATCTTCAATAAATAATTAAATTTATTTAATTTATAGAAGTCATTAGACTATTTAGTGCATTTGAAAATATATAACAAGACGGTCAAAATGCAGCAACAATTATGGAGATTAGGTTGAATCAAGTACTAAAAGATCGATAACTCCGGTTTAAGTAGCATAATAAATGATAGTCCTAGTTTCATAAAAGTCTAATCCATTCTTCTTGGCACTGCAAATATTTTACATAAACAAGCCGATGAAACAGAATTTAATGAGGAAAAATTCAATTCATTTAGTTGAGTCTAGTCATTT
This sequence comes from Argiope bruennichi, assembly GCF_947563725.1. Taxonomy (NCBI): domain Eukaryota; kingdom Metazoa; phylum Arthropoda; class Arachnida; order Araneae; family Araneidae; genus Argiope; species Argiope bruennichi. The sequence continues at coordinate 19,743,821 of NC_079155.1, forward strand.
ACGGCAGCCAAAATGCTGATGAGGGTTCTACCCATAACCGTAACTGATGAAAGCCTCACTCGAGAAGACTTTAATAGTTAACTGGTTTTGGCATCTATTGCTCTGTAAGGAAAATCACGTACAACCGTAAAATCGAGTCATCTCATCAACAACGCTACGTAGTAAAAAGTTACGAAGTAGCATAAAAAAATTTCTTTTTAATCCATGTTAAGGAGGGTGTTGGTGGATATTAACACGTAGTTCATAAAATTATCTCTCAACCTATTTTTTTTTAATAATTAGCTGATAAATATTAACACGTTAAGTGCCAGGCTGATATTAGCTTCCTTTCCGTTTAGCCCTCAGTTTCTTCCGATGTTTAGATTCTTCTTGCACTCAAGATACTTACATTGTTTTAATGAAACCCATTAAAATTTCACCTGTTTAGAGATGTTGGAAACAAAATTAGTTATGTTTTTCTTTACTTTCATGTGCCTCAGATTATATTATATGTCACACTTCTGAAAATATACATTTTTAAAATCCAGCCATTTATATATACTAACCCTATATAAATCCAATCTTTGAAGAGTGTAAACTTATTAATAGCCGTGACAAAGGATTTATATTAATAACCGTAGCAAAGGCCATGTTTCCGTGACATTCCGTATTCTGGTTATTTGTAAAGGCATTGTTAGGACAGATGGGATGAGGTTAATTCGTGGTATGACAATAGGTTTTCCGGAATCAATTAGCCGATCATAGGCAGGGTATTCACGCAAGAGCGTGATAACCCTTCTTGTCTCATTGATTAGGTACTTTTGGCATTTAAATTTCTGTTAACAATAGTGTTTTACATCAAAATCCATTTATGTTTAGGCATGTTTAATGAATTTTAAATATTTAAAAGTCTCTATGATAATATTGCTTGGGAGGAATTGGAATATAATGAAATTTGTTAATTTCCTTCTACTATTATTTAAACTAATACTTTCTGTCGTTTTATAAAATGTAATTCATCCAACTTGACTGCCATTACTAAATTAAGATTATTAATATAATAGGTGAATAACTAGTTGCCGAAGGCGGCTAGTAAGATATTAAAAGTTAGTTTCATATATTATGATGGCGAGGGTTAATAAATTAGCCAATAAATTTTCTGAAACCATAAATTATTTTAATTCATAATACTGTTTAGAGATTTCGAAGACTACATATTAAGGGTGTCCTTCTATTGTTTGTTTGTTTGTTTCTTATGGCACTTGCCACTGACAAGCCCGCTGTTACGAAGACAGCGATTTAAGCCTGAGGGGGAACGTCTCTTATTTTTTATAGCAGCGCCAACTAGGGCCAAGAGTACAACTTTGCCACTCACGCATCATTCATTCACTTGCACAACCCCTTTTTACAGGAGGGCACATTCACACATCTCACAGATAGAACAACAGAAGAACAACCATGCCCAAACCGGGACTCGAACCCGGGACGCCCAGATCACGGGGAAGACGCGCTACCCCTATGCCAGGACGCCGGCGGTTGTCCTTCTAACTATCCTTATGTGAACCTGATAATCAAAATCAGTATGAATTAAATGAATAAAATTTGATACCGCGCCTTTGAAACATAAGTACAGATATGCATTAAATATAGGATCAAAATCGTAATTGATAAATCAGTCTGAGTATACATGATCATATCACTTCAGTCCGTACCAATATTGATGAAAAAAATGGATACAAGTATTTAACTTTCACATTGTAAATTTCGGAAATTTTAGATCAAATCCACTTGCTCTTTCTTCTCTTTACTATGGATTCAAACAAGAAAGTGTTGTAATTTAACCCTTTCTAGGGCTGTGGGAAGTATGCTTCCCACCCAATTTATTAATCTTTGTATGAAATTATGTAGGTTGGCATCAGTTCTGATAATTTTTTTTAGAAAAACAGAAACTTAGGAGCTTCAGTTCTTTATCTCACACAAAATGATGTGTCTTGACTTGTTACTTAATTATTAATGAATCAAATTAAATTTATCTAATAAGCTAAATGAATCCCTTTTCTTATACTCATTTCAAGCCTAAAAATATTTAAACATAATATGACTAGAAAAAAATGGCCCTTTAAAGGGTTAAAAGTTAACAGGTTTTATTCATTGATGTCTGAGAGAAACAATATGAACATTTTAAAAGTGTTCCATCTCACTTATAAAGTATTGAAAATTCAAAAAAAGAATTACAGAGATTAACCACATATTATATGTAATTATTTGATGCCAAAAAGTTTAAATGAAGTGGGAAACAAAAAGAAATGAAGTGTGAAACAAAAGATTGAATATCAATAAAAACAGAGCCAATAAATAAGCCAACCAATAAAACCAATAAATTAGCGGAAGTGGTTTCCCCAAAACTTTCTCGCATACTCTCTAATAAAGATGTTATCCCAGTGAACGCCTAACATGGAATTGGCATACATTTGTTGCAAAATATTGATCTTTGACTTGAAATTAGTATTTTTACTGAATCTTGGCGAATTATTTGGCGATTAATCTTTGGGATGCGTTAGAAAGTATCCAAAAATAAAATTTGGGGTTTAGAAACGTTTTCTTCAGCCACTCGAGACAAAAATTTGACACAAAATGGCAGTTATAGTTTGAACTGTTACAAAATCACGTATCAGATTTGATACATTTAAGTCAATGTATTTTTTGACTTATCGAGTTTACATGTTTCTAAAATTAGAGACAGACAGACCGTCAATCTGTTTTCGGATTTCGCTCAAAATTTGATAGGTGTCTACACTATCGATGTTAAATCTGTGAACAGAATTTCATCCATCTAGCTCTCTTCATTTTGTAGTTATCTTGTCAACTTATATTCGAACAGCCGGACAGATAGTCTTTGTCTAAACGGATTTTGATCAAAATTTGATAGAAATTTATGAATTTGGTTTCAAGCCTGTATACCAAATTTCATCAATCTGGTTCAAAGAATTTTTTAGTTATCTTTGTCACAGATAGATAGACACGCATTTTCCAAAAAAATTGCTTGTCGAACTGAGAACGGAAGAGTGAAGATTTGTCAAAATATTCGCATTCGTTTCGTATACGAAAGAGTAATAAACAAAATCACGTGCATTTATAAAACAAAAAAATTCATATAGAAAAAAGTATTCCAATTTTAACAGAATTAAGAAAATATAATTAGCCTTTTCGCTTTCTGCGCTTGAAATTTTTTGTCTTATATTTGATTCTTTGCGGGTATAATCATTAATTGTTAATTAATTCATTAACTCCTAAATAAATGACGCAATTAGCCATCGTCATGGTGACAAATCGACATCTCAATGATCTGGGGAAAAGAAAGTTTCTGAAAAGGATGAATATAATGAAATCAGGAACTAATAGCGGATGAAGTGGGTAACGAGCCATTCATCATTCGACTTCCTGCTACTCAGTTCTGCACTCCCAGGAGTGATTTACAGACGATATTTCCTCAAACAGACGATGCAATAACTTCTTATCAACGACACTGCCATCCAAAAACCGAGTGAAATAGAACATATAAAATCTGAAGACGTAGAAAAATGGTAAAGTATAGATGCACATAATCTAAGATAACCCCTTTCCAATGTGGCTACGAATGTATGTATGTTTAAAATTTTTTCCTAAGCAATTGGTCTGAATGGAACCCTATTTTGTACACCTATTATATAAAACCAGATAAAAAGTACTGAGAATTTTTCAAAGTACAAAAGTTAATTAAATATTCTGTTTAATAGAAATTCAGATAATGTTGTCTTGTTAACATTTTCAACTACTGTATCGTCATTTTTGCTTTCTCGTGTACGCAGAATAGAGAAAGTACAGTAATTGTCAAAAAAAAAAAAGAAACAGTTTGCACTCTAGATTTTGACGAATATTAGCCCTTTCTGAGTTCGAAAAGCACATTTTTAAAACTATGCCTGTCTGTCTGTCTATGAAAAAGATAACTCGAAAATGTTTTGAGAAAGACGGTTGAAATTTGATATGCGGTGTTTGCACAAATTTGCAGATTACTATCATACTTTGAATAAGATCTATTAAAAGGAAGTCCGGCTGCTCGGCTGTTTGGTTACATGTTCACACAATAATTATAGAAATAAAGAGAGCCCGATAGATAAAATTTGGTTCACAGGTTTAACATCTATAATGTAAGCACCTTCCAAATTTTGAGCCAAATTCAACCACAGGTGAACTGTCTGTCGATCTGTATTTTCAGAAACATATAAACGCGGTCATTCAAATACCCAATGACTGACATATATCAAATTTGGTAAGGGATTTTATGACTAAAAAGCAGTATTGTGTCAAATTTTTATTTAAATAGCTTGGAAAGAAAGTGTTTAAAGCACAAATTCGTATTTAGTATAACCTCATGCCAGGGAATGCTCGTCAAAAATTTCGCCAAGGATGAAATGATAAATTCAGTAAAATTGATAAATTCATGCCAAAGGTTAATCATTTATAACTATGGTACGCCATTGCCATACAAGGCGTTTTCTCTGGCATTTCAAATTTATAAGACAGCAGGTGAGAAGATTTTGGAGAGACCACTTCAGCTGGTTTTTTTCCTTTTTTTTTTTTTTTTTTTTGATACTTCTATTGATATCACTTTTATCGGTAATAGAGACTTCACCTTGCCTAATATCATGCTTTATTCAATCTCTGCTTTCTTGTATTTTGGCATTTTTGAACAAAATTTTCAATATTAAAAACAGATACTAATAGCTTATGTCAGAATTTAATTATCAGCTAGTTTTAAAAATCGTCTGGCTGACTCAATTCATACTTCAATTAAAGGGCAGACGATAAAATAATTTTATGTATTATACTTTATGCAAATGTAATTTTTACAATAAAAATATTACAAATGAGAGAATTTTAATCCCAAATGCCAGATATATCAACTAATTCTAATATTAGATCTTGGAATTGGAAAAATTATGTTATCAAGAACAAATTGCTTTAATGCATTTCAATTTCACAACTGTACTAGGAGTATACAATTTGTTATGAAAAATAATTGACTTCAAGAATTAGACAAAATATTATTTATAATATAATAGTTGGCTTAAAGTAAAGCAACATTAGGATTTTTGATATGATAATGATTATAAAATGAATTACAATCTTTAAACCGAGTGGTACGACTGAAGATATGCTTTATGCAAAAACTGATCCAAACACTCAATAGGAAAAACTATAATTCAAAAGATAAAAATTTTACACATAGTTACTTCTTGGGTAGAAGATGCTCCATGAAGAAGAGTTTCCAAGAAATTTTAATTAGATTTTTTTATTACAAATGAATTAAGTTATTCTAATTAAATTTTTCCTTAATTTAACCTTTTAATTATTTTTTTCCGTGGAACATATTATAGAATATAATTATTTATATGTCATTTAAAAAAATTAATGTTTTAGTCTGAGTTTTTATTTCTGAATAATTTTTCGCTAATTTTAAAGCACTAAAATACTTTTCCTTGTTTTGGTTACTTCGAAAAAACGCATTCACTCTATGACTATCTAAGACACTTTAAAGACAGAAAAATTTAGCCTAAAATATTATCATGTTACGATGTCCCGGATAAGAGGATACAATCGCTTTTAGTTATTTATTTGAAAAGCTTAAAAAATAGTTGTATCTTAAAATGTGTGCACAGTAATTTGTTCTTCATTAATTAATCATCCCAATGAAATATCTATCTATTTTCTACACGAACTTATATCATGTAAGTATTGCGTTCAAATTCGATTTGGAACAGATATTATTAAGTATCATTTATATATTGAACAACATACATAATTTCGTTTTATTTATTGCCTGCGCTTTAATTAGAATAGATAACTGTTATATTGCGAAATGAAGTTAGCATTTGTGTGTCCTCTCACGTTTCGAACTTCTAAATTACTGTATCATAATAATTTATAATTCATAATGCATATATTAAAGCCATACACATTAGGCAGTTTTGGTGTTTAGTCATAATTCAATACAGGAATTTTCTTATATAACTTACTTACTTTTCTTATATATATTATAAACTTTTTTTCATGGCTTAAAATACTTTTTTTGCCATCTAACTAAATGCACTGTTTGTTTATGTTTTCTATTATGTAAATTTCATGGTTGTGATATCATGACCAATGGGAATTGAATATATATCTTAGCCAATCAGGTTTAGCCATATTGTATATAAGTAGAGTGTAAACCTTTAGGTGAAGCAGCAGTAGAAATGGTGGGAGAAGCAATGAATAATGTTATTTTTTTATTTTATTAACTTATTTCAAGTCTAAATAAAAATTATTTCATGACAGATGACTTTGATGACAGATGTCATTTTTTTAGCAATCACTGAATCTCACTTTCTAACAAATTTCATCTTAACCTCTTAACCTATTTTTCATACTTTTTTGTATTAAAAATATTCTGCGTAATTTAATTTTTAATTTCTTTTAAATCGAGTACCTCAAAGAATTAAACGAATAGCTACTATTATTCAATTGCAGATATGAATATATAAAACCTTGTAATTCAATGTAAAAGTCGAATTAGCTGAGAGGTAAAATATGTTTGAAAAATTGCTCAAATTAAATAACTTATTAAAAGTCCGACATTCCTTGCTTCCATTTTGTATCGAATCTTTCCAAATCTAATATTCGAACAAAAATTTTACGACACTCGTTGCACACAAAATCCTATTCCTATCATATTATCCAAAGAATACTGAAGTGTGATGAGATAGAGTTACAGAGATAAGATTCCTCACTTCAAGGCCACCTCACTTCTACCACCCACCACCCCAGCGAGGGCATCCATCTCTTACCCTTGTCCAACCATATCTCCTTTCCCGTAAAAGAATGTCTTCCATCAAAGGGAGCAGCGCTGACCAATGAAGTGGATTTGATTAGATAGGACAAGATAAGGTCCTTTCATGTGTTCCTGGCCTGAAAGCCCTCAGGAAACTCTAGGCTATATTTACGCTTTGATCCTGTGTCTTAATATTGGTAGGATTAAGAGGAATACTTTTAAATGGATCCTATCAGACCCAATGGTAGGTGACACTCCTCCCTTACTAGAGAGGGTGGAGGGCAGTATTCTATTCTTGCATAATTGAAGAGACGGGGGGCAGCGAACTCAATTTCATGCCAAATTACGTTAAAAACGTAGTTGGATATGACTTTTTTTGTCTGGGAGTGGTTCACATAACAGGACGGGAAGACACTTCTTTAACAAGTTCAGTGCCACTTCGGACGGTTTAGAATTTAACATGGCTTAAAGGCCAGGTCAGTGATCTGCTTTTGTCTTATTTAGAATGGTGTAAATATCAGGTGTGGGGCAAGTTTTTTTATACATATCGTTTTCGGAACAAATTTCTTTTGTCAATGGGTAGGACAGGAATTCACAAACATTTTGAATTCTTTTTTACCACATAAAAAAGAATCAAAATTATATGAAATATCATGTGTACTAAATATATATATATGTGTGTGTGTGTGTGTGTGTGTGTGTGTGTGTGTGTGTGTGTGTGTGTGTGTAACAAACTGATGATTATGTATAATTACCGATGATTGTTCCTAATCTGCGCCAAACTTGGAAATGTGATGAATTATTAAATTTTTTTATCAAATTCACCAGTTAAGTTTATAAACTCTCGATCTCGTAATAGGAAATGCAATAAAAATCCATATATTTACCAAAATTCATTCAGTTTGCGTAGCTTCAGGGCTTCTGTCATTACTTACGCCATTGTTAAGCGTACATTTAGGACATGCATTATGTAACATATACTGTTATCTAATATATTTGATCAAAGATATCCAAAGATATCTAATGAAAGTAAAGTACAAAAATGCTACTTTTATTTAATTTTTTTAAAACTGAAACATTATTGTAGATTTCAATAGCCATTATCACGTTCTTCTCAACAAAGAGACTTTTAAGGTTATTTAAAAATATACCTTTTTTTTATAATTAATACTTCGTTACTCTACAAAATAAATCGAATTTATTACATTCTGCGTTACGAATTAGAGATTTTTATAAGCCAACGGGAAATTTGACAAATATTTAATAATGTATCACATTTACCAAGGTTAGAAGTGGTACATAAGTTATGGTAAATCTGATTAATCAGATTTACCATAACATATATACCATAAAGCAAATATCAAAAGCAATTTTAGTTTTTATCTGATTTGACCATTTATTTATATATTTTTAATATAAAATGAATCACCAAAAATTATGTAATGTACCATTATTGGTATGTACGACATCTTCTGAAGAAACCTATTGTAGATGAAAAGCACAAAATCTATACTTATTTAAAGTTCAAAGTATGTGTGTGTGTTGGCGCTCTGCAGAGCTAGACCGTTTGACCAACAGCTACCAAATTTGGTACGTGTATTCCTTGGAGGTCGGGAATGTGCACCTGGGGTCCCTTTTTTGAAATTTTAAATAGAATTTTAATTATTAATTAAAAACTAACTTTTCCGCCAAAAAAATCTTTTCATTTTCCCCAACGCCAAATGAGTAAGGCTTCAGGTTTTTTTCCCACGCTAATGAGGCTAGGCTTAACATTTTTCGACCGATTATTTCAAACGATTCTGTTTATTTTCTTAATATTTTATGCATTTAAAATTAAATTTATTAATTAATCGATCTTTGAGATTCATTCTGAAGTACTTTTGAATTAAAATAAAATAGAATAAAGGAAATAAAATATTTCTAGCCTGCATAGCGTTACCCCAACTGGCGTAGAAAAATTCACGCATTTGCGTTACCGTAACTGGCGATGAAAATTCACGCATGCACATTGTAATCTGATTGTTGATAACTATTTTCAACGGATGCGGACTTGATTTAAATTATTTTTAAGTTAGTTTTATGCTTTTGTAATTAAATTGTATTTATGTTAGTCATATATTTTCTGTATATGCTTACTGTTTTAAGTATATCGTTTTTTTAACCTGTTTTCGACCGATTATTTTAAAAGATTCTGTTTATTTTCTTATTGTTTGATGCATTTAAAATCACACATTGTTAATGAATCGATCTGCTCATGAGGATCTGATAAAATTTTGTTGACTAATTCTTGAGATATTACATAAATTAAGAAATATATTCTTAAGTGCCCTTAAGATTTAAATGCTCAGTGGCTCTGTTTTCAGTAATAATATTATTTAAAAAAATGCTTTGTTTCAGTAAAAAATATTATTATATCAATTGGAGATTAATCATTTCCACTTTAATTTAAAGCTTAAATACTACGAGAGCTAACAGAAAATTAAAGAGATACATATTACATTATGATTAAAGGCCTTTATAATATTATGAGTGAATTATATGACTATCAAAATTAGAAGTTTTGAAATATTTTAATGAAGAAGCTATTAAAGTAGGAATTACATAAAATATTTAATTATTAAAATTTTAAGGAGCATTAAGATTGACGAACCGGCTGGTCGCCGAAAGCGGCTAGTAGTAAATAATTTGAGAGACTTTATACAATGATAAATTCCATTGCTTTACTTAACAGTTTATTATTATACCCTGCAAAGTTTCATTAAATATATTAACAAAGAATGAAACATAAAACATTTTTATTTAATAAAGAAATTAATATTTCTTACAATACTTATATTAAATATAAGATTATTTTTCTCCCCTAGAATTTATATCTATGAAAAAGCGGACATTAAAAAGTAAATTATTATGATCTCTTCCAAATAATTCTATACTTCCCTTGAAAAATTCATTTAGTTAATTATTCCACGCTCATATTTTAATTTCGGAGACAAGTGATTCTAAGAACAGAAAATTATTATGGAATGAAGGATTAACGACACAGTAAACGTTGTGAAATCTTCTTTGAAGACTAAAAATATATCTCATCGATAATGCAAAGATGATATTGTCGAAATCAAAAATACGCAATTGAAAGAGGAATTAGGTTACTTAAGTCAATTATGGAAGTATTCTAAGATCCGTTTTCAATTAAGATAATGAGATGGTAACCAACATTTAATCATTATTCAGAGAAATACTAAAAGGGAAAATAAGTAACTGGAGAATACAGTGAGATAGTCTGAAGCTAGAATATCAACCAAAAGAATAATTAGAGATAATTATTTTTAAAAGAAATGAGTCGCATCGAATGATTTTATATTTTGACATTTTAGTAAAACGGAAGGTGTTCTTGTAGTTGAAAAATTATATTTTTGAGTATCATATTAAATCTAAGAGAATCAATTCATGCTAAAATGACTTTAATTAATAATTTAATTTTTTTTACTCATTTTTAATAGAAATAAGTAATTGTCGTCGCAGTATAAAGTAAAACAACTTGCAGTAAGAAGTCAGACAAAATGTGCTTTTCTTTTTGTTACTTGTCTTTGACATCGGATGAATTTTAATCAGTATTTATGTTATGCTTTTTCTTTTGTCTCTAAAATATTTTACTACTCTGATAACCCACCTTTTATACAAAAAAAAATATATATGGTCACATTATCGTTTGAAAAGCAAGCACATTAGTGGTAACCACCTGACTGAAAGCCGCCAAATGCCCATTTAAAGAAACAACAATAAGCGTCCAAGACGTTTGGATATCACAGCGAAATTTTTCTCCCCCCCCTCCCGTTTCTTTGTGATTGATATTGATCGAATGCCATAGCGCGTCCTTTGTTCGTTAAAGATCCTCACGCAGGAAGACTTGTAGGCCAAAAGGGTTTTCTAAGAACCCTTAAAGGATGACCAAGCATATATTCGCTTAATAACCATCAGTAAATTGAAGTTATTTTTTTTTTGTATATAAACCCTTTAAAAACACGGGCTATCATTGATATTTTCTGAAGGGATAAAATATGTTTCTTATCTTTGAAAGAAAACTCAAAAGCTCCAGTATTCTGAGGTACCTGAACTCAAATGATTCTCAGGAACTAGAAATTTAAAAGAAATGCAATACGAGTTGCTATTAGTTCTTGCTATCTTTTTCATGAAGGCAACAAATAAGTTAAAAAATAAATATAATGAGCACAAAAAGAAGGAAAAATACCAAAGAAAAATAAATAAAATAATAAAAATACGAAATGTTAGTAAAAATAAGCTCAGTACATTGGAGCTTTAATCACATTCATACTATAGGTAGCGAATGCTTAGAAATTTCTTATCTGATAACGATACATTTTCGCTTACTTCCTTCATAGTGTTTTTTGAGGCTCATGATTTTGTAATTTAGTTTTTGACTTCCATATTTTGGGAGGGAAATTGTTTTCTAGTTTCGTTAATAATAATTTCATTATTAAGCAACTTCTTCCTTACTTTTATTATTTCTCTCCGGGGAGCATCTCGAAATGAGAATGAGATGCTCCCGGCATGGTGGTTGGATCTCGCCACCTTGGAGGGTACACGAAAAGGTGGGACTCTGGTTCCTCCCATCGATGACGAGACGTACTTCCTTATGGAAGGGTTGTACCGTTGCCGGTGATGGTCTGTAGGACTCAACCACAGTTCCCGCCAGTGTTGCTGTTGCGGTGGTCCGATCATTATTCAGTTTCTATTATCTGTGTGCAGTCGGACGTGTTGGAGAGTCAGTGATATGACTTATTAATTATATTTTTATGTCATAAATAAATTAAAATTATCACAAGTGTTTTAGAATTTTGTAAAAATACTATTCTGAAATTTATTATAAGATAGTAAGTATCTCATATAATGAATCGAAAATGATTTGAAACTGATTGTTCAACTCATAATTAAGCTACGAAAAAGTCAAGATACTATATTATCATCGAGAACACAAACTAGATGAGAGAATTTTAGATCGTAGAAGTGAATGACAAATCAATCAAAAAATTCAATTTTTAAAAAGTTGAAAGAAACCAAATTAAAAATATGGAATAAAGTATTTGAAGAATGTAATTACATCTAAGATAATTTATTTTTTGAGTAACGTGGTAAAATATTTATATGCTTTAATATTTATAAAAGAGAATGTAAGAAATGTCTATGATACTAAAATACGCCGTTTAAATGCCGAATCATTTGAAGATTTGGAGATATTAAGCAAAAAAAAGCCACCTAATTTAGTAATGTACTGAGTGATTTTCTCACTCTTTTGTAAAACGCTTAAGAAAAATATTACCTAGTTTCTGAATTAAAAAAAAAATAATAAAATTTATTTCTATCCAATATTTAAATACTGGGTTTTGATTGATAAGTAACGAGTAATTTTTGATTATATTTTCCATTATGAAGCATTAAAATAACTATAGAACAAATTTAATAAAAATATTGTTTATTACTTAGTTCAGAAATTCCAGAACATATTGAAAAATTATCATTCTAAACTTATAAAAAATATATACATTAGATTTTTATTTAGAAGTCTTTTTATATAAAAAAAAATTTCATCAAAATTTATATTTTGAGAAAATAGTATTCAAAGATGTGTAATAGTATTAAAACATGTATTATACAAATATAAAAATCAAAATTACTTTCCAGAGAAGGAAATTAGTGAGAATATTTAAATGGTTTCATGAATAAGACTATCATGAATAAGACTCGCGATTTTTCATCATAATCGCCTACCATAAAATAATCTGATTTAATCTACGAATTGAAAATTAAATCTTACTGCTCTTTAAGAAACACTTTCAAATATATATTCCAAACATTAAAATCAATATATTCAAGAAAAAGAATTAGAAACATCAATTTCTGAAATTATTTCAACAAAGCCTATACACCCACATGGAGAAAGTGCCCTACAGTACATAATCCACCAACCATTGCCGCTAGCGGAACAGTTCCGGTGGATATTCTCCAATCCGTAATGGCCAGCGCATGGTGGTAATCCTATATACATAGACGGCGATGACAATTGCAAGACAACTGTCTACCGGCCAGAATATCGGACTTAACCGTTTAATTAGGTGCGGACGTGATGCCAGCTTTGTAGCAAATGCTGTAATTACGCGCAGCACCGGCTTTCATGGGACCTATACATGTTCTGTGAAATGTAACCAAGTCGTTATCGGTGCATTTAAGACAGGGAGAGTTCCATTTTCAGGGATGGGGTCATCGAATAAACCGACCTGGAGAATCGACATCTTGGAATGGAATGCTTCGTGAATCCAAACAGGTTTGCCGATAATTCTCATGCAAAGATATTAGGGTGTCCCATAAGTTTCTTTCCTTTTTCTAATATGAAATGAATACACACTATTTACTGTTTAAGATATAATTTATTTTGTTATAAAAAAAAAAAACCTCTTTTGCTCCATTACCTTCTTCCATCTCTCAGGAAGCCTCATTATACCTCCTTTCCAAAATTGTTGTGTTTTAGACAAAAAATAATCCTTGAGGTGCGCTTTTATTAGCTGATGGATTTAAAGCGTTTATCGGGAAGAGAATCTTTTAAGGACAGAAAGAAGTAATAATCAGATGGAGCGAGATCTGGAGAATACGCAGGATGAGGTAAAACATCCCAATCAAACTGTAAGAGCTTCTCTCTTACGACTAATGCAATATGTGGTCTCGCGTTGTCATGATGAAAAACAACATCCCGTCGGTTCATTCATTCTGGCCAAGTTTATTTCGTTATGGCAGCTTTCAGTCCAGTTGATGACAGTATTTCGTTTATTGTTTCACCTTGAAGAAGGAGCTCGTAGAAAATGATGCCTTTTTAATACCACCAAATGAACAAAAGAACTTTTTTGAAGGTGTAGTAGAGCTCTGATACAACTGAAACCGATGACATAGACGGCTAATAGACAGGCAAAGCGAGATAAGGCCATTCAGAGCGCGATGAGAAAGAAATTTTTGGGGTACCTTAATACAATGAGAATGACAAAGGACGGAATTGAATATTAGAAAAGGAGAGAGAAGGCTTTGTAAATCAAATTAAAAATTTTGTTCATCATGTGAAAAGATTTAAATCCTCTCTTGCGTTCTTTATTCTTCTTTACAAACTACACGTTGCTTTCAATTTCTGAAATATTTTCTTACATTGATTCAAAATAAAATTCATGAAACATGAGAGGTATTTATGGGTTATCATTAATGTATCAAATTACAATGCCTGTAAATGCCCTAATATTAATTTTTAAAAAATGAGTTATTCCAGATATACGAGTGTCATTTGAGAATTCATTTAAAATGTTTAACATAGGGCAATATACAGAAATAAGTAATTTTCAATTTCTCTTATACGACTACTTTTATTAACACTAATACGCAGGCAACAAATGCACAGATGAGAAGTACACAAGCAATACACAGCAACACACTACAACAAACAGTATCCCCCAAGTAGTAATCGGTAGCAATAATAATCAAAGCACACAAAGCGGCCACACAGAATTCGGCTGGAGGAGGGAATCTACGTAGCTACACTTTACGGTCTTTCCAAATATCTACAATTTTCCACTGTCTTTTCGTTTTAGCTGTATCCGACTCACTACTACACGACAGGCTACTCCACACACGACTCGATACTACTTCCATAATAAACACCAGAATTCGGCACACAGCTCACTTCACCAAAACACTTGAGCTCCACACAACGCTAAATCTTTCGGCGACTCTTTTCACGATTGTCATAAGCTTAGACTGCCGCCTTTTATAGTTCCCGGAGCCGGACAGAGAATGTACTGGAACAATCAGGCCTATCTCGGTACTTATTGGGTTTATCACCAAAATTCTGGAAGATTCCAGCGTTATCTATTCTGTCGCCAAATTCGTCGCCAAGCTTCCAAATGGCCACCAAGTGTTTCGCCAAGCTCTGGGGTCACTGATTCGGCATCCGATCAGCATCCAACAGAGCTCGGCCACAACAAATCATGTCGATACTGCTACGTTCAATGGTGGCGGGGTGGTCGGCTGTACGCAAGAAGAAGAATCATCCAACAGAGCTGATCGTAAAACGGTCTTTCCAGTGGTTGAACTATCCGCGCTGGGAAACAACTTTACAGATTTGTAACAATATATATATGCATCAGACTCGCATGTATATTGGACCATTTGATGCTCAATTCATTGCATCAATATTCCCAAGGGATACAGAAAACGTTTCAATAATTCTTTATGGAAAGGAGTTATTGACGTGTGATTTTTAGCAATTTTTTCACAGAATATCAATTTCTAAACCGAAACGTCAGCTGTTTTTGTTATTTGGTACGAATAAAAGGAAATGCTTTAGAAATTCCTGATCTCACTAATGAATCATTTGGAAGAAAATTTTTAAATAACTATATAAACAATATTATTTCAGAAATTATTATTCATTTCTTTCTCAGTTTTCTGTGTTACTCTTTTTATATACATGATGCCCAGTGAAAGGAATAATAATTTCTGTGATTATTTTAATGGATGCATTGTATATGTTAAGATAAAAGTTATTAATATGGTGATTATCCATAATCACTAATAAATTTATTGGTGATTATCAGTAATCACCGATAATCACACATAAGCACCAATTTACGGCATTTTTCGTAACATATATATAGGATGCCTATTCTATTGGTGATCCGATATCAATTTCTAAAAAAAGGCATATAATTTCAGTTCCAAAACTATGCTAAATGATGCAAGGTAATAAATACATTTTATGTCGCATTAGTTCAATAAAAATATTGCTGGAGAAAAAATTAGGATCTCAAGTTCCTAAACTCAGTTTTAGCCATTTTGGCTGAAACATTTTTGACGTACTAACAATTAAAACAAAAAGAGTTCCACTCTTTTGCCTCTAAAACTGCCAGCGATATAGAATTTTGAATAGAAACTAGATATAGAATTCTAGAAATTTTATCTTGTAACCTTGAGTAAAATCCTCTAAAAAATGGATTTCATTGCCTTGAGGCGATCGTCGATCGACCAAATATCATGAAGTCCAGAGCTTTGTAACTTAGAAAGTTTTAATCACATAAGAGTGACACTTTTCTTGTTTAAAACATTAGAGTATCAAGAGTATTTTAATTAATTATTTATCTATCTATATTTATTTATATAATGCGCCTCTACAGAAATCGCTGTAATTACTAATTGAGGAATGGCAACTGTCAAATGTAAGCAAATACCAATACGAATGTTTCCGACTGCTTCATTAAATGTTTTTACAACTGCATTTAGTTCAAAGCTTCTTTAATTAATGAAGCTAAAAAGTATAATTGTAAATAGTCAAGACAGCACTCACCAAAAACTCTATTCATTCAGAGAAAATTAAATGTAAAAAAAAAAAAAAAAAATTAAAGCGTCAAAGTTTAATCGAGCTCAAAAATATGTCTAATGGCTGCCATAGGTGTAATCGCTATGGATTATTTACAGAAATTTATGATGACATCCAATAAAACCATAATCTCACAAAAACGATTTTTGCATTATCTTGAAACTAAAAAAAATCAAATTTTTAACGACATTAATTTCATTTCTATAAAATTATTTCTTTACTTTGATTAATATTTTAACGTCACGTTAAGTCCCAGGATAGCTTGGTTGGAGGGCGTTGGCCTTGCATTGCTTAGGTTGTTAGTTCGAAACCCGCCGGCCATAGACTCTCAGTGTGTGTGGTGGCTGGCGTATGCATAAATCGGCCGTAATCACAAAGTCCTCCAAAATAATACCACTGTGGGTCCTGATTCAAAGATGATCGCTCTCTGATTCACATCTAAATTACGATCTGTGGTTGAGTGAATGAAATGCATGAATGAAGTCCGCCCCGTAAGAAGGGTTATGACGCGTCAGTAGCTAAATCATACTCTTGGCCCTAGTGGGTACTACTGTAAAAACAAGAGACGCTAACTCGGCTTAATTATTTGACAGATAACTGTCAGGGGGCTTGTAAGGTGCCGTAAATCACAACACAAACATGTAACATTAAAAATTAATCAGTGATAATATTAAAAAATAATCGTTGCGCAATTTGTAACGATTAACTTTTAATGTTATGAAATTTAAATTCACCCATTAAAACACTCCCATGCTTTTGCCGATGTTTAAAAAACGTGCACTTTAGACATCAATTCTCAAGTAGGATTTTTACTTCAACTTTTATTTTGTAGTATGCATATATTTTAATTAGTATGATTATAATTTGTTTTAACTTAATCGGTTCATTTTCCTTTTACGGTCTTGTCAAACAACAAGGTAAAGTTAAAAAAAATATATGCATGGCCTATTAATATTTAAATGCCTAAAAAAGTCAATATCTGGGCGATCAAGCTGGTCACCGAAGGCGGCTAATATTACTAAAACACCTGGAAATCGGTGTAAAATTTAATCTTCGCATTTTTAGATCATTTATTGTTTCAAACTACCTAAAGCATAATTCCTTATTTCATTTAAGGTATCTGTCTACCTACGGAGACATTTTTTTTAAAAAAATTCCTCTAATGAGCTGTTTTAATTCATTTTCTGGATTAATGTGATTGCAAAGAATAAAAAGTATTGATCAAGAAATTCTGTACCAATTGAAATTCTGTAAAATGTGTTAATTTGGGTAAAAAAATAGTAAAAATTGCAACAAAGCAAAACACTCTACAAAAATTTCTATTGCACATATTCCAATTATTTTTATACACAATACTTACAGCTGTGGTGAAGGGAATGAATTAGAGTCTAAGAAATATATGCATTTTCAATATATATATATATATATATATATATATATATATATATATATATATATATATATATATATATATATATATATATATATATATATATATATATATATATATAGCTAATCGAGTATTTCTGTATTGAAAATTTCACAAAACTCGTTGTTTAAAATTAAATTGTCAGCTCTAAAACAAAAACTACTCAGTTCAAAGTTATATCCCTAGTTCATTGTCTTTGTAACACTATGCAAAATTTCAAGGTAATATATTAATAAATTTTTAAGATATCATTCTTTGCGAATAAAATTTTTTACAAAATCCAAGTTTTTCAAAAAATTCATTTAAAGTTTTCATTTGTCTTGTATTAAAAATGCTTTGTAAATATAAAATATATATATATTCAAAAGCAGATGTAATTGCCAATCCTTTCTAAATAAAAACTATTCGAATAAAAACTATTTGAAACGTATTCTAACAGGCGTAGCTTGCTGATAGAACATATTATAGAATAAATTATAATTGAGGGAGGTGTAGTGAATAGCTTATAAGCCAGTTAACAGCTACGCTACCCGAGCTATTGCTTTTGTATCATGGTCATGTTACTGGGTTGCGAACCACAAGGTCCCAAGTTCTATTCTCGCTCATTCCAAACCGCCACATTGGTGACCCGGACGTGATCATTCAACCTTCGTACAGCTGTTGTGGCGCCATCTATCCACAGCAACCCAAAGTTGTCAGACTCACTTGGCGCAACAGCAACCACCCACACACGCTCGCCATAATGCTTGGCGTTTCTCAAATGGATACAGGCGCAAGAATCAACAGCTAGTACATCACCACTAAATAGCCATATCGTTCGTCTCACCTCCGACTCACTAGTGGGAGAGTCTGTAGTGAATAGATTATAAGCCAGTTAACAGCTACGCTACCCGAGCAATTGCTTTTGTATCATGGTCATGTTACTGGGTTGCGAACCACAAGGTCCCAAGTTCTATTCTCGCTCATTCCAAACCGCCACATTGGTGACTCGGACGTGATCATTCAACCTTCGTACAGATGTTGTGGCGCCATCTATCCGCAGCAGCACCCAAAGTTGTCAGACTCACTTGGCGCAACAGCAACCACCCACACACGCTCGCCATAATGCTTGGCGCTTCTCAAATGGATACAGGCGCAAGAATCAACAGCTAATACATCACCACTCAACAGCCATATCGTTCGTCTCACCTCCGACTCACTGGAGGGAGAGTCTGTGGTGAATAGCATATAAGCCAGTTAACAGCTACGCTACCCGAGCAATTGCTTTTGTATCATGGTCATGTTACTGGGTTGTGAACCACAAGGTCCCAAGTTCTATTCTCGCTCATTCCAAACCGCCACATTGGTGACCCGGAAGTGATCATTCAACCTTCGTACAGCTGTTATGGCGCCATCTATCCGCAGCAACACAAAGCCGTCAGACTCACTTGGCGCAACAGCAACCACCCACACACGCTCGCCATAACGCTTGGGGCTTCTCAAATGGATACAGGCGCATTAGAATCAACAGCTAATACATCACCACTCAACAGCCATATCGTTCGTCTCACCTCCGACTCACTGGAGGGAGAGTCTGTAGTGAATAGTTTATAAGCCAGTTAACAGCTACCGAGCAATTACTTTTGTATCATGGTCATGTTACTGGGATGAGAACCAAAAGATCCCAGGTTCTAGCCTCGCTCATTCCAATCCGCCACCGAGGCACGTATTTGATAAAATGTTAGCAAACATTAAACTACTTCCGGTTTTGTTTTCAGCTACAGTGGTTTATAAAATCTCACATATATAGCAGAATCAAAACAAATACAAATATGGAAACCAGAATAAATGGGATTTAAAATTAAACAATAAAAAATAATTGTTATTTTTTACCGAAAACTGCCTTACAAACGTAGACAGATACCTTAAGGAATTTTCTCCAATATTCCAAACTATATACACCCATCTATAACGATTTAGAAATTAACTATTGATCCACAATTGGAGTTTTATTTTACGTTATATTAATAACACAGTACTTAAAATCAGACTCCAAAATCATTCATTTTTATTCTTCTGGATTTCACTTGCAGGACCAATCCAGAGATAACCGGTCTTCACCGGTTACTTCTGGATTGATAGCCATGACAGGCGCACTTATTTTGCGGTTCGTGATCAGTAGGAGGGTTATTGATTGAAGTCATCCCCGCATTTCTCTCCAAATACCTGCTTCGGAAGGTAAGTTTTAATTAAAGCTACACATTATCGGCTGCGATACCCTAATCCGGTCATTTCACACACCGATGGAACGATGGCACAAAAGCCTGCTTTGAAAAAGAGATCAATTAGTGAGACGAGGAACGGAATATTTAATTTTGTTCCAGAATGAGAACTTTAATTGTGAGATATTTCATTTTTCGGTATGAATCATGGTTTCTTTTAATTCCGCGAGTTCTGCCAATGTAATGACATGGAATATTTTTATAAATCAAATGGTTAAATAATATCTATGTATAAAAAGTGATAAGTGATATTTTAGTTTGTAACATTCCTTGATAACAAAATTCCGGAATTCAGGAAAAGTGGTTCAGTTTATAAAGCTGATCATTTAGAATTAACAAATTCATTGAGCATTCAAATCGTAGATTATTATTAAAAGCTAGCGGGAGTGGGCATTTCGAAACTTTTCTACATTTTCTATAAAACCCGGGGGGGGGGGTCTTCCCAACATTTTCTCGCATACTCTCTAATAAACTTGTCATGCCAAAGAACGTGGCATTAGCTTACAATAGTTACGAAGTATTAACTTTAGGTGGGAAGTTAGCATTTTTAGTGTCTGTCGTGTCATCCTTGTTGAGTTTTATGGCGATTAATCCTGGCAAGCGGATGAAAGTATCCGAAAACATAATTTGTGCTTGAAACATGTATTTCTCAACCGATTGAAACAAAAAATTGGCACAAAACAACACTTGTAGTCATAACATCCCATGCCAAATTATATATATATATATATATATATATATATATATATATATATATATATATTCATTGCATTTTTGAATTGTCGTTTTTACCTGTTTCTGAAAGTACAGGCTTACAGATAATCAACCCGCAGTTGGATTTGGCTCAAAATATGACAGGCATCTACGCTATATATGTTCAATCTGTATACCAAATTGCATTCATCTAACTCTCTTCGTGGGCCGCGGTGGCCTGGTCTCGGATTCGGAAGCGGAGGGTTTCAGGTTTGAGACCCGATTCCACCGAAGAATCATCGTGTAACTGTGTTGGTGCATGTTAAACGTCCGGGCCAAACGTCCTCCTGCTGGTGTGGCATTTTGTTGTGAGGAGGGTGCCAGTGCAGGTGTTGTTCTCGTCATCCGAACTAGGTTCAAAATTAGGAGGTCCGTCCCAAAATAGCCCTAGTGTTGCTTTAAAACGGGACGTTAGTATAACTAAACTAACTCTCTTCGTCTTTTAATTATATTCTCGTTAATTTATATTCGAGCAGAATTATTTTCAGCAAATAGCTATTGTGCATTTGACTCTAAATAGATTAAATGATATTACCGAATGACAATCTTTAGATGAAGCTGCAATAAAAAATAACATTCCAAAAATTAATAATGTTCGAATGTAATTGCTTATCATTCACATCATATGCAATGAGTAACATTGAAAATATAAAGAACAAAGAATACAAAGTGTGTGCCTACGGTATCTTAATCCCTTCGGATACAATGACATATGTCTGGAACAAATAACAAATTACAGAAATTTTGGACATTTAAATTCGTAATTAAGACAAAGTAGCCATTCATTAAAAAGGCGAAACTCACTTAAATACTTTTTAGCATTTCTGATGAACTTTTCGTTTTTATATTGATTTAACTCTTTCTAGTCCCACCAAATTTATCAATCTTTGTATGAATTTATGTAGGTTGGCATCAGTTCTGACAAATTTTTTTAGAAAGACAGAAACTTATATGCTTTAGTTCTTTATTTTACACAAAATGATGTGTCTTGATTTGATACTTAATTATTAATTAACCAAATTAATTAATGAATCAAATTAAATTTATCTAATAAGCTAAATGAATCCCTTTTCTTATTCTCATTTCAAGCCTAAAAATATTTTAACATAATATGACTAGAAAAAATGGCCCTTTAAAGGGTTAAATAAAAAATAATAATCAGAATATTTAATTAAAAGTTAATATTAATTATATTAAGTTAAAAATTATGTAATATTAATAATAAAAATTAAATAGTTATTTAATAAAGTTAAAATAAATTAGATTATAAATTCACATACGATTAATTTAAACTTTTGCATTGTTAACATTGTTAATATTCTGGAGTAATAATCCCATCACTATTATTTAGGAAAAAGTTGCAAACTTATTTTGAAGGGGGAAACGGTTATTTATTGCTTCTAATGTTTGCAGTCAATGCACTAAAGAAGTATTTCAACAAACACCAGAGCGACATTAAAACTTCTCGAGTAATATTACTGGTTCACAGCTTGCATGTAACAAAGTAAGCAAAAAAGAATTTTATTTTTCGAAATACCGTATCAGTGTAAATAGAAAGAGTATCACGAAGAATAGTTAAGACTGAAAGTTTCTGATAGAAATATGTCACCGAATATTTGACATCATGCAATTTTTTTCTTGTTATTTATTTTCTACGAAGGAAATAAAATTCCAAAAGCAATATTTATTTTTATGCTTCGGGGAAAAATTTCTTCAAATATGGGTTATAGAAGTTCTTATTGCTAACACGACATGAATTGAACATCCCATGTTCTTAACTTAAAGTTTTAGTACTTTGAGAGAAAAAACTTCGGCGATGTCTTGATTTTTATGGTATTATCCACAATCCAGTGATCAGAATTATCTATTTCACTTTTTACTTTGTTGTATACGTAGTGTAGAAAAAGTTCAGTAATCGTCAAAAAATTCGAATTCGAAATTTTGAAGAATTTCCACATTTTAGACCTCCCGGAATTAAAAAAGACAAACATATTTTTGAAAAATGTCCGTCTGTCTATCTGTATATGACAAAACTCAAAAACGCTTTGAGCTAATCCGTTGAAATTTGGTATATGGCCTTTACACAAAATTTGCAGATCTTTATCAAATTTTGAGTAAAACTTGTTCAGAGGAAGTCCTTCTGTCCGCCTGTTCGAATATAAGTTGACATGTTAATTACAAAACATTTACTGCTAGTTAGATAAAATTCGATACAGTTTATCATTTATAGTGCAGATATCTGCCAAATATTAAGTCAAATCTAACAATGGATTGACCGTCTGTCGGTCAATCATCATTTCCGAACTATTCAGAACTATTCATCATTCAGAACTATCATTTCAGAAATCTTGTAAACGCCATAACTCAAAAAAGGAATGACTTAAATATATCAAATTTAGTGTTTGATTTTGTAAGTAACATTTTAATTTTGTGTTAAATTTTTGTTTCAGTTGGTTGAAAAAAATATGTCTAAAACACAAATATCATTTTTGGATACTATTAATCGCATGCCACAGATTAATCGCCAAATAACTCGCTGTGGATCACATAACATATTCAGTAAAAATATGAAATTCACGCCAAAAATTAATATTTCTTAACTATTGCATGCCAACGCAATGTAAGACGTTCTCTAGATGAAAAATTTATTAGAGATTATGCGAGAAAGTTTTCATAAAACACTCCCACTGGTTATTGAAATAGAAATCAGTGAGTACTATACACTCGTGTAAAAAAATTAGAGGCTTTTGTAATTCTTTAGAATAGCTATTACCAATTATTATTTTAAAAATTAAATGTCATGTATCAGATATCCTGGAAGTCCACGAATAAACTTTGATTCCTAAAATTGAAGGAGCTAAAACCACTACTCCAGATATTTTAAAATTTATATCAATGCATAGGATTAAATGGATTAACACTTAATAAGATTGAATAACAATTGAGCCTCTTAAAAAGATGTTTTTAGCTAAATTTTTTGGTAGCCATCTCGCCAAAATAAAAGAGAGAGAGAGAGAGGGAAGAAAAATTAACCGGATAGACTGCCTGAAAAAGACATGAAAACTATTTAGGTGACAAAGTAGAAAATATAGGCCAAGAATAGGAGACAGCATGGAATGGAATTATGAGGAAAGCCAGGGTCATCCGGGATGTCTTATTTTTGTGAACAGCCGACCACCCCGTCATTACTGAACGAAACAGTATCAGCAGGAGGTCATCCGGGGTTCAAGGGGGCAGTGAAGAAGTAACCTCTGCTATTGTAGATGCCCAACTTTGACAAGATATGCTGGATTCATTTAGAGAAATTAAGCTCTTTCTAAGATAATTCCCTGGACTATTTTTGGTTGCAGACAGGATAAAAGATCCGGAGAGTAAAAACGAGAAGAAACTCGTCTTAATCATCATTTTTCTTGAAATATCTCAATTTGATTTCTATTATTCGCTCCTAAATGGATCACCAATACTGCATCAGTTTCCACGGTTAATGTCTCCAGGCCATCCACCAATGCTAATAATATGGTACACGAACAGCTTGTCACCGAAGGCGGCTAATGTTATTTAAAGCAATATTATTCAGCAAAGCAGAATATATTTAGAAACATTATTTCCTCCAAAACCGTTATCACTTTCCCCCATTTTATTCAAAATATATACCGTTAATATCTCACTGATTTAAACAGCGATTTTTATTGTTGGTGGTAAAAGCAATAAATCATCCATCTGTCAATACTCCGAAGCTATTCATTCCACTCCTTTAGTCTAACGAAATGGCTTATCAAAGAAGAGAAAGAAACAAAAATTGCGTTGGCGTTCGCCTCTGGAATGGCAACAGCCCCCATCTGCTGCGGGTCGCTCAGTAACAATTAACCTGGAGGACAAAAGAATAAAAAAAACAGAAGCTGAAGTCTGTTCTTGGGACACGGTATCGTCCCTTAATGAGTCTTTTTGTCCCAAAGAGGGTAGATAGGCCTTGATAGAAAAAGAAAATAGAAGGGAGGTGAAAAAATTGAGATCTTAGTGTGGAAGACACTTGAAGGTCACGTTTTTGTTTCTGTTATGAGACGGCAATGATTTCCCGAAATCTGCGGTTGCGTAGTAACAGGACCGGGAGATCTCATCGTTTCTGACCTAATTCGACTAACTTGCTATTTCTAAGAAAAATGCATTACTTGTCTCTATCCCCGTGGTAATATTATTGGATATCTAGTAGCTTTTATGTTATGTCTGAGACGAAGTCTATTTCAATTATTTTGGGGTCTATATTACTATGTAAATCTGAAAAATATATATTGTAACAATATTTTTTTTAATTATAAAGACGTCAAATTAAAAAAAAAGGAGGACTAGTAAATGAAGTCGATCCCCTAGTGATAAATTTCAGTGAAATAACGATGGGCATAACAACTGCATTTGAAAAGAATACCTGAATATAAATTTTATAATCCTTTTTCTCATCTGGATTGTGTCCTTGGTATTCTTTCTATCAAGATGATAACGAAAATATTGGTAAAAATACGCTAGTGAAAAATTTGCCGAAACAATAAAATCTGTTTGAATTTTATGACATTTAATTTAAAGTATTTATAAAATGAAAATTTTACTGAAATTCTGCAAAAATTGAACATAAACAAAAATCACGCTATTATAAACTTTTTTTTATTGAAATTTAAAGGTGACATAAAAAGTTTTTATAGAAGAAATTGTTCCGAAGTTATTGAGAAAAAAATATAAACATTTCATTTAATTAACTGCCTAGCTGCAATTTTGAAAAATCCAAGAAACAACTCGCACCTTCATATCAAGTAGACTTAGGTACAATAGTGTGCTACGTATAATGCTACGTTCTGTCTCCACAATTTTATATCTCTCTATATAAAAAGCTAACATACGTAGAATAGAAATCGCTTTTATTACTTAATGTCGAATGGCAACTGTCAAATGTAAGTAACTGCATTTTTACAGATGCTTTTATTCAATGTTTCATCAATTAATAGAGGTGCAAAATATTATTAGAAATGACTTGGAGAGAATTCGTCGTGTGACAAAAACACCATTCAATTAAGGAAAAGAAGTTGTAAAATAATAAAAAAATAGGACTGAAACAGAAAGAATAATCCAGCTCGAAAACAGACTTAATTATCGCCAGATGGGTACGACTTAACAATGGAAATTGTTGACCATATCTTCAATTAATATTATTTCACAAAATGGCTTTTGCATTATCTTAAAAATAAAAAAATCTTTTTAATAGTATCAATGTCATTTCTGTAAGTTTTGTTTCTTTATTTTTAAGAAAATACAAAACGCAATTTGCAATTACGATAAATTGACAATATGAAGTCAAATCATACTGACTTATGCTACTTGTAAAACTGTTGTATGCTTTTGCCAGTGATGCTTTACACAAAGTACAGAATCCAGTTTTCAATTTATTCGCTCATAATGATGCTATTTGATCAAAAACATCAAATATGGCGAAAAAAATGATCTATAATGAGATTTATAATGTTATGCTTATATTCAAATTCACCTATAGCACTATTCAATCGGGATCATTTACCACGATTAAAGGAGTCGCGGTGGCCTGGCGGTAAGGTCTCGACCTCGGAACCGGAGGGTTTCAGGTTCGTGACCCGATTCCACCGAAGATCCGTCGTGCAAGCGGATCTGGCGTACGTTAAATGTCCGGGCCACTTGTACTCCCGCTGGTGCGGCGTGGTGTGGAGAGGGCGGTGCCAGCTCAGGTATCGTCCTCGTTATCTGACCGCGGTTCAAAATTACGAGGTCCGTCCTAAAATAGCCCTAGTGTTGCTTTAAAGTGAGACGTTAATATAAGCAAATTAAACTTACCACGGTTAGAATAAAAATTAAAACATTATTTTCTTGGGATCTGGGGACCCAAAGTAGTTTTCCGTTTCTGAATTTAAGATTTATTAGCATTTATTTCGGGATATATGCACTTTTGAATTTGCACCCACAGCAATTGGCAACACATTGATTCAATTAAATTCATTTTTTTCAGTCATATCTAACAAAAAGCTAAAACAGTAAAAAATAAATCATTCCTTATTCATAGTTTAACAGCTTAAAAAGTCAATAATTCGAGCGAATAAATTGGTCGCCAACGGCGGCTATTGTTATGTAATTATCCCAAAATACAATATCCGAAATACATTATCGTGTTTAAAAATGTCTTTAATTATCTTTATAGCTTTATTGGTCAATAAAACATACTTCTGAACAACCTGAAAGAATAATTCTCGATTCCAAAAACGAAAAATCTCGCTTATTATTCAATATGTTTAATTTAAACTTTACTATTAAAAGACGTGTTTTAATACAATAACTCTGCAGTATTTCACATCTTGTCTGCTATAACTAGATTATCGATTTTTAAATCAAAACGTCTGGAAAGGAAATTTCTGGATTCCTTTTATTTTTATTCAGAACAAACTTATGGCAAGGAGAAAATCTTTCTTCTTTTTTATTACATATTCAATAAAATATACTTCCGATCCAAACCTTAAAAGATAAAGAACAAAAACAGCAGGCGATAAAAATGAACGTCAATCGATGACGTCGGCACGGCAGTATAGATGCAACCTTCATCGGCGTTCGAATCTGAGAAATTTTTTTTTCTGTTCTTTCGTGGAATAATAAAGGGTGAATCGAATGAAAAGAAATGTTTTGGAATGTTTTCGTCACAGATTCGACTGCGGGAAAACATATTGTTCTGAAATTCAGCCCTAAGCAATATTATCAGCACGCAAACGTGAAGTCATATGGATGTAAAATGTTTTCAACTATTCATACTTCGTGTCTTGAATGTGTGGGAAGAGATTGTTATTCCAGTTTTCGTTGAGACCATTAAATTCGATACAATGTATTATTTGAAAAATAGCATGCTATTCAGTTATTTCAGTCAAAGCAAATGCAAAAATAAATAAATAAATAAAAGAGCATGCTGTTTAAGTTATTATCATGTGATAACGTGATGTTGTTTTAGTTTGGGGGTTTTGAAGCCTCAAAATGCAAGAGCAGAAATCTGGCGATTTATCGCTTTTGATGCAACATTTCTTTCCCTTTTAGAGTTATTAGAAAATAGAAAAAAAAATCATGTTCTCACATGACTCATATTTCGCAATTACCAACATTTAGAAAAGCGATGGTTTTTGGCCATCTTAAAAACAATCGAGTTCTAAAATTTTTTTTTTTCGAAATTCTGTCGAATCTATTAGAAATGATAAAGAATGATTTGATGACGACTTATCGCCAACAAAAAGTTACAACTTGGTGTGAATGTCCGATTCCTGATTCCTGTCCATGTACCTGATTCTCCTGTCTGACCAATAAAGGGCAGGGTTGTAAGAAGTTATCGTCCAAAGACGCACTGAAAAAAAATAGGAATGAAAATGAAAGCGAAACCGCGAGGAGAAATATCGAAAGTCGTGCATATGTGTGTGTGTGTGTGTGTGTGTGTAAGTAAGTATCCTAGGGTTGGGCAAGGTTGACTGAGCCTTTCATCCCTTCAGTGGGCCGATAAATTGACGAGGGTTCTGCGTTAGGTTGACCACTTAACCGGGACATAATGCCTTGCACCCTAGGGCCCTCGGTCACATGGGCTGTCGTGCCAATGTGTATAATATATGTAGTATAATTTTTTTTTAATTTTCGATTTTTCTAGTTAGCAAAAAATGTTTTGAGCTAGAACGATTTTGAGATGGAAAAAAAAAAAAAAAACATCGTTTTATAAAAGTTGATGACTGTCCAATACAATAGTCACTTGATCATTCCAAAACATTTTAAACCGGATTTTCGAAGAAAAAAATTTTAGAACTCGATTGATTTTGAGATGGTCAAAATCATCGTTTTTCTAAATTTTGGTAATTGCGAAATATGAGTCATGTGAGAACATGATTTTTTTCTGTCGGATTGATTCCACGCGACTCACATGATAATTTGAAATTTGCGATAGCAGATTTCAATTTTTTATTTTTATTTGGGATTAAATTGGATACAATATTTTATTTGAAAAATCGCATGCTATTCAGATATTTCATTCAAAGCATTTGCAAAATAATGAAGAGGATATTTTTAAAATTATTTTAAATCTTTTGATAAAGTAACACATCTGAGGAATGAGATAGATTTCTAGAAAATTTAATAATTTATTAGAAAAATTCTATCAGAAATATTTTTTTAGATTGATGTGATTTGGTAAGTTCATCTGCGATTGCTTTTGTAACACAATTTAGGAGAAATAAAACAACTCATAATTATAACTAAATGATAAAAACACACAAATTTATTTCGTAGCAAGCTACACTTTGTGAAAATGAGGAATTTTTACTCACATTAAGATATCCATCATGTACTAGTCCGACATATGAAAAAATTCATAGTTTTATTTGGTGTTCAAAGCAAGAACAATTTTATTTTAAAAACTCAGCACATGGCAACTCTCATTCTACTTTTATATCTTAAGTTTAAAGAAAAAGAATTATGAAATAATAGCATGTTCTGACACTTTTGAGCCTTTAGGGGGAAAAATTTTATTGAAATTTCAAGTTTATTCGTTTTTTTTCTCTTACTTTTATGCATTAAATTATAATAACTAGTTTGGCATTATTCAGGATTCTGAAGATTAAGTTCAGTTTTTCACATCAGGGTCATGGAACATATATGGGAGATGGTTTCTTTATCGTTAGTTTTTAGTGACCAAATTACAATTAATACAGGAAAGAAGTTATAAAAGTTATAAAATTAATACAGGAAAAAGAAGTTATAAAAAGTTAGTTGCACAGAGCATCTTATGTAGGTTTGTTCTGTTAACGTTAAACGCCATTTATTGGCTGACAAGGAAGATGTTAGATATCATGAAAACCATGAACTGAAGAAAACCATGGCAAAATTCGAAGTATCGTGATATTTTATTCAGTATAATTTTAAGAATAATTACTTTATTTGTTCAGCCCAGTTGCTAGATGAACACCAACTGTGGTTATCTCATTAAATCTGGATTCACTAATGCAAAGGTTTGATGATATCATGCCCGCGTTATAACGGAAAGGGGAGGGGTGCAGTAGCTTGTGATGGCAAAGTCTGAGCACCCGAGGGCAGAAGTCTGACTTCTATCTCATATGAAGATGACACTCGTACATTCGCTGGCACAACCCCCTTTTTAAAGGGGGGGGGAGGCACTTTCCCAAACCTCACAGATAGAACACAGTAGGAAGAACATCCAAGCCCAAACCAGGATTCGAACCCGGAACGCTCAAATACAGGGGAAAACGAGCTACTTCAGGCTGCTATTGCCAGGCAGAATGTCGGTAATGCAAGGGTTTCTCACCTTTTAAACAATGTGACCCAACTTTGAAATCTTTAGAGGTCTAGTTTACCTCGAAGAATAGAATTCTTTATTTTTAACAGATGTAATGCATACATTTTTACTAAAAGAAATATTATGGGTGAAATGAAAATTTTGTGAAAGGAATAGAGGATTTATTATTAAATGTAATAAAAGTTTACAAAAATAAAAGCTGAAACGAATTTCAGATCCAGTGATGGAGATCTGAGAAATTGCATGAAAACATAAGGGAAATCGCAGATTCAAGCAACAGGCGAAGCGATAGATGTAATGTGTGCAAAAAGCTGATACCTCATAAATGTCATCCGCATGTTGAAAATAAACGTGTTTCCTTTCTTTCTTTCTTGTCAATCGACATTATTCGCTTCTTTCAGTATTTCGTTATTTTTTTACTGTGTTTCTATCATATGGCATGATGACAATTTAAGTTCTATATCACATTTTTGCAAATTGCAGAAAGATGCCTATAAGATTTTATTACCATCCGCCAAAATTTGCTCGTGACTCACAGTTTGGAAATCAGTGAATTAATACTTCAGTAAAATCTGATCAATGATTCGCAGAAAATATAAGAGAGTCACATTTATAAGAGAGCCAATAAACGCTGCACTCCAGTCACGTGATAAATTGAACTGGGCATGCCATCTAATTAAACATAATCCTAAACATTTGACTATGAATTGGAGGGATAAATATAGAAATATGCTACAGATTCAATAATTGGATTCTGATGCATCATGTTGCCACTTAAACGCATAAAATTATATATTAAAATACAGTCTGGATCTAAGCCACTAGTTGTTAATTGATATTCCGTAGGGCTTCTTTTCCGATTTGTTCGTTGATGAAATAAACAGCCCTTTATTAACGAACTACGACGTTTATTAACACGAAGACACGAATACAGAGACGACAAATATACTGTCGATGCGAACACACGTAATGCACAGCAGCATACTACAACAGACAGTAGCCCACAAGTAGTAATCGGTAGTAATAACAACCACAGCACACAAAGCGGCCAGACAGAATTCAGCAGGAGGAGGGAATCCACGTTGCTTCACTCTACAGCCACTCCAAACGTCTGCAATTCACCATCGCTCCTTGCATTAGCTATATCCAATTGCCGACACATTACTATACAACAGGCTACCCCGCACACTACACGATGTTGCTTCCCCAATAAACACTAGAACTCGGCACACAACTCAATTCAGCAATCGCTTGAACTCCATACAACGCTTGCGCTTCGCCGGACTATCCAACTATTCCACCGTCTCTTTCCACGATTGAATACACGACTCCTTTCACTACTACGACTGACTGCGGCTTGAGACTGCCGGCTTTTTATAGTTCCCAGAATGCGGGCAGAGAAGGCTATGGACCAATCAGGCGTATTTCGGTTCCTATTTGCTGAATTGCTAATATTCTGGAAGTTTCCAACAATATTTATCTATACTCTGTTTCACCCTAACTTGGCAGTAGTGTATATTCTAGGCATGCCGAATCGCAGTCGTCGTCAGGGGAACAGGGTTACTTTAAAGTACAAAGTTACTAGAAATGCAGATCGCTGGCGAAACTTTATCTCGCAAATTTTTCGCCAAATAGTAAATATTTATTTACTTTATTATATTATCACTTTATCGCAGAATTAATTGTTTCCTTATTTTCATTATTTTGTTCAATATTATCGATACATTATTTTAATAAAACATTAATGTTATTTCATTTCGTTTCATCGTTTCTCAAAAGAAAACCCTAAATCTTTCAATATTCGGTAAAGAAAAGTTCGGCTAATGTTTTTCGAAAAGATATCTGTATAATCGTTCACATCTTTTAAAACTTTATCTAATGTTGGGATCTCATTTCTACGAAAAAATGCATGGATTTTTCGTCAAATACAGGATAATGTAAAATCATCCTATTTTACAAGACCTGAATGTTTACCTACTGAGCCTGATCATTTCTTTCCAGGGGTACGTAAAGAACTGGGTGCCGTTATTTCTTTTTTCAAAAGGAAAACTGTTCATTGCGAAACACCTGTAAGGTGCGAAAGTTTATCGACGATTTGATTGATAGAATCTTGAGGGTTTTCTCGGAGTCGAGAATAAACGTTTAATATGTTTCTGCATGTGCACTTTTTTGTTGGTTTCACTCGTCTTGAAGGTGTGCACAGCGTAGTCGGTGATAACACTTTCTCTTTTTCAGACATTTTAGAAGTGAATAAAAATAACGAATCGAATAAATATTCAACAATCAAAACTAATAACTACTAATGTGATTAATAGTATCAAAAATATCAGCTGGTAAAAAAGCGAGAATAAAAAAGTGCGAAAGATTATAACGGTTGCGAACTGAATGAAGCTGAGTTGGCGGAGACGTAAAAGAAAAACGCGCCAAATATTTGACCTTGAAGACCGGTTCTAGCCAAAGTGGAATTCATTATGTCAATCTTTTAGCTTTATTCGTTCACTTTATTTACAAACTACTTAACAGATAAGCACTTCTAACTTGAGAATAATTTTAAATACATACTGATAAAAAAAAGGATTTCTGTAATTTATGATATTATTTGATAAATTTCTGCGCATTTTAACTATTTTAAAGTAGGAATTGATGGGGAACTCTTTCTCAACGCGGAGCGTCACATTTTCTACCTTTTACAATACTGCCAAGTTAGGGTGAAACAGAGTATAGTCACTGAAGTCGCCAAATTCGTCGCCAAGTCGCTAAATGGTCGTCAAGTTTATCGCCTAACTCTCAGATCACTGACGCGACACCCCATCAGCACCCAACAGAGTTGATCGTAAAACAGTCTTTCCAGGGATTGAACTAATCGCGCTGGGAAGCAAAATTACAGGTTTGTAAAAATATTCTTTTATACTGCCGTCATATATCAAAATGCCAATACCAGACAGTGGGAGAAGTCTCGCCGAATTTTTTTCGTATACTGTCTAATAGCAGTGTTACTCCCTTTACCCCCCCCCCCACCTTAAAATTAATGGTGACCACCTTGGGTCAGGTCGAAAATGTTGTTGGAGGGATAGTAGTTGCGAAATGTTGATCTCTGGAGAAAATTTGACATTTTTACAGAATCTGTCGTCTGACACTTATGAATATTTTTTGGCAATTAATTCCCGACATTTAGCAACTGGCACCTGAAAATCAAATTTATGTTTTAGACGTAATGTTCCCGACCGATTAAAAAATAAATTTGGCACAGAACTACTATTTTAATCACAAATTCAGATACCAAATTTCATGTATTCAAGTCACCTAGCTTTTGAATTATCGCGTTTATATGCTTGTAAAAATATAGACAAATTTTAAAAAATCAACTCCTGGACAGATATGACTCAAAATTTGATAAGTATCTGTATTTTAGATATTAAAACTGTGTATCAAATTTTGTCTACCAAGTTCTTTGCATTTTGTAATTCGCTTCTAATCGAATAGACAGACAAACAAACTTCTCACGGATGGATTTCGTTCAAAATTTGATAGAAATACGCAAATTTTGTCATAATTCCATATACCCAATTTCATTCGGCTAGTTGAAAGTGTTTTTGAGTTATCGTGTTCCCAGACAGACAGACATAATGTCAAAAATGTGTCTTTCTAGTTAAGGGAGGTCCAAAAAGTGCAGATTCGTCAAAATCTCGAGTTCAAATTTTTTGACGATAACAATACTTTCTTTATATTTTGTATATGAAAAAGCAAAAAGGAAGGTTTATAATATAATGGATTCAAAACATAAGAAGGTTGTAATAAAAGTTTGTTTGAACTTTGAGATGTGAGTCGTCAGCTATTATCACTTCATTCCATTGTTTGCATTAGCAATCATCTTGCGTTTTAAAGCTGAAGATTGTGATATGAAAATTCATTGATTCCATTAAGCAAAATATTTAGGATTTACGAATAAAATAACATTTCGGACAAATGTATGTAAATATTCCCAGAAATTTTCAAATTGACTGTACTGTTTTCTCGAGGTACTGAGTACTGGGTATCAACTAAGCTGAAGATGCCTTGCTATGAGCGAATATGTGAATATTCACTAATTACATTAAGCCAAATGTTTAAAATATACGAAGAAAACATTTTTAGCAAATGCGTGCACATATTCCCAGAAATTTTCAAAATTTCTTCATAATTTCAAATCTAGACTATCATAAAGGCAATTCCAATTCGACTGTACTACTAGTTCAAGGTACCGAATACTGGATATCAACCAAATTGAATTTCATATGTACGACTTTTTAAGCTACGAAGTGAAGACGTGAATATTCATTGATTGCGTTAAGCCAACTATTTAAAATATACGAAGAAAATAACATTTCTGGCAAATGCATGCACATATTCCCAGAATTTTTCAAAATTTCTTCATAATTTCAAATCTAGACTATCATAAAGGCAATTCCAATTCGACTGTACTACTAGTTCAAGGTACCGAATACTGGATATCAACCAAATTGAATTTCATATGTACGACTTTTTAAGCTACGAAGTGAAGACGTGAATATTCATTGATTGCGTTAAGCCAACTATTTAAAATATACGAAGAAAATAACATTTCTGGCAAATGCATGCACATATTCCCAGAATTTTTCAAAATTTCTTCATAATTTCAAATCTAGACTATTCATAAAGGCAATTCCAATTCGACTGTACTATTAGTTCAAGGTACCGAATACTGGATATCAACCAAATTGAATTTCATATGTACGACTTTTTAAGCTACGAAGTAAAGACGTGAATATTCATTGATTGCGTTAAGCCAACTATTTAAAATATACGAAGAAAATAACATTTCTGGCAAATGCATGCACATATTCCCAGAATTTTTCAAAATTTCTTCATAATTTCAAATCTAGACTATCATAAAGGCAATTCCAATTCGACTGTACTACTAGTTCAAGGTACCGAATACTGGATATCAACCAAATTGAATTTCATATGTACGACTTTTTAAGCTACGAAGTGAAGACGTGAATATTCATTGATTGCGTTAAGCCAACTATTTAAAATATACGAAGAAAATAACATTTCTGGCAAATGCATGCA
The DNA here is from genome assembly GCF_947563725.1 of Argiope bruennichi. Taxonomy (NCBI): domain Eukaryota; kingdom Metazoa; phylum Arthropoda; class Arachnida; order Araneae; family Araneidae; genus Argiope; species Argiope bruennichi. Next base: position 19,778,948 of record NC_079155.1, read on the forward strand.
CATATTCCCAGAATTTTTCAAAATTTCTTCATAATTTCAAATCTAGACTATTCATAAAGGCAATTCCAATTCGACTGTACTATTAGTTCAAGGTACCGAATACTGGATATCAACCAAATTGAATTTCATATGTACGACTTTTTAAGCTACGAAGTAAAGACGTGAATATTCATTGATTGCGTTAAGCCAACTATTTAAAATATACGAAGAAAATAACATTTCTGGCAAATGCATGCACATATTCCCAGAATTTTTCAAAATTTCTTCATAATTTCAAATCTAGACTATTCATAAAGGCAATTCCAATTCGACTGTACTATTAGTTCAAGGTACCGAATACTGGATATCAACCAAATTGAATTTCATATGTACGACTTTTTAAGCTACGAAGTAAAGACGTGAATATTCATTGATTGCGTTAAGCCAACTATTTAAAATATACGAAGAAAATAACATTTCTGGCAAATGCATGCACATATTCCCAGAATTTTTCAAAATTTCTTCATAATTTCAAATCTAGACTATTCATAAAGGCAATTCCAATACGACTGTACTATTAGTTCAAGGTACCGAATACTGGATATCAACCAAATTGAATTTCATATGTACGACTTTTTAAGCTACGAAGTGAAGACGTGAATATTCATTGATTGCGTTAAGCCAACTATTTAAAATATACGAAGAAAATAACATTTCTGGCAAATGCATGCACATATTCCCAGAATTTTTCAAAATTTCTTCATAATTTCAAATCTAGACTATTCATAAAGGCAATTCCAATTCGACTGTACTATTAGTTCAAGGTACCGAATACTAAATATCAACCAAATTGAATTTCATATGTACGACTTTTTAAGCTACGAAGTAAAGACGTGAATATTCATTGATTGCGTTAAGCCAACTATTTAAAATATACGAAGAAAATAACATTTCTGGCAAATGCATGCACATATTCCCAGAATTTTTCAAAATTTCTTCATAATTTCAAATCTAGACTATTCATAAAGGCAATTCCAATACGACTGTACTATTAGTTCAAGGTACCGAATACTGGATATCAACCAAATTGAATTTCATATGTACGACTTTTTAAGCTACGAAGTGAAGACGTGAATATTCATTGATTGCGTTAAGCCAACTATTTAAAATATACGAAGAAAATAACATTTCTGGCAAATGCATGCACATATTCCCAAAAATTTTCAAAACGTCATCGTATATTTCTAAAAATTTCAAAATATCATCGTAATTTCAAATCTGAACAATTCACAAATGCATTTCCAATTCGACAGCACTACTGTCTCGAGATACTGTATTTGATATCAACCAAACTGAATTTCTGATAATAACCTTTTGTATCGTGATGTGAATCTTCACTGATATGAATCTTCATTGATTCCATTAAGCTAAATATTTAAAATACGAATGAAATAAAATTTCCCTGCGAATACGTGCACATATTCCCAGAAATTTTTTAAACATCATCATAACTTAAAATCTGGACAATTCAAATTCTAATTCGACTGTATTACTGGTTCTATGTATCGAGTATAGAATATCAATTTCTGATATATAACCTTTCGTGGTGCGCGCATGATCTGAATATTCATTGATTCCATTAAGATAAATATTTAAAATATACCAAGAAAATAACATTTTTGGCGGATGTATACACATATTCCCAGAAATTTTCAAAACTTCATTGTGATTTAAATCTGGACAATTAAAAAATGCAATTTCAATTCGACTGTGCTACTGGTTCGAGGAACTAAGCACTCAATTCAACTAAATTGAATTTCATATAAACGACCTTTTGTGCTACGACGCGAAGATGTGAATATTATTGATTACGGTAAGCAAACTATTTAAAATATGCGAAGAAAATAACATTTCTGGAAAATGCGTGCAATGTTCCCAAATATTTTCAAAACATCACCGTAACTTCAAATCTGGACAATTAAGAAATGCACAGTGTGCACGGATCACTAACCATTAACGCGATAAACCATTACTCGCCCACTAAACAGCCACGAAATATTGGCACCTCTTTTCCAAACACTGCGATAAGACGTTTCAAAACTTTCGTAAGCCGAACTCATTACGGTCAAGCGAACGTCCAGCAGTTCGTTTCATTAACAGTGGCCGGTCATTCCTAAGCTTATTCCGGTGACTTTAACCGGCAGCTTAAGCTCCCTCGCAATTTGAAGACAGCGCGCGTCCAAGGAAATAATGAGCTGGGCTCTAATTGCTCCCTGACCGGCGAGCTCTAATGCAGTTAGAGACGAATGCCATTTAATCGGCAGTTGCGATCTGGCCCGAATAAGGCAACGGAGCTCTAATGGGCGAGAAGGAATCGTGTTATGCCGCCGAACTTGCTTGGATCTGTAATAATAGTGGAGTCAGACGAATCTGTAATAAATAGTGGAGTGGAAGCACAGTTTCGAAGACAAACGGATTTGGTATTGTTAACAGTTAAAGTGGTTATCTTAAACTATCAGTTCATAAATAGAAATATCTCTGTGATTCAGCAATATGCATTAAGGTGGCCCATAAGTTTCTTTCCTATTTCTAATATGAAATGAATACACAATATTTACTGTTTAAGATATTGTTTATTTTGTTATTAAAAAAAAAAACTCTTGCTCTATTACCTTCTTCCATCTCTCAGGAAGCCTCATTATGTCTTCTTCCCAAAATTGTTGTGTTTTAGACAAAAAATAATCCTCGAGGTGCGCTTTTATTAGCTGATGGATTTAAAGCTCTTATCGGGAAGAGAATCTTTTAAGCACAAAAAAAAGAAATAATCAGATGGAGCGAGATCTGGAGAGAATGCAGGATGCAGTAGAACATCACAATCAAACTGTAAGAGCTTCTCTATTATGACTAATGCAATTATGTGACTCGTGTTGTCATGAGGAAAAACATCCCTCGTCGGTTCATTAATTCTGGCCGTGTTTTTTTTTTGTTGTTGTTGTTATGCCAGTTTTTAATTGATTTAGTTGACAACAGTATTTAGAGGAATTTATTGTTTCACCTTGAAGAAGGAGCTCGTAGAAAATTGCGCCTTCCCAATCCCACGAAATGAACAAAAGAACTTTTTGGGGGTGTAGTCCTAGCTTTGCCACGGTTGATGGTCTATTGTCCCTTAAACTAAGTGATATGATGACATAGACAGCTAACAGATAAGCCTGCTTGTTTGCACAAGCAGAGTCAGATAAAGCCATTCATAGCGTGATGAGAAAGAAACTTTTGGGACACCCTAATATTTTCGTCTGAAGATAATTAATCTTGCAAACTTATGCAAGAAATCGTTCTAATCGCTTATTGGCAACTGTCAAATGTAAACAAACCCTCATACGAATTTCAGATGGCTTCATTAAAGGTTTCTACAGCTGTATAGAATTCAACGCTTCGCATAACTAATTAATAGATTGGCAAAATAGAAATGTTCTGGAGATGACTCGCTGAGTCACTAAAAAATATATTCAGACAGAGGAAAGATATAAAATAATTAAGAAATAAACTTCAAACAGAAAGTTTAATCATGCTCAAAAATAGATTTAACAGTCTCCAGATAGCTTGGCAAAAGAAATTGTTATTCATATTTTCCAAAAAGATTATTTTTCAAAAATATACCATTTTTGGTATTTCAAGAGCATTTCTGTAGCATCAACATTAAAAGCAATCAAGTGATTGAATAGTTGTAAATTACACTTTAAGAATTTTATGCAAATTGATTATCATGACATCGGCACTTAAAATTATTGTAAACATATATACGAGTTATTTTCGCTATAATAGTTGACATCTAACATTAGAACCCACTCTCTACTCAAACATATTTTCCTTCATCAAGGATTACTAGTAAAAGATATGTAACAAGTAAATTCATTAATAAATGCATTAACAGTAAAAACTAAGCTAACAACATGAAAGAATGCATGTTGTTGTTATTACTAGGGAGCACAGTTGATACAACTTTCTAATCATGACCATGAAATAGGAATTTTCTATTTAGATCAGAGAAAAAAAGCAATTCCCTCAAGATTTAAGTTTTTGTTGGAAACTATGGCGGGCTATGGACCAATGATCATGAGCAGAATTCAGCTTAATTTCAGTACTTGGAAGAAGATGAAAAGGAGAGGAAATTCTAAGAAAACTCTTATAGAGAAAATTCTGAGGAAACTCTCAGTGGGAACCGATTCTCAGAAGAAAAAGAAACCCTTAAAGAATTGTGAAATTTGAAGAGCTTACATTTCGAATTTAAGATCATATTTTTACTTCGTCTCCTATAAGAAAACACACCCTCTTATTGTCACCACATGTGTAAACATATTTTGTATTAAGGTAGGTGATTACGTTAAAATATCTATTTTTCACGAATTGATGCATTTTCTTAAATTTAATACTCTTAATGTTTGAACAGTACTTGAACGAGGTAGAAACTGCTAGATGTAAAGCAAATTCTGAGAAAACTCTCAGGGTAAGCCGTTTCTTTATAAAATTGTTAAAATTTTGTTTCTATGTCTGTTTTTTTTTTGGGGGGGGGAGGAGAGGGAGTTATATTGATTTTTATATTTGCCTTTACATATGTTTTGATGCTATTTTACATCTTTTGATGCTATTTATTCAAATTTTAGAGTTCACTAGTATTTTTTACAGAAAACCTCATAAATTAAAATCTAATGCTTGTTTTTCGTGCTCAGTATGTTCTGCAGATCCTGAACTAAAGGATAAGTAATCTATTCATTTAGAAATATTTTATACTTTTTTTAGTAGTTCAGAAAGTTAAAAAAAAAAGGAAATTTTGTGTTATTTATCAGTCGAGCCTCAATATTTAAAGAATGGATAGAAATACAGTTAATTTTTTATTTCAGGAATCATATAATATATATCTTAAGCTATCTGCAAGATCTTAAGTAAATCATTTGAAAATTTTTTCCTTTATACAGTACACTCCCAAGTGTCCGGTTCTCGACTATCCGAATTCCGTACTATTCGGCCTGGCTTTCTTTAATCGTAATTAAATGAGGAAGGCAAGGCGTCTATTAAGTCTTCTATTAAAAACTTTCTCAAAACCTAAAAACTCTAAGGTTACCTTTTCATATCTATGTAACCATTTATCGGAGAAAAATAAAATCAGTTGGAGTCAAATTTTTAAGAATTGGGCCTTCTATTTATGTTAGTACTTTGTTTATGTTTTTTGAATTTAAATTGGGCATTACGGAATTTATGTTAAAATGTAATCAATTTATACCCTGTAACTTACTTTTTCTGTAATAAATTCTTGAAACGTGCAGTGCAGTATATAAACATATATAAACTACCAGTACAGAGCCTTCTATTTTAACCCGACACGTTACCGGCAACTGCTTCTGTGATTCACTGGCCCACGGCTACGCTCACAGTGAGATAAATGGTGGGTTTAGTACTCAATAAGAAGTGAAAAAAACACGCATTGTAACAGTGAGTTTTGGATAAGAACTTTGGTATTGGTGGACAAAGATATGAATTCATAGAACTTCGGCTTTTTTGTTATCCGGCTTGCCCTTCAGCCACATTACGTCGGATACTCGGGAGCGTACTGTACCTCTTTTTAGCCCCCCAAAAAAATTCCTTTTCCAATTTTTTTTTAAACTTTGCCACTTATCTGTTATATTTCGGTTTCATAGATGGAGCTTTTTGTCAAGATTGTTGCAAAAAATATTTTCTCCAAATACCGCCAATCAATTGTAATAGCGCAGCGCATTTAATCGCTAATTCAGCAGCTTGCTTGCTATTTAATCATCACGTTTTTTTTACTCGTCGGCGACTCCGAGTACTCTCACACACACACGACTTCCCTGCAGCTTCAGAGTGCCCGTCTTTTATAGTTCCGGGAGGCGGAGCTAGAATCTTCGAGACCAATCAGGACGTCTCTGGGTGTGTCTCCGTTCCTACTGGATGGATCGTGAAACTTCTCGAAGTTTCCAGTAAGATCCATTTTGTCGCCAAACAATTACCAAGTTAGTCGCCAAGCTCTGAGTTCATTGACGCGGCACATGCTCAGCACGCACAGGATAGATCGTATAACGGTCTTTCTTACGATGAACCTATTCGTGCTGGGAAGCAAAATTACAGATTTGTAACAATATGCTCTGTGCAAATATTCACTATTTTCGTACATTTTTTCAAAAAAATTCATCCCGAATGTAGTCATATATCTTAAAATGTCCCCTTTCTCCTTAAATATTTTTGCATAGAATACCCTCATTAGTAAAGAAAATTATTCATCTATTATTAATGAAGGCCCCATTGAAATCCTGTCAGCCAAGTAGCGCAGTTAACTAGTCATCTTTAACAATAAGAATGAATAATGGACAAAAAATTGATCTCAAGAACCGTATGGAAAAAAATGACTTTAAATAATAATGAAAAGAATTTTTTTTTCTTTTCGAGAAGAAGGGGCAAATTTGATTAATTAGGAATCCCCTCATACTTTCAACAAAATGTCGACCTCCCTCTGAAATTAAGTTAGTTTAATTGCGTAGAGGGGAAAAAATGGGTGCTCATTTTTAATTTTCTTCTAGTTATCATAACGGGGAGCTGTCGATCGTTGTTAAGAGCAATGGCATAAAAACTTAGCTCTATACTCTCTAGCTGTTATGATCATAATTAAAACGATAAAAGAGTTGATAAAAACGTTGAAGTCGCTCGTTATAAAAAAAGGCACTACGTTTCTTCTTTGTCTTAATAATAGTCTTATGATCATGAAATATTCATAAAACTCGACTTTTAATCTTTTTCTAGATAGAGTGCATTTTATGTAATCATAGCCATTAACAGCTACTCCTACCAGTCCGAAGTCTCTAAGAAACATTGAATAATCGGAGCTCCGCGATAACGTAGGCGAAACTATGGATGAGTCCTAAAGGCCATCACCAGACACGGTACAACTCCTCCGGTAGGAGGCAAGTCCTATCATCAATAGGGAGTAGCTGACTCTTCACCATTTCTGCAACACCAGGATGGCGATCACCAATCATCATATCGGAAGTTTGTCATCCTCATATCTGAGGTATCTCTCAGGAGGAAAGAGATAAATCAGCTGCACAGATTAATCAAAAGATAAGACTAGACTTTCAGAAAGCCATTTCCATTTTCAAGTGATAATGTGACAGCGACGAAGTAGTGCCAAAATAACTCTATAAATATACAAAGACCGCAGAAAAAAATCAGACCATACAGAATCACTCATATTATTCATTCGTTTTAATTGAGAAGAAAAAAATCGATAGAAAAATATTCATACGTATTAAATTTTTGTGTATCTGATTCCCACCGCATAAAATTGTGGACTTTGGGTAAGGCAGCGAATTCTTTAAAGGACAATGGCAAACAATAGTTACCAAATATTGATATTTTAGTGCGAATATAGCATTTTACTGAATCTATCGTGTGTTGCACAAATGTACTGTACAATATCAACACCGTTAAAGGCGTAGTTAAAAAAATTAAATCCTCAAATTTAAAATAATGTAGCAATTGAAAAAGAAAGTAATGATGCACACAAACTTATAAATGTGAGAAATTAAATATTTTATAGAAAAAGTTATAATTCCCCACCACTGAGAACTAAAAACGTAGAGAACTAAATATCTGGTTCAATTTTTTGACAGCTTCAATACTTTCTCTTTATATCTCGAAATCGAGTATTTTAACAGTTTCAGTTCTTTTTCTTTGAATCCCCAGTTCGAATTTTTTTTTTTAATGATGTCAATATTTTCTCCTTCAATACTTCATATATATGATAATAAAATGCAAAATAAGAGTCAAAATCAGATATACCCTGGAAAATCTTGGGCATCGTTTTTCTTTATTAAAAAAATTGTTTCGAATTCTAAGAACTACGATTTTTACCCAGGAATGCTAAATAACGGGAATTTTGTTATTTTTTAAATAGTAGTCTACGTTTTCCAGAGAAATTGCTCGCCTCTTATATTTTCCTGCATTGTCAATAAAAAAAAAAAAAAAAAAAAAAAAAAAAAAAAAAAAAAAAAAACGTCACTTGTTTAGTAGAAAACTACTAGGCCTGTTTCGACTTTTAGAAAAATGCTATGTTCTTATTTTTGTCGATCAGAGCAAAATGGAGCTGCGGTGTTAGTAACTTACATAGAATTGAAAGCATTTGAAATTCTTTCCCATGTCGAAAGAGTATAGAAGGCATTTTTTTCGTTTAACTGAGATTTTTATTTATATAAAACTAACTCTGCCAAGTCGAATGTTACAAGCTAAATTCTTTCAGTATATAATTAGCAATTCTTCTGCTGCTTTCAAGGTGACCTTCCGTTAAATAAAAATATTGCATCAAAATCACCTTGCAGTTACAAATCATAGGCGAAAATGAAATATATTTTGAAAAAATGGAACTTTTATAGTGAAGGCTCATCGGGGCTGCAAAACAATTGGAATATAAAGAGATGAAGACATTGCGGATCATTTGATGAACGAACAACAGCAGATACTCATGACAGCAACGGCGTTTTTGTCGTGATTTCACTTTTTCTGCTAAAGAAATTGCAAGTTCTTTTCAAATCTAGTTTACTAAGAGAAGCAATTGTAATCGTCAAAAAATTGTAACCCGAGATTTTGGCAAATCCTCACGTATCAGATCTCTCTGTCCGAAAAGCACATTTTTTAAAATTATGTCTGTCTATCAACATGAAAACACAAAAGCACCTTGAGCTAGACGGATGAACTTTGGTTTATGTTGTCTTCTGCAAATCCATTGATATCTATCAAATTTTGAATGAAATCCTATGGATGGAACTTTATCTGACCGGCTTTTCCAGTATATATTAAGACAATAACATTAAAATGAAAAGAACGAGTGGAAAAAATTCAGATTTATCATTTAAGGTGTGGATATGTATCAAATTTTCAACCAAATCCATCAAGGAGATTGCCAGTCTATCCGTCCAAATGCTCGAATGCATGCAAATTCGATCACTCAAATACGTGATCATTCTTTCTAAAACTTCTTATATAGTTTTGTGACTGCAATAGTAGTTCAGTGTTAAATTTTGGTTTCCGAATGTCAAAAAAAAGGCGTCCAAAGTAGAGATTCGATTTCCTGATACTGCTATATTATTGAATTGAAGCGATTAAACGCCAACGATCGCATGCCGTTTGGCTATTTCGTAACTATTATTCCCCAGTAATATGCAATTAATAAAACACAAATATATTTAGGAGAAAGTATACTAGAAAGTTTCAAAGAGGTTTCCGATGGTTTTTTGTTGTTGTTGTTGTTTGTTTGTTTCCGTAGTGTAGAGAAAGTATAGTAATTGTCAAAAAGTGCGAACTCGAGATTTTGACAAATTTTCACGTTTTTGACCTCCCTGAGTTGTCTGTTTAGACCTCTGAGGTGAAAAATGTCTGTCTGTCTATGACAGAGATAACTCAAAACCACTTTGAGCTAGAAAATTGAAATTTAGTATACAATCTTTACACCAAATTTGCAAATTTCAATCAAATTTTCAGCAAAACTTGTTCAATTGAAGTCTATCTGCCTTCCTGTCCGAATATAAGTTCACACTATAAAACGAAGAGAGCTAGATAGATAAAATTCGGTACACATATTAAACATGTATAGAGTAGACAGCTCTCAAAACTTAAACTAAATCCAACAAAGGGTTGACTGTCTGTCGTTTAGTACTTTCAAAAACATGTAAACGTGATAATTCTAAAATGCAATGACTTCAAATTTGATATGTAATTTTTTGACTACAAGTGACTACTTTCTTTCAAATATTTGTTTCTATCAGTTGAAAAAGCTTGTCTAAAATACAAATTCATTTTTGGATACTATTAACACTATGACAGGGATTTTTCTCCATAAGACTCGCCAGCTATGATCCAATAAATTCAGCAAAAATGCTAAATCCACGCCAAAATTTTATAACTATTGTAAGCCAGTGCCATTCAAGATGTTTTCTAGAATGACAAGTTTACTAGAAAGTATACGAAAACATTTTCGGAAAACCACTGCCAATGCTGGTTTGTTTGTTTTTTTCAATTTTTTGTACACATGCATTATTTTCTGAAATGGAATCTTATAGAAAATAATGTTTTATAGTGATTAATCCAATACTTTTTGCGCAGGACAAATCTTAACACCTCTTTTTTTAAATTCGGATCTCCCTGTATTCTTTCCAAATAATCCTGATCTAAATCACTTCCTTTCACTATACAAAGTTTTATCACTACAAAGTCGAAAGAATCTTAAGACCTTTATCAATAAGATTCCTGGAGAAAGGGGAAAAAAGTAAATCGCCTCTTTCATTGGTAAAAATAGTCTGAAAGCTTCACAAACGATTTATCTCTGGTACAACAAAGAGACAAAGCTTGTTGCAGCTCATACTCAAAGCTCCGGTCCATTTTCTTTAAAATCATTGAATCTGAGCCCCTTGGATTACTTTTAGCGATATCTAGAGGAAAAATTGCTAGAGTATTGGTTTAATCCGCCTTGTCAGTGTTCTAAGGGATTACTTCTAAGTGAAGAAACAAAATACGATATTAAACGAAACAAATATTTTTTTTAAACGACTTGAACAACTTTCATCTATTATTTTGGGTCTTGTTTGATTGACTGCTTAATTTAATCCCTTAGTGCCTAAATACACATTTGAATGATGAAGCGAAGTAGTATGGAATTTCTGATTTTGATTTACTTTTGATTAAATTTTGATATTTTTTTAATTCAGTCCAAAAAGCGCTTCTTTTTTAAAGTTTATTTTAATGATGAATTCTAAGAAAGAATCATTGTTTTCTCTCTCATCTGAAACATCGGTGCATGATGATATTTTTATACGTTCTGTCTTTACATTATGGTTAAAAATTTATTCTAAATTAAGGCACGATTAAAAGACATATAAAAGTATTAAATTTCGCCACCAGGGCAAATATATATTTAAATGAAATTATAAAAAATGTGAAAAGCATTATTGAAATTCTATAATAAAAATTATTTTTTAAACCTAATTTATTAAAAAAAAATTTTAAGAAGTAAACCAGCGGGTGCAGTCTCCCAAAACCTTTCTCGTAATAAATGTGTTACCCCAAGAACGTCTCCTATAGCATTGGTGTACAATAGTCACGAAATATTAATCTTTGACTTGAAGTAAGTATTTCTACTGAATTTATCGCATCAAACTGATCGAGTTATTCGATGATTAATTCCTGGGATGCATTAATAATATCCGAAAAATGAATTTCTGATTTAGATGTGTTTATCCTAACCGATTAAAAAAAATTTGACCTCAAACTACATTTGTTACAAACTACATGTTTGTTACAAATGAATAATGTTACAAACTACATTAATGAATAATGTTACAGATGAATAATGAATAATGTTACAAACTACATTAATGAATAATGTTACAAATGAATAATGAATAATGTTACAAACTACATTAATGAATAATGTTACAAATGAATAATGAATAATGTTACAAACTACATTAATGAATAATGTTACAAATGAATAATGAATAATGTTACAAACTACATTAATGAATAATGTTACAAACTACATTAATGAATAATGTTACAAACTACATTAATGAATAATGTTACAAATGAATAATGAATAATGTTACAAACTACATTAATGAATAATGTTACAAATGAATAATGAATAATGTTACAAACTACATTAATGAATAATGTTACAAATGAATAATGAATAATGTTACAAACTACATTAATGAATAATGTTACAAATGAATAATGAATAATGTTACAAACTACATTAATGAATAATGTTACAAATGAATAATGAATAATGTTACAAATGAATAATGTTACAAACTACATTAATGAATAATGTTACAAATGAATAATGAATAATGTTACAAATGAACAATGAATAATGTTACAAACTACATTAATGAATAATGTTACAAATGAAGAATGAATAATGTTACAAACTACATTAATGAATAATGTTACAAATGAAGAATGAATAATGTTACAAACTACATTAATGAATAATGTTACAAATGAATAATGAATAATGTTACAAATGAACAATGAATAATGTTACAAACTACATTAATGAATAATGTTACAAATGAAGAATGAATAATGTTACAAACTACATTAATGAATAATGTTACAAATGAAGAATGAATAATGTTACAAACTACATTATTCAAATTCGATGAATTTGAATAATCCTGTTTTTGAGTTTTCGCGTTTACATGTTACAAAAGTATAGACCAACAGACAATCAACTCTTCGTAGGATGTAGATCAAAATTTAATACGTGTCTAGACTATAGATGTTAATTCTGTGTACCGAATTTTATCATTCTAGGTCTCTTCAGTTTGTAATCATCATTTTGACTTATATTCTTAAAACCGGACGGCCAGACTTTCCCTGAACGGAATTTTCTCAAAATTTGAGAGAAATCTACATTTTTGGTGCTAAGACCATGTATCAAATTTCATGCGTCTAGCTCAAAGAGCTCTTAAGTTACTTTGTTACCGACAGACAGACGGACAATTCTCAAAAATGTGTTTTTGAAACTGAGGGGGGGTTCTAAATTATGGAGATTTGTCAAAACCTGGAGTTCGAACATTTTGGCGATGACAACACTTTCTGTGTACTACGTATACCAGAAAATAAAAAGCTAAAAAGTAGCATTGTAGAATCTGTAAAGCTCAGTGTAAAAATGGATTGTACGCAACAATATTAATAAAATAAACATTTAAAGATATTTGAAATTCAGATTAATAATTATATAAAAAATATAAATTAGATATAGAAAATCCCTTTCTTTTTTCTCTTCCTCCATTCTTCCTAGACGAGAAAGTAAAAGGTAAAAAAATAACAATAAAAATTTTTCAGAAACATGTTTTAAAAATGTGGTGGTCAACTTGCTAAGCAATGAAAAACATAGTTTAAGGAAAGAAAGAACAATGAATACCATAAGGAAGAAAATTTTAAAAAAATCTCTGAAAATTAAAATTAAATTATTAGTGCGCCTAAAATTTCAATCTACTTGAATATTTCTACCATTGTCTCACTCTTATATAATTTTATTTTGACACCCAAAACCGAAATTTTACATTTGAAAAATTATCTTGTAGCTTTAAACGAGCAATTCTTGTTTATATATCTACTAGCCTGCCTTTGGCGACCAGCCGGTTCGCCAATCTTAATGTTCGTTAAAATTTTAATAATTAAATATTTTATGCAATTCCTACTTTAATAGCTTCTTCATCAAAATATTTTAAAACTTCAAATTTTGATGGTCATATAATTCAGTCATAATATTATAAACGCCTTCAGTCATAACGTAATATGTATCTCTCTCATTTTCTGTTAGTTCTCGTAGAATTTATACTATAAAGTAAAGTGGAAAGGATTAATGTGCAATTAATATAATAATATTTTTTGCTGAAACAAAGTATTTTTTTGTAATATGATTACTGAAACCAGTCACTGAGCGTTTAAACTTTATGGGCACTAAAGAATATCTTTCCTAATTTATGTAATATGTCAAGAATTTGTCAACAAAATATTCTCAGATTCATCATGACCAACACGATTAATTAACAATGTTTCATTTTAAATGCACCAACACTAAGAAAATAAAATGAATCGTTTAAAATAATCGGTTGAAAACAGGTTAAAAAAAACTAAAAAAACGATGTACTTAAAACTATAAGCGTATACAAAAAATATATAACTAACATAAATACAATTTAATTACAAAAACATGCAACTAACCTAAAAATAATTTAAATCATCCGTTGATAATGGTTGCCATGTCAACAATCAGAACACAATGCGCATGCGTGAATTTTCAACGCCAGTTACGGTAACGCAAATGCGTGAGTTTTTCTACGCCAGTTGGGGTAACGCTATGCAGATTAGACATTTTTAATTTCCTTTATTCTGTTTTATTTTAATTCAAAAGTACTTCAGAATGAATCTGAAAGATCGATTCATTAACAATGTTTCATTTTAAATGCATCAAACATTAAGAAAATAAATAGAATCGTTTCAAATAATCCACCGAAAAATCTTAAGCCTAGCCTCATGACTGTTGGGAAAAAAAACTGAAGCCGTACTCATTTGGCGGTGGGGAAAATGAAAAGATTTTTTTGGCGGGAAAGTTAGTTTTTAATTAATAATTAAAATTCTAATTAAAAATTCAAAAAAAGGGCTATCCTATCTTTTAAGTTAGATCAAACTGCACACGGTGTGCAAATTTGAATAAAATCGGTTAAGTAGTGTAGGAGTCCATCGCGGACAAACAACGTGACACGTAATTTATATATATTAAGATTTACTAATTTCGTGTAGCTCGGAAACGGCTCTAACTATTTGGATCAAATTTTATATATTCAACAATGTTATATAACGCCATCTCGTAAATTTTTCTGGCACTTGCATTTTTGTCATAGGATGATAACCTACTGGTACCTCAAAATTTTGTGAGATGGCGCTGATGGATGTGAGATGAATAAAATATTAATCATAATAAAGTATTCATCTTATTCTATATAATTGAAAAATATTCATAAGTAATTAGTATGTGATTTGTATTAAAATATTTCCACCAAAAGAACACGATTTTAGAAAAAAAAAAACTGCGAGAAGAAGTTTGGTTTTCCAAGTATTTTTATACTAATTAGTAGACTAAAATAGGCATGTTTTTAAATTCTTTTAATAAACATTCCTTACTTGTTTCATCATGCAACACAGTCACAGTTACATTTACGATGTAATTTTATTCTAGAATACCGCTAAAAATACTTCCCATTTATTTTCACTCATTAAAATTAATTAGAATTTTTTTAGAATGTAATCTAGACTGAAAATTCAAATGTTAATTCCAACCTTTGATGAAACAGCAATGTAAAAGATAATCCGAAACCACGCAATGGCGGAAATTAAACTGGATTTACCGAAACGGAAAATAAAAAATATCCTTATCTGGATGCCGAATGCTCAAACAAGATTCTCTAATTACTTTTAATCGTCAGAAGAAGCCGTGCATCAAGAGAAAACCACAATCGGCTTCGCAGTGTTTTGAAGAAAAATTAAACTTAATTAAATGAATTTCATTAAATAGCTTGAATAAAGGCGTACAAGTGATTTTTAATTATATATATTTCACTTAAAGCATAAAACGCTTGTTTGTTACAAAAATAAAATAATCGCCAACCGTTTTGCTTGTGGGATTAAACAGTTATTAATTCTGAGATGAAATAAATGAAAAATTACCATCAGCCAATTAAAAAGTTTAATTATCTTAATTAACATCAAAGAAAGATATTTTATGACATAATTATTTCTTTTGGTAATCTAAGGAAAATGTCTGTTCTCTTTGTTCATTTTTTTCTTCAAAATGATAGTAGATAATTAATGATAATTTTTGTAGAAAATGAAGTTTTTTTAAAGCAAAAATGACATTTCCAGGATAGGGTATAATAAAAATAGATAAATAAAATTGCAATTAAAACAGTGAAACATTTAAAATGCGATGATGTTTTAAAAGATTTTTGTAAAAATTTTCAGTACAAGCTGCTCTCTTAAGTGTTTGACGCCGCAGATAAGTTATGACTAGATCTAAGCGACAGAAAAGAAAAATAATAAAAACATTCAGTCAGCCGAGAGTGGTTGATTTATTTATATAAAAGACAAAAACAACATCATGGAAATTAGATTTAATTTTTGTTTTGGTAATAATAAATACTTCAAAATGTAAAATTCGTTTTCTCTCTTTAGCTCATTAAAGTCAATGTCATAATTATTCATATTTCAATCCGAGAGTTCAAAGAATGCCATCATCTAGTCTTTACATCAAAACCTCAACATCATCTTTACATCATAAACTTATGCAGTACATCAGGAACGAATATCCCAACTTTTTAGGCTATTTAAAGGGAACAAAATAAAATACAACTTATTGCTTGTCGGAAATTTCAAAAACAGTTAAAAAATTAAATGCAATACAGTGCTAATTTCCATTGCAAGCCCCTACAAAAATACAAAAGATATCAAGGCGATACGATAGCTCAATCCATATTTTTTTTCAGCATCTTTCAAGTGAAGCTTTGAAAACCTGAAGATACGTATTAAATTCGTCAAAGTCTATTGGAAACGAGTTTCTTACATCCATCTGTTTGATGTAACCTAGTAATATACACATATTGCCACGATGTTTCGTTCATCAAAAAACATAATCTGTTTAATGTAGTTTAGTAATATACACATATTGCCACGATATTTCATTCATCAAAAAAAATAATCTGTTTGATGTAGTTTAGTAATATACACATATTGCCACGATGTTTCGTTCATCAAAAAACATAATCTGTTTGATGTAGTTTAGTAATATACACATATTGCCACGATATTTCGTTCATCAAAAACCATAATCTGATGTAGTCTAGTAATATACACA
Organism: Argiope bruennichi; assembly: GCF_947563725.1. Taxonomy (NCBI): domain Eukaryota; kingdom Metazoa; phylum Arthropoda; class Arachnida; order Araneae; family Araneidae; genus Argiope; species Argiope bruennichi. The sequence goes on from NC_079155.1 coordinate 19,795,413, forward strand.
TATTGCCACGATGTTTCGTTCATCAAAAAACATAATCTGTTTGATGTAGTTTAGTAATATGCACATATTGCCACGATGTTTCGTTCATCAAAAAACATAATCTGTTTGATGTAGTTTAGTAATATACACATATTGCCACGATATTTCGTTCATCAAAAACCATAATCTGATGTAGTCTAGTAATATACACATATTGCCACGATGTTTCGTTCATCAAAAAACATAATCTGTTTGATGTAGTTTAGTAATATACACATATTGCCACGATATTTCGTTCATCAAAAAAAAAATAATCTGTTTGATGTAGTTTAGTAATATACACATACTGCCACGATGTTTCGTTCATCAAAAAACATAATCTGTTTGATCTATTCTAGTAATATACACATATTGCCACGATGTTTCGTTCATCAAAAACCATAATCTGATGTAGTCTAGTAATGTATACATATTGCCACGATGTTTCGTTCATCAAAAAAAATAATCTGTTTGATGTAGTTTAGTAATATACACATATTGCCACGATGTTTCGTTCATCAAAAAACATAATCTGTTTGATGTAGTTTAGTAATATACACATATTGCCACGATATTTCGTTCATCAAAAACCATAATCTGATGTAGTCTAGTAATATACACATATTGCCACAATGCTTCGTTCATCAAAAAACATAATCTGTTTGATGTAGTCTATATACACATATTGCCACGATGTTTCGTTCATCAAAAAACATAATCTGTTTCATGTAGTCCAGTAATATACACATATTGCCACGAGGTTTCGTTCATCAAAGAATATAATCTGTTTGATGTAGCCTAGTAATATACACATATTGCCCCGATGTTTCGCTCATCAAAGAACATAATCTGTTTGATGTAGTCCAGTAATATACACATATTGCCGCATTGAAAACAGACAGTCGAATATCCATGGCCGAATGGTCATGGCACTGGTCTCATGATCAAGAGACTTGGGTTCGAATCCCACTAGAGACAATGCGATTAATAGTATATGTAAATACTTAAATCTTCGATTTTATGTTTTCCTTTATTTCATGTTCCAGAAGATACTGGACATTCCTTTAATTTACCAGATAAGTGTTCTGGACTTTTCTTACTGTCTCCAGAAGAGTATTCTGGAACTTTCTCTGCTTGTATAGAAGCAGAAGATTTGTTAGTTACTGTATTCTCAGTTCTGATTTCAGTTAATAAATTGGTTTAGCTCTACCTCTTGTGTGTTTCATTGAGTTCTATACTATAGTTCTAAGTGACAATATTGCCACGATGTTTCGTTTATAAAAGAACATAATCTGTTTGATATAGTCTAGTAATATACACATACTGCCACGATGTTTCGTTCATCAAAGAACATAATCTGTTTGATCTATTCTAGTAATATACACATATTGCCACGATGTTTCGTTCATCAAAAAAAAACAATCTGTTTGATGTAGTTTAGTACTATACACATGTAGCCATATAATCCTTTCGAAGCTTCACATCAAAAATGTGGGATAAGTTATCGTATCGTTTCGATATCTTTCGTGATATAACTGTGTTTAATTTAAATTTTCAACTGTCATTTTTTATTTCCATTGAACAACAAGGCAGTACATTATGTCCTTCTTTTGTTTTAACAGGTATTCAAAGTTAGGATATGCATTTATAATAACCCAGTATATGTACTAAGTGACTGTATTATACTTTTCTCTATTTCAAGGCATCTACTGCTAAAACTGAAGAATAGAATGAAACCAAAGTAATGAGGCACAGACTGAACCACCATATACGGAATGTAAAATATACAGGAAGACGAATTCTGCAAATATGTGTCAAAATCGAAGATGCTAGATCTTGTAAAAGGGAAGTTCAACACATAGAACTAGCCGTCTTTAACGACCAACCTGATTACCCAGATTATTGATTTTAAAGCTGTTATTTTATTAATATGGAATGCATTTTTTTTTTAAATTTCACATTGTTGTTTAATAAGAATGAACAATTTGAGTGAATAAATCTACTAAAAATCCTTTTTAAAAATATCAAAAATTTTATTCTGATAAAAACATTTTTGTTTGAAATATTTTTTAAAATTATTTAAAAACATTTTTAATGTATATTTTACGAAATAAAATCATAAGTGAAAATCCTTTTTCGATGCTAATATCCAAGGAAAGCAATTTTCTTATCTTAATTTTAATAGTGACAAAAGCAGGCGATTGAATGTTTTGATGGATGAGTTTGAATTTCAGTCTTAATATTGAAAAATTGTTACAGAATGTATCAAATTAAATTTTTAAAATATTACAAATAAATAGAATAATTGTACTAAATAATTTGTACTGAAAATAATTGCACCCACAGAAATTAAACTTATCTATTAAAAAAAGGTTGTTTTTTAAATTTTCAGATAATGCAACGAAATCATTTTTGTGAGATAACTTTTTAAAAGATATGAACATTAGTTTTCCATAGTCATGGCAATTTCCTGTTTGACGACAATGAAATCTATTTAATCCTCAACTAAACTTTCTGTTAGATGCCTATTTCTATTTCCTTTACATATTTATTTCTTTATTATTATTATATCTCGATTGTTTTTTTCTCGATTTCTTTTACGTCATCTTTATTTTGACTGATTGAAAGTTTCAGTGACAAAGAAAGTTATCTTCAGAGAATTTCGAATAATATTGCTATTCCATCAATTAGCTAAGGAAGCAATGAATTCAGTGTTACCTAAAAATATTCAATGAAGTAGTCAGAAACGTTCATACACTAATTTGTTTGCATGTCACTGTTGTCATTCCACAATTTAATAAAAGCGATTTCTGAGCCAATCTGTTTCTAATTTCTGTCTCTAAAATTATTCAAGTCACAAACTTAAAAAAAATTATTTACAGTGTGGGCAAAAAGTTCGTAAAAACTTTAAAAATGTACAAAATCCAGTAAATTAAGTAGAATAAAAAACGATTTGTAGAATTAGCATCGATAAGTCACGGGATTTTTTTAAGGTAAAAATTAATAATAATAATTCAAAAAACAGCCATTAGGTGACGTTTTGTACATAAGTGGAAGAAAAAACAGACAAATAACAAAAAAAAAATGTTATAAATCATTTATTATAGCAATGTGTGTCCACATTTAGGCGACATTTCCACATTTAGATTCTGACGCTAATGTTTCGATTTCTCCTGCAACGTGCACTGAACATGTTTGCCTTACACTTGATCGTCCGGACCTGTCACGATCCAGTTTCCTCAAATCGCTGAACAAGCATTAAGAGATCTCACTATTAAAGGCCCTTTTCCAGTCTTCCCATTTTTCTGAAGTCGGATTTTACCAGTGCAACAGTCGCTGGTTCAGGGTTCATGTAAAACAGCTTCACCAACAAAGCTTTATCTTTTCCACTCAGCATCTTTGTTCACTTACATGACATGCAACAGAGAACTGGTTCTAGATCAAGAGCGTAAGTATTTATAATCTCCTGTCTCATTTGCATATTTCCACTAAGTCGCTCGTACCAGCGCCATCTGTTGGCTGTTTTTTATTTATTATTTTTTTTCTTATCTTAAAAAAATCCCGAGATCTATTAATGCTTAACCTGCAAAGCGCTTTTTATTTTGATTATTTTTCGGGTTTCATGAATTTTTAAAGATTTACGGACTTTTTGCCCACCCTATATAAAACGATAATAGTGCTTAAACAAGAATTTTGCAATAATATTAATTGAAAACTTTTTAAAGTTATTTTTTAATACCTGGAAACCATTAGTTATGTAACATATTTTAGTGACCCTTATAAATGGCATTAATGGAAGGAAATAAAAGAGAAAGTCTGAGCATTCGAGTTATGCTATTTATTAATAAATTCTGCTATGGTAATTAAACATATATTATCAATAAATTTATTTATTAAATTATTTAAACATATTTCATAAATAATTTAACTGATTAAATATATTATATAAGCAATAAAATACAGATTTTAATAATAGAGTCACGTAACTGCTTCAAAAGTTTTAATACTTATATACGGAAGTCTTAAAAAAAAGCATTACGGATTCATTCCTCTCATCGAAGTAAACCAATGAAACGTTCTTATGCCGGTCACGGGATTTTGATTTCACCTTATTTTTTGTTTGACAAAACGCAACTAGAATAATTAAAATTTCCTCCAAATATTTCAGCTTTTTAACTAGAACTTTAAAAGCAAGCTTCGCATTTAAAATTTGTTATTCCAAGTAATTTATATAAAAATCGATGCCTTTCAATTTCTTGCTACAGTAAATCTTATTATTAACTTTAATGGAATTTAGTTTTGCCTTTTAAGTATTTATAAAACGATTAATATTAATCTTATATCTTTAAACTGGCAATTCTTGTATATATATTTATTTCGTGTAACTCGGAAATGGCTCTCGGATTCGGATCTAATTTTATATATATATATATATATATATATATGTGTGTATGTGTGTGTGTGTGTGTGTGTGTGTGTGTGTGTGTGTGTAATGATATTTTAACTCTAATTTCAATTTAATTAATTTCCAAGATTTTATCCTAATTTAGCCCATAGTAACTTCATTCTAAAATATTCTCTTATTTCGTGATCCAATTCCACTTTCGGTTTAATTAATTCCTCTGTAAAAATAATGCGCCATCAGTACTACGTATCAAATGAAAGTGATACTTTTGCCCTTGTCTAAGATCACTCCAGCGGCGCGTGGCCGGAAATCCTATGTTATATAAGGCAAGTCATCATCTGTTCGTCCCTTTTTTCCCTTTTCTTTCTTCTGTGTGTGCCGCGCTGCGTCTGCCACTCGGAATAGAATAAAACGAAATTAAAAATATCAAGTCTCTTCACTGTTTGAAACCTGCATTCTACTTAAACCAAAAATAATATTACATATATATATGTATAAGATTTTGCTTTTTAATTTTATCTAGGTGTCGTTCCAAAAAAACACGAATTTATTCACAAAAAATTTTTTTATAATAAACTTTTAGAATAAGTTTATTCAACTTCCGCTTCGACATGTCAGCAGAGGTCAGAATAACATACCTTGCCCTTGTGTTGCGGGTTCTCAGTTCGATTATCGCTTTTTGCTTTATTTTTTATGCATGTATTTTTATTTAATACTTTTGCTTTTTGAGTTTATCTATATAAATGTCTTTCTTGAAAAAACACGATTCGATTTCACTCACACACAAAATTATATATATATATATATATATAATATAGCGCCATCTCGGACCCGATTTCATCATGGTAAATTTGATAGTAAGTTCAAAAATATAAGCAATGATAGATAATCACATTTTAACATTTTAAACTGTGCGCTTTCATGATTTTTTATTTTAAAAGGTCAGTCTATATGTAGGTAAGATTGGCAAAAATTCATATTTTATCAGTATGTAATTAGTATCTAAATAATTTTCTCCATAAAAACACGATTTTATAAAATTAAAAAAAACTGCCGAGCTAAGCTTGATTTTCCTGGTACTATGAACTTAAGTAGAATCAATATTTCAAGAAATAAATGAAAAACAATTTTAATTTGGTTACTCCAAGTAATTAAAAAAATCCAAATAATATCTAAAATTAAAACTTCACATTAATTGAGAAGAAAAATATACGGTTGTTATATCCATCAAACTTGCAAAACATAAATAAAAAAGAAAAAAAAAATCAACGATAAAGAAAAACATTAAGTTCAAAAGTGTCCCAAGGATGTCACCAAATGTCAGAACTAGGTCACTTCTGAAGTAAATGGAAACGCCCTAATTTTAGTTAATATTATAGCGTTAGCAACAAATATACGCCAAAATGTCACGTTCTAGTGACCGAAAGAAACATTAATATGTAACAAAATTGAAAATGGCAGGAGCTAATTTGGGGTTACCATTGGCAAACATGAATTTTGGTAACCTCTTCATCTAGGCGTAAAGTTGATTACCATGTTGTACATATCTATCTGAACATTTTGAAAAATCCACCAATGAATCCATGACAGAATGATGACCGCTGGAATATGTCGCTGAAAATTATCATTTATCAAACAGTGTCAAAAACAATAACTTTTTTCCAAATGTTAAATTCCCTACTGATGTCGGAAGAGAGACTTTTAAAAACAACAATTTCTGCATTGCCGTTGCTGATAGATAATTATCATCAAACTTTCCAATTCTTATCACATTTTTAATATGTTATGTATAAATCGTTTAACTGATTATAATTTAATGCATTTGCATTTAATTAGCTGGTGTGGTCTCCTTTAAAATTTCTCACATACTCTCTAAAAAGCTTGTAATGCCATAGAACGCCTTACATGACATTGGCGTACAATAGTTACGAAATATTAATCTTTGGCATGAATTTAGAATTTTTATTGATTTTATCGTGTTATTAAACTCTGCCATGCGATAAATAGTATAAAAAACACTCGAATTAGTGTTTTAGAAACGTTTTTTTCAATCAACTGAAACAAAGATTTGACGCAAAACTGCACTTGTAGTTACAAAATATCCCATATCAAATTTTATATATTTCAGTCATTCTATTTTTGAATTATCGCATTTGCATGTCCTTGAAAGTACAGACCGATAGACAGTCAACCCGTAGTTGGATTATGTCAAAATTTGACATTTGTCTAACCATAGTTCTTAAATATGTGTACCGAATTGTAGCTATCTAGCTCTCTTCGTTTTGTAGTCATTCTGTTAATTTATATTCGAACAGGCGGACTTCCTCTAAACGAAATTTGCTCAAAATTTGATATAAACCTGGAAAGTTGATGCCAAAACCATAAACAAGATTTCAACCGTCTATTTCAGGGGACATTTTCCAGAAATTTATTCTTCGAACGCAGAGATTTCCAAAATATGGAGATTCGTCAAAATCTCGAGTTTGAATTTCTTGATGATTATTATATTTTATACTACGCATAATTTAAAGAAAAAAACTTACGTATTAAAGTTGAATAGTTTATAAGCTTTATACATCGATACAAAAAGTGCTTAAAAATCAGAAACATCTCTCGCATTCAGTGGATTTTCCATCGAATATCACAAAGAAGGATATATCATTATACAACAACAGAAAAGAATAAAATAATTGCTTTAAATTAAATCACTATTTGATTATTTAATTTTGTATTAAATAAAACTGATGTCCGCATTATTCCAACCACTGCACTTCTACATATCTTAAGCTTAAAATCATTATATCTCATTTTATATCGTTTCAAATATATTTTTGAAGACACGTTGATAAATTACTCACTTAAACGTCATTGGAAACTATAATAATAATAATAACATTCTTATTTTTAACTTTCTTATATTTAAGAAAAATTCAAATATAAATATTAATCACAGAAATTTAAACCTATAATTAAATTCTCAAATCTTCTGTTTTGATTAGTTATATTAATAATATTTGCAATTAAGTCAAAACAATTAGCTAGAAAGCTCTTCTAAACATTCTCGCCTACTCTCAAATAAAGTTGTCATTTCTCTGCTTAAATCTGTGGTGAGGCTATGAACACCATGAGTGCTCAGATTCCTATTTTCAGATCCCCGCACATAAGCGTTTTGGGCTCCGTAGTATTGAAGAAAACAGAGTATATCATTTGGATGCCTATTTGTTTATCAATTGAAACCATAATTTGACATGAAATTTTAGTAATAAGATCCCACAAGAATTTTATTTTTCTAAGTTTCCGCGTTTTTTAGTTACAACGTTAACACGTATACGAATGTACAGAGCAGCAGAAGGCGTTAATTTGATTGGTTTCTTTTAGAGTGTTTTCCCCGTGATCTGGGAGTCCCGCGTTCCAGTCCTGGTTGTTCTGCCTCTTTGTTCTATCTGTGAGGTGTGTGAAAGAGACCCCATGTAAAAAGGGGTTGTGCAGGCGAGTGTGTGTGTCATCTTCATCTGAGCTAAAGTCAGTTCTGCTTTCGGTGTTCAGGGGGTCTTTACCCTCAGAAAATACTGCACCCCCTTTCCGTGGTAACGCGGACACATCATCATCATCAGCGTGCTCATTTGTGATCAGGCAGCAGACAAACTTCCTGTGAATGGATTTTGTTCAAAATTTTGTGAAAATATACATATTTGGCATATGCATCAAATTCTTTATGTCCTAAATGTTTTTGAGACATGGTGTTCGCAGACAGATATATCTCCAGAAATTTATTTTTCGAGCACGTGGAGTTCTGAAAGGTGGAAATCTCGATGTTGAATTCCTAAATAATTACTATTCTTTCTTTTTGTATACTTTGTATAGAAGAAAGCAAAATCCAGTCTTAGATAGGAAAAAACATTTTCGAATAATATATAAAGTTCAATTTTTAAACTAAACTTTGTATAGGAGAAAGCAAAATTCAGTCTTGGATAGGAAAAAAAAACTTTTTCGAATAATATATAAAGTTCAATTTGTAAACTAAATTCTAACTAAATAATATGAGTTTTCTGTCTAGCAGAGACAAAAACGATACCTGGCACCGGTTCAAAACAACTAAATTAGTAAGAAGGTTTCCATTTATTACACCTCTGATTTATTTAAAGAAACTGAATTTTTCTTGGAAATAATCCAAAGAACTTTAAATTTATTACCTTTCGTTTATTATTCTTTAACGTACGTTCGGAATTCCCAGACGACAATTTATAGCTAAAAGATGTCGATTTTAAGCCCAATACATTAATTTTCTCCAAATTCAGCGTGAAATTAAGAAGTTCCGCAACTCATATTTCTTAAAAATGATTATAAAGGGTGTTCCAAAATGAACACAACATTTGAATTTGCCACCATTCGTGCAGTGAAGTGTTGGCAACTCTATTAAAGAAACAGTTTGGCGACTCATATTTAAAGATTAGCAAAAATGAAGCATTACTCGATATAACAACGTGTTAACATAAGATTAGATTTGAATTAAGTAAAAATCATCTTTCCTTTTAAATTGTTATATTTTTATTGAATCATAAAGTACACAGGATAGGGTTATGTAGGGAATAACATGTAGGGCAAATGGTCTCCACGGCTTTCCTGGCACTCTTTTGTCGAAATTTTCCATGACTACTTTGCATAAATGCGGCTGAATTTCGTTGATACAGCGTTAGATTTACTCCTTCGATGAACGCATGCTTGTGAACTTGTTGGCATAGACCCTTGACCTCAAATAATCCCAAAAAAAGTAATCCAATGGCATTAATTCACATGATCTAGGGGATTAATTCTCAAATTTTTGAATTGTGGTCGCCAGACTTCCATTATTTGTGAAATATTGTTTAACAAGGAACACACGTTGTTTTATCGCGTTTTGATTGTTGAACAATATTTCGCCATTATTATTCTTCATTTTTACTAACTCTAAACTATGAGCTGTCAAATATTTTTAATTGGATTTCCAACACCTTACTTCACGAATGGTAGCAAATTCAAATCTTGCTTTAATTTTGGACACCCTTTATTTATCACATATTAGATGTAAGGTATCCTTTGAACTATTATTAACCTTTAAAAGCAACTTGATCCAGGATATTGTATCTATAAAACAAAAGTTTTATGTATTTTATTTAGGATACGTCAAATATCACTAAACAAGCATAGTACAAGCATATCAAAGTAGTTTTTTTTTCTTCTACTTTTAATTTCGCTGAATAAATACTATACTAATATAATTAGAAGATAAAATTTTGAATGGCACCTTCTTTCTTTTTGTTATGAGGGGGGGGGGTAGCATAGGGCCTTGTAAAAAGTGGTTGTGCAAGCAAATGTGACGCATGAAGTAGCCAAGTCGTACTCTAGGCCCTAGTTGGCTCTACTGAAAAAACAAGAGACGCTCACTCGGCTTAAATCACTGACAGATAATTGTAAGCGGGCTTGTAAAGTGACATAAGTCACAACAACAACATAAAGAATTTCTTTGATTTAAATGGATTACGTTCAGTTGTTGCTTTTACATGTATACAAAAATGCAGACCAACAAATGGTCAACCGTTCGACGGATATAGTTTAAAATTTGATTAGTATCCCTATTTTAAATTCTAAACCTGTGTATTGAATTTTATTTACATTAGCTCTTTGTGCTTTAGAATTACCGAATTCGCTTGTAACTGAACAGCCGAACAGAAAGACTTCCTGAGAATGAATTTTGTTAAAAATTTGAAACAGATCTGCAAATTGTGGTTGTAAGTCTGTGTACCAAATTTCAACCATCTAGCTCAAAGCATTTTTGAGGAATCATGTTCACAGACAAAAAGACATAATGCCGAAAATTCGGGATTTTTTTTAATTATTTTTTTTCAGGGAGATCTAAAACGTGGAGATTCCCGAAAATCTCGAATTCGATTTTTTTTTTTAAATACTGCTATACTTTCTCTGTACTACGTTACACGAGAAAGTAAAAAAAGTGTACAAAGAAAATTGTTTTTATTTATCTATTTATCTTCAATTTTGCAGTTGATTCATGACATTCTTCAGGCGAACATAATCCGAGCTGCTGATGCTCGGTTTACAAAACGAAACATCACGAGAGAAAAAATAAATAATCCAACAGCCATTTTTCTGAAAATCGATTTGAAAAAGTATCAAGCATCAAGAGACGGGAAAGGAAAACCATTGAGAAACTCAATTTAATTTTTTGAAGATGCACAAATGTTGACGGGGGGGGGGGGTCGATCCCCGGGGGTATGCTCACGGGCGAACGAAAAGCAATTTAGACGAGATTACTGCAACTATGCATTAAGGTACACCAAAAGAGCAACTTCTTTCGCATTAGCAAGCTTCATTTAAAGCGAATCACCTCAGAATTACATCTTGGAAGCTTTGAAGTCATTGGAATAGAAAAATAATCGACTCAAAAAAAAGTATTTCGCAGCGTTTCTGACAAAAGCCATTTGGGCTTCACATCATAGCTGCGGCTATCGATATATTTTCGTTTCATATTTTCAATCCTTTGACTAAACCAGGGAGTAGTTTCCCCAAAACTTTCTCGCATACTCTATCTCTACTTTTTGACGAAGCTATCGTGCCAGGCTTGGCGAGTTTTTTTTTTTTTTTTTTTGGCGATTTTCTTTGACATGCGGTTAATAGTATTCAAAAACCGAATTTGTTCTTTACACACAAAATTTGACACAATTATTCAAAAAAATGCCATACCAAATTTGATATGTTTAAATCATTCCCTTTTTTGAGTTATCGCTTTTACATGTTTCTGGAAATACAAACCAATAGACAGTCAACCCCTTAGTGAATTTAGCCCAAAATTTGACTGGTGCCTATACTATAGATGCCATTTTTTCTACTGAATTTTATTTATCTCGCTCTATTTGTTTTGAAGTTATTGTATTAATTTTATGCTCAAACAGACAAACACACAGATTTGGTCTGAATAGTTACAATAGTTAATGTTCTGAGACAATAATTACAGAACATTAACCTTTGGCGTAAATTTAGCATTTTTAAGGAAGTTATCGTGCCATTCTTGGCGAGTGTTTTGGCGATGAACCCCTCACATGCGGTAAATGGTATTCTAAAATCGAATGTGTGCTTTAGACACGTTTTTTTCAAAGAGCTGGAACAAAAATTTGACATAAAACTGCACTTGTAGTCACAAATTCTAATATCTAATTTGATATATTTAAGTCATTGCGTTTTGAATAACAGCTTTTAAATGTTTCTGAAAGTACAGCCGACACACAATGAACCCTTCACTGAATTTGGCTTGAAATTTGTCAGGTATCTATCTACACTAAAGTTGTTAAATTTATGTATCAAATTTCATCTATCTAGCGCTCTTCGTTTTGTAGTATCATGTTAACTTATATAGATGGACTTCCTGTGAAGACATTTTACTCAAACTTTGAATATATATCTACAAATTTGTTGTAAAAACCTTATACCAAATTTCATTTGCCCAGTTGAAAGTATTTTTGAGTCCTCTTTGTCAGAAATAGACAAATGGACATTGCCCAAAAATGAGCTCTTCGAAATCAGTGTGGTCTGAAACGTAAAGATTCATCAAAATCTCGAATTCAAATTTTTTGACGATGATTATGGTTTTTCTATACTACGTATACGACAAAATAAAAATATAAAGCTGATTTATCTTCTTTAATGTGAAAAATCAATACAACTTAATTTTCATATCTATATTATATATACACCTTTACAGATGGATCAAATAGTTAATAATGAATTTTGGGAACCATAGGATTACACTTCCATCTGCTTTTCCGTATACCAACGCAGTAGGTTCGTTTTTTGATTCATCATATAGTGAAGAAAAACTGAATATAGATTTTGAGTCTCTTATTGAGTCTAAAATTTGAAACAGATCAATAAGTCCAATGTTGAGTCTAATATGCCTAAATTTATCCACCCAGTATTTGCTTTTTTGAGTTATCTTGTTCATGTAAACATAGACTGATGGGCTGCCAGACTTCTTATGGATATATTTCATCCAAAATTAAATATATATATTCAAATGTGGTTAAAAATCCGCTTACTAAATTTCGCGCCAGAACTATACACAATCTTGTATTGTCATGTTCCTAACTGACAAGCAAAATGGAAAAAATCACGAAAAAAAGGGATTTTTTTTTTTTTGAATTCAAAGGGGGTCTAAATGTTATATTTCACCACATTCCGGGAATGAAAGTTTTTAGTGATTATAATAATTTTGCTTTCAATGCATCACAATACAGAAAACAAGATAGGAGACGCTTGTTGTAAGCAAATGTCTCTTTAAGTCTTTTGAGGAAATTCTATTATACCTTTCATAATTCCTTTTTATCACTTTTTGAATTGGCTACCATTAATTTTCCACTTAATTTTAAAAATTAACCATTGAACATAGTATTATATTAGGGTATCCCATAAGTTTCTTTCCTATTTCTAATATGAAATGAATAAACAATATTTACTGTTTAAGATATTATTTATTTTGTTATATAAGAACCCTTTTGCTCTATTACCTTCTTCCATCTCTCAGGAAGCCTCATTATGCCTTCTTTCCAACATTGTTGTGTTTTGGACAAGAATTAATCCTCGAGGTGCGCTTTTATTTCGCTGATGGATTTAAAGCGCTTATCGAGAAGAGAATTTTTTAAGGACAGAAAGAAGTAATAATCAGATGGAGCGAGATGAGGAGAGTATGCAAGATGCGGGGAAACATCCCAATCAAACTGTAAGAGCTTCTCTCTTACGACTAATGCAATAGGTGGCCTCGCGTTGTCATGATGAAAAACAATGCCTCATCATTTCATTGATTATAGCCGTCTTTATTTGCTATGGCAGCTTTCATTTGATGACAATATTGTTAGAATTTATTGTTTCACCTTGAGGAAGGAGCTCGTATAAAATGAAGCCTTTCCAATCCCACCAAATGAAGAAAAGAAATTTTTTGGAGTGTTGTAGATCTCTGGTACGACTGAAACCGATGACATAGACGGCTAATAGATAAGCCTGCATGTTTGCGCAAACAGAGCCAGATGAGGCCATTCATAGTGTGATGAGAAAGAAACTTTTGGGACACCTTAATATATCAATGGACAATATTTAAGTCGAAATTCAGAAATAAGTCGGATACATATCATATACACATCGTATCGATATACATACTCGGATCATACTCGATATACACATCGTATCGATATACATACTCGGATCATACTCGATATACACATCGTATCGATATACATACTCGGATCATACTCGATATACACATCGTCATCTACTGTTAGAGGAACAAACTCCAATGTGTTCTTGGTGCAACTGCCCCTATGCTTTTTGAATTCCCAAATTTTTATACACAGCGTTTACATTTTTTAAAATCTAATAATGTTGTTTTATCTACTTTACTTGTAAAAACTCCACATGATAACCTATTATCCTTTCTAAACAATTGGTTTTTATTCACATATTTAGTCTACTGTCCTTTCTTTTTTGAAGGTTATCTTCTATTAATTTTTTATTCCATATTGTTTCCTATACCAAGGAATTTCGAAATTTTGAAAGAATTTTATCTAGTCAAACGCTGAATTGGCTAAATCTATGGCTCTTGTGCCAAAAAACCAAACCAAACCAAGCAAGTCAAATTTGAAGGCTATAAGTGCCCTATTTAACAACTTTTTAACAATTTTTTGTATCATGGATATCGGACGCTCCAATTAGAATTCAATCTATAAGCATTCGTACAGCGTCTGTTTGAAACCGACTATATTAGGACAAATTTTCCAAAAGTATTACGATATTTCAAAATATCAAATGACATTCAAAATACCGATCAACAGAATGAAAATTTCTTACAGTATTTTGTCCAAATAAAAATTAGCAGAAATAAAAGTTAGTGGTATGGCATTTGCACCAGCTAATAAGCGAAAACATTACTCTTACGAACTTGTACTTGCCACCTGTAGAGGAAAAGTTAACCCTTAAATGTATAGCAATGTAGATCTGCATCATGTAGTTAAAACCTCATATCTTTTTATGTAGCATCCTTTGCATATTGTTTTTACAATATATAAAAGACTACGTTGGTCACTGGTCTATATTTTCAGACTCGTTGGTCACTGGTCTATATTTTCAGACTACTTTGGTCACTGGTATATATTTTCAGACTACGTTGGTCACTGGTCTATATTTTCAGACTACTTTGGTCACTGGTCTATATTTTCAGACTACATTGGTCACTGGTCTATATTTTCAGACTACTTTGGTCACTGGTGTATATTTTCAGACTACATTGGTCACTGGTCTATATTTTCAGACTACGTTGGTCACTGGTCTATATTTTCGGACTACGTTGGTCACTGGCTCATATTTTCAAACAGATTGAAGTGTAAAATTCCATTATGTAAGGGTACCACACAGTAGTCTTATAGCAAATGCAATGTTCCTTTACGTTTAAATGCTAAAAATAATTGTTTCATGAATTTTCATATTTTGTAATGTATTGAGAGATATTATCTACATTTGAAATATTATATGTAGAAGATTTGTAGAAGGAGTGATTGTTCATGATGATATAGAAATACATCAACATTCTATACATAGTATAAAATGAAGTCTCCTGAAAGCGTCTGTATGTTTGAAAGAAAAAAAAAATTAGAAATACTTAACTGATATTGGAGATATTTGTACCATTTTGTAGGACATTTATTGGGGGAAGTTTTAGTATATTGAAATCATATCAAAATAAAAAAAGGAGTTTTATAATTGCGATTTTAATTATTTTCCTACTACGATTCGAGCATGTGTAAAACAAAAGTATCTGCACTTTGCACTTATTTGCGCATGCGCAAATAGCAAAAGCCGTGGTATGCATGTGCGATACATTTCTTTGTTTACATCTGATTTTAAACAATGATTCAAAGCTCATTATGCTCAAAAAAAGGAAATTCAACCTTGGCCGGAGCACATTAAATGCGAAAATGTTTCGTTTGTTGAGCGATAATGAAAATGTAGAGGAAATATATATTCGATTAGCAGATATCAGAGAAAGAATGTTCACACTTAGGGTAGGAGAGTCTTCTGTTGAAAGAAGTAACCATCTCTCTTTAAATCGCACTGCAATTAAATTACATAGACAGAATGAATCAAGTTTAAAGCTAATTTTCCCTCTTGGATGTTATGCCACGGGCAACGCTGTGCGAGTACTGATAGTGTTTTCTTTTTTTTAAATTAAAAAAAGATTTTTTTTATATGCGTTTTATTTTCTATTTTTTTTCCATTAATTACACTTAATTCCAGGTTGATTTCAAATTTTATTTATTAAAATTAAATTTTCCTACATTTAAGGGTAAAATTTTCTTTTAAAATCTTCTATCAGACAAATAAATAAACTTTTCTTTCCCGATATTTACTTTCAATACCATTCTAAAAGTACTCTTCCCACATAAGGGAATTCCATGCCCACTCTAATAATAGGCGCGTCCCAATTATCGTCGACTCCATAACAATCTTCCCCTCGGGCTGAACCCCGAATAATCGTTCCGCCGAAAGATATTTAATCGAGGAGCACTCATTACCCTCTTGCTAAATGCAATTTCCCAATTACGTCAGAGAATCACAATTTAATTAATCCAGAAAGCGAGCAGAGGCTAAAAAAATGTTCCAGCTTCCCATAAGAGTCATAGATGAACGAAAGTTAAATTGTGTATTCACTTGGCAACTCTAAATATCTTCATTGTTGCATAAGTTGTTGTTCATCGAGCGGAAAAAAGGAACGACTTTCTTTTATCCTTTTGCCTATTCCGTTTCTGTTTCAATTTATGGTGAAGTTCAGCAAGAGCGTGTGGCAGCAGTTTCGACTTTGGCAAGAGAAGAAAGAAGGAATTAAACTGTCGCTTGTTTGCCATTTTGGTCTTGGGCGGTTCCTTTTGTTAGCTTGAATTAGTTTTCGTTTATTCTTTTCTGTGTTGGATTTCTTAGTTTTACTTTCTTATTTAACTTTTTTCCTCCTTCTTTAAGAAATCTCACTAGATTTGAGATTTAATTTTAAGATTCTTTCCGTTTTGATTGCCTTCTGTAGTTTTAATTCTCAAATTTAATGATGATTATTCATTCTGGAGAATGCAAATTCTTTAACTTCAACTCAAACAATTACTCTAAATTTAAGAAGAAAAAAAAATACTGATTCATTCAGAAATTATTGAGTCGTTTGCTGAGGGAGTTAAAGATAACTATGGCAGAGTAAATCTGAGCTAATTTTTATAAAATGACTCTTGCTGTTACTGTAAAATGGATGCATAAAGAATGACGAGTTAATCGACTAATCTAGCGGTTTATTTTTACTTTCTCGTATACGCAGTATACATATAGTAATTGTAAAAGGAAATTTTAAAGTATAGTAATTGTAAAAGATATAGTAATTGTAAAAGGAAATTTTAAAGTATAGTAATTGTAAAAGGTATAGTAATTGTAAAAGGAAATTTTAAAGTATAGTAATTGTAAAAGGTATAGTAATTGTAAAAGGAAATTTTAAAGTATAGTAATTGTAAAAGGTATAGTAATTGTAAAAGGAAATTTTAAAGTATAGTAATTGTAAAAGGAAATTTTAAAGTATAGTAATTGTAAAAGGAAATTTTAAAGTATAGTAATTGTAAAAGATATAGTAATTGTAAAAGGAAATTTTAAAGTATAGTAATTGTAAAAGGAAATTTTAAAGTATAGTAATTGTAAAAGGTATAGTAATTGTAAAAGGAAATTTTAAAGTATAGTAATTGTAAAAGATATAGTAATTGTAAAAGGAAATTTTAAAGTATAGTAATTGTAAAAGGAAATTTTAAAGTATAGTAATTGTAAAAGGTATAGTAATTGTAAAAGGAAATTTTAAAGTATAGTAATTGTAAAAGGTATAGTAATTGTAAAAGGAAATTTTAAAGTATAGTAATTGTAAAAGGTATAGTAATTGTAAAAGGAAATTTTAAAGTATAGTAATTGTAAAAGGTATAGTAATTGTAAAAGGAAATTTTAAAGTATAGTAATTGTAAAAGGTATAGTAATTGTAAAAGGAAATTTTAAAGTATAGTAATTGTAAAAGGAAATTTTAAAGTATAGTAATTGTAAAAGATATAGTAATTGTAAAAGATATAGTAATTGTAAAAGGAAATTTTAAAGTATAGTAATTGTAAAAGGTATAGTAATTGTAAAAGGAAATTTTAAAGTATAGTAATTGTAAAAGGTATAGTAATTGTAAAAGGAAATTTTAAAGTATAGTAATTGTAAAAGGTATAGTAATTGTAAAAGGAAATTTTAAAGTATAGTAATTGTAAAAGGAAATTTTAAAGTATAGTAATTGTAAAAGGAAATTTTAAAGTATAGTAATTGTAAAAGGTATAGTAATTGTAAAAGGAAATTTTAAAGTATAGTAATTGTAAAAGGAAATTTTAAAGTATAGTAATTGTAAAAGGTATAGTAATTGTAAAAGGAAATTTTAAAGTATAGTAATTGTAAAAGGAAATTTTAAAGTATAGTAATTGTAAAAGGTATAGTAATTGTAAGAGGAAATTTTATAGTAATTGTAAAAGGAAATTTTAAAGTAATTGTAAAAGGTATAGTAATTGTAAAAGGAAATTTTAAAGTATAGTAATTGTAAAAGGAAATTTTAAAGTATAGTAATTGTAAAAGGAAATTTTAAAGTATAGTAATTGTAAAAGGTATAGTAATTGTAAAAGGAAATTTTAAAGTATAGTAATTGTAAAAGTATAGTAATTTTGATGAAACGCCACGTTTTCGACAACCCTGAGTTCGAAAAACACATTTTTAGAAAAAGGCTGTCTGTCTGTAACAAAGATAGCTCAAAAACGCTTTGAGCTAGATGGATGAAATTTGATATACCGACTTATGATCGGAGTCGTAAATTTATTTCAAATTTTGAAAGTAATCCGTTTACAGAAAGAATAAAGAGAGCTCGCTAAAATATAATACAGAGGTTTAGTGTTTTTGAACTGGAGAGTTGAAATTTGTTATATGGTTTTTATATCAAATTTGAAGATTTCCATCAAATTTTGTGTAAAATCTGTTAAGAGGAAATCCGTCTATCCCGCCGTTCGAATATAAGTTAACACAATAATTACAAAACGAGGAGAGCTAGATAGATAAAATTCGGTAGACAGATTTAACATCTATATTGTAGATCCCTGTCAAATTTGGAGCCAAATTTACTAAGCAAAGGACTTAAAATATATCAAATTTGGTATGGAATTTTGTGACTACAAGTTCAGATTTGTGTCAAATCTTTGTTTCAAATCTGTTGAGAAAAATGTGTCTAAAACATAAATTCTTCTTTTGGGTACCATTAACACTTGCCAGGGACTAATCCTCGTATAACTCGCCAAGTAATGAGACCGCAGATTCAGTAAAAAGGTTAAATTCATGCCAAAATTCAATATTTCATAACTAGTGTACGCCAATGCCATGTAAGGCGTTCTCTGGCATGACAAGTTTACTAAAAAGTATAAGAGAAATTTTTTTTAATCCCTGAAATTTTACTTCGTTTGTTAATTAAGAGAAAAAATATATCTGTTACATCAGTTCGTGCATAAATTGAATCAGAAATTAAAGGGAGTGTTAAAATGAAAAGGTACGAAACGTCGTAATAACGTAACCGTTAACATATTTGCCTATGCCGCTATGAGAGAAAGTAGCAAGGCATCTAGGGATGCGACTGGAGTTTCCGACATAGATCGGAGCATGCGTGTGAGCCCGCATGCTCATGAGAGAGCAGACACTCTTATAAAGAGCGCCGTCCAATTGATATGACAGTGCATGTGAAGACATGATGACGCAGGCCCAGAAGAATCATTAACTTGGATGTGTACTGTGAAACACTCCAGAAGAATACGCTGGTTCATCAAGAACAAAAGACCGGAGCTACTCATGGAGGGTGTGGTTCTGCTCCATGATAACACGTGTCCACACATCTCCAGGGTCACACACGCAGAGCTGGCCAAGTTCAAGTGGGAGCACTTCGACCATCTGCCCTACAGCCCGGACATGCCGTCCTACGATTTTCATGTGTTTGGTTCCCTGAAAAAACATCTGAAAGGGAAGCGTTTCAACTCGGACGGGGAACTCAAGGACACTGTGAAGGACTGGGTCTCGTCATGGCCACATGAATTCTGGGAATAAGGAATCCTTCGGTTCGTTAATCAATGGGATCGTTGTGCTCAGGCCTATGGTGTATACTTTGAATAAAGTCTTCATTTATACCTACAGTGTCGTTTCGTACCTTTTCATTTGAACAACCCTTGTATTATTAAATTTCGTCTTATTTTTATTTTATTTTCTGCTTAGCAAAACACCATGGACAATTTCCCCTTGATAATCTAAAATATATCCATAAAAAATTCTTATTGGCATCAACAAACAAAAATATTAAAAAAATATTATAAAAAAATCTGGTTCTTGATATTGAGAAATTTAGTAAAACCATCCGAATTGAAGGACAGTGTGCCTCTTACGAGTCGAGTTGGCTATTGGTCTTTTGCCTTGGATGGACGAGTGCATTTGTTTAGAGGGAGACATATATGAAATGGAAAGATGATCACGAAAAAATGTTTGGATTGTAATGATTATTATTGTGTCTAATTTGGTGTATTTTTCTCTCTTCATTGCAGCCGATATATCTTCATTGAGAGTTGTGAAGAAGATAAATGCGTCCAGATTTGGGAAATTTTGATTCATATTCTCTCATTAAAATAGGCTTGCCTGAAATCATGTAATTCTTATGTCCCAACCAGCAACTCATCCCAGCAATGTTAGATCGTATACTTTTCCGTCAATCCTTGATGATGGTACTTATAAACAAGATAGTTACTAATGACTATTCTGTTTTCAATGAGAAAACTTGATAGTTTTATTTGAACATGTTTTCTACAAATTAATTTATTTTTCTAGCACTTACTTTGGCTTTTTTTGCAAATTGTATTTAATGAACGTTTCTAAAGTTTCAAAACTTATTCAGCAGACACAAGTCTAGACTGTTACAACCAGAAAAATCGAGCGATTTTTTTTTTTCAAGTAAATGATGTTTATCTGGTAAAGTTTTCCAAATTTAATACTCCCCGATCGATTAAAGAATTGTAAACATGTTTTGAAGAACGGAAGTGATTCCTTTTGTACCAAATGCATTTCTAAGTAAAATATATATTTTAAAAAGAATAACATTATGATTTTATTGAACTCATTTTTGATTTAATTCAATGTTTTATCAATGCACCAGGGCATCTGAAGATGCGGAATAATATATAAATCTTCAGATGTATACCTAAAAGAATCAAAACGGTGATTTTTTTTGCTCCATATCGCGAGGCCTTTTTGGAAGATCCCTTCTAAATAATTGCTCTGGTGAGCAGCAGAGAAATCCTTCCCGATTGTTGGTCGCAGGCGAAAGGCGATCTTTTTGATCAAAGAAATGGCCTTTCAGTGTTTGTTCTCGCACTTAGTAATATTGAGAGAAGATGCTGGGGACGGAGGGGTGGCAGGAGGTGACGAAGAACTAAGAGCCTGGACTGCTCGCTAAGTGTCTATTGATGTGCAATTCGACGGCAAATGGATAATCAATGATTTTAACGATTCTAGCAGTCTTCAGAACAAAAATGAGAAAAAAAAGAAGAAAAATTTCGAGCGATTCGAGAAATGCTTCAAATTTTTTTTTCCAAATGTTGTTCTAGAAATGGTTTGTAGTTTTGCAGCATAGCGAGTCCAAATGGGTGTTTCGCGGATGGGTAAAAGAATATTTTCAACGCTTTCATCAATCATTGGTCCATTAAGCCCGACAATTCGCGAGTGAAATGTATGATAATTACGTTGAAAAGATTGTGTGGAAGACATCGAACAGAACACATTTTATTTTCATTTTTATTTTCGAAACTTCGTTTAAGAGTTTAAGAATATCATCTGTTGCATTAACTTGATTTACAACTTCAAAAAGTGGTGAACGAAATGTTTTTTAAGTATGTTAAAGAATGGATCAAAAAAATCTTTTCAGATAAAAATATTTATTAGGGGCTTGCATGTATTTTAATCAGCGACATTTGTTGGTAAACATTCGAAGTATCTATATAAACAACAATAGTTTTGGTATTTACCAAGTTACTATTACTTTATTGTTATCATTTTGAAAGTTTTCCATTTAGTATTATTGAGTTATTCACTATATAAAGACCCCAATCATGGAACGCTCCAAATTTCATTTTCGACATTCATTTCTTTTTGTTTTTGTTTGATTTGAAGAAATCTGCTGCCGATACCAATCAGACAGTTTTAGAAACTTATGGCCGCATATCCCAATTGCCGGTTTTGGTTTCAACGATTTAAGAGTGGTGATTTCGATGCCAATGACAAAGAATGGCCTGGAGGACCAAAAAAATTCGAAAACAATCAATTGCAAGACTTATTGGGCGAAAATGGGAAAAAGTCGTAAAAATGATGGAAAATATTTTGAATATATATTGTACCAGTTTTTCTCAATAAACGCCTGTTTTAAAGTGAAGAAATGATCAAAATGCATGCAAGAACCTTATGCAAAAATTATGAAATTTCTCCTTTCAAGAGATATTTTTGTCAGGTAATGGTTACAGTTTCTAGGATTAAAATTGATTTAAGAAAAGATATTCAGTGAATTTTTTTTATATAGAATTAAATTGATTTGTGAATTAATTTTATGGATCAATGATTACTTAATAATAAACCAAGACACATTTCTATAGTTTGAAATAAACAATTAATACATCTAAATTTTTGTCTCATTCAAAAACTGAGTGAGGACTTACGCAAATCTAACTTATTTAATTACTAAATAATTAATTACGTCATAATTTATATGATTATGAAATAATTAATTACATCATAATTTATTTGTTTATAAGAACCACATTGAGTGACCAAAGTGGGGCCTTTAAAGGGTCATTTTCTTTAGTCATATTATGTTAAAATATTTTTAGGCTTGAAATTAGACTAAGAAAAGGGATTCATTTAGCTTATTGGGCAAATTTAATTTGATTAATTAATTAATTTGGTTAATTAATAATGAAGTAACAAATCAAGAAACATCATTTTGTCTGAGATAAAGAACTGAAGCATCTAAGTTTCTGACTTACTAATATCAGAACTTATGCCAACCTACATAATTTCATACAAAGATTGATAAATTTGGTGGGAAGCATACTTCCCACGGCCTTAGAAAGGGTTAATACATTTTTGGGTTTCCTGAAATTGTTAAGAAAGAGCATCATCTACTCAGAATTGAAAAAAAAAATTATTATTTAGGCATTTCAAAATGTATGAGTTTGGTAATAACTATATTTGCAAGATTCTAAAAATCAATTGAGATTACTATGGATACTCGAAATTTGAAAAAAAAGCTGTTGTTTAATCTATAATTAGATTTAATAATAGTTTACTAAGTTACAAAGTATTACTAAATAGTTACGGTTACCATTTTATTAAAACTTTGGCTTAATTCATAGTTTTACTAAAATGACAAAACTGTGATTTTAAGACGACACTTTTCAGTTTTTAAAACTATCAGTTTTTGGTATTGACCTTGTTCTACTTATATTAATAATTTAATATCTAAAAAGTTCCCTTCTTCAAAAACAGGAATCTATCGCAATACAAAATAAAAATTTTAAAATAAAATTTTAAAAAACTATGTGTCACATACCAACATTTGCTGTTTTTCTATTACGAAAAATTTTATTAAAGATGCATTAATTTGAAAAAGTTTCTTAAATTTAAAATGATACAAAATATTATAATTTGTGATTTGTTTGTAAAAAAGATCAATGTTGTAGTTCTTTTAAACTTAAATAAATATATCAAATTGCCCGAAAGAAGACAAAAACAAACAAACATGAAATTTCTAACATTTCTTTTAAAATCACAAAAAATAGCGATTTACAGGAGTAATCATTTTTCAATGGGTTTAAAAAAAGTCAGGCGAACAGAATGAAATTTTTTGAAAGAAGATTTTTCTGTAGTTCATGGTGTAAAAGAAGTGCTGAGGCTTGAAATCAGCTTTTCATATTTCATACAATATATCGAAGGAAAAACATTCTCTTTACAACTAAACTGTAATTGATCCTTACAAGTATAACTGGGAGCTAAAAATCAATCAAAGGACTTCAAATATTTAATGACTAGACTAAACAAAGAAATTCGCCATATTTCTTTAAAATTAATTTGATTTAAGTCAGCCGGCGTGGTCTCCTCGAAACTTTCTCGCATATACTTTAACAAAGGTGTTATCCCAGAGAACGCCTTGGATAGCATTGGCGTAGAATAGTTACGAAATATTAATCTTTGGCTTGAATTTGGCCCTTTTACTTAACCTATCGTGTTCCCCTTTGGCGAATTATTTCTTGATTAATCCTTGACATGCGGTTAATAGTATGTGTTTAATAGAATTTGTGCTTTAGACTCGTGTTTTCCCAAACACTGAAACTAAAATTTGACACAAAATTGCAGTCACAAAATCACATACCAAATTTCATATTTTCAAGTCATTGCATTTTTTAGTTATAGTGTTTACATGTTTCTTAAAATACAGACATACAGATGGTCAATCCTCTGTTGGATTTGTTGCAAAATTTGATAAGTATCTAAACTATAGATGTTAATTCTGTATATCGAATTTTATTAATATAGCTTTCTTCGTTTTGAAGCAACCGCGTTAAATTATATTAAAACAGCTGGACAGACAGACTTATTGTGAACGGTATTTATTCAAAATTCGATAGATTAAAGACCGTATACCACATTTCAACCGTTTAGCTCAAAGCGTTTTTGAGTTATCTTTGTCACAGTTAGACATACAGACAAATTCCAAAAATGTGTTTTTCTAATTTAGGAAGGTCTAAAGTGTGGAAATTCGTCAAAATCTCGAGTTCAGTGGGGTTTTTTTTAATACGATTACTATACTTTCTTTACAAAATTTACAATTATATAAGAAATTATATTATGTAAACGGTCTCATCATAATATAATTTCTTATATAATTGTAAATTTTGTAAATAGCTATTTTTGTTTCGTTTTCCTATTGTAAATATTTTGTTAATTAAATAAAATTCCCGTAACATGCCTACCAAACCGTTCAGTGACCAGAATGGTCACGGATACGGGGGTATGAGACGGCGTTCTGTTCTGTATACTTTCTCTTTACTACGCACACGCGACAATAAGAAGATTCTACGAAGAATAAGAAAACACTGTAATTTCGAGAAAAAAAATTAACGCGAAACAAAAGTTATAGCATTTTATCAATTCAACTTCCAACAAAAAAAAATATAAATGAATGACTATCTTTGGGCTTATATTTTTATGTTTCATACTCAAAGTTTACTGAAACCTAAAATGAATGAGGAAATCTAATGATATGAACTGGCTTGACCTTTAAATAAAGACTTAGTAGAGGATCATACTGAATGATTCAGGCCTTTATGTGTAATTGGCACGTAACCAAGTTCAAGGTAAGTGCTGCGTCCATTTCCAATAATGTATCCGGAAGATGAGTATATAATGCTTTTGTTAACTCTTCAAAGCCCTTACGGTAAGATGCCAGAAAAACTACACCCACAATTCCAAGATAGTCGTGATCCAGCGCCCCTCCCCGAAATTCGCTTTTCCGTTGTAAACGCTGCTAACTACCTTTGCTAGGGCGAAACACTTTTTCAAACCTTATTAAATATGAATGCACGAAACTATCGTCTTGCGTCATAGATTCCACGGAAACGAGTCCAAGACTATCTTTGGCGAAAATTCTTGGCACGGTTTCTTCCATCTCTGGTGGAAGACATTGCAGATCAATTTGCTCTGACATTTGCAACATCTCTTTCCATTCACGCTATGCAGCACTTCGCCTTAATGCAGGGATAAATTTCAGATTACAGCGATTTCGGAGAGTAATTTTAGATAGAATATCGCTTAAAGATTCATCATGTAGAATTTGGAAGTTTTTTTTCCAATTAATCTGAATGAAGAGAAAAGAGCGAAAATGAGAAATGATGCCAAATCAATAAAAAAAGTTCTTAAACACCTACCAATTTTTTGCAAAAGGTAATAGAGTTCATTATTTCTGCTCCTTTATAAGCTAAGGATTCTAAAAATTTGTATCTCCTCACTTTCAAAGATTATCCAGTTGGAAACAGTTAATGTATATATAAGTTCAATGACAAGATGACATTTGCTTATTTTTTAAAGTTATAATAAAATAAATTTATATATATATTAAATTTATAATTTATTATATAATAAATTTATTATATATATAATAAATTTATATATAAATTTATTTATATATATATTTATATATAAATAAATTTATATAAATTAGAATCCTCGTCTCCAAGAACATTCTAACTATTTTTGGACGGATATCGCCATTTCTATCCACAGACAGAAGACGAGAGCAACACCTGAGTCGACATCAAATCTTTTTTTTTTGTGTGTGTGTGTGTGTGTTTCAACTTAATGTTAATATCTATTGTTAGTTTAAATTAGAATACTCGTCTCCAAGAACATTCTAACTATTTTAGGACGGGCATCACCATTTCTATCCACAGACAGAAGACGAGAGCAACACCTGAGTCGACATCTCTTTCTGCGCCATTTCAACAATAAGGCGTTTGACTCTCAACTTCGAGATTAAAAAGAACCAATCTCACATTCATTTGGGACTTTGGTGAAATCAGGTGTAGAAGCTGAAACTCATTTGTTCGAAAGCCGAGAACCTACCTCCGAACCCTCACGGTCCTTTTATCAACATGTACACTCTATCTATAGTAAGAAAAGATAAAACTGTATTTTCTACACGATAATTCTGTGTAATAATTTGATGTTTAAAATTTGCACGTAAACAATAAGCCTGTTCGTTTTCCGAGCTGTTATCAAATGCATAAGTTAGGCATATATTTCTAAGAGGCATAATTGTTTGGAAGTTCAGCTATTGATTGCGCATTGTTAAGCAATCCAGAACTAATTGCTATCTAGGGACCAAGAATTAATTCCTAAAAATTGCATTTGTTCAATGAAGTATTCAATTTTTGGTATTGCTTTATGAAAACAGGCACATCTCAAAATTTATGATCGGGACTTGGTTACGAAATGCACGACTTCTTTCAGTTATCAAATTTCCCATTTGAATTCCCAAAGCTTTCCCAAGGGTAAAAAACTCTGCAAAAGTTACTACAGAATACTAATTTCTCGCAAATATAAATTATAAACTAATAAATAGTACACTATCAAGCCATGTAAATAAAGCGACAATAATCAGAAAAAAAGTAGTCGAATGGTGACAGGCATTTATCTTGAAAACGAATATGATAAATGAAATCACCTCCTCACAACACAATTAATAGCATTTGGTGTTAAAGTAGCACTTTATAAAAATATATTCTAACTTAAAAAAAGAAAAATACTAAAAAATGTTCGTATATTAAATAAATGAAATTATGGATGATATTAAGAAAAAGGGAAAAAATATTTCCAAATCTAATAGGGATAAAACAGTAATAATAAATGAATTCTGCGAATACCACTTTGAAAAACAATTCGTAGAGTATGTACTTAAGAGAAAATTGCTACATTGAACTTGATTTCGCAAAATAAAAGGTTCACGAATGGACATCTGTAAAGTATATCTACACAAATGGTCATCGGTTCCAGTTCGCTTTGTCTCCAAAATACTTCACCAATAATAAATCTGGATATTGGGGTGGAGAATTTCTATTATCCACGACAATTTAACGCGATTGTGGATACAATGAGTTTTCCAACAGAGTCAATTCATGGTCACATGATGCATTTTAAGTTTGCAGTGAAATTTTGATTCACTTTAAGTGTGCAGTTAAAATTTATATTCCTCTGCATATTTCCTAATTATTCCTCATAAAATTTAAAAAAATAATTTTTTTGATGTTTGAAATACAATTGTAGCTTTTTAGTTCAGTAATATAATTACACTTCTAATATCATAATTAACTCTTACAGATTTATTGTTATATACAAGACTACAACTTTAAGCTGTTATTATATTGACTGATGATTTATAAATGCTTATTTGATAATTGACGAATTTCTGTCTGTTAATTTTTTAAGTATATTTTATACTTTAGTATTATTATAATTTTTGAAAAACCTTTAGAGATCGGATTATTTAGTTCATCCGAAACATGGATGATCCTAGGAAAGATCACTTATATTTTTTTAGTAAAATTATTCAGATTTAATCTTTTTTATCATCTAATTTCTCAGTCTTTATATTATTAATATTTGATTTAAAATGTATGCTTACTGTGCATCATATTCAGTTCAATATATGATTCAATTTGTTATTTGACATCGTTAACCACTTAACAGCTTTATTTTTTGTACTATCTAATAAGATGACACCTTCTATATTGGGAATATTTTCTTATTTTGATTCAAATGGAAATCCATTGAATACCTGACTTATTTATGTATTCGAAGCAATTTTCATATTAAATTATAATCGTTATGAATGGCTTGTTTTTTTGCTTACAACTATCAAAATTTCATAAATTGATGCACGTATGTCACTCGGACAAAACAGTTAAGCGGTTAATTAATATTGAAATAGCATTTATGTAAAAAAATTGTGACAGGAATCTAAAATATAGAGAATGAATCTTGTTTTAAATGTGAATTATTCAGTCAAATGAATATTTTGCGTTTAGTAACCTCAGCAATAAAATGTCCGCAATAATAGCATATTTTTTTAATTTCGTACTTATAAACCTGAAATTTTATTTAGGAAATATTCATAACATTAAATCACAGTCTAATAATAATAAAAAAACATTCACTTAAACAATTTTTAATTACAATTATAATAACGATTTATTTTGATTTTCTTTTTATAGTTCTTAAAAATTACCTAATTCGTTTAAAACTATTTTTTTATTTACATTAGAATCATTTGTATTCGGTGGCGTTTTTAGTATAAGCCTAATCCAAATTACATGGGCAATTTTTAATGAAAAATAAATTTAATTCATTTTATTTTAAGTATTTCATTTAAGTTATTCAATTCCCCTTATTTGTCATAATTATTCAAAGAATAGTTGTACAAACGCTTTGGTGAAATAATCCTCTATTGTTAAAAGAATACAAGATAGTGTAGGGCCTCCTAAAGATCTTACTTTCTATTTTCAGAGTATGTGCTTTAGTAATTCAGAGCTATTGAAGAGAAAATTGAAAAGCTTTTCCACACGATAGTTTTCTTTTTTTCGCATTAAAACAACTAGACTTAAATACAATGGCACTTTTTTTATTCACGGACAATGAAGTGAACGACGTTTGGCGCAGTATATCTAAACTGATCCTTGTACCATTAAACCAAACCAAAGTAAACAAGCACAGTTTAAGCATTAAATATTAGATAACACGACCATTTCTGTTTGTTAAGTGACTGTGACATGCATAAGGAAAATCGATAATCGTAAAATTGATATCCGCACGCAACATTTTATTAGTATTATTTTTATTTAAAGAGACTGTCTGAAAAAAATTTGTTTGCATAGAAATAAACCATAGATAATTATTTAACTTACAGTGGTTCACTTATTCTTTTACAAAAAAAAGTCTTATTTCACCTTTATTTTTCCCTATATACTCTCCCCTCCCCCTTTCCTCCTTCCTAACTTTCGTTCGCAAGAAACATGAAATGGTGAATTAATTCAACAAATACAGGAAAGAGCTATAAGCCGTTTAAAATTGATGAAGTGCTTGGAATTGCGTACAAAAAAATTTAAAAACCCTTAACACACAAAAAATAAAACCAAAACATTTTAATTCAAATATCGAAACAGGTTACAAAATGCGTGTATATTTGGGGAGGAAAAAAATCCTTCGGAATAGCAAGATATAAAAAAGTGGAAAATTTAGAACAAACTGAAATACATCAAAAAAGAATAAATAAACAAAACAACGGCTAATGACAAAATCGATAGTTTTGATCCCCACTGACTTGCGCTATATATTTCCATTATCGTAAGACCGTTTCACAGCCCAGCGCCAGGAGAAAACTTCAAAAATAATTTATAGGACTTACCAGTAGATGGCGCTTCATCAGTAAGTTTTCGAAAAGGAAGGAAATAATATCCTTTACTCCTTTTTTTGCCAGGCGAATTTTTATAGTGTAACTTTTCTTTCTTTCTTTTTTTATTCTTTTTCTCCATCTTTCGGCGCTTCTTTCTTTTTTTTTTCTTTTTGATGCCATGTTAAACGTGAAAGAATGAAGAATAAATCTTTAAAGCTGCACGTATAAGCTTTTATTATCGGTCTCGTGCATTCTTGCTGTTTCTGTTTGTTTATTTTGGAATAAAATAAATGCTTTTTAAGTTCTGCAGTGAATTTTAAATGCCATGAAGTGTAGGTCCCAAAATGCTTCCACTATCACATCCATATATGTATACATACAAAAACTTTTTGAATCGAAACAAAGGAAAAGAAATCTCGAGAGATGTTTCTCAGTGGAGACTGAAAGTGGTTGTTGAGAATTTATGAGAAATAAGCAATTTTAGTAATGGCTTTTTATGGCATTGCACGAGAAAAGCAAAACATACCTTGGTTTCTTCATAAAACTGTATGTTTTAATATACGATACGTGAAGACATACATTGCTTTTTGAAATTTTTAATATGATACCAACTAGCGAAAAATGCACTTGAAAATTACAAATTTATTAATGTTAACCTATCTTAATAAGAACAAAACAACCTCATAACTTATTCTAACAAGAATACTTAAATTTCTCCCTCCAGTTCACTATAAAATGGCGCCTTTTAACTATAGTATGGCATCTCTGCTTCCATGTACAATTTTGAATCATTTTTAAATCAAAGCTGAGAGCCGCGGTGGCCTGGTGGTAAGGTCTCGGCTTCGGAACCGGAGGGTTTCAGGTTCGTGACCCGATTTCACAGAAGAACCGTCGTGTAAAAGGGGCTGTTGCACGTTAAATTCGTCATGACCACAAACGTCCTCCCGCTGGTGTGGCGTGGTGTGGAGAGGGAGGTGCCAGCTCAGGTATCGTCCTCGTCATCTGACCGCGGTTCAAAATTACGAGGTCCATCCCAAAAATAGCCCTAGTGTTGCTTTAAACGGGACGTTAATATTACCAAACTAAACTAAATCAAAGCTGAAGTTGACGGCATCATATGATTAGACTTTTTAACTAACAATAATTTCTAACAAACATTTTGAATAGAATCAAATTCACAGCAATTCAGTGAAGATTCAAGATAGGAAATAAGATCATTAAAAATAAAATTGCCTAATAGTATCGTCTTATCTTTTACTGGTAATTTCTTTGTTTGGTGTATTCTTTTATATGTGTGCATACAAAGAGGATACGTGTAATTCATTTCAAGCTTTTTTACATGTATATAGACTTTTTGACGACATTTTTTAAATATGATTTTAAGAAATATTTTCTTTAACAGGATAATTCTGAAATACTCAAATACTAATATATCTTTGAATAATCTTTTTTGACATTTTCATTTTTCAATCGAAAATACTATAGTCGTCAAAAAACAAAGCTATGAACTTTTTATGAATCTCCGCTTTTCAGTAATGTTAACCAGTAATATTACTCCCTCAAGGTTTAGCATCTTCATGTGGTCACAGCTTTCTTGAGGCTCAAAAAAAAGCGTCTGATACTGATTTAAATCAAATGAGCAGAAGCAAGTGACATTCTCAGAGGACTTTAGAATGATCTGGTCAACATTTGTAATTTTCTTGATAGAAGAGTTCCAAATAACGAGAAGAGTTCCAATAATGGAGTAACAAGAATAGTTAAAGTATGCAATTTTTAATTAAAACAACCAATTTTTAATTAAAGTTATTTGAGAATATAGCTAAAGAAGAGATTTCATTAATTTCATTCTCTAATTCATGTTCATAGACATGCTAAGGACACATACCACTACTAGACACAGTTATTTGTATATTTATAGTAAATACTAGCCGCCTTTGGCGACCAGCCGGTTCGCCAATCTTAATGTTCGTTTAAATTTTAATAATTAAATAGGTTTAACCGGAGTTTAACCCCCTTCTTCGCCAAGTTGCGATAACGCACCAAAGCTGGCAATCTTTATTATGCACTATAATTGAACATCTGCTTCTTTGCTTTTGAACATTTCGCAAGGCCGTTGTTTGCGATTTTTAAAAATTTCGCCAAGCAGGGGATAAAACTCCGGTCGTACCATTAAACATTTTACGCAATTCCAACTTTAATAGATTCTTCAGCAAAATATTTTAAAACTTCAAATTTTGATAGTCATATAATTCACTCATAATATTATAAAGGCCTTCAGTTATAGCGTGATATATATCTCTCTAATTTTCTGTTACCCCTCGTAGAAATTATGCTTTAAATTACAGTGTAAATGATTAATCTGCAATTAATATAATATTTTTTACTGAAACAAAGCATTTTTTTTAATAATATGATTACTGATAATAGAGTCACTGAGCGTTTAAACTTTATGGTCACTAAAGAATATCTTTCTTAATTTATGTAATATCTCAAGAATTTGTCAACAAAAATTTCTCAGATTCATCATGAACAGATCGATTCATTAACAATGTTTAATTTTAAATGCATCAAACACTAAGAAAATAAAATGAATCGTTTAAAATAATCGGTCGAAAACAGGTTCAAAAAAATCTACTTAAAAAACGATGTACTTAAAACTATAAGCATATACAAAAAATATATAACTAACATAAATACATTTTACTTACAAAAGCATGCAACTAACCTAAAAATAATTTAAATCGTCCGTTGGTTGTCATGCCAACAATCAGAACAATGCGCATGCGTGGATTTTCTTCGCCAGTTACGTCAACGCAAATGCGTAAATTTTTCTACGCCAGTTGGGGTAACGCTATGCAGATTAGACATTTTTAATTTCCTTTATTCTGTGTTATTTTAATTCAAAAGTACTTCAGAATGAATGTGAAACATGGATTAATTAACAATGTTTAATTTTAAATGCATAAAACATTAAGAAAATAAACAGAATCGTTTGAAATAATCCGTCGAAAAATGTTAACCCTAGCCTAATTACTGTTGGGAGAAAAAAACAACTGATGCCTTACTTATTTGGCGATGGGGAAAATGGAAGATTTTTTTGGCGGAAAAGTTGGCGTTGGGAAAAATGGAAGATTTTTTTGGCGGGAAAGTTAGTTTTTAATTAATAATGGACTACCCCTAACATTTAGGGGGATGAAAAATAGATGTTGGCCGATTCTCATAGATACCGGATAAGCACAAAAAATTTCATCAAAATCGGTCAAGCCGTTTCGGAGGAGTATGGCAACGAAAACTGTGACACGAGAATTTTATATATTAGATTTCAGTCTAAATAGTATATGCTTTCATGGAAGAAATTCCTTTTCCAACTATATTTGAGTGAAAAATATTTAAAATTTGTGACTAAATTTGAAATAAATAAAATTTTTGACTGACTTCTATATAAAAAATACCTTCAATTTGTTTAGTTATTAATCTTTAATCACAAATTTTATTAATCTAATTAAAAATATTTCACCATGGGAAGGAAAGAGTGTGGTCATTCACAGTATGCATGGATCATAAAAGAAATCATTTTACCAAATAATTCTACTAAATAAGAAACAAGAATAGTTTTCTAGAACGTCCTCTACGAGGGGGATGCCTTAAAGAAAGAACTCGGAATAGACAATATTTACCCTCACAAGATCTGAAGAAGAAACGTTTTGGAGTTGATAAATGTCTCCTTTTCTGTCTAGACGCCTCAATCTAAAAGGAATTATTTTTCTCCTTTTCCCATTCACTTCAAATAAGGGAACAAATCCTACGTTACAATACTAAGCAAATAAAAATCGTTACGGCATTCCGTTTTTCTAAGCTTCATAATATTCACCACGCATTTCAGTAATTCCTTACGGAACTCTTATAAGTTTTGCTTATATGTAACAGCAAGAAGAATCTCTCTCTCTCATTCGAAGATAGTAATCGGAAGTGTTTTTTTCATGTACTTCAATGATATGTTTTGTTTTGTTTGTAGATTCATCATATTGTTAATATTTTAATTGTCATGTGGAACAGGTAAGTCACATAAGTAATGTATTCGTTAAGGCCATATGAATTATATATACGCTTCCCGTAAAAATCTTTTATTTTTTTTAATACGAAGTTCAGGACGGTTCTTACTAGCCATATAAATGCAAAATAAATGGTAAAATGGATCTACTAAATAAAATAATCTGCTTTACCTTATGTTAATGCAACTTTATTACTTCAATGTATACGTAGTGAAGAGGAAATATAGCAATTGTCAAAAAAATCGAAATCGAGCTTTGGATGAATCTCTGTTTCAGACCTCTCTGAGTTTTGAAAACACATTTTTGAAGAATTTCCGTCTGTCTGTCTGTGATAAAGATAACTCAAAAAAGTCTTTGAGCTGGACGGATGAAATTTGGTATACGTTCTTTCCACCAAATTTGCAGATTTCTATCAAATTTTGACTAATATCTGTTCAGCAGAAGTCCACCTGTCTGGCTGTTCCAATATAAGTTTGCATGATAATTACAAAACAAAGACAGTTAGATAGGTCAAATTCGCTACACAGATTAAATACCGATAGTGAAGACACCTGTCAAACTTTGAGCCAAATCCAGATTCTGGTTAGTTGTCTGTCTGTATGTACTTTCAGAAACATGCAAATTTAATAATTCAAAAACGTAATGACTGAAATATATCAAATTTGCTATGTGTTTTTACGGCTACAATTGTAGTTTTGCGTCAAATTTTTGTTTCAGTGTTTTGATAAAAATATGTCTAAAACCCAGATTCGATTTTCGGATGTTAGTCACCGCATGCCAGAGATTAATCGCCAAATAACTCGCCAAGATTGATACGATATATTCAGACGAAATGCTAAATGAACTCCAAAGGTTAATATTTCGTGACTATTGTACGCCAATACTATGCAAGGCGTTCTCTCCCTTAGTAAATTTATTAGAGAATATGCGAGAACCAACGGGAGAGACTACTCCCGTTGGTTTAAATAATGACTGGCACTATTTGATGACGAAACAATGAATTTGGGATCGAAATTATCTATGGAGCCCTTGAACTCATCTCTCTCTTTATCGGAAAATATATCTTCTTTAATTTCTAAACATATTGCTTTTCCTTCATGTTATTGCCTATATTTCTTTATAGAAATACTAAAATTATATATTGAACTGAAATTTAAAGTAGGAATAATTTCACATTATATGACTTCGTTCCTTATTGCTCTGCTAAAAGAAGAAAATTACAAATAAACAACAATAGCAAGACACGCAATTTTTAATCACTTATTCATCACTTGATCTGCTTAACTATTTTGATCTAGGAGGTTACATGGAGCACACTTGCTTAGCCTTCAAATTCATCATGTTTCATAGTTTTATTAAAAAATTATTTTATCAATAATTATTATCTGGTACTTTTATGATTTTCAGATATAAATCCATTTGTTCATATTGTTACGAATCTGTGATGCGGTTTCCCAGCATAGTCGGTTCCATAGGAGGTCCTAGAGCTTGGCAACAAACTTGGCTTGGGGGGGGGTAAATTAACATATTTTATTTATTTTTATAAAAATATATTTCGGTATGGCATCTTTTTGGTAAAACATTGCCAAAAAGATGCCAAGGCTTAAACCAATCAGAGCACGTCGGTATCCTTTGCCATAGACTTAGTCTGTACAATTTGCGAACTCGCATAATTCTTATCTCCCACCAACATAAAATGTTAATTATATTATTTTAAAAACCTGCTCCATTTCATTAACTTAAATTTAGATTTTATTTATTTGAAGGTATTTTTCTTTACAAATCCCAGCTAGGACTCTGAGAAATAAACGGATAGGACATTTATTTAATGTCCTGTCTTCACTCGCATATCCGCTTCAAGAGCTCATCTCACCATGTCCAATGCACAAATGAAAAATGCTTCTTAAAAAGGGGGCACGTTCATTCACAAGTACTGGAACAGGAAGGAAATAATTTCATTGAAGAATCCTCAACAGAACGAGATTTAAATTTGAAATTTCCCTTACAGTACTTTTTGTAGGAGGACGTCCGACAAGAACTTAGGACAGACATCATTTCCTCTTGCAAAATCTAAAAGAGAACCTCTTGTTGATAAATGTCCCTTTTCCCCGTCAGGACAAATTCCTTCCCGCTGTAGAAATAAATGTTTCTCCTTCTTTTCTCTCTCCTCTTCGAAATCTTTTCCATGCAGAAATGAAAATTTTTACTTTTTAGAGGAAGGAGGAGTTATTTTCTGGTGAGACAGGGAGGTTCTTTTCGTCGGAATTCTTATCGGATTTTCTGTACTCCTCTCTTTCAGAGAAGAATTATGATTCCACTTAAGGATTAGGTTATAGCACGCATTCTAGCAAATTCTTGTATTTTTTTTTTCGTATTTTTTTCTGCAATTGCATTTAGTAGACCATATTTTATACAGAGTTAATGGAGTGGCGTAACGAAATGCATGAATCGCATTGAGAAATGCAATTTAAACACATTTCCAGAGCTATTTCTTATACTCTTATAAATGAAAAACGTTTGAATTTTAAAATAAGAAATGGTAGGAATGAATTATGGGTTCATTTCTTATGCATAGAGTAAAATATGAAAGTTTTTTTTTTTTTTTACTGGAGATACGAAGAGGTGAATACCAACTACTTTTTTTAGATTATTATCAGCATGTATTTATACATGTTATGAATTTGTAATGTTGCTTCCCTGCACAATTAGTCATATAATAAGGAAGAGAGTATTACAGATATTTTAACGGATAGTGAATGTTAGGTCAATGACTCCAGTCCCTGGTGACAAACTTGTTGACCATTTGGCTATTTGGCGATGAATTTAATGACTTTGGTGATAAAAATGAAAGTTCTTGCAAATATACGATCCAAAATTTGCAAATACTTGTAGAAACTTCTATACCCTACAACTTCCTTGCACAATTAGTCGCATAGTAAGGAAGAGAGTATTACAGATAATGAAGCTGGAAAATGAAACGGATAATGAATGCCGGTCAATGACTCCAGTCCCTGGCGACAAACTTGTTGATCGTTTGCCTATTTGGCGATGAATTTGATGACTTTGTTGATAAAAAAGAAATTTCTTGAAAATATGATCCAAAATTTGCAAATACTTGTAGAAACTTCTATACTCTATCACTTCCTTGTACAATTAGTCTCATAGTAAGGAAGAGAGTATTACACATATTTAAATGGATAATGAACGCTATGTCAATGGCTCCAGTCCCTGGCGACAAATTGTTGATCATTTGGCTACTTGGCGATGAATTTGATGACTTTGGCGATCAAAATAAAGTTCTTGTAAATATGATAAAAAATTTGCAAATACTTGTAGAAACTTATATACTCTATCACTTCCTTGCAAAATTACTCGTATAATAAGGAAGAGGGTATTACAGATATTTCAACGGATGATGAATGCCAGATCAATGGCTCCAGATTCTAGCCACAACTTTTGGCTATTTAGCATTTGATTTTATGTCTTAGGCGGTAAAAGGGAAAATTCTTGAAAATACGGGTCAAAATTCGCAAATACTTGTAGAAACTTCTATACAGAACTTACTTTCTAGCTGCACTCTGAGTGATATTGGGCTGTTCTGTTATTTAATTAGGGTATTATAATTATAGGAATTAAATAGAAGGTTTTAATTGTTAGTTGCTTGCGTGTTAACTTGCTGATTTCTACGAGTGCTATCTTTATGCACGTTTCTTCCGTGTTTGGTGTTTACTTGTGGAATGAAGTGCCCTTATCTGTTATCGAGTCTTTTCTACTTCTCGCTGAACATCCATGGGATGGATAATCCGTAACAATAAGAAATTATCACCCTTACAATTATAATTAATTGAATTATAATTCTTACTTTAACTAAATTATAATTTCTTGGTGATAAAGAAACATAATCCTTAACTTTTTATAACTTAATTACAATTCTTACTTTAGATAAATTAGTAAATATATATAAATAATTGGATATTTATATAAGAATGCAAATTTTTTCAATTTTCAATGCCTTAATTCAGGGAAAAATAGAGAATTATTTGAAAGAGTATTGATGTATTTCATTCAGAATTTTCTGAGTTTTCCATAGAGAAATTCACTGCATATGTTTATAATGGCGTAATAAAATTTCATGTGATTTATCAATGTTCGGCTTCATAAATCACATGATTTTTTTTATGAATAATAATTTCATTCATGAATGAAGGAGAAATATCAGTCTGGATATATAAACATTTTATAGCATATCATTTTGCAAAATTAAACTTCAAATTGGCAGCAGAATGGGGCAGTAAATAAATATATGCACTGGTATTCGAGAGTTTAGTTTCCAAACACATAAATATAGATATATAAATAGGCTTAGTGCGTACAAAATTTGTTTTTCGGAATCAAGTGTCATTATGTAAATGCGGCATGAAAATTCAGAAAGGAGAATTCCAAATCATATGTCATCATCTTCATCTGACCGCTCAACTCTGTTTCAAAACAACCTATGTTGGGACTCGAAACGGGACCTTAATATAGCTAAACTATACTCCAGACAAATATTATAAGTAACAGACGCTTATCATATTCATAAAAGACAAAAATACTAGTTTCACAGCATTGTCTGTTACCTATAATACTAGATAGAGGTTAGGTGTAAAGTTTAGTTATATTAATGCCCTCTCTCGAATCTCCACGTCAGTTATTTTGAATCTAATGTTTATCTGATGATTTAAATGCTTATTGGTATCTGAATATATGCCCAACTAACAAAGAAAACATATTCTTTTCTTGGCATGCATATCTCATTTATCTGACATGTTGTATGTCTTGAATGTCAACTTACAATGAGGGAAATAAATTCTAGAACCATTTGTTTAACGTCCTGTATCTACTCCATATTCAACTGATATATTCACAAAATAGAATATATCACCTCCAGAAACTCGCCGATGAAAAATACTTTCCAGAGAGAGGCTATGTTTCTCAAAACAGACACGCACAGGAGCAGGAAGGAAATAATTTCATTGGAGGATCCTCAACCGAAAGAGATTTAAATTTGAAATTTTCCTAAAATTTCTTTTGTGAGGGGAAGGCCATCAAGACTTTGGGACATCATTTCCTCCCTCCAACAAAACTAAAGCAATATCGTCTTCTGTTGATAAATGTTTCCTTTTCCCGTTAGGACAAATTCCGCCTCGTGGAGAAATAAATATTTTCTTTCCTTTTCGCTTCGAAATCTTTTCTATGCAGAAACTGTTTTTCTTTATTTTTTTATTTTAAAGGAAGAGTTATTTTCTTACAAAACAGGAAAAAAAGTTCGCCCATTGAGATTTTTTATCCGATTCTATTTTCATTTGAGAGAAAAAAAATATGAGAGCACTTAAGAATCAGGATATTGCAGGCATTTTAAGATAAATATATAAATGGGTGTGTGCGTGAGTATGCCATTATCATAACTATTTTTACCATCTTTCATTTAGTTCATATATTATAAGAAATTATTTCCATAACCTAAATTCATGAATCACAATCCAAAATGTAATTTAAACATATTTCTTTTTTTTTTCTTTTAATTTTGCTTGTGAATGCAAAGCTTTTGAATTGCAAATGGGAAATGAAAAGGATGAATTTTAGGTTACATTCCTATGCATGAAACAAAAATAAGAATTATTTTTTCCATTTCGCAAAATCTCCCCTTGGGGGGGGGGGGGTACCTCGGAATGAGGATGAGATGCTTCCGACATGGTGACTGGATCTCGCCACCATGGAGATTGACATAAGGCATAAGACTGAGTGAAAGTGTCAGCAAAGAATCTGAAGAAAATGCAGATGAAATTGATAATATTCCAGTAATAAATATTGAATTCAAAGGAATTACAAATTCGCTAAAACGCAAAAAGAGCAAAATTAAAGAGGGTAATGGAAATACAACTAGAAAAGTATGTGTCTCCTCATGAATATGGTGTGCGGAAAATGAACAGGAAAAATTGAATATCACTGTATCCATTGCAAATGAGGTATGTAGAAAGCACTATGCATAAAAACTATAAATAATGATTTAAAAACTTGCATTCTCACAAAAATTACGATTTCGCTTGATATACTAATATTTATGAATATTATTGTTTTATTTCATTTCACATAATTAAGTAATTTGTTTTGTTACAGTTCTTTATGTTATAAAGGGACATATTATATGAATGTTTCATGAAATAATATTAAAAAGTCTTAAAACTAAACCCTACTGAACAGTAGTCCTGCAATTATTTAGTTATTACAATTATTTTATATATTTTATATCGCGGTGTCGAAACGACATCGGCGACATTTAAGTGTAATCAAAATCACGGACGTTCTAGTGTTAAAGAAAGAAAAAAATTTTTTTAAATATATATCCTATTTGTTGACGAATGGGTTCGGAATTTTAAACAGATCTACAGATTAGGAGTTAATCCATTTCCCAAATGTTATCGATTTTGCTAACAGGAAATTCCATATTCCACCTATTGATTTAGAATCCGAAAAATTGATTTTTTTTGTTAGGTGTTCTAAATTCTTAGCATTCATTAATGACACCAGGACAAGTTTTCCTTCAAATACTGTACATTCTGGGCGAAATTAGGTAAAAAGTAAGAAATAGATTGATTAGGCAACTATTTCTGATGAAAGCCTCTTTAATCTTGCTGTAAATATAGTACCAATTAGCATTAGCTGTAGTTTTCATCCTTTATACCATCAGTCAGGCCGCCTAATCAACTTGTGACTTTATCGTGCTTGAATTTTTATAACACATTCAAAAAATTCCAACACTAACATTAAGTCAAACTGGTGAGTTTGACACGAAATTCATGTTCCGTGGGCCAATTCTGCATATAAATTACTCAAGAAATGATACCATTATTGTTGTTGTTGTCGTCGTATGAAAAGTTCAATAAAAAAAAAAGAAAAAAAGTAGAGAGGGGGGACAATTAGTTTAGGCTGAAAGCCTGCAGAACAGCCCTGGCCACATCTTCAGCTTTATCGGAATAAAGAATATCCCTGGTGCAGTCAATGTCTATTTTGAAGAGGGTTGAAATAATATAACGGCAGCTAAAAATATGCTCCGGATCCAGCTGCACGTCTGGACAGTGTCTGCATTCTTCATAGAGTCTGGAACCATCAGGCATGATCCTCATGCCCCTCAGGTGCCCTGTTCTGAGTCTCTCTTATAATTTAGATTTGTCAGGGAGAATTTCTTTCCATTAGTACAGAGCCTCTCTCTTGCCATGGCATTAGCAACCGGAGCAGTAGTAGATATAGGGGTGGGATCCACTTCTTTGGTGTCCTTGAAAAGAGTGTCGGCCTGCTCGTTTCCCTCAATGCCCACGTGCACTGGGATCCATTGGAAGGTGCACGACTTCTTCATTGCCACAATAGAGAAAATGGTACAATTGTCGGCTTACTAAAGAAATTCAATTACTGAATCTTCCCCAAGCTGCAAATCTATGTAACGAATGTTGTGCCATTTATGAAGATATCATTATACAACTTGCACATTTTATCCAAATACTAGCTCACACCAATGTTCTAAAGGCAACCGAAAAATAACAACTCTCAAACTAAACGACCCTACTCAAACCGCAATAGTCCCTGAGAATCATCCGTCTTTCCAGGAACCCAAACGTAATGATAGAATTTTATTTGAATGAAGTACAAGGTGAATTCTTTGACCACCTAGAAAAAATACAAGCAATCCTTCATCAGTTTGCTTTAGCCTAATGGAGCTTATTTTGTTTCGGACACACTCTTATCCGATGTTATCGGTGGGACAAAATGCAAAATTATGCCATATAGTGCAACCTCTAGGCTTTAAAATGCACTCGGAAGCACACACACTAAATCAAACATTAACCTGAAACATTATTTTTTTTCTTCTTCAAGAAGACATTATTTATTATCCTTCCCCTCATTTTTTGGATCTGGTATTTCTTGTTCTAGACAAGCATCATTACTTATGCACTAATATATACAATATATACTCTCAAATCGAAAAATGTACACATTTTTGTAGACAATCCAAAATGTGCACACGCCGAGGTGTATATATTTTTGATACCATAGTCCCAGTAAAAAAATTCTGATCTTTTTTGACCAATCGTTAGTATCTCATTTGCGGCTCTACAAACGAATGACGTTTACCAACCTCAATAATTGCAACAACTCATACATTTCTCCAAGAATTTTATCTATTTTTTTTTGTTTGTTTATATGATCCAAATGCATTGCATAGACAATTTTAATAACGTAGCTCTGTTCTGATTTAGCAATATTTTTTCAATGTGTTTTACTAAACGTACAGGAAAAAATTGAATAAAAATACTCATACTTCTCATAAAAGAATACCTCAATGAATATAAAATCAGTTTGACGAAAACAAATTTTGCTATCTGCAACTTAAATCTTATACCACATTTTTATGTCTTAGTAATAAATTGGGTTTTTATCATTCAATTACGTTTCATGTCAAAGAAAAAGAAATTCCAATGCTGTCATTAAAATATTCCAGAATTTCTATCTATAATAAGTACTTATAAGCAAAGCAGATCTTAATTTAAAGAAACATATTTATATGATCTCTAAAGAAATTTTTAGAAAAGCTATCGCAAACACATAAATTTAGGATACTATCTCTCCATAACCATTTCCTTTCCCATTTTTAAAAATCATTCAATTCCAAAACGCCATTGAAGTAAAGCTTTAATAAAAACGCGTAGATATTATCTTTTTATTTTTTAATACATGCATTCGCACATTATTAATTCCTAATTCAGAAGCAAATAAAGATTTACTCAATGAATTCTCATCAACTACCTCGGAAAAAAAATCATATAACTTTGCATTTAATCGAAATCACTCGGGAAATCACGGTTCCTTCATAATTTCTTTGCAAATTAGTTCTTTTATTTGCCGCGTCCATAAAGAAACATCTTTGGAAAACAGCTCTGATGGACTCAAAAGGTTTCATTCCTTTTCAAACAAACTTTTAAATGGGTAAATAAAAACAAGATTACGTTTTATTGAAGAAGTTTTCGTATCTTTTAATTTGAAAAATGGCAGCACTCATAAAGCCCCAACAGAATGGCAGCAGTCTTGAACCGGCACCAAACCGAAATTCCACAGTTTATTCCTTTTCTTTTAACCTGCGCTTTCTTACTTTTTCCCCTGTAACGGCTGACGATAACTTCCATGTTGCCACCGTCCCCACCATAAAAGAACGTCTGAAGTGAAAAAAAAAAGTGTCTCTAAACGATTCCGGGAAATGGGATTTCTGGAGGACTCGGCACGACCATCAAAAGCAAGTTTGTGAACGAAAGGACATCCAGTAATGACGCTCCTGGAAACTAAGAATCGCTACAAAGTTCTGAGGCGTCGGCTAATGGTTCATTTTCTTTGGAAGAGCAATCACTTAACTACTGTGGACCCTGGTGAGATATTGTTTAATAATAACTTCGTGTAACATATTCGGATTCAACCAAATATTCGCACAGAGTGATTTTTCTAATGAAAGATATTTTCTGGATAATGGAATTGTAATTGATCCGTAAGGATAATGGCGGATAATTGATTTTTAAACAAAATAGCGTTCATACACTAAGATAAATAGAAACATTTAAACGGTTATTTTTGTTAAATATGGATTTAGAATTGTTAGACATGAAATGTACTTTTTAAACAAATTCCTTTTAGAAAGCAATCTGTTTAAAAAGTACATTTCAAACAAAGGACTATTCAGGGCCATTGTAAAGAGAACCTCATGAGGACAACGCAAAAGGACTTACCAATTGCAATTGTTCTCATTGGTCAACTTTGAACTAAATAATTTGTACATATATCCATCATGTATTGGAATGGATAATTTGTATATATTCCCGATCATTGCCTATACAATCTAAATTTACCCATCATTCACACACACGCACACATACATACGTACGTACATACATATATATGTGTGTATGTGTGTGTGTGTGTAACGATATTTAAAAATTTAATTTCAACTTAATTAATTTTTTAATTTTCAGCTTAATTTAGCCTATATTAACTTCATTCTAAACTATTCTTTTATTTCCTGATCCCATTCCACTTTTCCTATCAAATTAATTCAGCAAAAGCTTTGTAAAATTGCTGAATCGGCTAAACCCCGACACTTTCCCACACTCCGAGTGAAGGGATAAAATATTGCTGATATAAACAAATTCCACTTAAAGATTCCTGTGTTTCCCTTACTTGTGATTGACATGTGATGGAAATCCCAATTAAAATCTCACAATATATATATTCACAGGGACAAAATTTTCATCAGCTTCTCATCATTTCGTGTTGTGTCGTTCTGTGTTGTGTGTGTACTCATCGCTTCTGCTTGTACATAATACGTTCCTCCCCGGGATAAAATAAACCCACGTCCAAAAATCGAAAGTCTCTTCACTGCCTTCGAAACTGCCTTCTGATTCAAAAGTTATATATATATATATATATATATATATATATATATATATATATATATATATATATATATATATATATATATATATATATATATATATATATATATATATATATATATATATATATATATATATATATATATATATATATATATAACATTATTTTATGTGAAGCAGGATGTAGTTTTGAAGACAGTGAAGAGACTTTTTATCTTTTTAAACTCTTTTTAATCCATCGGGAAAGCATAATTATTTACAAGCAAAGACGCGGACATTGCGCGTCCGCCACAGCGCGGAATAAAGCAGAAGTGGAGAAGAAGGGATGAAATAAATTATCCCTCGCCTTATATAACCTTTGATTTTGATAGGGAAAATATTTCTTCATTGTGCTAATATATAAATAAGATTCTGATAGGAATTTCGGAAGCATGTCAATCACATGGAAGGGAAACACAGGGATCTTTTAAGAAAGAATGTGCTTACTGGACATTTTTTACCCCTTCACGCCGA
Source organism: Argiope bruennichi (assembly GCF_947563725.1). Classification (NCBI taxonomy): domain Eukaryota; kingdom Metazoa; phylum Arthropoda; class Arachnida; order Araneae; family Araneidae; genus Argiope; species Argiope bruennichi. The sequence goes on from NC_079155.1 coordinate 19,840,017, forward strand.
GTGTGTGAAAGTATCGGTGTTTAGCCGATTCAGCAATTTAATAAAGCTTCTCTTGAATCAATTAAGTAGAAACAGTGTAATTGGATCACGAAATAAGATAATATTTTAGAATGAAGTTACTACGGGCTAAATTAATATAAAATCGTGAAAATGAATTAAATTGAAATTAGAGTTAAAATATCATTACATATTATATATATATATATATAATGTAAGCATATAACTTTCACCCAAATGGTCACCCAAAAGCGTCTCGCATATATCCTAATAAATGTACTCTTCCAAGGAAATGCCATAATTAAGAAATACTAACCTTTGACATGAATTTGGCATTTTTAGTGAATCTGTCGTATCCTCCTAGGCTAATTTTTTTGGTTATTAATCTCCGAAATGCGGTTAATAGTATCCGAAAATCGAATTTGCTATTTATACACGTTTTTCTCAACCATTTGAAACATAAATACATTTGTATTCACAAAATGCCATACCAAATTTGATATGTTTAAATCATTCCATTTTTTTAGTTATCGCTTTTTCATGTTTTTAGAAATACAAACCAATAAACAGTCAACACCTCATTGGATTTGGCTCAAAATTTGATTAGTGCCTACACTATAGATGTTAAATTCTTTAATGAATTTTATTTATCTAGTTATCTTCGTTTTGAAGTTATCGTATTAATTTATACACGAACAAACAAACACACAGATTCCGAACAGATTTCTCAAAATTTGATAGAAATCTACAAATTTGGTATTAATATTTTATCTCAAATATATATCTGTCTAACTCAAAGATTTTTTTTCAGTTATCGTCTTGACAGACTGACAGACAAAGATAATACCCAAAACATGTTTTTCGGACTCAGAGAAGCCTAATACACGCATATAGTCAAAATCCCAAATTCGAATTTTTTGACGGTTGCAATATTTTCACTACATACATGAGAAAGTAAAAATATACTTTTTTACAAAATGAAGGAACATAGAAACGAATTTCTAGTAAAGCACACCAAAAGAAGGAGAAAAAATGAATAAATGTATATAAAGAAATTTTGCAAAATAACTATTAATTAAGAATTTAACATACTTATAGCAATATAAAGAGACATGATAACATTTTAAAAGATGGAAATATCTCCAAGATCTTTCAAAGAAAGGTTACCTAAAGTTTCTCAATATAACCGAGAAAGTCACACGGCTCCGAACATTTTCAAGAAAGGTTGGGGGAGAGGGCGTTAAAGTTTAGTTGGAGGAATGCAATCGACATCCATCCTTGAAAAGAAGGATCCATCCATCTTCGTAAAGGATTGGCACTTTCAAAAACGGTTCAATTACGCTATAGGATCTCTAAATATGGATGATAAATAGTTGGCTCCAAGACCCAATCAATCGTCCATTCAGGCACCCCTTCCTGCAACCACCGGAATGCCTTTCACTGCAACCGAAAGGGGAGAAGCGAATTCATAAGAGGAAATATACTTTGCATCCTCTTGAAGGAAGGGAATAATTAAGAAAATATATGTCTCCCCGCAAATTGCTGGAAGGGTATTCATTTTAACTTTGAACACTGTCACAAGTTTCCACGGAATACTTCCACTTGTGAATTGCGACCTTTAGTAGTATGTATTTGGAGGATTTTGCTTCAGTTTATATGCCCTGACGTAATATTTAATGGATCGAATTGTCTGAGTTTCAAGTCGATATGTCAGGAGGCAGCTCATCCAATATGAGACTCTAGCTAGGAATATGCATAGGAATTGGATGTCGGAATATATTTGCTCCAAAAATAAACATGCTCCAGAAATAAACAAATAAAATAAATTTTATAAAAACAATTTACAAAATTACATTTTGTAAATGTGCAGAAGCTTATCATTTTTCCTTTCTGGTATCGAATTACAGAAGGAAAAAAGGTAATCTCAAAAAATTCAAACTCGAGATTTTGATATATATCCGTGCTTCATACTTCACTGCGTTCGAATAACACATTTTTGGTATTATGAATGTCTATCTCTCTCTGTAAATGCGATAAATCAAAAGCGCTTTAAGATAAACAGATAAATTAAGGGCAAACATAGACGAAATTTGTTTTGTAACAAATTTTGAACGAAGTCCATTTAGAGAAAGTATGGCTGTTCGGGCACACGTGAACTCAATAACTACAGTCTGTAGAGAGTTGGAAAGTTAAAATTTGGTACACATATCTAGTACTTAAATTGTGATTTTTATCAAATTTTGAACCAAATCTGTCAAAGAATTGACTATTAATCGGATTATGCCTCCACATTCATGTAAGCTCAATAATCAGAAACACAATGACTTATACAAATGAAATTTGATACATTATCTTATGACTACGGTTGTAGTTCTGAGTCAAAGTTTGGTTCCAACCTGTTGAGGAAAAGGTACCCAAAATGCATATTAATACAATAAAACCAAGTAAAAGTGCTCTATTCATTTCAACGAACAATATTTGGTCATTATTGTTCTGAAATGCCATGCAAGGCGTTCAAGGCCTTACCCAAAGTCCACAATTTTATGCATAGGGAAAGGTATCAGACCTTTATTAGTGAGTATATTAAGTAGAATTAAAGTTTAAGGAGGGATCACTACCGCTGATTTGCATTAAAAGAATGAATCAATTCAAAAGGTGAATTTTTTTAGTCAGTTGGACTCCTTTTATTTAAGATCGTGATTATTTTCTTTCGCACAAAATATTTTTAAAATCTTCAAAATAAAATCAGGAAAAGTAGTGACAAACCATATAGAGTTTTTTCTCACGATTTTCATGCATAATTATATCATATTTTGCTTATTACGCTTCATAAATAGTAAAAAAAAAATGAGTACAGATTGTTGTTGTTTTTTTACATGTTGGGTCCTTGTATTTTTAAATTGTATGTATTTATAATATCACATGTATTTACAATATTACATACCACATTACATTTGTCTAAGTGGCCACATTTTCGATTTATCGTTTTCACATAATCGCAGATATACAGGCAAGTTAGATAGTCCTTTTAATTGAGTCCAAAATTTGGATACAATTTTCTAATTATAGTGGTAAATCTATATGTTATATGCCATCCATCTAACCATCTGAAATTTTGAGTGATTATTCTCATTACAACGTGGACCCCCTGCAGATGGTTCATTTCTAACAACAGAATGTACTGAATTTTATGCCAATAGCCGTTGTACTTTTTAAATAATCGTGTTCACAGAATGATAAATAGAAAAACAAGCGGTAGTGGTCACCTCGAAACTATCTCACATACTCTCTAATAAACTTGCCATGCCAGAGAACGCCTTGCATGGTACTGGCGTGCAATGCTTACAAAATATTAACTTCTGGAGTGAATTTAGCATTTTTGCTGAATCTGTCGGGTCATAATAGACGCGTTTTTTGGCGATTCATCTCTGGCATGAGTGAATAGTATCAGAAAAAGGAATTAGTGCTTTAGTTCGATTAAAACAAATATTTGACACAAAACAGGGGCCACGGGGGCCTGGTGGTATGGTCTCGGCTTCGGAACCGGAGGGTTTCAGGTACGTGTCTCGATTCCATCGAAGAACCGTCGTGTAAGGGGGTCTGTTGCAAGTTAAATTCGTCATGACCAAACGTCCTCCCGCTGGTGTGGCGTGGTGTGGAGAGGGGTGTGCCAGCTCAGGCGTCGTCCTCGTCATCTGACCGAGGTTCAAAAGAACGAGGTCCGTCCCAAAATAGCCCTAGTGTTGCTTTAAACGGGACGTTAATAAAACTGAACTGAACTGAAACTAAGCTAATTTGACACAAAACAACACTTGCATCCACACATTCCATACCAAATTTCACATATTTAAGCCATTGAGTTTTTGAATTATTGAGCTTATATTCTTCTGAAAGTACAGACCGACAGACAATCAACCCATTGTTCGATTGAGCTCAAATTTTGACAGGTGTCTACACTATAGATGTTAAATCTATTTACCGAGTGTTATCTATCTTATTCTTAATCTATCTCTGCATCCTTAGTGAATTATTTGAGGATTAATCCCTGGCAAGTCTTAATAGTATCCAGAAACCACGTTTGCGTTTAGATATGTTTTTCTCAATAGATATATGTGAAGATGTGAAGAGAATTTGACAACAAAACAGCACTTGTAATTACAAACTCCTATACCAATTTTGATGTATTTAAGTCATTGCATTTTTTTAAATTATCGCGTTCTTATGTATCTGACAGACAGACAACCGGTTGTTGGATTTTGCTCAAATTTTGACGGATGTCTACACTATAAATGTTAAATCTGTGTACTGAATTTTATCTCTTTTGTTTGCTTTTTTTGTAAATATTGTGCTAACTTATATTCGAACAGCCGGACAACCGGACATCCTCTGAAGAGATTTTACTCAAAATTTGATAGAAATGTGCAAATTTGGAGTAAAGAGCGCATACCAAATTTCAACAGTCTAGCTCAAAACGTTTTTAAGATGTCCTTGTCGCAGACAGACAAAAAGATGGACATTTTCCAAAAATGAGATTTTTCAAATTCAGGGATGTCTAAAATCTGAAGATTATTCGTCAGAATCTCGAGTTCGAATTTTTTGACGATTGTTATACTTTCTTTATCATACGCATACGAGAAAGGAAAGACTATTAGATTAAAAAATCTAAAATAATTATTTTAAAAAAACTATAAGTGCAGTATTTTAAGTTGCAAGTTCTTTAAAATAATGAACAATTCTTAAATAAATATAAATCTTTCTGAACATTTTAACGATGAGCAAAAATATAAGAGTGAGTTAATAACGAAAATAAGCTATATATAAATAAGCTACTATAAAGTGAACTCAATTATGATTATATTCCCTTCAAATGGATGTCATAATGCGCTAAGTGGCCATTATTATTTTATTGATTTCGGATTCTCTAGCGAAAATTCTACTAAATGTACTTAGTTTGTCAACCAAAATCAATTCAACTAAATTTCCTTCAACAACAGATTGTTTAGATTGCAGCAATCAGTGTCGATAAAATGAAGCACTAGAGATTCCTTTTTGTAAAGTTAAGCGAATATAGATGTAGTTCAAAATATTGTTTTGAAATTAATCCCTATCGTATAATTTTACTATATAGTTTAAAGGCATTTTTTTATTGCTTTTGTTAATCGAATTGATTTTTCTTTCTTTATATTTCACTTCATTCAAGACTTTTTTAAATATATAGCTAGCTAATGTACTCGGTATTGCCAAGGATAAAAATATAATCAGGTCTAAATAATTACAGCATTGTAAACTTAATAAAATAGTTTTCGCCGCACCTTTTTTTGTTGATTTTTGGTCTTTATCCCGTGCTGTCTAACCTATCTATTAAAGCTGAAGCTATTTCAGTTAACCTTCTCTTCTTTTTTATTTGAGTGTTTTGAATCACCTGGCATAACCTTTATTTCTATATCAGAAATATCATTATCTTCTTCTTGATGCTTGGATGCCTGATTGGAAAAACACTACACAATGTTCCTTCTTTTTCTCCTTGTCCTCCTTCTCATACGAATGTAATTCAATAACATTAACTAATACTATGATTAGGGATAATTTAAAAATTCATGAAAATAAAAAGACTTTTGTTTAATTATAATTTAATATAGTAATTAAATTGATGTCTATGCACTGCTGAGAATCATACTAAAAAGATTTGCATTTAATAACAAAACCTCTGATTTGCCTTAAATGTGCACAAAAAACTTTTTTATGAAAACTTAAATGCGTAAAATAAGGGAATAAAGAATACTGCAGGTATTAAAATTTGTATGAATTAAATCAAAACAACAGAAAGCATTGTTATAACTTTTGTTTAAAATTAATATTTAAAGATTTTTTAAAAATTGAAGAAACAAGATACGGATATAATAATAACAGAATTCTCATTGTTCTTAATGATGGTATATTATTAAGTTCCATGCTATAATTATTTTACAACTTATTGGCCAAAAAATGGAAAAAACGCCAAAGTTGGTCCTAAATTTTTTAATTGATTATATTTAGTTTGTTTTTTTGTTTTTTAATTTAAAATAATTGACACTGAAATGATCCCCAGAATGGAAGCTGAAAATTTCATGTCATTTAGGCTCACCGTCTAAGGGGAGTTTTTATTAAATACAGATGCATGTATTTTCTACTTTTTTTACTATACATTAAATATCTGCATGCTATGAAATCAAATTTTAGACATTTTCTACAAAGCAGAACTTTAAAACATTAAACAGTAAAAACTTGCCAAAAATGATAAATTTAGTGCCATCTGTCAGTACCATTTAAAATGCACAAAAATTGTAATAAAAATTCAAGTCCTCATAAACTTTGACATCTCAAAAAAAAATTTATTTCGATTTTTCTCTCTAATCTCTAGAATTTCGACAGATATGTTCGACAGGATCTGCGGAACTGGCATTGGCCTTTCTTCACTGCGACCGCAGATTTATTCCCGATTCCACGAAATTACTGTCTTGTTCGAGCATATATTTTTCGAAAAAAAAAAAAAAGAATCCGAAATAAGTTTCTGAAAACTCCGAGCCCAATTACCAAGGAAAAAAGACTCGCCTTAAAAATCACGTTTTGGACAGGAAGGAACACGACATTGTAGCTTTCTCCAGACTCGTGTCAATCGATTACCAGCTATTAGTCATCGGCATCGATTAAGAAAAAGATATGACCTTTACCGAATGTCTTGGATTTCAGACAGAGGAATATTATCTTTCACTTGCATCCGTGGGAGAAAAGAAATTAGATTTGGGCGATGTTCCAAGTGCTTCTCAGAATAATGTTGGCTAAAAATGCATACAAGACGTATTTTTACAGCCATTGTACTTTTAATAGATTTGTTTAATATTCAAATCTGATTGTAACTGTAGTAACTTATCTGGTGAAAAACGCTTAAGATAAAAAAAAAAATGGATAAAACAAATGCGAGTACCTTAACCTCCGATCAAATTTTCTAATCTTATGAAATTATATAAATTCAATTGAAGTTTTCGAAAAGTTTTCAGTTTCCAACTCAGATAAACGACATTCTAAACATTGCAACTTTATATTCAAAATTAAAAGTGAAAGATTTTATTCAACTCCTATTATAGCGTTAAGACGCATAAGATCATATATCCCGTCCTTCTCTAGCAATAAAGCCACTTTTAGGATTTTACGTATCGTCGGTTTAAGATGCTTTTGACTATAACACGCTTGAAGAAGATCCGAAGATATTCTACAGCAATGTTTGAAGAATTACCGGCTAATTTTAGCGCTCCCACTCATATAGTCTATTCCTATCAATCACGGAGCTCTTATATGCGTTCCCGTTATATTTAGCAGATAATAAACCCGGGTCACCACTTATTAGTATTATTATTTGTTAGATCATAATTTTTTTAATTGCCTTCTTATTATTATTTTTTTCAATTCCTACTATTAGTTCACATTCTCCCTATATATATATTTATATATCTCGTTCAAATTTTCAATCGTTAATAAAATACTTTTTATTCATCCATTCGAGTTCAAATGCATTTTTTTAAACTTGTAGTGGATGGCACTTGATGTCAATACAGTTTTTTCAAATATTAATTCAATAATTAATTTTTAATGCTTTAAGTAGAGTTTTAGCAGTTTGTAATGAAATTTGGAACCAACAGGCAGTAGCTCAATCGGTAAAATGCAAGGATTTCAGTTTTTTTCAAGTGAAGGTGAAGAATGCGAGTTCAAGTCTTGCGAAAATCAATAATTTTTGATACTTAATACTTTTTTTGATAATTATTTAATAAAAAGTAACTAAAAAAATTGTTGACATAAATAGGAATTGAATTAATTTTTTATATTACTTGCTAAACCTTATTTTTGGATATAAATTTATTAACCGCTTAACTGCTTTGCCCGTATGCCATACGTGCATCAATATATCGAATTTTGATAGTCGTAAGCAAAAAAAATGAACCATTTATAACGATTAAATTCAATATTAAAATTACTTCGAATATATAAATAAGTCAAGTATTGAATGGATTTCCATTTGAATCAAAAAAAGAAAATATTCCCAAAATAGAAGGTGTCATTTTATTAGATAGTAAAGAAAATAAAACATTTAAGTGTTTAAACAGTAAGGTATCATTTTTTTTTTTTTTGTACGACAAACATTCTTTTGAATTTCATGCTTGGTCACTGTAATAAATTCTTTAAACCAAAATAAAACGCTAGTTCTAAATATATTAACAAAGTCTAAACAAATGTAAAAAAAAAAAAAAAAAAAAAAAAAAAAAAAAAAAAAAAATCTTTTTAAATTATTAAAATAGGCTTACAAATTCTGAAATAACACACTTTAAGAACAGTTTTCATAAATATCTGGAACACTAACAGGATATCAAATGAATAATTCCATTCAAATTAGCAATTTAAAAAAGTTTAAAAAATAATTTTATCAAAATTTCACTTTCAGTTTGAACGCTGCCCTCCAAGAAAGAACGTGGACAATGTGGGCTTAGAAGTCATCTCCGTATTATCGAACAAATTTTTGTTGATCTTTTTATTTGTTATCAGCAAAACAATGTTTGAATGTTTATGAGTGATCATGTGTACAGATAAGCAGACGCAATACCAAAAACTGCTTTTTGGATTCTGGAATCTCTGATTCTTCAAAATTTCTAATTCGAAATTTTTCACGATTACAGTATTCTGCTTCGTATACAAAAAAGTGATAATAAATAGTTCAACAGTTTACTTCCATATCTACCCCGAGAACGAAGATGGAAAGTCAGATGATGTTTAACTGTTCCACTCCCAATAAAGTGTCACACCACCTTAAGGCTACATAATCAAAATTATAATTTTTATTGTAGAAAATGTTTTTAAAAAATTATGAAAATTGTGGCTGAAAAATATTTTCTTTTCTGAGTGTGTTCCCCCATTCGAAATTTATTTGAATCTCACATTTTTATAACTTTTATCCAACAAAACATAATTCCTGTAGAGATTTTTGTAAGTCTCCGAATCGCAACCCAACAGCTAAGATAAGGTCATGCCATCAACCGCCTTGAACAAAGAAAATTTCAAAATTCTTTGGGGAAAAAAAGTTCCCAAGAAAATTTTCCCAACTTTTGTTTCCGAAAATCGGAAATGAGTTGGAGGAACGATACCAGGGGCGTCTAAGATAAAAGTTATTCCTCGAGGGATGGAATAAAGGTTTATGGAATTCAGGTTATAAAAAGAATCTCAAAGGTTGCAGATATGAAACCGGAGATGTAGGTTACACGCACATGGAGGTTGCGGAGTTTTATCTTAGAATAAAAGCGAACTGCTTTGGAAGGAGGTTATAAACCCGAAAAAGTGGTATGGGTAATGCTGATATATCTGACCAAATATGTTTTGACCTAAAATGCATGATTTTTAATATTTTTAATATATCAGTTATATTATTAATTTAGTTTTATAGTTGTTGATTATGTGTAAAAAGAAAATTATGGGGAAAATTTAAATCCCATTTAAGTATATTAAAAAAAAAAGAATACAGTACACTCCCGAGTATCCGCAACTAGACGGCATAGTTTTCTTTTACGTATTTAAATCAGGAAGGCAAGCTGTTAGATTGGCGACATTGCCAAGACATTGGAAGCAGACTAAAATGAAAGGGCAGTCATCTATTAAGGACTTTTTTTAAAACTTAAAGCCGTAAGTTTTGATACTAAGCCCTCCATTTCTCTCAAGCCCCGTAGGATGTGAACGTGGCTGCGGTTCAATGAAGCATGGAAGCGGTTACCCGTAACGTATCCAGCTAAAATAAAAGGCTCTGTATTGGTAGTTTATATTTGTTTGTATACTATACTGCCGATTTCAAGAATTTATTAGAGGATAAGTAAATTAAAAGATATTAATTGCTCACATTTTAACATAAATTTTGTAATACCTAACTTATGTGCGAGAAACATAAACAAAACATTAACGTAAACCATAGGTCTAATTGTTAAGAATATTAACTCAAAATTATTTTATTTTTCACTGATAAATGATTACACAGATATATGATGCACTGATAAATGATTTCTCGATAAGAAGTGAAAAAATTCGTATTAAAACAGTGAATTTTGGTATAAAAACTTTATTTTCTGATTTTGGTGGGCAAAGAAATAACTTCATAGAACTCCGGCCTATCCGGACTATCAGTCTGCCACATAAGGCCGGATACTCGAGAGTGTACTGTATATGTTGCCCTTTTGAAAATCTTATGCTTTTATCATTACGGCTCACTCACATTGTGACCACCGATATGGGGAAAAACAATTTCTGCTCTTTTTGATTGGGTCTGAAGACAGGGTTTAATCTATGATCTAAAAGTAAAGATTACATAACTTCTGATTCCCATCGGGGGGAAAGGGATACGTCAGATTTGAGAATGAGCATGTTGGGTGGTTCTCGCCGCTCGGGTGGGTATAGATATGGTGTGAGGTCGACTACCTCTTTCCGATGACGAGACGGGCTTTCTACAGAAGAGTTATGCCATGGTCGGTGATGCTCCATAGTATTCAATCTTATTCCTACTAATGCTATCGTAGCAGTCCAGTCATTCAGTTTTTATCCGTGTGTCACGGTACGAATCGATGTTGTCAATGTATGATTTCATAACTGTTATAAGGCATATGTTTGGAAGTGAAATCTATTTACTTTCTATCAAGTATGGTTTGTTGTGTAGTTAAATATTTTCAAAAATTATTTCTCCCAATTAAGATAAACGGTATTAAAAAAACTTAATAAAGGAATTGATTGGTTGGATGGAAATTCTCCTTTAAAATCTTAAACTTTTATAGTTTTCGCTCTTCAAAAAATTCTTATAAATAGAGCGATTATATTCATTTCAATTTAATAAATCTTGGCTGAAAGATCTATAGGTAATAAAATGTAGAATGCAATATTGGCATGAAAAGTCATTATTAATAGCAATTCACTAATATTTCTTGTATTTTCTATCAACTACAGATAGTTGAAAATAATTTGAATTCATTCAAATCTAGATACTAGAGAACTAAGAAACCTAAGTGAAATTTAGCCTAATCTAAACGAAGGCATGCTTTGTTTCCGCTACTTTCTTTTCACTACTTCTGTGTCACATAAGAAAAATCCAGACATAAATATTAAAATTTTAAATTTTAAGTTATGATGAAATCAATGAATAAATTGATATTTCTTGTTTGTATCAATCACACCATTAATAGAAAATCTCTCCGAAGCTTTCCTTGTTTCATTTCGTTACAATCAATTTACAAACAATAACATTTACAGCACACGAGACTACACAATATATATACATATAAATGAATTATGTATATAAATATTGCACATTCAAAAACATCTGGACACTTCAATGTAACACAGAATTGGACAGTATTATGCAGAACTTTTACCTTTAAAGATATTTAAACATACTTTAACGTTAAATTTGATTCATTTTTTCTTTGTTCTTATTGGTTTTAGATTTTCTCGTATTTTTAATTTGCTAATTTAAACATGTTTATACGAAATATAAGGAGCTCCCATATTAAAAGGAGACCTCGGCTGTAACTGCGTTATATCTAAACCCGGAGAGTTAATGAATTAACTGACAGATGACGTCATGATATTCCCAGTTGCGCGTGCGTAGTGAACCATGAGTTGCTTCCTCAGTTCGTGGCATGATGAATTCCTACAGATCAGCTGTCCAATTTCGTCGCTTAGAAGGGGTGCAAACTTCACAAATTTCTTGCAAGATTAAGGACGTATATGCAGAGCGGAGCCTTGTAAGGAGTTCTATATTCCGGATTGTATCAGCGTTATGAAGTGGGATGCGTAAACATCAAGGACTTGCTGTGTCCTAAGTAGACGTGTCACTGGATCCCACCAGCAGTGTCACGAATCCGACTGTAAAAGGGCAGTATCGTGAAATTCCCGTTGAATTGTTGATACACAAAGAAAATGTGCATTTTATAATACATAAATTGCTTGTCATGGCAAAGTTTGAGAGCAATGGATGCCGAAACATCTAAATCCGACAGTAACCTGGAAATTTCTACTCTGAAACCATCCACTCCTTTCCTATGCGATGGGATCAGCATTTCAATATCAATAAAGATTATTTATAGTAGTACTGTTTCACGTGAAATGTAATAATAATATTATTATTAAAATTTCTATACACATAACTGCAGTCTCCTTTTCATTTGGGCGCATCGTATGATTGGGATCTTTCAAAAATTATTGAAAAACGTGATCAGGGTGAAAATTACTGTCAGATTATTTTTTTTAAACTAATTAAAACTGAGAAAGTAAAAATTTAACTTAGTGCAATGAGATGGGAAACTTAGTGTTCTATCTACCCACATTGTTGAATTCCTTTGGAAAGAAAGAATCGTGAATAAGCACAACATCTCCAATACGAGTTTAAATTGCTTAGAAACACAAATATGTAGGTAAGTTGTTGTTTTTTTCGTAAACTGTTTTTAACACGCTCTGAAAATAAGTGACACCAATTTCAGTCAATGCTGCGTTATTAGGTTTTGCTTCAAACTTGATTATACAGCGATAGAAATTTTTGCGCAACTTTATCAGAAGAATGGAGACAAAATTTTGCCAAAGCCATAGACAGTTTAATGCATTTTCAGAAGAAAGGAAACTAACTGATAAAAATTGCAGCGGAAAACCGCCAGTTGCAAGAACTGACAAAAATGTTTTCGAACTTGAGCTCTTGATTATTCTGATCATTAATTAGCATCGGAATGGTTGGAGAAGATTTGAATCACATTAATCATAAGATTTTATCAATGGATTTTGGAGGAAAAAATTCTTCAAGCTATTGTTCTAAAATTCAGATGTAAAAGAACAGAAAGCCCATATGGCAAAAGGATAATAACTCTTGATTATATTAAATTATCTTTACACATTATACCCTATTTTATTGGTCCTTATAATATCTGCAACTTAACTTACACTTTTCCCTTCAAATCAATAGTTTTCTATTTAAGTACGAAAATCGGATGTTGGTAACTGCCAAACACATCACCACTTGTAACATATTCGAGTGTAAAGGGTTTATTTTGGGATAGCCGAAACAATAACTTTATCCAATTAAATTGTTGTTACATATTTTTTCAGCAAAAGGCACAATTCCACTGGACTATAACTGGATTCAATATTGTTTTCAGAGTTCCAACAATGCTAAGAAGACCGGAAATTCTTCTCCAATACATTACTTCCCCAAACAATCACTTTGAAACAGGCAATGTAAGATTATAATTTAAAATGAATTAAAAAAATTTCTAAAAAAATTGATCTTATTGCTTCTTTTACACACCTCGTACTTCATTTGATCCTTGCTATTTGAAGAAATCTTATTTCTCGCATTCATAATTTTACCTTAGGAAAAGCTAACAAATTGTTCATGTTATCGTATTGGTGATAATTTTCTGGTATGGGCTTAAATTTTAAATGAACCAATTCCATTTTACATTTTAACTCTGCTGTAAAAGATACCACTATATTTATATTTTGTCATTTAATATATGCTGTTAATAGAAATCATTTTTTCGTTAATTAATTTGCATTCTTTTCTTTTCATATATTTACGTAGAAGACTGCAGATAAATCTTAATACTATTAAATTTTAAAAGGCTTTATGATTTGTACTGAGCTTGAAAAGTTATTTCTTTATAGAGGAAAGTACTAAATCTCTAGTAACTCTGAAATAAGTAACTGCCATAACTGAACTTAATCCAGTTTCTGCATAATACCGCCCAAACCGAAACTAAGAAGACTTACGCTAGGTACCAAATGGTCTTTGCTGCCGACTCTGGTGAACTTGTTCCTGTCCAGTAGCTTGCGAACTGCCTTCTCCACGGTCTCGTTGAACTTCATGAAGGTGACATAGGCAGCGTAGCAGAGAAGTAAGACGAAAGCCTCGTACCAGTAGATGACGTTATCCTTGAAGCACAAGATCAGTACAATCAAACTGATGGAGTAAAATGTGACATCCCGGAAAAGCGGCCACCATGTCAGGCTGAGGACAGTCTTGCTGAAAATGGCACACATCGATATGACGAAAAGAATGTTAAAAACGGCAGACCCGACGATCGTGCCGATGCCTACGTCGTCGTAGGATATGAACACGCCAATGACGCTGGTGAAGAGTTCAGGAGCGCTGCCACCAGCTGCCATGAATGTGGCGCCGGCAACGTCCTCGGATATGCCCAGTTTGATGGTGATGACATCAAGAGCGGGAACAAAGAACTCGTCGCAGACAATGGCCAGGGCAACGAACATGTAGACGAGTCCAAAGACATGGAGGACAACGGCTCCATGTTTTCTCTGTGTTTCCGAGAATAGATCCTCAGGAAACTGGGGTATCTTTTCGTCTTCTTTGGTCTCGTTGCCGCTGTAGTTTCCTGGTGTTGGTAATGTTGTCACTTCAGTAGTTTCCAATAGATGCCTAGAGTAAAGTCTTGTAATATCTAAGCTGGCCGCATCACGTTTGACTAGATTTTCAATATCCGATGGTGGAAAATATCGCCCACAGCTACTTTTCGACTTATATGCTTCGAAAAGAGAGAAGTAGGCAATCACAAAAACTACTGATACGAACACCAGCCTCGGATCCCGCCATCTTGGACGATGTGGTCTCAGAACGGGGCATGCAGTTCTCAATGGTAAAGTGTAATCTTTCATTCTGATTTGTAGTTAGAACTCGACACTGTTATGTTTTGATGTCGTAGCTGCCCAAATACGAAGCTCTTGCTTCAGAAGATTTAACATGACTTTGATGATTTCGAATCGGAAAGGTCACTGGTAGCCACGCCACTGGTGTTAGTAGTTCCATGTTCACTCAGCAGCAACTTTTTTTTTTCTTTTACAGCAATAATTTATAGACCTGAAAGAAGAAAAATATATCTTAACATAAATGTGCATGAATTTTGAAATTAAATTATCATGTATTCAAATGAATTTAAGGTTTAAGCGAAACATTAAAAAAAATAGTATAATGAAATCTTAACAAGGCGTTTTTCAAATTATGATAAAATAAGTCTTAAGGTAATGGAAGATAAAATTAAAATAGATGGTCTGAAAGGTAATGTTTCAAGAACCATAACAATTAATTCATTCTATTCATTCTCACATCATACGCATATAGGCTGCTGTGGTAATTCAATTTTTGAATCTTTTGCCCAATTTGCGATAAAAGAGATATCGTAAAAATATTGCTAACCAGATATTTTAGTTTTAGTTATATTAACATCCCGTTATAAAGCAACACTAAAGCTATTTTGGTTGGGTCGGACCTCGCAATTTTGAACCGCAGTCAGATGACGAGGACGACACCTGAACTGGCACCCTCTCTCCACGCCACACCATACCAGCGGGAGGACGTTTGACATGACGGATTTAACGTACAACAGACCCCCTTACACGACGGTTCTTCGGTGGAATCGGGTCTCGAACCTGAAACCCTACGGCTGAGAAGCCGAGACCTAACCACCAGGCCACCGAGGTCCTACTGTTAGCCATATAACAAACTGTTAAAGAGCAGGAATTTACTTTTGTTGTGTGACTTGGATGCCACATGTATTAATTTCATTAAAAATACCCATTATTTCATTTAATGCAAGATTTAAGAAACAGAGTCGACATAAAATTAAAAGAATTGATAATTTTACTGCTGTAATAATTAATAACTAACTAATCCAGATATATAAGTTAAGCAAAACTTATTCAGGCATCAAAATAAGGTAAGCAAATTAAATACCGAAGGTAAATGCCAAATATGAAACCCTTCATTAATTAACCGAATGAAGTATGAGGTTTCTTATTTATGTAAATAAACTTTTTCTTTTCAGGGATAATTCGATACATTAATCATTGATTTCGTTTGAAATCAACGGTAACATATTGTTCAGTTCATTTAGATAAACATGAAGCAAGATGGAATATTTAGATATGGTTATAAATAACATGAGTATAGTAATTGGGCCACTGAGTATAGTAATTGGCCCTGAGGATATGAACAAAATGATTTTTTTAATTTAGAATATATATTTTAATAATTTATAAAAGTTAACCTTTACTTAGAATTTGTTAAATTAAACTATTTAAGCCAATTATTAGTAATTGGAAATAGTTATTATGAATTTCTATCAAATATGTAAATATTTTATTACATAAAATATCTCAAGATATTTCGGATCATTTAGTATTAAGTCCTAGAAAAATCCCACTTCCTGTAGGATTTGACATTGGAATCCCAATCAAACATTATTTTAAATTTAGAATTTTTACTTCATAAAAAAATGAAGCAATATCAGAATAATTACAAAAACAACCTTTGAAACACGCATTCTGTATTTTTCTTAAAAAAACATAAAAATTAATGATACTACAGTTTTATTAATGCTGCATCTGTGATTTCTGTATTAAAATTCTACAATAAAATATGCATACAGTCAGAGGAATCTATACATAGAATAAAATAAAGTCTCCTGAAAGCGTCTGTATGTTTGAAAGAGAAAAACTGGAGAAATACTTAACTGATATGGAGATATTTGTACCATTTTGTAGGACATTGATTGGGAAGAATTTTAGTATATTGAAGTCATATCAAAATTAAAAAAGGAGTTTTATAATTGCGATTTACATTATTTTCCTACTACGATTCGCATGCGTAAAACAGCAGTATCTGCGCTTTGTACTTATCCGCGCATGTGCGAAAACCTCAAACTGCGCATGCGCAGATAGCAAGAGCTGTGGTATGCAGATGAGATACATTTATTTGCTTACGTCTGATTTTAAACAGCCATTCAAAACTCATTATGCCCCAAAAAATTAACTGATATTGGAGATATTTGTACCATCATTTTTAGTGAATTGTTTTGTCTATGAACATATCATACAGTGGCAGTCAAAATTATTCGTACACTTAAATTACTAACTTCAAAAGTGAATAAAAATTGAAATTGCGCAAAAATTAATAGAAATTTTCAAAAAATCTTAATGTCTTTCAAGTTGTTGCATGAATGATTTGAATTTTTAAGAGGAAATTTTTAAATTTGGTCATAAAGAGCTTCTCGATAGAGTGAGAATTTGAATCTCACCACTAAACCTCGTGCTTCAAAAGTATTCGTACATCCACATTTCAAGTTGTAAAATAGTAAAATTAACACAATTTGTGCGCCAAATATCGTTTGTGGGAATATATTTGGCGAGATGTTATGTTATTCTTACTTTTACCGCGTTATCTGTTTCATTCTTATGTTCACTAGCTTTAAAACTCGCATTTTTTGTTGTTAATCATACAGCTTTAAGTTGAGATGGCTCGGAAGGGAAAAGAAACTTCTCTTGCTGAAAGAAAACTGATAATGAAACTACATAATAACTGTAACTCTTTAAGAAAGATATCACTTGCTATTGGAAGACCACGATCTACAGTGCAGAGTGTTATAAATCGACATTGCCAACGCGATACTGTTGAAAATATTCCACGAGGTGGAAGCCCAAAAATACTCAGCAGTAAGCACAGACGTTTACTCGTACGATTGATTAAGAAAATCCAAAATTGAGTGCCCCGGCAGTTAAAGCAGAACTCCTCAAACAGGGAATTTCGATCTCGGTAAGTACTATACTCCGCACTTTTAACGAATCAGGATTCCATGGTCGAGTATCTCGAAAAAAGTTTTTTGTGTCGGAAGTTAATAGAAAGAAACGTATGTTTTTCTCCAAACAACATGTTAATAAAAATCCTGATTTCTGGAACAGGGTTATATTCTCGGATGAGAGCAAGTTTAACGTGTTTGGATTTAATGGCAGACAAATAGTGTGGCGTAAAAAGAATGCAGAGCTACAACCAAAAAATTTGAGTGCGACAGTAAAGCATGGTGGTGGTAACATTCTAGTTTGGGGGTGTATGATCGCACATGGAGTGGGTAAATTGCACATCATTGATGGAATAATGGATCATAAAAAGTACATTGACATTCTAAAAAGTAATTTGAATTCTAGCGCTTCACAAATGGGTCTTCAAACTAACTACATATTTCAACAAGACAACGACCCTAAGCATACAGCTCATAATGCTAAGCTCTGGGTATTATATAACACTCCCGAAAGACTCAACACACCTCCACAATCACCAGACATGAATCCTATTGAACATTTGTGGAGTATTTTAGACGACAAAATCAAAAATCGACAAGTAAAAAATAAAAATCAGCTGAAAACCACCATATTGGAAGAATGGGCATCAATTACACCAGATATCACAAAGAAGTTAGTAGATTCAATGCCCAGTCGAATGAAAGCAATAATTAAGGCGAAGGGGTATCCTTCTAAGTATTAAAATGTGATAAATTATATAATTTTAGGGACATTTCTTAAGTGTACGAATACTTTTGACACAAAAGTTTTGATAATTAATTTCTATTTTTTTATATTTTTTTTCTGTAATTGTTTTACAAGAAAACTTTTTTTTGGTGAAATTGCTCAAAAATAAAGGATACAAGGCCTTGTATCTGTGTTTAATGGTGTAATATAATAAATAAAATACTATGAAGCGATGACAACTTCAAAATTCGGTTTACGAATACTTTTGACTGCCACTGTATTTTTATCTTTTTAACAGTCTAAATATTTCTGAAGGTGTGTTATAAAAAATTGTTTTGCAATTATTTTTGATGATTTCTAAATATATTTTTATTTTGGTTTGATGTTGCGTGGCATGCCCATATCTTATCGGGTGGAGGATAGACTAAAGTTTAAAGCTAATTTTTTCCACTTGGATGCTTTGCCATGGGCAACACTGTGTGGGTACTGCTAGTCTTCACTAAAACAGAGACATATGATTCTTCAGAAATCATTTGCATTAGATACTTAAGAAATTATATCTTATTTTAATTTATACAAAATTATTTGAAATAAGATGTCATTGCTTTTAGAGAAAAGTTATGTCAGTACCATCATTATTGCTCAAATGTAACGATTTTATAATTTCTACATAAATAATCTGCTGACAAAATGAAAAAAATATATAACTTTTTAATTAAGGATTTTGTAACACCAACTTATATTAGCCTTGAGTAACCACAAAAAACATAATTTGGCTCGATATTTGTTTTAAAAAAAATGTATAATTTCTACCATTAAGAAATATTTCTTGTAGTGATTGTTCAGAAGTCCTTAAATAAACCAAATAATGTACTAATTATTTATTAGGAATGTCTTATTCATGTAAAGTTAAGAACATAAATTTCTAATGCACAGAGTAGTTGTAATTAAAGTTCCGCTCTGAAATTGAAATGATTATAGAAGGAAAACGACTGGACCAAATGTTATGAAACTTGGCAATACTTTAAAGAAGGTCATGAAAATTTCTTTTCCGACAAAAAACAAAAAAAGTTCAAAAACTCACCACCAGGTGTGAAATGTCACTGTATCAATATTGTTAAGCAAAATAGGGCATAAAGACACCGGTTTAAAGGGTGTTTAATCGTTTCTGAAACGTTTTACAAGCATGTTCAATGTGTGTTATCTCAAAAGCACTGTTTATGGCGATAATATAAATTATTTGACGGAACTGGAAGATTCGATACACCGACATGTGCGTAACATTCCTCCTGATATGCTAAGAGCTACTGTTGAGAATGCAGTAATGCAATTTAATTTGCTTTCAAAATATGGTGGACGCCACATTGACGTTTCACGACGGTAACACGTTTCAGAAACGATAAAACACATTTTAAGTCTATGTCTTCATGTCCTATTTTTCTTAACAATATTGATACAGTGACATTTCACTCCTGGTGGTGAGTTTTTGAACTGTTTTGGCGGAAAAGAAGTTTCCATGGCCTCCTTTAAACTATTACCAAGTTTGATAACATTTAATCCATTAATTTTCCTTTTATGACCATTTCAAAGAGGAACTTTAATTATAACTATCATGTATAAAAGAAACATGGAAGAGGGCAATGGTCAGTAATCAGAGTTTTGGTTGCTCGCTTAGATCATTCTGAATATTGATAGTTACAGAAGATATTTATTCAATTGCTTGGGACAGTCAACCAGTATTAATACCTTAAGAATGACTATATATCCCCCCCTCCCCTCTGCTTGAAGCTTTTAGAACTAAATTAGAGTTGAACTGTTTATTGTCAAGATTACAATCCTTCAGATAGAAATTTTGCTTATTCTATATGAACATAAAAATCACATTATTTTCAATCATTGCAGAGAAGCATGCTCATATTTTTACGCGCATATCGAAGAAAAAGCCTGCTATAATTTTAAGTATTTTCTAGAAGAAACGTATTATATTAATGATCTTAAGGCTCAATGTATGCCAAAACTACAGCAATGTGAAATATTTATCCGTGCCACACAAACAATATACTCGGGTGGATTTCAAAATTCTAATTACTGTCTCTGCCAGCTGCATATTTTCTCAAACAGCTCAGAACTTTCTCAAACAACAATTTGGTCCATTTCCACACCATCATTACCATCACCGCAGAGGAAGGAAACGTTCGAAACTTAACACCCATTTGGAATAGCAGATGTTCGATAGTGCCGAAAGGTGCCGAGGAAAATCTGAGCGAAATTCCATTAATTACATTACTTCCGAAGAGCGAGCCAGCCACAGAGATTTTTCGCCGAGAAGTGCTTTTAAATAAAGTTTTTGGCGAGAACTCTTTCCATCCAGTTTCTTTGGCGGCAGCAGACAACTTTCCAGGGGAATGAAGTTGTTCGGGTCGATGAGTGGTAATTTCTTTTTGGAGAAGATTTCGAATGCTATTAGGGTGTCTCAAAAGTTTTTTTTTTCTCATCGTGATTTTTAAAGAGGCTTGACATTGCAGACGAAACTTGAATTTTATATGAAAATGGGCATAGAAAACGTACTTGGTGTAGGATAATAGGACTTCAACTGTCGCAAAACGGGGCTACATCCCCAAAAAGTTCTTTTGTGCATTTAGTGGGATTGGAAAGGCATAATTTTCTACGAGCTCCTTCCTCAAGGTGAAATAATAAATTCTACGAAATACTGTCATCAACTGGATAAACTGAAAGCTGCCCTAGCAAAAAAACGGCCAAAATGAATAAACTGACGCAGCGTTGTTTTTTCATCATGACAAAACGAGACCATATATTGCATTAGTCATAAGAGAGAAGCTCTTACAGTTTGATTGGGATTTACCGCATCTTGCATACTTTCCAGATCTCGCTCCATCTGATTATTACTTCTTTCTATCAAAAAAATTCTCTTCATGATAAGCGCTTTAAATCCTTCAGCGAAATAAAACTGCACCTCGAGTATTATTTTTAGTCCAAAACACAACAATTTGTGAAAGAAGGCATAATGAGGCTTCTTGAGAGATGGAAGAAGGTAATAGAACAAAAGGGTTCTTACATAACAAAATAAATAACATCTTAAACATTAAATATTGAGTATTTATTTCATATGAGAAATATTAAAGAAACTTATGGGACACCCATATATTTATTTGATTTTGTTTTAATATAATTTTTTAATTACTGATTCATTATAAAAATTGTATTCATAATGGAAATACGATTTCTAAAGCAGTAAATGTGTGATTAGAGCTACCTGAAAAGCTATTCTGAATTTTTTTTATATATAAAAGAGAACTCTTCTATTCTTTTAAAATGAAGTTTATGGTTGTTAAATAGGCAAACATTTTTCTGGCTTAATAAATTGATTTTAAAAAAATGTAATTCCGTTTAAGAGATCGTGGAATAACTTATTGCCTCATATCACAGCCTTCATCTTCTATACTTATAATAAAGCTCAATGTGTGTGTGTGTGTGTGTGTGTGTGTGTGTGTGTTGGCGCTCTACAGGGCAAGTCATTTGACATACACCTATCAAATTTGGTACATGTATACCTTAGAGGTCGGGAATGTGCACCTGGGGTCCCTTTTTTGAAATTTTAATTAGAATTTTAATTATTAATTAAAAACTAACTTTCCCGCCAAAAAAATCTTCCATTTTCTCCACCGCCAACCTTTCCGCCAAAAAAAATCTTCCATTTCCCCCACCGCCAAATAAGTAAGGCTTCCGTTTCTTTTTTCTCCCAACAGTAATGAGGCTAGGGTTAATATTTTTCGGTGGATTGTTTTAAACGATTCTGTTTATTTTCTTAATGTTTTATGCATTTAAAATTAAACATTGGTTATTAATCCATGTTTCAGATTCATTCTGAAGTACTTTTGAATTAAAATAACACCGAATAAAGGAAATTAAAAATGTATAATCTGCCTAGCGTTACCCCAACTGGCGTAGAAAAATTCACGCATTTGCGTTACCTAACTGGCGAAGAAAATTCACGCATGTGAATTGTTCTGATTGTTGTCATGACAACCACTTTCAACGGAAGATTTAAATTATTTTTAGGTTAGTTGCATGCTTTTGTAAGTAAATTGTATTTATGTTAGTTATATATTTTTTGTATATGCGTATAGTTTTAAGTACATCGTTTTTTAAGTAGTTTTTTTTAACCTCTTTTCAATGATTTAAATTATTTTTAGGTTAGTAGTGTACTTTTGTAATTAAATTGTATTTATGTTAGTTATATATTTTTTGTATATGCTTATAGTTTTAAGTACATCGTTTTTTAAGTAGTTTTTTTAAACCTGTTTTAGACCGATTATTTTAAACGATTTATTTTATTTTCTTAGTGTTTAATGCATTTAAAATGAAACATTGTTCATTAATCGATCTGTTCATGATGAATCTGAGAAACTTTTGTTGACAAATTCTTGAGATATTACATAAATTAAGAAAGATATTCTTTAGTGCCCATAAAGTTTAAACGCTCAGTGACTCTATTATCAATAATCATATTATTAAAAAAATGCTTTGTTTCAGTAAAAAATATTATTATATTAATTGCAGATTAATCATTTACACTTTAATTTAAAGCATAAATTCTACGAGGGGTAACAGAAAATGAGAGAGATACATATCACGTTATGTCTGAAGGCCTTTATAATATTATGAGTGAATTATATGACAATCAAAATTTGAAGTTTTAAAATATTTTGCTGAAGAATCTATTAAAGTTGGAATTGCATAAAATATTTAATTATTAAAATTTTAACGAACATTAAGATTGGCGAACCGGCTGGTCGCCAAAGGCGACTAGTTAACAATAAATCTAACCGTAATGTATGTGGTAACACAAAATACGACAGGTTAGTAAATCTCTCAACAGAAAACAATTTGAAGGCAAATAAATGTGCTCTCCTTTTATATAATATGACATATAACTTTTATATATCTCCTACACGACACATTTTTTTAATTATAGCCAGTCACCCCTTTACCACAGAACTAAGCCGTATAAACAGGAGATTTGCTCCCAGTGGTGTAGGATTACTACAAAGAATTTATCACCAAAAATGTTTACAGTGAAAAAACTTATTAAAAAATCTATATCTGTGTGTTAATCGCATGACAGCGAGTAATTACCAAAAAAGTCGTTAAAGTTGCTATGTTTATTACAGCTTAGCTTCAATTGCCAAAACAATTATAAAGATGTTATATTTTTGGAAACCAGAGATAATTTGACAAAAAAAAATCGCCAAAGATGTTATGCTAATTCATTGACTGTGTTCGCCAATTAAATGCTGATAAACCCCAAATTTGCCAGCTGTATGCGGTTAAGCTAAAGTTTGCAAATATAAACGGTTAGTATACAAGATTCAAAAAATCAATAAGACTCAAGATTAATGTTCGCTTTTTCGTGACAGGACCATGCCAAATATCTAAACAACGCCAACAAATCGCTATCTTGGATAGTCACAAGAAATGGTGATAAAAGATTTTTATGGTTGCAATAGAAAATTGACAAAATTGCATTTGGCGAAATATCCTTGTGAACGAAATTTCTTTTAAAGTCACGTTGAACACTCTTAAGCATTATTCCAAGCATTGTTCAGACCTTTAATGTCCTTTCGCCAAAATTGAATTTGTGGGACCAATTTTTTGTCGTACATATAGTTGATAATTTTTTTGCAACCCTAAAAGAAGTTTATTATATCTTCTAGCCATCCAAGATAATGGACTTCTGGCGAGATTTTGAAAGGTTGACACGATTTTGTTGTGCGTAGCAAGAAACTAGCCACTAAATTTAAGTCTTACTCATCTTCAATGAAATAGTGGCCATGATAGGTCATCAAATGTATTAATTTTTTTTAATTTCTTTTTATGTTAATTAATTTGGCGAGTTTTGATAGGTTTGGCTAGAATTTTTCTTGCTAGTTGGCAAGATTCTAATACCCGATTCTGCTGTTTCACCAAAATTATAGTTTGAATGGAAAATGCAATGCATGATATCAGAGATCAGCAACAAAATTAAAAGTACTTTTTATATGATTAAGAAAATTAATACTTACATCCTCTAAATGTAACAATTTAAAATATTATCATTAATTGGATATTCAATAGTTTTCATTAACAGCAAACGTCACAAAGGTTTGGTTTTTGATTTCACTGTACTTTTTGAGATTAATATTCACTTCAGTTGCTTTATCTCAAACTATCCACCATGAGTTCACAAAATATCTCATATATTTAAATACATCATTTAAACATGTTTTGCTACAACAAAGTTACACAACACTCTTCTGAAATTATATTTTTATATGACCGTTAATGCCTGTTACATAAGCGTAATATATGCCTCTTTCGTTTTTAATTTTGTGGAAAGCAGATATTTTGAGTACTAAACGATATAAACGATATATCGTAATATAAACGATATAAACTAAATAAAATTAATTAGTTCTTGATCATGTTCGGTAAATATTTAAGAAAAATCTTGTTTTTATGCAGGATTCCTAAATAGCACAGCCTTGGAATACTAAAAAAAAACAATCGCACAATATTGTACAATATTGTCCGACATTACATTATTCAATATTCAAAATATACAATATTTCGAATGTCGATTAATATAGTACATACAGTATTGTTCAATACAGTACATACAGTATTGTTCAATATATGCGTGCTACTAGGATTTGGATAAGCATATGATGTCAGAATACAGGACATCACAAAAATTTCAGTCAGTACCAAAAATTGGCATGAAAGAAACTGCAATTTTTGCCATGCAATATAATACAGTAAACTGTTTACTATGAGATACTCGTATTCTTCGTTATCTTTTAGTCCAAGAGATAGCTCAACTAATGTAGAAATATTTATTTTACTTTCTCTTATTAACAAAATGGTGAAATTGAAAGAAAAAGCTGAGTGCGTTCTTTGATTTAATGAATTAAATTGACCATTAGTTTAATGTCAATTTTGTAGTTACATAAAGGACAGAGTGCTTTGCAACTTCAGTTTAAGATTCAAAGTATCTTAAACTGAACATTCAAAGTATTTAACCGAATGTACAATAATACTTGAAAGAATTGACATCTAACTACCAAAGGTGCTCACATTATTGATATACGTTACATTATTAAAAGCTTTGTAAACTGTTTTACAATATATTAAAACAACCATTTACCAAATTTTAATAATTTTTATAATCAGAGGAAGATATTGTGATCACCCCTGTATTGAGTTTATAAAATTCCCGAAGTTGAAAAGATGAATAAGTGATGAACAACAACTCACTCCACCATTTTACTAGAAAAAAGCTTACTCTGGTGAAATACTATTTGGCTAAGTTTATCAAACACTGGTATATTATTTCACTGGAGAAAGTAACCTATATGTATTTCATTTTATTTGTTTCGCAATCAGTTGATTAATAAAGGTTAAATTATTAATTTGATTTCTTAAATCACCTCACTTCTTTGGAAAGATTCTCATCGTTTCATTATCGTTGTTAGATGATAATAAGATGAGTCACTCAGAATTAAATTATTATTTTAAAACCCCGGACATGTATTCACAAGATTTTCTGTAAAAATGCAGAAAAAAATCGAACGATCTATTGCTAAAAATAACTTCTGTTTTGATGAAATCAGTTTCTTTGTGGGAATTAATTACTATTTCTCAGCTGAATGTCAAATTGGAACTATTTTCAATGAAATTATCAATAATTAATTCTCAATGTAAAAATTGATTTTAAAAAATGGTAAGCCATTCAAATGCATCCATTTCTATCATTTCAATTGCTTTCACATTCTATGGCTTTAATACCATAGAAAGAAGTAATCTTTGTTCTTCATTTCGTCATATTATCTTTCACATTATGATATTTCCTTTTGTCGTATTATCTTTATTCGTCATATAATCTTTGTTCTCTTTCTATGGCTTTAATGCTATAGAAAGAGAATTAAGATTATATGTCGAATCATTCAAAAATGTATGATGCAATGAGTCAACAAATGCATAGAATATATATGGCATTAATATATAAAAAGTAAAAATATCTCTGCCCACTCCTTAATCTTTATGTAACGTGAAATCAGTTCTTCTTCTTCTCTAAAAATTTACATTAAGAAACATTTCTTGAGCATAATTAACCATGAAAAATATTTTTAATTATTAATACATAGATAATTTTATTATTGGAATTTCAAATAGTGTCGAGAAAAACTTCGGCACAATTTAATGTTAATTCTACAATGCTATTTTGATAAAACTAATAAACCTTTACTTTGTAAACTACCTTTTTATTTCACTTTGAAAAATTATAAATTTGATAATTTTCCATTACATGTAAATAAAATATTTATAAAAAAACAAAAGTATCATATTAAACAGTTCATAAACAAAAGAAAACATGTTCCAAAATATTTGAAAACCGATGAGAAGCTACAAAATTGTAATCACCGCTTCATATCAACAAAGAATATTACAATCTTTTTAAGTATAAATATTCTCCTAGAGGGTTTTTCAACTCACTAAACATGGGAAATTAGAAATTAACGATTTTACTCCTTTCTCACGAAAAGAAGAAAGAAACTTCAATAACGAAAAAGATTTATAAAATTCTCATTTAGCTCAGTGGAGCTGAAAATTACGGCCTCCACAAATCACTAGTGGCATATTGGAAAAATAGTTAGAGATAACGCTAAAGTGCTCTTTTTTCTGCGAATAAAATTTAGAAAAGACAAATTTAATATATTAAAACCATAGGTTGGCAGCTTGCTGTTTCGTCTTATCATCAGTTTACCTAATATCCTTCGTGCATTCGTCACTAGTTTGTATTTAAGAAATTTCAGAGGTATGATAAAAAAAAATTTCCACAACAAACTGATTTGTTTATATTGTCACAAAAAAAATGCATCCACCCATCTACATAAGAGATAAAGACATTTTATTCCACTAGAAACTTGAGATACGTTTGACAAAACACAGTCGAAGAATTCACTTTCTGAGACAATACTTTTATAAATAAATAAGTAAATAACTAGTAAACATCAAATCACTCTTGCACAATTGCTCTCCAGGCCAAAAAGAAAATTCATTCGATTAACTCTTTTTTGTTATCTCAAAACGTTATGGTCTCCATAACAGGATACAAAAGTTTTAGAAGGATCTGAGAATAGAGATATCACCTTAATTCCTATATTTTCAAGAACCTTCATTTTTTGCCGCCTAAATCACTCAATTCGTCGCCAAACCTTCAACAAATTTATCGCTCAGACATTTTCAGCATGCAGTCAAGTATCTCCAGAACTCTCTTCTTTACAATGAGACTAAATGCGCAGGGAAACAGTATTAGAGATTACAGACAATTTAGATGCTTTCCAGATGCTCTACATCGTCTGACTCAGTCGGAAGATAGAAACAAAATGTTTAGTTGTTGTTTGTGTTGTTGTTGTTGCTTTAATAGAGAGATTGTAGAATAAATTGAGTTGAAATATAAATAGTTTTGCGACTCAAATCAAGTATAATTTGGTTCATCTTAGTATGTATATTACATTCTGAAACAGTATTACGATTAAAGTTAAAAGTTAAAAAGAGTTATTTACAATTAAAATAAAAATTATAATATTAGAATGATTAATAATGGGTGATTTTTTTAATTACATGATGTTAAATACTTAACACACATTGGTCCGAATTGGGACAGAAGCGTATTATGGAGTTCGTATGGTTGGAATATATATATATATATATATATATATATATATATATATATATATATATATATATATATATATATATATATATATATATATATATATATATATATATATATATATATATATATATATATATATATATATATATATATATATACTAGCTTACTGATCTTCCACCTCCATATGATATTTATGGACATAGGGTTTTAACATTATTGCAAAAATTTGTAAAAGTTTTTTTTTTTGTTAAAATATAGTCAGAGAATACACTAGATATCTTGTTACAGTCTAACACATTTGGTTGATTGTCAGAATTCATGTTCTAATTCCTTATTAATTGTTAATAAAGCTTTTTCTTTATTTTAACTTTCTTTCTTCCAACTAAATCCTTGTGTTTTGTTAGATGAATGAAATATATTATTATAATTACGTACATTTGTTTTTAATGCTGAGGATACATTATACTATCACAGCAATTAATTAAACAATTTTAGAAATCTTAACTCCAAAATATAAAATATCCTATTATTTAAAAAATATTTTTTGTTGATCCATTGAGCTCATATTTCTATATTCATGTCACATGACAACTCGTTTTTAATTTTTCATTGAATATTTAGAAATGATAAATCTACTCAAAAGTTATTTCGATATAATATTATATGCCCATCAAACAATATCTTAAAATTTATAGCCTGTTTTGCTGTAAAAACAATTTTAAAATTTCTCAAAAGTGACAAAGAAGTCTTAAAATGTCTGCATTCTTTACCCTAAAAGATAATAAAATCATCAAAAAATTTTACTAATACCGTCTTTGAGAAGCTACTTCTGCGTTGTCACTTCTTTTTTACAGCATTTTATATTGAAGAAATTGCAGTCTACTGTCTTCAATTCCGTTTTCAATATCTCGCAGTCCTAACTTTTGGTAGTGATTAAAAATTCCCATCGCAACTTCTTACTCTTTTTTTACATCAAACAAAATATATTAAATCTTCGGTTCCGCTACAAAAAGCCTACATCTTAAAGAAACTTTTAGAAATATTTACACTCCAAAAAAGTGTGTAAAAAATTTGATTTGATGGAAGTATAATACGTGAAAAGGCAGAATAAGGCTTTCTTGTAGAAGGCTCAAAAGTGAAAGCCTTATCGAATTATATGCAAGAACTTCACTGCATGGCACCCTCCCGTTACCATGGCAACATATCCACTCTTCCAGATACTACACTCTCGGCATGCTGTGGCCCGAGACGCTTCGAACTCGCTTTTCTGCAATCTAATATTTATATTCGGAAGACATGTTCCCTAGTGTTGTAGCATTTTTCTTTCTTTTTTCTTTATTCTTTTCTTCACCACCTGTTAGAAAATCAATGTAAATGAATAAGGCTAAGTCTCGTTTTATTTTATAATGGAATTTTTTTTTCTGTGGAAAGCTTTTATTTTATCCTTAATACTTTCACAAAAGAAGAAAAAAAAGAATATCTTTTGACTTAAAGTGTGTATAAAAATGGGTTAAAATTTCAGTAGCTATATATATATATGTAACCATTTTCGAAATAGAAAATATAATCCCTGGAAAGAAACTAATTTGTATTTTTTTTCTTAATGATAAACTTTCTAACTTACATATAAAAAAAGAATTTATTCGGAATTCAAAATGAGAATAACTTTTTTTAAAAAATATTCATAATTCCATTTTGGATGCAAAATTGTTTCAAAATCTCGAAGAGTAGTTTCAAATAGAAGAATTGTTTCAAAATTATTCAAGAGAATAGGGAATTAAATATTAAGACATAAATATCATAAGGCACCGCTTTAATACAAATACATAAATTTAATACTAATACGTACATTTTTAATACAAATTTTGATTATTAAATTTCATGCTACTGATGCTAATTTGTTTAAAATTAATGATTATGTTGGACCTTGATAGATGAAATTCGGTACACAGATTTGAAATATTCAGTATAGACACTACCAGATTTTGAGCGAAATCCAACCAGACATTGACTTCAAATCTGTCTAAACTTTTAGAAACTTGCAAGTTCGACAATTCATAAATGCAATAGCTTAAATATTTCAAATTTGGTATGAGATTTTGTGACTTTAAATAAAGTTTTATTTCAAATTTTTGTTTCAATTCATTGGAAAGTACACGTCTGAAACCAAAATTTGATTTTCGTTTACTATTAATCACAAACCAGACACTAATCGCCAAACAAATTCGCCAAGGAACGCTCGAGAGATTCAGTAGAAATACTAAATTCACAATAAAAATTAACATTTCTTAACTATTGTACTCCAATACCATGTAAGGCGTTCATTAAGATAACATCTTCATTATAAACTGTGCGAGAAAGTTCTGGGGAGATCATTCCAGCTTGTTCTTTAATGTTTCGACAAACAAAATAAATTAAATTAAATAATTAAATTAATTAATGTAATTATTAATTTAATAAATTAATTAAATTAAGTATTGGCAATTGTGTTTTGCTACATTAATGAGGAATATTTGCAAAACACAGACTTAGCACGCATACTAAAGAGATCCTGCTTAAATTCCATTTCACACTGACTCATCACTGTTCAAACCACCAGGTGGCTCTGTCATTATTGGTAGTACGCATGCACCTATTCCTTGTTGTGAGGCAAGCATATTTGACATTGTATTAATTTATGGTAAGCAAAAAGAAATATAATGAAATATATTTATTTTAAAATTTTTAATCAAGCACTTTAAATCAAAATGGTTTTCTAAATTTTTTCTGCTATTTCAATTGAAAAATCTGAGTAAGGAACTTTCTCCTTCCAATTTTTCGAGGTCCCAAAATTTAAATTTTCTGCTCTCCTGGGATCACTCACAATTTTAGACGCCTTAAAGCCAGAAATCTCAAACATTTCTCGCTTTATGTCACTCATTTCGACTTTTTATTTTTTACCAAATCCTTACTGTCAAATCCCCCCCCCCACACTCCTAACCTTTCTTTACTCAGGGAAATTTTTGTTCATAAGGGCTTAAGGTAGATTAAAAATCGAATCACTCGAATTAATTCAATAACCTAAGAAATCTTTACTTTTTAATTTTACATTTACTTCCTTTTTTCTTCTTCATGAACACAACAGCTCCTTGCAGACCTTGGCTGCCTCAACCACACGTACTTTCCAATGCTTTCTATCTCCCGCAACTCCCTTCCAGTTCTTTATCCTCAGAACACTCAGGTCTCTTTCCACATCATCCAGCCATCTACAGGTCTTCCTCTGGCCAGGAATCTCATAGGATTTTTTAAAAAGAACATTTTGAGGGCGCTCTTTTCAGGGCTTCTCGAGATATGGCCGAGTCATCTTAACCTATTGCTCCGTATAACCAGTGTTATCTGTTGTATATTGTTTGTATAATTCAAAATTGAATCTCGTTCGCTTCCATCCTCTCTCTAGTACTGGGCCAAAGATAGTTCTAAGGATGTTTCTCTAGAACATGTTCAGAGAACGTTGAGTATCCAAGTTTCATTTTCATCGAGCAGAACAGGTATAATGAGAGTCTTATAAATTTTTGGTTTAGTTTTTCAACTGATGAAATTGGATCTTAGTTGTTTTTCCAGTCCAAAGAAACATTTATTTGCCATTTTTATTCTGTTGTCAATTTCTGCTCTATTATTGTCATTAATCATTGTGCCAATGTATTTGAAATGATCGACTTTTTTGAGGATATGACCGTTAATGCACAGAGGAACACTGTGATGTATAGTTGAGGAGGGGGGGGGCTGATTCCATAAATTTGGTTTTATCTTCGTTGATATTTTTCGCCTATATTTGTGGCAGAAGTTTTAGTAAAGATGTTTAACATTTAAAATATAGATACTTATGAATCACAACCGTCAAAAGGGTGGCCTTCTTTTGATTCGTATTTTTTCCTGTATGTAAACATAGTAAATAATACTCTTAAATCCAATGACTTAAATCAATGGTATTCGGTATGTTATTATGTGACTACAACTATAATTTTCCATCAAATTTTAATGTCGATTGGCCTAAAAAAGGCGTAGAAAATAAATATTTTCGCTATAGATTCAATAAAAAGGTAGATTCGAGCCAAAGATCCATATTTCTTAACTATCATTCTCCAATATCATACGAGGAATTCACGGTCTTAATTTTATGCGAAAGAAGAGGGATTAAACCTTTACTGGAAAATATACAGGAAGTTTCAGGTCGACCCCTTCCATTGATTATAATAATATTTGTTCAAATAAATGAATTCTGCATTGAAATAATTTCGAATTGCTTTAAGACTAAGAATTATTTGTTATAATCAAATATTGAAGAGGAAGTTAATATTCCATGCAATCTTTGAATTTGAATTGGGAGTTCATAGAGCTGAGCTGATAAAATGTAATTCGAATGAAGATCAATATTCTTACACTTCGGTCGGTTTAGCGAATTGAATATAGTTTAATTCAGAAGATTAAGACAAAATTTTATTTGCAGTAGTTACTGCACATTGGTGGCACGATAATCACGTCCGGGTCACCAATGTGGCAAATTGGGATGAGCGAGGATAGAACCTGGGACCTTATGGTTCGCAGCCCAGTAACATGATCACGATACAAAAGCAATTGCTCGTGTAGCGTAGTTGTTAACTGGCTTATAAGCTATTCACCATATTACTTTCAAATGCTTATATTTCACACTAGCTCATTTCAGAGAGCACGTGAAAAACACAAACACCTCTACGCGGTAAATCGACTCAGATTCTGGGTCAAGTTCTGTATGTTCGTCGTATTCAAAATTACCAAAGATTGCATCTACATTTACTCAATGAAAGTGCAAAAGCAACTTCTTGAACGGCGATTGCAATAAAGCTATTATGTACCTTTTGGAACATTTCAGGATTTTTTTAAACCAGCTGGATTAGACTTCCCTAAACTTTATCGCATACTCTTTAACAAATCTGTCATGCCACAGAACGCCTTATATGGTTTTGGCATGCAAACGATACGAAATATTAACTTTTGGCGTAGCTTTGGCATTTTTATCGAATCTATTACGTCAA
Organism: Argiope bruennichi; assembly: GCF_947563725.1. NCBI lineage: Eukaryota > Metazoa > Arthropoda > Arachnida > Araneae > Araneidae > Argiope > Argiope bruennichi. The sequence continues at coordinate 19,873,164 of NC_079155.1, forward strand.
CCTCATCGATTTATATGGCAATTAATCCTTGATATGTATAAATAATATCCAAAAATCGAATTTGTGTTTTAGATGCGTTTTTCTCAAATGATTGAAACAAAAACTTTAACAAAACTGCACATGCAGTTACCAATCCTGTGCCAAATTTGATATATCTTAGTCATCACGTTTTTGAATTACCGCGTTTGCATTTTTTTAAAAGTGCCGACCAACAGACACCCAACCCATAGTTGGATTTGACTCAACACTTAACAGGTGTCAGTATTCTATTTGTTAAATCTGTGTACCGAATTTTATCTACATGGCTCTCTTCGTTTTGTAATTATTGTTTTAACTTATATTCGAATAGTTGAACAGACGGATTTTCTCTAAACAGATTTTACTCGAAATTTGATAAAAATCTGAAAATTTGGGAAAATGACCATATACCAAATTTCAAACATCTAGATCAAAAGTTTTTAAGATACCTTTGTCGCAGATAGACTTACAGACATCATTTTGCTATAAATGTATTTTTCCAACGAAAAGAGATCTGAAACGTGAAGATTCATTAAAATTTCGAGTTCGAATTTTTTGACGATTTTCTTTATACTACGTATACTAGAAAATAAAAAGTAGAAACATTGAGACGCTAGGTTGCTAAATATATCACCATCGTCACCAAATCAACAACTTGGTGCCGAAAAAACCACCAAAAAAGCGAAATGCTTTCAATTTACAGAATTCAGAACAATGTAATCCCATTCTTGCAACTGCGACAAGTTTTCTGCTATGTCCTTATACAGGACATATCTGATATCTGTCTAAATTTGAACTTGTGAAAACTAATTCTAACTAAACTAATAAAACTAAACTAATAAGATGTTTGAAATTTGGTATATGGTCATTTTCCCAAATTTTCAGATTTTTATCAAATTTCGAATAAAATCTGTTTAGAGAAAATCCGTCTGTTCAACTATTCGAATATAAGTTAACACAATAATTACAAAACAAAGAATACGTGGTGGACTGGTGGTAAGGTCACCATCGTCACCAAATCAACAACTTGGTGCCGAAAAAACCACCAAAAAGGCGAAATGCTTTCAATTTACAGAATTCAGAACAATGTAATCCCATTCTTGCAACTGCGACAAGTTTTCTGCTATGTCCTTATACAGGACATATCTGATATCTGTCTAAATTCGAACTTGTGAAAACTAATTCGGGGAGAGAAAAAATTAGTATTAATATTTTTCATTTTAATTTCTTCTGTTTTTTTTCGTCATTATCAAAATTAACTAGTCCATCCGGTTAGATACATTAGTCCTAATCCATTGTTTCAGTATCCTATTGATTATCCTGTAACTGTCAATATTCGATTAAATAGTACTAAGTGCATAGATTTGATCATTCGAACGGCCACTCAGATCACCAGAATTAATATTACATAGACCTTATTAGGCCAAATGCACTTTTGGCGAGCAGACACGAAGGCAAAAGAACATCAAGGCGTTAGCAAGGCACTCGCATAAATAAAGAGCAAGTCTTTTGTGGCTTGGATCACGTTTTCACTTCTGGCATCATCTCGGTTTCTTCTCGGTTACAGGTAAAAGTTTATCACCTTGCCGAATGGGAAAGAAGAAGAGCAAAAGGAAAAATAAAAGTGGTAGAAAATGGCGGAAGAAGGAGAAGCATCTAGTGGATTTCGATCGGTTACTGGTTTTTTTCCTTGTGAAAAGAACCTCAATATGAAGAGATTTATAGTTTTTATTTAGTCTCTGCTGAATTCTTTTCGCCAGTTTTATTGCAATCTGGGGATAAAGAGGGACTGCAAAGTTGAAGTAATCCGCATATGAAACTTTGTATCGCTTACTTACTGCAGTTCAAACTTAAGTTTATTTTTTTAAACTTATTCAGAAGTTTCCTTTGGGAGCTTTAAATAAGATTGATCTTTGAACTAACGAATCTCAAATGTCTCTAATTTTTTTATTCGTTCTTTAAGATAGATGTCTATGCTAAAAAATATCGATATGTGACGAAAATATCAATTTTTAAAAATTCAATTTGGGTTTTCATTATGAACCGTTTGAAATCTGTTTCTACAATCATTTTTTCATATTTTTTTTGGGGGGGAGGGTTACATTGATTTCTATATTTGCATAATTTAAGTTATAATGCTATTTTACATCTTTAAACGCCATTCTCCAAAATTTTACGTTTTGGTAAAATCTTTATTTTTAAAGATCTCGTAAATCAAAATCTAATGCATATTTGTAGTTTAAAATTGAAAAAAAAAATTTAATATGATAAGTAATTCATTTGTTTAAAAATATTTTATAATTGTTTTAATGTTTCATAATGCGGACAAAATGAAAATTTTGTGTTATTTATCAATTGAACCCCATCATTTATAAAATGGATAGAAATGCAATCTATTTTTTTAATTTTGAAACTAGTTCATTTGTTTCCTAAATTATCTAAAAAAATTTGGATAAATTACAAATAAACTTTAAAAAAAAAAATTTTTTTTTCTTTACACCACTTATGAGGGATTTTTTTTTTTTAAATTTTTCAAAACATTTTTGGTTTTTAACTAATATATTTTTTTTCACAGTCGTTTTTTTTTTTAAATTTAGTTTATGGAATAATTCAAATCATAAACATTTTATAAGATTTTTGAAAAAATCCATGCTTAATTTAACAGCATACCTTAAAAGGAAATGGAGCAGGGCTTTTTTTTGTATCCAATAAATAAGGAAACAACCATAAGATTTTTTTAATCAGAAACATTCTAATATCTTTTATTCTTCCATCAATATTGGTGATAATATTCTTTTCAATAAAAATTTATTTCGCTAAATGTTTTTTTCCTTCGTCTTTCCTGTTATTAAATCCTTCATATCTTACGCTTTTAAATACTGGAGATAATGCTCTCCTAAGCATTCTTATATGCTATGCAGTTTAACTTTCCTGATATTTCACTAATAATTATCTCCAGTCAAAAATTTTCAGAATCGAGGTCGAAATGTCTCTGTGTAATTTTCAATTCTGTACCACGATAACAAAATAAATGTTTCGGTCAATGTAATGTTCAGAAACTCGCGTTTGTCAGCATTTAAAATGTAAATAAATAACAAATTTAGAGTCAATCATAATAAGATCTTGCCTTGGTTCAGATTATATCAGATGCTGCATTAATGGAGAAATGCTTTATGGTAGTGAACTAACTAAATAATGAATCGATTTCGTTTTAAAAATCAACTGAACCCAAATATTTTGATTTTAATTCATATTTATTGTTGACATTAAATATTTAAAGAACTAATCTGATATGTCAGTTAGTGTAAGGGTTCAGGAGTGTGGGAGGATTTCTTCTAATTTAATTTTCCCTTGTAAACAACACATGCCTTTTGATTTATTTTTCAATTTTAAAGCTGAATAATAAATACATATAGAGATTTTTCCTATTGAAACCGAAGCATCATTTCTGTAATCCGTACATAGATCGTAATTCAGGGTGGAGTACTCCTTTTCGGACCAAGTGTTTTAGACAGGTTTTTCACAAACGATTGAAGCAAAAATTTGACACAAAATTGGACTTGTAGTCATCCTATCCTATATCTAATTTGACGTATTTAAAACATTGCATCTACATGTTTCCGAAAGCACAGACAACAGACAATCCATTCGTAGCAGGATTTGACACAAAACTTGACAGACTCGTATGTCTATACTATAGAAGTTAAATATGTGTACCAAATTTTATTAATCTAATTCTCTTCGTTTTGTAATTATCGTATAAATGGACAGACAGATGGACTTCCTCTAAACATATTTGACTGAAAATTTGAAAAGAATCTTCAAATTTGATCTAAAGACTGTATACCAAATTTCAAATGCCTATCTCAAAGCGGTTTTGAGTTATCTTTGTCACATACCGACAGGCGGATATTTTCCCACAAATGTGTTTTTCGAACTGAGGGAGGTGTTAAACGTAGAGATCGTCACCATTTCGAATTCGAATTTTTTGACGATTACTATATTTTCTCTGTATTAAGTATAGGAGAAAGTAAAAACAGCAAAAACGTTTTCTGCGAACGCAACTCCAGGAAGAGAATTAACTGAATCACGTCAGTCCCTTGAGTTTATGTTTTTTTAACAAAGCATGGAATTTTCCAAAAATATCTCCAGTTCACGATTCCTAATACAGATAGTATTAGGAATCATGAAAAAATCCTTATATTTTCAATTACCTTCATTTTTGTTACCATGATCGCCAAATTTGATGCCAAGCTCTACTCTCAATGACCTGTGATCTATTGAACACATCAAAGATATCTGTAAATCCATCTTCCTTACTATAAGACTAAACATACAAGAAAACGGTACCGCAAATTCCCAATTCTAATAGTTCACTCATTATGAAAATAAGCGCAATATCCACAATAGATATCCAAAATGTAGATAGTATCAAAAACCTCATATTTTCAATTACCTTCATTTTTGTTACCATGATCGCCAAATTTGATGCCAAGCTCTACTCTCAATGACCTGTGATCTATTGAACACATCAAAGATATCTGTAAATCTATCTTCCTTACTATAAGACTAAACATGCAAGAAAACGGTACCACAGATTCCCAATTCTAATAATTTGCTTATTATGAAAATAAGTGCAATATCCACAATAAATATCCACATTGTAGATAGTACCAAAATCCTTACATTTTCAAGTGCTTTTATTTTTGTTAACAACGTTGCCAAATTTCTCGCCAAGTTCGACTATCAATAACCTGCACTCTATTCAACACATCAAAAATATCACTAAATCTCTTTTCCTTACTATAAGACTAAACGTGCAAGAAAACGATACCACAGACTCAACTATAATAGTCCATCTATATGAAAATAAGCTCAATATCCACAAAATATAAAGTGTTTATCTAATAAAAATAACTTTCTTCTATTTTGCTCGCCATTTAAATGTAAAAAAACTTTTCTTGACTGCATGTATAATCCTATTAAAACCTTAAACTATAAAACGAGAGAATTGCCTTGGCGAAATCTCGGCTACTGTAAATGTTTAAAAGCAAACGCCAACGAATTCAAATAATCTTATAAAAACAAGAAAGTAATTAATCTTTATTCCAGTCTGGTTCATTATAATTAATAGTTAATGTGGTAAAATATACCTCCGTTAATCTCTTCGTCATGTTTTAACCACTTTAATCAGGTTTTCGAGAGCCTTGCTAATTAGTAAGCAATTTACCTAACCATCGTTTTATTTTTTAAAAAAATAAGAAGTCATGAATAATTAATCTTTAATTAATGATACCTGAAACGTAACTATTTTCAGTTTTTATATTATATTTATTTTTAACTTTTCCAAAATATCATTGGAATAATATATTTAATTACATAAAAGCATTTGCAATTCAAGAGGTTTTTTTCTCCTTCTTCAAAATGTTTCAATTATGAAAAAATAACTAAGGCAAATAAATAATTCTTGAAGCCCAGGATTAAAACTTTTTCATAGATCAACTCTGGTAAAATAAAATAATGTTTTCTCTCTTGTTAAAAGCCTGTCATTGTGCAGAAAGGATTATTATTCCAGAAACGAGATTTTGGGAGTTAAAAGATGTGTTTTCGTAATCGAATCAATAACCCGGCTTATTGTCAAGAAGCCATCATTTGGCAATGCGCTACGTTAATGGGGTCTTCCGATGGATGTAAAAATCAGATTGAGCATGGCTTCTAAAGTTGTATTCCATTTGATAGAGAAGATGGATATGTCAATATGTTCCACCATTGTTTTCTTTCTCGCATATTTTCCTTCCTTAATTAATTACATACACATACTCGCACGCACGCACGTTCACACACACAAACAAACACACATATATACACGCACGCACACAATAGGTTTTAGTGAGATCACTTCGCCGGTTTTCACTTCATATAAAGGTATAAGTAATCACTCTTATATGTGTATGTGTGTGTGTGTGTGTGTGTGTGTGTGTGTGTGTGTGTGTGTGTGTGTGTGTGTGTGTGCGTGTGTGTTTGTTTTGTTTTGTTGTTGTTCACACCACCATTGTTTTCTTTCTCGCATATTTTCCTTTCTTAATTAATTATATACACACAAACACACACACTCATATATATTGTTACAAATTTTCTCTTCTACAACAAATATCACAAATTAATCGTAATGACGCAGCTCATTTAATTGCTGTAGTTCAGCAGCTTTCTTGCTGTCTAATCCTCCAGTTTCTCTACGTGTCGGCGACTCCGACTCCTCTCACACCACTTGTGACGATACACACGACGACTCGGACGATCCACACAACAACAACAACGTAGCTTGATGGTTGGGTTGACGGGGCGCCTAGCCCCGGCAGGGGCTTATCCCCGGTAAGGAGATACTTCACAGTGCTTTGCTGTCTATACTTTGCCGTGGCCTTCTTCGACGAAATTTGGAGATGACGAGTGTCAGGACTCATTGTGATTGTCTGATATTAGGGTGAGAGTGGGGGGGGGGGTACGCTGCCGTTGGAACAACAACGTAGCTTCTGAGTGCCCGTCTTTTATAGTTCCGGGAGGCGGGGCTAGAATCTTCTGACCAATCAGGGCGTACCTGGCTGCATCTCGGTTGTTAGTGGATGGATCTTGAAAGTTCTCAAACTTTCCGGTACTATCCATTTAGTCGCCAAACTCGCCAAATTTATCGCCAAGCCACCAAATGCTCGCCAAGTCTGTCGCCAAGCTCTAAGTTCATTGATCTCAGCACGTACAGGACCGATCGTACAACGGTCTTTCTTGCGATGACTCTATTCGTGCCGGGTAGCAATATTATAGGTTCGTAACAATATATATATATATATATATATATATATATATAGGAGTGATTATTTATACCTTTATATGAAGTGAAAACCAGCGAAGTAATCTCACTAAAACCTATTGTGTGCGTGCGTGTATATGTGTGTGTGTGAGTGCGTGTGTCTGCGAGAGATTGTTATGGCAAAGCCATGCACGCCACAATTCTCATAATTTTATTTTCAGAATATCCTGTGTGCTTCGAAGTATGTAACAATATATATAGTAAATAATGTTGGTTCATGTATATTAATTGCATGGCGTTTGAAAATAGAATATCGACTTTTGGCTTGATTGTGGCATTTTTATTGATTCTAGTAGGACGATTGATCGCTGTATGCAATCAATGTAAAGTCGCAAATCATCGAATATGAAGTTCAGACACTTTTTTTTTGACCGATTGAAACCAAAATTTGACACTACGATTATAATCGCATCGTCGCATTCCAAATTTACATTTATTTTAATCATTCCCTTTTTGAATAACAACGCTTTTACATGCATGCGAAAGGACAAACTGATAAACGATCAATACATTGACAGAATTAATTGAAAATTAGCTAGCGCCTACTTTATCGACACTAAACATGTATACCTAAATGGTTACGTTTTTGAATTATTGATTTACATGTTTCTATAATTAAAAAGCGATAGACTGTCAACACCTTGACGGATTTTGTTCTATATTTGATTCGTATCTGTATTTTAAATGCTAAACATGTGTACCAAATTTTATCTTTCTAACTTTTTATGTTTTTGTAGTTTATTAACGTTTACTGATACAGCCAGACAGCAAACTTCTTCTTAATGTATTTCGCCCAAAATTGGATAGAAACCTATAAATTTGAAGTAAACTCCATGTACAGAATTTTTTAGAAGCCCTATTCATCTGCGTCTAGCTTCAAGCATTTTGCCAAAATGTGTTTTTCAGTGGTTTCGGATGAAGGAAAGTAAAACGTATTAAAATCTTTTTTTAAACATTTATTTAAACATTATTTATTTTTTTCATTAATATTAAAATTACAATAGCAGAATACATATATTTTAAGAAGCTAGCAATTTCCTTTTAATATAAATTCAAAAAAAAATTCACTTAAAATGAAAATAATTATAGATCAATTTAAGGAATTATTGATGTATTAAATTTATTACAGTTTCTGTTTTTCTGTATTACAGTGACTGTTTTTTAATGATAGATGACACATTTTATTAATGATTTCAAATGTCAATTGTGTCTCTGTGGCACAGAACATCGTTATTCACTTTCTACGTAGGATTCAGTACAAAAAAATCTGAATACTAAGAAAAAATACTCAACCTGAAAATTATTTTATAATTATTAATTATGTAAGAGTTAGCAAAACATGAAATATGATCATACCACGAAATAACTAATTAAAATTATAGGTATTAAAATTTGTAATGAATTAGTCCTAAAACAATGCAAGGAATGTTTTTTTATAAATTTCAGTAGCATTTAAATTAAATCTATATAAAACTAATTTTTGCATTCTCTACTCACTCCACTTGCCAACTTTCCCTCACCCTAAAATCACGTTGCGATAGTTTAGGGATCACTTCTATTAGGAAGTGGAAATTATTAGTACATTAATTACTAAAAATAAATTAAAATCATTTGAAATTGAAATTGCATTAAAATACTATCATTAATTTCTCACCAGTTACTAAAAATTAAATAATATATTATAAGGATAAATAATTTTTTAAAAAAACAAATTGTTTGTCCTCATAAGATATTTTGAGGTGACCTGATAGAAATTTCGGGAATGGTAGGCTCCAGGTTCGAGCCCCAATTCCACTAAAGAACCATAGTGTAAGCGGAGCTGGTGTAAATTGAATCCATTGGGGTCAGATGCCCTCCCGCTAGTATGATGAGGAAGTTTGAAGAGAGGGCGTCAGCTCAGGTGTCGTTCTCATCATCTGACCACATTTCAAAACCACGAGTCCCGTTGCTTTAAAATGTTAATATAACGTTTTAAAGCAAAGGCTTATTATTATATGAAAGATTATTATATTTACGGACGTTAATATCACTTTACTAAACTGAACTCTAATTTGTTCTGGGTCAGAGGTTCAAAACTCACGGATATCTTTTCCGAAAAATAAACAAATTAAGTAATGATCAGTTCAACTGACAAATATAATTTAGACTTATAGATATATTAAACTATACAAAACAAGCTCATATGTGAAAAAATTTTGCTGATTAAATATAATAAAAATTTAGTACCCCGTTATGAAATACTACAGCATCGCAAATATACAAGAATCAGATTTTTCAGAGTTGAAAAACAAGATTTATTACCTTTACACGACCAAAACCAAATTACTATACGAAAAAAGCCAAAGACGATTTATAACCGAAAATACCATTTGTAAAGAAGAATTTAAAATATAATTTTCCTCGACTAGACTTTTCTTTCAACATTTTATTGGCATAAGAACAAGACTACAAGACATCTTAATCTAGTAACGAAAACCTGGAAAAAGAACTCAACATTTAGCTAAGTAAAATGAGGGCAGTAATACACTCTTGTGATCGTTTAAACATCATTACTGCATTTTTCCAAATCAATTCCAAGTAAAAACGAACCTCAGAATATTTTTCGGGAAATGCAATTATGAGCCTTTTGCACTCACATTATTGTCGTTTCAACTGATACGGGGAGCAAGCGAATAAGTTAAGAGCGTTCAGACGCTTATGCTTTCGCTTAGGAGTGGGTTTTAAATAAATATTTTCTGAGTAAAGGCAAGAATATTTTTCTTTTAGCTGTTGTAAATGGAATAAATAAGAAAAGAGGAAACAATCGACTAAAATATATATTTGTCAGAATTAGAGATAAGAAATTGTTACATTGCAAATTGTTATGAATTATAGTGTCAGAGGATTAGGTGGCATTATATGTATTCATTTGCTTTTATATATATTAATAATCTTTCATTTACGTAGCTCATTTTTGTAAATACATCGTGCAATAAACATGTGTTTGCGAGCTCTGGACTTTTCTCTTAACCAGGAATAAACATTATCTGCAAGCCAGCTGCTGGAAATGAGTCCTCTATGCATATTATGTTTTAAATATACTCAGGAAGTGTGTTTGTATGAAAATAATCCGTAATTTTTTATTGCAGTTTCCTGGTTTTCAATTCGTTCGCTCCGTTGAACCGGTTAATAAAAAATTCCACAAACCTATATGAATCTCAATGATTTATCAAAATGTAAATTTGCTATTATTTCTAAATCTTATAAAGAATATACATAATTTTATTGTCCTTCTGTCGATTATCAATACCAAATCACTAGAGGCAATCATTTTTCAATTTTCTCATATTCCTACACATTGTGGAAAGTTAAGCATCCTCGTTGATTGATGTAGGATAAAATTTGACTCAAATTTACAATTTTACGTAAATGTCACTTACTGAAATTCTTTCAATTCAGCTTATTAAGACATTTCCGCAATAATTCCAAAAATCTTTCACAAACGAAAATAGCCTTGTTTCTATAAAAATTTATTCGAAAAAAGTTTTATCATCGAAAATATTGGTAAGCTTTCTATTCATTTATATTCTTTTTTAAATATCATTAAAATAATTATAAAGAATTGCGATGAAGTTATTATTTTTTAATTCTAAAATAAAAAATAAGAGCTTTAATTTTTATCTTTTGATAGTTAGTACTTCGTTTGGAAAATTATCTCTGTCCTTAATAATAATAAAAATGAACGTGTGGAGTGTGAGTGTATGCATACGTGCGTGCGTGCATATGTGTGTTGATACTACAAGTCATACCATTTGATTTAGAACTACCAAACATGGTAATATGCATCTGAGAATGTGCACATCGGACCCATTTTTTAACTTTTAATTCGAATTTCAATTAATTAAAAACCAGGCAAAACGTTTTTTTATCATAACTTATGAAACGCCAGAAATGTAATTTTTAAGCCATCTGAAAATTTAAAAAATTATTTTCAATGACATTTATTTAATTTTCGTGCAGATTTTTCTCAATTTTGGCAATTTGTTTTTAAAATTTTGCCTAATTTCCAAAAAGAGAATACAATGAAATATGTGGTCTCTCGCTGTCATGATGAAAAACAATGCCTCATCGATTCATTGATTCTGGCCGACTTTTTCTGCTATGGCAGCTTTCAATTCATCCAGTTGATGACAGTTTTCGTAGAACTTATTGGTGCACCTTGAGGAAGGAGCTCGTAGAAAATGAAGCCTTTCCAATCCCACCAAATGGACAAAAGAACTTTTGAGGTGTAGTAGAGCTCTGGTACGACTGAAACCGATGACATAGACGGCTAATAGATAAGCCTGCATGTTTGCGCAAACAGAGCCAGATGAGGCCATTCATAGTGTGATGAGAAAGAAACTTTTGGGACACCCTAATATTTTCTTCTGAAGATAATTAATCTTGAAAACTTATGTAAGAAATCGTTCTTATTTCTAATCGCGGATTGGTAACTGTCAAATGTAAATAAACCCTCATATGAATTTCAGATGACTTCATTAAAGGTTTCTACAGCTGTATAGAATTCAACGCTTCGCATAACTTTTTTTAACTTTACTTTTCAACTTAAATATTTTACCTTTGCAAGAAATGCAGGCCCAATATGAGGAATTTACTATAATTTGGAAAGAGACTCATAAAAAAACAAAATAAAAATGTTTACAAAATTCAAAATGAATCATATTAAGAAACAATGTAAGGATAAATTATTGCCAATCTTTTTTCAATATTTTTTGAAAAGTAAAGTTCCCTCGCATACTTAACGATATACCGTCGCTGGCATATTTCACAAGTGTTGCGAAGGAACGGTACATCATCGTTCGGCACTAAAAGGGTTAATGTTTGGCAATTTGACTGAATCATGATCAAGAAGTTTTATCAAAACTATTTTACTATAATAAATATAACCAATACCCTTTACTAGCCAGCTGAAGGTCAATTACGACTAGCTGATTTGCTATACTGCGAAGAAATAATTTCCGAGAATTTAAACTAGTAAATTGATAGTTCCTATAATCGTGAACTTAATTCAATACTTAAGTCATATTCCATGTCTTTTGCTTTATTTATAAGATATGCAGGCAGTATTTTTATAAATAAGTTGGCTATTCTTTTGTATTTGTATATTTTCCTGAATAATAATATGAAAATTCGAGATCGTCTCAGCTTGCTTTTCATGCATCATTACACAGCATGGCGCATTCATAATATAGTGAATATCTACAGTATTTTAAATTTCTTTTCTTAAACCCGATTGTGCCAAAGTTTTGATATAAGTCCATTATGACGTCAAATTCTAACAGTGATTAACACAATGATTCTAACAGTGATGCTAACAGTGATTAACACAGTGATTCTAACAGTGATTAACACAGTCATTCTAACAGGGATGCTAACAGTGATTAACACAGTGATGCTAACACTGATTAACATAGTGATTCTAACAGTGATGCTAACAGTGATTAACACAATGATTCTAACAGTGATTAACACAGTGATTCTAACAGGGATGTTAACAGTGATTAACATAGTGATTCTAACAGTGATGCTAACAGTGTTCTAACAGTGATTAACACAGTGATTCTAACAGTAATGTTAACAGTGATTAACACAGTGATTCTAACAATAATGCTAACAGTGATTACCAAATTTCACTTATATTGCTGTGTGAGTTCTGGGCTACCATGTTCTCTTTCTCACAAACCGAGAGATCAACAAACACTCAAGTAATTGGTAAATTTCATTTAAAATTTGATACGAGTGTAGAATTTTAGCGCCAAAAGAAAAACCAAATTTCATCCATCATTGCGTTTCCAAGTTCTTGCAATCAATACACCGGAAAGGAAAGACAAGATATATTTCACTATTTTCTTCCAAATGTAAATTAAATCTATAATATTGGAGAGAAATTTGTATATTAAAGTATCTGACTAGATTGTAAAGATGCTTTTTTCCGAACAATTGGATTTTTTTTTTATGATCTAAAAATAAAATCCAAACTTAGTAGATTCTAAAATAGACTTTATCTTTAAAATATGTAAAAATATTATATATACCTTAGTTTCAAAAATACACAACAAATAAAAATGAAATCGGAAGCAGTGGTTTTTTTAACGAAAAATGAGTGATTTATTTTATTTCTGCAGCAAAATTCTCCAAAATAATATTTGATTTGTTTATATTAACTCTCTGCCTACTCAGCCATATTTTGCTTATTTTTGGCATTTCTGTTAAAAAAGCGAGAAAACTACATTTCTTCCCAGCACATTTGGATGAACTTATTTACAAGTACTATTGTACTTACTATAAACGCATTTTCTGAAGAATGAATATTTCACTGTGATTGATTCACTGAAAACAGGATATCTAAAAATCAATATAATAAAATTTCAGCAAATTTGGTATGTATGTATCCAAAACCTTTTAGGGTGTGAAACACTGCAGATTTTAAGATAGCTTCATTTAGACATGCTTTACAGACACTTTAAATTCAAAACATAGACAAATTTTGCCCAAAAAAGCATTAACAGCAATTTCAAATGCCCATAAAATGTTTATTTATTAAAATAATTTTTTTCTTGTGGTCTGTTACATTTTATGTACTTTGAACTATATATAGATGAAATAAAAATTAAATATTTCCATTACTTTTTAATTTATTCTGCTTTTCCTAATATTGAAAATTTTGCTGAATTTTCAATAAATAAGAAGTTTTTTCATAAACTAAAGGCAATGAGTGTGTTTTTTTCTTCTAAAAGCGACCTTTCAAGTCTCTTTTAACAACTTGATACAATAAAAAATGTTCATATATCATTCTTTGAAAATTCGTTACCTAAAATAGTCGAATACCTTAATTTCAGTCTTCCTTCGAATTCCTTTGTTTTCAGGCAGACAGACGCCCTTTTTTTCAAATGATTTTTCAGACTTTGGGAGAACTGATAAAAGAAGATTCATCAAAGTCTCGAGATCTAATTTTTTTGACGCATTCATTATTTTTTCTTTCAAACTTCATATTCGAGAAGGTGAAAAAGGACTCAAAAATAGAAGCCACTGAAACTATATTCCCGTTGGCAACGAATCTCTACTGAAGCAGAATCTCCTCTTTGTAGCCAATAGCAGCTGAGAGCATTGCAGGCGCCTCCAGACTCTACAGAAAGTGTCAAGTACAGATTCGCGAATCGCCTAGCTTGGAATGGCTTGTGTAATTTTATGCCGTCACAAACAGCTGCGTCCTTTGAGGACGTCCTCTAAACCTCGAATAACCGCCATGGAATTTCACAGGGAATGATGCACTGGTTTTGTTTCCCTACTTCAGATAATATTATCACTCTCTGCACAGTGTCCTCGAATACGAGTAAACTTTTTATTATTGCATTAATTAATAAATAGCATCAAATATTTGCTTTTTAACTCTATCTATCATTAGATTTCATAAAGAAAGAGAAACGTTATTTATCAGAAATGAAACATTTCTTTCATTTTTTACAATTAAATATCTCTTTTCGTGAATTTTCCTGCTTTATAACTATTTACATTTGCACAGTTCTGATAATTGTTATAAGGTGCACAATTTTCATAACAATAACAAGGAATATATTTTCTTTCAACATTCATTTAAAAATAAAATGAGGTTAGGAAAAAGTAATAAACCATATCACTTTTCAAAACTATTTTCCCTAGAAGAAAGAAAATTGGCTAAGAGCTGCTCTTATAAGTTACAGAAAGAATAGAATGTTCTTTTTTGAAATTAAATTAACTTATTAATTTTCTTTTAAAATTAGACATTAGACATATTGTAATATTTCATTAAAGCGCATTGTGTGTGTGTGTGTGTGTGTGTGTGTGTGTGTGTGTGTGTGTGTGTGTGTGTGTGTGTGTGTGTGTGTGTGTGTGTGTGTGTGTGTGTGTGTGTGTGTGTGTGTGTGTGTGTGTGTGTGTGTGTGTGAATTTAATTTAAATCTTAATTCATTTCCTTTTTTTTATCTTAAATTAGGCCAAGTTACTTTATATAACATTTTTTTCTTATTTCTTGATCTGAATCCCTTTTTTTATTTAATTATTTCTAACACGCGTTCTAATAAATTGCTGATGCTTTGATTCTCACACTAAGAGCATAGAGATAAAATTCCATAATGCCTACGGCATAACTTCAAGAGTAGCTAAGAGTTCCTTTTTTAAACTGACACGGGTCAAAGAAATCGCTAAAAGAATCTCTCAGTAGAATCACTGAAGGAAAAGACACATAAAAAAGATGTATGTGTAGACGTCTGGCTCAGAAATGTGTAAGTAATTGTAGAAACACCGTATTTACTAAAAGATATTTATTTATAAGTACAATTTTCTATTATCTTTTCCCTCTTCATACACAACTACTTTTACAGCAAGTTGTATATATTTTTTATGTTGAATATAATAGTTAAAGATGAGGAATACATATAAATTTATAATAAGCAATATCTATGAGGGTGCTAAATTATTTATTAGCTCAATTGATATAGTATCCAAAACAGGATGGATTAATAATTCGCATTATGTAATATGTCAAAATGACCATGCCGCAAAAAATTTAAATTTGAAAATTCTTAAGCATTGTTTATATCTTATTGATGACTGCCATGATCAAGGAGAAGGGAATCTCTAGAGATAAGTTTACTTACAGGAAGTAGAATATTCACATTAA
Source organism: Argiope bruennichi (assembly GCF_947563725.1). Classification (NCBI taxonomy): domain Eukaryota; kingdom Metazoa; phylum Arthropoda; class Arachnida; order Araneae; family Araneidae; genus Argiope; species Argiope bruennichi. The sequence goes on from NC_079155.1 coordinate 19,888,742, forward strand.
TTCTTTTAATGTTCACTCAATCTGAAATAATTAGTAAAAAAACATAATAATTAGGAGCATTATTCATTACAATGCTTCATTTCTCCATAATAACAAAATTTACATTAAAAAAAATTGGTCAGTACTTTTACTTGAATTATACAAAATGGCTAATCAAAAGCAAAATTTGAATTTCGCCCACCTTCCTAGCTGCAATCTCGTTTTTACTTTCTTTAGCTATCCAGCAGGGGGGTGGGGGCATCTCATCCTTGAAATGAGGATGAGATGCTTCCGGCATAGTGGTTGGATCTCACCATCTCGGAGGGTAGAAGAAAAGGTGTGGGTCTGGCTCCTCCCATCGATGACGGGACGTACTTCCTTAGGGAAGGGTTATACCGTGGCCGGTGTTGGTCCTTAGGACTCAACTACAGTTCCCGCCAGTGTTGCTGTAGCGGCGGTCCGGTCATTCAGTATTTTTTATTCGTGTGCCTTCGAGTGGGACGGAGAGTTAGTGATCTTTAGCTAATCAAGCTTTACATACATATAGGCAATAAATAGACACTTGTAACCAATTTAACTTGCTTTCGAAATCGAATCTTATATCAACATTTCAATCACAGCGAGATTATAGACTTAAGATCTCAATCACTCATCATTTCGATGCTAGAAAATATTTTAATACTTTCTAAACTTAATTATCAGTTAAATGATTTAATTAAAGAAATTTCGATTCTTTGACAGTATTGCCATCTCGTAATAAATTTGGAAAAGAAATTCCAAACTTCCATAAATTTTTTTAATGTTATCGTAAATTCAAAAGATCCAAAATAGAAAAAATAAATTTTAAAAAAATCTAAGCTTTAATGCAGTACATTAAAACTTAGTATTTTATTTGTAAAACATTTTATTTCAAAGTTTTATTATTTATTTTTTATTTTTTAACATTTATTATAACTAAGGCCACTGTATAGCCACACTGTAGCACGCACCTGAACCTTTTTCAAGGAAATTTTTCTGCTTCTATCAAAAGGTTTTCAGTGATTTTCCTCTCGCTTTCTTTGAGTCTCCTTTATACGCCAAGTTTTTCAAAAGAAAAAAAGGCACATCTAAACCGTTTTTCCTTGGCGAAGAAAATATCTGGGGAAGTTGGATTCATGCTTCAATGAATCAGAAGTATAGATTTTCGGAAACTAAGCTCACACATCAATCGCCTCCCCCCTCCCCCCCCTTCTACATTTTTTCTAACCCTCTGTCTATTTTTTTTTTCCTTCTTTTTTTCTAAAAGAAAAATTAGCTTTTGTAATCTTCTTGACGGAATTCCATAAGCATGACATGGAGCAAACCAACCAGACTCAACACAAGTTCCACTTTTTTTCAAACTTTTGAATAGCGGAAAATCCGGGAAAGTATTTGAGTAGTTTAAAAAAAAGCAGCATATTATTCTTTTATGTAACTTATTTCGATTTTTTTTAACTCTTTAATCCAAAAAAATCAAGATAAAAAATAAATTGAAATAAAAATTTCTGTCTGAGTCAATAAAAAATATTGTTGTACTACATTAAAAATTATTTAATCAGATCCATTTCCTGACCTAAGCTTGTTGAAATTAGATTATTCTAATAAAGATTCAGTCATTAATTTTGTTTTCACTAAAGAATTTTACAGCCAGATATCAAAATTGCTTTTTAAAACTGCTTTATTTAAGAAATTTGATTATGATTTCGAAATTTTCAACACTTCTTATCACTCATAATAAAGCAATGCGTCTTTCTATTTACTCATGTTATTTCTAAATCTATTTGAATTAAATTAAATAAACAAAGTTTGGTTGCAATTTTAAAAAAGCTGATTTTCTTTTTACATTTGACGAGAAGAAATTAACACAGAAAAATTAATGAAATTATCGAAATTACAAAAAAACTCATTGAGTTAAACAATTAAATTTTTAGAAGTGTTAAAATAAAAATTTTGTTGGTTTAAGAGTAAAAACATAAAATAAAACAGTGAAGAGGGTGTGTGCCTTGATATCATGTCTGTCAAAATCATTTTGTATGTCTCAAAATATTCGTTCGATTCTATTGAATCACAGGTCCAGAGATAATTTTAAATTCAAAATTCAAAAATTGACATTTTTATCGATTCTAAGCCATCAAAAAAGGATTAAAGTCAGTCGAACAAATTAGCATATTCTTATTCCTACAACCTTTTACAGAAAAATAAAAATTTTAAATACTAAAGAAATAATTGTAATTGTAAAAATACATTTTTGATAAAATATGTATTAAATATTAATTAAATAAAATCTCCCTTTTTTAGATTTTATTCTATTTTATTGTAGAAATTCAGCTTGCAGTACAACTTTTGTTTATGCGAGTAAAAAAAATGAAATAGTTCCCTCTTTATAAACCGATATGCTGCTTTCCCATTGGCCCATTTCCGAATCTAAGTGCAATCGTGTTTTCTAAATTACAGTCGATTGGATTTTGGGGCTACAGTGCAAAGTTCCATACTTCTCATCTGTCGTTTTGTCTCATAAATATTATATACAGGGTGGACAAAAAAATCCGTAAAAACTTTAAAAATTTATGAAATTCAGAAAATTAAACAAAATAAAAAACGGTTTGTAAGTTTGGCATCTATAAGTCGCGGGATTTTTTTTAGGATAAGAACAAAATAATTAAAAAAACATCCGATAGATGGCGTTTTTCTTAGATAAATGAAAGAAAAGACACGCAAATAACAAAAATAATGCTACCAAATCATTTACTCTAGCAATACAGGTTCCACACGTCCATCACTAAAAAATTTTGTTTTGAACAATCCAAAAAAATTTTGTTTTGAAGTCAAAAAAGAAAGAAGAAATGATTGGCCGAGTGCAAATTTTCTGATGTCTTCTGATGATGATTAGATGTGTGCCAAAAGTGGCGTTACACCGGTGAAAAGCTCATAATTAAAATAAAAAAATAGAATTTAAATAACTATCAAACTGGCTATTCAAAAATAACTTTGATATGCATGTGTATTAGATGCAAAATAAGCCAAATGCAGCGTCAAAAAGAAAAATAAATAAAGAAAGAAGCGGGCATAAAAAGGAAAAGTGAAGAAGGTCTAAATGATTCAAGCAGAAGAGCTTACATAATATTCTACAGTAAAAGTGTCATTGAAACATAATTAGTAAATAACAAAATTTATCAAAAATAGGCAGCTTAGCTTTGAAAACAGAAAAATAAAAGTAAAATAAAAATTTATGCAAAGAGAAAAATAAGTAAATGAATGGAAAAATAAAAAAATAAACACGAAAAATAAAAAATATACATTGGATCAGTCTAAAGTAGAGTCCATGATCTGGAAGAGAAAGCTAGATAAAAAGTTCTTTTTTTGCATTTTTTTTTCTTATACTCACAAGATACTGTCCACTTTTAAAGGTGCTTGACTTTCTCTGTGTATAATTTGAATTACATTTTTCGGAAATCTCCACTTTTTGCAACATTGTAGCAAAGGAGACAAAAATATTTCATCGCTGCTAAGTTTAAGTTTTTTGTCAGCCTTACTAAAACATGTTTGGTGACACTTAAGAATTATGAATTTTATGCCTTCTCAGATGCAAATTAGTAAATTATTCTAAATTGACTATTTCATTAAATGGCCACATTTACACCTTATATTGCTGTTAAAGAATATGATTGATAAATAATGTAATTTTTGAATCATCTAATTTTAAATATCGAAAAAAAGTTCAAATGCTATTAAAAAAAAGGTAATGTTTTTAACTCATTGCTACAGATACTGCAAGTCTACAGTCTTTGTAACTGTATTATCACTGATCTAGCCAATTTCTTAAAGGACTTTTACTTCATTCTTATTATTTTTTTAAATGAAATTACTTCCCCAAAAATTAAGAAATCGAATTGTTCCCAAAAGAAATTTTCCATACGCATAATCTGATAGTTTAGTTTTTTTTTATATATATATTTGCATATTTAAAAAATATTAAATAGATTTTCATTTTTATAGATGTTTTACAAATGTAAAATAGGAATGCCTATATATTTTTAAAATGAATACCCATTCTCCTTTTTACCTAAAATAAGTATACATGAAAATATAATGAATAGTTACTTGTACGCCTTTTCAAAATTATTTAAATAAATCGGTGAAAAAAATCAAAAAAAAAAATTGTATATTCCATTCATTAAGGCAAACTAAACGGCGCAAGAGGATGAATAGAAATGATGCAAGTGGATCATAAATAACTTCATGGTCAAAATGTTTTTATTACTTCAAACATTATTCAGCTTTTGAGTTTGAATAGCAGCTCATTTCAACTTCCCAGACTTTCTGAAATGTTTACGTAATGATGTTACTTGGCGTAAACGATCTTTCATTTCGCATGCTACACTAAACCCGAAAGCGGCTTACCTATCCCGGTTACAGTTAATCAACGACGGCTCATTATCGAATGCAACAGAAGGCTTGCTCACTTTCTGCAGCCATTTAAATCGCTAACGCAGGCTCGAACACGAAAAGTTCTAATCGAAAAAACGGCTAATGAGCGTTCTGCGAAAAATGACGATTTCGAATAAACCACGCGTTGATAACGAATGTGTTAGAGGCTACAATGGAACGTCGACAAAAGATGGAGGAAATGAAAGGGGTAATTATCGTCTGACCCGGAATCAAATTCGAAATGAAAGTTATCGAACGAGTCTTTTGACAAAGGAAGAGGACAAAGAGAAATAGGGGATATTTTAATGAATTAGGAACATTTTAATTGGTTTGAAGAAAGCTTCATAAAAAGATGGAATACATTTTTTTTATTTAACTCTTCAAAGAATCTTCGGACTCATTAAGGTTTTTGAATTAAAATCGATTGCCTCTAAATATAAATTCTATTTCTTGAATTTTATGACAGAGAAATATTCTTAATAAACTATATTTTAAAAATTCCATATCAGATTCCTAAAAAAAATACCATTTTTTCTGTTTTGTATGAAATTTAAACATGAAAAGAAACGCATAAATAAAAAAAATTCAGATTTACTTCCTTTTTCCTTTTTTTATTTATTTTACACTATAAATTAAGTGAATAATGCCATTCTTAAAGATTCTAAAATTTTAAAAAAAATCAATTGCCAAATAAAAGAAAGTGATTTAAAACAGACAAATTTATGAATCAAAAACGGCACGTTTCCTACTCTCTTATGTTTTTTATAATTCTCATAATTGAAATGCTGAATAGAAAGATGGATAAAAAAAACGTCTTTGAATTAAAATGTTGACAAAAAATTCAGTTGGGGTTTTTTTCCCATCCTTTGTTGCTTTCTAATTAGTTTTTTTTTATTTATTTATTTATTTGTTCATTTTCATGAAACCACAGGAAGTTGCAGCAAGCATTCATTATTACTAGTTTTTGTCATATACAATTGATACAAAATTCCACATAAATATTTTTTATGAAAACTATTCTGAATTCATTACCGGTTTTAAATAAATGATGCAATCTGTTAAACTGGAAAATTCATTTGAAAATTTCAATAATTTTTGTATTTGAAAAATAAAAGAAAAGATGTGTATTTTATTTAAAAATGATTTACTAGCCGGCGTTATATCAAGCAAGATTTTTTTTATTAAAGGTTTTTGATATGTAATAATATAATCAATAACATATTCGCTGCAAAAACGTGCCTTATAAAATAGAATAAATTAATTTAATTAACAATCTCCACTGACTTCGAATAGTATAGAATGCAATCATTATCAATTAAAAGATTTTAAAAAATTCTAAACATTCCATTTTTTTTTCCAAATCATCAGATGAATATAGAATTTGAATAGAAAACGATAATGAATAAAATTTCAAATATTTCAATGAATGCTGGTTTTAAATTAATGACGGAACTGAATTACCAGAAGGCGATTTATATATTTTCAACTTGCGATCAATTTTCAATTCTATTGAAAAATGTTCTTTGAAGTTGGTAGCTTAAAACTTTCGTTTCATCTTTAAGAACTCTTGAATATGAATTTTGCAGATATCCCGCACAAGCAGTGGCTTGCGATAGAGCGAAAGAGGGATAAGAGGGCCCGGGGCTCCAGTCTTTGAGAGATCCATGAATACAATAGAGGAGGGCATTTGTTTCATTTAATAGAGCTAGATATGATGAAGTGGTGGGGAAAAAATAATATAGTCTGGGCATTATTTTATTGCGCATCTTCGAAAATTCATTTTGGAATGCGAGAATTTGGTAATACTCAAGTTAAGGAATAGAATTTGAACATCTATCTGTATTACTTAGAACTTTTTTCTTAGATTGGTTTGGTTTGGTTATATTAACGTCCCGTTTGAAGCAACACTAGGGCTATTTTGGGACGGACCTCGTCATTTTGAACCGCGGTCAGATGACGAGGACGACACCTGAGCTGGCACCCCTCTCTCCACACCACATCACACCAGCGGGAGGACGTTTGTCATGACGTATTTAACGTGCAACAGACCCCCTTACACGACGGTTATTCGGTGGAATCGAGTCACGAACCTGAAACCCTCCGGTTCCGAAGCCGAGACCTTACCACCAGGACACCGCAGCCTAACTTTTTTCTTAGAATTAACTTATTATTTTAAATAATAATTTCGAATTAACGTTATTTTAATTAATGATTTAGAATTAATTTGTTTAAATGAACTAAAATTCCATCACCTAAAATTCCTCAAGAAGAAAATGATGGAATGTATTCTTGTGGTGTAAGAAATAGGGATACTTTTTTGCTAGCCATGATTCTTTCATAGAAGAAAGAGTCGTGGTAGTGCTATTCTGTATAATTAGTTTGATTTTACTAGAAAAAAAACAAATATTTCTTTTCTTTATACTTACGGAATGTTGCGATGTTCAGCTGCAATGTTGCTTTCAGTAATGTTGATAAATAATTTATTAATATTTAAAAACAAAATTTTATCTTACCATATTTCAAATTATTTAAGGGAATTAATAAATTATTTAGTGTAATATTATTAATTCAAAATTTTTTGGCAATGCAATGGCGCTGAGAATTTCAACTGCATCTTTATTTTAACAATCTAAAAAATAGTTTTGTGAATGTGTTAATTAAAATTGCTTTTCGGTTTTTTTTTCTGAACGTTTTCACTCGGATTTTAATGCTTTAAAAACATTCATATTACCTTGAGCATATTTAATATTAAAAAGTAATTCAGGCTTTTTAATTTCTAAAAAATTTATAATTTATGAGTTTTATTTTCGAATCTCCATTACGAATGGTCGATGTTTTTGATCTAACATACCAAATCTTTTACCTTTTAAAATAAAATGATTAAAAAAAACATCTTTTTAATATTTATTATTATTATAAACAGCAATAAAACAAAGTGATCTGCAATATTGTTATGATATTTTCAAACACTATAAAAATACTGCAGAATATCGTAAATTTAGTTTAGTTATATCAACGTCCCGTTTAAAAGCAACACTAGGGCTATTTTGGGACGGACCTCGTCATTTTGATCCTCGGTCAGATGACGAGGACGACCATAACGGATATAATTGATTCAACATTAAGCTAAATTGATTTGACCTCATAAAATTGACCTCTCAATAAAATTTTATGTAACTGATGATAATTTTGAGATTAATGGTGTTTTGGTGTAAGATAATTGATAAATTTTGTTCTTCTTCCCTTGGTTTTTCGTTCAGCTGATTAAACAAATCATTTCAAAATACCATTTATGTTACCAGTATGAAATTATTTGTATGAATAATGTGTTATTCTTGTGATAAAAAAAATTTCTTTTAAGGTACAGAAGCTGCCGTTCATTTCATATGATTATTTCGGGACATAAATTTTGATAACATCAAACGAATCATAAAGTAATTGAATTAACCGAGATCTCAAATATTTTTAATAAATAAAAAGAAAAGTAATTAAATTTTATTATTACTTTTTAATTTATTTCTAAAATAACGATTTAAAAGGTTCTTTAATTATAGCTTATTAATAATTAATTCTTAAAAGTTCGCTAATATATTGTTCTAATTTATATAGCTTATTAAAAAAAATTTTGAACGATGCCACGCTCTTCATTTCAATATATCAATGTCCTTGATTTATTTCGACGTTAATACATTCATCCCCATTAGAATTTTCAATGTTTGGTCTTGTTCAGAAAAAGATCATAGTATTTCAAAATTTTACATGGAAGAGGCTGTGAAATTTTCAACTGTGCCTCAGCGCTGTGTTAACTCATATTAGATAAGCTTTCATACTGTAAAAATCTTCAACTTTATCTTTAACACTTAAATCATTTTTTCGTCCGTTTTGCTTTCGTATTTCAATCGCAAGCAACTGTGGTTTATGGCGGTTCAATAGATTTCAAGCCAGGCCCGGCAGTCCTATTGCTCCTTCGATCCAATCCATACAACTTTAGTTCATTCTTCTCGCCTCAAAAAAAAAAAAAAAAAAAAAAAATCTTCACTCTATTCCATATGAAAAATGACTCCTTAATATTTCCTTACAAGAAATTCCATGAATTTAAATCACTAATGCTAGTCTAAAATGATGAATTGGTCAATTCAGTACTTCATAACTAATAACATTAAGCGATATATTGATCACACTAATCGAGTATCTTTTAGTGCATTTAAAAAATCGTGTTTTGGACAAGAGGATTTGAATACAACATGTATATATATATATATATATATATATATAAAGAGAGAGAGAGAGAGAGAGAGAAGCTTTCATACTGTGTACATATATATATATGTGTGTGTGTGTATGTGTGTGCGTGTATGTGTGTGCGTGTGTGTGTGTGCGTGCGTGCGTGTGCGTTATTTATAATATGTATAAAGCGACTGATAACATAATAGTTAATGACGTTTACTACATATGACTAAGTTCGGGATGACGTTTTCAAAAACTTTCATAAAATATTTACATTTTATTATTTTTTTTAAGTAAAATGAATTAAAAAAACTATGAAACAAAAATAATCATTTTGACATTTTAAAAAAATTATTGCTATAACGAGGCATAAAGTAAAACCTACTGGTTTAATTTATCAAATTATATCTTCATAATCTAACAAATAACTTAAGAAATATATTTTCTTGTTTTCTGAACTATGAAATAAGCTATATTTCTATCAAATATTTAAATACTGGAAATCGATTGAATAAATAATAAATATTTTCATATTTTCGTATTACGTAGCCTTAAAGCGGTAATAAAATATTTTTAAAAGAACAGATTGCTTATTCTATAGTTCAGAATTACAAAACTTAATTTAAAAAAATATGCTACCAAATTTCAAAAAGAAAAGTATTCACTGGATTTTTCTTTATTTTTAAAATTTTATATCAATTATCTCTGCAATAATATGAAAAAAAATATATTAATACTTCACATTGCGCATGTGTATAAAACGCAGTTACTAAAGCAATGAGAGGTGTTACCATTAAATTTACATTAAAATATTCTTGACAATTTTATTGAAATTACAGAACAACTATCAAGGAAATAAGTTTGGTATCACTGAAAAAAATTCATTTTTTTAGTTTGTAAGTGGTATAGAAATGTTTTTTACGATAATATCCTTCGAAATAATTGATGAAATAGATTATAAAATTTATATTAATTTTTCATTAACTAAATATCTGATTAAAATTTTTGAAAACACTTTCTCTATGGGTATCTAAAACTCTAGGGGAATTTATTTACTCCAGATTTAGTAATTCTTGGTCCAATGCCTAATAAATTATTTGAATGATTTTTGGATCTGACATATCGTATCATGCACATCGCATGCCGCCCTTTGTAGATAGTACGCAGCCTAAAAAGCGCCATAAGTTAAAAAATACCATAAACAGAAAATAAAGATTTCAGATAGATTGCCCTACTATTCAATGTCCAAATACACTTTTTCTTTTAATATCGAAACAAAGTGCTATATTTAGATTTTCGAAAGTGACTGTAACTCTTGTAAAATATCTAAAAAGGCAATTTTAGAATTTTTGTTATACTTCAATATATATTCTCGCAAATAGAATCTGGAAAGGGAAAATATAGTCAAATCTTAGGTATAATGGCGTTCTGAAACAAAATTTCCCTATAATAGAGTGAAAATTGAAACAAATCTCAAATTACCCATCATTCAAATAAAGTGTTTCGATATATGGCGCAATCCCATTTCTAACTTCGCAGTCTTTGGCTCAGAAAAATTGGCAAGGCTTAAAAATAAGCAATAAAACAGAGCAAAAATTGCAATTTCTAGATAACCGCTGATAAAATTATTCTCTTAAAATACGATTTCAACATAACATAGGAATTAGCCAATTATTAAATAATTAATTTTAAAAAATTTGGATGTGAATTTTAAAAAATTTAAGCTTTATTAAATTTTGTGTAATTTTCTAACTTAATTTGAATTTTAATTACATTTAAATTATAATTCATCGCTTTCGAAGGCTTAATTACTTTCTTTCTTAGAATATTCATTGTAAACAATTGAATTATTTTCTGTCCTCGTGCCCTTTATAATTTTAATTTAAAAATTCCAGATTCTTAATTAAAATAATTATTTTCTTTTTAATGCACTAATTAAAGTTGTTCTAAGGAAATATTTTTTTATTAATAAATAATCAGCTTTGACCACCAGTTGTTTGTCTGGACTTACAGTTGCTAAACAACTACAATTGAATATTTTGTGCAATTGGTGTTAACCTATGAGCCAGGATTCTCCCCAGTTCTCTGACTCGGACCCTTTCAGGCGCGTAGTTGAAATTTAGGTTACATGCGTGAACAATAGCGCATATATTAGGGACTATTCCATTCTGTTTACAAAAAATTACCCCGGATTCATTTTTTAGACTAGCGGGCTTATAGTTAATGACTTCCTCATTGACTTCCTCAACAAAATATTTTTGTTGAGGAATTATTATTAATTATTTTGAATTTTGATGTGTATATATATATATATATATATATATAACCAATCTAAAGTAAGAAATAGTTTGAAAACGAAACTAAAATGAAAACGAAATAAAACAGTTTCGAAATCGCAACTAAAATTCATTACCTATTTAAACTAAAACCAAAAAAGAACTTCATAGTATTTAGAGAGCGCAATTGCAGCTACTTCTAAAACACAGATGAATTGATACAAAAGTATTAGAATCAAGTTAATAGGAAAATCAAAAAATCAAATAAAAATTAAACCAAAAAAATTATAAAAAATATTTTTAAAAAATATTAAAATATATATATATAAATCCGGCCTGAAGACTTATTCAAGAGTCACCCTCAGGCAGGGATTCAAAGAAAGGGATTTTTTCTGTGAGGAAATACAGACATTTGTCTAATAATGATTCCTCGTGACCCGAGAATCCCCTGAAATTATGCTCAAGAGATATACCATTTTAACAGAAAGGAAATACAAAACAACAAATTAGAAGAAAATAATCACTACAAAGTAAAAATACAATAACAAAAATAACAATAAAAACAAAAATAGCACTAAAATTAAAAACGAAAAGTCCAGTACATACCATCAACAGTCAAGGAAATTTTAAGCTATCGATTGTGATTCGCGCTTTTTAAAACACTAACGGTAAATTATGTAAACAGATGTAGGCACCCAGCGCCATCTATTGAGTGATCCAATATGCAAGGAAAGTTCTATTTTTATTCAAGCCCAAGGATTAATCCCAAACTATACCTTGTTTAATTAAAAAACTGACATTACAGTAATTTCTAGGAAATTCATTTTTAATTAAATTTTTAAGGAGGTTGTTTGATGCTTCAATATAGGAATTTTTATTATTGCAAACCCTTTTGATCCTCTTAACTTGTGAGAAAATTGTAAATGTAAATATATTTTAGCAGATGCATGGCCGAGAAGAAGGAATTTTTGAAATTTAACTTCGATTTATTTCATCCCAGGAGGCATAATTTTCCTACAAAGAATAAGCGACAGTAAAAGATGCGTCAATCTAAACCGTGACACAAGATCAAAAGAGACAGATATTTTTCCCTTCATGGATTTTAATATGAGATTTTCATAAAGATTTCTTTGACATGTGTGGTCTTAGGAAAGGGAATCTGAGGTATCTTTGAAAGAATATTATAAGCATTAGAGATTTTTATCCCTTCAATCGGAGCGTGAGAAAATGCTGAAGTCGTCAGTGTTCTAGAGCGCACGTAGAATTAATTAAATAAAAGGATGGGAAATGAGTCAGGAAATAAGAGAACACTTTAGAATGAAGTTAACATAGCGTCATTTGAAATAAAAATTAGGAAATTAAATAAGATTTAAATTAGATTAAGAGATATATAATTCATGCAATTTTAAAAGCCTTACATTGCTCTATTCATTACAATGCGCATTTCCCTGTGTATATCTTTATAATTCCTATAATATCAAAAGAAAGAGCAGCACTGTTTAAACATGGAAGCACAAAAAAAATTTCATCATTGTTTAATTATAGATAAAATTTTAAACGTATTCTTGTAATCTTATTTTATACAGAAAACCACTTAGCAGTATGGAAAGGCAAGATGTATCTTCATATTTCCACCAGTAACAATGGAAGAAAAATCCACAATGTGGTATTTGTAGCAATAACGAAACCGATTGGAGTTTCATATCAGCAATGAAACAGATTGTTGTAAAATAAACTTCAAAATGTTTTTAAAAATTTATTGAAAATAGAGAAAAACTAAAAGGCAGCAAAATCGGTATCATTGATACAAAAATTATTTTTGTGCAGTAATATTTTAAAATATTATGGTGAAAATTTCATCAAAATGTCGCTTAATTTTAAATTAATTAAAATCATTAGACAAATTTTTAAAAAGTCGCCCTGAAGCGAGCGTTCTCCTTCTACAAATTACAAATGTGCCAAATTTGGTAGCTCTAAGTCAAATAGTCTGGCCTTTAGAGACCAATATACATATATTCTTATAATTTGCAGGGATTAATTACTTCATTTTTATAGTTAATTATACAAATAATTTGTATGAGTATAGCTAATGAATGACTCTTCATCCAATAAATCAAAATAAACTGAGAGTATTAAAAATGAAATATGTTTTAAAAATTATAATTATAAAGACTACAGAATTTCCTTTTTACATTCAACGCTAGAGAGAGCTTGTCATGTGGAATAAAAAATTAATTAATATTAATCGATGATCTGACAATTGAGTTCTGAAAATATCAAAGTATTGTATTGTTCTCAAGAGCTCGCAGGTACAAAAAAATTTAGCGCTGTGTCACAGAAGAATATGCCTAAAGAAATAGGTTATAAAATAATATTTTTTTTTTTAATTTTACATTTATAACAAATATTAAAATAAATAAAAACATGTAAGAAATAGTTCAGCTAATTAATTTCTTTAAACAGTACCTATTTTCTTTAGACCTTACATGATATCTACTCTCCAATTCCTTACGAGATGCAACCACTAATACGGAATGAAAATTAAATCTAATTACTGATTAAATAATTTCTGAAAATACTTTATCATCAAGAATGCACATGTAAATGAAATTTCAGCCATGTGGTACATGAGAAAATCACTGAAGATTCGATAGTAAAATCCCACGTATTATAAACATGAAACAGGCGTATAAACAAAATTATTTAATAAATAAAAATAAAACTGACCAGATTAGAACCGCCATTTCCATTCTACAGATTAACCTTGAGAAAGCAAGCCTTTTCAAAACTCGCTCTATTTGCTGATTTGTGAAGAAACCAACAGCTTCTAAGAGCGATGAAAAAGAAACGAAAGCAGTTAGGAAAGTGTTGATGAAGTGAATCGATCTAGTCATAAAAAAGCACTAACTTTAGTTCAGGTCTGTGGACTGACGCAAGCAAGATGTGTTCAACTTGAGTAGAAACCAATCTAGGAGGAAAAGCCCGCTATCGTGACGTGTCGTAAAAAGGACGGAAATAATGACTATTAGCAAATGCTCAAGAAGGTCAAATTGACTTCCCAGTTTCAAACAAAAGAATAGCCGATTGATTTCGGTTTCATAAAATGTTGGATATTATGAAAATTCCTTATAAGTCTAATTCGACGGAAGAAGTGTGGTCAGTGCCGTTTGTTCAATTATTAGATGAATTAGTTTACTTTACTTAGTTTAGTTTAGTTTATTTATATTATCCCGTTTTTTTAAAGCAACACTAAGGCTATTTTGGAACGGACCTAGCAATTTTAAACCGTGGTTAGATGACGAGGACGACATCTGAGCTGGCACCCCTTCTCCCGATAGATAAATTGGTATTTCACGGATTTAAAAAATATAGTGGGAATGGTTTTCTTTCGATTTCTCATTATATTTCCAAATAATAATTCGTGTTGTATTTAGTTTCGTAGTATAACGAAAACAATCGAGTATATATTTTCCAACAGTACATCTTCTACAATCAATATATATTAAAATCAGTTAAGCCTAAAATTTGATTCAGCTCTACATTTTTAGTGTTGAAATCAAATATTGAATTTCATCTGCTTAACTCTATCCACTTTTTGTTTTATTAAGATCACGCACTATTATTAAGACTTTTATAATTACTTTTGTATTATTAAGATTTGCATTTTTCGCAGACATACTGATCAACAGACTGTCAAATCTTTGGTGAAATTGTTTCAAAATTTATTACCGATAAAAAAGATTGGTGATAAGACTAAAGACCAAATTTCATCCATCTAGTTGTATAAGTTTCTGAATTGTAGTGTTCACTCGTAAATAGGCATAATTCCAAAACGAGATTGGGGTTAGACTCGGGTAGGCATGAATGAAGAGTGATGAAAATCTAAAGGTCAGATTTTTTTATTCTTATAATACTTCCTATTTCATTCTTTTATTTTTTTTTTCATAAATAATCTCTATGTATATATAAAACACAAAAGTACGTGACACAGATATCACTCTTATTACTTATCTTCTAATGGCAACAATCAAATGTAAATAAATCATCACATGAATTTCAGACTGCTTCTTTATTCAATTTTTTCACGCATTAAATTCTAAACTTCGCTTAATTCATTAATGGAACTGCAAAATATTATTAGAAATATTCTGGAGATGCTTTATCGTATCACCAAAAAGCAGTACAGTAAGAAAGAAAATAGAAATAAAAAAAATAGGCTTGCAACAGGAAGTTGAATCGAACGTGAAAATTGATCAAACCCGTCGCCAAATAGGTTGTAGTAATGATTTGTGTATGTAAATTGATGTTCATATTTCCCAAAATTATTATTTTATAAAAATGGGTTTTTGTATTATTTTAAGATTTAAAAAATTACCTTTAATAATGAAATTAATTTCACTTCCGTTGAATTTTTCCCTTAATTATAATAACTATTTTGATTCAATTTGATACATTATGTTTAATAATCTTTCTAAATGCTATGATGAAATAACTCATCCATCAAAACATTGAATCGCTTGTTTTTGGCAATCAAAAATTCTACAGTAGGATTTCCACTCTTATTTCGCTTCCATTTTTATTTGTTTTATTTCGTAGTATATATGCTTTTTAATTTGCATTAAGCTGATTCAACTGAATTTATGTCATATAAAATAAAAAAAGATAAAAAGTTTTTTTAATTGTATTCCACAAATTATTTAACATCGCAAAAACTCAATCATTTGGGCTAATAAACTGGTCGCCAAAGACGGCTAGTACTGAAAAATGTTTTTCTTTTGACGTATTTACTTTTCAACCTCTTCAGTTACCTTTTAGTTGAATGAGATAAAAACCACAACGCTCTTTTTGTTAGAACGGAACTTCACAAAAGTTATTAACCAACATAATGAAACTTTTCTTCTATACTGTTACCTCCAGTATGCATAACTTTTCCACCAGATATTATCCTCATGGCTGCCCCATGTATATAAATTCCCACGGGAGCCCTGTTTAGGCACCATTACGTCTTCAGCCAAAATTCTACGATTCCCCGGTGATCCATTGCTGCGCAAATACGAACATCAAACATTGAAGAAATACTTCTCTGCCGAATGATAGGGGAAAAAAAGAAGAGTCGGGGAAAAAAACTTCCATCGGTTGGTTTAGTGGGGGAATGACGTAGCACAAATGCACATCAACAAAATGGCCAGAGAAAGCTAAATATTCCCGAATTATGGGTTTGTGGGGAGAAGAAATGTATGTTATTCCAGAGGGAATGCGTCGAATTCCCTGGTCGTTGTCTTCGGGAAGCTAAAGGAAGGTTTTTTTTCCCCGAAATCTTAATGCAAAGATAGTTTCAAATAAGGAAATGAAACGGAACAAGTACTATTCTTCTGTGCTAAGGAAAAGAATTTTTAAAAAAGAAAAGATATTTTCAATGTAATGTCACAAATTTTGTTGCAGCCTTGATTTTTGGAATAATTTTCAATTTAGAAAGGATCGTTATGTTTAAAAGGTGTTGTTAACGTAAAGATGGTTAGGTAATGTTAATGTAAAAAGGTCATCTTAATGTGAATGTGGTTTCCAATAAGGAAATGAAACGGAACAAGTATTGTTCTTCTGTACTACGGAAAAGAATTTTTTAAAAAGAAAAGATATTTTCAATATAATGTCGCAAATTTTTGGAATAATTTTGAATTTAGAAAGGATCGTTCTGTTAAAAAGGTATTGTTAATGTAAAGATGCTTAGGTAATGTTAATGAAAAAACGTAATCTTAATGTGAATATGGTTTCAAATAAGGAAATGAAACGGAACAAGTATTGTTCTTCAATGCTAAGGAAAAGAATTTTTTTCTAAAGAAAAGAAATCGTCTATATTACATTCCAAAGTTAGTAGTTGCAGCCTTGGTTTTTGAAATAATTTTCAATTTAGAAAGGATCGTTCTGTTAAAAAGGTATTGTTAATGTAAGGAAGGTTAGGTAATATTAATGAAAAAACGTAATCTTAATGTGAATATGGTTTCAAATAAGGAAATAAAACGGAACAAGTATTGTTCTTCTATGCTAAGGAAAAGAATTTTTTAAAAAGAAAAGAAATCGTCTATATTACATCCCAAAGTTAGTAGTTGCAGCCTTGGTTTTTGAAATAATTTTCAATTTAGAAAGGATTGCTTTATTAAAAAGGTATTGTTAATGTAAGGAAGGATAGGTAATGTTAATCAAAAAACGTAATCTTAACATGAATATGGTTTCAAATAAAGAAATGAAACGGAACAAGTATTGTTCTTCAATGCTAAGGAAAAGAATTTTTTAAAAAGAAAAGAAATCGTCTATATTACATCCCAAAGTTAGTAGTTGCAGCCTTGGTTTTTGAAATAATTTTCAATTTAGAAAGGATTGCTCTATTAAAAAGGTATTGTTAATGTAAGGAAGGTTAGGTAATGTTAATCAAAAAACGTAATCTTAATATGAATATGGTTTCAAATAAAGAAATGAAACGGAACAAGTATTGTTCTTCAATGCTAAGGAAAAGAATTTTTTTCTAAAGAAAAGAAATCGTCTCTATTACGTCCCAAAGTTAGTAGTTGCAGCCTTGATTTTTGGAATAATTTTCAATTCAGAAAGGATTGTTCTGTTAAAAGATATTACTATAATGTAAAATTCCCCAAATATGAATTTATATTATTCTTGAATAAAATGGAAGAAAATTTGATTACTTCAAACGTTAAAACAACACAAACAGATGTATTTTGAAGAATTTCATTCTCATTTTTTATGAATGTCTACTATATACAAAAAATTGCGAATCGCTTTGTATAAGAATACACAAAATTATAAGTGATAGAAGAAAACTTTTTTTGAATTCAATACATAGAAAAATAAATCTTTTAAATGTAAACTTTAATCATTGTATAATTATAATTTTCGAAGCTTGAATGTCTACTGTGGTTTATCTGACTTCATTACATCAGCTATTGCATTCTAAGTGAATAATAGCAGATTTAAGCATTTAGTGATCCAAGGCAATATATTAGAATGTCCCAAAAGTTTCTTTCTCATCGCTAAAAAGGATCTGTTTTTAAAGAGGCTTGTCACTGGAAACGAAACTTGGATTTTATATAGAAATGTGCATAGAAAACACACTTGGTGTAAGGACAATAGGCCTTCAACTGTCGAAAAGACGAGACTACACCCAAAAAAAAGTTCTTTTGTCCATTTGGTGAGATTGGAAAGGCGTCATTTTCTACAAGCTCCTTCTTCAAGGTGAAATAATAAATTTTACGAAATATTGTCATCAACTGGATCACCTAAAAACTGCCATAGCAGAAAAACAGCTGGAATTAATAAACCGACGAAGCGTTGTTTTTCATCATGACAACGCGAGATCACATATTGCATTAGTCGTAAGAGAGAAGCTCTTACAGTTTGACTGGAATGTTTTACTGCATCCTGCATAATCTCCAGATCTCGTTCCATCTGATTATTACTTCTTTCTGTGCTTGAAAAATTCTCTTCAGGATAAGCGCTTTAAATCCATCAGCTAAATAAAAGCGCATCTCGAAGATTATTTCTAGTCCAAAACACAACCATTTGGGAAAGAAGGCATAATGAGGCTTCCTATGAGATGGAAGAAGGTAATAGAGCAAAAGGGTTCCTACATAACAAAATAAATAATATCTTAAACAGTGAAATAGTGTGTATTCATTTCATATTAGAAATAGGAAAGAAACTTATGGAACACCCTAATACATTATAAGAATATTCTTTTAATAAACTTTTTAATTTAATTTCACATTTTAACGCATTTTTATCATATCCTTATTTTATATTAGATTATTTTTTTAATTTTATAAATTATGGAATAACATTTTTTTTATTTATATGATACCCTTCCCTGCATCCACGTTTTCTCATAACCTTATTGAAACAGATTTTCAATTATATTTAATGAAATATTAATATTATTCTAATATTTTATCATTATTTTATCATATTAAGATAAAATCAAATGATTTATCAATGGAAATCATTAATCATATCATTGAATTTGTCTTTTTTTAAAATTTATTTATTGAAATATATTATTATTAAAAAAATAAACAAGTCAATAGAATTAACTATTCGGCCTCCTTTCACCTTGAGGGTCTAGGCAACCGACCAGTCGGAATTCAACTAATGTACGCAAATAATTTTTGAATCACCCAATTAAAAATAAAAAAGAATGCTAAAAAAAGCGACAGTGAAAATTCTGCTTCAGAATTTATTTCCAATCAAAGCACATTTTTTTTAAAATCCTAATTTTAACATTCGCTCAAGCTTTCGAATGAAAGAATGGTTAATAATAATATTGATTAAGAATTTCACTACAGCAACAAAAAGCATTTCAAAAAGTTGCATTCAAAGTTAATTTTGAAAAAATTAAAGAAAAAAAATTGCTTAAAAATTAAATTGAAACTATTGAAAAGCTATTTTATTTCAATTTAAAGTGGTGTAAAAACATTTTTGTCGGATAACATGTTCTGAAGATTCTAAAAGAAAATGTTAAAATTTCGATATTTTTTAATTAATTAAAAACTAATCAAAGTATTGAAAATCCTTTTTTTACCTACCTACCTACAACTCAAAATATAACTATATAGCAAGTTTGGTGGTAATAGTATTATTTTTTTTAATTTTGTGGTTTCACTATTATGTTTAATAGGCAGTTTACTAGTTTAAAGGAAAATCTTTAATAAATATTAATTGATTTTCTCTCGTATAAAATTTATATAAAGCAAAGTTTTATCTAGAATCTATAAATATATGAATTCATATAATAATATTATTTTGGTCTTAATTATACAAAATTTGTACACATTTACATTTACGATTTGTGATAAAATTACATGGGATGTAATTTTTTAATTACTTTTTCAGTAATCAACTTACAAAAAAAAAACTATAAAATACTAATTGTTATTCAGAATTTTTTTCTTTACAAATATGTGCTTGTGAAAAAATAAATTAAGAAATAAATTTTAAATGAAGAGTTCAAGAAATGCGAGAAAAATAATTATTGTTCTTACTTATTTCCTAAATTTTTTCCTCGATATTATTTTTTACTGATTCTGACAATTTTGGATTCTATTTTATTTGAAAGAATAACATTTCCTGAACAAATTTGCCTTCTTTTTCTACTCACGCTTTCGAAAAAGTACTTTAATCATTTTTACATAAGAAAAAGGATCATTTAATTAGTAAAGCAAAGAAAGAAAGACTTTTCCACTATTCTGTATAAACCAACTCGAATTGGACAAAAGAAACGAGAAATATGAAAGTCATTTGAAACGCATAGTTGTAAAAAGAACAAAACTAATTAAGTATGAAATATTATCCCTCTTTTACCATTTCATTTCATTTCTAATTTGAATATAGAAAGAAAATTAAGATAAAAAAAGAAAGGTGTCAAAATAAAATTTTTTGTTCTGGAGAATAAAAAAAAATGTCGGTCTAAAACTAGCTATTAACTATTCTATCAGAAAAAATATGTAAAAAAAGAAGCATTATCAAATATGCATAAAGACCAAATTACTTCTCTAAAAAATGCCTTGCTGGAGATAAAAAGTAAAAGAAAATTATAAGGTAAAGAAAATGGCAAAGGAATTTTAAATCATACCTTCACTTTTCGTTCTGGAATTTCTTGAAACCTTGGAAGTTCCATTTTTCTCTCACATAAAAATCGGATTATAGATTGGAGAAAGGCGAAATCAAAACGAAATTAAGAACAAAATTGTTCTTAATGTGATCCGATATGTTAAAATGGAAAAGCAGAATAGTTAAAAAATTAGAAACCATCTGTCTTTTTTTTTTTTAATTTTTACCATTTTTGAACACTGTATCCAAGAACTATATTTCATCATCCAAAGACAAGCCAACTATAATCATTTCACTGTTCAAATACATATTATACTCATGAAATAAAATTGTAGCAATAGAATTTTAATCTAATAGATAGAAATGAATTTTTGTTTGTTCGTATTTTATGCGCTGCCATATACCGTTGCCATTGCGATGAAACCTTACTAAATTATTGCTTGCTCTTGAACGAAGGTTATATTTTAAAATTGACAAAAGACGAACAGTAAACGGCAAATGGCACTCGTCTTTTGGAGTTAATCGCACATGTATCAAACAAAATAAAATTATTACGATTGATTCCAATCAATGTGAGTGAAATGAAATCCTACCTGATCACACATATCAGTATCAAAAGACAAATATGCGGCAAGAAACGAGGCAACTATTCTTAACGTAAAATCGATTGGAGAAGTTATGCTCATTCCACGCATTCCCATCATTCCTATCGACATGCCTTTTTATTTCAAATGACTGCAATTCCTTATTCGACTTGCATTTTCGATGACCATCAACAAGGCGTCAATGTGCGGATTGAACCTAAAAAATCCATGTTTTTCCCATGGTCAGTTGTATATAGGATGCTTACGAGTCGGACAGCCAATAAATTTATTTATTTTGGCTAAAGACGCAAAAAACAGAAAATATTATTTACCCTAAAGCACTTGAAAAATAAAGTCAAAAAATAGAATAAATATTATTTCTACTTCTCCTTTATATATCATTCAATTTCAATGAATGTATTCATTGCCGATAAGAAAATAAATATCATTCTTTCGCTCATTCTAAATTAAACAAGAAAGCTATTTTCAATTTCAAACGATATTTTCAAAATTATTTCTTCTGTGGCAGCATCGCACCGAGTACCAACTAGTAAAGTAATATTTTTAGAATGATATACTTTTAGTAAAATACCTGATATAAGAAAATACTCCATAGGATGTTACATTTCATAGAAAATTGAATCTAGGGCCATCACATTTGGCATGAAGATACTTTTTGATTTGAAAGTTGTTGCATTCCATTTCTCATTTCCAAACGAAATGATTTCTTTCATGCGGCATTTGCGAAAAAATTTGATGATATTTATTTTGCACGCAAATAAACCTTTTTTAAAATAAAGAGACAGATTTACCGATGGCTAAACAAAAGAAATTAATATCTTACATTGATAAACTCTAATTTTAGAAGATATCTGTTTTTTCCCAACCGGCTGCAAACAAAATTTGACACAAAATTATAACTGTTGTCATAAAATCTCGTACCAAATATGATATATTTAAGTTACTGTATTTTTGAGTAACCGCAATTACATGTTTCTGAAAGGTCAAATCAATAAAGGTCAATACTTAAATTTGACCTTTAAATTGATTTAAAATTTGATAGGTGTTTACACTATAAATGTTAAATCTGATTACAGAATTTTATATACTAAATTCTTTTCCATTTGTATTTATCTTCTTAACTTTTATTCTAATAATCGGGCAGATGACTTCCTCGGAACAGAGGTTGCTCAAAATTTGATAGAAATATAAAAATTAGATGTTCAGACCGCATACCAAATTTCATCCGTCTAGCTCAAAGCGGTTGGAGTTATCTTTGTCAAAGACAGACAAACGGACAACATTTTCTAATAATTTGTTATCGAAGTCAGGGAGGTCTAAAATATGGAGATTCGTCAAAATTTCGAATTCGAATTTTTTTAGGAACACTATACTTTCTCTATGCTTCGTATACGAGAAAGTAAAAAGGATAAAATAAAATATTGATAGTAACAATGTGAAAGGGTTTGAGTTCCACTTCAATAATGAAATATATTATTGTAAAATGCGCGTAAAATATTTTAAAAATTAATTAAAAATAGAAAGACAAATTGTACCACAAAAAATTTAATAGCACTGAAAAGGTTAAATTTTGAACTTTAAGATGATGTAAAATTCATTTTTATATTGTAGCAAGCAATACCCATACAGTATTGCTCATTGCATAACATCCAAGAGGAAGAAATTAGCTTTAAATTTAAGTCTAGCCTCCACCCAATATGACATTGGCATGTCACGCAACATCAAACAAACATTAAAATATGTTTAGAAATCATAAAAAATAACTACAAAGCAATTTTTATTGCACACATTCAAAAATATTTTGACTGTTCAAAAGGTAAAAATATGATATGTTCATAGACAAAAACAATTCACTAAAAATATGCAACAGAAAAGCTGTTTTAAAATTTAAAAATATTCAAATAAGTCTTTGTACCCACTGTTTCACACTTGTTTATCAAATCTATATAATCTGATATGGAAATAAAATTCAACTTTCTTCATAATATTTCTTTGTAAACTATATTGACTTTTTTTTCTCCTGGTGCCAAGACAAAAAGATTTTGTTTTGGATGTAACTCTAGAAAGTGCCACATAAAGTTGTCCATGAGAAAAACATTATTCGCTCAATTCAATTCCAGCATAATGAGTTTTGAATGGCTGTTTAAAATCAAACGTAAACTAAGAAATGTTTCGCATATGCATACCATAGATCTTGCAATTTGCGCATGCACAGTTCGAGGTTTTCGCATATGCCCAGATAAGTGCAAAGTATAAATACTGCTGTTTTACGCATGCGCGAATAGTAGTAAAAAATAATCAAAGTCGCAGTCATAAAACTCATTTTTTTATTTTGCTATGGCTTCAATATACTAAAAGCTTTCCCAATAAATGACCTACAAAATGATAGAAATATCTCCAATATCAGTTAAATATTTCTCGAGTTTTTCTCTTTCAAACATACAGACGCTTTCAGTAGACATCATTTTATATTATATATAGATATTAATTATACTGTGGAAAAGTATCAAAACTTAGTTTAATTTTAAATTAATTAAAATTCTAATTAAAAATTGAAGTGCACATTCCCCCCCCCCCTCCAAAGATTGATGTACCGATTTTGGTATTCAATCAACACATGTGCAAAGATAAACAAACATTCATCTTTATTATAAATAAAGATGCTATTTAGAATTAAATAAAACTACAGCCATTTGCTAAGCAACGGTGCAACTAACATTGGCTAAAACTACTTTAATTTGCTCTTGGTCCCTTAAGAACTAACAGTTTTAAACTTAGTGGTACTTAATGTGGCCACGAAATCTTTTACGTTATTTTTTCCCCTGAATGTCGCGAGTAGCCGAGTGGTTCTCGTTCCACACGTACAAATCTGGGATTTTATTGGCATTTCGGTACAAGAATCCCAGAAATAAAAGGCTCAAGCAAATCAATAACTACCCAGCATCTCATATTCTCCGGCAAAGGATTCTAATGGACGAATTCCAAATCCATTCTGCCATGCCCTCGAGATCTGGATGGGAACTGTTCGATTCGGTTTGAAGTAAATGTAATTTTTGAAAATGGGATCAAAGATGTTTCCACTCGATTTATGGTATTGAACGGATGAAAGTGAATAAAATAGTTATTATTATAAGTATAAATGTGTCTTAAAGTCAATGATTTGTCTGAATTTTAATCTGAAAGAATTCTAATAGAAACTATGCTTCATAAATAATTATGTGTTCCCGAAGAAATTGCGTTACTTCATTTGATATTACTACAAACATTATTACATTAAAAAATATGTTTGCTTAAGGCTGATATTTAACTGCAAATTAATTTATATTGACTACAATTTCGCTTCATTTCTTCATCATTAAAACTGCTAAGTAGATTCTAAAAATTAAAGCACCATTACATACTTCATATGTATTAAATTTAAATGCCAGCAGCCATAGCACAAGTCACAAAAATTCTCGAGATGAGATTATTTCTGAAAGCAGACGATATTTTTAGGAGATTGGAAAGCAACGGAAACAATCGGTTTATAAAAATAACAGAAAGATAAATGCCTATGGAAAATAAAGATGGCATTAAGTTAATGATGCAAATATTTGTAAATGAAATATAATTCTGTTCATCAACTGTATTTAAATTTTATCCTAAAATAATTATTTCTATTTTTGCCATAAATGATTATGAATTGACTTCATTAAGTATTTATTTTTATTATTTTGCAAAATGTGTCCATGCATTTAAATATGTATAATTAAGTATTTAAACGAGTTCTATCTTTTTCTTTTAGAAAGCTGATGCTATCTATATGGTATGAAACTCCCAAGAACTAAACATGATTTAGCATTCCAATTCCCAAACTTTTAATCTGCACCAGATGAGAACTTATAATCTAAGATAAAAGGTTAAACATATTTGAAACCCCTATGACAACCGTGGGGACTTCGTAGATCAAATATGGATTTTATTCACCTAACTAAAGTTCTCGTCATTTATTTTAGCGATCAAAATTTCTGTGAGTAAAACTCTATCTCACTTTAAAAATTGCTTCCATTTAATAAGATCTTAAGGCCTCCAAAAACGGTAGGTATTCATAGCTACGAGATCTCGAATCAAAGACTAAATAACAATACGGGTGTATCATCGTTATAATAATCTATCATCAAGTTTCTAGTGCCTTTATTTATTTGAGATTTACAAACTAAACTATCGTAAGTTTGACATCGTATTTAAATCAAAATCTTATATCCAAACAGTTTATGGCTTATAGTCCAAAACTTCATATCCAAATAATGAAATGGATAATCGGTGATAAAAACCAGAACCAGGACAAACAAATAATAAAATTATCAATGGATATTAGAGCCTAGATTTTACAGAACAATCTTTAAGGATCTAGATCAATACAAGTCTTAATTTCTTCATCGCTTCTTAAGCCAGATAACGCTAACATCTTGATCATCCGAACAAACTAATGGCATAAAGAAAACATAACCATGTGAAATAAGAAAATAACTTCATTTATTATAATAACATTACTTATCAAATAGGAACAAATTTCGTATTTGTATATTATCCCCATGCCAATGGCGAGCTTTTGGCTTAAATGCATGCCATTAGCGAACTTTATGTTTAATTTACGGAACATTATTATCAATAGACTAATATGACATCTCTGGCCGAATTTTTTGACAATTAATCCCTAGCATGTGGCTAATGCACAAGTAAAAAAAGTTCAGTACGGTAGCTATTAGACACTTGAGACAATTCAGAATAGGCATTTAAAAAACCCATCTGGTATTTATTGTAATATCTTGATGTTCAATATAGTTCCATTGTAGCTATAATTATATATTTAATTTTATAACAATAATATCAAAAAAATTGATAAGTTTAAAATCATTTTTATTTTCTCGAATAGAGAGGAAGTATTGTAATCGTCAAAAAACTCGAATTCAAAATTTTGTCGAATTTTCAAGTTTTAAACCTCTCTGTGTTCGAAAAGCGCATTTCCGGGAAATGTCCGTCCATCTGTCTGTCTGTTATAAAAATAACTCAAAAATGTCTAGATCTAGATGGATGAAATTTCTTATACTGTCTTAAAATCAAATTTGTAGATTCCTATCACATTTTCAACAAAATCCTCAAAGAGGAAGTCTGTCAGTCTGGGTGTTCGAATATAATTTGGAAAAATAATTACAAAACAAAAAAAGCTGCAAAGATGAAATTCGATGCACAGAATTAATATCTATAACCTGAACATCCTCAAATTTTGAATCAAATCCAACAAAGGATTGACTGCCATTTGTTGGTTTCAATACATGTAAACATCGTTTTGAGAAACATACAAAAGCATGTAAAAGATGTAAAGCATGCAAAAGATGTAAAGCATGCAAAAGATGTAAAGCTTGTAAAAGATGTAAAGCATGTAAAGAAACATTAAAGATGCAATAACTTAAATACTCCCATTTGGTATGTGAATTTGTGACTACAAGTGTAGTTTTGTGTCAAATTTTTGTTTCAGTCGATTGGGAAAAAACGCATGAAATACAAATTCGATTTTCAGGTACTATTAATATACCAGGTATTATTAATCGCCTAATATTTTTTTTAGGTATTTCAGGTACTATTAGTCGCCAAATAACCCACCAAGGATGGCATAATAAATGAAATATTAATGTGAAAATCACAAAAACACTAAATTCACGCCAAAGTTTAATATTTCGTAACTATTATAAGTCAAAGCTATGCAAGATGTTCTCTGGGAAAAAACTTTTATTAGAAAGTATAAGAGAAAGTTTTAGGGAGACCACTGCCGCTGGTTAATATTTAATATCGGATTTTCAACTGAATATTTCTTCTACCCATTACGTTTTTCAAATTATTTCATTTAATAAAAATCTTTTAATTTGTCCTTAATAAGGTTTCATTTTCTTAAAAGAAATATCATTTCATATGATATTCCTATTCGCTTCAGTCTTCAGATTTCAATCTCCTTATCATGCCATCAATATTAAAACCAATCAAGCTGCACACTTGAGGTCATAATGACACGCAAATTTAGACGGCTCCACTCGTCTGACTGTTGCCTGTTAGAATCTACAATTTTATTGACTGTTATAATTTATTGTTCCACAAATTGCATCTTTAACAGATTTTCATTTGTCGTGTGACTATTTTAAGCCACATTTTGAGTAGAAGCTTCTGAGGGTAAAACCCCTGAGTACCACAGAGCAGAAATCTGACTTCTAGCGGAAATGAAGAAAGCACACACACACTCACTTGTACACCCCCTTTTTACAGGGGGGCTCATTCACGCATCTCGCAGAGAGAACACAAGGAAGAGAACAACCATGTTCGAACCAGGACTCGAACCCGGAACGCCTAGATCACGGGAAAGACGCGCTACCCCTAGGCCAGGACGCCGGCATCTTTACCACATGCAATGCAATTAAAATTTTAATCAAATTCATGTAATTAATTGATAACATGTAACCAGCCGAAGTGATCTACCTGAAATTTTCTCTCATACTTCTCTTTCCATCCCTGCATAAAATTGTGGACTTTGGGCAAAGCCGTGAACGCCACTTTTACTTAAATTTTTATTTTCAGAGTCCCTCTCATAAGATTTATGTGTTTCATAATATAGTGAAGAAAAGTGAATATGCAATTTGAACACCTATTTTCCTAAAGATTGTAAACAAAATTTAACGTACACCTGCAATTTTAGTCACTAAACCACGTATCGAATTGCATTTATTTATGAGTCACATTCATGTGTAAGAAAGAACAGACTGACAGATCGCCTGGTCTTTGACAAATTTTGCTCAACGTTTGATATGAGTCCATCTACACTTATGATTGTAAATGCTGTACTACATTTTATCATTTTTCGTCCCATTTAGCAGGCAGGATCATTTCAACTCGGATAACCAAATAAATGTTTTAGAAATAGATATCGCTCAAAATTTGATTAGAAATCTAAACATTTTCTAGAAAAAGCACAAATAAACTACATTCCATATACTTTTGGAATTTTTGAGTACATAGAATGACACAATTCAAGATTTTCGAACTCGAGGATTCATCAAAACTTGAAAGTTAAAATTTTATATTGTATATTTTCTTTTTGCTTACGAGAATGGGTTCACTGAAATAGAAATGAACTGATTCCATTGTTAAAAGTTTTATTTTGACACATTCTAGTAGTTTGTACCCACAATTTTAAAGATTTTGATAGGCTTGTTTTTGCAAATGAATCCCAACTCCCAAAATGGTGTAACAGACTTTTTTATAATGCAATCATTCTTTTTGTAACTACTGGGCATTCTTACTTTTTTTCTATAATACTTTTGTTGAATAACAAAATATAAATACTTTGGTGTAGGTTCGAAATTGCGTCTGCTTTCAAGTAAAAAAAACCCTCTTAATGTAATTATTTCATATAACAAATAATAGAATTAAGAAATAGTTACATTGACAGATTTGATAGTATGTAATTAAGAAAAAGTTGCATTAGCAGATTCGCTAATGCATATTAGTATATTAGAAGATTTTCCAATGTAGTGTTAAGAAATAGCTGCATTAGTAGATTCACCAGTGCAAATTATAATATTATCACATTCGCCTGTGTAAATTAGAATGTTATCACATTCGCCTGTGTAAATTAGGATGTTATCACATTCGCCTGTGTAAATTAGGATGTTATCACATTGGCCAGTGTAAATTATAATGTTTTCACATTCTCCAGTGTAAATTATAATGTTATCACATTCGACAGTGCAAATTAGGATGTTATCACATTGGTCAATGCAAGTTAGGATGTTATCACATTTGTCAGTGCAAATTATAATATTATCACATTCGCCTGTGTAAATTAGGATGTTATCACATTCGCTAGTGTAAATTAGGATATTATCACATTTGTCAGTGCAAATTATAATATTATCACATTCGCCTGTGTAAATTAGGATGTTATCATATTCGCCTGTGTAAATTAGGATGTTATCACATTGGCCAGTGTAAATTATAATGTTTTCACATTCTCCAGTGTAAATTATAATGTTATCACATTCGACAGTGCAAATTAGGATGTTATCACATTGGTCAATGCAAGTTAGGATGTTATCACATTTGTCAGTGCAAATTATAATATTATCACATTCGCCTGTGTAAATTAGGATGTTATCACATTCGCCTGTGTAAATTAGGATGTTATCACATTCGCCTGCGTAAATTAGGATGTTATCACATTGGCCAGTGTAAATTATAATGTTTTCACATTCTCCAGTGTAAATTATAATGTTATCACATTCGACAGTGCAAATTAGGATGTTATCACATTGGTCAATGCAAGTTAGGATGTTATCACATTTGTCAGTGCAAATTATAATATTATCACATTCTCCTGTGTAAATTAGAATGTTATCACATTCGCCTGTGTAAATTAGGATGTTATCACATTCGCCTGTGTAAATTAGGATGTTATCACATTGGCCAGTGTAAATTATAATGTTTTCACATTCTCCAGTGTAAATTATAATGTTATCACATTCGACAGTGCAAATTAGGATGTTATCACATTGGTCAATGCAAGTTAGGATGTTATCACATTTGTCAGTGCAAATTATAATATTATCACATTCGCCTGTGTAAATTAGGATGTTATCACATTCGCTAGTGTAAATTAGGATATTATCACATTTGTCAGTGCAAATTATAATATTATCACATTCGCCTGTGTAAATTAGGATGTTATCATATTCGCCTGTGTAAATTAGGATGTTATCACATTGGCCAGTGTAAATTATAATGTTTTCACATTCTCCAGTGTAAATTATAATGTTATCACATTCGACAGTGCAAATTAGGATGTTATCACATTGGTCAATGCAAGTTAGGATGTTATCACATTTGTCAGTGCAAATTATAATATTATCACATTCGCCTGTGTAAATTAGGATGTTATCATATTCGCCTGTGTAAATTAGGATGTTATCACATTGGCCAGTGTAAATTATAATGTTTTCACATTCTCCAGTGTAAATTATAATGTTATCACATTCGACAGTGCAAATTAGGATGTTATCACATTGGTCAATGCAAGTTAGGATGTTATCACATTTGTCAGTGCAAATTATAATATTATCACATTCGCCTGTGTAAATTAGGATGTTATCATATTCGCCTGTGTAAATTAGGATGTTATCACATTGGCCAGTGTAAATTATAATGTTTTCACATTCTCCAGTGTAAATTATAATGTTATCACATTCGACAGTGCAAATTAGGATGTTATCACATTGGTCAATGCAAGTTAGGATGTTATCACATTTGTCAGTGCAAATTATAATATTATCACATTCGCCTGTGTAAATTAGGATGTTATCATATTCGCCTGTGTAAATTAGGATGTTATCACATTGGCCAGTGTAAATTATAATGTTTTCACATTCTCCAGTGTAAATTATAATGTTATCACATTCGACAGTGCAAATTAGGATGTTATCACATTGGTCAATGCAAGTTAGGATGTTATCACATTTGTCAGTGCAAATTATAATATTATCACATTCGCCTGTGTAAATTAGGATGTTATCATATTCGCCTGTGTAAATTAGGATGTTATCACATTGGCCAGTGTAAATTATAATGTTTTCACATTCTCCAGTGTAAATTATAATGTTATCACATTCGACAGTGCAAATTAGGATGTTATCACATTGGTCAATGCAAGTTAGGATGTTATCACATTTGTCAGTGCAAATTATAATATTATCACATTCGCCTGTGTAAATTAGGATGTTATCATATTCGCCTGTGTAAATTAGGATGTTATCACATTGGCCAGTGTAAATTATAATGTTTTCACATTCTCCAGTGTAAATTATAATGTTATCACATTCGACAGTGCAAATTAGGATGTTATCACAATGGTCAATGCAAGTTAGGATGTTATCACATTTGTCAGTGCAAATTATAATATTATCACATTCGCCTGTGTAAATTAGGATGTTATCATATTCGCCTGTGTAAATTAGGATGTTATCACATTGGCCAGTGTAAATTATAATGTTTTCACATTCTCCAGTGTAAATTATAATGTTATCACATTCGACAGTGCAAATTAGGATGTTATCACATTGGTCAATGCAAGTTAGGATGTTATCACATTTGTCAGTGCAAATTATAATATTATCACATTCGCCTGTGTAAATTAGGATGTTATCATATTCGCCTGTGTAAATTAGGATGTTATCACATTGGCCAGTGTAAATTATAATGTTTTCACATTCTCCAGTGTAAATTATAATGTTATCACATTCGACAGTGCAAATTAGGATGTTATCACATTGGTCAATGCAAGTTAGGATGTTATCACATTTGTCAGTGCAAATTATAATATTATCACATTCGCCTGTGTAAATTAGGATGTTATCATATTCGCCTGTGTAAATTAGGATGTTATCACATTGGCCAGTGTAAATTATAATGTTTTCACATTCTCCAGTGTAAATTATAATGTTTTCACATTCGACAGTGCAAATTAGGATGTTATCACATTGGTCAATGCAAGTTAGGATGTTATCACATTTGTCAGTGCAAATTATAATATTATCACATTCGCCTGTGTAAATTAGGATGTTATCATATTCGCCTGTGTAAATTAGGATGTTATCACATTGGCCAGTGTAAATTATAATGTTTTCACATTCTCCAGTGTAAATTATAATGTTATCACATTCGACAGTGCAAATTAGGATGTTATCACATTGGTCAATGCAAGTTAGGATGTTATCACATTTGTCAGTGCAAATTATAATATTATCACATTCGCCTGTGTAAATTAGGATGTTATCATATTTGCCTGTGTAAATTAGGATGTTATCACATTGGCCAGTGTAAATTATAATGTTTTCACATTCTCCAGTGTAAATTATAATGTTATCACATTCGACAGTGCAAATTAGGATGTTATCACATTGGTCAATGCAAGTTAGGATGTTATCACATTTGTCAGTGCAAATTATAATATTATCACATTCGCCTGTGTAAATTAGGATGTTATCATATTCGCCTGTGTAAATTAGGATGTTATCACATTGGCCAGTGTAAATTATAATGTTTTCACATTCTCCAGTGTAAATTATAATGTTATCACATTCGACAGTGCAAATTAGGATGTTATCACATTGGTCAATGCAAGTTAGGATGTTATCACATTTGTCAGTGCAAATTATAATATTATCACATTCGCCTGTGTAAATTAGGATGTTATCATATTCGCCTGTGTAAATTAGGATGTTATCACATTGGCCAGTGTAAATTATAATGTTTTCACATTCTCCAGTGTAAATTATAATGTTATCACATTCGACAGTGCAAATTAGGATGTTATCACATTGGTCAATGCAAGTTAGGATGTTATCACATTTGTCAGTGCAAATTATAATATTATCACATTCGCCTGTGTAAATTAGGATGTTATCATATTCGCCTGTGTAAATTAGGATGTTATCACATTGGCCAGTGTAAATTATAATGTTTTCACATTCTCCAGTGTAAATTATAATGTTATCACATTCGACAGTGCAAATTAGGATGTTATCACATTGGTCAATGCAAGTTAGGATGTTATCACATTTGTCAGTGCAAATTATAATATTATCACATTCGCCTGTGTAAATTAGGATGTTATCATATTCGCCTGTGTAAATTAGGATGTTATCACATTGGCCAGTGTAAATTATAATGTTTTCACATTCTCCAGTGTAAATTATAATGTTATCACATTCGACAGTGCAAATTAGGATGTTATCACATTGGTCAATGCAAGTTAGGATGTTATCACATTTGTCAGTGCAAATTATAATATTATCACATTCGCCTGTGTAAATTAGGATGTTATCATATTCGCCTGTGTAAATTAGGATGTTATCACATTGGCCAGTGTAAATTATAATGTTTTCACATTCTCCAGTGTAAATTATAATGTTATCACATTCGACAGTGCAAATTAGGATGTTATCACATTGGTCAATGCAAGTTAGGATGTTATCACATTTGTCAGTGCAAATTATAATATTATCACATTCGCCTGTGTAAATTAGGATGTTATCATATTCGCCTGTGTAAATTAGGATGTTATCACATTGGCCAGTGTAAATTATAATGTTTTCACATTCTCCAGTGTAAATTATAATGTTATCACATTCGACAGTGCAAATTAGGATGTTATCACATTGGTCAATGCAAGTTAGGATGTTATCACATTTGTCAGTGCAAATTATAATATTATCACATTCGCCTGTGTAAATTAGGATGTTATCATATTCGCCTGTGTAAATTAGGATGTTATCACATTGGCCAGTGTAAATTATAATGTTTTCACATTCTCCAGTGTAAATTATAATGTTATCACATTCGACAGTGCAAATTAGGATGTTATCACATTGGTCAATGCAAGTTAGGATGTTATCACATTTGTCAGTGCAAATTATAATATTATCACATTCGCCTGTGTAAATTAGGATGTTATCATATTCGCCTGTGTAAATTAGGATGTTATCACATTGGCCAGTGTAAATTATAATGTTTTCACATTCTCCAGTGTAAATTATAATGTTATCACATTCGACAGTGCAAATTAGGATGTTATCACATTGGTCAATGCAAGTTAGGATGTTATCACATTTGTCAGTGCAAATTATAATATTATCACATTCGCCTGTGTAAATTAGGATGTTATCATATTCGCCTGTGTAAATTAGGATGTTATCACATTGGCCAGTGTAAATTATAATGTTTTCACATTCTCCAGTGTAAATTATAATGTTATCACATTCGACAGTGCAAATTAGGATGTTATCACATTGGTCAATGCAAGTTAGGATGTTATCACATTTGTCAGTGCAAATTATAATATTATCACATTCGCCTGTGTAAATTAGGATGTTATCATATTCGCCTGTGTAAATTAGGATGTTATCACATTGGCCAGTGTAAATTATAATGTTTTCACATTCTCCAGTGTAAATTATAATGTTATCACATTCGACAGTGCAAATTAGGATGTTATCACATTGGTCAATGCAAGTTAGGATGTTATCACATTTGTCAGTGCAAATTATAATATTATCACATTCGCCTGTGTAAATTAGGATGTTATCACATTCGCCTGTGTAAATTAGGATGTTATCACATTCGCCTGTGTAAATTAGGATGTTATCACATTGGCCAGTGTAAATTATAATGTTTTCACATTCTCCAGTGTAAATTATAATGTTATCACATTCGACAGTGCAAATTAGGATGTTATCACATTGGTCAATGCAAGTTAGGATGTTATCACATTTGTCAGTGCAAATTATAATATTATCACATTCGCCTGTGTAAATTAGGATGTTATCACATTCGCCTGTGTAAATTAGGATGTTATCACATTGGCCAGTGTAAATTATAATGTTTTCACATTCTCCAGTGTAAATTATAATGTTATCACATTCGACAGTGCAAATTAGGATGTTATCACATTGGTCAATGCAAGTTAGGATGTTATCACATTTGTCAGTGCAAATTATAATATTATCACATTCGCCTGTGTAAATTAGGATGTTATCATATTCGCCTGTGTAAATTAGGATGTTATCACATTGGCCAGTGTAAATTATAATGTTTTCACATTCTCCAGTGTAAATTATAATGTTTTCACATTCTCCAGTGTAAATTATAATGTTATCACATTCGACAGTGCAAATTAGGATGTTATCACATTGGTCAATGCAAGTTAGGATGTTATCACATTTGTCAGTGCAAATTATAATATTATCACATTCGCCTGTGTAAATTAGGATGTTATCACATTCGCCTGTGTAAATTAGGATGTTATCACATTGGCCAGTGTAAATTATAATGTTTTCACATTCTCCAGTGTAAATTATAATGTTTTCACATTCTCCAGTGTAAATTATAATGTTATCACATTCGACAGTGCAAATTAGGATGTTATCACATTGGTCAATGCAAGTTAGGATGTTATCACATTTGTCAGTGCAAATTATAATATTATCACATTCGCCTGTGTAAATTAGGATGTTATCATATTCGCCTGTGTAAATTAGGATGTTATCACATTGGCCAGTGTAAATTATAATGTTTTCACATTCTCCAGTGTAAATTATAATGTTTTCACATTCTCCAGTGTAAATTATAATGTTATCACATTCGACAGTGCAAATTAGGATGTTATCACATTGGTCAATGCAAGTTAGGATGTTATCACATTTGTCAGTGCAAATTATAATATTATCACATTCGCCTGTGTAAATTAGGATGTTATCATATTCGCCTGTGTAAATTAGGATGTTATCACATTGGCCAGTGTAAATTATAATGTTTTCACATTCTCCAGTGTAAATTATAATGTTTTCACATTCTCCAGTGTAAATTATAATGTTATCACATTCGACAGTGCAAATTAGGATGTTATCACATTGGTCAATGCAAGTTAGGATGTTATCACATTTGTCAGTGCAAATTATAATATTATCACATTCGCCTGTGTAAATTAGGATGTTATCACATTCGCCTGTGTAAATTAGGATGTTATCACATTGGCCAGTGTAAATTATAATGTTTTCACATTCTCCAGTGTAAATTATAATGTTATCACATTCTCCAGTGTAAATTATAATGTTATCACATTCTCCAGTGTAAATTATAATGTTATCACATTCGACAGTGCAAATTAGGATGTTATCACATTGGTCAATGCAAGTTAGGATGTTATCACATTTGTCAGTGCAAATTATAATATTATCACATTCGCCTGTGTAAATTAGGATGTTATCATATTCGCCTGTGTAAATTAGGATGTTATCACATTGGCCAGTGTAAATTATAATGTTTTCACATTCTAAAGTGTAAATTATAATGTTTTCACATTCTCCAGTGTAAATTATAATGTTATCACATTCGACAGTGCAAATTAGGATGTTATCACATTGGTCAATGCAAGTTAGGATGTTATCACATTTGTCAGTGCAAATTATAATATTATCACATTCGCCTGTGTAAATTAGGATGTTATCATATTCGCCTGTGTAAATTAGGATGTTATCACATTGGCCAGTGTAAATTATAATGTTATCACATTCTCCAGTGTAAATTATAATGTTATCACATTCGACAGTGCAAATTAGGATGTTATCACATTGGTCAATGCAAGTTAGGATGTTATCACATTTGTCAGTGCAAATTATAATATTATCACATTCGCCTGTGTAAATTAGGATGTTATCATATTCGCCTGTGTAAATTAGGATGTTATCACATTGGCCAGTGTAAATTATAATGTTTTCACATTCTCCAGTGTAAATTATAATGTTTTCACATTCTCCAGTGTAAATTATAATGTTATCACATTCGACAGTGCAAATTAGGATGTTATCACATTGGTCAATGCAAGTTAGGATGTTATCACATTTGTCAGTGCAAATTATAATATTATCACATTCGCCTGTGTAAATTAGGATGTTATCACATTCGCCTGTGTAAATTAGGATGTTATCACATTGGCCAGTGTAAATTATAATGTTTTCACATTCTCCAGTGTAAATTATAATGTTATCACATTCTCCAGTGTAAATTATAATGTTATCACATTCTCCAGTGTAAATTATAATGTTATCACATTCGACAGTGCAAATTAGGATGTTATCACATTGGTCAATGCAAGTTAGGATGTTATCACATTTGTCAGTGCAAATTATAATATTATCACATTCGCCTGTGTAAATTAGGATGTTATCATATTCGCCTGTGTAAATTAGGATGTTATCACATTGGCCAGTGTAAATTATAATGTTTTCACATTCTCCAGTGTAAATTATAATGTTTTCACATTCTCCAGTGTAAATTATAATGTTATCACATTCGACAGTGCAAATTAGGATGTTATCACATTGGTCAATGCAAGTTAGGATGTTATCACATTTGTCAGTGCAAATTATAATATTATCACATTCGCCTGTGTAAATTAGGATGTTATCATATTCGCCTGTGTAAATTAGGATGTTATCACATTGGCCAGTGTAAATTATAATGTTATCACATTCTCCAGTGTAAATTATAATGTTATCACATTCGACAGTGCAAATTAGGATGTTATCACATTGGTCAATGCAAGTTAGGATGTTATCACATTTGTCAGTGCAAATTATAATATTATCACATTCGCCTGTGTAAATTAGGATGTTATCATATTCGCCTGTGTAAATTAGGATGTTATCACATTGGCCAGTGTAAATTATAATGTTTTCACATTCTCCAGTGTAAATTATAATGTTTTCACATTCTCCAGTGTAAATTATAATGTTATCACATTCGACAGTGCAAATTAGGATGTTATCACATTGGTCAATGCAAGTTAGGATGTTATCACATTTGTCAGTGCAAATTATAATATTATCACATTCGCCTGTGTAAATTAGGATGTTATCATATTCGCCTGTGTAAATTAGGATGTTATCACATTGGCCAGTGTAAATTATAATGTTTTCACATTCTCCAGTGTAAATTATAATGTTTTCACATTCTCCAGTGTAAATTATAATGTTATCACATTCGACAGTGCAAATTAGGATGTTATCACATTGGTCAATGCAAGTTAGGATGTTATCACATTTGTCAGTGCAAATTATAATATTATCACATTCGCCTGTGTAAATTAGGATGTTATCATATTCGCCTGTGTAAATTAGGATGTTATCACATTGGCCAGTGTAAATTATAATGTTATCACATTCTCCAGTGTAAATTATAATGTTATCACATTCGACAGTGCAAATTAGGATGTTATCACATTGGTCAATGCAAGTTAGGATGTTATCACATTTGTCAGTGCAAATTATAATATTATCACATTCGCCTGTGTAAATTAGGATGTTATCACATTCGCCTGTGTAAATTAGGATGTTATCACATTGGCCAGTGTAAATTATAATGTTTTCACATTCTCCAGTGTAAATTATAATGTTATCACATTCGACAGTGCAAATTAGGATGTTATCACATTGGTCAATGCAAGTTAGGATGTTATCACATTTGTCAGTGCAAATTATAATATTATCACATTCGCCTGTGTAAATTAGGATGTTATCACATTCGCCTGTGTAAATTAGGATGTTATCACATTGGCCAGTGTAAATTATAATGTTTTCACATTCTCCAGTGTAAATTATAATGTTATCACATTCGACAGTGCAAATTAGGATGTTATCACATTGGTCAATGCAAGTTAGGATGTTATCACATTTGTCAGTGCAAATTATAATATTATCACATTCGCCTGTGTAAATTAGGATGTTATCACATTCGCCTGTGTAAATTAGGATGTTATCACATTGGCCAGTGTAAATTATAATGTTTTCACATTCTCCAGTGTAAATTATAATGTTATCACAGCAATGTATAATGTAATGAATCACAGCAATATAAAACAAAAGTCAGTAACGTATTCTTAATTTCATAAGAACATAACTATGGCCATATTTGTCAAAAGATTAATTGTTTGGTAAATAAGTTTTATATTACCTTTACTGTAAATTTATTTATCTACATACTTTGTTGCTTTACTGTATCGTATTATTTTATGGCTTTACTGTATCATTGTATTACTTTACTGTTTCTCTGTAACCCTTTATAAGACCATTTTTACAGCTGGCGTCATGGCCTAGAGGTCGAGCGTCTACCCCGTGATTTTTGGATCCCGGGTTGGAGTCCTGGTTCATGCTTGGATGTTCTTTACTCTATGTTCTGTCTCTGAAGTGTGTAAAAGAGCCCCCCCCCCTCCTGTAAATAAGGCTTGTGCAAAGCGAATGTGTGAAGCCGTGTTCCTACGCTCCGTGAATCTTCAGACGGAGCACAATTTTCCCCTTTGACCCTCACTTGCGATTTCCTCGAGTGCTATGATGTATGTCCTGTTTGCCGACAAATTGTCGGTAAATCTTGCCTGTTGGCGTACAGGTCGTAGGTACGCCGCTTGAATGCCATCTTCATATGAGCCAAAGGCAGACTTCTGCCATCAGTTGCTCAGGGGTCCTTACCCTCAAAAGGTACTGCACCTCTCTTTCCCCGATATTTTGGACTTGGTTTGAATTGGAGTTCTATCCAAGGGAGATAAGCAACAACAGCAAATTATTTTCCACACATATTTCGATCAATTTACATTGCATACTGTCCCAGGCATTTTTCCCACATTTAATTCTGTAATTGGAATCAAATGCAAATTTCCAGAACTCTTATACAAATATATGACATTTGAATTCTTTTTCCTGGTTTGTTTCTTCTTGTGATTGTAATTATCTAATTGGCTGCAAGCGCATCTTTTGATATTTTTGGCTGAGATTATGTTTTTTCTCCATATGAGTTGTGTAATCAATATCATATATCATTTTTTACAGACATTTTCCCCATCTCTTGATATGTGTCTGGAATAGTTGCAGTTTTCTTTTTTAGACTTCATAATGGAATTTTCGAATTGAATTACATCAAATTTTGAATCTTAATCCATCAATTCGCATCAATTTTCGAAAACTCCTAATTAGAATCCCTGCCTAAGGATGACTCTTGATAAAGTCTTCAGGACAAATTCATCATTTTCTTTCTTTTTTATTAAATTTTATTCATTTTTGCATTCAAACTTAATATTTATTTCTAATTCAAAAATTTTTTTTACAGACTCAGGGAGATCTAAAACATGGAGATGAATCAATTTTTTTTTAATTACAATATTTTAGTAAAAATAGAAAAAGTAATAATGCAACAACTAATTTTGGAATAAAAATAGCACTTGAAATTTTTTTCTGTTCTGTTCTGAGATAACAGCTCATCTTCAAATGTGTATTTCAAATCGATTCTCTTTTGCATAAGCGCCTCCAATTCTTCAAGGAAAAAGAGTCCCCGACAGAGTCACGCATTTAAACAGTAATTTATTAAGGTTAGTTACCAAACTTTGGAGTTTAAGCAGATCTCGTATATTTAATCAACCTTGCGCAACGTAAGCCTTAATTTACCCCCAAGGTCCCAGAGTCATCCCGGATTTTTGCATCCCGGGCCATTAGTCACCGTCCCTTAAAAGTCCCTGCAGGAACGGCTCAATACCCTCCCCCAGCTTCCTAATCATTTGAAATTCGATCCTTCATTTATTATGATTGTTTGCAGTCGGAGTGTTGGAATTTGCATAATGATTCCGGATAATTGAGCACTCTGGAACAGGAAAACACATAGCCGGGGGTCGGAGGAATCATCGGAAAGACATTTGTGAGAGCACCCCGGCTGTGTTCGGGATGCTCGACAAGACGGATCTCACGGCCAGTTAGTAAATGGAAAAGTTAGTTTTAATCAAACTTGAGTTCTGAAATATTCAGAGGAGTGAGAATTTTCTGACTGTTTCGCAATTGATTTTTGGATTGATATACAGAACAGAACGCCGTCTCATACCCCCGGATCCTTGACCATTCTGGTCACTGAACGGTTTGGTAGGGATGTTACGGGAATTTTATTTAATTAACAAAAAATTTACAGTAGGAAAACGAAACAAAAATAACTATTGACAGAATTTACAATTATATAAGAAATTATATTATGATGAGACCGTTTACATATTTTTTCAACTTAGACATATAATTTGTAGTAATAAACTTAGAAATATAATGCAGATTGAGAGATAAAATTTGTAAAAATATACATATAATCTGTGCTCACTTATTTTTTATGATATAGTAGATCAGGATGCAATTAAAAAAATCAGATGGAAAATAATTTGAGAAATGGAAATGAAGACAATCTCTGTTTGATTGAAATGTGTGACAGGAGACTGCAGTGCTTGTTTTTTCCCTTAGTCTTTTTTGATATGAGACTTGATGTTGAGTGCTATGGAGGCAAGAATAGGCCTCTATTTCCACTTATAAATTTGATTATACTGTGGATTTTTTGCCTGGAAAGGAAGTTGCCGGCGACTCTTTTCCGCCATTCCTGTTCATGGCTTGGTGATGGTTTTTTCATATGCCAGGAGATTGTAAGGATGCATTCCGTAGCATAATGGATTGATATACAGAAGAATTTGCTTGTTTTAGATATATTTAAAGGAGAAAAAGAAAAACGAATCAAGAAATATATTTAAGCATTGCTGGTTAAATGTGTTTTCATGTAGGTATAAGACTTTTTCCTATTTTCTCTACCAAAGTTTAAACAACATTTTAAGACACAATTGAAGCATAATATAGAGTGAAAATATCAAGATCCTGTAATGCAACAACAATACAAAATATCCTCAACAGCTTTTCACAATTAAAAAAAAAAGAACATTTCTCGCTTACTCTCTAATAAACTTATCATTCCAGAGAATGCCTTGAATAGCATTGACGTGCAATAACTATGAAATATTAACTTTTGGCGAGAGTTTAGCATTTATACTGAATTTATAGTGTTATCCTTGGCGAGTTATTTGACGATTAATTTTTGACATTCGTTAGTAGTATCCAAAAAATCATATTTGCGTTTTAGACTCGTTTTTCACATCAGATTGAAAAAACATTTAACATAGAACTATAATTGTAGTCTCAAAATCTCATACCAATTTTGATATATTTAAGTTCATTGCGTTTCCGAATTATTTTTCGATAGTCAACCCATTGTTGAATTTGGCTCAAAATTTGACAGATGTCTCCATTATAGATTTTAAATCTGTGCACCGAATTTCTTCCATCTGGCTCTCTTCGTTTTGTGGTTATCGTGTTAATTTATATTCGAACAGACAGATTTCTCCTAAACATATTTTACTTATAATTTGATAGAAATCTACAAGTTTGGTGTAAAGACCGTACACCAAATTTCAACTGTTCAGCTCAAAGCGTTTTAGAGTTATCTTGGTCACAGATAAACTTATCAAAACTTGGCCTATGATCGTTATCGATGGGAGTAATCACAAAACGTTTGTGCTTTTCTGTCGCCTTTTGATGTCACAGTGGTTGTTGAAAAAATCTTTATAAAATTAACACTTTTCATGAATAAGCACTTCCTGTATTACAATTAACCGAAATAAAATTGAAGGTGTATATTCGAACAACTTATAGAACTAATTATGGAATACAACCGCCAGTATGTTCATTGTTTTCAACATGACGCAAAAAAAATTATGAAGAAAATTGTATGAAGAAAGGAGTGGGTGGATGCCTTCGCCGCCATTGATGCCTATATGCTGCCGAAAAGATGACAAAAAATTGAGTACCTTCTTTATTTGTTTTGAGTAACAAAACCTTTAACCTTTGGCTTCATACGTTAATGTGCACAAGGCTCATCTCATGGCTGGTCATTGATGGAATCAGTTTCAACCCTTGTATCTTCAAATCCCTCAAATAAGACAAATTAGAAAAAAACCTTTAACCTTTGACTTCATACGTTAATGTGCACAAAATCCATCTATGGCTGGTCGTTGATGGAATCAGTTTCAACCCTTGCATCTTCAAATCCCTCAAATAAGACAAATAAGGAAAAACCTTTCACCTTTGGCTTCATACGTTAATGTACATAAGGCCCACCTCATGGCTAGTCATTGATCGGATCCTTACATCTTCATGTCCCCTAATAAGACCAATAAAGAAAAATATTTAACCTTTGACTTCATACATTAATGTGCACAAAGCCCATCTAAATGACTAGTCATTGATGGAATCGGTTTCATACCTTGCTTCTTCAAATCCCCTAATAAGACCTTTCTTATAAGGCAAGTCAACGAATTGAGAAAGAAAATATTTGTTATTTTCCTGGGTGAAAAGAAATTTATGATATAATCACACTTTAAAATAAGATTTAAAAAACGAAAAATATGTTGCTCGAATTTTCAACCCAAGCATGCATCAATGCAGAGTTTTGTTTCAACACGTTTCTGGCGATATTGGATATGTGTTTGCTGTCACCCTCACTTCGACGGAAGTATCATGGAAAATACAATAGCTTCAGGGGGAAAAAACATTTCTCGAAGTTCAGCTGTTTCAGTGGCGTTACTGTTCTATTATTCACGCAGTGAAGTTCTTGATTCAAAACCCTTCACGCTTGAAGAAACTTTGCAAAACACGTTTTGCACTTCACTTTCGAAATCTGACAGAAACCGAAAACTTATTCTGCTAGTTTCAAGAAAAGTTCCAAGAGGAAAAAAAAAGAGATTTTTGCTGGGGTAAAGTTTCCACATTCTGCCACGTCCTATTGCCACTTTCAAGTTGCTGTTTATTTTGCCGATTTTGTTTTCGGAAAGGTTAGGTTGAGCAGTTATTTGGAAGTTATTGGAACTTTTTTTTTCTTAAATCTTCAAGTAAACCGAAAGTTTTATTTAGGTTCTTTTTGTGACACTCTAATAAAACTTAATACATTTATCTAATGATTTCAAGTATGAGTGTTTCAATAATTTTAAAACGATTTTTACTTATAATTAAAAAAAAAATCATGATAGCAAAAAAAAGGTCTCTTAGAATTGAAGATAAGAAAAAAGTATAAATTCTTGTTATGTGCAAAAATTTTATAATATTAGAAATAAAACCCTAATATTTTATCGTTGATTCTTTTAATTTGTTATTTAATTTGGAATCTATCACAAAATACAGTGTGTTCATATGCGAGTATAGGTGATTCTTAGTATTGAGTATAATTAATATGTAAACTCCAAAAATATTTACAAAAATAATGTATACTTTCTCTCTCACCGCAAATATTCAAAATTATTACCATACTGAACAATACACTTTTTATAACGTATGCTGAATAGTGAGACACGAACTTCAAAAACATTTTATTTGGTGTTGTGGAGCACACTTGTTCAAATGTGGCATTTAATTCTTTCATTTTCGTTAGTTTTCTAGCGTAGACTAAAGTGTCCCCATAAAAAAGAAGAAGAAAATTAAAAGTTGTGTGGTGCCAGATCTGGGGAATAGATAGGATATTGAATGAGACCTCTTTAACCAAGCCATTTGTTTCGATAGATTCTTTAAGATATGTTCGTAAATCACGACATTAGGGCTGATTGTTCCATTTTTTATTATGTCACTTGTGAAGTATTATTTATTATGTTTTAAATTATGACTCAATAAACAATGTATATAATTTTTGGAATATCCTGTGTTGTCAATTTAATACAGAATCTATCTCGAACCGATTCGATTCGGATAACGTCACAATCACATGGCAAACGTAACTACACTTATTATGCATTTAATTGTATATGTTTCATAAATTCATGCATTTTTCTCCCCCAAAACTAATTATGTCCGATTCATTAGATACATATTATGCGAGATTAAATTCATTCAATCTTAAAATGGAATTATTCTGATTTGTACAACTTTTCTGATTTCAGAAAGAAAAAAAAAGGTTTTCCATTATTTTTTTCAGAAAATAATCTTTTTATTCACTTACAAACGAAGTGAAAAAAAAGATATCATCAAAAAAATAAGATCTCGAAATTTTAATCAATCTCCACATTACATATCTTCCGAAATTCAAAAAAAAAAAATTGGAATTAAAAAATCTATTTGTCAACACAATTATCGTGAGAATAATTCAACCAGTGGAAAATCGCCTCGCGCACTAATCAA
Organism: Argiope bruennichi; assembly: GCF_947563725.1. Lineage (NCBI taxonomy): Eukaryota > Metazoa > Arthropoda > Arachnida > Araneae > Araneidae > Argiope > Argiope bruennichi. The sequence continues at coordinate 19,933,526 of NC_079155.1, forward strand.
TTCGGTAAGCGAATTGACAAGAGTACAAGGAGTGATTAATTATATTGAGAGTGAACTCCGTTTCATTTCTATTAATAAAAGCTTTACATTACAATATTGTAGATGGAAATCTTAAATTAGAGAGCAGAGGCCATTAGAGAGTACGAGCATCTCTACAGTAAGAGGATGTGAAAATGGAGGTCGGAATTAGAGAATCACGATTATTTCCCTCTCTAATTCTGAGATAATATCAGTTTCGCTGTATCGATGTTAATATAAGCAGGTCGAATAAGATTTGAATTTGCGTATTTGTATCTCGATCAAGAATAGAGATGCAGTCGAGATTTTTGTGATTGTCTAGTTAATTATCTCGATATTGTGTAGGATTTTGAGATATTCTGCAATTTGTAATAGATATTTTGTGTCATCAATTGTCTTTTAACTTTCATTGCAAAAGCGAACAAATGCTTTCAATTAATGAAGGTTAATTTTCAGTTTTGAAATAGACTCGTTTCAAACTATATTGAATTAATTACTTTGCTAATTACCCTAGCAACAGAAGAAGAGATATACCTTGAAAAGAATTCCAACTTGCTGTGTTGTTGGTTATTAATATTTTACTCACTTAACAACATTTTTTACATCTTAGTGCCTAAACTGGCCTTCTGGAGGGTATTTCAAGAATATATTTTTTTACTTTCTCGTATACATTGTATAGAGGAAATAAATCCACGTTTTACACCTTCCTGAGTTAGAGTTGAGTTTTTGGAAAATAACCATCTGTGTGCCTGTCTTTAATAAAGGATTGGGATGCGTTCTTTATACCAAATTTGTAAATTTCTATAATATTTTGAGCAAAACCCATTCAAAGGAAGTTTGTCTGTCTGGCTGTTCGAATCTAATTTAACACGATAACTACAAAATGGAAAGGACTAGATAGATAAAATTCTATTCATAAATTTCATATCTATTGTGTAGACACCTATCGAATTTAGAGCCAAATTCAACAAGGGATTAATTGTCTGTCGATCTGTACTTTCAGAAAAATGTAAACGTGATATGCCAAGATCTCAAGGATATCAAATTTGGTATGAGATTTTGTGACCACATGTGCACTTTTTTTATCAAAGTTTTGTTTCAATCAGTTGAGGAAAATGCGTCTGAAACACTAATTCAATTTTCGGATACTATTAATCGCCAAATAATTCGCCAAGGCTCACACGTTCGATTCAGTAAAAATGCTAACTTCACGTCAAATCTTAATATTTCGTAACTACTGTACGCCAATGACATGCAAGACGTACTCTAGGATAACACCGTAATTAGAGAGCATACGAGAATGTTTGGGGAAACATTCATGCTGGTTTTAATATTAACAAGCTTATTTAACGGGAATTGTTTGGTGTTAGGACTTTTTTAAAGGCACATCGTTACTTTTCCTATTTTTTAAATTACCTTTAGCTTTTCATAACAAATATAAATCTCCTTTGGATAAAATATACAAATATAACAAATATGATAGAAATATCAATCTTTTTTTGCTGAAATTTAACTTCTAAATTTTACTTGTTTATTATTCAAAAATTTCATTTTAATTGTTTGGTTTGTCTGACTCAATGTTATCAAGAACCATTGACACACGTTTAAAAATAAGAGGTGGATCCTAGCACAGCCCACCTCTTGGCGTCTTTTTGAATTCTCGCCAAACGAGTGGCGATAACGTCGCCAATGTGGCAACCTAGACGGATTATGGAGGATTATTATTATATTATTATGGTAGTGGTAATTTTTTTAAAAAAAATATTATTATTATTTCTGGTCTTCCAGTATTGTTTTTTAATTGAAAAATTATAATAATAATAAATATTCAATTAGTAGTCAACTTGGCGAGATTTCAAATAAGTCGTCAAGAGGTGGGCCCATCTAGAATTTTACCAAAATAAGATATCTTAGAATAAAGGAATTTTAAAATTCTTTAATAAAATTAAGTCGTCCGAAATTCTATGTTAAAATTTCACGCCAATATCATGCTACATTTTACTATAATTCTAGATTTATAACAAATGAAAACTACATCGAAGAAGATAAATGCTTACATTGAAGCACTTGCTATTAAGCGTAAAATACTAACTACTAATTCAGTAACCAGATCTGCGAATCAGCATATTCACGAATATAATGATCTTGCATTACTTAGAATTGAATGCCAACTAACTGCAAGGAGCGTAAAGCACTATTGTAATCCACTACATTCACTTGAATTCAGAAACCGATATTTAGTCATAGATCATTTCGAAATCCACTGACCAACATTTGAATCTGTGAATGATGGCCGCTCGTCACGCACAAGTGGTTTAAACAGCGTGCAAGACATACAAGAAGATCAAGTTAATTATCTAGCATACAAAAGATGAAATGGCGCATAAATTTAAGATGGATGTTTAGATCGTGGTTTCATTAAACAGTGAGAATTTTCAGCATAAGAAAAAAGGTTATATTCTCTGCATTTATGCAAGCGATTATACACCATTCAAGAGATTTATAGCGAAAATCGCGACTACTCAATTTTTATTTTCCCGTATACGTAGTTATACAGAAAGTATTTTAATCGTTGAAAAATATGAATTCGCAATTTTGGTGAATCTCCGTGTTATAAATCTATCCGAGTTCGAAAAACACATTTTTGGAAAATGTCCGTCTGTCTGTTCGTCTGTTTGGGATAAAAATAACTCAAAAACACTTTGATATACAAAACACTTTACATCAAATCTGTAGATTTCTATCAAATTTTGAGCAAAATACACTCAAAGGAGGTCTGTCTGTCCGTCTGTTCACGATAACTACAAAACGAAGAGAGAGAGCTATATAATTCGACACACAGATTTAACAACAATAGTGTAGACATTTACTAACTTTTGAACTAAATCTGTCAAGGATTGACCGTCTACTCGTCTATACTTTCAGAAAAATGTATAAGCGATATCTCAAAAACTTAATGACTTGATTATATCAAGTTTACTATGTAAATTTGTGATTACAAATATAGTTTTGTGACCCATTTTAATTTCAATGTGTTGGGAAAAACGCATCTAAAACACAAACTCGATTTTCGGATACTATTAACTGCAGGCCAGAGATTTTTCGCCATGAATCATACGATAGATTCAGTAAAAATGTTAAATTCATGCCAAAGTTGAAAATTTCGTAACTATTGCACGCCAATGTCATGCATGATGTTCTCTGGGATAACATCTTTACTAGAGTGTTTGAGAAGCCCACTCCAGATGGTTCAAATAATTATGCAGGGCTGACATCTACCTGATGTTTATTTTGTCAGAGTGAATTTAAAAACATACTGAATAAATAAAGATGTGACACATAAAACATTTAATCACAACACAACGATACATCAAGTAATTTTTAGTTCATAAGCAAAAATGTAAACAGAACAACATCTGACGTCAGTTCTGGTTGTCTCTGATTAGTTCTCGAGGGAATATCATTCGTAACAAATTCATTGATTTTTATGGGGGGGGGATGTTAAATATGTTGATATCCGGTCTACTAAATTATCTCATATTTTAAACACACAAAGCATAGATCTTATTAGAATGAGAAAATGAGTTGCATATATCCATAATAATTTATATTCACAAAATTTAAACAAATATTGCATTTCTTATAGCATTTGTGAAATGTTTTTTTATTAAAGAATTACTATATTTTAATACGAAATGTTACTCTGAAGTGGAAAGACTTTATTATTGAAAGTAGACATCTGAAGAACCATTTTATTTTTTCTGAATTATTTACAACATCCCTAAAACACAATACATTTTGTGGACCATATGCGTGAAATGCTAATAATTACGAATTAACCACCTTTTACAACCCGGCATATCTACTGGAAATATTGATTATGTTTATTTTAAATTAAATCTCTTATATATAGTTTTATGATTCCCTCCAAAAAATATTATTTAAGCATAAAATCTGACAGTAATCAAAGACATGTTATTTTAATATTCTTACATCTTTTCAGTTCATTGTATACAAGAAGCATTCTAATTGAATAAAGTTCACTGAAATAATACTGCTATAAAAACGAGCATTCAGGATAATCTATCTTCTAACATGAAAGGTACTCTACTTTGCTCTTTTCTATTTCTCCTGCTACCTACACAGATATTGAAAAAATGAACTCCTTTTTCAACTTTAAGCAATGGAACAGGAACACATGATTAAATATGCGATGACACAATTAAAACTATTTAAATTTCAGTCCATCAATGAAATCTATTGATAAAAATTATACAAAATAAAAATATTATCAAAAAATTACTAAGTATCGAGAAAAAAGAAATTAGATTGATATCATTAAAAAGACAATGTTTTGAAACTTTAAAATGATGTAAAAATTAGTTTTGTGTGATAATATTTTCAGGAATTAGTGCGGAAAAAATGCCAAAAAAGAGGTTCGATTTAATTAATTAAAATTCATATGAATTCCAAAGCGCCCATTCCCGCTCTTTAAAATATATCTGTACCAGAATTTGTAGTTCTAAATGAAATGGCCTGCTCTACAGAGCGGCAACATGAATTCCCACATTCTCCTTTATTAGTAGCAGCCTTTTTCCTCAAGTGGGAAACGTTTCTGTTGTAGTATCAAAATATTAATCTTTTTTTTTTCTGGTTTTGATTCAGAATAACCAGTGAATAACATGTTCGAACTCCGAATCTCTAGAACGGCTGCTTTGAATCTGTACCAGAATTTGTAGTTCTAAATGAAAGATAAAGAAGAATAAGATACTTGTCGGAGTCAAGTATCTTTTCGTTGCTGGAAGAAAGAAAGATATTTGAAGAAGTTGCTGGTTAAGGTTGCGTCCTCATCATCTGACCACAGTTCAAACTTACAATGTCCTTTCAAAAATAGCCTTAATACTGCTTCGAAATGAAATATATATATAACTAAATTAAAATAAATATACGCCTTTTCTTTCATTAATGTGTAATCTATATCTTAGAAATTTTTTGAGAACAACTTGTTTTTTCGTAGAACTTGTTCCTTTTGATCTCTTATCTAACTAAAACTAAAAGCTATGTTTAGATTCATATAGTTCTGATCTGCGGATGAAAGATTTTCACTGAATCAGTGACTCTGTAAATGTGACTCGGTAACCCATTGTTTGAATAATGATATTATGATAATGAATAATGAATGAATGAATAATGATAATGAATTGAATAATGAATAATGATTTATTTTTTAAAAAAATAACACTTTTTTAACATATTAACAGGTGTCCCAGCCATTCCAAACACACCTTTCTGCATATACTCTTTCAACTGACAGAGGGTATACTTTTATGAAAGGAAAAGAGAAATAAAATCAATCTAAACATGAATAATTAATTAAAAGCAATAACATCTGCTAATGTTTCTACTCTTCCATAAATCACCATATTTTTCTCATTCAAAAATGAAGGGAAAAGACCAATCCTTATGCAAAGATTTATTGAAATAAATTAAGCTGCAGAAAGACAATTATACGTTTTTCAAGAAACACAATCTCCAGCTTAAAACGGGAATTTGAATAATCCTCTGACAAATTATGTCCATGATAGAGCGGATTAGAAGCGAAGAGTGCATAAACACTCGTCTCGGGAAAAGAGCAAAATTTCTCCCACTTCAAAGGCAATTAACACGTGACAACGCCAGAAGTAAATAAAGCACGGTTTTGTGCGGAGTAAATGGGTCTCTTCCACAAATTGGTAAGCCTTATGTTAACGTTATTAGAGGGAACTTTCGCCATTTCTGCTTTGCATTTGCGAAATTAGAATATTTGTAGACTCCTTAAACTGAAGGAAGTGTTGTTCTTGTCTGGTTTCGAGTGCTGTCTTTTTTGAAATCGTTATGAATGTCTTCTGGAAGTAAAAGTTTCGAAGCGTGTTTTAACGACTTGAGTGGGTGAATAGTTTTACAGAAAACAGATTGAAATCTGCAGGAGAGATTTTTGTTTTGCTTTCTTGAGATGATTATGTTTATAGGCTGGTATATTTTCTGTAAATTGCACCATGATAATCAATCGTTTAAAAGGCTCTATAGGAAAAACAAACCAAATTTGGTATTAATTATTTCTGGAGTTGTAGATGCTCACAAAGAAAGGGCTTTTTGAAGTTCTTAATTTATATTTTAATTAGCTTTTCAGCTATATCAGTTTTAATCCCTTTAAAATTGTTTTTTATTAAGTTTTTTATATTTCTTGCCATACTTTTTCATTGGCTTGGTTACCGTTAATTAATCAAAATTTCAGGGTTTTTTTCTTAATAATTTCACAGCGTTTTAGTAAGTTTTCAAATTCTTTTAAATAATCCACTTTTCTGTGATATCAATTTTAATCCTTTACATTTTTTCCCCTCAAATTTAATAATTTTTAAATATATTTCAAAAAATATTTTTCATTATTTTAATTCCAACATATATATACACTAGTTTAGTGATGACATTAAATATATTTTTATGTGGGATGTTATTACAATAATGAACAACAAATTAATGCAAATTATTATTACTTATTATACAGAATGTTTATTGAAGTGGCTCTACCCCATATCAATTTAAGAACAGCGACAATTATAGCCCCACACCTGGTGTCTGCATACAGTAAAGTAATTATGCGTTACACAGTGAGGTTGGTTCTAGCACCGCCTAGCAATAAACAACAGAATTAGCTTTCATATTTCAAAAACAATTCGAGATACGGAAAAAAATTTACAGCGCCTTCGGTTTAGAACGAAAAGATACCTTCAGTACAGTAATAATAAGAACAAAGCGTGCAAAACACATTTTAGTTTTGACACGATTTCCAATTCACTTATGCCTGAAAAATGTTAGAAACAAAACAATTAGTTAACAGCAAATACTTTTATTTTAGGTATACGAAATGCTCGATGCTTATTGCTCAAAAGATGATCATTTGTCACGAGTTTTTATGCCAAAAATGGAAAATCACGACCATAAAAATGCACTTTTTACATGTTTTGTTTTTAGTACTATTACGATCAATATATCCTTTCCTACTAAATAGAAAATATTTTGTAATTTTAAAATTGACTTTTTCCAGCCATCTTGTACATTGTTGCGATAGAAAAGCTAATTCCATTGTTTAACACCAGGTGGCACTATACTCATTTCACAGTGCAACAAATAATTATTTTACTAGATCTAGATATCAAATTTGGGCAATAGTTATGTCATTTCTAAGTATATATAAGTTAGAAGTATTTGAGTGGCCATCCTTTATAAAGCTATACGTAGCAATTGTACAACATTATGCTTAGGACTGCTACGATGATTCGTAATGAAAGTTTCATTCCAGTTTCTTTTTTAAAAATTTCGCATTCCAAAAAATAGAAAGTGAGGAAATACACTAGAATCTCGAGATCAACATTTTTGACGATTAAAATATTTTTATTCACTAAATTTTGATAAGGAAACGTAAAAACGTGCTGAGCTAGAATGAGCTTAATACATCGAAAAAAGAGAAAAAAATCGGTTAAAAAATTTTAAGTATATGAAATAAATCAAGCTAAACAGAAATATGTAATACTTTATGTGTATGTAAGAATATATAAAATTCGTCTTCCAGATTTTTTTTAAAGCTTATAATTTATACATATCTTTTTCAAAATTTTCAACATCCTGCGCAAGTAAAAAATTTGTTCAGCTTTCTGTGTTCTGAAGGAACACAACTTCCACTTCTCGAAATCATTGGAAGATGCCGAAAACAGGCTCGCGTGATGGGCAGCAATAGCGAATGCTCTGACGTAGACAAGAAATTCTGTGTTTTCATCCCACCTGCCATTCCGAGCAGCTGTCTCCCTGACAGATGGCATCCCTTGACAAATGACGAGACCCGTGGCATGTTATTTCTGTAGTTCACAAAATCAATTTTTATATCCCTTTTTATAGTTCTGATGATGATATGATGACGTCGCACATGTGGAACTGTGTTTGTTAATTTCCGCAAAAGGCAGAACATTTTGACATGATGATTTCCATTAAAGGACAAAACATGATTTTTGATTGACTTTTTCATTCTTTATTTTCAAATCGTCTATGAAAATTACCAAGAAGAAACAATCATTAAGCAAAATAAATAAGATATAAGTAGACAAAAATATAAAATAGAACTTTTCACTTTTTCTTATATGAAGTATCCAAAGAGGAACTATTGTGCTAGTAAAAAAAAAAAAATTTAACTTCAGGTTTTGACTAATCGATACGTTTCACATCTTCCTGAGTCCAAGAAAAACCAAATTCTTATAATTATATCTAGTTGTCTGCTTATAGATAGGATAACTAAACAACATAATAAGTGAAGAATAATGTTTAATTTTTAAATTAATTTTATAATGTTTTATCAAATTTTGAACAACATCCATTCGTAAGAAGTTTTCCGAGTACAAATGATATATACAAAACATAAATAACTAGATAGATAAAATTTGATACTCAGATTTAGCAAATCTAAATGCACCTTTATATCAAATTTTGAATCGAATCAGCCTAGGTGTCAGTAGATACTTTTGCGGGCATGAAAAATCAATAAATCAAAAAAGTGATGACTTGAATAAATAAAATTTGATATGATATAAGAATTTGATATAAGATTTGAAATTCATATAAGGTTATTACAATCGTACTTTTACGTTCAATTTTGGTTTCAATCTGTTAAAAAAAGGTTTTAAAATGCAGATTCGGTTTTCTTTGCTATACCAGGAAGCTATACTGATGCCCTTTTTAAATCCTATTTCTTTTTTAGATTTTTACAACCAATATGTCTCAACATATCTCTCCTGGTGATAAAAGGAAATGTGTATGTGAGTGAGAGAGAGAGAAAGAGAGAGCTTGTATGCTTGTGCGTCTATGTGTGCGCATGTGTGTGAGGGGAAAGGGAGCTGTACAGAACAGTCGCTCATTTGACTTAGAGTTCTTAAATATGACCCAGATATACTTAGAGAGTAAGAATGTGCATACTGGAACGATTTTTCGATTTTTCAATTAACTGAAAATAGAGCAAACTTTCGGCGTTTTTATATGATAACTTCAGGAAATGTTATTGCGCATGTTGATTTTCTAAAATCATTTTGGCATTGTTTTTTTTTATTTGTGCAAATTTTTCCTGGAATTTTAAAAATATTTTTTCTTTAATTTCCATTGGTGTAATGAAATTCAAACCGCTTTCGTTGCTGCATCAAATTATTATTCGGATTTTTTTCATTGTTGGAGGCAAAAGAAGAAAGCATCTATTTGTTATCTTAGCATTAGTACGAATTATAAGGAAGTTAAGCTTCAGGACAGCATCAAGACAAGATGGAGTAAGACATAAATCACCCGGAGAATTCCGATCCATATAGAACTATGATGGAACTTAAGTCCATTAAGATGACTCATTTACACACTAAATATAACAAGGCTATTAAAATAGCATGGGTTTAATGTCTACAACAATTTGATTCATGAATATACTTTGTTGAGGAAATAATGAATATTAAATTATGCATAAGAGACAATAAAATTAAATATAGCTATATATAATATATATTATTAATAATATATATTATTAATAATATATATTAATTATAAATTAAATACAATTAATTTTTCTGGCCAAGCAGCTGGTCATCAAAGGCGTTTATCAATGTGAAACTTGCTCCAGGAAAAAATCGACACTTACTCATAAATAATAGGATAGTTCTGAATTTACAAATGATTTTATTGAATGTTTAATCCAATACTGAAGTATATTATAGGTTATTATTATATATCAACTCTTTATATGTTGCGTGGGCAACATATAAGGAGTTGATACATAAGTGCTCAAGAACTTCGTTAGCTCGAAGATCTTAATGCTTTTAATTTGTTGCCCACGCAATTTTATAATCTATTCATAAAATCCATTCGAAACATCGTATTCTCTATTAATTAAGGTTTTCCAAAATCGACAAAATTAAATTAAATTAAGCTTTTAATTCCGATAATATTAAAAGTTTTCCATTCATTCTCTTATTTTTAGTAATCTGACATAAACCATAGCTTTCTTAAAAATATTTTTTCTAAACGTCAAGAATGTTTTCAGATCCAAAAAATACTAATTCCAAAATGATTGATTTATTCTTTTCGATGAACAGAAATTTGAATAAAACGAACGCTAAGTTTTAGTCTGAAAGTAGAATGTATTATTCTGCAATGAGATATTTGAGAAGCTGAATATGCCTTCAACTTCTTCGGAAAATTGAAGTTTGTTCAAGTTGTCCAAACTTCGACTCAACATTAAAAAAAGAATAATAAATAAAAACAAAAAGATTTCGAACAAAAGCATGGTTCTTTTTAAGCATCGCTAAGTTCTTTCGAATCGTTCATTTTACTTTAACTTCACCGAAACTTGGAAAGATCTTCTTCCTTTATACTGCAAAAGTTTTTCATAAATTTTATAAGTCAAGTGATAATAACAGTTCAACAGTTTTCCGCGAAGTAAAGCAGAGGGAGTGGCCTCACCAAGACTTTTTCGCATAGTCTCTAATGCCCGGTTTACACTCGGCCAATTATAAGACGGCCAGTAGACAGCGCATGTGCAGAAAGGGATTGATTTATGTTTAACACAAATTTATAAGATAGATTCAGGCATTCCATGCTTGGCTATAAATTGCCGTTTTGGCGTCCATGAATTTTTTACTGCGTATCGTATTTTAACGATGGATATTTATACAAAGAAACATAATAAAATAAAATAAAAAAGGTCATAATACCTAAATTTGGAAACTATAGAAAAAAATTGCAAATAAAATTTTTAAAAAAACTCGCATCAGAAAGAACAAGGAGCAAAAAATGTCGGAATTAATCATGATCAATGATCAATCTTTCCACGCCAAAAAAATCCGCCAAATTCTACAAACACATGCGCAATAAGACAAAAATACAATAAAAAAGCATGTTATTGTCACGTGGAGACAATTAGACCGAACAGCATTTTTCAGCATTTCTACGCATGCGCTGCCTACTGGCCGAATGTAAACCCGGCATTATAAACTTGTCAAGCCAGAGAAAACCTTGCATGGCATTGGAGTACAATAGTTATGAAATATTAGTACAATATTTACGAATATTACGAAACATTTTGGCATGCATATCGTATTTTTGCTATCGTGTCCTCCTTCGCGACGTATTATCCCTGGCTTGAGTTAATAGTATACAAAAATCGAATTTGTGTTTTACACTCGATTTTTCTAATCGATTGAAACCAAAATTCGACACGGAGCTGCAATTGTAGTCACAAAATCACTCATTAAATTTTATATATTTAAATCATACCATTTTTAATTTATCTCGTTTATTTAATAGTAAAATTATAGACCGACATTCAATCAACCTTTTTTTTGGATTTGGCTCAAGATTTGACAGGTGTACAAGATAAAACTGCTCATTGAATTTTGTCTACTTAGTTCTGTTTCTTTTGTAGTTATCATTTTAACTTGTATTCGAGCAGACGGACATACGAACATCTTCTAAAATGATTTTTCTCATAGCTTGAAATAAATCTGCAAATCTGGTGTAAAGACCGCATATCAAATTTCAACCGTCCAGCTCAGAGCGTTTTGGAGCTATCTTTGTCACAGACAGACAGATCTTTTCCTAAAATGTGTTCTTCAAGCTCAGGGTGATATAAAACTAGGAGATTCGTCAAACTCTCGAGTTTGAATTTTTTTAACGATTACTATACTTTCTCTATATTACGTAAACATGAAAGCAAATAGGAAATTTATTCCTGTCTTTATACAAATCTTTAAACATTTCTTCCAAGGATGTTTAGCCACTTTTTTCAACCTTATATTCCTTGCGCCATAATCATATGAGACATTTGATGAAAGCAATCTATTTATTTTTTGGTGCAAACAAACCTTTCTGTAACCGGCTAATCCAAACTGCTGGTTCCCAAAACTCTAGCGAGAGTGTGGCTCTCCAATATTATCCCGTTAATAACAGGCCTGAGAAGTTGTGAGCCGCATTCGATTAGTTTGAATTTGCAGCCGGTAAGCAAGCCTTCGGACGCGAGAGTATTTATTGACATGACGTATAACCAGTGGCAGATGTCTGCATACATTAATTTCAATCAGATAGATAGCGGCGTTATGAATTCCCCGATAATGCAGATTGGGAAGAGAAGGCCAAACTTAACAATCCCCGCCGCCAATATGCGGAAGAGTAATTCGATTCGCCCAACAAGTTTAAGCCGCACTTTCCCATCTCGATCTGTGATAGAGATCGCCGAGTTCGGATTGGAAATTAAAAATTCATTATTTCGAATTCACGTCTGTATAGAACTTCGAGCATTACAGGCAGTATGAAGAAATATATATATGGCTGGCATTACCCAATATTTTTCGCCCATATTAGTGCATAAGAATTATAATGGAGCTTGCAAATATATATTCCAAAGATCAGTTTGTAAAAAAAATTCCCCTGAAGTTTTAATTTGGAAACAAAACACTTTGGGTTTAATTAAACCAACTCATCACAACATTTTTTCCCTTCGTACCTCGTATACGTATTATAAAGAAAGTCTAGTAATCGTCAAAAAATTCAAACTCGAAATTTTGACGAATCTCCGCTTTTTAGATCTCCCTCAGAACACGTTTTTATAAAATTTCCAATTGCCTTTATGTGACAAAAATAACTCACAAACGCTTTGAACTAGATGGATGAAATGTGTATTTGGTATTTATACCAAATTCATAGATTTCTATCAGATTTTGAGCAAAATCAGCTCAGAGGAAATCTGTCTACATTAGTTGTTCTAATATAATTTAACACAATAACTACAACACGAAGCGAACTAGAGAGATACAAAATTCGATATAGAGTATTAACATCTTTAGTCTAATCACCAATCAAATTTTGAGACAAATCCGTCAAGGGGTTGATTTTCTGTTAGCCTGTGCTTACATAAATATGTAAACGTCAGAACACAAAAACGTAAATGCTTAGATATATCAAACTTAGTATGAGATTTTATGAATACAAGTGCGGTTTTTTTTTTTTGTCAAATTTTTTTAATCAGTGGGTAAGAATGCATCTAAAGCCCGAATTCGATTTTCAGATCTATTAACCATATTCCAAGGATTAATCCCCAATCAGAAAAAGAATATCCACACTTAGGAAAGGAGAGTCCTCTGTGTAGCGAAGTAACTATCTCTTTTTAAATCGCAATACAATTGAATTACAGAATCAGACTTAAGTTTAAAGCTAATTTTTCCTCTTGGATGTTATGCCACGAGCTACGCTGTTCGGGTACTGCTAATAATATATAAAACATTTTTGAGATAATATCATTTAGCAGAATCAATTAGTTTGTGTAATGATTTTAATTGTACTGACTTCTAATGCCAACTAATTATAATTCAATTATTTAGATTTTGCTTATTATATTATATAAGGCCTTATTTATATTTTGGTATATTGAAAGCATTAATTGCTTCAAATAAGAAAAAATTAAATTCTTGTACTTTTCAAGAAATAAATTTGAAAGAAAAGAGAATGTGGTGATAAAAAAATATATTATTAAAGAAATTTTGATGTCAAAATGATATATAAATGCATTAAATGTTTTTACACCTAATGAAGCTAATGATTTAAGTCCTTACATTTAACTGTTTAAAAAAAATCATAAAATAATTTAAATGATTTTCGAAAAAATACGAGATTTGATTACGATTATTTATCATTTTACAATATGAATTTAAATTACAATAATTGCACACATTACTTAGCTAAATTACAAAACGCATATTTAAGCAAATTGAAACACATCATAATTGACTAACACATTAATTGCTGTAGATGCTATTATCATAAAGCAAAGCAAAACTATAATCTTTTAAAATACATGGATAATTATGTAAAAAATAAAAGGACATCATAGCAGTCCAAATGACTTATAAATCTACATAAAGAAATAGATTATATATGAAATAAAATTATGGGTTATTAATTATCATTTATTTAAAATAATTACAAAAGGAAAAATTCATGGCAGATATAAAATATGAAATGTACAAATTGGTTAAAATTTTGCCAAAAATTGCAATAATGGTTATTACAATAATTGCATTTATTAGATTAGAAACTGCATATTTAATCAAGTTATATCTCATAAATGAGTAACGCAAATTCAAGATATAACTTGATTAAATATGCAGTACAATATGCATAACTACAAATATTTGAACTCTTATATTAAGGAGACGCCATTTTCTTATGAAATGTGCAATATATATTTAGAAATTATGAAAATTCCCATCATGTACATTTAATCAATATAATAAGATAAATCTAATCTTTAAATAAAACTGCGATATTTAAAAAAAATAAAGAGAAATAAATATAATATTCATGAAATATGATCTCATTTAATATCTAACCAAAAAGAAAAATGTTTAATTAAAAATTGTCTGACTGAGATAGAAAGAATTGTTTCAACCGAATAAAAACAAATGCTTCAAAGATTTAACAAAATAAAAGTTGCATTTGATATTTAAAATCAAAAATTTGTTTTTTCATATTTTAAAATTTAAACGATTACTATTATAAATCATATTTAAAAAGAATATAATTTTCGCAAATAAAATATTATTTAAAAATATAATTCAATTTATATGTAAAATTAAAAGAAATTTTTAAAAAAATTAAAATTAATTAGTAAAATTAAAATTAAAAGAACAAAAGAAACGCTAACTATGTCGTTTCCGAAATAAAGTTTAAATATCCAAGAACAAAAGCATGTGCAGTTTCTGAAATTTTCTGATCAATTTTCACAAGATGGTGCCAATAAAATTTCCTGTTTTTTTATTATTATTATTATTTATATGATTATTTTTGTTAAAGTTATTATATTTTAGTCCACGTACTTTTAATCACATTTGAAATAAGAAAATAAACGTTTCATTATTTCTTTTCTTTTTTAACGTAGCAATATTTTGACAAATTCGTTAAAATTATGGAAAAATAGTATAATTAAATGTAAGTCATTGAAAAATAATTTTTGGAATTTCAAAATTATATAAAATTGTCCTTGTGAGATAAAATTTTCAGAATTTGTGTCCAAAAAGTTCCGAAATATAGTTTAATTCAATAGTTAAAAAATTAATAGTTAAATTTTTAATAATTAATTACTAAAAGTTTAATTTTTAGTAATTAAAATTTATTTAACTTTTGGTAATTTTTAATTAATTTAATTTTTAGTAATTTCGCATTGACTATTAGTTTAATAGTTAAAATTTGATAATTTTAAAAGATCTCACTTCGAGGTATACATTGTAAAATATATTAAGTATAGTTCTGCCAAATGTTTTAAGGCAAGCAGTTTCCATTCAGCGCGCCAATAGACTGACAGACAACGAACACACTCATTCAGATATTAATAAGAAACGCGAACAGCTGTTTACGTGAAAAATTGTAATACTCTAGAAAAATATAAAAAAAGAATATGCATTCCAATAATCTCATACATAAAATCTTAAGATAAAACGCATGCAAATCATTTAATCCTTTGAAAATAAACAAATGGTTATAAATACTATTTTTTATTCATGGATATTTTAATAAAATTGAAAATTTGTTACTTGAAGATAAATTCAGCACTTTTTTTCCTAATTATCCTTCAGAAGGTTTTTATATTTAATCAATCTGAATATGAGGGAAATAACATATTATTTTCATGTGTATTTCGAGTAGCCCTGCGGAATTAATAGATGCATTGTCTTTTCTATTACGAAAATAGAAAGACAATCAAATACATCCCACTCCAACCCCACCAAATCACAAATCCTTGAAAAGGAAAGATTTCCTTTGCACAGACAGAGTTTGGGTCTTCAAATCTCTCTATCATAAAACAATTAATTACTCTATTTTAATAAACCTAATTCCAGATCATTCTGAAGTTGTAAAAATGACTATCTATCCTCTCTATGTTCTTCCACATTTGATTGGAACAATTTAAAATTTTAAGAATCTGAGCTATACAAGTTTGTGAAAACGTATTTTTCTCTTAATGCAACTAACGTATTTTCCAATTTTACGTCCCTTGTTAATGGCACCTAAGGCGCGTCCACCCTATTCTAATTACGCCCTTGGATTAGGGATCGTATATGTTGCCTTATGAATTCAAACTGATCCACACTAATTCAGATTTGAAACCAAATGTGCACCTCGAAATTGCTGCTTTTAGAATTAATATCAATTCTTCTGAAATTGCTCATTGAATTGGCTTATTTGATGCTTTATATTTTTGTTATATGATTCCAGTTAATGCATTGGAAAATTAATAACATTTTTAGTGCACAAACATTATTTAATAAACTTTCCGATTTACATAGAATGATCGGTATTTGGTAACAATATTGAAGTTAATATCATTTAATTATCATTTTTTAATCATTTGATTAGTTTAATTTAAAATATTTATTAGTTTAAACTTTATAAGGTTAGCAACAAATAAATAAAAAAATGAAATCTACGATCGCAAATTTCAAGTTATCAGGTGAGAACATTATTATTTTAAGTCAATATTTGTCTTAGTTAATTAAGTCATTAACCAGTTAAACTTCTCTATCAGTCTCTTTCCGTATATATATGTATATAATTTTTTTAAACTTTTATTTTCAGTTTGTCTAGCTGGCAAACAAAGTTTTGGAGCTCGACCAATTTTGAGATTTAAAAAAAAAAAACATCGTTTTTCTTAATATCGACGCATGCGTAATTTGATAGTCTCGTGATTGTTTCAAACCTGTTTAAACTGGTTAATGACTTAAATTAATTAAGATAATTCGTGAGAATTCAGAGAATGCTTTATTTGGAAATCAGATTGTAACTTTAACTGGCGATAAATCGCCAAATGTGACAACCTTCTGCATTATTTTCTAATAACCCTAAAAGCGAAAAATTGATGCCTCAAAAAATTAAATCGCCAATTTGTTGCCTATGCATTTTGAGCCTTCCACAATTTGTTACTTCAAAAACCTGAAACCAAAACAACATCATGTTCTCAAATGATAAGCAATGCGTAGATCAATATGTTGGGGAGACAGTACACACTATAATGTATAAACTTAAAGCTTGTCTTCGGATTTGCAAGCTTTTAGTTATTAAAAATTGCTAAATAGGAACAAAACATTTCCCCCTATATTTTTACTTTTACATTTTTACATCCTAAAGCGTAACAATAATTCATTTTGTCCATTCAAAAATGTTCAAAAAATATAAACACACCGTATGATGCTTGAATATAATACGTATTTACATTTGTGATGTGAATGCGATTTCTCATAAATCGTTTCCAATAAAACTTAAACATAATCAGCGTCAAAATTTTGTTGTTTTCTATTCAATTTTTTAATAGAATTTAATTTTTAAGGGAATTAGTAGAATTTAAAATCATATAACACAAATTATGCTATTTCAAGACATGGGCAACATTGTGAGAAATAATATTTCTAAATTATTTATATTAGAAAAGGGTTCACCCTCTATGATGATCTAATATTTTAGGAATGAAGTATTCGATTTATGGGGTACTCTGACTACATGTTAGGAGAATCATACTTTAGTACGTACCGCTATTTTGGTAAACTAATTGGTTGGATCTAATATAGGAATGAAGTATTCGATTTGTGAGGTACTCTGACTGCATGTTGGGAAAATCATACTTTAGTACGTACCGCTATTTTGGTAAACATTAAGTTCATTAAGTAAACATTATGTTTAGAAATATTAGCTTCCGTTTTGAACCCCCACGAGTACAATGTCTGTAGGAAGTCGTAAATTTTAAATCTTAGAAATTAAAGATGATGTCTCAGCAGGCATCTCCCTTCAAATGTTCCACTACACTGGCGATTATCTTACATGGTGTTTCTATAGTAGGCTCAGATTTCGAATCTGAAGATCTTGAAGATAAATACAAATAATTTTTTTTATCTTTAGGAAATGCAAATGCTTTTTTCCGTTATAGAATTGATAAAAAAAAATTGTGACTTTCAGCTAACAATAAATTTTATACAAGATATTATGCTAATTCAAAATTTTAAAAGTACCCGTTCAAAAAATAATTCTAATAAGAATTCCAATTTCTTATATTAATTATGAGTGTAATTTATATTCCCATTCCATTCTCATTTTTCCCCATTTATATTTTATATTAAATTTTTAACTAGGATTGTAATATATAATATAATAAAAAGGGTTATTAAAAATTATATATGGAGTTGTAATAATATTTTTTATCAAGCTATCATCTATTAATTCAACAGTTTTTAAAATAAAATTTTTCATAATTATTTTTCAGAAAATTAATAAATTGTCCTCCAAATCATCACTTTATAATTTTTATTTTGAAAAATTATAAATATTTCAAATTGTTTGTTAGTCATTTCAAAATGAACACCGTACCTGTCTTTCGTTTAATTCACCATTTTATGATTTCTGATTCAGAAGTTTAAAAAAAAATCTATTCTCAGTCATTTATTACTTTCTTAGATGACAAAGTTCTAAAAACTAAAATCTTTTACTCAAAAGTGGAACTTTCACATGAATTAATGAAATGTAACAACTTTCTTCTTGATAAATATTTCACATCGTTCGTCGAATATTGCCTGCTTTCATCGCAACTTTGCAGAAAAACCAAACTTTTCGACAACGTTGTGGCAACTCCAGATTCTTGCATAATATATGTGTCACTTCATTAGTTATGAATCCACGTTCAGAAGATGGTTTTGGTGATAAAGCAGTTTATCTATTGGGGTTACCGAGCAGCATAAATTTTTTCCCTTAAAGAGTTTCGTCCTTGGAATTGGTTTTAAAATTTAAGGCAAAAGTGGATGTCATAAGTTGAAAACAAGTTTCAATTTTTTTTTCTAGTATCACTTTTGCTAGTTTTTATTCTAGGTTTTCCCTCTAGAAATATTTGCACATAGAAATGCCTGCAGTCTATTGACATGTAGATAAAGTTGTCATAATTGCTATGCATGCACACTGAATGTTTAAGAGCTAAATAAACAAAACTGAAAAAACGTGAGTATGTTAGGAATTTTTTATTCCCATAAAAAACAATATCAAAAGTTAATTGATTGTAAGATTTATAGACATTGATTAAAAATTAGTAAAATCCATACTGCTTAATACGTATAATAATCTAAAAGATTCAAGACTTATTAACTTTAGCCCAGTCATATTTTAAAGTTGATTTTATTTCCTTAACTGCATCTTTTTCTTTCTCATTATTATAAAATTCACGAAAGCCAATGTAAAATTGTAATGACAAATCAAAATTGTTCCATTTGTCTCCATTGACTCTTTTTTTCGTCCAACAACTCCGAGTTGATATTCTTTCTCAACATTTGTATTTCGGATTGAATTGTCAAATACGCATTTGCAGAACTGTATTAGGTATAATTTCATAATTTCTGGCCAATATAAACCTGCAGAACCTTCAAAACCCTTCAGCCATTTCTCTTCCACAATGCTTTACATTTCTGGTTGGTATTATAATTTTCAAATAATCATTTACAATCTTACAATAATCTTTACAATCTATAAATAATCTTATACAATTTAGTTCAATTGATTATCAGTGTTTCCTAAAAGTTTAAGGAGAAAATGGAACCAATAATGATGAGATTATATAATGAAATACGGTGAATAGTCCATTTCCAATACGAATAACAACCCCGCATATAGCGAGCACATTTAATCACTATGCTCTGTTAAAATAATCCTAAGTATGTCCCCGAATGTACTTAGAATTAATTAATGTATCTAAATCAGTTTTCCAGGATCAACGAATGATATTCTAAGTAATGAAGCTTAAAATTTAAAATGAAAGTCAGTTAATTTTATTGAGAAATGCTCAAAGATTTAAGACGCAAAGATATACTAAAACACATATTATGTCATCAGTTGTTTGTTATATAGTCACTAATAGATTTCCAGGTATAGTCAATAAGAATATGCTATGTTTATAACGTGTTAAACGCTAAAAGTATCTACCACAATAAATCAGACTGCTTCCTTGAGCTTTCCAACGCTTCACTTAGCTAATTAATAGAACTGAAAGATATTTTTAGAAATGCTTGAAAGAAAGCCCACCATATCACCGAAATCGCCATTCAGTAAGAAAAAAGAAATGTAAAAGAATTAGAGATTACAGAAATGGAAGTCAAATAGAAAGTTTAATCTAGCAAGAAAATAAACTTCAGAGAGAAAATCTCCATCATTTGAATACGAGAATTAATGTTCATATCTGCCTAAATTTTTTTCACACAAAACTTTAAACATTATTTACATTACATTAAAACTCATAAAAATATTTTAATGATACCCATTTCAATTCCGTGCAGTTTTTCTTTGCTTTTAATAAGTTGTTTAAATTCAATTTGATATATCATCGGTAATAAAGTTTTTAATGTTATGAGGAAATTCAAACTGATCCATAAAAATATTCAATCGCATGCTTTTGCCAAGGCCAAAAAATGTTGCTTTATTTGAACTCGAATTCCGAAGTAAGATCTTCGCTTCGGGTTTTATTTCATAGTGTACAGCCTTTTCAATATATACGCGCAATAATTTGTAGTAGAATGACTCAATCAGATTCAAACATTTCAGCCTTAACAAATAAGAAAGTGACATTTTTTTGAAAGAATGCATTTCATATATCGGGTTTGATAGTCTGAGAACTGGTCATCAAAGATGGCTACTTTATTTAAATATGATAAATATTTTTACTATGCAGCTTTTTCTAACTTTCTAACATTCGAAGTATGTAAAGAAAAAGGCTCAAAGATTTTTAGGAATCTCCACATTTTAGACTATATGTAAAATTATTGTATACACATGATGCGTATATTTCAACATGCTTCAATAAGAAATCTGTAACAATTATTTTTAATTGCAATTTGATTCACTCAATTGAAATTTCGGAAACCATGAATTAGTTTACATACAATAAATAAATAATCAAAGTTTGTCATTTAAAACCTGAAAATAAGTGTATGTCGGCGTTACAAACATTTGTATTTTAATTAATGCTGAATTTTAAAAAAAAAATTCAATGTCAGAAAAATAACAAAAAAAATCTTTCTTTCCTTCCGAAAATTACAAAATTTAACAAAGAAGAGTTAACATAAAATAATTCTTTTAAAATGTTGAAATCTTTGGAAGCAAAATTTTTAAACAATAGTTTTAATAACTTATTTTAATTTTAAAACTACGCATTGTTCGGTTTCTTTGAATATATCAATACTCATCTTTTGCTCATTCATTGGGAAATCACTAAGGAAAACCGAAGTGCATCTAAACTTCTTTGGAAATGTTAAAAAGTTCTTTTTCTATACGCTATAAACTTCTTATATTGTGTAGTTGTTGATGATTCGATAAGCTAAAATTACAGCGACTTGAGGCTTTTCTTTGTTCTCCAATTGCTGCTTTACTTTGGTTAATTTCTAATTAATTGAGTATTTAATTATTTTTTTGCATTTTGAAAAGCTGACAATGTTCTTTCTCAGGTCTTTTATAAGTGTGCAAATTTCGGTTGAATTTGGCCCCTTTCTTGAAGAGGAAATGTGGACATACGTATATACATAGCACAATGACCCGTTATTTGTATTAAAATAGAAACTAGCCGCCTTTGGAGACCATTGGGAATACTAGCGCATTTAATTTGAATCAAATGTCTTGTGAATGACTTAATGATCATGATTCCCTCAATATTGTGTTATTTTAGTGCATTTGCTTTATTGAATATTAAATGAACTTCCCTAATAGAATCAAGTCCCATGACATCATAGCATTATTAAAAAACAAAACTGTTCGAGTAATCTATTTTTCTAATTGCACGTTATCATTCCCAATATTGTAACGTCACTTTATTTTCTAAACCGCGAAGAGATTTCTTCACTAACTTTCAAAATGGAAGCAAATATGAAATTTTGATTGATGATTTGAGTTTCAATTCAATACTGAAATGTATTGTTGAAAATTATGCAAAAAAAATAGTTTTAAAGAATTGTTTAAATTCCTTGGAAAATAAATTGACTTCATTAGGATAATAATATTTTAAAATTTAAAACGGTATAAAAATCATTTTTGTGCAATAATGCTTTCGGAATTTATCACTGTAAACGCCCAAATATCCTTTAATATTCAAGTAATAAAAAATCTTTCAATGGTGTGTACTCCCAACTTCCAAAGTATATTTCTACTAAATTCGGGATCTATAAATTTAACGATCCGCCATAGAGAGTACCAAAATTTCAGATGCATGCACAATCACACATGCACACATTCTCTTTCATTATTAGTAACAATAGAGATAGAATATCATAAGTTTGAAAAAGGTACTATAAAACTTCATGCTGTTGCCACCAGGTACAATAAAACTTCACGCTATTGCCACCAGGTACAATAAGACTTCACGCTGTTGCCACCAGGTACAATAAAACTTCATGCTGTTGCCACCAGGTACAATAAAACTTCACGCTGTTGCCACCAGGTACAATAAAACTTCACGCTGTTGCCACCAGGTACTATAAAACTTCACGCTGTTGCCACCAAAGAGCATTCTTCAAGGTAACCATAATAACAAGAGAGGGAATAATGATTTTGTTCTTAAGTGATTTGTTGGTAAATAAACTTCAATCGTAAACCGGTTGGAATGGTCTCCCCGAAATTTTCTCGCATATTTTCCAATAAAAAATCTAATCCTGTTCTCTCTACATAAAATTGTGGATCTTGGATAAGGCCGCGAAAGTTTTGCATGGCACAGACGAGCAACGGTTATGAAATATTGATCTTTGGTGAGATTCTGACATATTTACAGAATCTGTCATGTGAATATGTATTTTGAAAAACTTTTTGACACGAGATCACACATTATTTTGTCATAAGTTGTAGTCACAAAATGGCATACCACATTTCATTGGTCATTGTGATTATAAGTAATTGAATATACATGCATGTGAAAGAACAGATCAGCAAATGGTTATTCCTTTGACAAAATTTAACAAGAATCTACAAATTAAATCTAAAGACCATATACCAAATTTAATGCGTCTAGCTCAGAGTATTGTTGAGTTATTGTGTTCTTTGCAGAAAGACAGAGAGGCATAAATCCAAAAATGTGTCTTTAGGACTCGGGGGGGGGGCGATAAATCTGGAGATTCGTCAAAATCTCGTGTTCTGATTTTTTGGCGATAATAATACTTACTCCTTGTATACTTTGTTTATGAGAAAGAAAACTGAAGTTGCTTAAAACAAAATAGTACCAGAAAAGACGCTTGTTCACTTTCATATTTTTTTTAGAATAAGAAAAATATGCTCCAAAATATTTAAAGTATCAAACCTATAAAAACTTTGTTTTTTATCAAACATTTCAGGTATTATATTCTTAGTTAAAAATATATTATAAACAGTTCAGTTCACTTATTTAAAGGTAAAAGTCATCTACACTTTCACAATTAAGAAATAAAAACAATAATTTTCCTACAAGTACAAAAATGAATAAACTTTAATCATACAGTGGACGATTTTCATTTTTCTGCTGGTGTTTGGGTAAATCTATGAATCTGCGTGTGAGAAATATAGGGAATATGACTAAAAATTAATTTTGAGTTTAAATTTGTATTGCAAATCAATTTATAAAAATTAGAAAATTTATATTAAAAACTTCAATACAGATTATTTATTAAAACACTTTTAATAATAAGAAAATTCCAAGTTGGTTATTAATATCATTAATTAAATATGAAATAATTTATTTAATGTCATTTGAAATTTTTTTATAAGATAAATATTGCAAATATGCTCAATTTCTACAATTTTTTTCAATTTCTAGGATTATTTTGTAATTTTTATTTTTGCTTATTTTTTAAAATATAAAAAAAAACTCCATCAAATGTAAACATATTTATTTTTTTATTTTTAAAATTTTCCATCAAACTTACCGAATTTATTTCATCAACGAAATACTTCCTTTCAAAGAATCGTAGCTTGAAAATCCGCCTTCTTCGACTGATTACTCTCCGTTAAAAGTGAGTTCTTGCTTTCTTTCTAAATTTAATAAGGAACAGAAACCGAAAACAAGCAAGGCGGGATAAAAACAAAAACATTTCCGTGCTGAGAATGTATAATTCGTTACGCTAGAAAGCACAACACGCTCCGTGAGTTTTCACGCAACCGTTGTGACGTAATACTAGTAAGTCAGCTTTTTATCTTTGCCACTCGTCACACAAATATTTCCTCTTAACTATATCTTAAAAGAATAATTAAAACTTACTACCGCTTTTGGAACTCTTACTTAACCTCTCTTTTTTGTTCCCTTCTTTTTTCTTTTAAGGTACCTTTTTTTCGAAAGATAGTTTTGTATGTTGTTGGGATGCTAACATTTAAACATAATAAATTTCAAGGGAAACAACTTAACTTCAAATGACCAGATGTCCCAGTTCATTCGGACGGTCTCGAGTTTTATCACTTTGTCCCAGTTTTCAAAACCATGCTGGATTTTTTAAAAAGTAATTAGCTCATATCCAAATTTATTCAAATGTCTTTACTTATTCAGTTTTCATCGATTAATTTCTAGACAGTTCCCCTTCCTTCTATGAATAGAATGTATTAGTTGAGTAATCACATTCGATGTCGGATATTTCCTTGAATATTATTAAATTCAATAAGCTGGATAATGTTGAGATTAAAGTAAATAGTGAAATGACTAGACACCCAATTTTTGATTTATTGTCATGGTTTGTAAATCTTCCTGATAGGGTAAGTCATTAGTTCAACCTTGATCCTTCTTTGCATGATTTTTTTTTTTTGTGAATTAAATCAGAGTGATATAATTCAGGCTCTATAATAAAGGAAAAATATTTTAAAAAATCCTAGTATAAATATATAATATAAAATAATTTAAAAACAGTATGATGGAAATATCCATCGTCGTGCAAATTTACATGTTAAGCTCAGTACAAAATCTTGAATATCTCTCTCTTCTAAATTCTTCACTCATTATCGCCTTTATCAGCAAAAATAATCTCAGATTAGTTATAAAATAATATTCAAGAAATCACACATTTCTTCCAACCATAACAAACAGCGGAATGACAAGTTCAAATCCGCTATAATGATTGTGACATTTGATTTTTTTTTTCACAGCTACGTTCCTTATAATGCAATAATCGTGAAAAAAAGTTACCACCAACATCCAATTTAAAGTACATTTGTTTTGAGTATAATTTTTTGTTCACCAAAAGTTATGATGGAAATTTCCATTATCATGCAAAGAAGGGTTAATCTCTTAATACAGTTACATAAATACGAATCTTAGTTACAAACACACAAATATTAACACGTGAAGTGCAAGAAATATCTCAGATCTCTTCAGTTATAAATTTATATTCTTCCTTGAATCATATTGGCAATTATTTTCCACAAATTTATTTAATTTCAAAGATCTGTGAAGAGTGGTTGACGAAGTTTCGTCTTCAATTACGCATCTATACATGCCGGAAGCCACAATTCCAGTCGCTCAGATCACTGGGACTAAAGTTGCAACTGCTTTCTTTCTTTCTTTATTTTCTTTTTTATAATTATTTACGTATTTAGAATTTGATTATTATTATATCTGTTCAATAGAAAATGAATTTTATTTGGTTAATGAATTTCATACGGTAATTAAAGATGATTGATAAAAAATCAACGTGACAAATCTTTTTAGCAATTCTTTTTCCTCTAAAAAACATCTTTAAAATGAAAAAGATCTACAAGAAATATGGAAGTTAGTTAAATTACATGAAAGAAATAAAATAACTATACTTTATAAATACCAAAATAAACATTTTTTTTGTCAATTTAATTATAAAAGTCCGAGAGACAGTTGTGCCAAATATGGAACGTATAATTATCGCATCTAACGAAGGATTAACAAGGATTAAAGTTAATGTAAATAAATTATGTTTTAATTGAACGAGCTAAGAGTCTTGGAATATATTATCCATGTGATCTTAACATAGATAAATAAATAAACAAACTGGAATGAATTTTTTAGAGGAGTCAATAAACAGAAAGCATTACACTAAATGCATGGTGAAAGAGTTGTCGATTAATCGATGAAAAATGCTATTATTTTTATATAAATAATGCAATTCAAATAAAAAAAACTTAAAAATTTGAAGTGCATGAAAAAATTATTCTAGAGATGGTTTAAATAAATTTTAAGCTACTTACAGCTAGACTAAATTAAATTATCAAGCATAATTTACATCCAAATTAAAAGAATATATTAATATATCACTTGTTCAGTTTCGAATACTATGATTTACATTTCTTCAAATTTCCTTCCCAAATATAATGTTAGTTCTTTTTATATAATGATTCTCAGTATATTATTTATTAAAAAAATATACAAAAAGAAAAATTTTAGATGAATATGAGTGAAGTTTTTAGTTGCCAAGATAGATAATTAATATTACATTAAAATAATTTCTGTGCATTCTAAGAAATACCTGCTAAAGTAAATTATATTTCTCAAGAAATAAAATTTTACTCAAAATTTAGTATCTATATATCTATACATAAAACGTATTTCATGTATCCGTTCTTACTGCTAGAAGCACAGAATAATATTAAGATTACGATATGCCAATTTTATTGAACAAGTTACGAAGTTACTTAAATTGGAAAGCAAAAGTACATCTTCTGCTGAGAATACAGTTCATTTCAGTTTTTTTTTTAAAATATGTGACAAGCAAAGTGATCATATAACCCAGATTAACAAGCCCAGTCCAAAGTGTTGCAACTTTAAAAATGTATCCTATTTGCTGTGATTTTGAATCGAATTTTCAAGTTCATATTTAAAGCGATATGATCACCTTCAGTTTAAGCTCACAAAAAAATTAAGAGTCTGTCTCATTTTCATTCATAACTTCTACTATGCATCCATATATTCAAATAAACAAAAATATTGTGAATGAATTAATCTGAAGGGAAACAAAATAATATTGTTAATGTTTTTCCGTTTCTTCTTGTTTTCTTTCATAATTTTAGCAATTTACTTTTTTCATTAGTTTTAATGTTTATAACATTATAGGCTTGATTTTATTTTTAAAATGCGAAATAGTCTTGCACTCAAGATGCAAACATAGCTTAAAACACTCTCTAGGGGTATAGTGTAGCTTCTAAAACTAATAAACTTGATTAGTGGCTACTTCTTGGGTCGACGTACTATCTACGAAAAGTTATTCCAAAATTTTGTTCTCTTTTTAATTAAAAGTTAATTGAATTTGTTAAGTTTTCTTAAAATTTCGTAGAATATTATTGTTCAAAAACCATTTTAAAATTTTAAAAATTAACTTTAGAATTATACTAGTTTTATTATTATTTAAAAACTATTTTACGTCATTTTAAAACTTTAAAAACAAACTTTAGAATTGTACTTGATTTTATTCACAATATTTCCTACATTTTTTTTTATTAAATACAATATTTTGCAATAATACTTTTCATTATTTTATTTATCAGCGTTTATACACAAGAGATTTTACACAAAATAAAGTACTTTTTTGCATGCACATTATCATTTCTGTAACTAAAAATGATTTTTAGAAATAAAGCAAATACAAATAAAAACATTGTCGTGCTAAGATGATTTGGAATAAATATTCGAATCGTCTTTAATTTAATTTTTTCTAACAGAACAATCTATATCCCTATTACACACACATATAATAATGCATTTTAGTTTTCATAGTTCGTATAGTTCAGTTTTTTCAGTCTGAGTTCTAGACTGTCCCAAAATAAAGCTCAAAAATTCTGCTCTGCTCATTTCAGACTTTAACTGCCAAAGACTTTAACGCTTAATGCCAACCATCAGCATTTGTGCAATTTAGAAAATTCTTTGAATTGGCAAATCAACAATAGAAGATAATAATGACACTAATTGTACCTGAAATACGCATTTCCTTATCGTAATATAATGCAAAGCCATTCATTGAATGGTGACTAACACATGTCTTTAAGCCCATATCCAAAAACCAACTTTCTTTTTCAATCAACATTTTTGCATTTCAGATTTGAAAACTGCATTTGACAGTCATTAACTATATATATTAAAGCAGACTACAAAAATGCAAAGGGTGTCAAGTCAAGATAATTTTTTACTTTGTTATATACATGGTAATACAGAGAAAATATTACAACTGTCAAAAACTTCAAATTCGTGTTTCTAAAGAATCGCCATGTTTCAAATCAAATATTTCAGGTCCGAAAAACACATTTTTTGGAATTACGCATCTCTATCTATCTGTGAATTCTCATGCAATTTGGCATATGGGTTTTATATAACATTTGTAGATTACTATTAAATTTTGAACTTTTGTTACTTTTCCGTTAGCCGGGTGCAAGCGAAAAATCGCCAAATAATGTAGAATTCCGCCAAATTTGTTACGCCAAATTCGCGTCACAATTGGCGACATTTACGCCCGGCAAACGGAAAAGTACCCAAAATCCATTCAGAAAAAGTTATTTTGCCGTCTGTTTGAATATAAGTAAAATTAATACACGATAATTGCAAAATATAGAACTTCATAAATAAAATTCTGTGCTCAGGTTTAGCATCCATAATGTAGATAATATAATATTGAGAACCAAATACATCAACTGGTTGATCGTCTGTCCGCCTGTACTTTTGCACGCATGTAAACACGGTAATCCAAAACTTTAACAACTTAGGTAAATAAAATTTGATTCACAGTTTTAGCATCTAAAGTTTAGATTTTTATAAAAATTTCTGAACCAAATCTGTTAAATCTATACACTGCACTTTCTCATGAAAGCATTTGTTAGTTTGTATTTTTTCATAAAAGTAAATGAAATAATTCAAAAATACCATGACTTAAATTAACAAAATTTGATATGCAATTGTAGTTCTAAATCAAATTTTGGTTCCAGTCCCTCTGGAAAAAAGACGTTGAAAATACTTATTCGGTTTACTGGTACTTGTGTATTACCCGCGTGTCATCCATTAATATCCAAAATAAAATCTTTCTAGATTCAGTAAAAAAGCAAGATTCCCTCCAAAATAGACCTGTGTACCAAACTTTTTGTATTTAGCTCTTTGCTTTTTTAAAGATATAGAGTTCATGAGTAATCGAACAACTAAGCAGACTTCCTGGGAATGGACGTCTTTAAAAATTTGAAAGAAATCTACAAATTAAATCTTAAGTCCATATACCAACTTTCAGCCATTTATCTCAAGCCCTTTTTAACTATCATATTCATAGACAGATTGGCAATATTATATTGCCAAAAATGTGTTTTTCGGATTCAGAGAGAATTGAAAAGTGTAGATTCGTCAAAATCTCGAGTTCGAATTTTTTAGCGCTTGCAGTACTTCCTTTATACTTCGTACACTAGAAGGTAAAAAATTCAAATATGAAAACATCCCCTTCATTTTCATCTCTACGAACTTTCACAAATTAACATCAAAGAGTTCATTCGAAATCTGAAACGTTAACAAGCCGAAACACACTCGGCATATGACAAGAACACTCAAAAATTAAGCGCCTCAACACCACCAGCCACGCATATGACAATGCTCACTGGAGAACGAGTTAACACTGACTGTTCGCTTAAATCTCGCCACGCTTAGCCCATTCAGTGCGCATTCCCGCATCACAACTGATTCAAAGCAGATGCTCGCCCGAGAAGAATTCAAATAATTACGTTTCAGCGCAAACGGCGAATCCTCGTTTATTCGCGAGTTCAAAGAATGTAGGTTTTGGAGTCGTGCCACTCTCCAGTTATCGGGCCGCTGAAGGATGGTCCACAGGGAAGGCACAATGGTGTGTTTCCGCTAAAATGCCCCGACCAGAATCCGTTAATTGAATACAACGAGAGTTTGGACGAGGCTTGCAACTGGATTCATTTTAAGGGCTCATTACATAGATAAAGTCACTTTCACAACCACATGTTAAAGATGGGGCTGTTATGTGGAAGTATAGGGAAGAGTTGAGGCGAGAACATTATCATTTTTATATTTCTAGACAATTTCAAAAAAAAAAATAATGAAAGTATTGCTCTTATTAATTCCCTTAATGAATATTGTTCCCTTATTGTTCTTATTATTCTCTTGTTAATAGTGAAAGTATTTTTCCTACCGCCGATCGAATAGGTGCAATATTTGGGACTAATTTACAACTTCAGTGTAAAAACAAAATAATTCGTGAGACTAGATTGTTACATTTTTTTACTTTCTCTTATAAGTAATATAGAGAAAGTATAATAATAGTCTAAAAACCACATTTTTGAAAAATGTCCATCTGTCTGTGGCAAAGATATCAGAAAAACGCTTTGACCTAGACGTATGAAATTTGGTATCCGTCTTTACATATTTCAATCAAATTTTGAGCAAACTCAACTCAAAACAAGTCTGTCTGTCCATCTGTTCAATATAAGTCAACATGGTAATTACAAAACGAAGAGGGCTTGATAGATGAAATTCGGTATACAGAATTAACATCGATAATCTAGATGCCTTTCAAATTTTGAGACAAACTCAATAAGGAATTGACCACCTGTTGGTCTGTACTTTTAGAAATATATAAACATGATAGCTCAAAAACGGATTGACTTAAATATATCCTATTTGGTATGGGATTTTGTAACTACAAGTGCAGTTTTGTATCAAATCTTTGTTCCAATCGGTTGAGAAAAATGCGTTTAAAACACAAATTTGATCGTCAAATATTATTAACCGCATGCCAAGGATTGATCCTCATGAATGTTACAATGGATAGAATAAAAATACTTAATTCACGCCATAGGTAAATATTTCATAAATCTTGTATGCCACTGTTAATTAAGGAGTTCTCTGGAATGACACCTGTATTAGACTGTGTTTGGGAAAACCAATCACGCTAGTTAGTTTCAGCATTTGCATACATATAAAAATAAGCATATTGACAGGTAGTCAGTCTATCCATTGGTGTTCAATATTTCACACAGTAGTATAAATGTAATGATCAGTTTAGTTATATTAACGTCCCGTTTGAAGCAACACTAGGGCAATTTGGGGACGGACCTCGTCATTTTGAACCGTGGTCAGATGATGAGGACGACACCTGAGCTGGCACCCCATCTCCACACTACACCACACCAGCGGGAGGGCGTTTGGCCAGGAGGGATTTAACGTCCAACAGACCCCCTTACACGACGGTTCTTCGGTGGAATCGGGTCTCGAACCTGAAAACCCTCCGGTTCCGAAGCCGAGACCTTACCACCAGCCCACCGCGACCCAAATGTAATGAAAAAAACCGTATATCAAATTTCAATCATCTGACTAATATTTTTTTAAATATCTTTCTGAAATACCCTCGGATAGACAGACAAGATGATAGGGAAGATTTGAATACAAAAGGATTTCTTGGATGATTTTGGTATAAATCTATTATATTTATTAAGAATAGACCCAAATTTCATTCATTTTATTGGTAAAGTATTTTTGATTTGTCATCGTACGTGTTACTTTTATACAAACATAATTTCAAGAAATGGCTTTTCCAGAATCGAAGTGCTTTAAAGCTTTAAAATTTATCAAAATTTCGAGATTTGACTATTTTTACTATTTCCAGAAACTTCTGCTTTAACATAAGAATATGAGTTTAAAAAAATTACATCATATGGCAAATTTATTTACAATTGACTCCTGTGTAGATAAATTTGTTGTTGCCAGACCTGCCGAGAAAGGGGGACAGGGGACGAATTCTTGGGTTCCACTCATAATGGGGATCATAAAACTGGAAAGGGTTAACTAGAACGTATTGAGTTTATGGGGGGAGAGTATTATTTTTCTAGAGAAGAGGGGGAAATCTGCTCTAGGCGACCTTAACCGTATTGAAAAATTTTCAGTAATTTGGAAATAAATTTGCCAAAAATTCGATTTCCTATACGGAGGGTTAAAGATGGAATGTATCCATCCAGAGCAAGTATCCTGGATAACATGGCCAAGGAATTCAAAAATTGTAAAAATTGGATTTAATAAAAAATACCTTTTTTTACTTTTATACCCCAGAGCTGAGGTAATACTTCTTTTTAAAAAAAATAAAGGTTTTTTTTTTTTTTCATTTTGATAATTCTATGTATTTAGTTATCTTGATTAATTACCAAAAGTAAATCACTATTTAAGTTCAGTATATAAATTCTCACATAGACCATCTAGATAGACAAGCATAGATTCTCATATAGACCAATTAGATAGAGAAGCATAAATTCTCACATAGACAAGCTATATAGAGAAGCATAGATTCTCATATAGATAAGTTATATAGAGAGACATAATTCTCTCATAGACAAGCATGTCATAAACACTCAAAAATATGTTTTTTTATTAATAAGCAAAAGACATGATATAAGCATTAATAAACATGATAAGCATTAATAAGCAAAGACCATGATATAAGATAATCATGCGAATATTATTTGATAACCTAGCCTCAATTCAAATTTAAATAAATAAGTTCAGAAGGTCATATTTCTATTCTTAAAACAAAGCAAAGGCCGATTGAAATGCTTTGAACATTATTTATTAAATTTGAACTTAATTGAATAAGCAGAACCGGGAATAAATTTCATCAATAATAAAAATGCCAAACATAGAAATTAGTAGTAAAAAAAACTTTACTCATTATGGAAAAGACATAGATCGGAGAACAACCTTAATTGGATACTGCAGCTGATTTTTGAGGTAGAAATGAATAGATTTCGTTATAAATAAGTATCAAATAAGCCAAAAAAAACTTGATTTTTTTTTCATAATATTAGCGTGGTGCTTGAAAATAAATCTTTCAAAGGAACCTTTGACATTCGTTGATTTGAAACAGAAAAATATACACCATATATTCAAAAACTTGTTTTTCATCAAATTAAATATAACAAGATCACTCAGCAATCGATGCCATAATCATTGAAAATATAAAAAAATGAAATTAGAAAATTGATTAAAATTTTTACTTTTTTAAAATAAGCTGAATTCAAATGATTTTTAAAAAATCAGAAATGTTTACTTCGAAATTAAATGAAGAAAATGAGTTAACATACTGCATTAAAAAATAAAACTAAAAATTCCGCACTAAATTTTAATGAATGGAAATATTTTGAATCTTCATGAAATGTATGTTTATTCTAGAGTTAAATGAAATTATGTAACTGTAGAGAAATTTTTTGATTAAATATTCAATGTCAAATGCTATGCATGCATATTTAAAACTATATAACCTATACACACGTCATAATTACAACCCGTATTTATACAATGCCCGACTTTTTAATCGCGTTGTACATAAGATTGCGATGTTGCATGGATTGGGAAATACTTTCACTCATAAAACGTATTAAAATAAAGGTAGTCATATTTATTTTGTAAAAATATTCAAGGCTAAATGTAATTATATTTGATCTGTAACTGATAAAAGGAAAGATTATTTTATATTTATTGTTATTGGTGGGGAAGAATGTCTACAGAAGAATGATTTGGATTATTGAACATATTCTCGTTCACTATTTGAAGCATTCAACTCAAAGAATTAACCTTTGGAGAAAGCTCACTTCAATCACCAAGAAATTGCGTCTTTTCAAATTTTGATCCAAAAACCAATTTTTCATAATTCAAATCTTTCATAAGTCAAAAATAATTTTTCAAATCTTCTCTCACTGAAGTTTTTTTATATTTATTAATTCTGGACTCTCAGTCATTATGAAATAACAGCCCTTTGATGCTAAAAATTCCAATTTATTCATTTCAATAATCATAATAATAATCGCAACCCCTATATGTATATATACTATATAATAATATAGTATAATATATATGTATATATAAGGATAACCTATCAAAAAGTAATACTATAGAATGCAATCTGCAATATATTCGCTTACATAATGCGTATGTTTTTAATACCAAATAAATGTTTTGTTTTGAAAGAAAAAAAAGAAAGAAGAAAAAAAGAAGAAAGAAAGAAAAGAAGATGTCTTATGAATGATTGTTATTAAATTACTAAATATATAAGAAGTAGATAAATAAATGGTGATTCTAAATGAATAAAATAAAAGGAGGCAAAACTATACAGATGGAGGAAAAAAAATCATGATTTTTGAAAAATATAAAAAAATAATGATTAAAGTAAATTCAGAGGTATACTGAATATAATTACAAGTTCTTCGACAGAAGACGTAAAGTGTTAGATCCTTATCTGTAAGGCGTAGTGATATGTTTATCGAAATTCGAAACACGAAAAGACAGTTTTTCCTTATTTCCCTAATACCATGCAGAGATGTAAGCTCGTCTTACTGCCACTTGTTGTTTTTCTGGGGATTTGACTCATAACAACTCTTCGATGTTCTCAGAGAAGGACTACGTGTAAGCAATAGAATTAAAATGCAAGTAAATATTCATTTGACGAAAAATGCATGCTAGTGAGACATCCATTCATGCGATAGTTTTTTAAATATAAAATATATTTTTATAGATGAATTTATGAAATGGATATATCGCCAAAGAGTAATCTTAATAAATGTTACTATGATTTTAATAGTAGCTTAAATGCATAAAATTGTGTTTTAGTACCACAAGATAAATATTTGAGATATTTTTTTAATTTATTTAATCAGGCAAAACATGTAGTGATGACAAAATTAAATTTTAACACTGTGATATCTGTGATATTTTGTTGTAAATTTTCATGATGTCAGTGAAATAATTTTTAGTTCAAAAATCAACTGGTGGGGTCTTTCCTAAACTTTCTCTCAACCTCTCCAGTAAAACATTATCCATCCTCTCCTCCACATAAAAAAACACGGAACGTGGATAAGGCAGCATACGATGCCAATACGTAGAATTTTATTTTTACGCATCAAAATTGTATACTTCATAGTAAACAAAGTCTCTAAAACCTTGCTCTGTACTTGTGTAATAACTATATTGGCGAGAAATGATTACGGAAGATCCTGTTTGGTGTGCATCCAGTATGTTTTAGATATTAAGCCTGTTCACCAAATTTTATTTACATAAATTAATTTTTTTTGTAATTTTTTTACGTTAATAGTTACGTTTTTTTTTTACTTTGTAATTTTCTTTACGTTATTTAGTTATGAAATTCACTTGTATTCGAAGAGCCAGACTTCCTTTGAATGAATTTCATCTGAAATTTAATAGAAATCTATTCATTTGGTGCAAAGATCACGTACTTAATTTCATGCCTTAAACATCAAGATTTATCAAAATATCGAATTTGAATGTTTCTGAAGATTAAAATACTTTTTCCATATTTCATATACGGAAAAGTAAAAAGCCCTTGGAAAAAAGACTTTACTGAAAAATTAGTTAAGACATTTTTAAAAATCATCTAGAACTTCATAAATAACCAAGTATTGGTCTTTATAAATAATCAAGTATTACTTGATCCTGAAAGATTTCAAGACCAGCAGCAGTAGTCTCGTCAAAACTTTCTCGCATATTCTCTGAAAACAATTTCTCTCCCAAAGAACGCCTTGCATGGCATTTGCGTGCAATAGTTACGAAATATTTACTTTTGACGGAAATTTAGCGTTTTTATTTAAATCATCGTATTGTTCATGGCGATTCATTCACGGTATAAGGTAGATAGCATCTGAAAATAGAATTTGCCTTTAGACGCGTTTTTACATTGCGATTGAAACAAAAATTTGACAAAGAACTACTTTTGTTTTCAAAAAATCCCATACCAAATTTGATATATTTAAGTCTTCGCATTTTAAATTATTGCCTTTACATATTTCTGAATCTACAGACTGATATACGGTCAACCCCTTGTTGGATTTGACTCAAAATTTGATAGATATCTACAGTATAGATGACCAATCTATGCACCTAATTTTATCCATCTAGCTCTTTTCTTTTTGTAATTATCGTGTTAACTTATATTCAAACAAGCATATAGACAGACCTACTCTGAATGGATTTTGCTCAAAT
Source organism: Argiope bruennichi (assembly GCF_947563725.1). Classification (NCBI taxonomy): domain Eukaryota; kingdom Metazoa; phylum Arthropoda; class Arachnida; order Araneae; family Araneidae; genus Argiope; species Argiope bruennichi. The sequence goes on from NC_079155.1 coordinate 19,969,602, forward strand.
TTTGATATAAGTCTGAAAATTTGGTGTAAGGACCGTATACCAAATTTCAACCGTGTAGCTCAAAGTATTTTTGAGTTATCTTTGTCCCAGACAGACAGACGGACATTTTCCAGAAATGTACTTTATCGAATTCAGGGAGGTCTGAAATGTGGAGATTTGTCAAAATCTCGAGTTCGAATTTTTTGACGATTACTATACTACGTAGATGAGAAAGAAAAAATTACTTTTCACAAACTCGTAGATCCGCAAGATCTATGAGTTTGCAGTCTTCTATAGACCTCAGTATTTTCGAAAATGTACGATTCTGTCTTGCATGAACAACTTCACGAAGTCTACTCAATTATATGCAAAATCCCAACGGCTTTTGCGCAATCGGAAACGTTTGCAAACGCCATGTATAAATAAACGAGTTTGATATCGAGAATGATCACAAATGTTGACATGTTCGTGACAATGCAACATTCCGTTCTGTAATCGCGCATAATATATGAGTAGCTAGCAGAATAATAAATTTAGCAAAAATTCTACGCAAATCGTATCTTTCAACAACGGCGTTAGGAAATATTTCGTTCGTTGATTAATCATGAATCTTACCAAATAAAATAGCACTCCTTTTTAATTCAAATCTTTCGTTATGAAACACTAAATGAAGGTCTTATAATATAAACTTAGACATTTTCTGTTTAAAAAAATCAAAGCGCATTCGTGTTATAAATTTTAATAATTTTAAATTTATTTCCATTGTTCCTTGCATCAATAACTTTAAATATTTTAAGCAAATGAAAATAAGAAATACATTTAATTTTTTAATCTTGTAACTTTAGATTTTTTTTTTGGTTTACTTGTTCAAAATACTCATTTTCATTACTATTCATCTAATAAAGAAGAAATTTAAATATAATAATGTTTAATAAGTTAATGTCTAAAATTTGCGTAATGAGATATATGCTTCATGAAAAGTCCTTTAAAACTTTCTACTATCCGATTGCTGAATGTAGAACTATGAAACGTAATTTCTTCTTAACCCTTTAAAGGGCCATTTTTTTCTAGTCATATTATGTTAAAATATTTTTAGGCTTGAAATTAGAATAAGAAAAGGAAATCATTTAGCTTATTAGATAAATTTAATTTTATTAATGAATTAATTTGGTTCATTAATAATTAAGTAACGAATCAGGACGCATTATTTTGTGTAAGATAAAAAACTGAAGCATCTAAGTTTCGGTCTTTATAAAAAAATTTGTCAGAACTGATGCCAACCTACATAAATTCATACAAAGATTGATAAATTTGGTGGCAAGCATACTTCCCAAGGCCCTAGAAAGGGTTAAGTTACAACTACTCACTAAGAAAAATGTCTTCAAATTAATCGAAAAATAATTAATTGAAAACATTAGTAGAAATTTTAACATTTTCCAGCTCTAATTTCGTAGCATGTTCTGCACTATTAATTTTTTAAAAAATTTAATATATCAGTTTTATTTTCGTACAACTATTTTCTCTAATTAAATATATATATATATATATATATATATATATATATATATATATATATATATATATATATATATATATATATATATATATAATATTTTTAAGTATGTTTTCATGCAATATTTTTCATTTCTTACTTCCTCGTTTACAAAATATGTTGAAAGTATTGTAATCACCAAAAATTCGAACTTGAAAGTTTGATGAATCATCATGTTGTAGAGCCAATTCCCTGAATCTAAAAAACACATTTTTAGATAATCTCTGTCTGTCCATCTGTCTATCAATTTATCTGTCCATGACAGAGATAACTCAAAAATGCTTTAAAAAATATTAAAAGCACTTTTTTTCCCCAAATTTGTAAATTGTTTTCAAACGTTGAGCAAAATTTTCTCAAAAGAAATCTGTCTATTCGGTTGTTCGAATATAAGTTTACGCGATTACTATGATTGTATTTAGAAGTTAAGTTATGCAAATATAGAGATAGACAGATGCTCAACTTTTAGGTCAATCCTTGACATATTAAGTTATTATTTGATAAGAATCTAAATTTTAGACGCTAAACCTGTGTATCAAATCTTATCTTTGTATCTCTTTACGTTTTGTAGATATCGAGTTCTTCAAGTTGCACTCGGAAAGCCAGACAGACGAACTTTCTCTGGATGTATTTCATTCACAATTTGATAAAATTTTAGGAATTTAGTCTAAATTGCATGTTCTAAATATCAACCATCTAGCAGGAAGAATTTTTTAATTATTTTGCTCACAGGCGAACAAACAGACATAATGCCAAAAATACGATTTTTTCAGTGTAAGACAAAGTGACATAATGCCATTTTTTCAGCTAAAGAACATCTTTTAGTGATATTCACTTGTATTCGAAGAGCCAGGCAAACAACTTCCTGTGAATGAATTTCATCTAAAATTTAATAGAAATCCATTAATTTGACATCTGAAACGTTGAGACTCATCAAAATATTGAGTTCCAATTTTTTGACGATTATCATACTTCCATTATAATTCACATATGAAAAAGTGAAAAAATATTTCCTTTGTAAACTGATCCCTACACAAAATTTAATGTGATTAATAATTTACATAAATTTTGTAAAGCTATATTTGTTACGTACAAATTGCAACGATTGATGTTATAAAGGTGATTTGGAAAAAAAAATCAAATCTAAATCATCATCATGCTACCATATTTCGGACCCGATATGCAAAATTTAAGATTTTTATTCCTTTACAAAAGCATTTTAAAATATATTAACTAGGTAAAATCTGCATCCATCTATTTATATCCCCTCTCCTCTATCAACTAAACCATTCTGGTATAATCGTGTGCAACTGCGCCAATGTCGACAAAGGGGCACTCCACAAAAGGGACAAATGAAGCATATATATTTCGACTCACTGTCTAGATAAGTAATCTTCTGCTAATAGCGACTACAAATGAGATATCCTAGTTTTAATAACGGGAGGATAAAATGTCCCAGCGCCACTTCACTCGACTTCATCAAGCTTTTCAGTAATTACTGCCAAAGTATCCCCTTGGCGAAAGAAGAGTCAGCCTTGCGCTGGTTTGTTTCGGATGATGACGACTGAAGAGGGTCCAAGTACTTTATTTGCTTTCCTTGGCTTGGAGAGTTGGCGAGTATTTCGTGATTAAGTGATTCAAAACCGTCATCAAGTAACAGAGGAATGAAAATGCTGAAAAGTCAATTGTCTTCCCAAGAGTTTCCACTGTAATATGAAAGTGAAATACGTAGAGGGTATTCAGAATTTCTGGTTAGAAAATGATTAATAAAAAAAACAGGAAATGAAACGCATAAATCGATGCGCGAATACGTCATACGGTTGCCATGACAGATTTTTAAAATACCGAAAAAAATATTGGAATTAAAATACTTATTAATTTTCCTATAAAAGTCGGATTGTCAAAGACAGTTAGAACGTTTAATGTTGCGATAGGATATTTTTATTTTTGATGAGTTATATTTAGTAAACAGGGGAATAAATTAGATTTATATAATTAAAATTATCTACAGAAAACCTTTTATGGTTTTATTTTTGTTTCATTTGTTGAATACTTAATCTGATTTTTATTACATATAAAATCCAACGAATAAAGAGATTCATAAGGGATGTCATCAGTATTTTTTCCATCTGAGAAAGATTTTGATATCTTTTCCCTTTGAATCTTGTATCAAACAATTTAATAAGTAAAAATGTAATGAGATAAATATGGTTTATGATGTAATCCTTACAACAAATTGTGACCCATATCAAAATTTCGATTTAAATAAATCAACGGAAAATTATTCAAAATACATATTTGATTTTCTTTCCTATAAAGCAAAGCTATACTCAAAATGTGTTACATTATGTTGCTTAATACCACCAGAAAGATGAGAGAACATATTCGCTGGTTTTAGTTTATTGTTTATTTATTTCATATTCTATTTTATTATAAGACTAGCCGCCTTTGACGATCAATTGGTTCGTTAGGATTAATAATTGATAAAAATTTCAAATAAAGATTTTGTATAACTCAGTCTTAATGGCTTCTTCAACAAAATATCTTTGAAATTTTTTGATAGACATTTTAATTCGTACTCTTTTACAAGTCTTAATTTTCGGTTCTTTGTGCTATGCATTTCCCTCATTTTCTCTCTATATTTTTATACATACAGTAATATCTTGAGAAAGAGCAGTAGGATTAAGATATGAATTCATTTTTAAATAACTTATGTTATATAATTCTGAAGTTAAATTTTAATTGTACGTACAGCAAAATTTAAAGAATTTGAATAAAAGCATATCTATTTATCTTGAAATCTACCCTTCACATAGAAAAATAAATTGAATCTTAATAGCTTGATGATAATTAATGCAAAAAAACCACCCCAAAATGATGTATTGGTGCATATATTAATAAGATAAATTGGATTTTCCTTCCAACAAAGAAATATATTGCTGTAAAATATGTTTAGTATATTTTAAAATTAATCATAAAAGAAAAAGACCATAGAGCAAAAAAAAACTGATGTAATTAAAAAGATAATTTTCTGAATTTTAAGAGGATGAAAAAATAATTTTTGTGCTGTAATATTTTCTAAAATTATCGGTTAAAAACGTCAATAGTAGCGTAATATTTTTAAATTAACATTCTAACTAAGATTTCGAAAAATTCTATCTATGATGCACACTCCCAGCCTTCAAAGTATGATGCTGCAAATTTAGTAGCTGAATGTCAAATAGTAGAATGTCAATATACATTCATCTTTATTATTAGTAGGGATACAATTTTTAGAAGTCCGATATTAAATTTATGAAAACTGATTAAGGTGTACGTACACACTAGAAAATTTTTTTTTAATTTTAACTTTAAAAATCCAGTTTTTTCACAGTAGGTCATTAATATATGTTTAAACTCATTTTAGTGAGAAAAAAACATATTACACCAATTATTAATTAATTAAATAATATTTAATGAGCTAATTAGCATATTTTTTAAATATGATATCTTAAATTCTAATTTATACAGATGCTCATTCCTAATTGGAAATGATGCCTTATATTAGCCATCATGTTGTCTGCCTCAATCAAGTTATAAAAGTATATAGTTTTTTTTTTAATTTTTTCATCAACAATGAATAGAAAAAGCGAGATTTTTTCTGTCATTTTAACTTTTAAATAACTATTGAAAATTTATTTCTATAAATATAACTTTGATTGAGGCACAAAACATCCGCTATTTCATACAGATTATTTTGATATATAAATAAGTGTATTTGGTTAATTTCTTATTGAGTTATGATTGTTTAAATGAAGCAACATAGTAGAAAAGTATCATTCTTCATAAAATGAGTTTTAAAAAAATCGTAACTAGAGTTTTTAATGGAAGCACCTCAAGAAAAATAATTATAACTCGAGAAATATTTCGAATGTTCACAACATTTTCGTATCGTTTGAAAGCTAAAGGATCAGCGAACATTATTAAGCAATGAAAAAATATTCGAAATTTTGAACGATTTTCGAAGTTTCAAGTGTGTACATACACCTTAATGAACAGTTGAAGTAATATCTTTTAAAGGCTCAATTTTTGTAAACTAATAATATACTGTTGTTATTTTATATAAGAACAAGTCTATTGCGTCTGCCTTTTACTTCTTCAAATCAAGAATAGTATTAAATTATATTCTATTAAAAAAATTAAAGAAAATTCAAACTCCTAAAAGGAAACATAGTTGTGTTAAAATGTTTTAGACTTGATTTGTTTATTTTTATGTTATTTTAAAATTTAGTCTTTTGTGTATCTGTAATGTGCACACAAAAAGTGTATATAGTAATAAAGTATATATAGTAACAAAATAATTATAAATGTTTCTATAAAATAAAGTTTAAAATATTTTAAAAGTCATACTGAAATTAAGAAAAATTTTAACGAGAAACATAAAATAGGTATCGGTGAAACGCTCATACATATTTATTTATTGATTTAGTTTTAAAGTGGTACATAAGGTATTTGGGTGCTATGAAATGCTTTTAAGTTAATAACAGAAGACATTAATAACTTTCAATCAATTAAAAATCTAATTATAATTTTGAAAAATCCTTCTTTAAGGGAAACTTTCTTTTTAAAAATAATCAATATAGAATTTTATAGCTGCAGATCCAAACGATCTTCCCTATAGAGTATTTTGTATGAGTTTTACACATGTTTGTAAAATTTCATAATTTACAAATACTAAATCCTTTATAAGCTGTTCTTTTACCATTTTGCGTGCACGATTTTTCTTTTGAAGTAGTTTAATTTTTTATCGTCCATTCAACCTAGCGTTTGGCACATATCCTATTGTGGACCTCATGTCAAAAAAACCCTCACAACACTATCACTATTACTAGCACTTAAAAGTACTATCATGCAAATAAATATAAGACATTATTATCTCGGTCAACTACAAATGGGAACAGTTCCACATGACATAAGTTACTTTGCTGTTTATTAATTATCCGACTTATCATAACTCAAACATTCGAGACATGAATGCAAACGCATTTTTCTTAGAAAACAATTACAATGTTTTCCTACATAACAGCTTTCTTGCTAAGAGAGGACATGCTTATCGCTTTAGATTATTTAAACCCATCCTTTCTAACTAGATAAACATGTCTAGCAGACTCTAACCGTATGGTTTGCAAACAAAAATATCCATGTTTCATCTATATTTAGGATAAACTCGTAGCTGTTTGACTTCTCACATGATTTATAAACACAGGTTTCTCAACAAAAAATAAAATAAGAAACAAGAACTTCGTTGTTGCACCTTGTGCAATGAAGACAAAACGTTATTACTTTTCACTTCTCTTTTAACTATATTCTAAGTTGAATTCTGAACATGCTAGTAACATTAAACTGGCTGACATCTTTTTTTTTATTATTATTATTTTATTCACTTTCTCGTTTGCAAATTATGCAAACAGAAACTATTTTAATCATCAAAAAATTATATCTTAAAATTTTTATGAATCACGCGTTTCAGACCCCCTAAACAGGAAAAAAATATCTCATTTTTTAAAATTATGTTTAGAATTGTCTTAAAAACAAGAAGGAAATAGACAAGTGAAATTTGGCAGGTGTTTTTAATACCGAAAGTCTAAACTCGTGTCAAATTTTAAATGAAATCAACCAGAGCGAAATATTTACATTAGCATGCGAACGCATTAAGCAACGATTTGGAGGTTGAGATCTAAAGTATGGATTTACTATTGAATTTAGAATATATACCTGTCTTTCGAAATAAAGTAAATTATAAAGGAAGTATTTTAAGAATTTTTATTTAAAAATTTTAGACACTATTTATATTGAAAAAGGTAGGAGTAATAAAGAAAGAAAACAGCATTAAAGAAATAACATAAATCCGTAGGAATCGTTACAAATTTTCCTATTCCTGAAACAGTTAAATATTTTCTTTTAAATGGTATATATGTTCTAGCAGCAGGATTTTTAAAATTATCTGAAACATTTTTTAATAACCTGAATATGCTGGAATATTAAACCTTTGGACAAAAACATTTTAATATAAAGAATAAATCCTAGTTATAAATCTCTTTTTCAATTTTGCTCAAAAACTAAGACACATGGAATATTTCAGATTTTCTTTTAAATGAAAATATATTGTTCGATAAAAGTTATTTAAAACAAATCCATAGACTTACCTTTAATGGATAGTCTTTCGAGTCCAGTAATTAATTTTTTTTAAATAGCTGTTATATACTAGCTGGCACAAAAAAAAAATCCTTTATCCTCTTATTCTTTATTTACAAAAAATTATTTATTTCATGATTACAAAATCTTCACTTTATGATTGTAAATAAAATTTCCGAATAAAAGAAATCATTTATCACATATCGGATATGCAGTTTAAAAATCGTTTGAAAGCAAGTAAAAATAACGAAAAGCAAACAAAAAAAAATTATTTATTTATTCTTTTTTTTTATTTGTTTTAAAAAATTTTTGAAAAATTGTCAAATATTCGTAAAGTAAAATCTATTTTCGTATGATATATTATAAAACACAAAAATCTTACCGTCTGCAGTCTAATTTTTAATTAAAATGAGAATATCAATTCCTTTTTTCATTTCATAATTTTTGAAAAATTATAGACTGTACCAAACGATTACTACCGAAAACTTTTTTTTTCTGTAAATTATTCTTTTAAGAATGTTACAACATTTAATAAAAACTTTCCGAATGGCAAATTGGAGATAAATGTTTAAAATAAATATAATATTTTTTATAATGAGAATGATAACACTAAAGAAAAAAAAATTTTTTATATATGGAAATATAGTTTGTAATCAATAAAAGTAGTTAAAAATGTCATGAAACCTAAAAAAAATGGCTAAAACCTTCTTCAACCTTCATATTATTTGCGAACAAAATTTGAAGAAATTCCACAGTCCTGCATGGATTTCCATGCTGTACAAAATTTTCCTGAATTTTCGATTTTTCATTAATATTAGATTTTGGTGACAAAAAATTAGAATGAAAGATCGATTTTGGTAAAATTGAAAATAAAAGGAAGCAAAATAATCATTCATTATCTCTTTGTATTAATATTAAATTAATTTTTAATTACGAAAATTATTAATTAAATAATTTTCGTGCGTTCTATACGATTTTTCCATAAATATATTTTTCAAAACTGCGGCAAAGCAATAACCTTAAAAAGAAATGTCCTCATTATTTTTAATAATGATTATTTTATTAATATTAATATTCGTATTGTTTCCTTAAAATTCTTAAAGTTTCAAATTTTTAATAATTTATTTTAAATTGTAATTTAATTTAATGACAATTATTATTTATTTTTATTTTAAATTGTTTAAATATTATTTAATGGTGTCGCTTAAAAGTGTATTTCTTTAAGGAATAGGTTAAAATTTTATTTACCCTCGTTTGAAAATTGATTAATTATATAAACGAAGGCGATAAATAAAGTTTTGTTTGTAATTTTTTTGGTAAATGAAGTAAATTTTTTCCAGTTATTTAAGTTAAATAAAATGATAACATATTGATTTTTTATTAATTTAGCAAAAAAAAATGACTACAGTTATAAATTTAAGTACTCACTTTTATTTCAATTAACGTTAATTATATGTATGTTCTTCATGTCGAAAAAGGTCAGGTCTTGAAAAAATTCCTTAATAATTCTTTTAGAAACAATACTAAAGCTATACAATGGAATGATATTCAAATAAATAATAAAACTTTTGAAAAGAGGATTACATTTTTTCTTGTTGAGTTTTATTTTTAAAATTGCTGGCAGTTTCATGAAATATTGAAAGTCATAGTTGTTTACGGACGAATATTTCCCAAAGATATCTCTAACACAAATTTAATACAACTAAAACCAATTTATATAAATAAACATATATATGAATTAAATAAAAACTTGGTCTTATTGATGAATAAATAATAAAATTAACTATTGGAAATACAAATGTCCCATTCTACTCGTGGAAAAAGACTTTTTTCCCTTAAAAGAATACATTAATGATCTGTTTTATATGAAAAAATTTAAAATATTCATCAGTATTGTTCAGAATTTAAAATTTTGATTAATTTTGAATTTAATTTTCATGTTTATATATCAGTTCAATATAAAATGTGCTTAGGATTTTAGTAACACCTCCAAAAATATAGAAATATTATAAAATATTTTATGTCGTAATCCGACATTCACAATTCAAATAATATTATAAAGTATCTTATAATATCAGACAGTATTATACTATATCATACAGCATACTTTACTACATATGGTAAGTTTAAAATAATATAAGTAAAGGTATCGTGTATAAATTTGTGCTTCTTTATTATAAATTTTATTATTATTCTTTTAATGAAAGCTTTCATAGCAGAACTGTGATGAAATTAAATACAAAAAATAAAAAAGACACCTATCAGTTCTTCCCTTTGACTTTTTTATCGCCATTGAATTTCATTCATGAAATTCAATGGCAATAAAAAAATAAGCCAAATCCTCTCTTTATGTGATATCCTTTGATTTTTTTATTCCAATTGAATTTCATGAATGATTTCTTGTACTACCAACTAAATAAGCTCTGAAGAAATTAGTTCTCAATTTCTTGCATTTTATAAAGCATATACAAACTTATTAGTTTTAAATTTATATTTAAGACAAAGTATTAGTAAGTAAGAAGTGTATAAATGGATCAAAGTGTAGTCAATGATTATACCAATAAAATTATACATAATTTTAATATCACATATGGTCTGTTCGTAGGAACTGCCAAATTTGGTCTGTACGCATTTTTGGGGTTCCAAGTTCTCCCTAAGAAAGGGTTTTGCAAAATTTTAATTATATTTTAATTAATTTAAAATTAGTCAAAATTTTAAAGATAAAAGATTCGAAATGTTATCAGAATTCGGCAATGAGCCTCGGGGTGGAAGGCTCCAAACTCGAAACCCAATTCCACCGAAGATCCTACGTAAACGGTTACGCAGACCTTATATTTGCCAAACTCATCAAGGCCAAATACTCTCTTATTAATACGGCACGGAAACAGAAAGAAGATGCTGGACCAGATATCATCCCCGCCATCTAATCACGTCTCCAAAATATTATCCTCATGTTGCTTCGAAGTGGAATGCAAATATAATTAAACTAAACAATAATGTTCAATAGTCCAAACACTTTTTGATAATAAAAAAAAAACTAAATTCTATATTCGCTTTAATTTATTTGAGCTATAAATTTTTTTATATTTGTTAATAATTCGCTTTAATTCATCTGAACAATAAAATTTTTATATATGTTAATAATAATTCACTTTAATTCATCTGAACTATAAAATTTTTATATATGTTAATAATTCACTTTAATTCATCTGAGTTATATAATTTTTATATATGTTAATAATTGTTTGGTAATAATCATTCAAAATGACTACACTTTTTTTGTAACACGCTGTATAAAAATTGGTTGTAGTTTAAAGCATCACTTTAAAAAAAGGCATTTGTATTGAACTGAAAAACTTGGATGTGCACTTTTGTTTACATTTTTGTATTTGAATTCTTTTATAACCGTAAGTCAAATAATAGGCTAGTTATTTCGAAGATCGCTCAGCATTCTAATCATAGTAAAAAAAATTATGACAGATAATACAATCTTTTCTACTGAATATTTGTAATTATTCGCTACAATTTCCATACTGTTTAATTGTAATAAATTGCATATTTAGGTCCTGCTTGTCAAGAACCTAACTAAGCTTATATTCTTAGATAGATAAACATCATCTTAAAAAATAATGATAATCATCCAATCGTATATATTCTATACTTATATTAATTATGAAACAGCGCGGCATCGACAGTCTTTCTATTCTTCAGTAAACTATGAATTAATTATGAATTGTATTTTTTAACTTTGTTGCCAAATACAAAAATCGAAAACTTTCAAAATAATGTCATTTTTATCCTTTTATTTCATTATTATTTCTGAAAGAGCAAAATTAAATTTTATTTAATTTAATCAACTCAGTTCTTCGAAACAAAAGATAATTTAAATTTTGCAATAGGAAAAGTAATTTGTTTTAGAAAAACATAGCAATTACAAAATATCTTGGATTTTTTTTAATTCATAATCTATTTTATTTTACCGCTATGTTTTGTTCTGAATGTCGAGTGAAAACAGTTACAAAACAAAACTCCGAATCCTAATTTATGAAGTAGAATTTCTTTTTTTTTCCTTGACTTCCATATAAATTCATTTGTTAGCATTAAAATGTATAAATACAGCAGTTTTAATAAACAAACGTCATGAAAATTTTAATGACATTCCGTAACAGAACCTTTCTTATTTAATAAAGTATCGTTAGAAAAATAATTTTAATGTTGAATAACTTTTAATATTTTAAACATAAAAATTCATTTACGTCCTCGTCAGAAACTCTTAATGATATAAATATGTCGTTATTTTAAAGTAAAGATTTTATCATTTTTTTAAAAAAAGTTACACTATGCTCATATTTTACATTTAGATTCCACTGGACTAAGAATTGCTTAAAATAATCAAAAGTATTTTCATTTTTTTAACTTAATTTTATTATGTTTTACCTTTAAAAATGTTTCTTTGAAGAAAATTATTCAATCTCTAAAAATCTTCATATTTTCCAATTCAAAACAATGAGCAACAAGCCAAATTTTCTCTATTTTTTTTTTACAAAGGATACATAAAAAGTAAGAGAGAAGTATAAGTTTCGATTTTTCATTTATTGAAAAATTTATAACTAAATGGTACTAACGTTTCTTCGTTCTCTAGAATATTGCTGGTTTTTATTTCTACAGTTAACTAAATAAGTGAATAATATGAATAATTAAGTGAATAATTATAAATAATTAATTTATTTCAATATAAAATATTTTAGTAATACATTATTTATAATACTAAATATATATACTATGTTATTATACTAAAATATTTATACATTTTATATAAACATAATCATTATATAAACATTTTAAAGATAACCTTGGGACTGTAACATTTCATTTCCTAAAACGTAAAACTATTTAAATCTTTCTTACCAAAATAACAAAATGTATGGATCATTTCATTTTCTCTATTGACTTAAAATTCTTTAAAGTGATGTAAATTTAAATTACTGTGTATACTTATGTATATTACTTAAATAAACATCTAACCTGTTTGAAATCTCAAATCCATAAAAAAATTAGTTTTTTCATTCAATGTTGTTTATCATTATATTTAATAATTGCAAAGAATAACAGGAACTTCAAACCTATGCGAGTATTCAGTGGTATAAAAAATAATATTTAACCTCTAAAGACATTTTCATATTTTTATATTTATTCGAGAATAATAAATTTATCAAATAGATTATTTCGTCCAAAAAATCCATCGTAATTTTAGCAACGATAGATATTATAAAATATAAACCAATAAAAATCAATATTCTGTGTTGCCAATTGATAATAAAAAGAATATAAAACTATTTATGTATGCATTAAAGTCTTTTACTCTTAAAAAACTTTTCTGTTTTAAATACTTATCGTCTGTTTGATAAATAGAATTTATTTTTTATCCTCATTTCAAACAATTTTCGTTTTGTAATTTAAAGAATCGTTGAAATTAGAATTCTTTCAAATATCGTCTGAGTTAAAAAAAAAAAACCATTTATTCATTCTAACATTAGAGAAAACGAATTTCTGCAACATTTCTAAATATAAATCTATTTCAACAGCTATTTTTATATAAAACAAAATAGTTAAAAACTATATGATGTATTGGTAATGCATATAACTAAACAAGATATTAAATAATTATATTTTGTTACAACAATTTTTAAACATTTCAAATTAAGCAATTTATATCAAAAATGACAGCGGGACGAATTAACATAAAATAAATAAAATATAAAAACTAAAACAATTAAAATATTTTATTCTGAATCAATATCCAAATAGATATATTCAAGACAGAGATATATTTTAAACTTTATAAACTTTTCTAATATATACAATCAATAAAACCATTATAAACTCTGAACTTCTTTTTCCTCAAAATGTTAAAATAAATTTATTCAGATGTTTTTATGAATTTAACATTTATTAACATTAAGATTTAACCTTCAAAAGAACATTCACGGCGTTAAATATTTTTCATTTCATCGATTTTGCATTCACAGATAATGAGAAGTCAAATCAATTAAAATATAGTATTCACGATTTCATTCATAAAACACATTTCACCATAAACAAATCAAGAACAAACAATTCAGTAAACACTCAAGAGAATTATACATACCCAAGTGAACGCTCAACTAGTCCGGTTCCAACATTGAGTGTGAGGGAGTCTTTCTTACAATATTTCAAGAGAAAAGTCACTGGAGAGTCGTCGATAACATCACTTCCCTAGGAGATAACCAAGAGCTGGATTCAAAGTCCAGTTGGGCACTGAGGTATCGTCCTTTCGTGAGACTGTGCTGCGGTGGTAAAGGCTTGAGGATCCACCAATCAGAGGTCGCCTGGCTCTGACGTATGCGCAGTGGGTGCGGTTTTCAGTTTTTGGGGCTTTTCACGGATTTTCGAAAGTGGATTCTTTTTTTGGAAGGCTTAGATGGAATGTTCAGTTTCGGAGCGAAGATTCTTTTTGGCCTGCCGAAGAATAGTTGGTTTTAGGAGCCTATTTACTTTAGATTGGTGCTGGAAGATCGGATTTAGCGTCAAAAAGATAATACATATATAAAAGAGCTAATAAAAATTGAAATCGTTTATAACAAATTTATTGTAAATCCCATGAACACATTTTTACCTTTAGTACTAACACTTCTTTACCTTAATAATAGAGAAGGGGTTCAATTGATATCAAAATAAATTAAAATTTAAAAAATTTATCATTTTGTGATTCTTTAAGTTTTATTAATCCTTATATCTTCTATAGATAACAATAATAATATTTTATCCGTGCTTGTTAATTGACATTCTACGGGACCATCTTGTGAGGGACAGGATCATTTATTTCGTTTCTGTTTTTATTACTACTATTATTAATTTGACTTTTGTACTCTTTGTAAAATACTTATATGCTTTTTGAAGAGCATTTCCGAAATTTTATCTTTATTTAAAGTTAAATTTTATTTCAACCAATTTTCGAAATTTCCTCCAATATACTAGTTATTGTACCAACGATTTTTAAAGTATTTTAAAAACTAAGAAATCAACTTTCAGTTCCAATGCTTCCACTTTTTTTTTAAAAAATTTAACAGATTTTTGAAATAAATATTTTTATCTAAACTGTAATTATATTTTCCACCGCTTGAATAAAATTCAAATAATTTTCATTATTTCACCAAAATTGTTAATCTCGAGCTTTTTACTCTATCTGTCACACCCACTGGGGGGCGGTTCAGAAATCAGTATAAGAAGATCCCAGGATGGTGGTTGGCTCTCGCCATCCCTGTTTATACATGAAAAGGTAGGGGTCGGCTCCTGTTATCGATGACGGGACGTACTTCCCACTGAAAGGGTTGTACCTTGGCCGGTGATAGCCCTTAGAACTCAATCTTAGATCCTGCAGTATTGCTGTCGCAGTGGTCTGGTCATTTTCTGTGTGCCTTCGGGCAGACCGGAGTATCCGGTTAAGATTAAGGTTACTCCATCTGCCAACTCTTAAACATTGCTTTCATTAATAGTTTTATTTAAAGAAGTATTTCGTTTACGCTTTAAAAATCAACAAATGCCAATGTGATTTGGCGGCCACGTCTCAGCTTCTGAGTCGGATTCTATGACTCCTTAGGAGTCATAGAATCGAAATTTAATCTCACCATAAATTCGATGTGTATGAGGACTTGGTACTCATTTAGCTCAAACTTCCTCCTGATGATACGTCTAGGAATTTCCAAAAAAAAAGAAATGCCAGGCTGTGTTTGGTTAACCTTGTCAACCGACTAACGCTCAAAATGACTATATCACCTTAAAATAACCTTTGTATAGCTTCGTTAAAGCATTAATCCAATCAATCAGTCTGACAGATAACTAATAAGTATATTATCAAACTAGAATTACACAAATAAAATTGAGAGTCTTTACCAGACTTCGAAAAAAAAGGAGGAAAGAACTCATAAATGCAAGAATAAAAATGATTATTCAAAAACTGGAAATCAAAGACAGAAAGAACTGTCATTTAATTGTCTGCATGTTATGCAGTATTCTTATGCATATTCTTACTCTAATTACAAATTTCAAACTCGATTCCAAAGTTAAGATGTTGCGGTGCCGGCGTCCTGGCAGAGGGGTAGAACGTCTTCCTGGCAGTGGGGTAGATCTGGGTGTCCTGAGTTCGAGTCCCGGTTCAGGCATGGTTGTTCTTCATCTGTTCTATCTATGAGATGTGTGAATGTGCCCTCCTGTAAAAGGGGGTTGTGCAAGCGAATGTGATGCGTGAGTAGCTAAGACGTACTCTTGGCCCTAGTTGGCGCTGCTAAAACACGAGACGCTCTCTCGGCTTAAAATCGATGACTTCGTCCGTGAGCTTGTCCAGGGGAAGTGCCGTTATAAACAATAACAGATGTTGCGACGTTTTTTAGTTGCATTATTTGAGCACGTCCGTCAAAATAACAGAAGGAATGAAATGCATTGGTAAAATCAGGGGAAGAAGTCTTCCCGGCACCAATCTCGCATATTCTCTAATAAAAATATTATCCTCGCCCCTCCCGATTGAAATTGTAGTTCTTGAGCAAGGATGTCAATTTTTGGTTTTTACAGTCCCGCACTTTAGAGCTTCGTACTTTTTAATGTAATAAAGAAAACCGGATATGCATTTTGAACGCCATTTTTTTAAAGAGGAAAATCATAATCTGATATTTACAAACAATTTTAATAACAAGATCATATAACAAATATCTTTATTTAAATTATTTCACTCGTTTTTAAGTTATAATGTTTACTTGCATGTGAAAGTACAGAACAACATATGGTCAACTCTTTAACGGATTTTATTCAAAATTTGCTGAAGTTTTACTCTGTATAAGGTAAAATTGGGGCACAAAATTTCATGTTTTATTTTTGAGCTACCCCATTTACATGCATGAACATGTAAGGACTAACAAGTGGCCAATCGTTTGACGTGATTAATTCAAAATATGACAAAACTCTACACATTACATGCTGAAAATAAATACCAATTTTCTTTTCTAACATTCCAAGTTGATGTGTTTTGATTCTTTATCCAAGTTTATTTGTTTTTCTACTATCGCATTTATATGCATAAGAGAGTACACATAGACCAACAGTTAATCCCTTGACTATGTGGGTAAATAGGCTCAGTTTAGTATTACATAATAGAATGTGACGAACTCAAAGAAATTAGAGGAAGACTTATTGTGGATAATAATTTTAACACAACATTACAATATCTTGGAGATTTAAAAACATTAAAAGAAAGGATGGAAAAAATTTCTAGTCATTTACCAACGATTTGAAGATTCTTTAATCTTTTGTTGGCCGTTTTGTTGGCAATAGTTAATGAGCATAAACGCTAGACACAATAACCACTGTTTATACGGCTTAGTTCTAATGGGATGACTAGTTGTAATTTAAAAAAATAATAAAAAGTTAATCCCTTGACGTATTGAACTTAA
This sequence comes from Argiope bruennichi, assembly GCF_947563725.1. Taxonomy (NCBI): domain Eukaryota; kingdom Metazoa; phylum Arthropoda; class Arachnida; order Araneae; family Araneidae; genus Argiope; species Argiope bruennichi. Next base: position 19,986,786 of record NC_079155.1, read on the forward strand.
AATTTTATACAGCCTTACATTTAAGATGCAAAGTCTGTACAAAATTTTACTCGTCTTAATCTTTACATTTTATTATTATAGTATTCCCTCGTACCAGAACAGCCAGACAAACAAATAGCCTGTGAATGGATTTTATTCAAAATTTGATAGAAATCTACAAATTTGGTGTGAAGGCCACATACCAAATTTCATTCTTCTAGCTCAAAGCATTTGTGAGTTTCGAGATCATAGAAAGGCAAACATGATTTCCAAAGATATGTTTTTCAAACACAGGGAAATCTGAGATTTTATTTAAAATTTGATAGAAATCTTCAAATTTGGAGTAAATATCGTATACCAAATTTCATCCGTCTAGCTCAAAGCGTTTCTGAGTTAGCTTTATTACACACAGACAGACGGATTATTTTCCAAAATGTGTTTTTCGAACACAGGGATGTCTAAAACCTGGAGATTCGTCAAAATATTATGTTCGAATTTCTTGACGATTACAAAACCCTTCTCTTGTACGTATAAAATAAAATAGAAATAAAAGACAGCAAATATTATCACTAATTATACCTGATCTTAATAAATTTCGTGTCTTTTGGCAGATTCAACTGAAATCTGATTAAAAAATTAAGTAAATGCAAACAAATAAAACAATAAATAGAACAAATTATAAATAAATGTGAATAAAATAAGGAAATAAGAATTCATTTAGGCATTGCCAAAGAATATGAAAAAATAAATAGAAATCTCCTCTCTTTTAACAATAGAACCAAAACACAGAATTAAATATTTGTCAAAACCGATTAAGTTTTTATAATAATGGAAATTTGAAACCATTTGAGTTTGGAACCGTAATGAAAATAATGATATAAAAATAACTTATCTTGGAAATAACTTTAAAAGTTAATTCAAATGAAGCAAAAGATTTTTTAAAAAGACAGATAAAGATAGAATCAAAAGATAAGAATTTAAATTTGAATCATTAAAAATCTTTTTTTTTTTTTTTTTTTTGGAATTTTAAAAGGATATAATTTTTTTTCTATGTCGTTATATTTTCAGGTATTTAAAAAAAACTTAAATTTTACTTATTTTTTAATATATTAAATTTATAATTCAATGTTTTGAAAAATGGCTCCAAAAAACACATTATCTTCTTTAAAGGAATATTTGTGCTAAATTTGGCATCTTTAAGTGCTCTTTTCAAAAAAAAAAATTTTTTTCTACATATAGGGAACGTATATGTAGAACGTATATCGCTTTTCCACTACATAACGCCATTTTATTAGTAAACAAAATTCCTAAAAAGAAAACAAATGAAATTTCTTGAACTAGAGATTATATCAATATAAATAAATGAAGCTTCAATTTAATTTTGCTATCCGGTGGTTAAAATTAGAAGTACATAATATATGAGAAAACCGAAGGGAAAATATCTTTGGCTTTTTTATTAACTTTCAAGAGAAGATATAAATGAATGGTTAAAATGTTAACAATCAAAATACTTTCTGCATGCTCAACACAAAAAACAACAGTTATAAAATATGTCTTAAACATTAGATTTAGTTCATAAACGTGGTAACTTAACACTTTGCTTGTGTTTATGGTAAAATTTTCTTCGAAATATGATGTAGTTACTAGTAAGTGTTTACGCATAATTTCTTCCGCACACAACACTAGTTTCCAAAAGTCAGAACTGAAAATACTTTTTTTTATTTACTTGTATGCGAAATACAATGAAAATAATCCTCAAAAAATATTTGAACTCGATATTCTTAACGAGTTCTAAACCACGTTTTTAGCTTTACATCTGTCTGTGAAAAGGATAACTCAAAACCTCTTAAGTTAACTTCTGAAATTTGAAATTTAATATTGATGCAAAATATGTATATTCTATCAAATGTTGAACGAAGTCTGTTTGTACTGGCCCTAAGAGTACAGTTGAACTCGATAACTGCAAAACGCAAAAAGCTACTCTGATCAAATTTGGTACATAGGTTTAGCATCTAACATATATATATATAATATATATATATATATATATATATATATATATATATATATATATATATATATATATATATATATATATATACATATATATATATATATATATATATATATATATATATATATATATATATATATATATATATATATATACATATATATATATATATATATATATATATATATATATATATATATATATATATATATATATATATATATATATATATATATATATATATATATATATATATATATATATATATATATATATATATATATATATATATATATATCAAATTTTGAACTAAATCTAACATTTGACCATCTGTCGATCTGTATTTTTTCAAGCATCTAAACGCAATGACTTAACCCTTTAAAGGGCCATTTTTTTCTAGTTATATTATGTTAAAACATTTTTAGGCTTGAAATTAAAATAAGAAAAGGGATTCATTTAGCTTATTAGATAAATTTAATTTGATTCATTAATTAATTTGGTTCATTAATAATTAAGTAACAAATCAAGACACATCATTTTGTCTGAGATAAAGAACTGAAGCATCTAAGTTCCTGACTTTCTAAAACAATTTGTCAGAACTCATGCCAACCTACATAATTTCATACAAAGATTGATAAATTTGGTGGGAAGCATACTTCCCACGGCCCTAGAAAGGGTTAAATCAATGAAATTCGGTGTGTTTCTTTGTGATTGCAACTGTATTTCTGGTCAAATTCTGGTATCAATCGGCAGAAAAAAACTCGTCCAGAATATATATTCTTGAGACAGATTCACAAAAATATGCTAGATTCCCTCCAAAGATTTTATATTTATATATATCCTTAACTATTGCTCACCATTGCCATGCAAGGTATACGCACCCTTATGCAAGGTCCTCATTTATATGTGGAAGAAGGGGATAACACCTTTATTAGAGAATATGTGAGAAAATTTTGGAGAGACTATTTCCTCTGGTTATTGTATATCTTTCTTTACCATATTTTTAATAATTGATTCAATTTTATTTAGAAACCAAATTTAGTTCATTAGAAATTTTATCAACCATTCGTCAATGGAATTTTCTTAAAATATATAATCCCGAAAACAGAACAATTCGAACCATTAAAGGATATCAGAAATGTCGCTACTCATGAACGTGGGACATGAATTTTAGCGAAATCATACAAATCTGCAAGTTAACTTTCCTGCAACGCTAGTACCATCGCTAAAAAAAGAGATTTGCAGATATTCTTAATGAATGTTGATTGGTTGTCAGGTCAATGGATCTGACCTTGTTGACCATTTGGCAGTTTGATGACAACTTTGGCAGCAAAACGAAGATTCTGGGAAATAAAGACAATTATGGCGATATTTCTATTCGAAAACTAAATGTGGAAAATTCCGTACCAATCGAAAAATGTGGATAAACGTTAAGGGTTAAAGAGGGTTTATCAAGTGAATTCTCTCTCTCTCTCTCTCTCTGGAATTGATTGTGAACTCTCCAGTTGTGCATTCTATGATCTATCGCTGTTTCCTAATTAGCAGTTTTCTGTCTACTTGTGTGTGCGAATTTCTATACGTTTTATTTTTTGCATACGCCTCCATTTTTTATGCTACCTGTGTTGCGTATCCCTCCGGGAGGAGCACCTCGGAATAAGGATGAGAGGCTTCCGGCATGGTGGTTGGTTCTCGCCACCTTGGAGAGGTACACGAAAAGGTGGAATCTGGCTCACCCCATCGATGATGAGACATACTTCCTTAGAGAAGAGTTGTACCGTGGCCGGTGATGGCCCTTAGGACCCAACCACAGTTCCCGCCAAAATTAACTTCGCGGCGGACCGGTCATTCAGTTTTATTATCCGTGTGCATTCGGGAGGTGCAGAGAGCCAGTGATATGACTACCAGTATTAAGTATTCCCTTGTTGAACAAAGCATTGTTAATCGTCATAGAAAATACTGGACTTTCCTAACAATATGACATTTACAATTAGCTCCGAGAAATCATTTGAAATTCTCTGTATTTTGTAGATATATGAGAAAATTGAAGAAATAATACTTTTCTGGTTTGATATCGATAGTGGATCTGAGAGTGATAAAAATTAATTTTTTTCACAAACTTTAGAAAAGGTAGATAATTAGCAATTTGAATCATCATTGAAATTCATATAGATTTAGTGAGATATTTGTAACTTGTTCGATGAAATGATCGGAAAATAAAAATAGAAACAAAAATGAAATCTGCTATCGCAAATTTCAAGTTATCATGTGAGAACATTATGTGTGAATGGTTAATGTGATGAAGCTTTATAAGCCCGATAACAGCCTCTGTACAGGAGTGATCCCTTTTGTCTAGTGGTTGCGTTACTCACCAGCAAACGTTGCGAGTTCGGTCCTCGCTATTAACAAATCGCTACAATCTGAAACATGGAGATTCGTCAAAATCTCGAATTCGAATTTTTCGTCGATTACGATATTTTCTCTCTACTACGTATACAAGAAAGTAAAAAAAAAAAAAAAAAAGTTTTAATTTTAAACAAAAAAAAAAAAGATTGAACGATAAAATTTTAAATTATTTCCGTAGAAATTAATTTCCTGATTATATTTTCTTATCTTTAATCCTTTGAAATATATCTTGTAGCCAGTTACTTCTTTCTTATTGATTCCATCTAACCACAGTCAGAAGAAAAATATTCCTTTAGGAAATATTTATTTAAAACCCACTCCTAACATAAACGTCTCAACACTTAACTTTTTTACTTGCTCTCCGTATCAGTTGAAATAACAATAGTACAAGAGCAAAAGACTCATAGAGCAAAAGACTCATAATTGCATCTAAAAAAATGCTGTGAGGTTCGTTTTTATCTTGAATAAACAGTTTAGTCTTCGAATGGAAATACATTTGACTTGTAAAATGCAGTAATGATGTTTAAACGATCACAGGAGTGCATTATCGCGCGCATTTTACTTAGCTAAATGGAGAACAGTTTTTTCAAGGTTTTCGTTACGAGAATTGAATGTCTTATGAGATTGCATTCCCTACAAATGAAATACTGAAGTGCTGTAAATATAAAAGCAGCTTAATAGAGAAAAAATATACTTTAATAGTTTTCATATAAATTACTTTTGTACAATATAGCATTTGATTTTGAGATCGAAATAGTAATTCGTCATTTCTTCTATGGTGCTTAAATTTGCAGATTATCGATTCTGTATTATTTAATGTGGATGCTGCAAAATCATAGTTATTATGCAAAATTTCCATCAAACATTTTTCATATTTGTAACACTTAATTAACTTTTTAATTTATTAATGTTTATCACCTGTCCCGCTAACTTTAAATTATAAGATGAAATAAACAAGAGTGGTCTCACCGAAACTTTCTCGCGTACACGCTTATAAATGAACTTGTGTATTGAACTTGTGTGACCACATTCCATTGTCAACAATAGTTACGAAAGAGCCTATTAGCGTCCGATCTTTGATGATTTAATAAAGGGTGTTCCCAAATTAACGCAAGATTTGAATTTGCCAGCATCTGTGCAGTAAAGTGTTGGCAACCCTATTAAAAAATCATTTGACAGCTGATAGCTTAGGATTAGTAAAAAAGGAGCGTTATACGATAGAACAATGTGTCAACGCAAGATATGAATTAAATAAAAAACATAGTTTTTTTTCCTTTAAATTGTTATATTTTTACTGAATCGTAAAGTACACAGGATAGGGTTGTGTATGGAAAAACACATAGGGCAAATGGTCTCCACGGTTTTACTGACACGTGCACACTCTTTTGTCGAAATTTTCCATGACCATTTTGCATAAATTAATTGAATTTCGTTGATGCGGAGTTGAATTTCCTCCTTCAATGCACATGTGATTGTTGGCATAGACATTTGACTTCAAATAATCCCATTAAAAGAAATCCAATGGTGTTAAATCACATGATCTAGGGGACTATTTCTCAAATTTTCGAACTAGGCAGCCAGACTTTCATTATTTTGAATTACTGTTCAACAATTAAATGTTGTTCTATCCTATAATACTCCATTTATGCTAACTTTGAACAATCAGCTGTCAAATGATTTTTTTAATATGGTTGTCAATAGAGATTGCAATACCGGACCAAAATTTCAATACCGGTATTCGGTATTTTTAAAATCTAAATACCGGGATACCGGTTTTAATACCGGTATTAGAAATTTTAGAAAAAGAAAGAATACAAGGTGTTACTTTGTTTTATTTGCCAGTTTTATAAGATAGTGTAAATATCACAAAAAATATGTAACTTGTAAATTATAACAATATATAAAGCATCACAAAAAAGTAAAAGAACAACTTATTTATTGAAATCACAAAAAATGTGTAAATATCACTATTCAGTCTGTGGTACTATTACAAATTTTTGATCTATAAAAACATAATGCATCAATTGTCATTAAGCCTGAAAAGTAATTTTGTGTAAAAATTACCAGCTGTCGAAAACACTCTTTTGGCATCTACGCTAGTTGGTGATATTGTTAGCAATACGCAATATACTTTTTCCAAGTATTTACCTCCAAATCCCTCATCTTCAAATAAATCAATTTCTCGTCGGATGGTTTTGGATGTAACTGATTTCTGTATTGTATTTTGGTTCGTTGAATATATTTTTATTTATTGCTAATTTTAATTTTTGTTCAAGAGACAATTCCTTTTCACTATCGACAGTAGTGACATCATAATCTTTGATAATTGAACCGAATTCTTCTGAATGTGGATAGGTTTGTGGGTAAAAAATTTTAAGAAAATTTACTCTAAACTTAATCAGATTTGAATTGGTTATTTTATTTGCTTCTTTTTCATTTTCATTTGTAAAATCATTATAATTATGGAAATACCATAAGACATTTTCTATTTCGGTATGCCTTTCTTCTGTGCGATTTTTCAATGCAATATATAATTCTTCAGATAGTGATGTGTGCTGTTCTTTCAGTGACTGCAACCTGCAATTTATTGTTGCATTAGCTGTTATTAAATTAGAATCTCTCCGACATAATGCCTCTTTAGTCAGTTTTATTGGAAGTAGAGCTGATATAGTTCTGGATATTAAGTCGAATTCACTATCTGAAAAATTAATTTACAGATTTAAATCGATTATTGCTTTTTGGATTGAATTTCTCAATTTCAAAAATCGTTCCATCATTAGGAGTAAACTGTTCCAACGTGTCTTAGAATCTATTATTAATATATATTCTGTTTTATTTTCAGTTAGTATATATTTTTGTAATATGGCATTTTTTGTACTGGAAAAGTTTAAATATTTTAACAATTTTTCGAACGTTATAAATTATAGGAAGCAATTCTTAATGGTTAATATTTCATCCTCATTAGCAATATCTTCTTCAGCAATGAGATTGTCATTATTTTCATTGTCAATATCACTCACTCTCGCTCTTACTCTCTTCAAAGTTGGAATCCGAAGTTTCTATATCCACAGTATTTGGATTCTTCTGTTCTTTATTTTTTTGGTATAATACATCTATTACTCCTAATTGAATTTCATGAGCATAGCACAATTGCTGATTTGCACCAATCAACTTTCCAACTTTTTTCATAACTGTTTCTCCATTAGTCGTTATCGATACAAAATCTTCTTTCAGGGATAATCCATGTTTCGCTAATTTAGATTTAAGCAATTAATTAATCCATTCATTAGCTAATTAATTTCGTCCGTTAGGGAGACATAAAAACAAAAACGTATACTATTTTGTTTTTATGTATACTATTATGTTGGCGGTCCCTGAACATATAGTGGAGACAGTTTAAAAAGTTTCTAGTAAATACCGAAAAAACGGTGTTAACTTGTGAATACCGGTATTACAAAATTGTAAAATGGCTCAAAATACCGGTATTCGGTGTCCCGGTATACCGGTATTGCAATCCCTAGTTGTCAACCCTTTATTACACGTATGGTGGCAAATTGAAATCTTTCGTTAATTTTGGGACACCCTTTAGCTGGGATGCTGTAAATACAGAAGTAGCAGAAAACCGAATGTATATTTTGGACAACTGTGTTTGGGATTGATTGATAACGAAATTTGAGACAGAACACAATTGTGATTGCAAAATCACATATCAAATATCATATATTTAAGTGATTATGCTAACACGCTTGTGAAAGTACAGATAGATTGATGGTCACCTTTGTGACAAACATAATTCAAACTTTGACAAAAATCTAAAATTTACATATTGAGTTTCAAATTTCATTTATCTAAGCTGTTTTGTTTTCGAGTGATCGCACTTACATGCATACAAAAGTACGGACAGACAACAGGTCAAACCCTTAATGCATTTAATTCCAAAATGTGATAATCAGTGTTTATCATGTTAACTTATATCTGGAATTCCGAATAGGCATATACCTTAAGAATGGATTTCACTCAAAATTTGATAAAAATCTTCAAATCCAGTTCTAAGACCATATACCAAATTTAATTCATCTTGCTGAAAGCATTTTCGAACAATTGTGTTCACTTACAGATGGATAGATACATAAAATACTAAAAAATTCATTTTTTAGACTCAGATATCAAAATCTCGAGTTTGAATTTTTTGTAGATTACAAAACTTTCTCTTTTTTATCTTTGCATGTGAAAAAGGAAAAATCATACAAAATGCGCTACAGTGTGACCGTTGTATTTTAACATATAATCACTTCTTATGCAGCAAATGCACACGAAAAAACAGTTTTTAATACTGTAACTGAAATTTAAAGTAAAAAGTAATACAAAAATTTAACCTTTTTTTTTTCTCAATAACTTCAGACCATATAATAGCCAATTTACATCAATTTAAAATTCAAAATATAAGCTTTTCAATTATTCAAATTTAATTTCTGGACAATTTCTCCACCATTTTTAATTCATTTTTATTTTCTCATATATGAAACTTAAGAGGCAGAGTTGTAATCATCAAGAAAATTAGAATTCGAGATTTTGACGAATCTCCAATTCAGACATCCCTTAGTTCAAAAAGCACATTTTTGATATTATATTTCTCTGTGAAGACGATAAATACATTTTGAACTAGACGTATGAAATTTGGTATATAAATTCCGAGCCAAATTCCTAGATTTCTATCAAATTTCCAACGAAATCTATTCAGATGAAGTCAGACTGTTCGAGCACAAGAGAACTCGATAGTTACAAAATGTAAAAACTTGAATAGATAAAGTTTGGAACACAATTTTAGCATCTAAAATATAGATTCTTGCCACATTTTGGGGCAAATTGAATTATCTATCAAAGAATTGACCATCCGTAAGTGTGTACTTTCACATACACGTAAAAGCAATACCTTACAAAAGCGAAAATTTAAATCAATGAAATTCGGTATGTGATCTACAGATTTAAACGGCGTGTTATAATTTGATTTTAATTGATCGTATAAAAAGAATACAAAATACTTATCAACAAAGTAGATACAGTAAGTACTAGATTCACACCAAAGATTTATATTTTGCAACTGTTGGCTTCCAATACCATTTGAGATATTCGAGGCTTTACCCAAGGTTCCCAATTTTATACAGGGGAAGGGAGAATGAGACTTTTATTGGAGAGAATGCCAGAAAGTTTCGAGGAAACCACTTAAACTGGTCCTTTTTATACAAACATGATGTTATGTACGGATAAAACGTACGAACTGTTTTAAAATTTGCAGCAATTGTCAGGTGTGTGTGTGTGTGTGTGTGTGTGTGTGTGTGTGTGTGTGTGTGTGTGTGTGTGTGTGTGTGTGTGTGTGTGTGTGTGTGTGTATGTGTGTGTGTGTGTGTGTGTGTGTGTGTGTGATTGCGTGTATTCAAGATACGAATAAACAGACTAAAGAGCAGTCAACCATTTAACAGATTTGTCTTGAAATTCGATATATATTTACAGTTTGGGGAATAAAACTTTATGTCAAATTTCACCCATCCAGCTAACTTCCTTTTTAAATTATTATTGAATTGACCTTCATATGAATAGAGAGATGGTTAAATTTTCAATTGACTTCAGTTACATTTTAATGTTGGTCTAAAAGTTTGGTGTTCAAATTAGATATCATACTTATAGTTTGTTATTGTTTAGTTATCGTATTCAGAGAGACATGATTCCAAAATTTATTTTTAATTTCTCGTATACGTAATATAAAGTCTAGTGATCGTTAAAAAAATTCGAATTCAAGATTTTGACGGATTTCCACGTTCTAGACATCACTGAGTTCAAAAAAACACATTTTTGGAAAATATCTGTCAGATGACAAATATAATTCGAAGCTGCTTTGAGCTAGACGGTTGAAATTTGGCATACGGTCATTATATCAAATCTGCAGATTTCTATCAAATTTTGAATAAAATCTGTTCAGAGGAAGTCCGTCTGACTGACAGTTTGAATATAAGTTAACATAATAATTACAAAACGAAAAAAGTTAGATAAAATTCGGTGCATAGATTTAAGATCTATGATGTAGACATCTGTCGAATTTTGAGAGCAATCCAAACTTTTGTTGATTGTCTATTGATCTGTACTTTCAGAAACATGTAAATGTAAAAATTCAAAAACACTTTTACTTAAATATATCAAATTTAGTATGGAATTTTATGACTAAAATAGCAGTTTTGAGTCAAATCATTGTTTCAGTCGGTTGGGAAAAACATGTCTAAAACTCAAATTAAGTTTTCGGACAACATTAACCGCATGCCAGAGATCGCCAAATAACTCGCCAAGGGTGGCATGATTCAGTAAAACTGTTAAATTCACGTTAAAAGTCAATATTTTGTAACTATCGTACTCCAATGCAATATAAGACTTTCTCTTATATGACTTCCTTAAACAGTATGCGAGAATGTTTTGAAAAGACCCTTCTTGCTAGTTTCTATCACAATGAGATTTAAAATATAATATGTATTGCCGCATTGAAGAGAACCAGTCGACTGTTCGTGGCCGAATGGTCTCATAATCAAGGGATTATGAGTTCGAGTCACGCGATTCACAGTTTGTGTAGATATTTAATTGATTGATTTTATGTTTATCTTTATTTCATGTTCCAGAAGATTCTGGACATTTCTTTAGTTTACCGGACAAGTGTTCTGGACTTTTCTTACTGTCTCCAGAAAAGTATTCTGGAGCTTTCCCTGCTGGTGTAAAAGCAGAAGATTAGTCAGTCACTGTGTTCTCAGTTCAGAGTTGAGTTAATAAATTGGTTTAGCTCTACTTCTTGTGTGTCTCATTGAGTTCCACACTCAAGTACCTACGTGATAGTATAAATTTAAATTGTTATGCTGTGTTAGTGTAGTTGCTAACACAGCGTTCGATTTAAAAATAGTTTCCAAGGCCATAAAATACATAATTTTAAAATTAAAACTTTTCGACACTTAGGCAAATGAAGTACTGTAATAACTGCTACACAGTTGAATCACACAATCTCACCTAGACAAGAATTATTAAATTAGTAGAAAACAATCAAAAAAATTTTCTAATTCTATCATTAAAAAATAAAGATTTTTTAACAAAAAAATTTACAATACTTTTTTCAGAAGTTGAATATAAATGTCTTAAGATTCCAGGATTAAATATTATTTAATGGAATAAAGAAATTAATAAGTTTTTCAAGAAATTCCTTGCTGCCACTTTTAAGAATGTTTTGCAATTCTGAGATTTTTTCCGGAGATTCGCCGATAAGAATTTTTAGGCGGAATATTTAATTCGTTCTTCTTTTTACCGATGTCTAGAATTTTACAAAGATCAACTCTTAAAAAAATCCAAATATACTCTCTGAGGTATAAAAGAAAAACATTTTTTACAACTAAATGGATTAATTTAATAAAATTCATAATTTTCAAACTTTTGTTATTTTGCAAATTAATTTAATCAAATTAATGGAAATTTGTCTTATTTTGTTGAAATGGTGATATACCTACAACCAATCTGCGACTAAAAACTATAAAAAAAATGTTAAAAAAATAAAAGGATTAAAGAAATTGTAAAGGATATTATTTGTTTTAAAGAAAAGATTGTTCAAATAATTTTCAATAAGCCGAGTTCTTACAGAGAAATAAACAATATAAAATAAAAATTTCTTATTCTTACCGGTTTTACTTCATCTTATTTCAATATTTAATATTAATTATTTTCTTTTTTGTCTTATGATTCACTGAATGTTGTAAAGGAAAGTTATTTATTTAGTTTATGATCGTTATTTATTTAACGGCAATACATCAAATAACTTGCTACGAAAAAGTAATTATTTTTCTATTACATAATAAATCCTTAGGGGTTTTTTCTATAATATTTATTTAAACATTATTGAATGTATGTTTAAGATTTAAAAATAAAATTTTTGAATACAATATCTTTATTAAAACTATTTAATAATTAAAAACTAAATATTACAGACATTTTTATTAATAATAAAAGATAAAGAAATTTCTTATCTGTAACGTTTTAGGATATCGTAATAAGAAACATTATTTATTTTATCGTCTGCATTTTCATAACATTGTTTCGCCATTTTTTTCTAAAGTAAATTTATTGCTTCATAAAATTACATCGAAATTATACAAACAATCTCCGAGGTATTTCCATTAAATTTGAAATAAAAATACGCATCCTTAAAAATTAAATATATTTGAAATGTAAATTGTTTTTTTAAATTAAAGCTCATATTGTGAAAGCCAATTCCACAATTAAATAAGGAATTGAACATTGTAATTGCGAATAAATGGTAAAAATATATTGCATTATAGATTTCGAAAATTCTTTTAAACTTGTGGAACAAATTTGACGAAATTAAAATCGCTATGATTGAAAATTTAATTCTTGAATAATTTTGAACTGATATTTAAAAGTGAGCACATGTTTCAAATCTATTGATGGAAGTTTTTAAAATTTTGATTGACATGAATTCATTAAAAATGTGAATTTTGTAAACTATATCTTAATGCGCATCTAATTTTCTAAGAATTAAGCAGTGTCAATAACATTGTAATTTCTAAAACATTCCGAGTGATTTTATAGATAATTTATCATCCCAAAGAGTATTAGCCTATTAAAATATAATCTCTCGTACAATCATTTGACAACTCTATAACGTAATGACTAATAGATAAAATTTTCAAGTGAATATATGTAACGTTTTTAAATAGGCCACAAGATATGCTGGGCTTGATGTCTTATCTGCCATTTGTTTAAATAAAAGCTTCTCTGACTAATGCTTAAGTTATGGACTCGATAAAATTTCAAATGTCCTCTTAAGATCAGTTTCATAAGGACAAATGCAAGTCACCAACAAGCTCACGTGACTCCAGCAAAGTCGCCTTCAATCAATAATCTGACATCAAGAAATTACCCATGCCCGAGGAAAAGAAGAAAAGACAATTGGAAATCCTTTTTCACTGCGCAAGATCTGTACATGAATGTGACACTAAGTACAGAATATTGATAATAAGATTTATTAAGGTCATGTGACTTTACGTTGTAGCCATTGATAATCTCTTGATAACAAAATCTTAAAATAAGAAAATACTCTTCTCCCCACAGTCACTTGCGAGTCATAAAATCTGTCTTCACTTATACATACAGGGTGTCCCAAAAATGATTGATAGATTTTCAAAATCAATGAAAAAAATGGCGGAATGCGATAGAAATGTACTGTTTGCCTCCTTACACTTGGAAATAAGGGAATTTTATCCCACCTAATTACAAATTTAATTAACATTGAACATTGCTATGTGAGACAATTCCATGACAATTTCCAATTCGATGTGAGACAGGCATGTGAGACAATTCCAACTAGCATGTTTGCACGGATGTCTGAAAATTTTTGCTTTAGACTCCACCACATTATAGCTACAAAATGGCTTACATTGAAAATATCGCAGTTTAGTTTTTTTGCAATAATCCTTGCAATATTTTCATAACAATTTTTTGTTGTTGTTGTTGTTTTTCTTTCCCTATATTACAGCGCCATCTTTTGGTGACAATATTAACTAAACTTGCAATTTGGTAAGATAAAATTCCCTCATTTCTTTGGCATAAGGCCACAGACGATATATTTCTATTGCATTCGATTTTTTTAAATTGATTTTCAAAATCCATCAATCATTTTTGGGGATACCTAATGCATATGTAGTTATGCCAAACAGGATAATATATTAGAACACAAAAATAAACTATAAATAAGGTGATTTTTAAAAAAAAGGTGAAACTAAATATGCTAAAAGAGTTAATGTCTAAATATTAGCAAAAGAAGTTCAGAACATGAAAGAAAAAAAATTACTATTACAGCATGTGTGCTTCCTTTAAGAAGAAAAAAGTTAAACCAATAAAAAAAAAAAAAAAAAAAAAAGATTGTTGAAAAAAAGCTGACTTCCAAACATTAATAATAATAATAATAAAAGCCAGAAAATATATTATAAGATTATTCTCACAAAAAAATGCTCTAAAATATTTTATCAAAATATTTAAAAGAATATTTTTTTATCAGTAAATAATTCCAAAATAACTTTTAAAGAAAAAGGCTTAGTGCTATTTTTAGTAAGTAATTAACATCATAACAGCAAAAAAGATACGCAAAAAATGTGATTGAACAGAAAAGATGATGTAAAAAATTTAATGTAAATTTGCTTATAAAAGAACACTCTTCATTTAAGACGTTCGAGTGGGGGACTTTCTATTAACTAGAGAATATTTTTCAACGTCAACGCAATTCGACACTCAAAAGTTTTGAAAGGGTATATTTGTAGTTTTGAATAAATAACAGTAAAAAAATATTCAAAAGTTAAATAAGCGAGAAAAAATTGTTTTTAACTGAACCGTCAATCAAAATTGCAAAATAATATAAAAAAATGATGGCCAGAAAAATAATGAAGTTTTTAAAGAAACGATGAATTACTTCATTCATGCATGATGTTCATTTTTTTTAAACTTGAGATGCATCAACAAGTTTTGTAAAATTAATAATCGAATATTTAGAAATATTTTTTATTATTTATTTATTTACTCTAAAAGAGAGGACTTATTTATTTTAGCATTTACTACTTTTGATGCATGGAAAATCATATGACATCAGAAATCTCATTTTATTATCTTATATGAATTAACAATGCTATAATAATTATTTATTATTAAATAACTTTAAATTCCTTAGTTAGTATTATTTTCTTTCTATTTCTGTACTAACTTATTACTATTTGACTTATCGCGTTTTGGTGCTTGAAAAAAGACGTATCGATAAACGGTCAACCCCCCTGATGAATTTGCTTTCAAATTTGATATATATCTACATTATAGATGTCAAATTTCTGTATGAAATTTTATCTATCTTGCTTTTACATTTCGTAACTATTGTATTCACTCCTATTTGGACAACCAGACTTGTATAGACTTCAGATGTTCTAAATGGATCTCGTTCAAAATTAATAGAAATCGGCGAATTTGTTTTCAAAACCACGTAAATTTCATCCGTCTAGCTGAAAGCTTTTTTTAGTCATTGGGATCATAGACAGAACTCCTAAAGTGAGATTTTTGGATTCAGGGTAGTCCGAAATGTGAAAATTTGTCAGAATCTAGACATCAATTTTTTTAATGATTACAATACTTTCTCTTATTATATTTACAAAAAAAAAATTAAAGCAAATGTGTGTACATTCGCAGGCATTTAACAAGTCAAACTATTATACCTATAAATATTAAATTCGGCACATATATGCTTTAGAAAAAGAGAACATCCAACTCGAGGTGGCCATTTTTAATTTTGATTTGAATTCCAATTATTTAAAAATTAAGTATAATTTTAGTCGTTTTTTCCGTAACTGCCAAAAAGTATTGTTATAAACCTGTAATTTTGCTTCCCAGCGCGAATAGTGTCATCATAAGAAAGACCGTTTTACATTCATCTGTATTGGATGCTGTCGGATGCCTAGCCAGTGATCCCAGAACTTGGCGACAAGCTTGGCGACCAATTGGCGATTTGGCGACAAAATGGATAGTGCTCGAAACGTCGAGAATTTTGTCGATCCGTCCATTTGGAACCGAGATACGCCTGATTGGTCTAGAAGCTTCTAGCCCCGCCTCCCGGGAACTATAAAAGGCCGGCATTCTCAAGCCATGTGTCGTGTGAATTGTCGAGAGTCGTCGTCGTGAATTGTGGTCGGAGTCACCTACAATTAACGAGTCTTCGAGAGGATAGTGAAGAAACAGCGGAGTACCAACGTTGCGTGGACCGAGTTCTGAACTGCTGTATGCCGAATCCTGTTATCTACTGTGGAAGCAGGGTCGTGTTTTGTAGTAACCAGTTGTGAGAAGTAATGAATCGACAGATAAAGCGAGAACTTCAACCGTTTGGAGAGATCGTAGTTCGAAGCTCCGAGGATCCCCTTTCCTGCTGAATTCTGTCTGGCCGCTTCGTGTGCTGTAGACGATTACTACTTGTGGGCTACTATCTGCTGCTGTGTGCTGTCTGTGTTTGTCTCGGTTGTAAATATTTTTCGTCTGTGTATTCGTCTGCATATACTTTGTGTACTCGTGTCTTCGTGTAAATAAACGTCGTCGTTTTCTTCTACTGTCGCCTGCTGATTGTGTTTTCACACCATAAACCCACTATCAAAAGAACCCGGCGGTGAGGAAAGTCCGTAATATTTGTTTAATTATTCTGTTCATAGAAAGATAAAATCCCAAAAATGTTTTTCAGAACTCAGGGTGATCTGAAACGCGAAGATGCGAGAAAAGTTTCGAAGTTGAATTATTTAATGTTTGCAATACTTTCTTGTACGAGGGGTGATCCAAAAAAAAGTTTACAAGGCAAAGGAAAAATGCTTTATTAGCAATAGACTCAAGATACAAATGGTAATTAAGAGACATATGTGGCGGTCACTTCTCTGCATAATCACCTAACCTGTTGAGGCATTATTACACCGCTGGACAAATTTGTTTAACCCGTTTTGGTAATAATCAGGTCCTTGGCTGTTCAGCCAGTTTTCGGCACCTTTCTGAACATCACCGTCTAACATGAACCTTGTTTCGGATAAGTGCTTCTTCAATGCCCGGAAAGGGAAATAGTCACTGGGAGCCAAATCGGGGCTGTATGGGAGGGTGGCTCCAGACCTCCCACCTCAAAGTGTCCAGCATCTCTCTGTCCACTTCAAAAGAATGACACCATTTCGCCACCTGTTGTCTACTCATTGCTTCTCCCCCGTACACTTCAGTGATTTATCTGTGAATGTCTTATGGGGACACATTCTTGGACCATAGAAATCGTATCACGACTCGCACCTCTGTGCGAGACCACTTCTCTAGACGTCTTGTCGTTACTGTCGCCGTTTCAGGTCTCAGTCCTAACACTATCTGCTCGAACGACCGGTCTAAGACAGCTAGCACCATCTGTCTCCACTCTGGGTAACAATATTCCCATCCACAATATCTACTTTCCAAATACTGTAAATAATAATAATTGTAATTATTATTTACTCCTGTATTAACCGTTGTGATGCGGTTAATACAGGAGTACCAGAAAACTGAATATTTGTTTCCGACTCCTTTTTTTCTGTCCAATTAAAATCAAATTTTGATACTGAATTATAATTGAAATCACAATATTACTCACCAAATTTCATATAATTAAGTCATTGCGTTCTTGAATTTTTCACTCTTATCAATTACATATCAACAGATAGTCAACACTTTGAAAGATGAGGTAAAAAAATTTGATGGAAGACTTACATTTTAGAAGCTAAAACTGTGAACAAAATTTCATTTATGTAAGTTTTAAACCTATCGCATTTATATGCATTCAAAAGAGCATACCGACAGACGGTCAATCCCATGGTAAATTTAGTTTCAAATTTGATACGTATATACCACTTAGATGTTAAATCTATATACCAAATGTTATCCATCTAATTCTCTTCTTTTTGTAGTTATCGTGTTAGTTTATATTCAAAAGACCATGCAGATTGACTACTTCTTTATTAATATCGTTCAAAATTTAACAGAAATCTGCAAATCTGATATAAAGATCATTTACCAAATTTCGTCCATCCAGTTCAAAGCGTTTTTCAGTTATCATGCTCATAAACAAACATATATAATTCCAAAAATGTGTTTTTTGAATTCTAGATGGAACCCCTCAATTACAAATGGGCTACAGTTGTAAAAAAGATGGAACCCCTCGTGTTTTGCATCGATTATAGGAGATTAAACAAAGTTATTGCAAAGATTGTAAAGCCGTAGATTTCCCTTTCCACTAATCGAGGATATATTAGACAAATTGCAGGAATAGCACTTTTTTAGTCCTATCGATCACAAAAATGTATTCTTCCATGTTGATGTAAACAGAGTTATAATTATATCGTGAATAATTATATCGTATCCATGAAGGTCAGTACCAATTTCTTAAGGTTTTTTTTGACTCGGTAATTCTCCAGCCTTGTTTCAGAAGTACATAAACTCTATTTTCGATCTTTGATTAATGATGGTATTGTTTTGACCTGTATCGACGGTATTATAATTTTGTTTTCCTCATTTGGTGGAAGAATCAGAAGTATAAATTTGGCGAAGATGAATTAAACTCTTTTAATCAATTAAAGTCACTATTAGCTGAAAAGTCTGTATTAAGAATTTAGTATCCTAAGTACTAAACTTAAGTACCGATGTTAGTTTAGATGGTTTGGTTTGATGTAATTTATTGGCACAAGAGCCATTCATAATTAAACTACGCCAAATATATGGGAAGACTAGTTTTGAGGGATTTGGAAAACTATTTTAATGCAGAAATCTTCTAACGACAAAAAATGTCAGCTCACCTCTTTCATGAGTAAGAAAACAACAGAAGTCGAAAAAAAGTATTCTAGTTATGAATTTAAAGTCCTTGCCGTTATAGAAGCAATAAAGAAATTTCGTTATACTTATTGGGAATCCCATTTAAAATTGTTAAACACTGTCCCGCTCTCGATAAAACTATGCAGAAAAGACATTTGTCAACTAGCGATGCACGTTGTGCTGTATGACTACTAGAATTCGATTATGTTATGGAGCATAGTTCCGGTGAACGGATAGCTCATGTTGACTGCTTAAATAGTTCTCCCATTGATGTATTTTGTGTCTCATTCTAAAACATCTTACCAAGATAAAAATCAACCCAAGATAATGATTATGAAATAAAACCAATCAAGGAATTACTAAAAATTTCTAATCAGCAATCGGAATGGAATAAAGAATTAGCAATTGTGCCTGACAGCAAGGAAACCGAAATCATAAGAAATGCACGTGAAAAAGAACATACTGAAATGAAATACACTGAGAAGCACCTGAGCTTAGATGGAAAGTAGAGAAAATCATATCATAATGTGTTCGTTGCATTCTCGTAAATAATAAAATAGGAAAGAAGGATTGTCTGCTGCTCCCATTACATAAGGAAGACATACTTTTACACATATATCATGTAAATCATCTCAGACCTTTATAGGATAAGCATAAAAATTATACACCTGTTTTAGCAATTATTGACGCATTTATCCTACAAAAAGCGCAACATCTGCCGAAGTAATAGTAAAGTTGGAAATCCAAAAGGATGTGTTTGAAAGCCCTTCGCAATTAATCTCCGATAGAAGCAGGGTTTTTATCTCTAGTGACATTGCCGATTATTCCGGTAAGGAAGGAATAAAATATCATTTAATTACTACTGGTCTGCCAAAAGCTAATGGACAAATGGAACAGATCAACCAGACTATCATGTCAATTCTTTCCAAGTAGTATAAATTTACTAATGAACTGCAGCAAATTATATATTCCACCTATCAACGAAACATAGACACCACACCTTTCGAATTGCTTTTTGGTACGAAGATGAATGTTGGAGGCCTGTAAAAACTCCAAGAAATGGTCGAAGCTGAGTCACAGACCAATTTTTGAAACTCATAGAGATGAACTGAAGCATGTGAACAGCAGATCTTCAAGATTCAAGACGAAGACGTACAACTTAAGAAGGCGGGAAACAAAATGTGACAGAGCTGGAGATCTTGTCACCATTAAAGGAACTCAGTTTGGAGTTCCGGCAGGTTTCATACGGGTTTAGTTTTTCCTAAAACTAAACCCGCATCTAAAACTAAAGTCAAAGTATTTAAGGTACTACAGGGCCACTAGAATGAACGTAGAAAATACCAATGACATTATCAAAGAAGGAAGTCTTGAAGGACCCAATTACACGACGACATGTACCGAGCGCCTGATGCCTTGGAACATGATGTCGGAGATCTAATATCATGAACACTTCTTTTTCAGGATTCTGTAATGTCGAATTTTTGCTGTTTTGTGTTTTGCCTATTTTTAATGTCTTCTAGAGGACCATCCATGAGGACTGAATTGCGGTGCCAGACAGACGTCCTGATTGAAGAGGTGTTCCTGCTCACCAGCGCCACTGATAGACTCGACCAGAGCTAGTGAGTTGAATGCCAGACTCATACCCTCCAATATTGGTTACCCAGTTGCACTTCTTACAGATATATTACATATAAGGAATATCCACAAAGCATTGAAGAATGGATATTTCCAAAGAATTTTAATTTATTAAAATATTGTTCAAAATTATTTAACAGACATTTATTATTGACTAAATATATGAGTAAAATAATTTTACTTTAAAAACACGCCCAATACAATTTTGTTGTTCAAATAAATCAACACTGTTTGTCAGACATTTACAGTAGTTTTTTATTAAATAGCAAGCATTTTTACTTTTTTTAAGTCATCAATGCTCCATTTAACATCATAGCAAACTCTCATATGTTTTTGTAATGCGGAGCGACTCCAATGTTTGACTTTTTTTTTATCAATGCTAAAAAAAAATTCACTAATTCTGCACTGGTGTGAGCGAGGCTTCGGGAAGAGAGTATTTTCGACGTGTTTTGTAGTTTTCCATAGTTTTTCACTATGAGGATATGCAGACTCGACACAATACAACGAGCAACGAAGAGCAGATGGCTTTAGTTTAATTAACGTCCCGATTTTAAAGCAACACTAGGGCTATTTGAGGATGATCCTCGTGACTTTGAACCGCGGTCAGATGACAAGGACGAGACTTGAGCTGGCACTCTCCTCTCTAAGCTTCCACACCACACCAGCGGGAGAGCGTTTGGCCCCGACGGATTTCACGTGCATCTCAGGCCCACTTATACGACGGTTCTTCGGTGCAATCGGATCACGAACCTGAATCCCTCGTCTCGAGGCCGAGACCTTACCATCAGGCCACCGTGACCCACTCATCATGCGTGGCAAAGAGAGCTCAGTTCTGAATTTCAGAAAATAAATCTTATCAATTTTTATTTATAATTGAGAAAGACATCCCCATCTTAATATTGCTTCTGATGTGCTCCAATAGTGGACAAGAGTATATGTAATAGTTTATACCATCATGAATATTTTCACCACATTGGCAGTAACAGGCTTTAAGGTTGAAACGGCGTAGGTACAGTGGTGGAAAAAACTTTGAGACCACATGTGAAATTGAAAACTTTTAACTTTACTAAAAAAAGATACATTAAATAAATACAATAATTATATACAATACAAAAACATAAAAATTTCTTCATATTATTTTATAAAGAAATTAATGTAATTATACATTATACTCAAATGATTTTTTTTTCATAACATAAAATGGTGGAAAAAACTTTGAGACCACAAAGTTAAATATTAATTAAATGTATAGCATTACAATTTTTAATACTTCGTGTGTTTTCCTTTCACACTATTTACTTCTAAAAGACGATTCTGGAAGGATTTTGCTAGGTTTTTGCATGTTAGAATCGGTATTTTATCCCATGTATTTGGGAGAAAGCTTACACGACGGTTCTTCGGTGGATTCGAATCTCGAAACTGAAATCCTCCGATTCCGAAGTTGAAACCTTATCACCAGACCAACGCTGCCAAAAAATAAATAAATAAAGGTAGAGAAAGATTTAAAGGCAACATTACGCAAAAATGATTAAATTTAAAAAAATTCATAAGCTCCGCATATTTTAGTTTTTATTAATATATTTAATTATTTTGAATATATAGTGTGAGGGAGGGTGTTTGCTTTATTTTTCCGATAAAACGGGAGAATCATGTATCAACTTTCTCGCCAAGGCGAAAAATTTCCTGCCAAATTATCAAAATTCATCAAATCAACTAATATAATAAGAAATTAAGAGGGGGGATTGTTGATTTGTCGTTTTAAAAAAAAATTACAGCTTGGTGCCAGACGCCACCGAATCTCCTGTATGACCCTTTATTGTTTAAAAATAAAGTGTTTAATTTCTTTTAAATTAATAACATAACAGCAAAATATCACTCATGCATTCATTGGTAATGGGATCCTCTTAACCATTAGAAATAGCGTGCAATTAATGCAGTGTCCCGAAGAATACTTTTATTTTTAAAAAAAAACTGATATACTCCCTTTTACTCTAATTAATAGTTATAATTGAGATATTCATAAGCAAAACAGATATAATTTTAATTCTAATATTAATTAAGAAAAGCAGGTGATTTTTCCTTTCAATATAAAGGAAAAATCAAATGATAAATTCGGACTTTCTATCATAAAACTTTGTTCTTTGCATTTAATTGAAAGAAGAAGAATTATAGAAGAAAATAATTTCATTTATATAAATTTTATAACATTACAAGTACAAATTTTCTATTTGTACGCCTATATTTGTATATTATTTCTATAATATTTGTTACTTTGATAATATTTATTTCGCAATAACTACTGAATTGTACGATAGCAATAAAAACATTAACTATGGTTGTTTCAGTTTGTAATATTTTATTGTTGCTTTCTCTTATACAAAAAATAGTAATCATTAAAAAATTCAAAATCAGGATTTTGAAGAAACTTTTGAGAAAAATATTTTTTACATTACATTTGCCTGTCTATCAGTTTGTCTATGTATAACATAACGCAAAAACCTTTTAGCTGGACAAATTAAAATTTCGTACATGAACTTAAGACCAAACTTGTAAATGTATATAAAATTTTGAACAAAATAAATTCAAGGGAAGTCTGTCTGGTTGGCTGTTTGAGTACAAATGAACTCCAGAATTACAAAACTCAAATAGCTATGTAGATAAAAATTTAATGTACATTCTTAGCATCTAAAATATAGTTTGGTATAAAATTTTGCACACTTGAACCAAATGGTTTACCGTCTGTCAGTCCGTACTTTCCTATGCATGGAAAAGAAATAATTCATGAATGCAGTAACTTAAATCAATGTATGTTTATGATATTTATTTGCTATTGAAACTCCATGTTAAATTTCGATATCAATCGGTTCTGAAAAAAAGGCGTCCATAGCACATATTCCTAAGCAGATAGATTTAGTAAAATTGCAAGATTCACTCCAAACATATGTGTTTCTTAACTATAGTGCACTATTGTCATGCAAGGCATTCGCCGAGATATGATTCATCCGAGAGTCTACGAGAAAGTTTTGAGGAGACTGCTGTATCTCTAAAGATTGAAAAGAACTTGAAAAGAGCAACTTAGATTATAGTGAATCTACTTATGCCTTTAGTTAGCAGAGAGAATTTTTCGTTTGGTTTTTGATCTATACTCATATAAAGCTCAATGTGTGTGTGTGTGTGTGTGTTGGCGCTCTACAGAAAAGACCATTTGACCTACAGCTACCAAATTTGGTACGTGTATACCTTAGAGGTCGGGAATGTGCACCTAGGGTCCCTTTTTTTGAATTTTTAATTAGAATTTTAATTATTAATTAAAAACTAACTTTCCCACCAAAAAATATTTTCATTTTCCCCAACGCCAAATGAGTAAGGCTTCAGTTTTTTGTTTTTTTTCTCCCAACAGTAATGAGGCTAGGGTTAACATTTTTCGGCCGATTATTACAAACGATTCTGTTTATTTTCTTAATGTTTTATGCATTTAAAATTAAACATTGTTAATTAATCCATGTTTCAGATTCATTCTGAAGTACTTTTGAATTAAAAAAACACAGAATAAAGGAAATTTAAAATGTATAATCTGCATAGCGTTACCCCAACTGGCGTAGAAAAATTCAAGCATTTGCGTTACCGTAACTGGCAAAGAAAATTCACGCATGCGCATTGTGTTCTGATTGTTGTCATGACAACCATTATCAACGGATGATTTAAATTATTTTTATTTTAGTTGCATGCTTTTGTAATTAAATTGTATTTATGCTAGTAATAAATGAATAAAAAAAATATATAATAAACTTTTATTTATTTTATTTTTTTTAGAATTGAGATGTAAGAAACGAAACAATTATATATGTGTGTGTGCGTGTAGGTACATGCTTGTATGTGTATGTGAGCATGCGTGTGTGTACATGTGTATATGTGTAAATATGTTTTAACAGTTGCATGGCCGAATAGAAGAAACTTTTGAAATGTTAAAACTTGATTCATTTCATTGCGGGAAGCATAATATGTACAAGGAAGAAGCGATGAGATACGTCAGTCTACATTGCGATACCAGCAGAAGAGCAAAAGATATCGAAATTTTTCCTTTCACTGGTTTTACTATAAGATTTTTATAGGGATTTATTTGACACGTGTAGTTCTTAAGAAAGTGAAATTTACGTATCTTTAAAGGAATATTGCAAACATTAAGGATTTTTATCTCTTCACTTGGAGCGTGGGAAAATATTCTGAAGTGAGCAGTTTTATAGAGCGCGAGTTTAATTAATTAAATAAATAAAAGTGAGAATTGGATCAGAAACAAAGAGATAATTTCTCAATGAATTTATGATGAGTTTGGAAATTAATTAAGATTTAAATAATTAGATTAATATATATCATTGTATACACACACACACACACGTATATATATATATATATATATATATATATATATATATATATATATATATATATATATATATATATATATATATATATATATATATATATATATATATATATATATTGTTACGAAATTTTCCCTGGGGTTCGTTTGGATAGTGGGAATTATATGGTGTGGAAAACGCTCAATCAGCAGGCGGCAGTAGGAAAAGAAACAACGATGTTTATTTACACGAAGACACACAGGACAGCACAAAGACGACACCTATATACAGCACAGAAGACCTATACACAGCAGCATCCAACAAGACTCTACTGTAGACAGTAGCGCACAGCTTAGTTCAGCACTAGCTTGACTCCGTCGCTGCTCTGCTAATTTCTGGAAGACTCCTTCTTCACCGTCGATTCCGACTACCACTCTGTCGCTTCCGACTACGACTCCTCTGGCAGCTGCGGCTGCCTCCTTTTATAGGTCTCAGGAGGCGAGGCTAGAAGCCTCTCAACCAATCAGGAACGTTAGAGGCGTATCTCGGTTCCTACTGGACGGATCGGGAAAATTCTCGTTGTTTAGGGTATAATCTATTTTGTCGCCAAAGTCGCCAAATTCGTCGCCAAGCTCCGGGACCTCCTATGGAACCAACTACGCTCGGAAGCCGCATCACAGATTTGTAACAATATATATATATATATATATATATATATATATATATATATATATATATATATATATATATATATATATATATATATATATATATATATATATATATATATATATATATATATATACAAAAGTATTAGAATCAAGTTAATAGGAAAAACAAAAATTCAAAAAAATTAAAACAAAAAATTATAAAAAATATAAAAAAAGAATCCGAATATATTTTTGTTATTGTATTTTTACTTTGTTGTGGTTAATTTCTTCTTATTTGTTGTTTTATATTTCCTTTCTGTTAAAATGGTATATCTCTTGAGCATAATTTCCGGGGATTTTCGGGTCACGAGGAATCATTATTAGACAATGTCTGTATTTCCTCACAGAAAAAATCCCTTTCTTTGAATCCCTGCCTGAGGGTGACCTTTGAAAAAGTCTTCAGGCCGGATTCTTTTTTTATATTTTTTATAATTTTTTTGGTTTAATTTTTTTGAATTTTTGTTTTTCTTATTAACTTGATTCTAATACTTTTGTATCAATTCATCTGTGTTTTAGAAGTAGCTGCAATTGCGCTCTCTAAATACTATGAAGTTCTTTTTTTGATTTTAGTTTAAATAGGTTATAAATTTTAGTTGCGATTTCGAAACTGTTTTTGTTTCGTTTTCATTTTAGTTTCGTTTTCAAACTTTTTCTTACTTAAGATTGGTTACTTATATATATATATATATATATATATATATATTGTTACGAACCTATAATATTGCTACCCGGCACGAATAGAGTCATCGTAAGAAAGACCGTTGTACGATCGGTCCTGTACGTGCTGAGATCAATGAACTTAGAGCTTGACGACAGACTTGGCGAGCATTTGGCGGCTTGGCGATAAATTTGGCGAGTTTGGCGACTAAATGGATAGTACCGGAAAGTTCGAGAACTTTCAAGATCCATCCACTAACAACCGAGATGCAGCCAGGTACGCCCTGATTGGTCAGAAGACTCTAGCCCCGCCTCCCGGAACTATAAAAGACGGGCACTCAGAAGCTACGAAGTTGTAGTTGTTGTGTGGATCGTCCGAAGAAGTCGTGTGTATCGTCAGACGTTGTGTGGATAGTCAGAGGCGGTGTGTGGTGAGCAGTCGGAGTCGCCGACAAAATAAGGTATTGGAGGATTAGACAGCAAGAAAGCTGCTGAACTATAGCAATTAAATGCGCTGAGTAATTACAATTGAGTGGCGGTATTTGTAGCAGAAGAAAATTTTTTGTAACATATGGTGTCAGAAGTGGGATTAGTTGGACTTTCCTGTGTATGCCTTGAACCAGAAAAATGGATGAAAAATTCGCATTGTTATTTGCCATGATGGCAGAGATAAAGAAAGGACAAGAGGAATTGATGAATGAATTCAAGATAGAAATTTTAGAAAATAAAAGTAACAAAACCGAAGACGTCCATGATATCACAGAAGAAATTGAAGGAAACAGCGAGAGCCAAGTGGAAGAAAAGACTGAAGATCGAATGGAGACCAGTGTCACCGAAATGGAGCTTAGCCATCCGGAGGGTGAACCGAAGTTCAATGAGGAGATGCACGAACAGGGAGACTGTCAAATATCTGCAGGGCTGAAACAGGCTTCTCCGAACGAGTCCCCTGAAGTGGAATCGAAGGTGCAAACACTTGGGGATGGAGAAGATGAACTCTGTTTGGACGGGTCTGTTAGTGGCGACCCGTGCTCAATGCCTATGAATGCAAGTGTTAAAGAGACCCTGTTTGGACTGGATTCATCCCGAAGGTCGATGGGACAACCTCTTAGCAAGCCTCTTAGTGTCTCCTTGCATAATGACACGGATGAAGACTACGTGGCTCGAATCGCTGATCTCTGCAGTCTTGGCCCCAATTTCCTTCAAGAATTCGGCTTTGCTGTGGATTTGCAAAGTGGTGTGATGCAAATAGAAGCCGAAGAATCGCCTGTGTATCTGGTCAAGCTACGTCGTCGCAAAAGGACCCTTCCCGCAAAGACAGATGCGCTCTTCAGAAGTTCCTGTGTGGAGGACGGCGGACAATTCTCGAGTGTTGAGAATGGACCGGGAAAGGGTGGACGTATTCCCGTGAGAGCTCTGCCGACAAAGTTGAATCCCTGGCTTTCAAGTGGACTCCAGTGGGCACTGTTGGACC
Source organism: Argiope bruennichi (assembly GCF_947563725.1). NCBI lineage: Eukaryota > Metazoa > Arthropoda > Arachnida > Araneae > Araneidae > Argiope > Argiope bruennichi. The sequence continues at coordinate 20,014,443 of NC_079155.1, forward strand.
TTCCTAATAATCGATTGGTTCGATGGAGAAAGTTCAAAATGACCAACCGACCATCCTGGCAAGAATTCGTTCCGGAGAAATCCGTTGCAATACGATGTTTGGCTCCATGGGACATCCTGCATTTTAAGGAGCGGGATCAAGTCTGGGTGTACAATCCGAAACGACGAAGAGGTCCGTGTCAAAAGCATTGAGAAGGTTCGGATGGATCGTTAGTCGCCGCCAAATTAGCGAATGATGTCATCTTCGAAAGTGCAGAAGTCGCCAAATGCATCAACATCATCACATCGTTCGGAAGCCTACGCCAGCTGCTGGATTAAAGTGGACTGCCGGGACGTCAGTCTTTAAAGAGGGGAGCAATGTTACGAACCTATAATATTGCTACCCGGCACGAATAGAGTCATCGTAAGAAAGACCGTTGTACGATCGGTCCTGTACGTGCTGAGATCAATGAACTTAGATCTTGGCGACAGACTTGGCGAGCATTTGGCGGCTTGGTGATAAATTTGGCGAGTTTGGCGACTAAATGGATAGTACCGGAAAGTTCGAGAACTTTCAAGATCCATCCACTAACAACCGAGATGCAGCCAGGTACGCCCTGATTGGTCAGAAGATTCTAGCCCCGCCTCCCGGAACTATAAAAGACGGGCACTCAGAAGCTACGAAGTTGTATCCCCCTAATATCAGGCAATCACAATTAGTCCTGACACTCGTCATCTCCAAATTTCGTCGAAGACGGCCACGGCAAAGTATAGACAGCAAAGCAGTGTGAAGTCTCTCCTTACCGGGGATAAGCCCCTACCGGGGCTAGGCGCCCCGTCAACCCAACCATCAAGCTACGAAGTTGTAGTTGTTGTGTGGATCGTCCGAAGAAGTCGTGTGTATCGTCAGACGTTGTGTGGATAGTCAGAGGCGGTGTGTGGTGAGCAGTCGGAGTCACCGACAAAATAAGATATTGGAGGATTAGACAGCAAGAAAGCTGTGGAACTATAGCAATTAAATGAGCTGCGTCATTACGATTAATTTGCGATATTTGTTGTAGAGAAAAATTTTGTAACAATATATATATATATATATATATATATATATATATATATATATATATATATATATATATATACGGTAGCACGCTTCTCCCAAATACCCTGTAACAATCACTACGATATTAGCCGGCCTTCAGATTCTTGAACAACATCAGTACCTTGTTTTAAGATGGACATGAGTGTTTTGTGTTTCATAATATAGTGAAGAAAGCCGAATAGGGGGAAAAAATCCTTTTCCAAAAAAGACTTTTGAAATTAAACTTTTACGCTACAATGATATAAAGTGGAATGGAAGTAAACATTAGAGATCGGTAAGCAACCACACAAAAATTGATTTCAAATTAAATAAAAAATAATAAAAGATAGCAAAAATTTGAACTAAAAGAATTAATAAATTTATTTTATGTTACCCGCTTATCATCAATAACGTAACCGGTGATCCCCAGCTTCTTCATCAGTGGTGGGCGACTACTCATGTTTAAATTAATTACATGAGTTTTAAACTGTTTTAAAGCAACACTAGGGCTATTTTGGGACTAACTTGGATTTTGAACCGGGGTCAGATGACGAGGACGATATTTGAACTGGCACATCCCTTTCGAAACTTCCGCAACACACCGGGCGACTAATGAAACTGTTCGTATTCATGCGTCACCTACAATGGATAGTATTTATTGTATTTTTTGTTATTATTGTAAAAAAAAAATTATTGACGATCTATACTTTACTGCACTACAAAACAAGAAAATTAATTACTCTAAATACAGTTTAAATAATGCTGTATGTTCATAGACTTCATTGAAACTGACACGGTACTTTTGCAATGAAATATTCATTTTAAATATTTTGAATTTTCCTAATATATATATATATATATATATTGTTGTAAAGCATAACTAAATAAATATCTTTCATCTACTAAAAAAGAAAGATTGTTCCACTAAAATATTTTGTATGGATTTAGTGGAAAATATTATCATTTATAAGTGTTGATTATTCACTTAAGAACTGTTATATTTTAAAGAATATTTCTGTCCAATTATTTTTACTTTGTCTTAAGTGTTGATCATATATATATATATATATATATATATATATATATATATTGAATTACTGATTTTAAATAATGCCTTAAAATAAAATTTTAGTTTGAAATTTCTTTTTTTTTTCTCACTTTAATGTGCAATTATTTTTTTTAATGAAAAGAAATCAGAAAATTGTTATAATTTATAATCAGTCAACGACTTTTAAATACTTCGAATTTTTTTTATATTCCAACAAATATTATAATCATTTAAAATGAATAGTATGCACTTGGTTTCTTTTCTCAAAAAAATTAATGGAATGCATAAACGAAGATTGGATTTATCGATTGTAGTTAAGATAATTTATTTTTTGGTTGATATTGTTGATCGTCATGATGAGTGTAATTCATCAATAGTTGTACGACAAACTCTCTAAAGTCGCGATCCAATGAGCTTTGTGTTGGCTTAAAGTGCATGACGCCATTCTGTCAACCCTTGACGTTCTGTCTATGATTCGAACGGATTTATTTATTTCTCAGTTCTCGAATTTGTTTTTCTATGCAATGAATCCGGATCCATCCCTGAATTAACAAACATAATATTTATTTTACGAATGCCGCTTAGCAGAGTTTGTTTAGTAAGAGTATTTGTATAGAGAGAACTTCAACTTGTTGCATTTAATTTTTTCTGATTTTAGAGAAAACTGCTTTAAAATCTCAATGGTTCGTATACCAGGTCTCGATTTAGTTAGTCCATATACAGGTCATCCATTTGGAGGTTTTTGCAGTATTCCTCCAAAGCTTAATGAGGTAAATATGGTTTTCAAATTAATTTTAGTGCATTTTTAATTCAAAGTAATTTGTTGTGCATTTGGATATTTTTAAAAATTTTGTTCTGTTTTTAAATGTAAACATATTCTTCTGTTTTCTGAATTTTAGTGTAATCGTAATTGAAGATTTCGAATTAATAGACTTTTATTGGAATTATGTTTTAATATCTTCATTTATTTGAAAGTAAATCGATTAAGACAGCAATACGTTATAATTTTATATGCTGAACAATATAATAAGTTTTACATCTGTGCTGTCCTTAATTAACAGATTACTAGACAAGTTCTAGTTTCACTTTGAAATGTTATTGTTTTTTTTCCCAGTTAAAATTATTTTATATTTAATTTCAGTTTTCAATTTGCATACACTTTTGTTGTTGTAATGTCTTCAAAATCAAATTTTAAAAATTAAAAATAGTTGTAATTTTGTGAATTTTTGAAATGTACTAAATTGCAATAATACAACAATTTATCTTTATTCCAGATTGGAAGCATACGTTCTTCTGAGAAATTTGCCCTTGATTTTGAAAAGAAGCCGAGGCCTGCAATATCTCTAAGTTAGTGTATTTTTTTTAACATACTAAATTATATTCTTTGCTTTATTTATTTCATGTATATTATAATATTCTGTCTTAATATCAAAAAATCTGACTTTAGTCCATTTTCTGTGAATGTAAGATTTATCATTTAATATAGCTGTACTTGTAAACAAATGGAATTTTTTATATCATATCTTCCATAAGTGAAATTAATTTGTTTTATAATGACCACTATAATAAAAATTATGTCTTATGTTGCTTCTTTTAACAGCCTACTGCATTGGATAATAGTTTGATATAATTCATGGAAAACATCTAAAATATTTAGGTATACTTAAGTATGGTTTATTTCTTAACTTTGATGCCTTTTTTTTTTTTTTTTCCTGACTATTCTAATAAATAGAAACTAGAAATGAATTCTATTTTAATGTTTGCTTCTCCTCTTCAAATTTTGAAATGTTTATTTCTTGATTCACAATTAATTTTCTTGATACTTTTCTTTTAGTCTGACTATAATTTATTGCCAAAATATGTACTTATAAGCTTTTTAAAAAAACTTTGTACCATGTTTCTCTAATTTGCAGCTAGCATCTTATTTTAGATTTCTCCAATCTGTTCTGTAAAAAAATTCCAACAAATATTTTTTACTTTACAGTTAATATGTTATATATAGATTAGATAAAAATAAATCAAACGTATTTCTCTATTAATACAAAATACATAACATTGTTAGGATATTCTGTTGCCATTCAGGATATCAAATAACATCATGGAGCTCTATACAACATGTTGTATTAGTAAAAATGAATAAAATGAAAATTTATTGACTAAATTTTTTAAACCTGTTTATTGCTACATGTTTTTCTGAAATGTTAAACACAGCTATTCCTAGCTCCTTTCCTCTTTTGAATTCATGATAGGAACTACCAAAAATCTAGCTTTACACTACACGAAAAAAGTAGCCAATAGATTAGTAGTAAAATTAGGAAGTTGGTTAGTAGTAATAAAGTAACAAATTTTCTATGCTTTGCACTTTGAAAAAGACATTCGTCTTTCTGTGATAACCAAGACTCAATTAACTCCAATTAAAAATATATATAATTCCCTATTTAAATTCTCATGTAACAAACGAATTCATAAAGGCTCCAAACTGTTACTTGCAGTTAAAATTTGGTACTCTAACTCCTACTGTAGTAGTAAATTTTTTATTTACTGAAGGGCATTGGAAAGCAGTAAAGCAGTTAAAGCTGTTCATTATAAGAGTAACAAAGAGGTATTCCTTTTGATATATAAATATAAACTTGTATTTATCGCTTGTAATGACCAAAAAGCGCCAAGAAAAAGTTCCACAATTTGGCCATGTCAATCATCTACTAACTATATAGCATGTGATTTGCACACTTAAAATTTTTCATAATGAATACAAATGCACTTGTATTTGTATAATTTGGTGAAATTTTTTCTTGCTATTTTTTAGTCACCATTAAAATCAAATTTTACCATATAAAGTATCTGCATCTAGCGAAATTCATGCAAGCTATACTTATTTATTAGTTTGTATCTGCTGTACTTAATATCATGCCTATGAAATTAAATATAAAATGTTGATAAAATTATAACAATTACATATCTTATTCTGCTCTGTGAGGGACTTGGGACATCCATTTCAGGATGCTAAGTGACATGTTTTGAGAATACTACTTAATATGGAGGTGATATATTTTTCTGTAGAAAATTATTGTAAGAATCTATTTGCATAACTCATTAATGAAAAAATTGCCCATCTGATGCTTACAGTGGCTGCTATTTATTCAATAGAAAAGTTTTTTGGTGATTTTGTTTTGTTTTCACTGTAAAGAATTTTGTATTCTTAACACATTGGTATGCTGCTGTTGTTGTTCTAATTGTTGAGTAGAATAATTCTTTATTAATCTTTTAATTAATTTTTGAAACTAAATATTCCATATATAATTAAAGGATACTCTTCAATTATAACTGTACCTATAGTTTTAAATATTAAATTATGGCATTCTGGTTTATTTCTTTTCATACATTATTGGTACATTATTATACAAGATTCATGGTATAATACTATATAACATGCATACAGAATTCTTAATTTTGAAGTTCCAATGAAAGTATTAGATCTCTGCTCCGTAACTGTAATCTATGTAAATAAAATAACATTTCAAAATCATAGGATTTTTCACTCTCTTTCTACTTTCCATTTTCAACTAATCTTGTTTTTTTCCCGAACATGTACATTTCAGTTGAAATTGGAAACAAAAAGTTGAATATTCTGGCTGTTATTTGAAAGCTTAAATAATTAGAAATACTTGATATTATACATTAAACTATTTTTATCTCACTTTTTCAAAAAAAAAATCTATATTTTACTATTAGAAACCTACATATTATCATCACAGGTATTAATTATTTACAAAATAGAAAATGTGACCTTGAAATGCCTATTATATTTACATACACTATAGCAAATCATAGATTTATTTTTTATTAGCAAATGCAGTAAAAATTGTTCTGATTCTTAGCTACAAAAGCCAGATTTGAAAAAATTCTTTATTTCGAAGTACACAGAAGAAAATAAACTAAGATGAAAAAGGCACTGAATATTAAAATAGTTCTTGCAAAACTGATTGAGTCTACTACTTATATAAGTATTTTACACAATGTAAATCCCCATAAGGTAAATAAAAATTAAATTTGCAGACTTATGAAGTGCTATGCATATTTTTCAAGTTCTTGAAATTAGATAAATTTTTACTTTAAATAATATCAAAGTCAGAGAGAATTCTTGCTTGCATGGTAATTTTTCAGAAATAGAATGGAACTTGAAGCTTTTCAAATGTTAAAATAATATGGTGAGGAGATTTAAGTAGTAAGAGAGATTTGGTATTCTAGAATTATTAGACTTATCTTTCTCACAGTAGAAATAAGAAATTTAATATATATTTATTCTAGAAGAACCTCATAATTATAGCTCCTTGTGGATTCTAATCTCAGTAATTTGTCTGATAGTATAATTAATATAGATAGTATAATTAAGAATATTATAACTAATATATCTTTACAATTAAACTTGTTAAATATGTTCAAGTACTGTATGAGGGAATTGAGTTTTTAAACCTCCAAGTACCATTTTAATACCAATGATATCAACTTAATTTTTTTTTTTATTTATTTTTTGGAACCATATTTTGCACTTTTATGCAAATTATTTTATAAAGAATATAATTGTCTCTGTGGTGCCATCTAAAGTCAAAGTCAAGCTTGAAATTACATATTAAAGCTTTGTTATCTATGGGGATAGAATAGGATCCATTTTGAAATTAAGAAAAAAGTATCTGCAATTTTCATATGTGTCATTCTAGAGAACATAATAGTAAATCCATAAAAATTACTGGAGCCATATGCAAATGTTTAAAAGCACTATCCTTTATGTCGTGTTGTTAAATTATTGTGAGATCATTAGATGAGTCTCTTTAACAACTATTAATATGGAAAAATACAACTGATTGAAAAGAAAATTGATTTTGAGGAAATTGGTATACTTGGCTATGACTGATTAAAAGAAATTGTAAAGTGTGTCTCGAAATGTCTTTCATAATATTCAGGCTAATGAAACAGAAAACAAATGCAGGAAAAATAACAAGTTATAGTAGATATGAATTGTTGGTATCTCTAACATCAAAATAGACTTGATATCCTATGATGCTTGGTTCTTGGCTATCTATTCCTAAGACCAAAAGATATCAATCAGCTATTTGTATATAAACTAAAGTTAATGGGGAAGATTTTTTTTTTTTTTTTTTTTTTGTATTTAATAGTATGATTACTTTTTTATTTTTAGAATTGATATATCCATGAAGCATTAAGATGGTATCTTTATTATGAGCATTTTAAGCTACTAATAATGCAGTCTTTTTTTTTTTTTTTTTACTATATTATCAAAAATTAAGTCCTTCAGAATTCTTTAGTATCAGGTCTACTTTTTTTCTAGCTCAAGGCCATGATTCAGAAAACTCAAAAAATGTTTCTTTAGTTGTTTATGGAGAAATCCAGGATCCTGATGATGGTAAATATTAAATTTATTTTTTTTCCTCTTTTAGTTAATCTCTTATCCAAAAATGTAAGAATGCATACTGATAAGCTGCATTAAATTTATACATCATTTTAATTTTTGAATAATGTATAAATGTGTCTGATGATAAATAGGTTTCTTTTTATTAAAGCAAATACTCATTAAAATTATTCTTTACCCTTTAGAATTAACAGATATTTTACTAGAAGTGGACATTATAAAAAGCTTAAATCATGAAAATGTATTGAAATTCTATGAAATTATTTCTGGACCTAAAGTAACCGAGTAAGTATTTTTTCTTACTGTGGATTTGAGTTTAATTTTATAAATACATTTGTTGATTTACTCAGAGCTGTTTAAAATGAAAATATATTGATACCTTATATTTTTAATGTAAAAATGGATTTTATATAAAATATTATAAAATATGAACCTCTTGCATCTTCTGCAGTTTTTATTTTAATTTGCAGTTCTTTAAAAATAAAAATGCAGTTTTTTTTTTACAGGCATTGTTTGGAATAAAAATATTTTCATGCCTATTATCTTTATTATATGAAAAAACACTTGTGTAAAATATTATAATACACAAAATTTTTCAGTGTGTGATACTTTAAAAAAAAATTTTATGAAAACGCTGGTTAAACTGAATAATTTTTCAAATTGTTGAAAGTCCATTTTCTCATTAAGTTATAAATTCTAATAAGAAAAGTCATAAAATTTAATTAAACATTACAAGAGGTAGCACAGAGCAAATAAATAAAATTTTTAAAAATATCTATACTATAGTTATTGAATAGAAATAGCAATGCTAAATAGATTGAATTGAAAATTTATGTTGTTGTGTAAATGTTATGTTTATATATTTCACTAAAAAAGAAGCTTTTTTTTATTGTTATTATTCTTGATTAAGTTTACAAATCTGATCATCACAAATGCTACTTCTACAGCAGGTGCACAATGAATACAAAGTTTTTCTAATTAATAAAAAATCAACTATTTAATTAATTGTCATAAAACCTTCCTTACACTTTGCAGCATTTGTTGACAAAATTGGATGAATATCTCTTGAAAAGTGTAGATATGCATTAGTAACATATGTCTGGAATTGGTTCTTTTAACTGCTAGTCACAAAGACAGGCTAGTAGAAATTTAATAATTGATTATTTGATTAGCACTGTTTTACAATAGATGTTCAAACAAGTGACTAACATTTCACATTTTAAAGAAGCCAAGTATGTTCCTTGCATCTCCAATGACAACTTACAGTCTTATGACAAGATTTTGTTAAATATTAATGGGAGTATCATAACTGGTATTTTCCAAATGTTCCCACCTAAAGGAATCGAAGTATGACAAAATCTGATGACCTTGGTGGTAAATAAAAGGTCCACCTCAAGTTATCCAGAGGTTTGCATATGCCATGTCTAGGTAATTCCAGGCATTAGTGGTAAAATGTGCAGAAGCATCATCATGTTATAACCAGATGCAAGGACTCCAGTTAGCAACGTCTATTGCAGGAAGTTGGGAGCATGTGTGTCTGTCTAAACAATGAATGGGAAAGATGTAAATCCAACCATATAATTATTAACCATTCCAAACAAATTTTGATCAAAAAAAGTATCCTTTAGTGTGGTTTTTATGTACCCACTCATGTGCATGCTGGCCATTAAGTAGAAATAGAGCATTCTAACCATTATTACTTTTTCATGTAAATATTTCTTCAATAGTAAGCATGCAGAAAAGTCCAGCTGTATCGAACTCTGTGGCATTGACTAGCAGACACTTTATGCATCTACATTAAACGCCTGGCATTCTCTGCAAATGGAAGAGGAACATACTTTCATTTTGTGAAGTCTCATATACAGAGAATACCTCAGACCCAGGGACTTGAGCTCTTGCAGTTATGGAAGGATTCAGTTCAAACTACACACAAAACTTTTTTTTTACGCTACACAAGCTGTGGTGTGACCTATATCTTATCTACTTATTTTGCAAAATATATTCCCAAAGAGCTGGCAGTGAACAGACTTTGACGTTTGTGGATTAAATAGTTGTTTATTTAGAGTTTGTTCTTTGCACAAACTCTAAACTGATAATTCATTTCCATCCACTGTCCCATACATCAGATAGTTTTGTATGTGCAAAGTGATGCATAATATTGTTACAAACCTGTAATTTTACTTCCCAGCGCGAATAGTGTCATCATAAAAAAAGACAGTTTTACAGTCATCTGTATTGGATGCTGTCGGATGCCGAGCCAGTGATCCCAATGCTTGGCGACAAAATGTATAATGCTCGAAACTTCGAGAATTTTGTCGATCTTTACAATAGGAGCCGAGATACGCCTGATTGGTCTAGCAGCTTCTAGCTCCGCCTCCCTGGAACTATAAAAGGCCGGCAATCTCAAGCTGTAGTGTGTCGGCGAGAGTCGTCGTCATGAATTGTATTCGGAGTCGTCGACTAGTAACGAGTCTTCGAGAGGATAGTGAAGAAACAGCGTTGTGTGGAGCGAGTGCTGAACTGCTGTGTGCCGAATCCTATTGTCTATTGTGGAAGCAGCATCGTATCTTTTGTGTAGTAGCCAGTTGTGAGAAGTAGTGAGTCGGCAACAAAAGCGAGAAGTTCAGCCGTTTGGAGAGAACGTGCAGCCCCGAAGATCCCCTCTCCTGCTGGTTTTTGTCTGGCCGCTTTGTGTGCTGTGGTCGATTAATACTTGTTGGCTACTATCTGCTGTAGTGTGCTGTCCTGTGTTCGTCTCGGCTGTAAATATTTGTCGTCTGTGTATTCGTCGTCTTTGTGTACTCGTGCTCTTCGTGCAAATAAACGTCGTTGTGTTCTACTGAGGCCTGCTGATTGTGTTCTTACAACATACACTCACTATCAAGCGAACCCGGCGATGAGAAAAATACGTAACAATATTTTAATTCCCATTCAGCAAATGACATAATTATTTCTAGATGACATTAGTTGCTATGACCTATGCTGTCTACTATCACTTAAATAAGCTAATTCTGGGCACACATTTTACAACAAAAAATACTTATTTTGATCCCTCTACTTCCACTTCTTTAAAATTGTGCCAGATATTTTTTAAGAACCCTGTCTACATAATGGAATTGTCTTGAAGATTATTTGATATTCCTAAAAGACTTCAAAACAAGCATAAACTCTTTGGACACAAAATTATTTTAATATTGGTCATTCACCTGTAATCAATAAACTTTACAATAAATGTATTTCATGATATATAATGAATCTTTGTTATACATATGCATTTTTCCTGGAAAGTTTCTTTTGACACAAATAAATTGTACTTTGTATTACAATTCTATGTTTATTTATTAGATAGCTTAATTTCGATTATAATATAATTTTCAGATAATAATTTATTTCCATTTAATGGTATTACAAATCTTTAAATCCTTCCAAAATAATCTCGTAGGTGTCTATCGCATTTGAAGTAGCAGTTCATTGATGCTTTTTAATATTATATTTATTTGCCATATTTATATATATTGCACAAATAAAAAATGAAGACTTCTTTTTATTGCTTATAATTTAATCATAATTTGCTTGTTAAAATAATTTCAAGGAGATTATTTTATCTGTTTCATCAGATATATATTTTCTTTATCTTTTCTTCATTGATGCAGAGAATTGCTGCTTTTACATTTGAATGGCATTAATGCCTATTCATGATAGGGACTTGCGAATTTGAGATTTATAACCCACTATTGAGAAAACCCTCTGTTTGTACATTAAATTTGTCAGCGGTTAGACATTTAATCGATGTGCTTTTGAAGTTTGGAAGAATATTTGTATGCTCAGGAATAGTCCTCATTATCTAATTGTTGTTTAAAGTTATGAGTTCTATCTCAAAATAGTCTTTAATGCAGCTGCAAAGTGGGCAATTATTAACTAAAATCTTTTCATTGAGGTGCATTTCATATTTTTATGAACGTATATAGAATCATCCGATTGTTCCTACCTTCAGAAAAATTATTTATATGTCATAGAATCAAGTAAAAATTGTGCTTTGTGGATTCAGGAATTAAATTCTCGGATCGAAATACAAGAAAAAGTTATTATAGTCTTTAATTACATATTAATTACTTTCTGGTGCACATTAAATTCATGAGGGTCAAACATCCTCCTGCTGGTATGGTGTGGAAGTTTGGAGAGGGGATGCCAGCTCAGGTGTTGCCCTCATCATCCGACCGTGGTTCAAAATTACAAGGTCTGTCCCAAAATAGCCCTAGTGTTGCTTTAAAACGGGACATTAATATTATTAAACTAAACTACATATTAATTACTTCACTTGATGATAAAGACAAATTTCTTAATTAAAAATCTTATATAAGATTCCAGTTTTTGAATTCTTGTGATTCCAATGTGAAAATTTATTAGGGCGTTATATCAACATATAACAATTGTATTTTATAAAAATAAAACTCAAATTTTTTTTTTATTATTATTATTATATATATTCTATACCACCTTTTTCTTTCTGAATGATGATTGAATCTGTGGACAGATACAATGTTCTTATTTTGGTAATTAATATGCTAATTTAATTTTGAAATTTGATGAAAAAAATGACAAAGATTCAGCATATATTATCTCTGTTTAATTTACATTTTTAAAAAATTAAAAACACTAGTTGATTTATCTTATATTTCTTACCTACATATCCTATTTGGATTAGTCAGGTTTCTCTGTCTTGGACGCCTTATATTTCTGTGAATGAAAATATTTTATGTCTTTATTTAATAGAAAATTAAATGTTTTGTTGTCATTGAATCTATCCAAATCTTTATTATTTCAGCATTCATAAGCAAAATTTGAAGTTTTAATAACATAGCAAATATACTTAATAGCATAAGTTATAGATTGAATAAGTTTTTGTAAGCAAACAGTGTTTTAATTGTTAAAATACAACATTTGATTTACTTTCATAAAATTTGAATTGTAGTGCTTTACTGTGTATGCAATATGTATCTAAATATTTTAATTGAATACTTATCTAATTATTTTTATCCAGTGTAGCTTTAGTGTTTGAACCTTTTGGTATTGTAATGACCAGAATTATGGAAGAAAAGATTGGTAAACTTTATAATCCTCCTGTAGTAAGTTACAAATTTAATGAATAATTTTTCTCCTAGAATTAAATTTAATTATTTTTGATGTTGAATTTATTATGAGCTGTTTTAAACATCTTTCATTTATATTAATTTTATTTTAGGTCAAAACCATAATGAGAGACCTTTTTACTGCTCTTGCTTATTTGCATAAAAATGGTATTATACATAGGTAAGTACTATGTTAGTAAAAAGATTTGATTAATGATGAAAATAATATTTTTCATGCATTAATTCACTTGTTAAATTAATATTGATAATTTATAACTTTAAGATCTGAGTAATTTTAATATTTAGCAAAATAAATACATAGTATAGTTCATGTAAATTATTTACTTGCTTGTACTAGTTGCACCTAAAATGATGACTTATAATACTAAATTAAAAATATAAATCAAATTATAAAAATTATACATAACTGTATCCTTTCTAGGAAATAGAAACTCACTTTGTTACTCTGGGGCTCACATTTTAAAAACCATTTGTATTTTTTTTAATCAATTTTTCAATTTATTAATATAATTATTACTACTGGAATCAATATATTAAATAAGTGGGATTTATTAAAGAGTATTTGTTAGATTCTTACCTATTGCAATTGTTCTCATAAGAGGACTTTGGTCCAAATCTTCATTGTTCATGGTCCCTAGAACACAAAATCACTCATTGTTCCAATATATAATATTTTAAACATATAATTAAAATAAATTTAATTGAATTTAAATTGAAGTGAGAAAATAGGACATTGAAAATTTCAGCTGAGTATGTAGATGGACCATCCTGTTCAGAGAAGTGAAAATTACATGGAGGGGGGAGAGACTTTCATTTCCTATTGACTATGTTAATATTAAAGACAAATCAAATTAAATAAATTATTAATAACAATAATGTACATCTTTTCAGCTGTAAATTTTCAAAAACTAATTCTTTAAAAATTAGAGGCTGAAAATGGGTTTTCAATTCCTCTCTTTGACAATTTTTGACTTATTATTTTTATGTACTGGAGACAATTTATAAATTGTGCGATGCAATGTCATGAAAAATACATGATGTGCAATGAAAAAAAAAACACATTGTAATTACTTCAAACAAAATTATCACATTGTTCTTAGGTAGCTGATGCTTGATTAAAAAGGTATTCCCAAAGTTTCTAAATTTTAATGAGGATTTAATTAAAAATTAATTGAAATGTGAACATTTTTCTGAATAACTTTGGATAATAATGTTACATATAAATTGTTTTTACTTTATTTTAACATTTCAGCAGTTAGCTATTTAATGATAATAATTTTATTTCATCTGAGAAATTTTTAATGGAATTTGTTTGAATGCATAAGGATGATGAAGGAGAGCTTTATGTGGGTGTTATGTTCATAGCTCAAGGCAAACTAAAATTGATGAGTTTAAAATAGTCTTTAAGAGAATCTGACCAAGAACCTATAGGCAGGCTTAAAGACATTCGCAATTCCATTCATTGACAATACTTCAATAATAACTGATATCTTTTCGATCACTTTGAATGAGACAAAACTTTGATATGTGTCTTTTTTTATTTATTATTTTTATTTTTGAGTATGCAAAATATTCGAAGAAAAAGCATAATAATCATCAAAAAATTGAAACGTGATATTTTTCTTTTCAAATTTCCTCTAGTCAGAAAAACACATTTTTGGAATTTTGTCTGTGAAATCAGTTGCTTAAAAACGCTTTGAGCTAGATGGATGAAATTTGGTATATGGTCTATGCATTAGGGTTGCCACTCAAATCTGGAAGAAAAAAAATCCCTGCTTGTATATTCAAATACGAGGAAATGCGCACACATAGCACTTATAGTAGCACACTTATGTGCTAATATAATGCAATTATGTTAAGAAATAGGAAAGGAAGCAACAATTTAACTTTATTCGAAATAATAGCAAATTAAAAAAAAGGTTTATATTTTACAGGGAAAAAAACTATTTATTATCTAGCATGATAGTTTGTTAACTATCGGGATGATATATGTTACCTCTCATTCTCTTTAATTGTAAGTCACATTAGGTTGAGGATTTGGGTGGAATAATACAGGAAACATGTTTATCATGATGCAAATCATTTACTGATTATTTAACAAAAAAAGTAGCAAAGCAAGATTACTTTTATTATTATTTATTCATTCTTGACATCATCACTACATTTGTGCATCAATTTCTGCAATCTCTGCTGATTTTTCAGCCATCCGTTTCATTGAGCTAATCCGTAACAAATAATTCACGACATTTTTGTGCGCCCTAACATACATTTTTTAGCTGTTTCACTTTCAGTGAATATATTTACGATATATCATTGAATGCATTGAAGGACGAATGGAATGCAACAAGGTTTAATGCCCATAAAAATTCAGCTTTAAATTATTGTTTTTGAACTAAAAAGTTCGAAATTGGTGTATTTTCGGCATTAAATGTAAACGTTTTCGGATAAAACTAAGTCCAATATCAATGATGAATCTTTTGTCATGACTAGTAAGTGCTTTTTTTTTTACCCCCTTATTTACTAAGCTTATTCTCTTACAAAGCGAAAAGTACGCAACAAATGAATTTTGCATAATTTCTCCAGCCCATTCAACAATATCGGAATTTTTTTTTATCCGTCTATATCGTATTAAATACTGTTATGGATTTTACTTCCTATTTCGTCGGTCGGGGTTCTTTTAAGATTTGATGGTCGATGTAGAAATGAACAGTCCTTTAGTAAAAAACAATGACGACGTTTATTAACACAAAAGACATGAATACAGAGAGATGGCAAATACACAGACGACAAATATATACAGCCGAGACGAAGACAGGCAACAGATAGCAGCAAACTACAACAAACAGTAGCTTACAAGTCGTAATCGGTAGTGATAAAAACCAGAGCACACAAAGCGGCCAGACAGAATTCAGCAGGAGAGTGAATCTTCGTAGATTCACTCTACGCTCACGTAGGTCTCTCCAAACGGCTGAAATTCTCCACTGTCCCGTCACTTCCAGCTGCCGACACACTACTACACGACTGGCCACTCCTCAAAGGACTCAATGCTTCCACATTAAATGCAAGGACTCGGCACACAGCTCAGTTCAGCTCTCGCTTGAGCTCCACACAAAGTTGGCACTTCGCCGGACTATACCGCCGTTGCTTCGCTATCCTCTCGACGATAGAGATGACGAATATTTTAAGAGCGGTTATTACGTAACCAATATCAAAAAGTCACAAATACAAGTGATCAATACTTTTCAAAGAGGGGTATGATTCAAATCCTTGATACGATCTTACTGGTGATATTTCGATTACAGGTTTTAGATATCGATAGGAAGTAACAATCGATACGATATCACTGAAATTAGCCGGAGCGGTGACTTCACTGGAAAGTAACAATCGATACGATCTGTCCAATGGAAGCTCTCGAAAGAAATCTGTGATTGGATTGAAAAGTGAACGGACCAGTTATTGGAATTATCGTATCGTATCATTGAATTGCATATCACTGAAATTTATCGGAGCGGTGATTTCAGTGCGAAGTCACCGCTCCACTTTACGAGAGTGCCCGATATTCGTATTTGATGATGCACTATTCCATACAGATAATTTTTAATTGCTCGTGACATGATTGACTTTGATTACATGTATTCTGTTTACTGCTGGCGCCATCTATTGGTAGAATATAGGACTAAAGTAAACATTTTAAAGAAATGACATATATTTTTAACTCACCTTTTCCAGAAAATGGTTCACTCTAATAAAAAAATTAAATAAATAGTTTTGAGAAAAAAAATAAAATTTAAGAAGTAAGCTGAAACAGACAAATTAATTCAATCACACGTTAATTAAATTAGTAAATTAAGTATTAATTACAATCAATAAATTTTATATTTAATATTAAGTAATAATTTTTAATTAATAATATGATTGAAATAACAGATATTTGGAACGCATATTTAAAAATAACAATAGCAATATTATTTGTTATTCAAAAAACCGTGGATTATGCATCTCTACTCGACGACTCGTTACTTGTTTATGACTCCGATTCCTGTTGATGGATGACTCCGATTCTACGATTTCTTGCGATGTTGTGAGTGGGTTACAGCACATTGGGACCGCAGGCCCCACCATCTGAAAATCTAGTAAGGTGAGTTTGATACTGATGGAACTGTCTTATTGGATTAGAATATGCATAACTTATTTTATGGATTTGTTTAGTATATTTATTATTTCAATTACGAAATGAGACAGAAAAAAAAACAGGTGAGGTTTGATGATCTGATTTATATCATGTTGATTTCGCTTAATCAGATGTTTAGGATGCGGCGAGGTCTGCGTTTGTTAGCGGTATCACTTGTATCGTAATCTGGCAGGTTTTTGAGGGTGGAATTTTCGATTTTTATGTTGCTGTAAAAACTTTTTGCGAGTTTTATTATGAAGTCTTTAATTGGAGGGATGTCCAGTGCATGGGCTATGTTGACATTTCTATGGTACCATTTGGCTGAGGGAATCATCCTAAGGGTTTTATTTTCCAGTGCAATTATGTTTTGGAGGTTGTTTTTTTGCTGTTGCAGCCCAAACCGGGCAGGCATATGTGATTATGGGGCGGAGGTAAGCTAGGTAGATTAGCACCTTGCTATCAAGTGAGAGACCTGAATTTCTGCAGATTAGGGGGTATTGTGTTCTAAAAGCATTGTTGAACTTCTCCCTTGTTTTTTCGATGTGTGATCTATAGTTCAGGTTCCTGCCCAGCGTTATTCCAAGGTATTTGACTTCGTTTCTCCAATTGATTTCCGTTCCATATATTTTAATTTTGGGCCAGTTGTTGATTTTTTTGGCTTCTGTTTTGTCAACATTTAGTATGATTTTCCAGGTATTCAATCATTTTTCTAAGTTAATGATATATTTTTGAAGTGGGACTATTGCTTCTTCTGGGATTTGCCTTGTGAGAGGATGGCAGTGTCATCTGCGTAGAGGCTAATCATTATATTATCCTGCTGGGGAATGTCATTTAGATAAATTAGAAATATGATTGTGGCAATTATCCCACCTGGGGGTACACCTGCTTTTATTTGTCTTTACTTAGAGTTGGTTTATTTAATTTGTATGGTGAAATGCCTGTTGGTTAGATAGGAATTGATTAGTTCGATAATTGTTCTGGGAAATTTGTAAGCTATTAATTTATGAATAAGGCCTGGGATTCAGACCTTGTCAAAGGCTTTGGCAATGTCAAGGAATTTTGCAGAAGTTTGTTTTCTATTTTTTCCTACCCTCGTGTATATACTCGATCATTCTTAGGAGTTGGTGAGTAGTTGAGAGTTTTTCGAAAAACCAAACCGAAACACCGAATTGTTGTGAGATTGAGATTCCCATTTCTTTGCTGTGTGTTAGGTATCTGTTTAAAATTAATTTCTCACAGAGTTTACTGAGTGTTGATAATAACGAGATGGGTCTATAGCTTATTGGAAGGGAAGGATCTGTCTCTGGCTTTAGAATAGAAATTATTCTGGCAATTTTCCAGCAGTCAGGGAAGTGTCTAAGTTCAAAACTTTTGTTCATTAAATTTGCTATTTTAATTATTGTTTTGTCTGGGAGCTTTTTGATCATTTTATTTGTCATGGCGTCAATTCCGGGTGTACGATTCCTTACAGCTTGAGACTGCCTCCTTTTATATTCCCGGGGGGGGGGACGAGAAGCTTCTGGACCAATCAGGATTATCTCTATTCCTATTGGCTGGATTGTTAAAATTTTCGAAGTTTCCAGCGATATCTATTTTATCGCCAAATGGTCGCCAAGCTCTGAGATCACTGACACGGCACCCGATCAGCACCCACTGGGCTGATCATAGAACGGGTTTTTTTTTTTTTTTTTTAAGGTGACACTATTTGTGCTGGGAAGCAAAATTACAGGTTTGTAACTATACGGACTTAGCGCCTCTCATTGTTTAAAAAAAAATTCTCCCATCTTCTTTGAATGAGCTCACAGTTTCTCAAATAATAACAAATTTTTCAATAACTTCATGTATGGTAAACTCAACACCACCCCACTGCTTCTGCAGAATGTTGCTATTCCCGCCAGGGAAAATATAATCTGTTCTATTACGCAGTTACAGAAGTCTTGCTCATGCTCATTAGCAAAAATGCGAGAATTTAATGGGAAAAGAACAATTATTGGAAATCAAAACTGGATGGATTTTTACAGAAAAAACAGGTCAGTCTCCGCATTAAAAAATCGGGAATGGTGTTGTTCCCCCCCCCTCTAAGCTATGACTGTGTTCCTTTATTCTTGTAGTATTTAGACATCGGCATTTTTAGGTAGGAAAAAAATAACTAAGAAACTTAAAATGCCCTTTACTTTTCCGTGTTTTATGAGAATTTTCAAATTTCCCTGTATTATTATTTTTTTTAGACGATTTTTAAATTCTCTGTTTTTACAGTTTTCTCGGCTGCGTGGCAACTCTGCACATCCTATTTATAGATTTCTGTCAGATTTTGAATAAAATTTATTCAAAAATCTTTCTGTCCGGCTGTTTGAATATAAATTAATGTGATAACTACAAGACCAAGGAAGCTGGATGGGTAACATTTGGCTTGCAAATTTAATATCTAAAATGTACATATGTATCAGATTTGGAACTAGTTTGACCATCTATTGATCTGTAATTTCACAAGCATGTAAATATGAAAGTGCAAAAAAAACAGTTAATTAAATAAATGAAATTTTACATATGATTTTGTGATTACTATATTTGATCTTTGTCAAATTTTGGTTTCAATTGGTTGGAAGTAAAGGCGCCCAAAATACATTCAGTTTTCTGCTTCTTATATACACGAGAACACTGCATTCCAGTGATTAATCATCAAACATCACACCTTAATACGCATGCAATAAAAAGAAGTATATTTATAATATATATTATAATAATGAAAAAAGTATATTTATTAGAAAATGCCCGAGAAAGATTTGGGGAGCTTGTAATTATACAAAATGTATAAGTACTTTTTGGGGACACCTTGTGCAGGGTTCCATGCCACCGGCGAAACTGCAAAAACGAAATTTAAAAATCGACTTAAAAAAACGGCAAAATAAAGAGAATTTTATGTTTTTCAGTTGTTCCCTCCCTCCCCCATCTAAAAAATACTGATCTCTAAAGATTGCGAGAATAAAAAATCGTGGTCATCGCTTCCGAAAATGAAAAATTTTTATTCGCGATTGTGTAATGCGGAGACTCACCCCATTTCTACTATCACTCCCTTTTTTTTGTATAGATCAATCCAATTTCAATTTGTGAGACAATTTTTCCTTTACCATAAGATTCTCGAATTGCAGTTGATGAGCATGCGCGAGACTTCTGTAATTGTATGAAAGATTAGAATAAATTTCTCTGGCGGGAATATCAAAATTCAATCGGCAGTCGCATAGAGGTGGTATTTATTAACCCACATGTGGGTTTATTGAATGTTTGTTTATCATTTCAGAAAATGCGATCTTATTCAGTGTAGATTAAAGAATTTTTTTAAACAATGAGCTGCTTAAAATCCATATTTAAGGCGAATTGGACGGATATAAAAATCAATCCTGATTTTCTTGAAAGGGTTCGAAAAGTCTCGCAAAATCCATTTGTTGCGTGCTGCTCGCTTTGTAAGAAAATAATAAGTCAAAGTAATATGTGAAAACAGGCACTTATTAGTCATGCCAATAAAAGGAAACATACAAAATTGTGTACCAGTTCAAAAAAGACATATGTAATATTATACTTGGTATCTAAAGGAAAGAATGAGAAGATGATATGTCAAGTGCAAAAACATCAACTTTAATGCCCGAAAATAAACCGACTTTGAACTTTTTTTAGTTCAAGAACAATTATTTAAATCTGAATTTTTATGGGCATTAAAACTTACTGATAACAAAAAATAATATTTTGATCAAATCATTCTTGAATGCAATTATAAAAAAAAAAGTTGCTATCTTTATTTAAAGAACAATTAAATTTTTGATGTGTTAACTTTTCTAAATATATTAATGTGATTTCTGTTTTAAATAGGGATATTCAACCGGATAATATTCTGTTCTCATCCTCTGGTGTATTGAAACTCTGTATGTATTTTATTTTTTATTGATATTATTTATTTATATCTTCCTTTTAAAGAAATATTTCATCAATAATTTTCTTTCCTTTTTAGGGAATTTTCGGAATGCGATAATTTTTGGCCCAAAGCCAAGGAAATTAAAAGTTAGTGATCTTCGGTAAGGCTATGATTTTAATTCCTTTTTAACACAATTGTAGATAAATCATTTTCAGATATTGTAAATGAATGTTGAACTACATGAGGGATATTTTAGGATAAATCTCATTATCTTAATTACTAATCTGCTGACAATCAAGGTAAATCGCATTATCTTAATTACTAATCTGCTGACAATCAAGGTAAATCTCATTATCTTAATTACTAATCTGCTGACAATCAAGGTATATGATCCAACAATTATTCCTCAAAATTGTATCTACACAAGCATGCAAATATTTGATTTCCAGTACTGATTTGATACAAACATATACTTGTGTATTAACTGCATATCATTGGCGAATTTTAGACTTAACTGCAAGTCATTTGCAATCATAGTAAAATTTTAGTTACAACATCTTTGGCAAGAAAAAAAATGCAATTAATTTGTGCATACAGTTAATGCATAACTATCGTATAAAGTGAATTTTACATTGAATTGAATTTTAAATTCATAGTCTTGTAATTCTAAAACTAAGATCCTACTTCTAGGTAAAGGTTGTCCGTTACCATCTTTCCTTTTATCAGATTGTGCTGATTTTTGACTTGTTAAAAAAAAAAATTGATATTTTGAAAAAAAAAATTTAATAAATGTTGTGTTAATGTATCATTGCCTGTGATGCTTCAGGTCCACAATGAATCTTGATCTACTATGCTATCCACTCACCTTCATTTCAGACGAGCTCCATTTGTATATTTTGTTCTCAGTTACTTGGTGCTTTAATCATCATTACTTTGTGATAATTTCATTTTCAATCATGAAAGTAGTAGAGACTGATGCCAAAGTTTGATAACAGTATATACTGTTTACTTTTGTTGCAGTTTCTGAATGTATATGTTTCAAAATAATTTAATTATCTGTGATAGTTTGTGAAAGGATATCAAGGAGATTAAAATCAATAAAAATATTAATTAATGAATTTAAATGTAAAATTATCTTTTAACTTTTAATTGTGTTCTTTGAAATGTCAAAATGTTAGAACAAATAGTCAGTGAGATATAAAGTTATTTTCAACAGCTACATCATCATGCGCTGCAACCTATTTGACTATTTTAAGTTTTAACTCGGAGGGTCTCCCTCGAAGACCCACTTTAAGCTACTGAGTTCCTACATTTGTGGTTCAAACCTTAGAATCAGTTCTTCCCAAGGATAAAAAATATAGCTAACTCATCATATGGATATATTATAGTTCTGAATTATGTGCAGATTTTTATTTCAGGATTAGTCAATGAGTGAAATTTCTATTATAGATTGAGGTAGGTTATATTCTGTTTGGAATTTCGATTGATACTTATTGGTAAGTATCAAAGACATTTCAGTGTGGTAGAGATAGCCAATGGGCCTTCTAGACATTACAAATCTTGTAGTTTATGATGGAATTATACAAAAACATCAGTTAAGCTTGTTTAATCAAAGTATTATACTGATATAGAAATCCTTGTCACAGAATTTCAAACTGAAATGATTGATTTGCATTGTAGCAATATTTTTAAAGAAAAACTTTTAATATTATAATTCTTGGAATTTTATAAGCATCTCCCACTCACACTTAATCAATTGCATATTTTGCTCATGTTTTTTTTTTTTTTTTTTTTTTTTTTTTTTGTACTTTTGGTATTATTTATGTAAAGAAAAAGCATACTGAATGAATTACACAAAAAAACATTTGCAGGTACAAATTTTCTTATGAGCATTTGAAATCACTGTTACTAATTTCCTTTAGTAAATTTAATCCACAACTGCAAACGATTGTCAGTAAAAAGTTACAGCTACATATATCTTGTTAATATAAGTAGTCCACATAATGAAATTGTATAATTTCATTATATGAATTACCTATGTAAAAATATAAAAGGGTTTCAAAAAGGGCTTTGAATTTGACTATCAAATTAGTGAATGAAAACAAAATTACTGATACCTGGAAATTATAATTTCAACGAGACAGCATTTAACAGTATAATTTTGCTTCTATAAAAATTTTCCCATTAAAATTTTTTATTGAGGTATTTAATTTTTTTTCTGGAAACTTATATATTCAATTACAATGAATAATCTATGTTTGTTTGTTTTTTAAATCGAATGGGGATAGTAACTTGGGCATTTTTGTTTCTTAAATATGATTTATTTGTTCATTATATTAGATAGGCAGGTAAACATAATCAATATTTATGGAAATCATTCTTGTATGAGATGAAATATTCAAACACAAGAAATAGCAATTTGTAGAGAAGAATGTGAAATATAAGTGAAGTTTTTCTTTGGGAAGTATATTTTCATTTCAAACATTACAAAGGTAAGAGGGATAACATAATTGTCTGCTATTATGTTTTAAAAAATTATGTCAAAAAAATTAATTAGATACTTTTTTTGGGCTTATACCCATTTATATGTTAGATGCTTATTGGTTTTCTAAATTGAAATGAATGTTATACAATTGTGTTCTTTCAGTACCATTGTTGCCTTTACTTTTTTTCTTAATTATTCATTAAACATTGTTTCTTTTTTCCAAATTGTGTTCATGCAAAAACAAATAATTATTGAGAAACTTCTTGCACTTAATTCATTTCTGTTATGCTTTTCTTATAGATATCAAAGCCCCGAGTTACTTCTTGAAACTATGGTATACAATGAAAGTGTTGATATTTGGTAAGTTTGATGTTAATTATAGAATAGACCTTATTGAGTAAGAAAGTTTTCAAATTTCCATATTCTGCTCATAATTAATGCACTATGAAAAGCTACATGTGTTTTGTTTTATTTCAGAATTTAGTTTTAGCTCATTAAGTAACATGTGTTTCATCACTTCAATTTGCTAATAAAATAATTTTAATATAAGTAGCTGTACTTTTCATTGTGAATTTTTCTGTGGTATGATTTCACAGTACTTTTCAATTAGCTTTAGTTTAAATATTAGATCATTTCTATTTACTGGAAATACTGAAACTATGCCAAAAATGAAAATGAGAAGCTACTTTCTCATTTTTTCTCACTTCCCTGTTGAATAAAATAATACTAGTTCCATATTGGTTAAATAATACTACTCCCAAACGGATAATGGACATACCTCTTGGAAGAGTTTTACTTTGGCCAATGATGGCCATTAGAACTTGACCTGTATTGTTGTCAGAGTGCTTCAGACAATACAGTTCATTGGTTTATGCTAGATGCTATGGCTGTGCAAGGATAGCTGTTTTAAGTTTATGCCTTGCTCTTTCCTCGTCTTTCACCCCTATTTGACCACTTTTGAACTATTTAATTAATTGATAAACACTTCATCATTGCAAAGCTAAAACATTGTAATCAATAAAAGATCTAAAAAACAGATTATAGAATTATATTTTCTTTGGAGCAAATATCAAGTAGTGGAGCCATGTTTATCTTGCAACTGTGTAAAACAAACTGAGATGATAACTTTGAAATTATAATAAGCGAATAAATTTTAGTAAATGAATAAATCCATATAAACAACCCACAGATGATTAAAATGAAGTGCGGATACCTATTTTACCATCTTATGATCAAAAATTGTTTTTTTGATTAATATAAAGAATAATATTAGTATTGTAATATAATAGAAAAAAATTGAATCTTCTTTTAAGTGTTATTCAATTTAACTTATATACTACTTAATTAAACTTATATACTACATGAATACTGTCGATAATAGACTATTTCCCATAAATCTATCTCATAAGATAATTTTGTATTATTCATTTTACTCTCATATTTCTCTGAAGCATTAGTTTAAGAATAACCTAATTTAAATGTTCAAAGAATAACCTAATTTAAATGTAATTTTCAAATGTTCTTTAAATTTCTGCAAAGGTACAGAAAGGTACAAAATTTCTGCAAATTTACAGAATATACAGAATTTAAATTAAGATGTACTGAATTAATTTAATTCAGTAATTTTAAATTCCTTCTTGGGAGTTTTGGGGATTATTTCATTGGTGTACTATTTAATTAATATATTGAAATGTTGAATTTTGCTCCTAATAACTGTTTGTACAATTCAAAATTGCATAAATTAAGTCTTAATTATATCTATTTTATTTATTTAAATTGTTAATATTTCAAATTTACTTTTATGGTTGCAACATTATATTATCAAGAATATTAATTAGATAATTTTTATTTGTATTGTTGTTCTTTTGCATATTTCTTTGTGTAAGTTGAGAATTTTTGGATCTTTTTATAAAGCTAATTATGAGGTCTGCTTATAAATGAATGTACCAATTTCCATATATAAGCTAAAAAAAGTAAATACTTTCTATTAGCTGACTGCAAAAGAGAAGTGTCTAAATACAGTATTTTTTATATCTATAATTTATATTTCTGAAGAAAAATTAATTTTAAATGAATTATTTTGTTTAAATAAGTTATTCCCTTTATGAAAATGAGTTATTTTATTTCCGATTTATATATTATTATTGTTTTGTTGCTTTATCATCAAAACAAAGTATATGATATTGGCAAAATTTGTTCCAGCTAGGTTTAAAAATGTGAGTCATGTATAGTTTGAAATTTTCCACTTAAGAACTTTTCCAGTTCACCTTCAAAAGAAAGAAAAAAAAGTACAGAAAATAAGATTAGTATAGATACAACAGATCAGATATAAAACAGCAAATGAATGGGGGGGAGGGGGGGGGTATGTTAACTTCAGATAACATTAGCAAGTCAGTATTGTGTGTGTTAGTATAATATATAAATAAAATCAAATTTCAATCTACCTGTACTTCTCAAAATCTAATATTGTTTTTTCTTGATTGAACAATTATCTGCTATTCTACCAACTTTTAGATTCTCTTTCCAGATTATTATAATCCTCTTTCTTTGATGATAAAAATTATGGATATATTTCCTATTGTCTGTTTCTGTTTTGAACACATCACTAAAACTTGGACATAAGTGCTGCATTTCTTTATTAGGATTGTGAACTAGTATATCTAAAACATTGATAAATTCTTATAAATAATCTCCTTTGATTAACACCTTGACTGCAATGGGTGTCACCAGTGACTGTCAAATCCATATAAATTACATTGTAAGAAATTCAGCGCCGCAGTCAATATGTCAAAATGCACATTAAGTTTCAAATAATCAAATTTCTGGATTGAGACCCCATTAAAAGATATCAACTTTAGGCAAATGAATTTCTTGACGTTACATGCATATTTATTCTACAATTATTTTTTTTGTAGTCATTTTATAAATTGCCTGTTATTTTATTGTGTTTATTTTATTATTTACTTTAATGTATATATATATTGATGTTCAAGTAAAAATCAGTTTTCATATTGTGATAAATGAAATGATTACAATTAGTTCATTTCTTAAATGACTATATCAGTGCATTTATGTCTAAAACTCATTGTTATAATTGGTAACATCCATCTAAATTTTATTTTATTAGGAGCGCCAATTGTATTTTTGCACATCTCTTGTTGGAAAGACCTATATTTCCTAGAAATGGAAAAGAGAATGTTCTGCACAGTATATTTAAGTTGCTGGGCTTTCCTATGAAAGAAGTTTGGGAAGTAAATACCTTTATTTATTTTTTATTATTTCAGTGTCTCTAAAATGTTATACATTAAAATCTCCCATGTTGAATCTTTGCAATAATTTTAATTTAATCTTGGGATTTTGATCATTGTAATAGTTATCCTTTGTGAAACCAGTTTTTGTAGAGATTGTATAATTATAATTTGCCTTTATTTGAAATATCTCTATAATCATTACTCTTAAGTACAGTTGTCTCTTGATGATTGAGAAATTTATTTATTTGCGGTGTATTAACATTATTTTTCATGTATTGTAAGCTGAATCAACAGACATTATATTAGGACATTTATATGTTTAAAAATATTGAAAAACAAGTTATTCAAAATTTCCAATTAGCATCAAAGACAAGGACTTCTTTAAAGCATTATGATAGCTTTTCTTATACAACAGAAAATAAAAAGTAAATATTTATTCTGGTTTAAAATGTTACAGTTGCTTTTGTTAGAGATAAAATGCAGAAATTTTCATTTTTTGTTTGTTTGTTTTGTTTTGTTTTCCCTTGTCATTTTCAAGTTTATATGTCATTAATCTCTTCTGTAAGATCACCACTTATGACCAGGTACTGTCATAAAAATTAGTAGTCGTTTTATTATCATAAAAAGTATCAAACTTTGAGAAAAACCGTCTTGACCCTGCTTTTCTTCTACATAAAAGTTGCATTCTATTGATGCACTATATTAGGTTTGAAAATATTAATTTGATTCTTTTTTAACTCAACTATTGCAATTTTTAGAGAGTTTTTTAGCATGACTTCTCAGCATAATGTCATAATCAAGCTATAAATCAATCGATCTGCGATGCTAAAAAATTATCTGTTTTTTTATGATTTATGGAATGAGAATAATGACCCTTGAATTTCGTTTTCTGTGATTTGATTTCTAAAGAGAAAGATCAGATTCAGATTATAAAATTTCTGACATTTGTCATGATCATCACTTTATTGCTCTTGATTTATTGAAGTCATTTTTATTCATTTATGTTAATTCTGCTTTGCTTTTTTTTTACTGACCTTTGTCTTATATTAATTCAGTTTCTTAATACTATCATTATAGTATTTTTAATATACTTGTGTGGTGAATTGCATATAAGCCAGTAACAGCGCTTTTACCTGAACAGCTGTTTTGGCAAAATCGGATTGTTACTGGACTGCTAACCAAAAGGTCCCAGGTTCTATCCTAGCGCGTCCCTCACCTCTTCATTGGTGACCTCGGACGCTGAACCTTCAACCTTCATACAGCTGTTGTGGCGCCATCTACCCACAACTAAAGTCGCCAGACAGACTTGGTGCATTAGCACCCACAAAACGCTCGCCATAACGCTTGGCGCTATTCAAAACTGGGTACAGGCCCAATAAGACAACAGCTACTACTAAAATACATCACTACTCAATATCCGTATCGTTCGTCTCCCCTTCGACTCACTGGAGGGAGAGTACTGTGGTGAATTGCATATAAGCCAGTAACAGCGCTTTTACCCGAACAGCTGTTTTGGCAAAATCGGATTGTTACTGGACTGCTAACCAAAAGGTCCCAGGTTCTATCCTAGCGCGTCCCTCACCTCTTCACCTGTAACTATGATCAGTGGCCATTTTAACCACTTGTTCCAATTACAATTTGCTAATAGTATGTAAGTGGAAAGTTTATATGTAGTTTGTTTAATAAGTAAATATCTGTAAACAAATGATAATAAAACATATGAAAAGTCTAAAATAATCAACAACTACTATGTTTGTATTGAAATCTTCAACAACAAAAGATAAATGATCATTTAAATAAAAGTTTAAATAATCAAAAATTATTCTGTCATTAAAGTTATCAAATTTTACAAAATGTTGTAATCTGTTGCTATCGCAACATTTTTCACTATATGATTAATTTATTAAAAGTAATATAAATAAATTTCTTGCTTATCAGTTGACAGTATATACAGATTACAGATTTCTTCATTTTGTCTGTACATGTACAAAAAAACATTATTTTTTTGCAAATTTCACAAATGTCCACAGTTTTGTTGCTCTTGCATACATTTATCTGGTAGTGTTTATTTTTACAAGAATGGATATAATAAGCAGCAATTTTATTTCTTGTAGAAAAGGAAGGTTTGAAGATCTTTGATTAAATGAATATCTTTTAAAGCTTCTCAGGTGTGTCCAAAATAAAATCATGGTGGCTGATATTTTTTTATATCAGTTTTTTTCTTTGTAAATTATCCAAGCATTTATCACAATTAAATCAAAAATATTGAAAAAAAGAACATGCACAGTTCAACATCTTTATGAAGATTTGACCAAGTATATTTTTTGCCATGTGATCTAAAACATCAACTCCATGTTTCAATGAATTATATTTCACAACATGGTATATATATAGAATGTAAAATCATATTTCTGAAAAAGATCGGGTCTGAAAAGAGAGAAGACACTTTTGTAATTTTAAAAACTTTGCTTTACTCCGTCCATTAAGGCATAATTTATGTATAAGCAAGACGTGACGAGGCACATCAATCTACAGTACGACACAAGAGCATGAAGAGAATAAAATAGTTTTCTCCGGTCATTATATACTATGAGATTCTGACATGGATTTCTTCATACATGTCGATTTAGGTAAGGGAATTTTCGATATATTTTAAAAGAATTTGCTTAGTTTGACAGTTTTTTATATCATTGATACAATTTCCTATGTCAGGTTAAGTGTATGGCATTCAGGAATAGAACATTCTTATTCTTTTTTTCCTTGATAAGAAGTAAACAATATATAGTCATGCTTAGTAACTTTACTAGAACACAGCTTATCTCTCTCTTTTTGTTTTGAACAAATACGATATTTCTGTCTTTGAAGGATTTCTTCTGTCAACACAGCTTATTAGTACAGTTCACATTTGTTTTACTAAATTTAGTGAAGTGAAGAAATTATTCGTCATCTGGTTTCTTCCAGTGTTATGATGAGAATCCATGAAATGAAAAGCTGCTTGTTCGTCTGCTGTTTCTCCGGCTGTCCTTATTTTATCTTTGCCCAAGTAGAGATATCTGTTCAATAAATATTTTGACTTTACACCAATAGCAAGCCAAAATTTAGTTCCAAATTTATCAGATTTTTAAGGCATACACTGAATAAAGCTGCTAGCAGCTTTAGCTAGCAGACTGAATAAACTGAATAAAGCTGCATCTTCATGGGGAAACAATTGTTCATCCACTGTTATATTCTCACCCAGTTTATAAAACATCAAACAGTTTTCTTATAAATATATTCTAAACATTTGGAACAAGAGCGAATGGATCCATTTGCTGTCTTTGGAACTGCTAGCTTCATAATAAACCACAAATAATTCATCAATTTCTAGAAATCTGTCCCTAGCCATTGTCCCAGTTGAGAATATCAGACCCCCAGGATTTTGGTCATAAGTTCAAAACAGATAGTCTTTTTATAGCTGACGTTCCACAGGCATATAGCAGTGAAATGAGAGCATCTAACTCATCCAAGTCAAACACCAGTAGGGATTTGTGATTTCTTATGGAATTCTTTTTCAGCACACTGTTGAATGTGATGTAATATTTTTCTGTTGATGAACATTCCCCAGTCTATGCTTATGCTGCATCGATTGTTTTTGTCTTTACATATGAAGTTGGTGTTGATACTTCTCGTAAGATGTTTTGCTGGGGAAGTCTTCTTTTAATGCTAGATGAAATATTTTCTATTTTCCAAACAGAACCATCATTTGAGGTTTCTTCTCTTTTATTTTCCACAATTTGGATGTATCTTCTTTGTCCTCGAGTTTAGTATGGTCTCTTTGGACTGCTTTCTGTAGTTTTAATACTAGTGCTGATTTCACTTCTGGAAAATGTGCTAGCAATGAAATATTTTCTTGATCTAAATTTTTTTCATTTGTTATTTTGTGAATAGACTCCATATCAGATGACTTGGATTCACTTGTTGCAGTAATAGGAATGATCCAAACTTCGGATCAATAGGGTGTATTTTTTATATAAAGTTCATCAGGTTCAATTTGTGAATCAGGATTTTCATCACAAAGAGTTTTAAGCGATTTGGGCGTCTTTTCTTTCATTAGATATTTTCTACTAACATTTCTATGCAATAAGATGTCACATAAAAGTGTAGTGCCACAAGTCACAAAATACTCAGGACAGGGCATTAAAATTATTCAAATTTGAATTGAAGATAGGGATATTTGTATTCATTAAAAGGCAAAATAAATTACACAAAGAAAATATACAGTTAGATGGCATGGCACACAAAAGTTCAAAACAGGTATTTTACTCTCCCTCTATCCCAACTCTCTTAAATACACCAACCTCATTTTGACAATTGTACCTGTTTTGTTATCAGAAAAAGATAAAGATAAGAAAGTCATAAAAAATGTTTTTAAAAAAATGTTGACTTGTCAAATGACTAGTAGCCATATTTGTAGGTATGCACAGTAATTATTTAAAATGAACAAAAATAAATTTATATCAGTTATCAACTTGATATAAATTTCATAATTCAAAAGTCGTAAGTTTTTAGGAAGAGTAAAAAAGCATAAAAATTATTAATAAGAAAATAAAGTTAAATTCAATTAAAGTGAATTTTCAAAGAGTTCATTTTGTTTGTATGGTGGAAGTCAAAATGACCATAATTCTAGTGTTAATGACTTTGACTTTCTGAAGATTCTCAACTTTATTTTATCTTGTACTTTCTCCTGTATGAGATTTAATTAAAAGGTGTTGCAGCATTCGAATGTTAGATCTGAAGATTTGATGTAATCTACATTTTAAATTGATATCTAGAAAATTATTTTATCAGCTATACCCACATGAATATGAACACAATAATTGAAAATTGTGAAGAGCTGTATAGATGCAGGATATTATGAGAATCGTACATCAAATTTGTAATTCCAATTCAAATTATGTTATAAATCAACCGAGAAAAAGTTACTTCGCCAAAAGGCATACTCGAGATTTGTTTGTTTTTTTTCCCTTGTTTTCTTTCACTAAAAGAACTATACTCAAAGTTGTTTTCGACATGTGTATAACCACTCATGGTCAGGGAAGCTTTTTTTTTTGTTTAATAATTTTATATATTTACACATTCATTGTCACTCTATCTAGATTTAAAGTATATTTAATTATGTGCTAGTTATCGAGACTATAATTTAAAAAGAATAATGAGATTTTAAAAAATGTATAAGTCTGAGAACGAAAGCAGCTGTAAAATTAGCAACATTTTTAAATAGTTAAAAATTGTTTAAATATAAATGTATGTCTTCATGCGTAAAAATAAAAATGTAGGGAAGAGAATTTTGAATACTTTTAGAGCTATTTAATGGATTTCACCCAGGAGTATTGTACAATTCTTAAACTCTCATTAGTAAATATGATTTATTATATTTATATAATAAATTAAATTATTTTTTATAAATAATAAATTAAGGATATTTTTCAGACATAGCCTTTAAACGTTAAATCTAGAAAGTGACATTTAAATTTTCCTAATTTTAATCCCATTTTTTGTCAATTTGTTCACCTTTTCCTTGCATAGCAACCAAAAAAGGGAAAACATTTTATACATCATTTGTATGTATGACTTTATAGCAAATTTATAAAATAAATTTGCATTTAATAATCCTGATTAAAAATATGTTGTGTATGTAGGTCTAGTGCACATTAAATATGATGTTGCGAGTCAAACATCCAACTGGTATGAAGTGAAAGTGCCATCTTAAATCTTATTTTCACTATCAAATCATGATTCAAAATTATGAAGTTCATCTCTAAGGGCTTTAAAATAGAGTATTAACATAATTAATATACATTTTCTTAATTATATAAATTTTTATAGTTATTTTAATTTTCGTGTTATACATGTGAAGATGTGTTTTTGTTTTCCATAGGAATTCTTTGACTACCCCTACATACAAGATTTTATGATCTTCAGTGGCTATAAGTATGTCTTAATTTTTTTATATTGCTTTTTTTTTCATGGTATGTAATTAGTAATGTTCCTTGGCCATGTTTGTTTATTAAAAAGAAATATTTGTGGTTAATACTTTTTATATGCATTATGATTTATAATACCTATACTTCAAAATTATTAAAAACATCCATACTCTAAAATTTAATATTCTTACATTGAATAAATAACTGATTTTAAAATGAGTCAGTCAAATAGAACAGTTGAACATGTTTAACAACATAATCAGATTGTGAAATGCATTTTAAAGTAAAACGATTTTATTTAGAACATTTGTCAAATAATTCTGATATTCGTCTACTCTTTATAAATGCTTGTTTTTTGTTTGTTTGTTTTTTCGTTTGTGATAATTTGGGTTTATTAATATTTTTATAAGTAGTAAAAGTTCAAAGAATTTCTTCATCTTGCCATATACATTTTTTTAACAAAATGCATTACTTATAATTGGAAGAAATTTAAGTTTAAGTTAAATTTAATAGTTTACTAGAATTCTGAATTATGTTTAAATTTTGATTTTGCTTTAGTTATATTTTACTTGTGTATCTGATTTGTGTTAAATTTTTCTGTATTTGAGTACAGAAGCTTTTTTCAGCAGTAAAATATTTAATTTTGGCTACAAACTGGTATAGTTGTTGCAAGTCTTTTGGGTTTTTAATCATACTTTAGATTCGGATTGCTTTTACTTTGCTTTCTTGTTATGTTGTAACTCTATTCATGAGGCCATTAAATTTATTACTAATAAAGTTGACAGTATTAAGTAATTCTGTAGTAGTCTAAAAGAGACCAAGGGTCTTATTTTGCAAAAACTTGA
Organism: Argiope bruennichi; assembly: GCF_947563725.1. NCBI lineage: Eukaryota > Metazoa > Arthropoda > Arachnida > Araneae > Araneidae > Argiope > Argiope bruennichi. The sequence goes on from NC_079155.1 coordinate 20,047,747, forward strand.
AAGGGGAAAAAGCATTTTCCTGTTACCTCACTTAAATTCCTATCTTATGAGAAGTTATTCAATTTTTTTCATTGCAGTCTATTATTAAATTTATAAAAATCCAAGCTTTCACTAATTGATGTGCAAGAGAAGTTCATTGTGTAGACTTCCAGTTCATTTGATGTCATTGTCACCGAATTATTTTACAAATTTCTAAACAACAATTATCTATCATCTAAAACTTTTTCCCTAGCTGTTTATTAAATCAATTTCTTAAGAGCTTTCTTGAATTTTGATGTATAATTTTGCTTTCCTTTCTCAGGTATAATAATTTAGATAAATATTTTCATAAGTTCTGTGATAGGGAAATTTCACCATTGGCTGTGAATCTTTTACATAAATGTTTTCGTTATAATCCTGAAATCAGGTAAGTTCAGAAAAAAATTATCCAACATTTTTTATTAATATAACATTTATTTTTAATTTTTGGTATTTGTTTAATTAATATTATAAGCTTAAAGACTATGGATGAAATTTATACAGATATTTTGATGACAAAATCATTTTACTGATTTATTTTTGTTTAATTATTCTGATAATAATAATTTGATTTGCAATCATAATAAATCACAAAATGACAGAAGCTTAATCTTGTTAAACTTTTAAAGATTTTATATAATTGTTGAATAATATTTATTATTATTATTAGCAAAGTTATGTTCTGTGTATTAACTTTTGTCAGCATTGAAGAAATAAAAAAAAATCATAATTAAACTTTCAATTCCTTTATTATCTTAACTTCCCAAATTCAAAGATTTTTTAAACATAATTTCATAATATTTTTTTCTATTTGTCATTATAATACAAATTTAGCAAGCAATTTGAAAAAAAAAAAACTTAGTAAAATGTATGACCATATTTCTTATTGTTGTGACAAACTTGAAATATTCTTTTAGGTTAGGAGCTGAGCTGTGCCTTCAGCATCCATATTTCTCAGAAGATCCAAAAGGTTTATTTATTTATTTTTTGTTATAATATCACTTATTTTTTCTTAGTATACAAGAATTAATTGATGAAATATATTTATTTAAAAAATACCTAGAAATGAACTTGTGTGATTTCATCATTTGCAATTGATTTTAAATGAAAAAGGCAAACAAATTAAATTACTTCTAGTAAAAAGTGCAGTTTTTATCTACAGTTTTTTTAACTATATCATTTGTTAGGCACAATTGAACAGCAAGTACAAAAATACTTTATTTTATTTAATCATTTTAATGCTGTTCTTGTGCTCTTAGTTTATTCATAATGTCATATTTTTAAATTTATAAGGTAAAAGTTATATTCTTAGATAATGTACTTCATTATAATCATTATGTGGTGTCTGTATGATCTCTTAATTAAATCAGTTCAAGAAAATATTGCTAATACATATGGTGCCATCTAATTAGATAGTATAAAAAGCAAAACTATTGTGGGATTTTAGCCTTGAGAAAAAAGTATGATACTGTTGAGTAAGCATTTTTAATTATGAAATTTGGTAGACTGAATGAACATTGATATTAAGAAGTCTTTAATAACTTTCAAGAAAATTATTTTTTAAAAAGTAAACCAAAATTTTTATTTGCTTGTTTGTAAATCAAAGGAAGTGTTAGTCAATCGCCTGTTGTAGGAGTTCTGTACCGTTCATCATATCATGATACAGCTTTTTAAACAAATGTATGTTTTAGACTAATGTACAAATAAATTCTCACTTTTACAATACACTCCCGAGTATCCGGTTCGCGACTACCCGGCCTAGTTTTTTTTAAAAAAACTATAAGTTTCGACTAGTATCTTAGGTTTATCTTTTCATATCTGTATATTATTTATCAGTGAAAAATAAAATCAGTTTGAGTCAATTTTCTTAACTAGGCCTACGATTTGCGTTAGTGTTTTGTTTCCTGCATGTAAGTTAGGCATTTCAGAATTTGTTAAAATGCGAGCAGTTTATATCCTTTAACTTACTTTTTCTCTAATAAATTCTTGAAATGTGCATGGAAGCATGTAAACAAATATAAACCATCAGTAGCCTTCTATTTTTATTCAAAACATTACTGGCAATGGCTTCTATGATTCACCGGGCCGCATTAACATTCTAAGTGGTTTGAGATAAATGGAGAGCTTAGTACTCAATAAAAAGTGAGAAAATAACATATTATAACAATGAGTTATAGGGATTAACTTTGTCTTCTGGTTTTTGTGGGCAAAGAAATGAGTTCATAGAACTCTGGCCTATCCAGCTTTTTTGTTATCCAACCTGCCCTTCTGTCACATTAGACTGGATGCTTAGGAATGTACTGTATTATATTGCTGAATTTAGTTATATTTCGGTTATGTTTATGTATAATCATTATAACTTTTTGTGATAAAAAATTTTGAAAATATTTCTTTTTTCATTACTTATGCTTCAAATTCTTTGATTGTTACAAAAAAATACTACAACCAGTATTTTAATTTTATTGATTCTGGACCAACATTTATCATTTCATGTGTTTTTTCTTGTCCATTCAATTATTTCAGTTTACCGTGAAAAACCACTGTTTTTCAATGTTGAAGTCTTTTTATATGGGGAAACATCTTTCATTGAAAAAAGGCAATGTACATGCTGATATTTAAAGTGTAGGAATATTAAATATGATTGCAACAAATGTTTTACAAGTTGAGATAAAAAAAAAATATTATTTAATAAGTTAGTAAGGATAACACTAGTTGCCAACATATATAAAGCAATGACAAAATCTTTGAATTTTGTATAAACTTACTAAACAATGAACATTTTATATCCATTTTTTTACATTGCATTTTTAGACAGATCTAAACAGTCGCAAGATAACAGTGTAATGATATTTTTTCCATGTTTGTAATTATCTTATTTTTAAAATCCAGTTCCATTGAAGAACCTCAAAGTATGTGGACCTTGTGTGCGTTATACTTGGTTATTGAATCGGTTGTTTGTACTTCAGATTCAATCAAGTTATTGATTTGAATCTGAAACATTCCTCTTGTTGATGAGTAGATGAAGGATGTAAATGGAATTATATTGCATCACTTCGGTTTAGGACAAAAGAAAATATTGATGCATTTCAAAGAAGTTTGGGTTCTTTTTTAATGCATCATTGTTGAAATGAAGAAGTTACACTTATAAATTATGTGTGTTATAATAATGACTCAGTTTTATCAAAAATAATGTTCAGAATTGACACTTCTAAAATATCTATAACTGGCAAGGATCTTTTCGTGCACACACACAAACCTATTTTCATAATGATCTGCATACTAAATTTGTAGTTTTTCTTTCAGATTTTGAGTGATCTTCATTCTAAGGAAGTCTGTCTGTTCGAATATAAGTTAACATGGTAATTACAAAATACAGAGAGCTAGATGGATAAAATTTGGTATACATATTTATCATCTAAACCTATCAGATTCAGAACCAAATCTGTCGAGGGGTTCATCTTCTATTGCATATAAATGCATATCAAAACAGAAATTTATCAAATTTGGCATATGGTTTTGTTACTGGGATTGTAGTTTGTCAAATTTTGGTTTCAGTTGGAGGGGAGAAAATGTGTTTGAAACACAAATTCGATTTTCTGGTGCTTTTAACTGCATATCAAGGACTAATCTCCAAGAATTTGCAAAATATTGAGTAAAAATGCCAGATTTGTACCATAGATCAATATTCATAATTATCATTCCTCAGTACCTTGCAACGCATTCTTTGTCTTATTCAAGAACCAAAATTTTATGTGAAATCTGGTGAGTAATACATTATTAGAGGGAATGCATGAAAGTTTAATCTTTCATGCTGGTTACAACATCACAATACTCTTACTTTTTCAGAAATTCAAGAAATTCTCATTTTGTTACAAGTAAAATAGAAATGAAGTGATACTTAGGGTGTTTTATTTTACATGGATTTCTTAAGTATAGACATATTTGTCTGACACAAATCTCTAAAAATCACTAAATATAGTTTTAATAATATAATAAGTAAATGTTTTTTGTAAAAATGAGTTTTGGAGCATTCCGTAACTTCTGTACTTTTTATTTCCGAACAAATGTTGAATGGCCATGTTGTAGATTTGAAATTTGCAAATGAATGGAAAACATATATTGTATTCAGGATAGCTCGAATTAAAACTATCATCTTTGGCATATGGTGGTTTATTTACAGGCACTTAATTAGAAAGATTCCAACCGCTTTATTTGCTTAGCAATATTTTTAACTTTAGGGCTATATGTTTGAATGTCACTTTGTGTTTATTTATTTTACTGTCTTTTTCAATTTATGGACAATATTTGAATTTTTGAAGAAACAACATATTTTCGACTTATATCAGAAATATATGTATGTATGGATTGAAACACTGAATATATTTGCTCTAAAAAATTATTTATAATGCTAATGTACGTGATACAATAATGAATCTTATTTCTTATTGTCAAATGTAAACAAACGCTATAAGAATGTTTCAGACTGCTTCACTGAACTTTTTGAAACTGTACTTAATTCACCAATTTGCTAAGTAAAGGAACTGCAAAATATAATTTAAAAAATGTGTTCTGGAGAGGCTCACCATGTCACCAGAAACTATTCAGTCAGAGTCAAAAAGATGTAAAAGAAATCTTTGGAAAATAGGCTTCATACAGAGAGTTTAATTGAGTGCAAAAATAGGCTTAGCTCACCACAGATGAGTAATCTCTGTGAATTTACTTCTGGAAATTCATAACCATATCTTACAAAATTATTAATCTTGCAATTATTTTTGCATTGTTTTAAAACATCCACTATTATTTTAAAAATTACCAGTTTAATAATGCAATTTCATTTCTATATAATCTTCTTCATTTTTCATTAATTTTTTAATTTATTTTTATACAGGGTCTTTTACAATGTTTTTAATGCTGTGGCTAAAAATAAATTGCTTTCTTACCATTAATTCTGGAGAAAAGATTTCCACTTTCATTTCATAGTGTATGAACTTCATAATTTGTATTAAATTGATTCAACTAAATTCCTCTTTTTCAGTCATTTAAATAATAAACTGTTTTTTTTATTAATTTAACAACCTAAAGAGCGTTAATCTGTGTGAACAAATTTTTCACCAAAGGCAACTAGTATTGTGACTGTTTATAAATAATTATTTTTTTATCTAAATTTGAATTGGTTAAATAGATTTATGTCTTTCACTCACTCTAATAGAATATTTTGTTTAATTAATACTTTTATTTAAAAGTATACTTTTCTTTAAATTTAATAATCTAATACCATTATATATTTACTGTAACTAAAAAAATGCAAGTTTCTGATTATAAAAAACTGTGCCTTAACTATTTTTTATTATTTTTTTGTTCAATACTCATTACAATTTCATTTTTTTTTTATACTGATTTAGCATGTCCTATTGAAGAAATTGCCAAACTTAAGGAAGAAGCCAATATTTATAGGAAGATACGAATAGTAAAAGAAAAAAAACGTATCTAGATTTTACTTGTTCTATTTGTTTTTTATTTTGTGAATTGTTCAAGAAAAACTGTTGTATATAATTGCTGTGTATGTGCTGTTGTATATATTGAACTGTGTATATAATTTCTATTCAATTTCTCTTAATAATAAAGATCTCGGTGTGCGTGGTACGATTGAGTGACCTAGAATTATCAAACTTAGCTTATACATATAGGTATGGGAATGTGCAACTCAGAATGATTTTTTTTAATTTTAATTAATAAAAATTAAGCGAAATTTTATCACTTTCCCACGATAACTTTTGAAATTGTTACAGCACAAAAGTAATTTTACATCTTAAAGTTTTAAAAAAAATCAATGATACCAATTTAAGTGTCACATTAATCGTTTTCATTGTTTTATCAAATGTTTATTCATGTGGTTTTCTTCCTTTTGTTGAAGGCTAAAGAAGAAGGATGTTGTTTAATATCCGAGTAATTTATGATTAAAAAAAAGTTAAGTTGTAGTACCACAAAATTTAGAAGGTAGAAGAAGTGCACATTTACGTTTTTAATAGTTCGGTTATGTTATGGAATGGATCTCTTTAAATAGGTTCATGTGTCCAATGAACAGATCATGTGTAAGACAGTTAAAATAAAACTCCAATGTCTTGCAATTTGACAGAATCAGGGATAAACAGCTGTATATAATCATTTAAACTGAAATATAGCCAGTGTCTCCAGCGAATCAGTTGGTCACCAGAAGCGATTAGTTAAATAATAATCAGGATATAAAAATTCGGCTTATTTTCCCATATTGAATAATTCGTCAGTATAAAGTATGCTTTTAATTTTAGGAATCAGGTTGTATTTAACACTTAGTTTAACGTCAAAATCAAGTAATGGGGAGAAAATTTAAAGTGTGCCTATTTTAAAGTACTGCTGCTCTTTTCTGTAATATATTTTGATGCATAAAGATACAGATATGAATTAGAGAAATGCAGACCACAATGAATGGAACAGAACAGTATAATGTTTCTAAAATAATATGAAATCAAAAAAAATTTCAAATTTTGAACTATCAAAATTTGTTTAAAACCATTTTGCTGAGGTAGCCATCAAGATGTAGTTTTGCAGAATATTTAATTGAAGGCTTTAGCTTTCAGTAACCTTGGCCAAATAAATGATCGACAAAACGGTAGTATTAAATAAATTGATTGGGAGCTTATATTTTATATTTAAAATTAACGGTCCTAAAAATTTAATTGTAATTTACATCCTTTGCTGACTATTTTATAAGTTAGTAGATTGAACAGAAAGCTCCAAGCAATATTAAAAATCTTTTATTTTTGTCTTGAAATAATTTTTTAAATAACCAAAGATGTTAGCAAACAGTTATGTGATATGTTAAAAAAATAATTTAGTTGATTTCATATCATGATCTTTTTGGGGTATTTTGAAAGCAAACTTTGTGTGTATCAATATCAAGTCACGGAAAGAGGGATTAGGAATTGCTTACTTGAAGCGGCTTATGGTGGTAATCGAGATAAAAATGAAAGCTGTTGTAATTATATTTTGAAATGTGCCAAAAGAAGTTCATTTTATGCAGCATATAAATAAAAAATAATTGAAAAAATTGGATTATGAGTTACTTAAATATAAATGAGTAAAAAAAAATTTAAGGTTTAGTTATGTTTCGTATGTAAATTACGTCAAGTACTTGCATTAAATCATCTCTAATGTTCCCTCTGTGCAGAAAATCGCCATTTTTTTTTGTCCCTCCGCTGGTGTGGTGTGGGAGTTTGAAGTGAGAGGGTGCTAGTTCATGAATCATCCTCGTCATCTGATCGCGGCTCAAAATTACGAGGTCCATTCCATATAGGCCTGGTGTTGCTTTAAAACGGGACGTTAATATAACTAAACTAAACCATTCACTTTTTTTATATATATCTTTAGAATATTTCTTTCCCTGGTGTACAATATTCCATAATATTATTTCTGTATTCTCTTATTTTTCGCTTTATTATATCTCCGTATGTTTATTTTTGAATGTAAAAGCAATAAACAAAGATTATTTCTTCGTATAAAGAGAATTCACATTGTATTTTTACGGTAAAAGAGGTTCACTTTTTTTTCTTTGAGCAGTGTACATAATAGCAAACGATCAATAATTATCTATTGAACTCTTGAGATAAATTTTGTTGTTTCTAATGGCACTTGTCATAGACAAGCCCGCTGATGGAATCAGCGATTTTAAGCCGAGAGAGCGTCTCTTGTTGTACAGTAGCGCCATCTAGGGCCAAGAGTACGTCTTAGCTACACACGCGTCACAACCCTTTTTACGGGGAGGACTTCATTCATGCATTTTATTCGCCCATCCACAGATCGTAATTTAGACCTGAACCAGAGAACGATCACCTCTGAACCAGTACCCCCGGTGTTATTACTCTCGACATGGAGGACTTTGTGACCACGACAGATTTTTACGTGAGCCAGCCACCACACACACGGAGAGTCTTCGGCCAGCGGTGTTCGAACTCGCAACCCAAGGAACGCGAATCCAACGCCCTACCAACCTGGCTATCCCTGCCTCAGATAAATTTTAATATTTCTCAACGATTTCGCCTGTAAGAACGGGAAAAAATACATTTTAATATTTTATTTAAATGCATTTTAATATTTCTCATATTTTTTTTAAAAAATAATTTTTTTTTTTCTTTTATTTTCTCATATACTAAATGTAGAAAAAATGTTATCTTCAAAAAATTCAGATTTTGACGAATTTCCATGTTGAAAACCTCCCTGAGATCAAAAAACTATTTTTATTATTATTATTATTATGGTTGACATTCTAAGACAAAGATAGTTCAAAAACGTTTTAAGCTAAACGGACGAAATTCGGTCTGTGGTCTTTACACTAAATGCTTAGATTTCTATCTTAATTGAGCAAAATATCATTCAGAGAAAGTTTGTCCGGCTTCTTCCGAATATTTATCAACAAAGCGCAGAGAGCTAGGTGGATAAAATTTGGTACACATATTTGATATTTAAAGTGTAGATACCCATCAAATTTTAAACCAGATTCCATTAAAGGTCAACCATCTGTCGGTCTGAACGGAGGGGTGATCTAAAAAAAAGTTTACAAGCTGCAGTTTTTGGAAAGTAGAAATTGTGAATGGGAATTTTGTTACCCAGAGTGGAGGCAGATGGCGCTAGTTGTCTTAGACCGGTCCTTCGAGCAGATAGTGTTAGTACTGAGACCTGAAAAAGCGACAGTAATGGCAAAACGTCTAGAGAAGTGGTCTCACCTAGAGGTGCGAGCCGTGATAGGATTTCTATGGGCCAAGAAAGTGTCTCTATCGGACATTCACAGACAAATCGTTGAAGTGTATGGGGGCGAAGCAATGAGTAGAGAACAGGCGGCGAAATGGTGTCGTTCTTTTCAAGCGAACAGGGAGATTGCTGGAAAACGTTTAAGTGGGAGGTCTGGAGCCCCCCCCCCCCCCATACAGCCCCGATTTGGCTCCCAGTGACTATTTTCTTTTTCCGTCATTGAAGAAACACTTATCCGAAACAAGATTCATATCAGACGGTGATGTTCAAAAAAGGTGCCGAGAACTGGCTCATTAGCCAGGGACCTGATTATTATCAAAACGGTTCAAACAAATTGGTCCAGAGGTGTAATAAAGGCTACAACAGGTTTGGTGATTATATAGAGAACTGACCGCCACATATGTCTCTTAATTACCATTTGTTTCCTGTGTCCATTGTTAATAAAGCATTTTTCCTTTGCCTTGTAAACTTTTTTTTTTTTTTTTGATCACCCCTCGTACTTTCAGAAGCATGTAAACGCGATTACTCAAAACCGCAATGACTTAAATATATCAAATTTGTTACGGGATTTTGTGACTACAAGTTCAGTGTTGTGTCAAATTTTTGTTTCAATCGGTAGGAAGAAACGCGTCTGAAACACAAATTAGATTGTCTTTTATTATTTACCACATGCAGGGATTAATCTCTAAGGATCACTCGATTGATACAGGAAAAATACTAAATGAACCCCGAAGATCAATTTTTCGTAACCAGTGTGTTCGCCAGTGCTTTGCAAGGAATTCGCGGCCTTCTTCCAGGCCCAAAATTTTATGCGGGAGAGAGAGAATAATACTTTTATTCACAAGTATGCGAGAACGTTTTAAGGGGACCACTTCCGTGGATTTTTACTTTCAAATTTATGTGTCCTGTATAACAAGCAATCGAGAAATTGCATATTAAAATTTCGCCCTCGGTAACAGAAATTGTAGTTACCCAAATGCATGTTGCAGGGGTTGGACAAAAGTATAGAAACGCCTAAAAAATATTGTTACGAATCTGTGATGCGGCTTCCCAGCATAGCTGGTTCCATAGGAGGTCCCAGAGCTTGGCGACAAACTTTGCGACCATTTGGCGCCAAAATAGATTATACCCGAAACATCGAGAATTTTCCCGACCCGTCCAGTAGGAACCGAGTTACGCCTCGAACGTTCCTGATTGGTTGAGAGGCTCCTAGCCCCGCCTCCCGAGACCTATGAAAGGAAGCAGCCGCAGCTGCCGAGCAGTGGTGAACCAGTAGTAGTCGAAAGTACTTGGAAGCGACAGAGAATAGCGGTCGGAATCGACGATGAAGAGTCGTTGTGAATTGAGTAGTCGTGGACCAGTGGAGTCGACGTAGTCGGAACGGACGATAAAGAACTGTCCTTCCAGAGATAAGCGGAGCAGCAACAGAGTGAAGCTAGTGCTAAACTAAGCTGTGTGCTACTGTCTGCACTAGAGTCTGTTGTATGCTGCACGTCTCGGCTGAAGATAATCGTCTTCTGTGCTGTATATAGTTGTCGTCTTTGTGCTGTCCTGTGTGTCTTCGTGTAAATAAACGTCGTTGTTTTATTTACTACTGCCGCCTGGTGATTGAGCGTTCTTCACACCATATAACCCCCCACTATCCAAACGAACCCCGGAAATTTCGTAACAATATGTTTTTCCTTGCCTAATATTATATGATAGATAGATTCAGTAAAAATGCTAAATTCACATTAAAGGTTCATATTTAGTAGCTGTTGTACGCCAATGCTATGTAAGGTGTTTTCTGGGATAGCACTTTAATTAGAGAGTATGCGAGAAAGTTTTGAGAAAACAACTCCCGTTGGTTTTTACTTGCAATTATTTTCGCTTATTTATTATCTTGTAGTGAATTATTATAAAATGGTATAAAACGGGTAGTGAAAAATTTGTAATTCATATTTCTTAGTTTTGATTTCTATGTCGTCAAAGAAAACCCTAGTAAAATAATTGTGACACAGCTATTTACTAAAAAGGGATTCGTATTTTTCGTAAGAGTAAAACAGATTCATGCACATAAGAGATTCGTAATTACGTTAATATTCATAAATAAAAAAATATCATTTTCAAAGTATACTCAAATTATATTAAGCATTTTTCTTTCTTTTTTTTAAGCATTTTCAATAAGAATGGTAAAACCTGAGATTCCTACAAACGAAACATTTTAGAAGAAATGAAGATAGAAAACAGGAACTCATAAGAATATTTAATTTATAGTTTTTTTTTAATAAAATATTTTTACAGTTATTATTTTTAAATATTTTTTTCCGAAATAACTGTAAATGTAACCCAACTTTCATATTTTAAAAAAGTTTTTAATCATTATTTCTTTTTATGAAACATTTTCTCAAAACTTGAGTTTTTTTTTTTTTTTTTTTTTTTTTTTTTTGTCGCATATGCTATCAACAAATGTCGCCTGCAGTCAAACCTAATTCTAGATGTTATTGAAAATCACAATATTAAAATATTCATATAGAAATCATGATTCGATTTTTGCAAATTTCGGATTTTCACCAATTTAGTAGCTGTTTATCCCTTGAAGCAGGATCTCACTTTGATCATGCTCGGAAGAGTGTCTATTATCTTTTCATCACCTCTGGAAGTAAAGAATTTTACCGCTTGTGAACATTTTGCGAAGGTTTTTCTTGACAAGTGATTAAACGCTGCTCAGCGGTCAAATCGGTATTCTCCAGACCAAACCGGTTGTCGATTTCCCACTGTTTTTGCCCCATTTTTTGATCCTCGGGCTTCCGATTATCAAGATTTGATCAACGGTTTTCCATGTGCGCAGTTCTCAAGAAGGACAACTGTTACATAATGTTACGAAATTTCCGGGTTCGTTTGGATAGTGGGAGTTATATGGTGTGGAGAACACTCAATCAGCAGGCGGCAGTAGAAAAAGAAAACGACGTTTATTTACAGGCAGGACAGCACAAAGACGACAACTATATACAGCACAAAATTATCCTCAGCCGAGAGATGTGCACACAACAAGACTTTACTGCAGACAGTAGCGCACAGCTTAGTTCAGCACTAGCTTGACTCCGTCGCTGTTCTGCTAATCCCTGGAAGACCAGTTCTTCACCGTTGCTTCCGACTACAACTACTCTGGCAGCTGCGGCTGCCTTCTATTATAGGTCTCAGGAGGCGGGGCTAGAAGCCTCTCAACCAATCAGGAACGTTCGAACGTCCGTATCTCGGTTCCTAATGGACAGATCGGGAAAATTCTCGATGTTTCGGGTATAATCTATTTTGGCGCCAAAGTCGCCAAGCTCATGGACCTCCGACGCGACACCCGGACTCCGTCTAATACAGATGACTGTAAAACTGTCTTTCTGATGATGGAACCAACTATGCTGAGAAACAGTATTACAGATTCGTAACAATAAGTTTTCAAACAAACATGGAGGATTTAGATACATTGGAACTATTGTAGTTGATACCAGATAGAAGGTAGCGAATAATTTACACTGACAGAATTTCTGATTTGGATTTGTTTGATGAATATGATTTTGTTTCGAAGTACAGACTTCCCCTAATTCTGCTGAATGCATTTTATCTTTGATGAAGGAGAAATTAAACACCAATACTTTACGAACAATGCTGTAACTTGTGAAGAAAAATTGTGTATTGCCTTATTTTTTTTTTTTCTCTATCCTTTAGGAAGTCATCAATAAATAATAGGTGATTTGAATCAAATTAACCAATCATCATATTGCCGAGCTATAAATGAAGTATCTAGATGTATAGCTGAAATAAGGCCAAGATTCATTTACCTACCAAAAAATGAATCTGAGCGACGTGAGGTGTTTACATTAATCTCTTTTATATCCTTCTTATGGGAATCCCTTTTTATTATTATGATATCCGAGTCGTTTTTTTATTATTATTTTCTAGAATTAAAACTAGAATCTGTCATTTGTATAATTCCTTGAACACTATTTTTTGAAGCAAATGAATTATAATTAAAAGAATTTGCTAAACTTATTTATACCTTTTAGAAAACTCTTCAAGTTTAGTATGATTATACTGCTTTTTTATCAAATTTGTTCCTTAAAATGGTTCCATTAAAACATTTTATTGCATATTTTCTATCTAATGACTTGCTAGTAAAATACGTTGTTTTATATCTATATACATTCATATCATATGTGTAGTCTTATAGTTTTTAAATTATGTTATTATGAAGATATAAGTTATTAAAAATTGATAATATATGTATCTAATGTTTTTCAAATTATTTTTAATTTTTAATATTACTTTTATAACTAGAGTTCATCTTTAACAGTTTTTGCATTTGTCATGCTATAAGAAAATTTTCCCTTTCTTTACTTAGACAGTGTACATGTTAATCAATTTTAATTTTGTTCCTTTTATTGTTCAGTTTTGTAAATCTGTAAAAATATAATAAAGAATTCAAGTATTGAAGATTATATGCAATATAAACTTAACATTTTAATTATGCTTTATTCCATATTGAAAAATTCTTATTCCTTCACCCCTACCATTATACAGTTGTATAGCAAAGATTACGGCAGATTTTTGTATGAATATTTAAAGCTAGAAGAGTTTTTGAAGAAACCACCTAAATAATATATACGTTTTCGTTGAACAAATAATATTTCAAGATTAGGTAAAAAGAATATTCTTTCTGTAGAATGTTTTCCAAAGTTATCTGAAATTACTTACAAATTTTTTTAGACTGCACATTTCTAGTGATTGAGATTAGAACATCTTATGTCTTTTTTTATAATAGGTGTACTGTATATATGAACACTAAATATTTATTCTAAATTTAGATACAAAAAATGGTATTTTTGACTTATATCAAATATTCGTATTTATGCTATCAATTTTTAAGTATGTCATGTAAGTATTATTGTTAAATTGGCAATTTTTTTCATTACAGTTATTTATATAATAATTAGTTCTTATCTCTCATTTCTCAGATTAAAGACTTGCCGAGATATGGAAGAAATAAGGAACAGCCTTTTCCTTTTGAAAAACGAAAAGCAACAAAGAAATCTTTTTCATCTGTCTGGTGATAATTATACAGGACTGCTTTTTGTATTTCTGAAACTTTCCTGTATGACTCATTTCCATGACTGTACAATGTTTTCACATGGATATATAAGTTTTTTTTTTAGTAAATTGATTTTTTATGTTATTATTTATTTTATAGAAAAAGAATTATTTCAGTTTTTATTATGATTAATAATTAGAAATTTAAAGAAATTACTTTTGTTACTTATAAATTGTGTGATATAATAATGTGCTTAGTCACTCAATATAGCTAATCACTTTTACGATACCAGTTTGCTTCAGCTTTAATCTTCAACAATGTGTACAAAATTAACATTGTTTTAAAGAGATCAAATTATGATCTTTGTTATCTGCTAAAAATGATTCCCAATTTTTATTAAAGTTCTCCTGCTCATTACACAACAAATTTTAAGATTACTTCTAATGTATTTTCTATCTAATTATTTTTGGAAAGATGTTATTTTATAATTTATCTGTATAGAAATGACTAAATAATTCCTTATTCTCATCTTTGAAAATCAAATGTATTTTTAATTTGATGCATAGAAAATGATATACATGTATGGCTCATATCAGTGTAGTTCTTTCCTAGTGGTTTTATGTGTTCATTATCTTATTACAATATGTAAATGTATTAGAGAAATAAAAAGACACATATAAAAGAATTTTGTATTAAAAATTAGCATTAATATTGCATTTTAAAGCGCCTTTATTGACATTTCCTTCTAATGCTTGTAGAAGAATTTTGAATTAATAATCAGCATCAATGTTACATTTTAAAGTGCCTTTAATGGCACTTTGTTTTAATGCTTGTAGAAGCTGTAATTTCTCCGTCAGAATTTTCTTTTTTAATTCATATAATATGTTACATTTCGAGTCAAATTTGAATAAAATAGATTTCTGTATACAGAAGTATATCGGGATGCAGGAAGTCGCTCATCGCTCGCTTTCCACAGATCAAGTGAAGGGTCGAAGGTCGTGTTTTTCCCCTTATCTTCGTTGGAACCTGTTTCTCTTCTTGTCACGTTAGCATTTTTTCCGCGCTAGTGGTGAGCCTCTACAGGAGCCCCACCACCACCAGCGAGATTTTAGGAGTACCGACAATTGAACCGAACACGCCGTCCGGAGCGGGTGACAGTCTCTGGTCGGGTAACCCTCTCTGGCATCTCTGCTGAGCCGGAGACTCTGATGCTGGATGTCGAGTGTTGTCGCAATCATGCAAAACATAGGCAGGTTTCACACGGTTGACGTTTACTGTGAGTCCTTTTCCATGTTTGTCGATTTTGGAGCTTTTTTCGGTCCTATGGTGAACCCGAAATGGACCCTCATAAGGGGGTTGGAGGCTTTTCCTGAGCGCATCCGTCCGGAGGATCACATGCGTGCACGAATCAAGATCCTTGCTTACAAACACTGTCTGCGAACCATGTAGCTGTGGTTTAGGAGGCAATAGTCGCTGCATTACCTCTCTCAGTTTCCCCACAAAGGTGAATGGATCGGGAATGTCCATTGTTGGACTTAAAAAATTCCCCTGGAAGTCTAATGGGAGCGCCATATAACCTCTCTGTAGTTGTCGCTTCCAGATCCTTCTTCCATGTTGCTCTGAATCCCAAGAGGATTGTCGGCAATGCTAAGGACCATTGTACTTTTCCATGTGCCATGATGGCTGTTTTTAGTTGCCGGTGGAATCTGTCGACTAGTCCATTCGCAGCTGGATGGTATGGTGTTGTGCGCTGCCGAGAAGCACCCAGGAACTTGGATAGGGCTTGAAAAAGTGCAGACTCAAATTGTGTGCCTTGGTCCGTTGTTAATCTGAGTGGTGGTCCAAATCTGGCTATCCATCCCAAGTAAAAAACTGTTGCTATTGTGTTAGCCGATATATCCACTAAAGGGAATGTATCTGGCCATTTAGAAAAGCGATTGACGCAGGTAAGGCAGTATCTAAAGCTTTCTGAAGGGGGAAGAGGTCCCACTATAAACATGCTCAAACCTAGCACTAGGAGGGACAAAACCACCATGTTTGCTTCTAGTATGTTGTGACACTTTTGCTTGTTGACACTGTAAGCACGTACGAGACCACAGCCTCACGTCGGCTCTCATGGAAGGCCAAGCATATCTTTCGCTGATCATCTTTACCAATGCGCGTATACCTAGATGTGACAGTGCATGTAAATATCTAAAAATCCCACGCCTAAAATTCTCTGGTACGAATGAGCGGATACGACCAAGGGACACATCACAATGCAAGGTTACTGGAGGCTCACCTACAGGAAGAGGTTGCAACACCAATGAAGTTGCATTTGAAGACAGAATCTCCGGCAACTCGGGATTCGTCTGTTGCGCTCATCAGCCATCTTTTGGAAATCAATTGCAGTTGGCATTTCAGTTGTAGAGATGTTTATCCTTGAAAGCGCATCTGCAACCACATTGTCAGCTCCTTTTAAGTGACGGGCGTCAGTTGTGAATTGGCCTATGAAATCTAGCTGCCTCAGATGCCGAAGTGAGCATTTGTCTTCTTTTTGCCGAAAGGCAAACGCCAACTGTTTGTGGTCGGTAAATAGGATGAAATTTCGACCTTCCACCATGTGACGAAAGTATTTAATGGCCATGTAGGCTGCTAGAAACTTTGCCATACGCGCTGTATTTCTGTTGGGCAGGGGAAAGTGGCTTGGAATAAAAGGCAAGGGGTTGCCAGCCAATACTAACCTTCCGTTGGAGAGCATTGTCTGAGGTATCGACTACTATAGCAAGCGTGGCATTAGCAAAAGGGTAAAACAAAACCGTAGCCTGGGCCAAGTCCTGTTTACACCTTTCAAATGCACTTCTGGCTTCCTCCATCCAGAAGATGGGTGTTTTGTCATTCTTCTTGGCTCCATTTAAAAAGGCATTCAAAACCGCCTGCGGTACGAAGCGCCGATAGAAATTAATGAGTACCAGGAATCTCCGGAGTTCTTTCACCGTACTTGGTTCAGAGAATTCCGTAATAGCCGATACTTTTTCTGGGAGTGGGATAATACCATCAGGCGTAACAATGTGGTCCAGAAATTTCACTTATGATTTCCCCAGGACACACTTGGAAGCATTTAGCCGCACGCCGTACTCCTCTAAGGCCGGAATACTTTCTTTAGGTATTCCAAATGCTGGCTGTTGCTTTCTGATGCGACCAGGACGTTGTCGAAATATGGCACACAAAAGTCCATGCCACTCAAGGCGTGATGAATTAATCTTTGGAACGTGGCAGCAGCGTTGGAAAGTCCAAAAGGCATATACTGAAATTCAAAAAGTCCAAAGTCCGTAGCAACGGCTGTCTTTGGAACGTCCTCTTCTTGCACTGGAATCTGATGATAGGCCTTTGCAAGGTCCAGAGTTGAGAAAATCTTCTTCCTCTCGAGCACCTGCAAGCAGTCTTGGATATGTGGCACTGGATAGCGATCTGGAATTGTCAAACTATTCAGCTTCCTGAAATCTCCACACGGATGCCAGTCTCCATTGCTTTTGGGAACCATGTGAAGAGGTGAGGCCCAGCAGCTTTTCGAAGGCCTGCAAATCCCTGTTGCAACAGAAATTCAAACTCCTGCTTCGCGGCCTTTAGCTTGTCAGGGGGAGAGGAGTCTTCGCGGTCTTGAGAATACTGGGGGTCCCGTAGTTTGAATGCAGTGCTTGACATCGTGTTTAGCCTGGTGCATCGAACTAGCTTCAGTGAAAGAAGGAAACTCACACAGCAGTTGATGGAACTCTTATTTCCCTTTATTGTTTTGATGTTGGCACTCTGACCACTCTTCACTATTCCTCATGACTAAAGTTTTGTAAGATGGTCGATTAAGCATCGTTAGCGAACGTCGACTAACAGTCCAAAGTGGCAAAGAAAATCTGCACCAATAATTGGTTGTGAAACTGCTGCAATTACAAAAGGCCAATGGAAAGCTCTACCCAGGCTTAAATCTAACTTGAGGTGAAGCTGGCCAAAAGTATGTATTTCAGTACCATTTGGTGAAAAAAGTTGAAGTTTTGCCTTTTCAGAGCGTTGTTTGAACGACGAGGGTGGAATAACTGAAATATCTGCACCTGTATCAATCAGGAAGTTTGAAGATGTTAATCTATCAGGCAGGTACAAACGGTGAATTTCAGTTGAGCCGTCACCCGATGGTCCAAGTAACGGCCGTTTTAGTTTTCCACCGTGAAAGAGCAAGGTGGTCTGCACTGCTTTCTCCGCTTGAAACGCTGGTGATACCAGCAGTGGAAAGGATTTCCCTCTTCTCAGCCTCTCTCTGGCAAAATCGTCTACCAGATTCTCGGGAACGGGACCTAGAACGTTCCTCTAGGCGAGATAAACGGGATGAAATCTCCATCAGAGTAGCTTGCATGGATGCTTCCTTCCATGACACAGCCTGGATCGAAATAGCATCTGTCGCTGCTGCCATGATTCCGTCGACCATCTCCGCTAATCGCTCCAATTTATCGTTGGCGATAGCCAAGATCTGCTGCACGTGAGTAGGCAGCCGTTGAAGAAACAAGGACTTCAATACCTCTTGGCTGATCTTCTTTCCCGCCTTATTCCTCATTTCTACCAACAATCGGGAAGGTTTTCTATCCTCAAACTGCATCCCAAAAATAACGTCCTTTAACTTTTGCTCCTCACTTTGAGCGTACTGAGAACACAATCTCCTCCGCAGTGCTTCATAGGGTCTTTCTACCAGCGGATCTTGAATAATGTCGCCGACGAACTCCAATTCTTCCGGTTGCAAAACCGACACAATATGGTTAATTTTTGTAATTTCAGTTATCACACCGGCGAGAATAAAAATAAAAATGGCTCTCCATTTGCTTGAACCATAGTTCCGGATAAACACGCCAAAATAGAAGGGCTTTGACGGCGACGCGTGCTATATTTCCACTTGCTTCGCTCTGCATAATTAATCACGATAAGCAATAAAAATAACGAGGAATTTTGTACGAGCACAGTTCAAGGATATCGCTACACAAAACTTTAGTCACTTTTCTGTTAAAATCGTTCTGATGGTGATGGATTTTCACAAGAAGCACAAGGTTCGTTCAAGTCGCTCACCGCTCGCTTTCCACAGATCAAGTGAAGAGTCGAAAGGTCGTGTTCTTTCCCTTATCTCCGCTGGAACCTGTTTCTCTTTTCGTCACGTTAGCATTTTTTCCGCACTAGTGGTGAGCCGCTACAAGTCCTTTTTTTAATTTTGCATATCATTTGCAGACTCAAAGGGCAACGATTGACTCGCTACAATCTAAAATTGCCCTTCTGGAATCCAATCTTGAATATAGTCACGTACTGAGCCCAGGCGTTGTACACGATCAACGGTCCCTTGCTGAAATAAATCATTTCAGTGTTGGGGAGGATTTCTCGGGTATTGGTTAATTAAAAAAAAATTTAAAGTTTTTTTTTTCCTCCATGAGGTTTATTCAGTGGAATGTTAGGGGGATCAAAAATAAGAACCCTTGGCTGCAGGCCTCCCCTTTTTCGTCGGGCCAGTGTTTAATTTTGCAGGAAACATGGCTCAATGCGTCTGCATCTTTTTCTCTCAAAAACAAAAAAAAAAATCTTTCGAGCTGAAAGACAAAATTCTACTAGAGGTCGACTGTTAATTGCAGTAGAACAGAATATTCCAGCTCAGGTTATTTCACACTTACTTCCTCCGTCAACAGTGGAGGTCTTAGTGGTTAAAATATGGATTGGTCCAAATTCTGAATTCCCACTCACGGTTATCAATCTTTACTCTCCTGGAGGTAAATTTGATGACAACTGGTCGGAATCCTTATACTCGCAAATCTCTTCTCCTTTCGTTTTACTGGGGGATTTTAATATACACCATCCAGCACTTGGGAGCGATCATTCATCTTCCGATGCAAACCGGGTTCTGGATTGGATTAGCACCAAACATATGTGCTTGCTTAACATGAAACAATATACCAGATACCAGGGGACTCAAGCCCCTTCGTTATTAGATTTGTCTATCTGCTCCGCAGATATAATCAATAAGATTAGTATAGAGATCTCTCATGATATGTATGACAGCGATCACTGCCCCATTTTTATTTCCCTTTGCAATTTAGATGCAAAGTCTCTCTATACTCGAAAATACATCAATTGGGGCCAATTCTCAAAGAAGGTCAATGCTCTTCTTCAAGGTCATGGGGATGTCTCTTCCCTCGATAGACTTACTAATATCTTCCACGTAAGCGCAAACTCATCATCGTACTCGTTCTCTAAATCAACGCACTCGCACTGTCCTTGGTGGGATGCTAGATGTAACTACCTTAAGGCTCTTAAAAGGAAATTATTAAGAAAGGCGAAATCATATCCCTCCATTTTAAACTGGACTGCATATAAAGAAATGGCGGCAGTTCTCAGAAAATACGTCAAGTGTAAAAAACGCAGCTTTTGGGAGAAAACTTGTCAGGAGGTTGCTTCTTCCCATCAGGCTTTCAGCATCGTTAAAGCCCTACTAAACAAAGATGAGTCGCCCTGTGAATCCAATCTTGTTCTCTCTTCGGGTACTACTCTGATAGCGCTGATTGCTCAAGCAAATACAATTGCAGCTAACTTAATTAAGAGAAGCACCAAATGTGCGTATTCCTTTAGATTTTTTAGCAGATGATCCTGAAAATTATGATGAAATGAGTTTGAACCGTCCTTTTTCTTACAGGGAATTTCAAAACGCATTAAAAAGAACGAAAGACAAATCCCCTGGCATGGACAAGATAAATAAGAAAATGTTGTCTTGTCTTTCCGATGAAAATAAATATAAAATTCTTGACTTATTCAATGACTTATGGGCGAACACGATTGTTCCAGAAAGCTGGAGAATAGCGAAGATTATTCCTATTTTAAAACCCAAGAAAAATGCAGCAGAGATCACATCCTACAGACCTATCGCGTTAACATCAGTATTGGGAAAGATTTTCGAACGGATTATTCTGGACAGGCTTTTGCGGTATTATTTGGAAAAAAGATTTTTATCTCCTTTTCATGCTGGTTTCCTCCCGTTCAAAGGCTGTGACAGCCTCTCTGCAGCCCTACTCAATAAAATTTTAACATCCAGAGCTAATAAGAAGCTTGTGTATGGTATGTCTTTTGATCTAAAGGCTGCGTATGACAACGTATGGCATGATGGCTTAATGCTTAAAATTTTACAATCGAGAATTAAGGGTAATATTGCCCTGTAGATCTCACAATTCTTACAAGAAAGGAAAGCATTTGTATCATGGAGAGGAGTGTCTTCCTCACTTTTTAAGCACGAAAGGGGCGTTCCGCAAGGAAGTGTTCTTTCCCCGTTGCTCTTCACAATCTTTATGAATGACATATATAGTATTTTACCCAATGATGTTTTTTGCTTTATATATGCAGATTTCATTTTTATATTAGTTGAAGAAAATAACATCGAAGCTATCAAAAATAAGATGCGGTTCTGTGTTACTAAACTGGAAAGCTGGTGCAACGAATGTCATATGGATATTGCTCCCCAGAAAAGTAATATTATAAACCTCTCATCTCGAAAATCGCCAGTGGGATTTGTAGTCCTTTTTCGCGGCTGTAGTATCCCTTGGTCAAATAATGTTCGCTATCTTGGCATTCAGTTTGCTTCAACCTTGTCTTTCCGTTCACATATTGACCAGATCAAAACTAAAACCTTTAAAAATTTAAATGTGATCAAAAGTTTGGCCGCTCCCAGATGGGGTGCAAACGCATCTAATTTGATAAAAAATTGTAATGCGTGCATCACACAATTCATTGAATTTGGAGCGCATAATAAAGGCATGACTAATAAAGCTGGCTTTGCAGCTTTGCAAACGATACAAAATAACATCCTCCGTTTTGCTCTTGGTCTCCTTAGGTGGACACCTATCCCAATTTTATATAAAATATCTAATTAAATAAATATGAGACTTAGGTTTGAAAAGAAAAACGTGTTATTCTTTGTTAATCAGTTCTCAGCCCGCGAATACACAGAAGATTCGAGATCAATTTCCGAGGTGAAATCTGTAATCTGTAACCGCATTTTCCAAAGACTTCCCTGCGCAGTAGAGATGCATAATCCACGATTTTTTGAATAACAAATAATATTGCTATTGTTATTTTTAAATATGCGTTCCAAATATCTGTTATTTCAATCATATTATTAATTAAAAATTATTACTTGATATTAAATATAAAATTTATTAATTGTAATTAATACTTAATTTACTAATTTAAGTAACGTGTGATTGAATTCATTTATCTGTTTCAGCTTACTTCTTAAATTTTATTTTTTTCTCAAAACTATTTATTTAATTTATTTATTAGAGTGAACCATTTTCTGGAAAAGATGAGTTAAAAATATATGTCATTTCTTTAAAATGTTTACTTTAGTCCTATATTCTACCAATAGATGGCGCCAGCAGTAAACAGAGTACATGTAATTAAAGTCAATCATGTCACGAGCAATAAAAAATGATCTGTATGGAATAGTGCATCATCAAATACGAATATCGGTCACTCCCGTAAAGTGGAGCGGTGACTTCGCACTTTCCAGTGAAGCCTCACACTTTCCGGTGAAATCACCGCTGCGATAAATTTCAGTGATATGCAATTTAATGATACGATACGATAATTCCAATAACCGGTCCGTTCACTTTTCTATCCAATCACAGATTTCTTTCGAGAGCTTCCATTGGACAGATCGTATCGTCACCGCTCCGGCAAATTTCAGTGATATCGTATCGATTGTTAGTTTCTATCGTGATCCAAAACTTGTAATCGAAATATCATCAGTAAGATCGTATGAAGCATTTGAATCACACCCCTCTTTGAAAAGTATTGATCACTTGTATTTGTGACTTTTTGATATTGGTTACGTAATAACCGCTATGAAAATATTCGTCATCCCTATTGCGCAGGCACTTTAGAAGAATATTGCCATAAAAAAACCTGTCCCTGTACCAAATAATCCCGATTATGGTCCCGGTTAGTTGGGATGATTGTGAGCACTTCGCCATCAAAACCCATGACTTCAGCTTCCAACAAAGGAACTTGGATCCGACTACCATTAAACGTTTGTTCGCCGAGTTCAAATCACAGCTACCCCCAAATCAAATTATCCTGGCCACAGATGCATCCAAGAATGAGAATTCTACTGCGGTGGCGGCTATAAACTGCTCCTCGAATGTTGTCATTAAGGGAACGGTTCACAGCATTAACTTTGTGTTTTCAGGGGAGGGCTTTGCCATAGCTCTGGCTGTAATGAACTTTGTCAAAGAACATAAAGATTATATTTTATTGACTGACAGTTTATCTAATTTGACAGCCCTGAGATGCCTAAACTTCCATTCTCCCAAAAGTACCCTTTTTGTGGCTCGCGTTATATTTGATGCCTTAAAGATATGTTCCTCATTAGAACCGATATACACTCCTGCCCACGTGGGAATTGCAGAAAATGAACGGGCTGATGATTTAGCTAAGCAAGCTTTAACTTCTTCTAATATCTGTGACTGGATCTCGCCCGAAGACACTTGTTCGGTATACGCTAAAATCGTACGACATAAACAAAAAGAATGGGAAAATTCTAAATACTATGAAAAATACAAATGGCTTGATGCTTTCAATTTTAAAAAACTCAATTTATCTACACGTAATGAGATTTTAATTTTACGATTGATATCTAGGACTCTTCCAGTCAATGCAGTTCTTCATAAATGTAGGCTCATTGAATCATCAAATTGTGCCCATTGCCAGATTCCTGAAACTAGTGAACATTTTGTTCTTTCTTGCAGTAGATATGAGAGAGCGAGAAATTCTCTCCGTGCTAAGTTGTGTTGTGTTCCACTGTCTTTTGACTGGATTTGTGATTTCTCCGTTCAGAGTTGTGTTAAAGTGAAGGCTATGTCGGCTTTCTTTGTGGCTTCTGGCAGATTTTAAATTTTTTGTGATATTCGAGTTTTGATTTTTGTTAATCCGGCACAAGCTAAGAATCCGTTCAGGAGCATACGCCGGAAAACAAACCTCATTCCTTCCTTCCTTTGAAAATATTTGGAATTTTAAAAACAAATTTACATAATAACTTATCCGAGTTAATTCAGATTTCTATAAATTATGATGCAAATATAAAATTTAAAAAAAGAGTTTTTTATTTTGAAAATTTATTAACTTAACTGACAGTTTAATGTAACTTATTAGAATATTTTCTTTACGGCTGAAAGTTACTTTTGCAACGGTTTCGATAGAAAGCTATAGCAAAGCAGGGTAGCAAAATATGTTAATAATTTGCTTCGACCAAGTTGTGAGCAGAGACATCTGGAGATGTAATTCGACTTTAAAAGCCTTCGAACGACCGGGTTAATATAGTGGCATTCTCCTTTTTTTTTTTTTTTTTTTTTTTTTTTTTCAAGAAAAGTTCATTAATTATATTATGATTGCATTTACAAAATTTTATACCAATTGATATTTATAGCATATTAAAGTGGATTCAGCTAAGAAATCAGGAAATGAAGTCAAATACTTAGATGATTTAAATAAAAAAAATTAATGGATTAAAATTACATAATAAAAATTTTTACATTTTTTAAAAAAGGAATTTTTAACAATTGTCATATTAAAAAAAATTCATAAAATTTACAAAAAAGATTTTTTTTGTGTGTAAATTTATGAAGAAAAAAATATTCTTCAGAATAAATAGAATGATCTAAGATAACTCACAGGAAATTTTAAGATGATTTCAAGAAAAAGATACAATTTTTTTTTTTTTTTTTGTGAAAAATTCTTTTACTTTCTTGAAACATTTCAATTTGGATCATCTTTTAAATATAGAAAGAGATTCCTTATTAAAATACACAAGATTCCGAGTTAAAAAATTCTCAAAATTTGTGGATTAAACAAAGGAAATTATTCTGACTTAACAGTATTTAGTTAGATGGTTGTGTTCATAGATTTATGATTTCATGAAGTAACGACTGTCATGAAGATATGAATAATTAAAAACCTCATTGGGAATTAATATAATAAAGTGACAGATATTATTCAAGTATTAGTAGAAACTAAATGCTAAAATATCAAAAAATTAATAACTTATTTTGTACAGAAATCTTGGGGGGGGGGAGAAAGGCAAGAGCTTGTTGAAACAAATGGCAAATATCATATTTTCTTGAAAGATTTAAAATATCATAACTAGTTTCTAACAGGCTAATCAAATTAACATGTGTTGCTTTTTGATTAAGTTTAAATCATCAAGAAGAAAGTGTTAAAAATGTATAGTTTATTGTAGATGTTTTGCCAAACAATTTATTTGTACAAAAGTGAATGCTTATGATGTGCAAATTAATCATTTATTTTATTCAGGGATATCAATTCTAAAATAAGTATGGTTCTCATCAATATTTACATAATTTTTATACAGATTTGTAATGTCAAGATTGTCAAGTACATGTTGTCAAGCTAACAATTAGCTCATTCAAATCTAAAGAGTTGTTAAATTTATTGTTTACAAAAAGTTTTAATAATATGAAAGTCATAATACTTTGTAAGAAAGATTTTATACACTACATTTCCTCCCCCTTTATTATATTAAAAGTACAGGATACTAATCCATTGCTCATTAAAATGCACTCTAACAAAATAAACACTTTAAACAAAAATGTTATAAACATTTTGTAAATTCTTTGTCAAAGGCAAGGGAGTTGCTTTGTTTTAACAATTTGCATGATTATAATTCATTACAATATATAGTAAAGAACATGGAAAGATCATAAATAAGAACAAAGATCAATATTATGATTTGCTGGTAATACCATTCAACTAATCAAATTTTGATGTTAACAAATCAAAAAAATAAATGCCATACTTTGTAAAAAATGCTGAAGTCTGAAAAAAAAAACGTTCGATATTTTTAACTAGTTTATAATTGATAAATACAAAAAAGTTGTGTTTTTTTTTACTTGTTCAAATATTTGTCAAATTTCACAGAAATATAACTTACAATTAATGATGATAATTTACTCGAAATTCAAATTTTGTTAAATTCATTGTTTAGAAGAAACTTCAATGAACTCCTCACTTTCAAAATCAGTTTGCAGCAGTTTTTTTTTATGTATATATTCTATAATTATATATAAAAATGTTTAAATATTTCCATATGTAAATGAACTCATTTTGGTTAATCTGCAGTGTTTTTTTTTTTTTTGAAATTTAATTTTCAGATAGACCTTTTGTAAAAGTTCAATTCATTGGAAAACTATTCAAAACACAGCTAATATGCATATTCTCAATTCAAAAGACAGCAAATGCTCAAATGTTTAATCACATAATACAGTGGAAATTTAAAAAATGAGTATAATGTATAGTCAGAGAAACATCCCACGAAAAGCTTAATAATATCGTGTAAGCAAATCGATGAAATTATCATTAGACAACATCACATTGTTTTCTCGTTTGATCGTCCCACATATCTTCGAGAGATTTCAATTTTGGAAGTTCAGGAGATAAGAAGAATCGAAATCCATTCTTTTTTATCCTTAGTTCAAAAGTTATGATTAAAAGAAATCGCCTTAAATCATTTATCCTTGACAGAAAAATAAATATCACCTCTCTGTCAGTAATATTCATCACGGTTATTATCGACTTTCTTTTTCCTCCGATGTTACGTACATAATGACGTTTTGTCAAATAGCCTTTATGCCTACATCTAACTTAACCCATTAACCACTGGTGTTGCGTTAACTCAACGGTCAATATAAATAAATATAAAAAATAACGATTAAACAAATTTTTGAATAAATTACAGTTTTATGTTCAAGAATAGCACTACTAACAAATCAGTGAAAAAATTGAATTAAATAAATTATTTTACACCTAATAATCGATGTTTTACTTTAAGCATTTTTTTGTTCAAATTTCCAAACTCATTTTTTTTAGAAAAAATAAAAATTAAAAACAAATTGGGGTTTGGTTGGGAAATACATTAGCCAAGGTCACTCTTTGTGAGTACATTCCACAAAGCAGGTGTTTTTGTGGAGGAGGAGGGGAAAGTAAAAAAAGGTGTTGTGTTCTGGGCACCATCAGCGGAAAGGGGGTAGACTGTTATCCTTCTTGAAAGATTTCATTTCAGTACTGTGCGTCTTATTGGTAGCAACTTTTTTATCCTCTGTGGTTTAAAATACGTAGAACAAGATATCTTACACTAGAAGAAACTTTGGAAAGAATTTTCGAACAAAATTCCGAAGATGCAGATGAGGTCGATATTGTCGTACCTCCAGAAACAGCAGATGCCAGTGATGAAGAAGGCAATGAAAATATTTTAAATAACGATAATGAAGTTTTACCTAGAGATATTGCAGGGCAAGTTGAAGTTCATATAAAGAAGAAGTTAGATCCTCCCAAAAGTTCTGCTAAAAAAAAAAAAAAAAAAAAAAACGGAAAAGGGAAGAATTACGATGGACAAGAAAGGAACCAATTGATAGGCCTCAACCAAAAAATTAAGAAAAAGCTTCAATTGATCGTATCAAACAAATCATAGAAGATAAAACTAGCGCAGATATTTTCAATCTTTTTTCAATATGAAGAAAACAAAAAGATACTTGATATTCGGCGGAACGACAACTCTGTTGTGACAATAAGGTCAACGTTTGGAAAAAGTGAACCACTAAAAAAAGTTTCTCGATACTCTAAAAATCAAAAGAAGAAAATATTAGTAGCCCAACCTCACTGCATTGAGCAATATAATCAGAAAATAGGTGATGTAGATTTGTGTGACAATTTTGTTTCCAATTACAGAATTAGGGTCCGTGGCAAAAGATGGTGGTGGCCTATATTTTCAAATTTGCAATCAAATGTTTGGAGAATATCAAGATTTTCTGAAGAAGGAAGTAAAAAGTCACTGTTGGATTTTAGACGAGAGGTTGTGCTTCATCTGTTACAGACGCCTTTGGATAGTGAGATAAATAAGAAAAGATCAGCTACAGGACGCCCGAGGAAATTCAGCCTTACAAAACCAATATCCGAAGGATATTTTATTGTTAAGTCTACAGACAGTAGAAGACTACGTTGCAAGTATTGTCACAGCCAAACTATTTATCGCTGCAATGTTTGTGAAGTTGCTTTACACCACAATTGTAGTGAAGCATATCATACTTGAATTTATATCACCTTATTCTTACATAATAAGCTTGTCAATTACATTTATTTGTTAGTTTTTAATAAATTAAAATTTTCAAAGAAGTGTTTTAACTATTTTACACCCTTTAATCAGCTCACGAAAATTTCTAGTTTTTAAAACGTGAAGAAAATGCGGCGTGGCGCTCGGTGATAATGATCAACATTCGTACTTCTTTTTCGCTGACGTTGCGCCAACGCAACACCCTATATTTTTAAAGGAAAATGCAATTTCCTTATTTTTACATTAAATTACTATTATAAGTGGTCAAAATAATGACTTGTATTGTTAGCATCGAAAACAAATAATGATTTTGAGTTTTGGCGTTTAATGGGTTAATTAAATTTCGCGGTTAATCGGATTAGAGTACGCGAGTATCGATTGAATTTATGACTCAAAAACTATAGTAGAAATATTGGCAATTTATTTCATATCAATAACAGAATCTCACCTTCCTGTCAGTAATATTCTTCTTTGGCCTTTTTTTAATATTTTTATACTGCATTTAGAATAAACAGCTTGATAAATATTCATCGAGCGTTTCTTTTATTAAAACTAAAATAATAATGCATGCAAATAAATTAGCTATTTAACTGTAACTGTTCTATTTGTTTACATCTGAAATAAGAAGTTGTCTGCTAATTTTAGCCGGCATTATATCTATTTAAACAGTGCGAATTAATGGCCAAATCATACTTCTTTTTAAAAATATATTGAATATTTTAAGACTGGATATTTGAATTATTCTACTTATGATCGGCAACATTGTCATATTTTATTAAAATATTTAAATTAAAAGCTTATCATTAAAAATGTTTCGTATTCTCCCCAAAAGTTCTTGCATGTTTAATTTCTTTAAAATTCATAAATATAGGGCATCGATCAATATATTGTTATTTATGCGGGCAAAGTCAAATTATTCTAATTTAATGTGCCAAAGTAAATATATTTCTGTGAGTAAAAATATATATATATAAGATTCGATTTTATATGCGATTGTTAACTTTACAATTTATTTAAAATTTATGTATTGCAGGTGCTAAACAAGAAAAGAATTCAATGTACCTTTGCATTTTCCTATTGTAAAACTAGACAGGGTAATTTAGGGTAATTTCTTTTCACAGTTCATTTGAAAGTTCGATATATATTTCATTCATTTTTGCTTATGCTTTCTAAATTCATATTCTTCCATTTAGATCTTTAAAGAGTATATCTTCTTCTGTTGAATATGAGCAAGTATCAGAAGAAACATTACAAAGTCTTGGTGATCGATTTGAAGAAATATTAGAGGATTCTGACCTTATTGATTGGGATGTAACTTACAGTGTAAGTATTTAACAACTTATTATTAGCTAACGGAAAACATAGAACATTACTGTTTTTAAGGAATAATTCAGCATGTCATTTAAGATACAGAAGAAAGCATTAGGTGAGCAAGAAGAATATTGAAAAAAAAAAAAAAACTATTCTAGCTCAAACTCTGCATTTATTTGTATTTTCCCATCTGCTGGCACCTTGACGAAATTCTTGGAGATTATTCTTTATATTAGTCTTAGTATTAAATATTGATGCAAATAGAATTGTGCTTACATTTAATTTAAATAACGCACTAAGAAAGATATCTACACCATTCCTTAATCTTAAATGAAATATATAATTTGCAATATTTAAAGAAAGAGGATAGAAAAAAAAGGAATCAATAATAATAATAATACCATTTATAAATGCAGTAATATTATTCAAAAAGAAATTTAAGATATTAATGACCTTTATTTTAAAAGCTAATGGTCCAAATCTTAAATATTGTATATGGTTATTATAAGCTTGAATACTTATTATAAAACTGATGTCAATCAAAATGCTCTAACTTATCTAATTATGCGTTATTTTGCATTTTTTTATATCATTTGAATATTTTTCTTATTACTGCTAATTTATTTTTAATCTGAAGGATCTTATGTATTATGAAATCAATTACTATAGGATATTTAAAGGGGAAAATGTGCAAAAATAGATTAAGAATATTAAAAAGTATTTATATATAATTAGAATAACCAGAACATGGGCCTGTCTAGACAGGCTATAATCCTGTTAACATCTTGAATATGATTGTCACTGATTAACTAAAGAAAGTTCGATTTCAAACTCTCATGTACATTGACAGAGTGTTTTAGGAGAATATATATATATATAATGCTATCTCTTAATTTAAATCCTGATTAATTTCCTTCTTCTTATTTTAATTTAGTGCATATTAATATTAATCCAAAATATTCTCTTATTTCCTGATCCAATTTCCACTTTTTATTTAATTATGTTTAATATGTGCTCTATAAAACTGCTGACTTAAGCATTTTCTCACACTCCAAATTAAGGGATAAAAATCCCTTATAGTTTCAACATTTTTTAAAGATACCTAAGTTTCCCTTTCCTAAATAAAAATGTGGCAAAGAAATCTCTATCAAAATCTCATATTAAAATCACTGAAAGGAAAAATGTGCGCCTTTTTTTGCTTTTACTTTGAGATGTAAGCTGATGTATTTCTTACCGTATAAATTATACCTTCCAGATTGAAATAAAATGAAGTTGAAAATTTCAGAAGTTTCTTCTATTTGACCAAACAATTACTAAAATATGTTTCAATATATGTTGTAATACACTTTAGATGTAAATTCATAGTAATATCTAAAGTTTTATTTCCTTGCAGTGAAGTTTTCTGTATTCATAAAATTAAGGTGACCATTCGTACTGATTTTACCAGTACAGTACTGGTTTTCAGGGCATAAGTCCTGGTTAGTCATTAAACAAAACCAGTACACAAAAAGTACTGGTTTTAGATTACAAAACATTAAAACAAAAAAAGTAATAAAATAAAAATAATAAAATTAGAACTGGCAACCCTGATAATTCCATGTAATATCGTCAGGTGTAGCATGAGCAGGACCGCCACGAGATAGGTGGATTGAAATTTTTAAAGCCTTTAAAGAAAATGATGTGTCCAATAATATTGGCAAATTGGTAGAGTATTGCCTCTGTATGCCAGGAACTAATGCATCGACCGAACGGGATTTTTCTTTATTAAACAACATCTGAATGGGATTTTTATATTGTAAAATCATATTTTAGTTTTTACATTTCTTGTGTTTAAATAAACGCAACATTTTTTGGTATCTAAAAGTTTTTTATTTACTTAGGTATACAGATTGGCCGTTGGGTGAATTTTTGATAAAAATTTATAAAATTTGGGCGTGGCTGGTCAAAATTCCTGTTGTCCTGGTTTCAGGTTAAAAAAAATGGTCACCTTACATAAAATTCATGAATATTCAAATCAAAACTAATCCTTAAAATAATATTTCATAATCATTTGAATATAAAATACAGCTCATTAACCTTTGCTATAATTCAGCATAAAAGATGTAAATAAAATTGATATTTACAAACCAATAATTAATTTTCATTCATTCTTTACTTTATTTGCATACTGAAAAATCAGTCAATTTCAATATAAAAAAAAAGAATGTCTTGATTGTTAGCTGACAATAAAAAATATTTGGACATTCAATAATAAAACAAACTAAAATGATGATGATATTTTTAATTCCATCCATCGTTGGATACAACCATAAACTGTTATATTTATAATGATCAGTTCTGTTTGCTTCAAAAGCTGATGGTTGTAGTCAGCATCAGGTAATTTAAAGCATTGTATATAGTTCATTTGTAATAGGACAACTTTAGCAATCTAAACAAAGTTCTTACATTTTATGAAATAAATAAGTAATATTAAAACGTATTTAATAAGGCTCAATTTCTCATTATTTCAAGAATAAAAATTAATAATTTCTTAATTTCATCATAGCTATAAGCCATGTAGAAACTTCACTTTTTGCCCAGGAAGAAAACCAGATGTTAGAACAAAATGAAAAGGCAATTATTTTTTCAACTAAGACTATTCCTAAAAATAAAGCTTGTAATTCATAGTATCTCATTCTAAGATCACAATTTTAAATATAAATACAATTCTTTTCAGATGAATTAAATGAATATATATTGCCATTCATATATTTCTTTTTTTTAAGTATAATTATATTACTGATATTTTATATATAATAAGCAGTCCATGATCTTTGCCTATCATCTATATATTTAAAATATTGCAAAATCAAAGACTCGGCCCCCTTTCCTCCCTCTCACAATTACAGTACTAATTTCAACAATTTTTGTTTTATATGAAAATTAAGTACACCTAGATACAACATCTTCTTCTTTTGAAAGATATTGCATTGTCTTCCCTCTTTTGAAAAATATTGCAAAATAAAAGACCCAGCTAACAATTTGCTTAATTTTGTCCATTTTTGTTTGCAATTAATTCTGCCACATAGCAAATATAGCTAATTACTGAGAAATGTTTTTCATTATGATACATTTATAATTTAAAATGGTACATTTTTGTTTTGATAAGATATATTTCAACAAAATTGGTTGATAGGATTTCCAAAGATCACTAATATTATAAGATTAATTTAGTCATGTCAATCAACTTTAAAGAACTATGTTTTATCACAAAAAAAAAAAAATAGTATTATTTTAAATTATATGTGCATAGAAATGATAGACCATTCTGATTGGTTGGCAATACTTCAAAGTGTCGAAATTAATTGGTTATTGGTCCAGTTGTTGAGGTTGAGGGCTTGATTGATGTTTTATTTTGAAATATCTCTCTAAATGGAGGAAAAGAGAGTAGGCAACTCTTGTAGACATATCTAGCATTGATAAGAAACAAAAATTGATAAGTGGTAGGCAATTAGCTCAATCACTTTTCCTGTTATTTTAAATATATAAATGAGTATGCTAATTTATTTAGAATTTAACTTCTTTTCTCTTCTTCTTGGTTATATCAAAGGTAAATATTTCATACTGTTTTAGTATATTTTATAATAAGCAAAATATTTAGAACTAGCAGACATCTTGCCCTTTATAATTTTATTGTAAATTAAAGCTCAAATTTTTATAAATGTCATAATATGTTTGAAATAAATTTTTATATTTTACTTTTTAAAATTTTCATTTTGTCTTTTGTCAATACAAGAAAATTTTCTTGGGTTTCTACGGGACACACTGTTTGATTCAGAGGTGTCGAATATACTTTGAAATATACTCAATATACTTTGAATATACTCAATATACTTTGAATATACTCAAATATACTTTACATTTCAAAGAAAGGTTTAAAAAAAAAAAAAAATCTTGATTTATGAAAAACTAAAGAAGGTTTTGGCATTTCTTTATGATGACTTCTGAAAATATTATACAACAAAACTGATATTTTCATTATTTTGTTCTTAATGGTTTCAATTTTGTGAATGCCCCATTTTTTTTAAAATTATATATTAAAATGCATTAATTTAGTTTACTGCAGTATGTTTCTCGTTCTTATTCTTTTCATTATTTTGAGTTTATAATCTTTGCTTGACTAGCTGATATATCCAGCACTGCTCGGGATCACAATCATTTTATGCATTATATTTTTTAAATAAAAAATCCTTTTTATATAAAATATTATATAATTTAAAAATATTTCATTTCTTTTCAAAAGTTGTGCTTTCCTTCCTTTAATTTGAAATTTAGTAGTGTACTTGTTTTCTTTTAGACATTATTAAGTCACTGCTCTACATTTCTCACTACTCAAAATCTGTTCTTCTCTAATCTAATACACAGGTAAAGGTGATAAAAGATTTTAGATGAATTAATTGTCTAATTTTATTAAATCAATTTTAGAATTTTTTTAAAACCAATAATAAAATGTCCTAAAATTATTTTTTCAAAAATTAAATAGAAATATCAAAAAATTAAGGTCGAGTAATTCATTCTTGTCTAGCAACAGCGTATCTATAATTTTTTTTATTTTAAAATGGTTTGCTAACATTAAATTATTAAAAATAAATAAAAATTGAAGGAAATATTTCACAGAAATGAATTTAATATCATTGGCAAGGATATCATTTCTATATTTGTTGTAGACGACATTCTCATTGGTCTTTTGACTCGTCTAATTGTGATGTTTTAGTACATCTCCTCATAGCTTGAAGATGCTGCTGTCCTCAAACTTCTATTTAATTTGCTCACACAAGCTTTGTATTTCTTGCCTTTGTGTGAGTTTGAGTAATTAACATAAGCATCATCAAATCACTACTTTAAAATCAATAAAATAGTTGCCATAAGACATATAGTAAAGTTAGTGAGATATTTAAACTTATAGTAATAGTTATTCAAAGTCAAACTTTTTAAATTTCTTAAAATTGGCTATTTAATTTTTGTATTTTGAAATGTTGACAGCATTCTTTCTCATGCGTTAAATAATAAGGGTGCAAAATCTGGACTAATTGTTTAGGAGAAAGTGTAGAATATACAAACATACATGTAAAGAATCAATTACTTTTATTTTATTTATATTATTTTTTTTTCAGATAAAATATATTAAAAAGAGTCTTTAACATTTAGAAAATATTTACTTTCACTTTTCTAATTATTTAAAATATCCGCAGCAAATTTTTCTTGACATTTATTTCATGTGTTTGAAGTGTCAATCTTATGATATTTTAATATTTTTAGAATGATGTTTTAACAATATCTTTGAACAATCATGGTGTTTATGTGATCAATAAACAAAGTCCAAACAAGCAAATATGGTTGTCTTCTCCATTTAGGTGAGTCAGCACTTTTAAGTTTAGCTATTTTTGTATGTAATTTGCAATAAAATGTAACTTAAATATTCTAGAGTAAATGATTTCTAATATTGCTGCGGCAAGAATCTCAAATATTTTGGGTCCTTCATTTTTATTTCTAAGTGATCACTAAGGCTACATCTCATTCACAAGCATTCATTCAGCCAGCATTACTATATCTGTAAAACTATCTTATTTGCCTATAGATTTAGTGCACACTGAAGCAATATTACAAATTCATAAAAATATTGTCAGGTTGTCAATTTCTGCGTTTCACACTCATGTCAGTATTTAACCGTCTAAGTACCCAATTATTTTGATAAGATAGGTTCAAACTCTTAAAAATGAGTTTTTAAAGTGCACAACCATATTTTTGATATGCAATTGAAATGGCGAAATTTGAAGAATATTTTATATATACAAATTACATATGTAGAATTTTTAATATATATATATATATATATATAATTTGCATTAAAAAATCCCAAAAACTATAAAGGCAGCTATGACTACTAGGAGAGTTAAAGTAAAATATCTTCTTAGAGAATTTCCAAAAGCTAAATTGGCAGATAATTAAAACTGCTTATCTTAATTTTTGTTAAAGCACAGTTTAGAGCATTTATCATTTTTTTAACAATGATTGCAAAAGTTAATTACCGAATGCCTTCTCATAAAAATACTTAAACTTATAATCTTACTCTTTTAGCTAAGCCATGATTATTTATATTTTTACATACATGAAAATTTTCAACAAAAAAAAATGCACCTTCTATTTTAAAAATCCCTTTTGATCCACAAGCTCCAATGTAGAAAAGTTTTGTTAGAGGTATTTTTAATTTAAGTGTATTTTTTTCATTCTCAATATTTTTAAGGTGTTTTACCATAAAATATTTACCTATGAGCAATTATTTAATAGTTTACCATGAAATCAAGGATTTCATTTGTTTTAAAGTTCAATAAAATAAAAGTTATCTGTCATGTATAAAACTCTAATACAGAGTCTAATATTGTAAATTTTAAAATTTATATGAAAAGTATCAATCATTTAGTATTTTCAAAATTAAAAAAGTGGCTATACTTAGGATAGTTTTATATTAATTCAAACTACTTTTGAGTCTTGTACATTTATTCCAAAATTCAGGGTGGTTATAATTAAAGCGTAAGTGTTTGAAGGATTGTAAAAGAAAAATTATTTGGAGTATGTTGAAGAAATTTGATATATGTTATATTTACAACATGGGAAAATGAATTACACAATAAAAAAAATTAGTTCAACTTTTTGTCATAGGTGGCGTTTTTTAATGACAACATTGTAATTATAACACTTTTCTTTGTTAAAATATAAAATGCGTAATGTATTACAATATTTGTTCAAAATGGGATCCTTCAAGTTCTCTCAAATGCTGTAGACACAAGACAGCATGATTGACAGTAGCAACTAATGTTTCCTGCTGAATTTCTAAGACATGTCTAGTAATGCTGCTTTTTAAAGCAACAACAGATTTAGGTTTGTCCTTGTAGACGAGATCTTTTAAATATCCCCACAACCAGAAATCGCAAGGATTCAAATCAGGTGAATGAGGTGGCCACGCATTTTGGAAACATCTGCTAACTATACGGTCCTCACTTAAAGTTCGGTGAAGCAGTTGTGTAACACAATGAGCAATGTGAGATGGCGCTCCATCTTGCATGAATATTGTTGAATCGAGGCAGTTTCTGTCTTGCAAAGCAGGGATCACATTATTTTCTAAAATTTGAGTATAACTAGTACATGTTACGGTGCAGCGAACTAACCCTGTTGGTGTAAGATTTTTGAAAAAAAAAAAAAAAAAAAATGGACCAATAATAAAATTCAGAGGCGGTGATAGCAGGGAGGCAATCACCGCCTCTGTCCCTCCCGTCGGCGAGAGATTGAAGGTTTCGCTGGCAAAATTGTTCCCCACTTCAGGATGGCTGTAGAGAGTTCCGCATTATCGAATATGATTATTTAAAAACCACCTTAAAGTTAATATATTGTAAACAGTCGAAATATCCAAGTTACGGTTAAAGTGTTTTGACAGTATTTGACAAAATAATCGATTGGATGGTAGGTCAACAATATGCTGTATTATGCGGGCAATTTTTGATAGACTGACTAAGAACTGAATGCAAAGCGAGTTCGCAAATTGTACAGACTAAGTCTATGGCAAAGGATACCGACGTGCTCTGATTGGTTTAAGCCTTGGCATCTTTTTGACAATGTTTTGCACTCATAATAGTGTAGTTTTCGCTTATTTGGCTCAAACCTTGTACCTTTCATTAGTTTTATGGAAGATACGAATGAATATTAACACGATCTAATTTTTATTAATATGATTGTTTTCTCTGAATATTACTA
Source organism: Argiope bruennichi (assembly GCF_947563725.1). Lineage (NCBI taxonomy): Eukaryota > Metazoa > Arthropoda > Arachnida > Araneae > Araneidae > Argiope > Argiope bruennichi. Next base: position 20,084,874 of record NC_079155.1, read on the forward strand.
GTAATACTACTAATACTAATTATTAATAATAATAAATATTACTAATAATACTAGTAATACAAGTAACTAATGTTGTTTATGAACAGAAGTATAAAAACTATATGAAATTAATTACTCAACATATGATGCAGCAATTAAATAATTATTATTTTTCTATGATTTTCGTGCCTTTATTAGATAATTTATGCAGTCATTGAAACTTGTTGCTGAACGTTTGTTACTCTTCCATCAACTACATATAGGGAGATGATTACTTAATGCCCAAAACGTATAAATATGTAAGCTTTAGCGGAATATGTGATTTCGTAGCTAATTTTTTTTAGTTATATCAAAATATTATTAAGAAAAAACAGACATAAAAAATATTTTTAATAAATTGTAATTTTTATATTTTCTGAATTAGGCTTCAGGATTTGATCTTGTCTGCTGTATATGTGTTCGAGATTAATATTACATGTAAACCGTAAAAAAAGGGGGGGGTCCACATATTTTATTTATTTTTATAAAAAATATATTGCCAAAGATGCCAAGGCGTTGCCAAAAAAATGCCAAGGCTTAAACCAACCAGAGCACGTCGGTATCCTTTGCCATAGATTTAGTCTGTACAATTTGCGAACTCGCGAATGCAAAGGATATCAAAGAAGTTAGGTTCGCTGGTTTTCAGACATCTGATTCAAATGTCGTTCATTCAGCTTATGATTTCTACTACTTTTTGCAATATAACCGACAATTAAGAAGTGAATAAGATATCTACAAGGTGATATCTCATTTTGCTGACAATATTTGGTCGGCCGACTATGAACTCAATGCGGTGAGTGTCGAAGATGTTAAGTCTGGAAATTTTTTCGACATTTGGATCAAGCTTTTAATTTGCACTTTTTTTTGCTGTAGCCAAATTATGTGAATTCATAATAAATCACTGGAGTAAGTAAATTGTATAATTATAAATTAAGTTTATTTAACAGTAAAATATCTTTTCTTTTGCTATCTGATTTATCAGGCTACAATTATTACACTAAAGAAACATTACCGACTGCAATTGGAAAAAAAAATATTTGTGGTATGGTAGCTTTTTGGCTATATTAAAGGAGTTTATCCAAGTATACATTAAATTTCTTAAATAAATTACTACCTAAATTCTTCAGACTCTGCATTCAATATTAGGACTATGTAATCGGGGAACACATTCTCTTTTTTTTTTTTTTTTTTTTTTTTTTTCCACTACCCAAATTCTTCAGACTCTGCATTCAATATTAGGACTATGTAATCGGGGAACACATTCTCTCTTTTTTTCCCCCACTTTTTCAATTACTATTCATGGCAAAAACTATATAATTTCAGATGCTTCTAAATTTTTAATAGACTTTGAATAAAGATATCTTGATAAAAAGATGATTCAAATAGTTATTCATAGAATATTAATAAATAACATACGAACCCTTGACATACGAATTTATTTAACTTCCTAATAAGATGACAGATCCTATATGGAACAATTATTATTATTTTAATGCCTACAATAATATAAGGGCATTTGAGGTAATGAAGCGTTTTCAAGTGATTTTTGCATTTTAAATTATTTAATACTTTCACTTAATTGCAGATTTAAAATTTAATAATTCCATACGCGAGTCATACTCGTCATTGCGTATGGAAGGGTTAAGAAAAACCAATGCATGCAATTGAGGGGATAAAATTTACTTTTTGAGAGGAATATTAGATTCCAATAACTTCGAATTAAAAAAGTACTTAACCATAAGAACGCATACCTAAAAATGAAGATAGGAGAATTCGTATTCAAAATCTAATTGTTTTTTAATAGAATGCATTGTTTTTTTTTTAAACCTAAATATATATTGAAAAATAAATACATTGGGGATCTAATATTTAAGCAGTCCATTTTTCATAAGAATATTTTTGCTATCTTACATAAAATATTAAGTTTATACATATATTTGCAAATTATTTTCTCCAGTCTTTTTAAGAAACAACATCATTGTATCTTTCCCGCATTCTATAATGTTCGTGTCCGAACTATAGTAAATTTTTGTTGAGTATGCATACTTATTCTCCTCGGATTCGAAACACATCTGAAAATAAATACATGGGAGATCGTTGTTGCAACCATTAACAAATATTTTGGGTAGAGAACTACGCAGAAAAATAGAGTTTTGGCGAAAACATTGAAACATTTTTATTTATTATTTTGGATTTCTTAAAAAATTTCTTTTATGAAATTTTTTTATTTCAATATTCATTTTATATAGCTTCTGATATAAAATAGTAAGACCATGCATTTATTCATTTAGTATGACACGTCATTCTGGCGCAATCTGTGTTTCTATCTATATATTACAATCTAGAATAGAATATAACCATATTTTTTCTAAAATCAGATATCAGAGAAATTAAATTTCAAAAGTCTCATGAAGAAATTGACTCAATTATCAACAATTTTTTGATAGTCAGTATAAGAAATAATACAAATATAAAATATACTTTGGAAAATTTTAACAATGAAAGAAAGAATCAGCATCTGAATAACATGTAAATAATACTTGATTTTCTTTAATTTAATATAAAATTGATTATTATGAGTTATTTTGAAGCCAAATTAGAGATATTGTGCTTATCCCCCTGTCGGATTTGTCTTGTCCCCCCCGTCGGTAAATCTCAGCCACCGCCTCTGATAAAGTCAGCAGTCATACCACACCAAACTGTAACAAACGTTGAATGCAGGGTTTCCCAAAAACAGTATGCTGGTTGGATGAGCCCCATATCCTACAGTCATGGGTGTTGACTTATTCGGATAAATTAAAATGCGTTTCATCAGTCCACAAAATCTTTCGAATCCATAATTCGTCTTTATCAATTTTGTCAAGAATGAAGTTGGCAAAATCAATTTTTTGTTGTGGATCGCCTGGTTGCAAGTGCTGCAAAATTTCAATATTATACGGATAGCGTCTTAAAATGTAGCGCAAGACTTTGCCCATGGTGTAGATAACATCCTTGCTACACTTCTAACGCTTACAAGTCGCTGATCTACTAACCCTGAATCAAATGCTTCCCTAATTTCTTCACAACTTCCTGCCTCACAGATCTTCTTCCTCTAGTTCCAGGGAGCACTCCGAGTTCTCCTGTAGCTTCCAATTTATTAATCATTCTCTTTAAACCATTCACAAACATCGGTCCTTTTCTCAAATCCTTAAGACGGCGATATTCTTTCAAAGCAACACTATAATTGCTATTCTTTTGGTAATAACATTTTACTAACAGAGCACGTTCTAACTTTGACAAAGTCATGGCTATAGCTTAAAGATACATGACTTTTATCATCACAATGATTTTAAAATTGAAGTGTTCCCCATGTTGTAAATATAACATTACCAAATTTCTTCAACATACTCCAAGTAGTTTTTCTTTTACAGTCCTGCAAACATTTGCACTTTAATTATAACGACCCTGTATATTATGCCATCTAAAATTCTCTCTCTTTTTACTATGCTTTTTTCGAAATACAGTTTTATTGATGGCTTTGAATTTAGTATTATCTTGATATTTTCAAAGACCTGATTTAATTTATAGGTCATCTGATATCTGAATGCTGTTCTTAAATTGGAGATGACAAATATAAAAATCTTTCTTATTTCAGTATGACATAAAGAATTTGTGACAAACAATTAATAATGATAATAATTTTTAAAAACAAGACATTGATATAATTATTTTATCCATTTTTGGAATGTGAATTTTTTTAGAAGGATCGATTTTTGTTGCATAACAGATATTCGTTCCTTATACATTTAATTTTAATATTTTCAAAAAGTTTTCTGGCTATTTTAAATTAGCCCAATTCAGCTTCTTTCTTTTAAGATTCTGGTACATAAATAGTGGGCAGAGATGGAATAGGATCCCAGATATATTTATTGATTATAGGTTTGGTTTATGTCAAATATATTACAGGGATCAACTATCTTCATGTTTATGTGACATATTGAAATTGACATATGACAATTTGAAAAGTAGGATCTCAGCCTAGATGTAAATTTTGCCAACTAACCATGTTTCAGAATTATATCATAAAATCAGTTTCAAATTTGACATAACCTTTGACAATGGTTGAATAATTTTAATTAATCTAGATAAATTAGTAATACTTTTTGTTCAAAAGTGTTCATTTCATCTTTTTCAATATTTATTTATTTTGCTAATAATAATAATTAGGTTATAGAAAGTTAACATGTTACATCTAATGTGCACTTCAAATGATGTCCCAGAATACTATTCATAACTAACCCTGATAATTCTCTCAAATGAAAAAAAAAAAAAAAAAATTAGGCTTTATTCTTTCTACAACAGTTTAGGTTGAATCACTTCTGATCAAGTCTCTCAAGATATGATTCAGCTATCTTGATCTGTTAAGTCATAGAACAGCAATAGCTTTATTGCAAGACATATGGTTAATTACCCTTTCAATGCTCATCATAGCAACTAGTTCAGGTGCAAAGTAGAATTTTGAAACAATGTTCCACATAATTAACTCCAAATCTCCAGGATTTGTTTTTTTTATTGAAAAAAGTCAGCCAACAACTGTCTGCCAGATGTATAGTTAAAGTCTTTTCCAGAACAGTTAATAAAATGTTTCATTTACTGCTTAGAATCATGACCAATTCAAATTGTGATATAAGTAGGCATTAAAGTTTATAATGGATGACATAAACAATGAGTTCATGATGATATATTTTAAAGGTCAAAGAGTATTGAGTTCGTACATTTTAAAAATAAAGAAATTCTATGAGTTTTTGTGTTTTGGTTTCAATATTTTTACTTTATTTTTTAAATTGCTTAATGTTATGCTTTTATTTATTTTTCAGTGGGCCAAAGAGGTATGATTTCAAAGATGGCGTATGGATTTACAAACATGAAGGCATATCTTTACATCAGCTCTTAAGTGATGAAATAAGTCAAGTTTTACATAAAGACGTTAATTTTACAACATGTTCATATGCTGACAAAAAAGAATGAAATATAAACATATGTAAATTGAAAAGATATATATATAGTTTTTATTTTACTGTAACCCCTTCCGTATCTTTGTTTCAGCTATGAATATTTCTAATATTTTCTGACAAAAAAATTGCCAAAATTTTTTTTCAAAACATTTACTGTTAGAACAGCAATTGCTTTTTCAATAAGTGCATTCATTTAACACTAAAATAGTTTAACAATATTCAAACTTGTACTACCATTTATTTTGAAGTAAAATATTTTGTGCTAAAATTCAAATTATCATTTGCAGTTTTTTCCCCGGACTAGTTATGAAAAATATATTATGGCTTTAATTAAAGCACTGTTTCTTTTTTCAAAACAAATATTATAAGTCAGTTTGCAGATATTATGGCTCACTTGGTATATGTGTAACAAAATTTAATTTTAAAAATATACAATTTTACTTTAACAAGTATATCGCAGTACAATTAAATAGTATTATTGATAGACAAAGCTATAATAATTATTAGAAAAAAAAATTGTTTGCATTCTTTGATAGTATGTGTTCAATATGATCCTCAAAACACTGCTCTTTTTTTGTACTCAAATTCTAAAGTTTAATTGCACAATATCATTTATTAGTCATACATTCATGTTTCTGTCATTTACAACACTTTTTGTTGGTTCCTTGAATTATGTTTAAGTCATAATTAATATAAGTAATTTCGAAATATAAATTTTCTCCTCAGTTTTAATTTTATTTCTCAGATCTCTTTAAAAGGGTTAAATAGGGGTTACACTATATAATTTTTAAAATTCTCTTAAAGTAGTTTATTTTTTTTTTTTGTGTTTGTGATTCTCTTATTTTCGATGAGAAATTAACATTAAAATGATCTTACGCTTTCTTTATTTTAACTGGAAAGGAATGCACAGACAGCCAAAAAGTATCTCAAGATACATGGGAGGAAATTTTGGAGTTTCTAATTGCAACAAACTTTTTTTAAAAATTAGCTGTGTTTTACAACAATGTACTTTTTTTTATTTAATTAAGAATTTAAAAAGGAGTAGAGCCAGTATAACCTTATTATACTTATAACTTTAAAAAAGTTAATAAAAAATATATATTTATTCAAACAAATCAAGAACAAAAGTTGTCTAGTTGGATATACTGCATTAAATGAACATTAAAGGTAAGAATAAGAAATGATATATAAAATGAAATATTCAACAAAATCATATAAACAAAAATTTTATATAAAATATTCAATAAAATAGAATTATGAATTTAAGGAAAGAAATAAAAGCATCATTCTAAAGGGAGAATTTATGTCAGATATGAAATATCAGTGTTTGTAAATTCATATAATTATTATTATAAGCCTTATAATTATTTAAGAAAGGCAATAATATACTTATAATTAATTCAAGGTATTCAACCATTTATTTCTTGCATCATACCTATGATTTAAAGTTGTGCATCTACTTATATGACAGAATAATAAAAATGAACTCAAATGCCTTAAGTCATTATTTGGATGTAATTGAGAACTTTTAAATATTAATTGTATAATTAATAACAAGTAATATATATATATATAAAGTTGATTCCTATTTGGGTTAACATTTTTTTTATTATTTTAATTATTTTTTATTAAATAATTACGATTAATATAAATATGTATATACATATGACAGAATTGCAATATTAAATGGCAAAATAGAAAAGCGAATTTCCTTGCAATATCAGAGCTTGGCGACGGATTTGGCGCCCAAATAGAAATTAGTGGACAAATTTAATTAATTAATATTTGAAAAAGTGTATTAACGTCAAGTGTCATCCACTACAAGTTTTAAAAAATGTATTCGAACTTGAGTGTATGAATAAAAACTATATTATTAACAATTGAAAATTTGAACAAGATATATACGGAAAGTGTGAACTAATAGTAGGAATTGAAAAATGAAAGTTTGGATGAAAATGGCAATAATGAGTTCACAAATTAAGAATAATAATCAGAACTTGAATGAAGTAGAATTAAGTGTATTAAATACTCTCTTATTTTCTAAATTGGAAAACCTGATTATCTGTGATAGCTAAATAAAAAAAATATGTTAAAGAAAATTTGCTTGAATTTCAGAGTTATAAAATAACAATCATTTAAAAAAATACTACAGTTTCCAATTAATGCCAGCTTCCTTTCTTAATTAATACAATAATAAATAAAAATTAAAATCTGCAATGTTTCATTGTGAATCAAGGACAAGTTTATTTGTCTACATAAGCAAATGCAGTTATTAAGGCTATATATTTCAAACTAATAAATCACATGTTTACACTCTTAGATATGAAAGATTTCAAAAGAAAAACCTCAGGTGTTATGGGAAACCAACTTGAACATCTATTATATAACTGAAAACAAATCAATTAATTCTAAAAGTTCCAAGATTCATTTAAATTTCAAGAATTTCATAAAATATTTTAAGTAAGTTGCATATAGGTACTTATTTTTTTCTTTTCACAACATGCCTTTAGAAGTTCATTCATATATATATAATCAATGGTTATGTTTATTGTCTGTACAATTTAATACATTTTTGAAAAATTTAACTAAAAAAAGGATTAATTTGCTGCTTCCGAAAGTCTTTCAAGGCCCAAAATAAAGAATCTTCTGAAGGCAATTCATCCCACTTCACCCACTTCCAACCTGCAAAACAATATAATTCAATAACAATAAAATTCAAACTACAATGAAAAAAGTGATTGATTGGTTTATTAAAACAAGATTATTTAATGAGAAATTATTCAACATCAACTAAATAAAAGAATTTTTTTGAAAATACAAATTTATATGTTGATTTCAATTTACAAATCTGTACATAATTAATTCTCCACAAATATTTATTTTTTTAACTATAGAAATAGAATTGGTATTGCAGATAATTCTATTTTGTGATATTAAATTAATTTTCACTGAATAACTATATCGTCTTAACTGGAATCATTGGAAATATCCTTCTCGTTACTGTATAACAAACAATGAGTAAATAAATATATTATTAAAAAACAACCTTTCAGATATCTATGTAGTAAAAAATTTATCTTGATGCTTATATCTGCATTTTTTAAATTAAATAAATCAGTAATTTACAATTATATAAGTCCTTACTATATAAATATATAATAAAACCAGCAGAAGAACAACTTGCAGATTCACATAACCCTCTTTTCTTCAAATTATGAACAATTTGTTCAGATTAATTATATAAAATTTGAATTTGTAAAATTTTGCTCTTAAGAGGTTTCTTAACAAGACTGGCAAAAATTGCTTGTTATTGATTGCAATCTTGCAGCTGAACACAATTTTAATTTAACAGAAAAATATTTAAACTATAAATACATGCGATTATCTTAAAATTTCATTATAAAAATTATATCTCAGTAAAAATAATAGTTTAATTTACTTTTTACATTATATTTTTAAAAGAATTTATATCTTTTTTTTATAAACATCTAATTCTTTATTTTTATTTTAAGTGATAAATTTTAAATTATTATGTTTAACAAATCAAAATATACAATTAATGATGTTATGATAAATTTCTATCTTTCTAATTATGAGAATTAATTTATATAAATTGCAACATTGGAAGGATAAATACCTACCTTCACATTTATCAGGTTCCATATTTATTGGTTCAGAAATGCCTTGCTCATCTACTTCAGCTTTCATGAATACAGTTACATAATGGTAATTTTGCTCTTTTACTATTGAATTCACAGCATAAAAATATTTGATATTTTTAATCTGAAGACCAGTTTCTTCCAAAACTTCTCTGTATGCAGCATCTTCCCAAGATTCACTGTCAAAAATATTTTAGTACATCAAAGCAATAATTAATTAATTAAATTCTAATTAATGGACAGGAATGAATAAATTAATTCTTGGGTTTTTATATAAAAAATAACTACTATATTTTACATTTATCAAAATTAAAAGTATAAAAAGCACAGATTTTTTATAAAAATAAATGCATATGCATCGACATTCTGCAGAGCAGATCGCCTGACCAAGAGCTATAAAATTCAATACAAATCAATTTTAGAAAGTAAAAATATACACCTTAAAGCAATTTTTCTGAAAATTTAATGATAATTTTAATTAAAAATTAGGCAACATTTTTTTTTTTGGCAATGGCATTCAAAAATATTATTGCACAAAAATGGTTCTCCATTATCTTAATATTTAAAACATATTTTTTTTAATTTTACTTTTTAATTTGTTATTTGTCGTATTTTTAAAAAATCTTAATAGATTAAAAAAAATATTCTTATATTAATTTACAATAATATTTTTCACTGTGGAAATGAAATTGAAACTATTTTCATAGTGTATATAAATATTTAATTGCTTGCTTCTCTTTCACTGTTGCAAGTAGTAATATCTTGACATTTTTTATTTCATCTGCAAAAATTGTTAAAGTCTAAAATAATAAACAAATTATCAGTGAATATATGAATGGGTTTTAAATATATTATATTATTATCCAAAAAGTTAACCTTTAATATTATGTTGATCTTTAATTCTTTTTATTATCATGTTGTTTTGTCATGATAATGAATACAAAATATGCATCAGTTTATGCTGAAATCAATTGCATATTTTATAAAACAGTAAGAAAATGAAATTGGTGCTAACAATGTGCATTTAAGTAACATGGGCAAATGTTTAGCTTCATTCATATAGACAATGAATGGAAAAGAGCAAAATTATTATAAAAAGATTAAATATCTATAATGATTTGAAATTTAAAAAAAAAAATTCAAATTCTTGAAAAACAGTTTATATATAAGAGATTAAAATAAAATAATATTAGAAAATCTCACAGAAAAAACTGGTAGGCAAAAATGTCTAGTAATAATAAATTCAAAAACTTAATTCTAAGTTAAAGAATTCTTAATTATGTATGATAAATTTTAAAAGAAAAAAAATATTAGAAAATTAATGATTAACTTTATTATTAATGATCTTTGACAATCAGCTGTTCACTGACGATATTAGTTAAATCTAATTTCAATTAAATTGTTTAGATATGACTTCATCATGATCTTTTTGAAAGTTATCTTGGGAAAATACCATAATTCAGTTTAATTTTTAATTAAAATTTCAATAAAACTAGTTCAAAAGTGTGCATATGAACTCATCATGATATTTTTTTTTAATTAGGGGAAAATACCAAATTTCAGTTTAATTTTTAATTAAAACTTCGATAAAAATAGCTTAAAAGCATGTATTCCTACTCTTCAAGCTATGCATATACCGAATTTGGAAATGTAGGCAGTCTGGCCTGTTATTTTTTTTTAATAGTAGACAAGATGTATATACACATATTTGTTAAATATCTACAAATAATCATTTTGGACCAGCACATACGAAAATCACTACTCAATCAAAATGCCAATGGGGAATTATGCAACAAGTACTTTAATATGCTTGCGCAGAAAAAATAATTATGTGCGTTTCTCAAACATGCAATTAGTTGTACAGCCACCTTTACTTTTGAAATATAAAGAAAACATTGAACGCAAAGTAAGAAAGATTATATTGTCTATAATTAGTCTTATTTTCTATATTTAGAATCAAAAATGAATCACAATTAACTTCAATTAGAAAAATCCCTGAGAATTAACTTTCAAGGATTTGAAATTGCTTCAAAGTTATATTAGTATAAAAAGCAAATCATGGAATTTTAGAAATACAAATTAAAATTTGTATAATCAAATGCCACCCAATGTTATTAAATACTGTATTAGGAACTAAATTTATCAACATCATTCAACAAAGTAAAGTTCTGAAACTTTTGTAGAGATAATGACATTTTATTCCTCACTATTTTAAATTAAAATATCAAATGTAGCAATGAATTTTCATATGAACATTAATGTTACATCTAAAATACAGCCATTAAAATCTGGGATACATACAGAAAAACTGGTCATAACTTAAAAGAATCTAAGTGATGCACAGGTGAATGAACTTATTCAAAAGCTTTTTCATTGATATTTTTCATAAATTCCTTATTCAAAATATCATAAAAAAAATATAATTTTTTAAGGTATATTATAATAGAAAAAGCTTATATTACAAAAGATAGACACCGACAGACTACTGTATTTATGATTTTTTTTTCATAAATAAGAATTTTTAAAAGCAGAACTGAATGAAGTTTTAAAACTGACTTTGAAGCTATTACCAAAATAACCATTCACATGTACAAAAATTCATCTTCTTTTCTGTAAATAAATTTTATACATAATATTTAACTCGTCCAAAACATACAACTCTCCCATACAGATTAAAATATGATACCATAGGAATTCCCTTTTTTCCAAAGCCAAAAGTATATTTAAAAGTAACTTTAACAGAAATAAATATAACAATTGATAGAAAAGTTACATCAAAGATGCATATTTTTCAAAAATCACTTACCCAAACTCTAAATGCCCTCCAGGTAATTGATAAAGTCCAGCTCCAATATTCCCTTTTCTTTTCCCTAAAATCACACAATTTGGATATAAATTATTTATAACTAATACAGCTATTCCAACTCCTGGCCGCCTTTTTAGTATCTCAACTGAATCATCTGCCATCTAGACAGATCTAGAAATCAAGATTATTTTTTTTCAAGAAATCATATATCATTTAATTCAAATTTCACGCTTGCATCACACAAAAACAAAAAGTATAGCAGACAACATTCAAAACCGATTGCCACTTTTAATGTAATATCTTTCGAAAAATTCTAAATAGTCAGAAAAACAGTAGAAATTCTTTTTTATCAAGTAAAAACAAGAAATAATTTTTTTTAAATGATAGTGGAAAATTATGTATGAAAATAAAATTAAAATTTTGATCTAAAAAAAGAAATATTAATATTATCACTCATGGAGTTACCAACTGAACTGAACTAAGTTTATTTTGGATTTGCGTCATAACTGAATCGGAGAAGAAAGTTTTCTTCCCATTTAATTGACATCAAAATAGTGGGAAATATTGTAATCATTCTTTACGGAGTTGATAAAGTAAGATAAAAGTTATCTGGTGCATTTTTTAATTCTTATTTTGCGTTCATTCATTTGTATATAACTGTTCTATATTTAGTGAGTTAGTTTTAGTGGAAATCTTCCTTCACTCTTATAAGGGTATTTTATTTCTGTTCAGCTGTCAAGTTACATGCAGAGTATTAGTTGTTACCCGGTAAGTTTAGAAGGCTGGTAATGTTTATTCATACTTCGGAGCTTTGTTAATCGATTACCGGCTCAAGGACAAACGTGTAAAACGAAATGTTGTAGAAATTTTGTCATAAATTAAAAAGAAAATTAAATCTTGCGAAGCGATTTTAAACTGTAGGATTTAATTGAACGTAGAATCCAAATAGTATTTGCTAATTTTATGACATTGTATAAACATATGCTTCCTTGTTTGCTATTCATGTTTTCTTTTTGTTTGTTTTTGTTCTTTTTTTTTGAAATGCGACCTTGTGGAAAATTGCGGTGTTAAGTAGAGTCTTAATCGAAATTAAATGTTGTGGGCGCCAAGGCATTTGAGAATTATTTTTGCTTGTTCTCTATGTTTATTATCCAAAGAGAAATAATATTAAAAAAGGGGGGGGGGGTCTGTGAGGGTAATTATAGATTAAGATTGTTCCTTTTAAATTGAATTATTTGTAAGTTTTAACTTTAGATTTTCATTTCATAGTATAATATTTGTTATGAAAATGTAAATCATTTTTTAAAATTTTGTTTGTGACTTTTCCTGTTTCATAAGTCTTTTCATTTAATTGAAAATAATTTGAATATTTTTATGTAAAATTTTTAAGTTTTATGCATTTATCAAATACTGGATTTTTTTTTTTTTATTTGTCTGAATCTTATATAGACAAATATTTTAGCATTAATATTATATATGTAATCATATTCAAAGATGTATACTAACATATCCAATTTTCTTGAGAGCTATTTAAAAAGCTGTCTTATCTAAGAATAAAAATCATGTTAATCATAAAAATGTTTTGATATTACCCCATTTTCTCTCTCCCTGCTACTCTGTATATTACTATTATTTAAATTTCAGTCAGTCTATAATAGTAGATTAAAATTATTAAGTGTTTTTATTATAGCAGATTTATAAAGTAATTGTAAATAAATAATAAAGTTATTATAAATAATAAGGTTATAGTATTTAAAATAATACTTTATTAAGTAATTAATTTTTATCATAACTTATAATTAAGTGCATAACTTATAGCTGAATGAATTCATAAGTATTTATGTATTCATTTCTGTAAGATCATGCAGCATGGAAAAAAATACTGATTATTTTTTATATAAATAAATTGATGTTTCAAGAGTTGTACAATTTGTTTCAAATCTTAATTCATTAATCAGTTCAGTAGTATAGATAATTATTTTTTTAAACAAAATTAAAATGTCATAATTTGTATGTAAACTTTTACCAACCTGTATTTAGACATCATTTCCTGTACTAAAATGCTGAAAAAAAATATTTTCCCGATTTTGAATTTTCTGTAAAATGAATTCTTTGTGATATAAAGCATATTATATACACCATAAATCAAAGAATACTTTTAATTCAACAAGCATATATTTTGTTACTTTAACTTTGGAATGAAGATATCATCTATGTAAACTAAGAGAAGTTGTTATTAACATTATCATATGTGTATCATAATCACAACTGCGCTTAAAAATGGCAATTAGAAAGAGAATCAAAATGTTTATAAATTTATAGCATTTAGCCTACTAATAAATTTGTGTAATCAAAACTGAAATTGTACTTTTGTTAAGTCCATTTAACAAAATGCTACAAACATTTATCAGCGCCTGTTGATTTCTCCTAATAAAAAAATCCTTTGAGTGATAAAAATTGATTTCTTTGTAAAAATAGAAAAAAAAAGAAAAGAAATAATATTTTAATCTACTGAAAACTGTCAATCAGATGTGTGCATCCAAGTAGAATTTATACTGCTTATCTAATCTGTTTTCAAGAAGGCGCATTCTAGGAATTGGAAAAAGCGCAATATTTCGCAGAAGAATACAAAAGATTTTTTTCTTATTCTCGGTTTCATAATAAGAAAGGATTAAATATAATACTTTTTTTTAAAAATCCTCCAGTTTTATCAAATCACAGTATTAAAATTTAATAACATACTTCTAAATTGATTAAGTAATTACAAAATTTCTTTTTTCATCAGATATTGCTTATTGTATTAAACAGTCTACACCTAATATTGAAAGGACTTCAGATAATTAGAATCACAAAGAAAAAGGAAAAAAAAATTAAATTTTGGATATAACTAAATACAAATTACCTATGATTTTGAACAGGAGGTATTTTTCAAATCAAATAGGTAATAGCAGTGATAGGTGACAGCACTTATTGCTCTGGTTATATGCTTATAATAAGTACAGTTATTATTTTTTTTTAAACTTAATTAATGGATATTCTGTGGAAAGTATATATATATATTTACAAAATATATAGTTATTGTTATCACTATTTGAAATATGTGCATGACAGTCATGATTTTAAAAAAAAGGCTTGCTTTTTATAAATCAATGATAAACTTAACTAAACACTAAACAATGCTTTAATAAATCAGTTCTAAGTAAAACGAAACAGTGCCTGTTTTAATTGTGTATTTGATTTTATAATGTAAAATATGTATCTTGTAAAAGGTCATGCTATTGAATAACAATATTTTATTATATTTATATTCCTTATGATATAATGAACAAGTATATCAAATTGAATATCTATCTTAATGACAGATTGCTCTTATCATCTTGTATTTTGATATAACAAAAATATCAGTAATGCCAGTCCATCAAATGTATGTTATTGAGACATAGAGGAATTAAAGTTCCATTATAGCACTTCCATTAAACTAAAATTAACAGCATCAAAAATAATTAGAAATAAGAATAACATTTAAAAATTTAAAAAGTTGCAACAGGTGTTGATTTTTAATCATTATCAGTTTATTTTCTGATTTAATAAAATATAGCCAGTTCTTTTAAAAACAAATGTCTTTTTCTTTTCCTCCTTATGTTGATTTTTGTTGTTTACAGCACATTGTTTGAAATTTTTATTTAATGTGACCATCCTTCTTCAAAAATCTGTTTGAAATTAAATGCCTTCAACAAATTAAAAATGCAAATTTATTATACTATTTTATTTTTAAAAATTGTATCGAAAGCTACTCTGATTTTGTGAAAGCATTTTTTAATTATCTATTTTGCATGTGTTGATTATGCTAAATATTTTATAGAACACAAAAGTATACTGATTTCAAAATAATAAAAAAAAATTATAAGTACTGGTAATAAATAAATTAGCAATACTGGAAACAAAAATAAAATTTACTATTTTAACATTCCTCTTTAAAATATACATCAGAAAGGATTTTAACATTAGAATTAATTTGTAAATAGAGAAACATAGATTCACAATAGTATTGTCTTTATTATTGTATGCCAAAAACTGAAATTTAATGTACTAGACTCTCTATGTATATTCAAAACATTTGTCAGTGTTCTTGAAATGCAATACCAGTGTTCTTGAAATGCAATCTTTGCATATTATTAACAATAGCAAACTAGAATAAGATATTTCTATTATATATTTCATTTTTAAAGAAACCAAATTCCCCATTCCTTATCTTTTTGGCATAAATTTTTCTTTATTATGAGTTTGATTTTAATTGTAATATTTTTTCCAGGCATAAATCGATAAAATAATGAGTTATCCACCATCTTCTCCCAGTGCCCCACCACCTGGCATTAATCCTGCTATTTTTAGTGGTGGGGAAACAGCACCATATCCTTCTGGTCCAGGATATCCACCTGGTGCCTATCCACCTCCTGGTGGTTATCCACAGCCTATGGAAACTTATCCTCCTGCAGGAGGATATCCCCAACCAGGAATTCCAATGACTCACCAGCCTCAACCTGGAGCTGGTTATCCACCTCCAGGTGCTATGCAACCTGGTAAGTTTTTCTTTTTTATCCTGTGTATGTTTTATATAATATACAGTACTTTCCTTTTAGCGCCTTGTATCTTTATATTTAAATTATTGTTTTTCAATTTAAATCTTATTTCTTCTACAATTCATTAAATATGATGACATTGAAAAAAAAATTTTAATTCATTCTAAAATGCTGAAATTAATAAAACTGCTTTAATTGTTGCTGTGCAACATTTTTATATATTTTTTAAAAGAATCTTTTATTTAATTTGTAGAATTGTTGTAATAGCTGTTGCATAGAGCCTACAAGTGCTGAATAATATTCTGTGATTTGAAATTTTCAAAATCACTCAGATACTCAATTTTAATCCCTCTCACTATACTCTTTATAACTGTTAATCTAATCTTTCACTTTATTATTCCTATTTTAATCTGCTTTTCCTCAAGTATGATATATATGAACTTAGTATACCACTTACTCGTAAAGTCATTTTATTTTTTAGCTCTGTACTAACCTCAGTTTAATGACCGATGCCATTTACTAGTACTTTGTAGATCAGTTTATTTTCTAGATTCTAACTTCTAAATTTAGTGTCTTAAATTCTCCAAACATGAAAGGCCATTACAGAATTATTATTTTTAATTATATATTTATAATATCTACATATGGAGATACAAGATCAATGTTTAATTTCTTTTATTGTGATATTTTATACTTCATAGATCATACGAAATATTTTCATTTCAAAAATTTGAGTTATAAGCTCCTTTTAGGTGAAATTACTTACAGAATTCGAATTTATTTCAATTCTGAGAAAGAGACTAAAGAGTTTTTGAATGAAATAGAATTATTGAAATTAATATATATATAAATTTGAATGTCTATAAATTAACCAAACATTGCTCAAGATTTTTTGTTGTTGTTGTTGTTGAGAAAATTCTTATCTTACTGTTATCTATGTAATATTAAACCATTTTTTTTTAGGAGAGAAAAAAAAAACTTGCTTTTTAAATAACAAAAATTTGTTGGATTGCATTTCTATTACATCTGTAAATTTTATTTATTTTTGATGAATGTTAATTTAGAATTTCATTTCTACTAGTATTTTATTGAATATCAGTGATGCAGAAGCTATTGCTTTCAAGTAAATTGCCGAGTGTGACACAAACAAAGTTTGAACATTTTATATGAAAAATTCATCAAATTTGGATATTTTTATTAAAAATAAGTAATTTGAGTTAAAACAAAAAGTGTTCTTTTTGTAATACATAGTAAGTAAAAATAGAAACTCCTGCACTTGGTCAAGATTCTGACATGAATTCAGTGTTATCTTAAGGTGGGAAAAGATATATTTTTATAAAATGTTTTTCTTTAAGTATGTTTGTGTGACACTCAAAAATTAAATATTTTATAATGCTATAAATTTTACAAAGTCTTAGATAATGGCAGCACTTTTAAAAGCTATAATGCTAATATTGGAACCCTATTTATGAAAGGCATTCTTCATATTTGATATTTTAGGTGATTTTAAATTCTTTTGGATTTATTATTGTTAGGCAGTATTTTTTTTATTGGCAAAACTGGTCTATTTCTAATCTTGTTCTTTTTAAATACTGTTTTAAAAAATTTTGTAACTTTCTTGTTAGTATTTTAATGCTTGGTGGTTTCTTCTCCCCCCTCCCCCCATTATTTATAGGTTCTGATTGGATGCCCATACCTACTGGTGTTCCTGTTTGTCCTCGGGGACTTGAATACTTGACGATGATTGATCAGCTTCTTGTTCATCAAAAAGTGGAACTTCTTGAAGGTTTGCTATTTTTTTCTTATGTTATTTTTTCCCTTCTTATTTTTTTTTTTTTTGATATTTTATTCATTAAAGAACATAATTATTAAATACTTTATTAAATTGAGATTTTTATTACTTTTGAATCTGTTTGAACATGAACATTTATGTCAGAAACACCAAATATATGTTAGAAAAATTACTTTTAGTTTCCATGAATATTTGATTAACTTGAGTGAGATTCATAATCATTTAAAAAATTTAATTTGACGGATATTAAAACTTTTGTACACAGAATATTTTGGTTTTCACATACTAGCAATTAAAGATAAACTCCAAACCGAAAACATAATTCCATTGCTAGACTAATATATGCAAACTAGTAGATGCAGAATAATGTTTAATTCAATATGTCATATCTGTGATATAATATTTTTCAAAAAGTAAATCTATTGCTACTTTCTGTAACAAAACATTAAAGTTTTACTTTAAAACATTAAAGATGAATGTAAAAAAATAAAAATTAACATTCTGTTCATCTGATAAATTTTTGAAAACAAAATTGTAAATGTCAATTTTCTTTTTGTTTTTGAGTCATTATATCTTTCTATTAACCTTGCAGAAAAGGAGGAAAATTTTTAAGACAAAAGTTATAAAAATATGTATTTTCTATGCTTTCAATCTTTTGTCTGTTTCTATATAAACTGGTAGGGAAAATTTTCATTATTAAAGAATAAATTTTATAATTCAAAACAAAAGTTATTTTGGAATATCTTTGTTTTTTAAAAATTAGTATTAAACTTAGAATGTGTTAAATCAAACCAATTTTAATGCCTGTATAATTAACTGTGCATTATTAGTATTGTGTACATAATGAAATATGATTATAATGTCTAAATTTTAAAAGATAGAAATGTTATGAGTTTACAAGAAATTTTCTGATTATCTTTCTTTGTAAAAATTTTTTAATATTTTTCATTTTAGCTTTCCTGAGCTTTGAAACCAAAAATAAGTACACAATAAAGAACAGCTTGGGTCAGAAAATTTATACTGCAAAAGAAGGTAAAAAATGTTTGCTTTTTTATAATTATTTCACTTTTATTACCCAGCTATTATTATATTAAAGATTTTGATTCATTTAGGAATCCTTTTCGCTCTTAATCATTTAAAGAAAATTTAGATAACTTATGTGATCCGTTTTTATGAAATTTGAAAATGTAATTTGAATTTCCTATTTTTGTCAAGGCATGAGGCTTAGCAGAATCTCAATTCTGTTATGCTATTGTTTCATTTACACTTTGAAAATTTGTAGATGTCACTTGTTCTCTTATTAATGTGATGTGGATATCAAGAGATTAATTTCTTATATATATAAATATTTGTTCTTTATGCATAGTTGAAAAACATTTGTTAAATATCAAACAAAAATATTGTTAATATCGCCATGTGAGATGATAGTGCGCCAATTGTGGCAACCATTCTTCTGTATGATTCTGATATTTGTTCTTTATGGTTCTTGTTTGTCTTGTTTCGTGGTTGGCATTCTATGGTGAGCTCTCAGTCATGAATAGTATTGAACTGTTAATTAAATATTGTTGAATACAAATTAGTTTCATCATTTAAGAAACGAACCAGCACTCGTTGAAACTTTACAGAAAAAGTAATGCATACAGTCCATTTAGTAATCTACATTTACTATTCAACATTTTGGTCGTTCATGCCGGAGTTTTTGAATGGATTAGTTTCGTGGAATATTTTATTGTGTATGAATAATTTTCATACATGAATATGGAAAAACTAAATATTAAAAAAGAGAGCATCAAAGCTCAGTTAACTCATTTCGAAAATTTGTTATCTTTGGATAAATTGGATGAAGAATTCAGTGATGAAATGGAATTACAAGCAAAATTAAATAGAAGATTTCAAATCATCCATTTGCAAACTACATGAAAAATACTGTGACACTATGAAGTATGAATCTCAAATGGATAAAGTCGAAGATGAACTGTTGGATATCAACTCCAGAATTGAACAGTTAGAGGTAAGAATTAAACACCTCATTAAAAACTGTAAAATAAATAGTGATATGAATAATACTAAAGATAATAAACAATCTTCTATTTCAAATTGTATAAATTATCATATACCTGAAGTGCCTATCCCTACATTTTCAGACAATTATTTAGGATTTGCAACATTTAAATGTCAATTTAATAGTGTTATTGGATGCAAAAATAATTTGTCACATACTGAAAAATTACATTATCTTCGTGCTTCGCTTAAAAATGAAGCAAAACTTTTGGGAACAGAAGATGATACATTTATGTCTTTATTCCAGGCATTGGAAGAAAGATATGAAAACAAACGAATTATTGTTGATAACCATATTCAATCAATTCCAGAAATCGAAAAACTGTTACATGAATCGCCTAAAGATTTAAGAAAAATTGTTGACAACATAAATAGAAATTTAAGAGCTCTGAAAAATTTAAAGTTTGAAAGAAACAATTTGTCTGATATCATTATTTTAAATATTGTTTTGAGAAAATTGGTTTGTGAAAGTCAAAAACAGTTTGAGCTTTCTTTGAAAAATACCGAAGTACCTGCATTGGATAATTTATTAACATTTATGGAAAAAAGAAGTCAGGTCTTGGGAAACATTCACAGGAATAGTTTACTGAAAACTAAAAAACCCTCGACTCAAGTTCGAAACAAAAGTTTTGTGTTGAATTCTAATGCGAAAAATAAAAACGTATTTTGTGCAATTTATCGCATTCGATATATTTCTGTGATATGTTTAAACAACTCTCCCCTAAATAAAGATATGATGTAGCCAAAAAACATAATTTGTGCATTAATTGCTTAATGACGGGTCATCATTTAAGTAGTTGTTCATCGAAGTACTTATGCAATCAATGTGGAAAAAAGCATAATAGTCTGTTACATATTTCTAAAGAATTAAATAGTCCTGGTGACTTCTATAAGCAGAATGTTTCGTCGAATGACTCATTGCCGGCGACAATCTCTAATATCAATAAATCTCTCGATTCAAGTGTTTCTACCACATGGCCCAGTAGCCTTGAAAGCATAAACAGCGCAGAAGTAAAAGAATTATTGCTTTCCAATATCAGCTGTTTTTTAATAAAAGGTAAAACTGTCTTATTAGCTACAGCAAATGTTTATATCGAATCTAAAAACGGGAAAGAATATGTGAGGAGCATTATGTCAAAACTCATACTAGAACTAATTAGCGGTCGTTATCTGGTTAAAATGCCAATGAAAGAAAAAAAGTAATTCGAATCGAAAGACATCGCTCTTCGGAGATTAAATTGGTTATATAGACGGTTAAAAAAAGAACCAATTATGTGGGAACTATATAAAAATTTCATAGACGAATATCAAAGCTTGGGTCACATGTCAGAAGTAGTCGACTGTGAAGAGCCTGATATTACATACTACATTCCTCATCAAGGTGTATACCGCCCACAGAATAGCTCATCTGCTCTCCGTGTTGTCTTTAATGCCCCAAAAGCCACTCCAATAGGATATTCTTTGAACTCTCTACTATTGAACGGTGGAATTGTTCAAGAAGAACTGTTTACAATTTTGTGTCGTTTTCGAACCCATCGCTTTGCATTTATAGCGGATGTTAAAAGAAATTTATAGGCCAATTTTAGTTGAGGAATCACAGCAAGATTTTTTGAGAACTTTACGGAAAAATAGTTAGGATGATCGTATCAAAATTTTCAAGCTGAAAACCTTAACATATGGCACAAGTTGCGCCCATTTTTAGCAACACAAACCTTGAAACAATTGGCCATTGATGAAGGTGAAAACTTCTCAGTAGCAGCACCTGTTGTCATGTCAGACTTCTACATGGATGATTGTTTGTCTGGATCAGACACATTGGATACTACGAAAGAATTGCAAATCCAACTTACTCAAATGCTCGCTTGTTGTGGGATGGAGCTGCACAAATGGTGCTCTAATAGCCCTCAACTTTTGAGTCATAATTGTGTGAATAGTGATTACTGGTTCGATTCCTGAAACAAAGTAAAGGCTTTGGGACTTTTGTTGAAACCTCAAGTTGATTGTTTTGCCTTTAAAATGACTGTAGATAATTCTGCTACATATGCAAAGAGAACTTTTATCAGTTATTGCAAAAATTTATGATCCCCTTGGCTTCCTTGGACCTTTAATTACAAAGGACTCTTTTGGTTTTAAATACAGATTAGAATGATTCACTTCCTACAAAAGAATCTCAAGAATGCACCCAGTTTCTGGACTCATTTCGCAAGGTTATGATTTGGACATCAACAGATTTGTTCTTATCAAACATTTAAAAGTTGCAGAACTTCACAGATTTTCAGATGCAAGTGAAAAAGCATATGGAGGCCGTCATATATATAAGGTGTATCGTATCAAATGGAAAAATGACTACTTTTCTTTTTTGTAGTAAATCCAGAGTTTCTCTTTTAAAGACAATCACAATTCCTAAACTTGAACTGAATGCTGCTGTGCTGTTGTCTAAACTTGTAACAAAGGTTTTCAAGCCCTTTAAACTAGATATATCAGCTATTCATTTGTGGTCAGAGTCGAGCATCGTATTATCCTGGATAAAACAATCACCACATCTACTCAAAGTATTCGTTGCCAATAGAGTGAGTAAAGACCAAGAACTGACAGGTGACTTTCAGTGGCACTACATGCGTTCAGAAGATAATCCTGCTGATCTGGTATCACGTGGTCTCGTATCTGAAAGGCTTCAATCGGAAGTTCAATTAATGAATGGTCCATCATTTTTGCAACATAAACTAAAACCAACTTTTGACAAAGAATTAATATGTAATAATTCAAGTGACTATTTATATGAAATAAAACTGAAGCCGGTCACTTCTTCAGTAGTGATAACTGATACTTGTAACTTCATTGCGAATCTAATTGAAAATTGTTCAAAGTATCTTAAGCTAATTAGAGTTTTTAATTTCATTCGCAGGTTTTTTTTCAATTGCAGAAATCCTAACAAGAGAATGATCGGTGCATTAAAATCTGCTGAAATAAAAAAAAAAAGCAGAATTAATAATTGTTAGTTTCATTCAAAAATCTTTTTTAGAAGAAATAAATTCCCTTAATAAAGGGCAGTCGGTATCTCCAAAGATAAAGTTACGGTTCTTAAATCCCTTTCTAGATAAAAAATGTTATTCATGGTGGTCGATTGGAACAATCTAATTTAAATTATGATTCAAAATTTCCCATTGTTTTACCTGCAAAACATAAATTAACCAATTTGATTGTGCAATACTGTCATGTAAAATATTTGCATGCAGCGCCACAAGCCTTATTAAATTTTGTTGGAGAAGTTTTGGCCTTTACAAGATAGGAACTTGTCTAGAAAGATGTTCTATAATTGTGTTGTTTGTTTTAAACAAAAATCAGTAGTTGCTAACAAAATAATGGGAAGTCTGCCACCAGATCGAGTTAACCCTGGTGCAGTGTTTAACAAAATACGTATCGATTTTACTAGCCCATTTTTAATTAAATTTAGAAACCAATGCAAAGGAATTTATCATAAAATTTACCTCGGGATATTTTTTTGCTTAGTCACAAAGGCTGCCCACTTAGAAATGGTCGAGGATTTAACTTCAGAAGCGCTAATATCGTGTCTAAAAAGGTTCTTTTCTCTTCGTGGAGAAAGTAGTGTTCTGATTAACGATAACGCTACAATTATGGTGGGTGCTAATTTAGAACTAAATAAGTTGTATAACTTAGTTGAAAAATCAAAGGATAAGATAACTGATTATTGTTCATCTGAAGATGTAATTTGGAAGTTTATCCCCCCCCCGAGCGCCTAATTTTGGAGGCATATGGGAGGCGGTTATGAAGTCCTTTAAATTCTGTTATAAAAGAGTAGTAGGAACCACTAAATTAGAGTATGAAGAATTCTTAACTGTTAGTAATCAAATTGAATCCATTTTAAACTAGACCAATTGCTCCCATTTCGGCCGCCCCCAATGATCTTAACGTTCTTACTCCAGACCATTTTTTTTAATTGGTCGCCCTATAACTGCAATAGCAGAACCTGAAATTAGCATACCTTCAAATAGATTAAGTAGGTGGAAATTGGTAACGAAGTTTGTACAAACAATTTGGAAAAACTGGCAGCGTGATTATTTAAATCACCTCCAGCAGAGATACAAATGGAATTTTCAAAAAACAATATTGTCCTAGGCAGCATGGCTATTTTGAAAGAAGACAACATACCTTTGTGTAAATGGCCTTTATGTCGCATTGTAGAAGTAATTCCAGGTAAAGACAACAACGTAGGTGTTGCTATAATTCGTTCTGCTACAGGCACGTACAAAAGGCCAATATCTAAGTTATGTTTGCTGCCTATTGAATAATTTGATTATATATATTAATAAAACTTATAATTACTTGTATAAATAATGTTAATTATACTGTGGACTCGCATTGAATAATACGTAAAAAAATGTTGTTTTAAGTTTTTCAAATTGATTGAGCTTTAATTTGTTATCTTTTACTTGATGATTAATTGAATAATATAATTATTCAATGTGGGGGGGAATGTTAAATATCAAACAAAAATATTGTTATTATCGCCACGTCAGATGATAGCTCGCCAATTGTGGCAATCGTTCTATATAAATTCTGATTTTTGTTCATTATTATTCTTGTTCGTATCTCGTTTCGTGGTTGGCGTTTTATGGTGAGCGTTCTATAGTGAAAAGTATGGAATTGTTAATTAAATATTGTTGACTAGAAATTAGTTTGGTCGTTCAGAAAATGAACCAGCACTCATCGAAAGTTTATAGAAAAAGTGATGCATACAGTCCATTTAGTATTCTACATTTACTAAATTAATGAATTAACAAATTAACATTCGTAATTAACAAATATTTATAACTGAACGCTTTTTCTAAAATTTTACTTCTGCAAAATTTTAATTTTTGAGTAATAACAATTCATTAATAAATACCTCTATTTCATTTTTTTTCAGAACACAATTTTTTTTGAGATTAGACATAGATTTTCCGAATTAAAAAACACGAACTTCCATTTTACTAAATATCTATTTTACAAAATTCTAAACTCCATTTGATATTCTAATTATTGAACTACTTATCTAACACGGTAAAAGTTTTAGGGAGGTTGCAAAAAACATTCAATGGTAAGAAAGTGGAATAAAACCGTTTTTGAAAAAAAATAAGCCCTTGATAAATAAAATAAAAATTAGCTTTCTATTTAGTCGAAACTCCTTTGCATAGAAGAGCAGGCCCTCCATCATGTCATCTGCCTCATTCCATTCCATTCCACTCCCCTGTGAAAGAAATGGAACACTCCTGTTGCGTCATCTCCTCCCGCGCTTAGGTGTAGCCATGGCAACGGCTTAGACCGGTTTATTCTCGTATATTCTCCCGGGTTCTGCCTTATTTCGCTAGCTTCCGCAGGCGAATTCGGTTGTCTGATTTCTCAATCGCTACTCCAAATGGGTAAAATCCGTTCTAAGAAGGAATCGTATAACACTACAGTGAAATGGGCAAATGGAAAAACTCGTCATTTTAAAGATAATTGTTTGTACTCTGCTGTTGAAAGAAACCCTGCTGAAATGACTGTTATCATTGATTTACTCGCAAATGGCTACAATATCAACAAGAGATTCAAAGGTGGAAATAGCATACTGCACTTCGCAGTTCTCAAGAGACGTCCTGAAGTCGAGGTGATCAGGTTGTTGTTGAACTATGGTGCTGATGTGAATATGGTTGATGACAAAGGAAATACTCCTCTGCATTTGGCTGTTAGATCTTGGACAGGTAGTCCATCTTGCCAATATGAAGTAGTCAAAGTTCTTCTGGATGCAGGAGTAGACGTCAACGCCCTCACCATAACACAACGGACAGCTTTCAGCTTCGCAGTAAATGCAGCCAAACTTAATTTCAATGTGATACGGGAATTATTGAGGAGGGGAACTGACATGAAATTAAAAATGAGAAGAACTCCTCTCTGCTGTGTTCTAGGCAACAGAAGCGTGAAAATTGATACGGTTAAACTACTGATAGAGTATGGAGAACGTCCAAATATAGAGGGACTTGAGACTGCTCTAAAAAATCCTAATTGCTCATGTGAAATAATAGAGGAAATTGTGTCACAAGATACTATTGACTTGAATGCTGGAAACCGAATGGGTTTTACAGCTTTACATTCGGCAGTTACATCAGGCTGTAAAGCCAGTCTAGTGAAGGTTCTTTTGAAGCATGGTGCCCAGCCGAATTCTGTAAATAAAGTTTTTTTTGGCTTAACACCGCTGCATATGGCAGTGCAGTGCACTAAATGCCCACCAGAAGTTATTGGTGTTTTATTGCGGAATGGCGCAATTCCCGACCCTCTGAGCAAATATGATATGACTCCTCTAATGTTTGCAGCATTGGATCACAGTAACGAGATATTTGTAGAAGAGTTATTAAAATATCGCGCAGATCCCAATCGGTTGAATGATTCTCTGTCTGCTATGCACCTCGCTGCAATCAACAAATATGGCAATGTAGATATCTTGAAAGTCCTTATTAAATATGGTGGAAATGTTAATCTTCTTGATCGATCTGGTTGTATTACTCCGTTATTACATGCTTTGAACAAAAGATACAAAATTGTTCTGATAAAAGAATTGATCAGAAATGGGGCATCTCTTTCAGCCCCAAGTAAATTTCTTTCGCCTTTATTAATCCTTATAGAAAATAAGTTTTATAGTAGGGATACTGTTCCTGTCATTCAAGAACTCTTAAAATACAATCCTGGACTGTTATATAGAGATGTTCTTTTGGATGCCCTTAAAAATAGATGTCATTTGGATGTATTTGACGAACTATTAAAACAAGGTGCAGATGTTCATCACAAGAATTCGTTTGACCGCTCTCCACTACACGTTGCGTTGCAATGTCCATCACGTAATATGCATGTTATCGAACTTCTTCTTCAGTATGACGCATGGTGCACAAGTGAACAATTACCGTGGATAAGAGCTTTGCATGAAGTTTTCGCGGATTCTGAAAATAAGGCATTTCTGAAACTATTAATAAAGTATGCCACTCTTCACAAATATGTTTTTGAAAATAAAGAGGGTGATGTATTTACTTTTTCTGATCCAAGATACCTTGATTTGCTAAATTACCAAACGGAGTGCGAAAATGAATCTTCTACAATGCGTAAACTAGCCATCCTGGAAAAACGGAACGGCAAAGAAATTAGTTTATGTAAACTCCTTGCAGAAACGAAAGAGAGTCACGTTTTCGAAATTTACGAAGCTTCTATATTGAAAATACTTACTGATAACATGTTTCCTATATATTCTGACGTCATAGCAAGCAAGTTAAAAAGGTCAGTTTTGATAGAACACTTATTGACTAGAAGGATATATGCAAGAATCGATATGCCCTATCCCCATGATATTTTTCTTCCAGCAGACACCATTCCACTTATTGTTGGACACTTACCGAAAGTCAGCATTGTCAATTTACTTGCAGTTTATAAACCGTAGTATTAAAAATGGATTTCAACAAGATTTAATGAAACAGGTATCTCCCAAGTGGATAAAAATGGTATCGTCATATCTATGTATAAACATATATTTAAACAATGATTGAAAGATTTGCTATGATCAGTAATGCTTTAAGGTATGACGGGTTCCATGTTATTAATATTGATTCCAAAAATAATTTTAAATTAGTCTAGCCTTTTTTCAGGAAACATTTATAACTTTTAGTGGTGTTTTATTGGCCAGATTTAATCAGGTAATTGTACGAAAATTTATTACATTATTTCGGAAAGTTAAGGAACTTAACACGATGTTTTCTTTGCTTTTTATCCTCTCTTAATTTTTTAATCTAAAATTTATTCCATAGAATTATCCCATGCATAAGAATTATTTCTGAAAAATAAATCACTTTCATATTGAAAATTTTCATAAGTGATTCAAATTGTTTAACAACAAATTTTTAAAAACATATTTTGTATGTAAATATGATACACATTGTAATCTTTCTTGCAAATATTATCTGGAACATTTGTAAAAATATCATATATATGTATATATGAAAGCTCATAATGTATTCAATTCAATACCACTTTTACCAAAATAATATTTTATTTTGGTAAAAGTAGTCAGAATTATATCCTTTGTAAAAATTTCATATCTTAGTAATGCGAGAGTTAAGTCCATTTCATTTTCTATAATCTGTTCTTTAACTACTTTTTCTTTAATTTTAATATTATGTCAATATTTCTATTCATTTTTAATTTTAATATTGATTATCTTAACGATCTAAGTAAAAATCTCAATTTTAATATTGTTTTTCAGATAACGTTTATAACATTTTTTTATACAAAATGTAAACTGATTTTGTCATGTATGTCACTAAATAAAATGTTTCTTTCGAAATCTTAGTAGTTAAATTATAATCTTCAGAACACTGTTTTTACATACTATATATTTTATAATATGTTCGTTGCATTGTTAGGTTGCTCATTATTTTTGAAGAATAGGTTTTTTTTTTTTTTTTTTTTTTTTTTGTTCATTTGTAATAATCTTTTTTTTATGAAAAATGATTTATTTTTCCTTTCAAAACAACTTCAAGCATCAAAAAGCAGATTATTACTTCATTAGCAACTTTGTTATTTATAGCTGTTAAATTAATTTGTGATAAGATAGGATTTTAATACCATAAATTTATTTTAATTTAAAAATGTAATTTTATTAATTTAAAGTTACTGATTACATATTTGGACTGGATTATAAGTAATAGCATGTGTTTAGTCATTATTTTTTAATAACTACTTGCATTTAAAATTTTAATCACATAATATATAACTGAAGTCAGTTCACATGAAAGTAATTTGGGTGTCGTTTAACATTTACTCGCATCTCCTCCCTCGCGCCTTTAGAAAAACTCTAGGAGATAAAAACCTTAGGCCATGAAATATTAAATTAAATTTAATTCATTATTTAAAATTGAATTTTAAGTTGCTTTGTTGAATTTATGGTTTTATGTGACTGATGGGAACAGTTATACAATAGGGAAAATACAGAAAAAATTAAATAAAATTTATTAAAAGTTTTCCCTATTAATGTATTAATTATACATTAATAGGGAAAAATTACAGATAAAAATCTAACATTGCATTTTTTTTTAAAACGAATAATTGTGCAATACATAGTTTGATTCAATGGAATGCAGTCAGTTAAATTTCGAGGAGAATTTAGAAGAGAGGGAATAAAACTTAGCGTTTTTCTGTGCATTTTTATAGCTGACTAGCTATTACCAGCGACTTCCTTCGCGTGGAAAATTTGATGTGTATGTATGAGAACTGGCGGTCTAATCAAACCGTATCATTATAGTGCTGTTGAAAGCAGAATCTGATATGATATAATCAAGAAACTTGTAACTGATTGAGAAAGATCTACGGGAAAATTTCAACATTTATTTTTATTCTAATACCATAATTAGGGATTGCAATACCGAACCAAAATTTCAATACCGATATTCGGTATTTTTTAGATACCGAGATACCGGTTTTAATACCGGTATTAGAAATTTTAGGAAAAGAAAGAAAACACAGGTGTTTCTTTGTTTTATTTGCATTTTATTAGAGAGTGTAAATATCACAAAAAAAAATTTGTAACTTATAAATTATAAAAGTATATAAAGAATCACAAAAAAGTAAAGGAACAACTTATTTAAATCACAAAAAATTATAAATATCATTATTCAGTCTGTGGTACTAATACAAATTTTTGAAATGTGATCTTAAAAAACAGAATGCATGAATTGTACTGTCATTAAGCTTGAAAAGTAATTTTGTGCAAAAATTACTAACTGTCGAAAACGTTCTTTCGACATCTATGATAGTTATGGTACTGTTAGCAATGCGCGATATACTTTTTCCAAGTATTTACCTTTAAATCAATCATCTTCAAATAAATCGATTTCTTATCGGATGGTTTTGGATATAGCTGATTTCTGTTTTGTATTTTGGTTCGTTGAAATTTTCTTATTTATTGCTAATTCTAATTTTTGTTCAAGAGACAATTCCTTTTTACTATCGACATTAGTGTCACCATAATATTCGAATTCTTTTGAATGTGGATAGGTTTGTGGATAAAAAATTTTAAGAAAATTTACTATAAACTTAATCAGATTTAAATTGGTTATTTTCTTTCCTTCTTTTCCATTTTCATTTTTAAAATCATTATAATTATGTAAATACCATAAGACATTTTCTATTACGATATGCCTTTCTTCTGTGCGACTTTTCAATGTAATATATAATCTTCAGATAGTGATGTGTGCTGTTAGGAGTAAACGGTTCCAATGTGTTTTAAAATCTAATATTGACATATATTTTGTTTTATTTTCAGTTAGTATGTATTTTAGTAATATGTTATCTTTTATAGGGGAACGTTTAAATATCTTAACAATTTTTCGAACTTTATAAATTATAGGAAGCAATTCTTGATGGGTTAATATTTCATCCTCATTAGTAATATCTTCTTCAACAATTACATTATCATTATTTTCATTGTCAATATCACTCTCACTCTTACTCTCTTCAAATGTGGAATCAGAAGTTTCTATATCCACAGTATTTGGATTCTTCTGTTCTTTATTTTTTTGGTATAATACATCTATTACTCCTAACTGAATTCCATGAGCATAGCACAATAGCTTATTTGCACCAAACAACTTTGTTCTAACTGTTGTTCCATCAGTCATTATGGATACAATTTCTTCTTTCAGGGATAATCCTTGTTTTGCTAATTTAGATTTAAGCAACTAATTAAGCCTATTAATTAGTTAATTAATTTCACCCGTAAGGGAGATATAAAAACAAAAAGGTATACTATTTTGCTATGTTGGCGATCCCTGAACATATAGTGGAGACAATTTTGAAAATTTCTAGTAAATACCGAAAAACCGGTATTTAAACTTGTGAATACCGGTATTACAAAATTGTACAAATAGCTCAAAATACCGGTATTGCAATCCCTAACCATAATGTATACAACATTAAGCCCTGGTTTGGCCCTGAGATTTGTTGATCGTCATTGTAAAAACCAATTTTAAGGAAAATTGAAACCTCTTGAAACAAAATGGCAAGATGTTTGGATTAACAGATATGCGGGGAATTAAAACGCTCTCTCCTTTAGCAGCTCCTGTGATACTGGTAGTTTTTATAATATTACTACCGAGCTCTCTGATACGAAGCCTGGTGCTGTTGCACAGTCTTTGTGCATCAAGATTTCGCATCAACAGAGCTGGAACGCCAACTTTAAGCTCTAGCTTATGCGAAGGTACACCTGTTAGCTTTGAGAAATTAGGCAGTATTATCGTCATTAGCCATCACAGTTTCTATGGATGTGTATAGTTTTGAATTTCCGACGATCATGTCTTTATTTTATTTGTCGTGTACTTGCCTATGGTACACGGGTTCTTTTACTGTGATTGGAAAAATACTCTCCTTGAAAAAATAAACTATAACATTTATTTCTGCTACAAGACAAGTTATTCTATATACATATTAAATTTAAATTTGTTTGTTTGAATGAGGGGGATTTATATATTTTTATTTACAAAGGCTGTCATCCCAGCGTTCAGCAATATCTCCAATTAATAAATGTCAAAAAATTTCAAGTGTTGAAGGAAAATATGAAGAGACAGTTTATCTGCAAAGGCTTTGCTCGTGAGTTGTTTGAAATTACAGGTTGAAGAGAGTTGAGGCCCAACTTCGACCAGAGGCAACGTCTGATGCTTGAGTAATTTCGGCAGTGCAGTAAGATATGATCCAAATTATTAAAAGAGTGGCATGTTTCGCAATTTGGTTGATTCGACAGGTTAAAACGATGTAGAAGGCCAGGTGTAATGAATGTTTTGGTAAAAATTCTAGGGCAAATGATGTCTTCTCTTCTATTTCTTGTACATTTAGCAATATTTTTTATGTCTGGAATTTCTCCAAGAATTTCATAATATTTGATCTGTCTATAGCTGTCTGTTGTTTTTCTTTTTGAGATTTGTTTGATGCCTGAGATGATATCTTCCGATGCGATCCATTCAATACATGGGCTGATTTCTGTTACTGATTTTGCGATCAAGCCCGCCAGTAGGGGAAAAAGAAGAGTTCTGGCACAGTTTGACCTCAGTTGACCCCGGCCGAAATGGTGATAGCGAAACTTCTCTGCACCCCCCCCCCCTCCCCAATCCCTTCGAAGACAGATAAGGCTTATCTTTCTTTTAGGACTTTGATGAATTTTTGGGGTGTTTTTGATTTTTGGAACTTAGAATTTTTTTCAGAATAAACTAATTACTAATTATTTTTTGTTTCTTCTCGAATTTAAATTCTGCTTTTCAGGAATACCTTTAGATTTTATTCATTGAATGAAAATCTTTGATTAATTCTCATGAAAGCTGTTTTATTGATTATATAAGGCATTATTTTCCTTTATTTTTTATTTATTTTAATACTGTGATAAAATTTGAATTCAATAGTATTGAATATAAGTATTATTCAATAGAATAGAAATTTTAAATAATAAAATTTCATTATTTTTTTTTCTTAATCTGTTTTAAAGAAAATGTTAATATTTTATCCATTTGATATACATAATATATATTTCAAAATATATTAGCTTTAATTAATTTTTCTAATCTGATTCAATTGACTCGTCATGTTGAATATAAATTTTCGAATGACAAAGGTGATGATGAAATATTCCTTCAATAAAATATAGAAGTGATCTTTTAAGAAATTCTTTTAATGGTTAAGCATTTCTTAGATATTGAAATTAGACCCGAAATATTAATTTTCTAATGATTTAGAAACATTCTAAATTGAATTTTTTTTAAAGCTTAAAATTGTCCAAATCATTTTATCAAAGAAATCTTAAAAGCGATACCTCTCACATTTTAATTTCCTACATGAAGATTAATGTACTTATAGATATATAAGTGCACCTTCAATCATAGAAGTATATTCTAGATGTAATGCTTATATTAACCAAAACTCATAGAGACTATCTTTCGAAATGTTATGATAAAAGAGTTGCATTTTATCTCGTGCACATAGTTCTCAGCGTCACTGAATATTTTATCGTAAAAATTTAGTGAATCTTCGACAGTACACACTTTTAACCTAGATAATTAATTCAATTTTATAAGGATTTTTTTTCCCTGATTTCGAATTCTTACAGCAGTATGAAAAGATTTCTAGAAATCGAGTTAACGTTTCATATATTTAAAGTCCATTTTTTCCCCTTTATGATCGTGAATATTTTTAATGTGTTTTTTTAAAAAAAATATTATAACTGAATTAATTTTTTTCCACTTCCATGAAAAGTTTGCCTAGATAAATCCTAATAAAAGCTATTTATTTTTTTAAATTTCAAATCAGTTTTATAAGGAATTTTTCTTTCAATTTATCAGCTTTGATTGAATTTTAAGTCCTGATTCAAATTTACTCTTTGCATTGAACATAATTTTTCCAATGAAAAGGCGTTGAGTGAGTATTTCTTCAATAAAATGAAAGACTTACCATGAAAAGAAATATCTTAGATGTGAATAAGTATTCCTTAGATAATGAAAGTAAACTCGAATTCTTAATTTTCTATCGATTTCAGTATGAACACAACACGAAATTAATTTAAACTTCACGGCTGCAAGTGAAAAAAAAAATAGTTAGAGAATTAGATTTCATTTTAGCGATTTTTCAAGAATTAGTTTTTTTTATGAGGATTTATTCTTCTAATTTGTTAGCTTTGACTAATTTTTCTTGCAAGTTTCAAATTCTCTCTATTGTATTAACATAATCTTTCAGTAACAAAACTGATGCCAGCGTAAAACGTCAATAAAATATAAAAGTAATTATATTATAAGTTCTTGCGTATGAATAAGTGTTTTCTTGCATAATGAAATTTGTTGAAATTAAAATAAGAATTTCATCCTTTTAATAACTACAAGCATAACAAAACTGTGCACTATTTTTAAAGTTCAAGGCTGTTGATGAAAAATTCTTTCGACTTAGAGAAATAGACTTCACTCTTTCTTTACAAGATTGCGTTATTATCTTAATCTTTAAAAATTTTAAACTTTTCTAGCGGAAATGCTGAAAGTTAAATATATTACTAATCGAGTTTTAATTCCTTAAAATAGATCAATGCGCTAACAGATATATCAATTTATCTTCAGTAATAACAACCATCAAACCATTTATTTTATATTCAATGCATATTTTGTCCACGCACTTGCACTGGAAGCAGATTACTTACAATTTTTGCAAAAATTAACAATAAAAGGATTGTATTTTAATCCGTGTCTACGTTTACTGGAGTACTTCTTTGCCGATTATTTTATTTTCAAAAAGTTAATCTTTATGCCAAAGAAGTCAAAATGTCTTATCGAACACTGGTCTTGGCGATTACGAAGTCGCTGACCATAGTATTAGATTATAACAACTTAGAATTAGGTTGGAAAGTCAAAATTTATAAAATATTACTTGTGGTGAAATATATCAAAATAAACGAATTAGAAATTGAATATATTTTATGTTTAATTTCATTTAGTTTTAGTTTATTAGTTTTCACATTTAGTTTTATTAGTTTCTAGATATTTGTTTCAGCATTAAAAAAAATGATTATTTCCGATTATTTTTTGTTCTGTAACATTTTCTGTTCTTTCTTTCTTTTTTTTTTTTTTTTTTTTTTAATTTTTGATATCTAATCCGAGAAATAAATGTCTATTGCTCGGAGATTTTTTCTTCTTATTTTTAACAGGAATCTGTTTTTCCCAGTAATCTGTAATGTCCCAGTTTTCGTATTCTATAAAATTTCGTTCCAGAAAAGTAAGATCAATCTGAAAAGAGATTCTTCCTGCTTCAAAGAAAAATCGGAGGAGAAAGAATTTGTTATTAATTTTCGATGCTTAATTCTTTTCCGAAAAATAGATCAGTATCATTTTGATGTATAACGAAATTTACCAACTTTATCTCAGTATATTCTCATCCATACACTTCTAAAACTTTCAATTGCTTTCACAAAATTTCATTAATTTCAGCTAATATTAACGATCATTCGCCTAAATATAACCGCACAAACCAAAAATTAGAGATTTTTTTAAGTCTTTGATTATTTAATTTCGTTTTAAGTTGAAACTTTTAACGATATTTTAAAAATGTAATGCATTAATTGAATCTCATCTGTTCTCAGGTTTTAATTCTATATGCATATATTAGATCTATGAATTTACTATCATTCATGCTTCCCTTAAAAGAATATTTTATATATGATGAGGATATTATTTCTTTTCATAAGCTGAAAATTCGTAAGTTATATTCATAAGTCAAAGAACTTCTCAATATCCATACATACTTTTTTCAAATTCTTTTGTTTTCGAACATTAAAAGTTCTCATCATTGAATGTTAAAAACTAACAATTACAACCCCTCAGCCATGAAGACTTAGACAGACAGCTTAAAATTTGCTTCAAATATGATAGAAAAGATGTTTTTTTAAAAAAATGCATGTTACAACTCTTTCCGGTGATTACTTGTTTACTTTAGTGTTTCACCGTTTATTTTCATCAAAATGGAATATTCGATCATATATTACTAGTCATCATGATAATTTTTATCATGCATTCTTTCACATGAATAATGCGTTGAAATCCCGACATCTTACTAATGTATAGATGCCAACTTAACGAAAGAGGAACAAGGACCCCAGCACATTCAATATATATAAAAAAAATTACTTATGTTTGGTGATTTCTTTCAAAAAAGTTTTATTCAAATGTCGAAATGCTCCTCATATTCCTTGGGAAATGGGATTCGCCGACATATCTATGGTTTTGTCAACCTTATTGGCGAAATTTCTACCCCTTCAAAAGAAAGATCTTATAAAAGATGTCTTTTGATATGTCTACAATATAAAAACAGACAAATTGAGTCATGAACTAGGAAACAAACATAATCTTTAAGGAAACTTTGCCATTCTATTTATTGACTAACTAATTTTTTATGATGAAAAACGTATAGCAGAGTGAATATATATATATATATATATATTCTATTACAAACTTTTCAAGATAGATAATTTATATATATCTATATATTATATATCACTAAACATAGTAGTATTTATAAGAAACAACTTTTATTTACCGACCAGAGCATTGAATCCTAGACAGTACACATCTCGGATGTATTTGCAAACATATTCAAAATAATATTATTAAAAAGAAATGAATCATTTGTTTAACATCTGCACATTTTTCTGAATAAGGTCTGTTACCAAAAATTTAATTCAATAAATAGAATGGCAATTCAATAAATAAAATGGCAAAGGATTTATCTAGGCAAACTTTTCATAGAAGTGGAAAAAAATTAATTCAGTTATAATATTTTTTTAAAAAAACACATTAAAAATATTCACGATCATAAAGGGAAAAAAATGGACTTTAAATATATGAAACGTTAACTCGATTTCTAGAAATCTTTTCATACTGCTGTAAGAATTCGAAGTCAGGAAAAAAAAAAATCCTTATAAAATTGAATTAATTATCTAGGTTAAAAGTGTGTACTGTCGAAGATTCACTAAATTTTTACGATAAAATATTCAGTGACGCTGAGAACTATGTGCACGAGATAAAATGCAACTCTTTTATCATAACATTTCGAAAGATAGTCTCTATGAGTTTTGGTTAATATAAGCATTACATCTAGAATATACTTCTATGATTGAAGGTGCACTTATATATCTAAAAGTACATTAATCTTCATGTAAGAAATTAAAAAGTGAGAGGTATCGCTTTTAAGATTTCTTTGATAAAATGATTTGGACAATTTTAAGCTTTAAAAAAAATTCAATTTAGAATGTTTCTAAATCATTAGAAAATTAATATTTCGGGTCTAATTTCAATATCTAAGAAATGCTTAACCATTAAAATAATTTCTTAAAAGCACTTCTATATTTTATTGAAGGAATATTTCATCATCACCTTTGTCATTCGAAAATTTATATTCAACATGACGAGTCAATTGAATCAGATTAGAAAAACTAATTAAAGCTAATATATTTTGAAATATATATTATGTATATCAAATGGATAAAATATTAACATTTTCTTTAAAACAGATTAAGAAAAAAAAATAATGAAATTTTATTATTTAAAATTTCTATTCTGTTGAATAATACTTATATTCAATACTATTGAATTCAAATTTTATCACAGTATTAAAATAAATAAAAAATAAAGGAAAATAATGCCTTATATAATCAATAAAACAGCTTTCATGAGAATTAATCAAAGATTTTCATTCAATGAATAAAATCTAAAGGTATTCCTGGAAAGCAGAATTTAAATTCGAGAAGAAACAAAAAATAATTAGTAATCAGTTTATTCTGAAAAAAATTCTAAGTTCCAAAAATCAAAAACACCCCAAAAATTCATCAAAGTCCTAAAAGAAAGATAAGCCTTATCTGTCTTCGAAGGGATTGGGGAGGGGGGGGGGTGCAGAGAAGTTTCGCTATCACCATTTCGGCCGGGGTCAACTGAGGTCAAACTGTGCCAGAACTCTTCTTTTTCCCCTACTGGCGGGCTTGATCGCAAAATCAGTAACAGAAATCAGCCCATGTATTGAATGGATCGCATCGGAAGATATCATCTCAGGCATCAAACAAATCTCAAAAAGAAAAACAACAGACAGCTATAGACAGATCAAATATTATGAAATTCTTGGAGAAATTCCAGACATAAAAAATATTGCTAAATGTACAAGAAATAGAAGAGAAGACATCATTTGCCCTAGAATTTTTACCAAAACATTCATTACACCTGGCCTTCTACATCGTTTTAACCTGTCGAATCAACCAAATTGCGAAACATGCCACTCTTTTAATAATTTGGATCATATCTTACTGCACTGCCGAAAATACTCAAGCATCAGACGTTGCCTCTGGTCGAAGTTGGGCCTCAACTCTCTTTCAACCTGTAA
The DNA here is from genome assembly GCF_947563725.1 of Argiope bruennichi. Classification (NCBI taxonomy): domain Eukaryota; kingdom Metazoa; phylum Arthropoda; class Arachnida; order Araneae; family Araneidae; genus Argiope; species Argiope bruennichi. The sequence goes on from NC_079155.1 coordinate 20,122,745, forward strand.
TTTCAAACAACTCACGAGCAAAGCATTTGCAGATAAACTGTCTCTTCATATTTTCCTTCAACACTTGAAATTTTTTGACATTTATTAATTGGAGATATTGCTGAACGCTGGGATGACAGCCTTTGTAAATAAAAATATATAAATCCCCCTCATTCAAACAAACAAATTTAAATTTAATATGTATATAGAATAACTTGTCTTGTAGCAGAAATAAATGTTATAGTTTATTTTTTCAAGGAGAGTATTTTTCCAATCACAGTAAGAGAAGAAACAAAAAATAATTAGTAATTAGTTTATTCTGAAAAAAATTCTAAGTTCCCAAAATCAAAAACACTCCAAAAATCATCAAAGTCCTAAAAGAAAGATAAGCCTTATCTGTCTTCGAAGGGATTAGGGAGGGGGGGGAGGTGCAGAGAAGGGGTTTCGCTATCACCATTTCGGCCGGGGTCAACTGAGGTCAAACTGTGCCAGAACTCTCCTTTTTCCCCTACTCCCGCCGCTTTTTCATTCCATAATATTGTTGAATGCCCTGGTATCCATAGAAAAGTAATATGTTGATTATTCTGAGATTTTACCACAATTTTATGAATGATGGATGGGAATTTATATCAAAATTTTTGAAGTATTGTAAGAATTGAAAGACTCTGTAAGAAGAAGTAAATGTTTTTCAGGAACGGAAAGATAATCCAGAGCCTGGCAAATTGCAAGAGCTTCAGCTGTAAAAATAGAGTTGATGTTGTGGGTTCGAAAAGCAAATTGAGACAGATCCGAAATGCCGGCGATTGAAGTTAAGTTTTGCGATTTCGATGTATCAGTTGCGATTATGAAATATTGTTTGAAGTCCTTTTGTAGCGTTTCTTGAAAACTGTCATTAAGAGAGTGTGGGAGAGATTTGTTTTGAAAAGGATATTTTGAAATAATAATACTGCAATTTTCTCTTGGAAGTTGTAAAAAATGTTGATCAGAAATAATGCGATTCCTATTAATGTTTAGATCAGAAAAAAATTTGTCCTGTTCAATAAGAGCAAGATTGAAATGTTCTGAATCTAATTTGTAGATGACGGAGAAGGAACTGATAGAAATCTGTTTAATGAGAAATTTTAAGGATAAACGATTGATTTTTTCACTGAGAATTTCCTGATTGGAGATGTAAAGGAGAGCTTTATTTGGTGTCCACTGTGGAACACCAAGTGCAATGCGAAGTGCTTTGGTTTGAATAATATTACATGCTTTCATGTGAGTTTCTGGAAATTTGTTGATAATTTGACTGGCGTAAAAAAATAAGCTGCAAATGCTATTGTCTGTGATTGTGATTAAATCTTTTGTTCTTGGGCCATAATGTTTATATGCAAAACCCTTTAATGCATTGATTTTTTTTAAAGCTTTATTTTTAATTTTATTGAAGATCGATCCGTTTTGATTTTTTTTTTTTTTTGTTTGTTTGTTTGTTTTGAAAAAGGAATTCCGAGGAATATAATTGAGCTTTTCCATTGGATGTTCGTTCCTACTAGTGAGATATTTGGGTGTGTAAAATTAATTTTGTTTGCAAGATCGGCTATGTAATTTTTCTCTGCATTAACTGAAAGTTTCCAATACGTACACCATTGATGTACGTTTTCCATTGTTTTTTGTAATTTCTTAGTAATAAGTTCAATAGACTGGTGCGGGCAAAAAATAAATATGTCGTCCACAAAAATCAAACAATCAACTTCATTTTCAAGAGTTTCAAAAAAATCCGATATAAAAATTGCCCATAAGATTGGCGAGAGGATACTACCTTGTGCTAATCCTTTGTTTGTAATTCTTATGTCGGAGAGTGTTTGTCTCCATCGCACTTGGAACATACGGTGACTAAGGAATTGATGCAACCAAGCGCATATCTTCCCGCAGATGCCCAATTCCAAACATTTATATATCAATCCGTCAATATAAACCGAATCATAAGCTTTTGCGATGTCGAGACTAATACCAATGAAATGTGTGTGTGTGTGTGTGTGTTTTTTTTTTTTTTTTCCCCTCTTTGCTTTTGAAATGCTGTAATATAATGAGTATGTGGCTCCCCTATTATCCTTGTATGGTAAAAAACCAAATTGTTTTGGATGAAGTTTTTTGTTCTTTGTATGAAAATCAGTAATTCTCTTACATAAGATACGTTCAAAGATTTTCGAAAAAACAGATGTTAGAGCTGTTGGCCTATATGATGTTATCTGAAGCTTGTTTTTATTTGGTTTTGGAATGGGAATAATAAGTGCATGTTTCCATGTTTTGGGAACATATGCTGTGTTAAAAATCTGTTGAAATAATTGAAAGATGTAATAATTTGCTTTTTTTTTTCTTTGAAAAAGGATGCGGGAATATTGTCTGGACCTGGTGTTGTTGTTTTTGATTTTTTAATTACGAATTGTAATTCTTCGATTTGTAGTGCTCCGTTTAGTTCGCTTTCCTGATTGTCTATAAACTGGATTGGTAATGGTTCGTAAGAACTGGAATTGTTGGCATAAAATTCTGCGAACATATTACTTTGCACGAATGGTGTTGAAGGCGTTATTATCTTCATATTGCCGATTCAGTTTTCTTAAGATAGAATAAAATAAACAAGGATTTCTTGCGCTATTACATAATTTATCTCAAAATTGTTGTTTTGCTTGTTTACTATAAAATTTGAATCTGCTTGCGAATTTTTTGTGAAGAATCCAAAATTTAGTTGATATGCATCTTAATGCTTTCTTCCGATATATGATTTTAAGGTTGTAAAGTTTGTGACAGGTTTTATCCCACCAGGGTGGGTATTGTTTATTATTCAAAGGTATTATTCTAGTATTATTGGATATGATTTCTGAAATGTTTGATGAAACTGAGTCTAGGTTAAGATTTGTATCTTCAAAAAATTTTCCGATTGAAATAGAATAGATTGAAATTTAATTGCTGTGAGGAAACTTTTGCAGGTGGAAATTATGGGAAAATGGTCGCTGTCAAAAAATGATTCAGCAACAAAACAATCTGAGCTACAGAAGAGTGATTTGGAACAAAGCGTAAGATTCAGAAGTGATTGGTTACCTGCAGGAGTAATGTGCTTAGGATTCGAAGTATTTAAAATGACAAAATTAGAATCCGTTAACCAATCGACAAAATTTTTGCTGAGTCTGGAAGAAGAGGTTGAGCCCCAAAAAGGGTGATGTAAATTAAAGTCACCAAAGATTAACGTTGGTTCAGAAAGTGAGTTAAAAAAGTTTCCGAAAATTTCAATGTCAAAACCTGTAGGAGCGTAAATGTTAACTATGCAAAAGTTTAGAGAAGCTGTAATGATTTTAACGGTGAGGATTTCCACGTCCGAATTTTGAGGTACATCGGAAGGGATTATACATACCGACAAATGATCGGGGATTCCAATTAAAAGGCCCCCTCCCAGTCTGTCTTCCCTGTGAGATCTAAAAAACCTTTTTTTATAAAAACGAAAATCTTCTTCAGCATAAAGAAAAGTTTCTTGAAAAATCCAGGAATCTGAAATTGAGAAGTGGGGATTACCAATCCAGATTTTTTTTATTCCTAATACCGGGTGTTTAAAAAATGACCGGTATATTTGAAAAATCAATAAAAACTAAACGGGCAGCGATAGAAATACACCATTTATTGCAATATGCTTGAGACAACAGTAAATTTTCAGGCAGACAAACTTTCGAAATTAGTTACAATTTTCAACAACAGATGGCGCTGCAATCTGGGGAAAAAATCTAAACTATATTTTCCAAATATCCACCATGTGCAGCAATAACATGGCGTAGTCTCAGAACGAAATGAGCAGAAACCCGTGTAAACGTCTCAGGCGGGATGGCTTCACATGCAGAACAGATGTATTGCTCTAGTTGTTCAATTGTTTCTGGATTGTGGCGGTTCACCTGGTCTTTCAAATGTTCCCACAGAAAGAAGTCACAGGGGTTCATGTCTGGTGAATAGGGAGGCCAATCCACGCCGCTTCCTGTATGCGTGGGATAGTCCAAAGCAATCACGATCATCAAAATGTTCGTTCAGGAAATTAAAGACGTCGGCCGTGCGATGTGGCCGGGCACCATCTTGCATATACCACGAGGTGTTCGTAATGTCCTCTAAGGCATTTTGTTCCGCCACACATTTCCGAAGAATGTCCAAATAGCGTGTTGCAGTAATCATTGCAGATCTGAAAAATGGGCCAGTGAGTCCTTTGGAAGAAATGGCGGCCCAAACCATTACTTTTTTCGGATGCAGGGACGATAGGACTGAAACATAGGGGGTTTTCGGTTCCCCATATGCGCCAGTTCTGTTTATTGACGAAGCCTGTCCAGGTAAAAATAAGCTTCGTCAGTAAACCAAATGCTGCCCGCATGGATATCGCCGTCATCAATCCTTTGCACCATATCGTTAGCGAATGTCGCTCGTGTACTCATGGAAGCAGCACTGAGAAGTTGCCGAGTTTGAATTTTGTATGGATAGAGGTGTCCATAAAAAACTGTCGCATGAGAGGATACGTGGACGTTGGATTTATTTGGACCGCAGCTGCAACACGGCGAATGGAAACTCGAGGCCGCTGTTGGATCACCTGTTGCACAAGCTGAGCATTGCCCTCTATGGTTGCCGTACGCGGTCGCCCTACCTTTCCAGTACGTTCATCCTTCACGTTCCCAGTTCGTTGAAATTTTTCAAACAGATTCTTTATTGTATCGCTTTTCGGTCCTATGGTTACATTAAACTTCCGTTTAAAACTTCGTCTTGTTGCAACAACACTGTGTTCTAGGCGATGGAATTCCAACACTAGAAAAATCCTCTGTTTTAAGGAATAAACCATTTTTTCACAGCAAACTTGCAATCTGTGAACAGCACACGCTTACAGCAGAAAGACGACTTACAGAATGGCGAACTCACAGACTTCTATATCTTTCAAATCGCCTGCAGCGCCATCTGTTGTTGTAAATTGTAACTAATTTCGCAAGTTTGCGTGCCAGAAAATTTACTGTTGTCCCAAGCATATTGCAACAAACGGTGTATTTCTATCGCTGCCCGTTTAGTTTTTATTGATTTTTCAAATATACCGGTCATTTTTGAAACACCCGGTACTATGGCTATTCCATTGAACAAAATGTATCCTAATAGATTAAACCAACAGAAAAGGAAAAAACAATCTGCAGCCTTTGCAAGAGGTCAACCAAACACTGGGGTGACACACACACACACACACACACACACACAAAAAAAAAAACTTTAAGCATTTGGGAAAAATAAAACTGAGGCAGCATTTTGCAAAGAAGAGAAACAAATAACAAGCAGTAAAGCGGGAAAGGAACAGAAAACAGCAAAAAGAAAACAAAGCGCAAAAAAAGATTATTAATCCGAAGTCCCAGCAGGGCCATCCCATTGCATGGGTTTTGTAGAACTAGCGAAATTCTTCGAAGCATTAAGTAAAGCTTTTTTCTTTCTGGATGGAGATTTAATTTTTTCACCTTTGTCAATCACATGATGAATGAACTGTTGCACTATAGACTCGACCGTCTTTTGAAATATTTTCAATAGCGCATTGAAATGTTGCTCCATCTTTTTGTTGATGTTTTGGATGATGGATTCCATTTTGTCGTTGAAAGATTTTTCAAAGTCTATGGGTTCCGTGTTCGATCTGGTAATAGTCGCATAAGTTGTATTAGATGATGCATTAAATATGCGTCGTGCTTCCCCGTAGTGAGGTGGTTACGACACTTTAGATCCAAAATTTGTTGTTCTTTGGCGTACAAGGGACATGCTTTAGATGTTGCCGCATGAGAACCTTGACAATTAATGCATTTAACTGGGTTTTGACAATTTCCGACTTGTTCTGTTCCACATAATTGGCAAACTTGGTCTTTCGAACATGTCCTAGATGGGTGTAGGAAACTGTAACATTTTGAACACTGTCTAGGCTGAATTTTCTGGATTGTAAATCAAAGTTTAACTGAATCTGGAAGGGAAGTACCCAGAATTATTACGAGAATTGGGAAAGTTTGCTGTGTCAAATTTTGTTTGACAAAACGTCTCATCTCTCTGATTTCAATATCATTAAACTTTCTCAGTTCGTCTGCAACTTCTTTGAGTGGAACACATGTGGGCATATCAATAAGCAGAAATCTAGAAGTAACTTCTTTCCAAATAACGTTTGAAGTAACCTTAGTATCGTTAATCTGTTCTAAGCTAAGAAGTTATTTTGCGCATCCCGGATCCTTTGTAGTAAAAATTAGTTTCCTTTGCCGGGTAAATCTCATGTTCGTGATATTTGAGTGCCTGTCGATATTTTGCTTTATGAAAGTTTGCATCAGAATGTGCGCGGTATTTGAGAAAGAGCATTCGCATTAGAAAAAATAACGTTAATTTCCTCGTAATGTTTCTGACCTAAATTTAGCACAAGGTCCTTGGTCGTCCACTTCGTGCAATAAAACGCCTTAGCGCTAGTATGAAATTTTCCGTTGACAGTGAGGAAATAAGTTCAAGATGGATCGTTAAGTTCTTTAAAGGCTAGACTCTAGCTCGAGACTGAACAAAGCTAACAAACACTTCATCACGAAACTCTACTCTTAGAAAAATACAAGTGGCATACGCTTTAGCAAAAGACATGAAGACTGACGGTTTCTTCTTCACCTTGACTCAGTTTCATCCACCGAGGTATTTTGACCTCTGAAAGATTATTTATACCCTTCAGCCAGTTCCAAAATCGTTTTGATAGACCTTCTGGCAGGGAATCATCCCATTTAAGTCCAAGATTCCAGGATTCTTGAAGCATAAACTTTGGAATGATGGTTACGGGAGAAGATATACCCAAAGGGTCAAATATAATCTAAGCCAAAGAAAGCAGACTTCTTTTAGTAAGAACCAGGTTTTCATCTTTCGTACAGTTTATGATGCTTTACAGGGTATCTTGTTTTAGGTCCCAGTTTAGGTCCAATAAGGGTACAGTTTGGTGTTTGTCAGGTTGATCGATAATTTCAAGTGAAGCATTTGATTGCCAGCCTCGTAGATTGAATTTTCCTAAAGACATCAACGCTTGCGACTCAACTATAAATTTATCTGCTTCATCTATATTTTTCAAATTGCAGACACAATTATCCACATAAAATGAATTCTTCAAAATTTCCGCTGTATTCAAGAGCTCTTCAGGGGCTTTTTCCAGATGGTAATTCAAAGTTGCCGCTAAAAGGAATGGACTGCAGGTGACACCAAACACAACTCTACGATGTCTGTAGATTTTCATTCCCTTGTCTTTGGTTTTCCATAAAAATCGCAGATAATCCTTGTCCCTCTCTCTGATTCAGATCTGAAGAAATGCCTTCTCAATGTCTGATGTTATTCCAACAAGAAATTTCTGGAAACGATTCAGTAGAGAAGGAACAAGTTCAATTAAATTAGGACCGCTTTCTAAGCAGGCATTCAATGAGGGTATACCCTTTATATGTGCAGATGCATCGAAAACTGGCCTCACTTTTGTAGTAATGCTGTTCTCTTTAAATACAGGCCTGTGCGGAAGATAGTATGCATTTAACTCTTTTTTTTTCTTCAATGACACCATCAGCAATCCAATTTTTAAAGACATCTGCATATACTCCAACCTTCTCGGATTCTATAAGTTTTTTATAAACAGAAGAAAGTCGTTTCTCGGCCATTTGTCTGTTGTCAGGGGCCCGGCATGATTCTAACACCCAAGGTAAGGCGACTTCGTACCTCCCTTCCTCATTAATTGTCAGAGTGTTTCGAAAATTATCTGAATTACCTTGATGCATTTCGGTCTTCTTTTTCGATTCAGCAGGATCAGTAATTCCAATGACTTCTAACTTCCATAAGTCACTTATATTACAATCTTTTATAAGTAAGTTTGTCACGGTCATGCTTATAGAGTCTGAACTGCTTGGTGCTCTTCCCATAAGTGCCCAACCAAGCAAAGTCACAATGGCAGTTAATCCCAAGTTCAATTGAGGGTTTTTCCAGCCATCAATTTTCCTGTTATGTCAGCAACAATAAGCAAATGGATTGTGGATGAGGAACAAGATGGTAAACATTCTTGATCCGTTAGATGAATTTTACTATCCTCTAGTTCCTTTGACCAGAATCCGGTTGGTATCTGACAAATTTCGGCGCAGATTTTCTCTTGATCAAATGCGTTAAAAGTGCAATGATATATTTTTTTAAATCACTTACAAAAATCTTGTATTCTGAATGTTTCTGGGGATTTTGCATTCCTCCAAACAAAGTATGAATAAGAGTTGTTTCTTTTAATGCAGGATTATTCATTTTCTTAGCAGCTTATTTCGTAATATAAGATTTCTGACCTCCAGTGTCTTTGAGGGCCCTAACAGCAAAATCCTGTGTTTCTCCCCGAAGAACCACGACCAGGGTTTGTAAAACAAGTGGGAGTGGCCAATGTATTGAATTGTCCAAAATTTATTGAACTGTCCGCTGCTTCTTGAGAGTTAGAAGACTCAACGGTCTTTCTATCAAGGCACATCACAGCATGATGTCTTTGACCACATGGACACAATTCACTTGGACCCTGCATAACTTTGACACATGTCCATTACTTAGACATTTGAAACAGCAACCTCTTTTCTTCAATCGTTTCATTTTCTCATTTGAATCCAAATTTCGAACAACATGACATTCTTTGGATGCATGATTGTTCTTGTCACAAAATGCACACTTCAAAACAGATTTTTGGTTTCCTGAAAAAGTCCCACAGCTGTCGGCAAGTCTCTTTTAATCTTGATATTTTTGTTATTTTCTTTCAAGCAGGAGCCTTGCATCCTGTCCTCATTTTCAACTTCGTTCTTCAAAAATTTCATCAAACTTTCCGATTAAGATTCTTTCGCACCATCTTTTGCATCCACCCCTCTATCATTTCTCCGCCAGGCTCTTAAAACTTCTTCACTCAAACAAGATTCAACCAGGGAAAATAACATGGCCGCATACTTCACTGTAGTAACGCCAAGAGTATGTAATGATATCAGCTGGGTTTTGAAGACGGTCATAAACAGTTGATAATTTAACATGTTTCTCTTTAAGATTAAATGCGAGTGTCAATTTTAACAATTCTCTAACGTAATTTCAATCAACAAATCATCTCTGCCGAATCTAGATTTCAGACAATCAATCGCCTTGCAATAATTTCCGGAGGTAGGAGAAAAATTTTCAACTAATTCCCTCGCTCTGGAATTCGGGATAGTTTCATGGACTAAATATTGAACCTGTCGATTTCATCGATATCGTTGTCTTCATCTATTTTTTGGAATTGTTCGAAAACGGCAGCCAATCTTTAATTTCATCGCCAAATTTCTTCAGTTCCAAACGAGGCAGCTTGAATTTCCGCTTTTCACCGCCAACTGAAGATAATGTGTCAGCGTTAAAATACCTTACCAATACTTACAATTATCAGTATTGTTTTTGTAGGAATGTTGATATATACCTTACTCTATGCGAAATCAAATTTTCCATTTAAATCTTATCTAATTATAGGATACTTTGACTAAGTAAAGTTCTATATTCCACTGAATTTATAATTAATGCTTTGAAATGTGTTCCTGATTCTGATTTAGCTAGCAAAGCCTTCCGAGAATCTTATTATATAGTTTTCATGTTTGATTGTTGATTTGTGGTTGCTACAAGAATGAAATCAAATAACAATTATCAGTATTGTTTTTGTAGGAATGTTGATTAGCAATCTTGCACTTAATCGTGTTTGTTTTGCTTATTCTAAACCATCACTTGGAATGCCTTTATCTTGAGTTTGATATCTTTAACTGTATGCTAATCTCACAAATATTTACTCTTATGACTTATATATGTTACATTTGAAAATAAAATTTATCTTTATTATGTCACATTAATTCTAATGACTGAAATCCTTGTTGAGATAGTGAAAAATACTGAATGGTTTTTCTACTACTAATATAACATATGAAAGAGTACATAAGGGGAAAAAAAGAAAGGAAAAGAAACATTTGTTGTAGAATAAAATTTTTATTTTTTATGACTAAGTGTATTAATTGTACATGATGTAGGATGTAGGTATGGAGATAATTCATATTTTTAAAGAGAATGTGAAATTAAGATCCCGTGGACCTTTAAGAAAAACGAATAACTGATATAGAATGAGCATAAGCATTTTGCTTCAAATAAACCAGCAAATAATCAAGTTGAGATGTTGAGAGACCCATTTATATCCTTTTCTTTGTCATGCTATTAAAATTATTTTTAAGGAACTCATCTAACAGTGAAAATAGAAACGTCTCGTAGAAATAGTTACCTTTCATAGCTTTAAATTTAGATAAAAGATAGCAGAATCACTTAGAGAATTCGAAGAGTGATGGGGTTTTATCTTCCAATCCAGGATAATGATAGAGTAAGCTTACACGTTTGCACAGTGATCTGCAAGTAGTGAGCATTAAATGCCTTTCTGAACATTATCCACACCAGTTTCATTTCAAATTCTGTCACTGAGATTGAATCTGATTCTTATCAGTTCAATGTCACTGGACAACCATTACATTACAAAGTTTTTGTCATCATTGTTCCTTAAGCATTCACAGTTGGAAGTCACATGTGATAGTTTTATTTGAGATGAATCTGAATGTTATTAGTGACATTACAAAATATGAATTAATGGATCCTCAGTTATAATGTTCACAGCATTTGATGGATTGATTGAAGTACTGTCTGAATTTGACTATTCATCTCGGATGTCATTTGAAATGATGAATATTTATGTTCAAGGTCACATAAACCTTTTAGCACCTTTATTTTCTTATCAATCAGCTTTATCTTTTGTCTTAATATTATTCTATGATGACATCTGTCGTCACAACTGGTGATACCATAAGCTTTGCATACTCTAAAATTCTACTGTGTTAATCACTTGGATTTTTTCTAAATGTTCTTAAGGATTCATGCTTCTAAGGAAGACTGATATTACACCATCTCTCAAAGAGTGCAATGAGCCCACATGACAACTATTGAAAGGTTACATGTTTTTTTTTTTTGTTTTTTTTCCACTTTTATAGTAGACTTATATGTTTGATTACAGATATATTGCAGCTTTTTTGAAATAATATAAACAACAATAAATATGCTTATTTATTGTTGTTTATATTATTTTTTGCTTCATCTTTATCTCAACATCTAATTGCAGTTTGGATACAAAATTGAAGTTCAAAAGTCAAACATATTTTAGGGAGTCATTATTGTTTGTTAATAAATTTTCGAATTTTAGGTTGAATGGTTGCAATTTCAAAACCCAAATCTACTACAGATCGACTGTATTTGATACCTGATGTTATGCTTAACTTAATATAATTAAAATTTTCTCGTGACACAACAGATGGGAGAGATTTCTGATTCAGCTATCATTAAAATTTTTAAACCCTGACTTGGCAATATGTTTTAATCTAAATCTTTCCAGCTTATGCAAGAATTTTAATCAAATTAACTCTTCTGTAACTTATTTATTTATGAGTGAAATACAAATTTCATTTCAGTCAGTCAGTTTTTATGTAACGCCTGTAGTTTCTGAAATCCAATGTTTACTTTCCTAGATACGGATTGCTGTACCAGAAACTGTTGTGGAAATTCTCGTCCATTTGATATAAAGATAAAAGATAATGCTGGCATGGAGATCATACATTTATCTAGAGACCTTCGATGCTCCTCTTGTTGTTTCCCTTGCTGTTTACAGGTCTGTTTAAATATTTATTTTTTTTAAAGGATCGACTGTAATGTTGAAGCATGCACTATATATATATATATATTATTCATTTATGCCTGATTTATAACACTGTTTCGTTGCTTTGGTTCATTCATACAAATAGAAAAAAAAAAATTTAACTAATGTATCCAATATACCCATGTTAAACCATATTGGACCACCATCCTTTTTATAGAATTGTTGAATTAAATGTGAATAAAATAAAAGATGCAACTGCAATCTACATAACACCTGTCGTAAATTATTATGAGCAGACTAAATTTCAAAAATTACTGGGAAAAAATGGAATTTGGAAAAATAAAGTTAAAAAGATTGTTTTAAATTCATCTCTAAAAATTTTCATAGTTTGAACCTATTAAATATTTATAAAATTATTTTTTTCTTAAACAAACATATTCATTTTTAATAGATCATCAGAGTTGTTCAAAAGATTAATAATATCCATGAAAAAAATAAATATTACAAGCATTTGACACGTGTTTTCTAGCTGTCCTATAAATACAATAATGATCCAATACCCACCTTTTTTTTCAAATCACTCATACTTTTAGATCACATTCTTTGAATTCAGAGAATTATGTATCTTTTTTATTTTTCATACTGATGAACAGGGAACAACTATAAGGTGAAATGTTCTAGAATTCTTTTGTATCAGTACCTTTCACCAAATTGGTTCTTTTGTATATGCTACTGCATATACACTTGTAAAACTTGTCTTAGTATTTTCTTACCTCCCCATTAGTTCAGTTGCTTCTTTATTTTGCAGTTGTGAAATTTGTCTGGCCAATTTTTGTTGTTGTAAAATGGCTACAAAATTTCTAACAGCTGAGGAAGCTCTTGAATATATGAAGAATTTGATGAATCTGCACTATTTTTATACTAGATTTTACTTACTGCCTTTTTCTGTAAAATTAACAAGCATTCTATAAATTTGTTTAGTTTAAAGCTATTTTTCAAGACTGAAAAAGAAACTATTTTGATATTAAATTACAGTACAAAAACAGTATTAAAAGAAATTTCAAAACGATATTTTTTAATTCAAAAATTTTTTGTTGAACAAAATTCCATAATGTTCCAAATTTACATATTTACCTTAACATTCATAAAATTGTATATTGTTAAGAATTTGGGGTTCTTTCGATTTCGTAGTCGATGAAGAAACACAATCAACAGACCTCAGTAACAAACGACGACTTTTATTAGCATGAAGACAAGAATGTGTAGGCAACAAATGCACAGCCGAAACGAACGCACACAGTACACAGCAACACACTGCAACAAACGGTAGCCCACAAGTAGTAATCGGTAGTAATAACCACTGCACACAAAACGACCAGACAGAATTCAGCAGGAGGGGAGAATCTACATCGCTTCACTCTATGATTTCTCTAAATGCCTGCAATTCTCCACTGTCTCCACACTTTAGCTGTATCCAATTGCCGACACACTACTGCATAACTGTCTACTCAGCACACGACTCGATACTGCTTCTATAATAAAGATTCGGCACACAGCTCAATTCACCAATTGAGCTTCATACAATGCTTGCGCTTCGCTGGACTGATACAACTATTCGCCGTTCACTCGCTGTGCGACTCTAAACCTTTCGGCGACTCTTTCCACGACTGTCTTCAGCTTAGACAGTCATCTTTGAAGTTTCTGGAACAATCAGGCACATCTCAATTCCTATTAGGTCTATCGACTAAATTCTGGCAGAATTTCGAATTTGTCACCAAGCCCTGAGATCACTGATTCGGCCTCCGATCAGCATCCAACAGAGCTGGGAAACAACATTAACAGATTGGTAACAATATTATCCTAATTGGCTGTAATCCTAGCTATGGGGGAGAAAGCAATAATCTTGTTTTTGAAAAATTCATTGCATTTTTTTCATTTCTGTTCTCTTCTTCATTTTTCAAGACATCTAGAGCAAGTCTTTAGTTTGATGTATTTGCTGTTACATGACTTTTTTTCTTGATATTTTTAATATATAATTTTAGCACTCGTTTATTATTATTCTAATAATTGTTTGCAGAGATTAGAGGTTTTTGCACCACCAGGGCAGTTTATTGGTGCTGTAGTCCAAGAGTGGAGCATTTTAACACCCCAGTTTCGTGTTGAAAATGAAAGAGGCGAAGCAGTATTTAAAATTGAAGGACCCTGTTGTACATTTTCAATTTGTGGTGATGTAGATTTCCAGGTAATGTATGCAGATTTTCGATTTTTTTTTTTTTTTTTTTTTTTTTTTTTTTTTTTTTTGTAATAAGTTCTGCATATAGTGTAGACTTTTTAGACATTTTTAACCTGTTAATGTTGAGCTTAATTAAATGCTTAGATGCCAGCAGATTTATTTTAAATTATGCTAAAAGCATTAAGATTTTAAAAAATGGAAAATAAATGAAATTACGATTTTTTTTAAAAAAAATTGTCAAAATTGGTAGATTATTTTGAAAAAGCTTTTTTTTTTATAGCTGAATATTAAATTATTGTTAAAATGTAAAATATAAAAATATATATAAAGATTACTTTCAAATTCTTTACATTTTGAAAATAATTTGAAAGAAAAAAAAGATTCGAAATCTCTCTAATGTGGATGATATATGCCATTTAAAATTTGCTTAAAAGTTTGCAAAAATTTGATAATTTCTTAAACAAAGCAAATATATAATATACATTGATGAGCCAAACTTATTTAATATTTCTTGCATATTTATGACCTTCAAATGGTTAAAAGCTGCTAATTTTAATTTTTTTATAATTCCATTTTGATGAATATCTTTTCTTATTACATTAATGCTAACATGTAAGCAGCAATTTCAACCACATGGATTTTGATTTGATTACACATACTTGTTTATGAGAAATCTATTTGGTAGTAAAATAATTTTTTTTTCTGTAATCAAGAGTATTTTAAAGACTAAATTTTTTTTAGAGACAAATGAATTAATCAAAGAATCATGCTTTCTTTTTAACCATTTTTTTATTTATATATACCTTGTTTTTACGTTTTTCCTCTGTAAATATCAAATTAAGTGTCATATCCAAATTATATAAGAAACAAATACAATTCATGTGCTCTGGCATTTGTTTTCTTAGCATCATTTAGTCACTTCTTTTAGAAATTTTCAGCAGTTTTGTTTCAAATTTTCCAAACTTTAAGCAAATTAAGTTTTCTATCTTTCTGAAGCTTTTATTCAACTTGAAAGAAGGTGGAATAGATATTTCATGTTTCTTCTAAAACTGCTTTAATGTAAATTCAGCTGCATATTTGTAACAGATTATTTCTAGATTTATAAATATTTGTAAAATACATTGTTTGTGTAAATCTTTTTTATTTAATTAATTAATGTATTAATTATTTAATATTTAAAAATATTTTTTTAATTAATAACTGATGAGACTAGTTGTTTATTTATTTTTGTAATAGGTACTTTCTACAAACGGTATTGAAGTTGGCAAGATTTCTAAGCAGTGGTCAGGTTTATTGAGAGAAGCCTTTACAGATGCTGATCATTTTGGAATTACATTTCCAATTGATTTGGATGTCAAAATGAAGGCAACTTTATTAGGAGCTTTGTTTTTGATTGTAAGTAAAAAAATATATATATTTTATGAAGGAACTATGATTTTCAAATTTCTTTTATGCTTTTTAATCGTATTATGATAAAATCATATATGTATATATAATATAAAATATACAGGGTGTCCCTGAATCCCTGGCCAAAAATTTAAGAGCAGGTAAAATACATATAAAGAAGCAATTTTTGTATAGAAATATGGGGTCGAAAATAAAAAGTGTAGGTGGAACAAGTAAGTATAAGCAAAAAGAAAAATGTAAAGTCCACGAGATTCCAATTCATTCTGAGGAGAACTTTAATTTATTGCTGCAACTGTTCATGAAATACCAGGTTTCTTCCAAAGGGTATACCAATAACTTGGTATACAATACCAGACCTATATCGATGTTGGTGATGGCACATTTGTGCACTTATTGTAATGTAATGTACGTAAAGTGCTTTCTTTTCATTTTCTCAACAGTTTTGTTTTCCATGAAAATTTTTCATTTCTAATCCCCCATATTGCTGTACAAAAAGTGCTTCTTTATAAATATTTTACTTAAAGTTTGGCTCATGAATTCAGGGACACCCTGTATATATAATACTTTTAGAAAGGTATTGAAGGGAATGTTTTTCAGTACTGTATTGAATGTTTATTATAATCAATCGACTATAAATTACTGGAAGTATGAAATGGAAAGTATGTATACTACAAAATAAAATTGGAAATAAAAAATATTATTTCAAGATTAATGTGCAAAAAAAGCAGTTTTTTTTAAATTATTATTTTAATTTTAACATTGGAAAAGCATCCTTTTGAATGGTTTGTTGGAATAGTAAAGTCTATTCAAATTCCGTCAATAATCACAGCAATAAAAACATTACAGATTGCATGTTAAATGTGATTTTAAACTTTTATTCAAATTAGACAAAATTGTAGGTGACTGAAGTTGATATTATTTAAAAAGTAATTTTTTGAGTTTTAAAAAGAGTAAAATCAATTTTGTGGGATATTATTTTTCTGGCGATATAGCTGAAAAACACTGTAAGGCACACCAATTTTGGCAACCCCGCTCACCACTTATAACAACCCCATTTGCCTAACAGAGAGTGGGAATGAGAGTGGGGGTGAAGAAGGTGGTCTGAAACTGAAGAGGAAAAGAGTGCTCTGTTAGAGTGTTTGTGTTTCTTTTCATATTTTTATGTTTTATTTTGGTACTGTGTTCCATATCAGTATATGAATAAAACATTGGAACTAATTTTGGAGTGATCACTGTCTCTACCGCTCACATTAAAGAAATTCCACATGAAGAGGGGTTGTTATAAACACCTAGAACCTACTCAATTTTTTTAATTAACTTTGGAAATTCAACAATAGACATTCTCTTGTCTTGAAAAAAAAAGGGCTAAATTTCATCAAGGTTGGGCAAAAATTGTAAATTTGTATACAAGGCATACAAATACACACAAATATATATATAGTGCATATTCTAGGCAAACAACAAAATATTTTTGTTTATACTTAAAACTTTTAAAATAATAATTTTAATAGAATTTTATTTTTTTACATTTCAAATTTTTATAAATTATTGTCATACAATGTTATTTATTAACATGCAATGGCAAAATTTCAAACAAGAGTAAGCAACATAAGTTACCAATCTTAATTCTAGGAATGCATCTGATTTTCATTTTCTTTGATTAACATAAAGCAGACTATAATTTTAATGTTTCATTAAAGCTGTTTATCTCTTCCTTGATTTTTAGACTTTTAATTCCCCCACCCCCATGTTTTTGTTTCTCATATCAGTATAACTGCACTTTAATTTCATGGCTGATATTCTTAAATTTTATTTACAGGATTATATGTTCTTTGAGAAAGAAGGAAACAAAGAAAGTGATGGGCCTGGTATGCTGTAGGGAAGCGATTCTTCAAAAGATGGTGCCTAAATATCAAGCTCTTTTTATCAATATTTTTTGAAATGCTATATTTTGTCAAACTTATTAAATTGCTATTCATGTACTGAATGCATGCCAAAGTCACCATTAGCATTTATTTCTGTTGTAGCTATCAAACCAGTATAGATGTAAAATCCTAGAAAATTAATACATGCTGTAAATGTCACAAACTAATATTAATCCCTTGATGAATAGCAAACTGCTATTGCTGTCACCATTTCATGTGTAATCCTCTTGAAGTACAACTGTTCAAATCTGTATCTTAATTTTTGTGATGAATTTTAACTTGATAAGCATTTTATTGCGACATTTGCTATGTTATTTATTTACATTTACGATTTTTGAAATTTTTTGGTTTAGAATACTTAAGTACTACAAATGATGTTCGATTGATAAAAAGGTTTATTGGCTTGTTTATTGAATGCTAAATTTCTTAATTAAGTTGGTTTAAACCAAATTTGAAATTGTGAGCTGAGACGATAAATGATATTGCATAAATTAAAGTTGAGATCCCCAAAATTTTCATATCATAATCTTAAAATATTTAAGTACAGGTAGATATATATTTCAAAATTAAATAGTCTTAATTACTGTTAATTAATGTTTCACTTTCTTATTTATTTTTCATATTTAAGGGTCTCTGAAGATGTTTCAAAAGAAACCTGGGCTATGGGGAATGTTTAAAAAGCCTTGGGTTAATTTTTAACCACCCTCAATGAAATATTAAAAGAACCTAATCTTTAAGAAACTGATCAAAGAAAAGCTGCTCTCTTTTTCACTCTCATAATTTGGCTATCATCCAAATATAAAAAAAGAAAAGTTTTTAAGTGTTAAATAGAAATTTCAAGTATCAGCAAGTTTTAACTTTTCTTATAAGCTTTTTAGTCTGATGATGCTGCGTAAAAACAATGCAGCTTTCCTTGGGACCTGAATATTGATAATATTTATCCATTTGATTGAAATTATCTTTTAACTAGCATTGCTTAAAGTAGTATTATTCAATGTGATATTTTTGTTACATCTTTTGCCAGTGAATAATTCCATATGCTGAAGTTTCAATTAACAGATATGGAATGTTTATTTTGTTTTAAGTCATTTTGTTTTATTCCAGATTTCTTTATTTTTTGTTATGTTAGAAGAGATTAAGAAAATTAATCATGAAGAGATATAATTTGTGCTAGAAATGGTTATAGCTGCATGCTTTACTTAAGTGGTTGTGCAATTGTAATTATTTCTTTTAATCAGGCAAAATTATGTTTTACTTTTCTTAGTAATATTTAATTGTCCATTAAACACTATATAATTTTACCAATAAAAAGCCAACATTGTTTTGCTTTTTTGTGTATGTGTAATCTTAATAATCCTATTAAGAGATTGAAACATATTTTGAATTACAAATATTTCTTATCTAAAGATAAGATATGCAAAAATAATTGAGATTTTTTTTCCTGTCCTGTTTTTTTGTAAATTGTTTCATCAAAAAGGATACTTCTAAAAAAAACATATCTGTAGGATTTTCTTTCATGAACAGGGTATTGATTTACAAAACCACCTCATTTTCTAGAGATTTCAAGTGCTAATGTTAAATTTTATCTTTTGTTGTCAAAAATTAAATCCTTTATTTTCTCAAACATATTGTTTTTATTTAAAATCATTCCATTTTTTAAAACTTTTCTGTTTAAAATAATAAATTTTCATGTTCCTTTTATGTTATAAGAAAAAGACCATTTATAGAGATTATGAGATTTATCTTGATATTTTGTATTAAGAGAAATAAATTCTTTCAATGTCAGTATATATGAATCAAATCTGTTTGATTTTGAATATTAACATGTGTTGTTAGTTATTTTTGTGAAGATTTTTGTCTTTTTAATCCGTTTCAGTGTATTTGTGTACTGGTTTGAATTATTTTCTTATGGTTTTATTATAAAGAATAAGGTAAACTAAAATCAAATGAAAATTCTTGAGGATGTGTTAATTTCATTCTTGAGTGGTTCACTGTAATGTATATAACATTTGCAGGACATATATGATTTTTCTTCTTTTGATGGAAATGATTTTCAATTAAATTGCCATTTTAAAAGTTGGAAATTTATTTTTAAATACCTATTTTATTTTTTTATTCAAAATATTGCATGATCTTGTATTTATTTTATTGTAAAGGATGTGTGGAGCTGAAGTATAGTTTGATAAACTGTCCGAAAAATTAATCTTTAGAATTGAAAATAAAATTCATGAAATAATTTCTTTAGACTCAGAATATAATAAGAAAATTGTTACATTTGTTTATATAAATTTATAAAAGCAAACAAATTGACACTTGTGAGATGCATCTTATTGACATAAATAAAAAAGATTTTTTTTTTTTTTTTCCCCTCGCACACCAGTCTAGAAAATGTAGGATGCATTGTTTAAATGAAAATTTTAATTAAATTTTGAATAACAGATGGTTTATTAAATATTTTGAATATCACATGTATTTAATATTTATAATAATTTTTTATTTCCAACTTAAAACAGTTATTAAGGCTTTTTTCTTTTATGTGTTATAATGGAAAAATATACTATCACATGTTTAAGACATGTTATGAAGTTCTGTTTAGTTTAATGATTTCAAGAACTTGGTCATAGATAATTCTGAAAATCATTTCCTAGTTTATATAGTGTGCATTTTATGTTATATGCTTTTACTTAGTTTAGTTACAGTACATAAAGAATGCTTATTTTCTTTTTTTGTGTGTGTTTATGCTGTTGAATGTTTTTGAAAAAGGTGATAAATATTTCATCAGATTTTGTCTTTTACATATTAATTTCTTTCTTATACAACATTTCTCCATGTGTTATATAAATCTTTATATATCGGGAAAATATGTTAAGATGTTAAATTCATTAAATGCCACATGAATATATAGATTCAGAATAGTTTTACCTTCAACAAAATTATAATTATGAATATAAATTATTTATATAAACATTGTTCAAAACTGTATCGTCTGACTCTTATGTTCATTTGTAAAACATATATGGCAGTTAGTCATTCTGTTAAATTAGAATGTTAAGTCAGTATCCAACTATTTACACCCATATTTTATCATGCTATTTATGTATGCTTTTTTGATGTTGAATTGTTATATTGTTACTGCATAAAGTTTATAATGAGGCAGTTATTTTACTTGTTGAATTCAATCTACTAAACCTTTTGTGCAGTGTAATAACTAAACCATAGTTTTTGTCAAAGATTGTCATTCTATATCAGTAAAGGCATTTCAAAAACAAAAACAAAAATCCCTGGTACAGGTTATTTTGTAGATTTTTTTAATCTGCAAATGATTGAATTATAAGTCTGAATTTCATCAAAATCATTGCATTTATATCAGAAATATCCATACCTATGAAAATACCATCATTTTCATATTAACTGAAACCAGTTATTTTTATGATTGAATTTTAGTTTAGTTTAATATTTAACGATAGACTTATTTCTTAAAAAAGTACATCTGTGCTGCATAAAAATGTGTGCGGCAAATGAATGGGACAAAGTTACTTACAGCATAAATAGGATCTTTATATAATTACATATAACAACTTTATGTTAATTTCAAAGGAATTATTCTTTTTTATTATTATTGTTAATATTATTTCTACAATTATGGGCAATTGTTTTCTCCCCTTCATTAAAATTTTTTTCAGTGATATTTTCATTGGATTTTTTTTTTTATATATCCATAGCTTAGTCATGAAAAGACTTTTTGCTCATTTTTCTTGATAAAAGTAACTGGTTTCATGAAATCATTTTTAAATAACTTTTTCATTCTTGTATGTTTATATATCTCTCAGATGAAGTCACTTTGATAATAAGCGATTCATTATTATTTTCATGGCTATATGGGTGTTTCTTCTTGTACAATGTCATTCTTCATTCCAAACTTACATATATTAACTAGTCTTTTATTTGCAGCATTTTTTAATTTTCAGTTTAAACTCATCATAGATTAATCAGTGATAATAATTCTGTGGACATTTTTTTTTCTCCTTTTGTTTCATGTTCTTCATAGATAATTACTGTTCTTGTAGAAATTTGATATGAAAGTATGCCTTCTGATAACAAAATTGTCAGATAATGATATGAAACTTTGTTTCTATAATAAGTGCATTAATTACGCTCAAATATAAAAGTCATATGAGATGTTACTATTGCTACATGATGAATATAGTTTATAATTGAAAAGATTTTATATTAAAAATAGCAAGTAGAAGGCAAATCTATTGCTTGATTAAAAATAATGTTACATTTTAAAATATGTAACAGTTATCATGCATTAATAATTATGCAGAATGGATTTATTTTTTTAATGTTAAAATATTAACTTTTTTGCTCCCTTAAAATGTTTTTCTTAGTTATTAAATATGCAAATGACTCTATTGATCATATTAGTTTTAGAGCATCAGTTCTCAATCTTTTGTCAGTTATTATTTCCTATTTAACTAATATAGAAAACATGATTTTTTTTTATTTAAAAAAAGTTGAATTATATTAATTTTTGATTGCAATGTGAATATCATTTCTATAATTTGTTTAATACATGCTATTTAAGAATTAAATGTATTGCATCATCAGTATCCCTGAAAATATATTATATTCAGGTAGAGAACTTAGCTGTTAAATGACTGCAGTTTTTATCTTTTTTCCTAAATGTAGCAAATTAAGATACAGTTTTGTTTAAAAGGTATTTTTATAAAGACAGATTTTTAATGCAAAAATTAAGCATTTCATCATAATATATTTCATATACCAGTTAACATTAAGCATGTTTATTCATTTAGATAATATTAATGTTTATTAGAAGTTAGATTAAATAATTAGAATCAAACATGAACTTTTGCTGTAAAGAAAAATTTACTTATTAAATAATCAGTCTTATATTTTAGAGGGATTTTTTTCATATTAAAATTGATTTTTGTTTATTATTATTATTATTTTGCTTCAGTTAATTTAAATGCAAAAATACATTATCTGAAAAGAAATGTCATTTTCTTATGTTTTACCAATTTTCTGCTTCCAATGTTATTACTTCTGTTCTAAGTACAAGTTAGCTTGTAAATCTGCTTGGCAATATAAATTCTACATACAATACAGAAGTTGAGAGATTTCAGTCTGATATACATATTTGTGTTCATTTTATTTTTTAATAATTAAAAGGCAGGTATATATTTTAATAAGCTTTATACTATGAGATGGTGAAGTAATTGAATGCATTTATATTTTTTCTTATTAAATATAACAATGTATGAATTAGCATAACATTTTCATTGTGTTATAGACTGAGAACTGTCGCTCTAGACTGTGTGGGATTCTTTCTTATCATACCTTTTTAAAAATTTTTTTGACAAAGCTTTAAAATTAAATTAGAGGGATCGATTTTGGAAATAATTGTTCCTTTTTTTTTAATGTAAAAAAATTGTTTATAAACATATAGGAAAAAATCAGATCATTTTTTTTAGTTTAAAAAAATAATTATATAATCTTGAGTTTCCTGAAATATTTGTTTTCTACTTATTCTACAATCTTATTTTGAGATTTTTATGTAAAAGTACAATTTTAGCTTTTGTGATCAAAATAATGAATGCATACGACATTTTTGTGTGAAGTTATAAAATAAATCTATCCTTTCTCAATGAAAAATCTTTGTTTTTATTATTGGAACTCACTGCTCCATATATTATTTCAAGGGAAAACAACTTCTTAAACAATCTCTTACTTAAAGTACTTGTGTGTTTACGTATGTTTTTTTATGTAAATGTCTGAATTTTATTGCCTGATTTTATAAAAAAGTGAATTATATTATGAATTATTTTTAGTAAATATTTTGAATTAATATGAAATTCATATGCAAAGAATTTTAACTTTTTTAACGTGCAATTTTTAATAATTAATAGCTTCCACCTCTCTCTCCTAAACTAAGAAAAAAATGCTTTTTATTGAATTTTAGAATTCTGTAGGGATGTGATTGACCAAAATTTGAAAAAGAGGAAGGGAAAAACATGCAAAAAGTATGAATTAAATAGTTCATGTACAGAAAAAAAAACTATAAAAACTATAGTCCAGATGGCTTTTATAATCATTTGCAAATGTTAATAAAAAATAAGAAATCAGTAGTATATAATTCACTTTTAAAACTTCACTTTTTTTCACCTTAAAAATTATATTGTCTTGAAAAAATTTAAATGTATATATAAAGGACAACGAGGGGGAAATTAGTGTTTTCTTGTAAATATACTTTACGAGCACAATTTCGTAAACATTCCCTTAATGCTTAATTGCCTTTATGGCATAATTCAAACACATTACTGTTTGTTTGTTTGTTTTGTTCTTTTATCGACATGACTTATTTGATGTTTCATAGTTTGCTTTTGCCACATTGGTACAACGAGCATCTTCATTTTGTGTATAAGATTTAGATGTGGAAAAAATTTCTGAGGCTCTCTAGATGACCTGGCAGCTCTTACAGATATTTTCTTGCAGCTTCCTTTAACATCAGCTTTTTTTTTTTTTTTTTTTTTTTTACTATTTGTCACATATATATTTTAAAAACTTCTGCTCTATAATTTCTTGCTGTTGAATTCTTTGTTTCTACAGAGATTTTTGTCCACTTTATCTTTCAATTGTTCTTTTTATACAATTAACCCCTTCCAGTAAGATTAAATAAGGAAAAATTGTGCATGAAAGAACCCTTTAATTTTTATTTAAGAAAACTTAATCTATTTTATAATTCTTACATATTTGATAATTAAAATTATATTATTCATATGGATATAATTGTAATTCGTAAGTTCATATTCAACACTTCTTCAAAAATCTCTAATGATTTCGAATTGGCCCCTAGTTTTCGCGTTTACGCCAGGCATTCCCGTAAATGTTTTTTTTTTAATTATTATTATTATTTCAGAAACATCATCAAATCCATTCTGATGATGTGTCTACGGTTTCAGAGCATTCACTAAAATCACTTATTAGTTTCTCAGCACATTTTGATCTTGGTAATATTTCACTATCATTAGTTTCAGTATCAGGTATACGCTTATTTCTTCTGAATTTTTTGGATCCCTCCAATCATCTTGATCTTCATAGTTTGCACTACTCTTAATCGTTACGGTGTTTATTTCACAGGGTGTTTTTCCTTTAGTAAGACAGATATTCGTGCTACATGTTTATAAGAATGAAATTCACTGACTAACAACAATTTGGCCGTAACTTGTACCAAGACAATCTAAAGAAAACAATATGTGATAGTGATTTATGATATCAACATAAGTGATAAAAGTATTTCTAGATTCAATGCACCTAGAAATTTTAAACCACATTTATTATTATATTCAACAGTAACTCGCATGCCGAGTATAGCTCGTCATTGAGCTATATGGCATGAAAAATCAGTGACGAGCTATACTCGTCATTTTACCGGAAGGAGTTGAATAGCAGAATTCTTTTAAGACATATGCTCGCACATCACAATCCGAATGGCAAACAATTCTGTACTTAGTCTATTTGCTTTAGAGGTGACGACCGAGCTCATTATACTAAAACTCGATTGAACTTTGGGTCCATGAAATCAGGTGAGCATAGCACTTGCCTTTTTTAACATTAGTGAGAATTGCCTGAAATTTTCAGTTTCCATCCACCAGTTATCCACTGACTCCTTCTGCTCTGGTTGGCATAAATTTGCATCAAGATTCAGTCATTTGCACCTCTTTCTGCAACACTAATGACATTCGCCGCCAGACCAGGAAATCCGTTCATTAATATCAAAGAAAAAGAATGCTTCCGCCAAACAATTGCTGACGCAGGTTGTAATAGCAAATTATCCAAGGGCATCTCCTTCTGCAAGTGGAAATCCTTTTAACATTCCCCATTAATACAGGTTTTGTAGAAAGTTTTAGTTCTTTTGTAATATAGATTTTTTTTTTTTTTTTTTTTTTTATCATGTGAGACAATGATGTTGTCTTGGTTTGAGGTTTTTGTACCTCAAAAGGCGTAGGCAACAAATTGTTAAAGCCTTAAAATGCGTAGGCGCTTTATAAAAACATGACAGAATATAGTAAAATAGAACACTGAAATTATGTTCACCAAAAAAGGAAGTAGTCAAACAGAAGTTTTTTTTTTTTTTTTTTTATCGTAGGAGAACATGATGTTTTGGTTTGGAGATTTTGAAGTTTCAAAATGCAAGAGCAGAAAATTGGTCATTTATCGCTTTTGAGGCATCAATTTTTCGCTTTTAGGGTTATTAGAAAATGATAAAGAAGGTTGTGATATTTGAAGACTTATCGCCAACAAAAAGCTACAATTTGGAGCGGATTTCCGCCATGTATTCTCCTGACTGACCAATGCAGGGTAGTGTCGTAAGAAGTTATCATTCGAAGAAGCATAGAGAAGAAAATGGGAATGAATGCGAAGCAGCGAGAAGAAGTATCAAAAGTTATATTTTATTTTTTAATTTTCAATTTTTCTAGCTGGGAAAAAAAAGTTTTGGAGCTCGAACGAGTCACATGATTGTTTCAAACAGGTTAAATTAATTAAGACAAATAATGACTTAAAAAATAATAATGTTCTCACATGATAACTTGAAATTTGCGAGAACAGATTTCAATTTTTTTTTTAAACTCATATTATTCATAACACGACATCGCAAACAGCTGCAAACTTCAACAAATAAAATCAAACTGATACCAATCAAGAAATGTGACAAAATCATATCAACTTCGGAACACACTAATAAAGAGACATCACTCATGAAATATACAGACAAAATGACAACTACTGAGGATATTGATTGATCAGTTGAAATTTCCGTGCAATTTACTCAACATCGACAACGGAAAAGAACGAGAGGAAAAGTCCATTATTTAATGAACAAAGTTTGCTTAAAACGTATGCGCACTTCAGACGATTTCCTGCTTTCAACGGAATTAAGTAGAAAATTGTCAGAAGGTACAAAATTGGCATTATCTTATTCCTCATTAAATACATCGGAGCATATATTTTTAAGACTGAATAAAACATTGATGGCGACAATTTGTTGCCAGAAGAATTGAACAAAGAAATTAAATTCTGATGTGTCTTTGTCTCAAAAATACAATTTAATACTGTCATGGATTTGTAAGTCGGTGAAGAAGTACAAACAGACCTCAGTAACAAACGGCGACTTTTATTAACACGAAGACAAGAATACGCAGACAACAAATGCCCGACCGACACGCACACAAGCAACAAACAGTTGCCCAAAAGTAGTAATCGATAGTAATAACAAACAGAGCACCCAAACCGACCAGACAGAATTCAGTAGGAGAAGGAAATCTTCGTATCTATTCTCTACAAAACAACAATAAATAAAATGAAATCTACGACCACAAATTTCAAGTTATCATGTTATGAGATGAAAGCATATAAGCCAGTTAACAAGTAAGCCAGAGCAGTTGCTTTTGTATCCTGGTCATGTTACTGGACTGCGAACCACAAGGCCCCAGGTTCTATCCTCGCGCATCCCAAAAACTCACTAAAATAGTTCAATTTTTATACATTATCCAGATTTCTTATCCAAGCCTTGATAGACACTTTGTAGCGTACGTACAGGAAGGCATAAAACTAAGAAAAAGAGGTAATGAGAAAATACTCTGAACTCATATAGTTTTAGAAAGAAATTTGCCGTAACACCATTTTGATTCCATGAGAAAACTAAGAGTCTATGCAACTCAGAAGTTAGAATACAATAAAGTCAGAGCATGACTGATTACGAAATTATTTTTTGACTATACATTAATTAGAAATTAGATGCAATCCTATATTTGTCATGGATTGATCGGTTTTCTTTATCGTGGATACATATGTATATAATAGTTAAAAAATAAAGATACAATATTTTGCAACCCTTCAGTTTTAGTTTTTAATCTAAACTTATATATATATAAAAGAATGAAGTGATAAGGATTTTTTTCTCCGAATATTTGTATTTTGTTTATTGAATGTTTGAACTTTATTTAAATATAAACAAAAAGTTTAAAAATATTTTTAATAAATATATCATTTTTGTTTTTCTTTAATTAAGTTTTTTAAAAGAAGAAATTATTCAATGTAAAATGCGAGAACAGTCTCCTCGAAACTTTCTAGCATACTTTGTAATAAAGATGCCATTCGTTTTACCCATAACATTACGCTCCTTGAACAAGGCAGTAAGTGCCACAAGTACACAGATTTTTATTTTGAAATACTCGTACATGAGAATTTTGTTCTTCGTACTGTAGTGAAGAAAACCAAATATGTATTTTGAATGCTTTTTTTTTTTTTTCAGTTGATTGAAATTAAAATTTAATACAGAACTATAGTTTTAATATTAAGATCACATATCACATTTCATTTATTTAAGTCATTGTGTTTTTTAAGTTATCATATATACATGATGCAAAAGCATATACCAACAGATGGTCAACTCTTTGGCGGATTTAATTCAAAATTCGATAAATATATATACTTTAGATGCTAAATTTGTGTACCAAATTTTATTCATGTAGCTATTTATGTTTAGGATTCACTTGTACTCGAAGAGACAAACAGATAAATTTCATATTAATAGATTTCGTTCGAACTTTGCTTTATGGAAGCATGCAAGTCTGAAATGTTAAGATTTATCAAATTCTGGAGTTCGAATTTTTTAACGATGGCAATATTTTCTCTTTCTATATTTCGTTGATCGAGTAAGTAAATTGGGCCTGAGTTCATATATTCTGAATTTATGACATTTATTAAAACTTTGTAATTTCTAGTTGCAACATAAAGATAATAGCCATTTGAATTAGCTTCTAAACTTGGTGAAATCAATAAAATGTTATAAGACGAGGACATTAGATACACCTCATATAAAACAGAAAGATTTTTTTTTCTTCTTATTGCTTTAATATTTTGTACAATATCAAAGGCATACATTATTTGTCAAAAAAAAATCATTTCCAATAGGTATCATTGAACAAAACCAATTGCTCCACTAGTTTCTAAATTTCTGAGCAGACCTCTGCACATATTGAGCTGTTCCCATAGCAACGATTGATGAAAGAAGCTCCTCCTCGTGAAGAAACTTGGCGACTAAAAATATGGCGGCCGGTAGCGCAACACCTTCGCTCGTTTTGCGGATTCCACTAATTAGACTGGTCAGACCTGCGGTAATGTGCTGTTTAAGAAATCGGGTAGTCGTTCCTATTGCGGTTTCGGAACAGAGGACCATGTCTGGTACAAACTATATATCGTTACTGAGAGCGTAAGAATGAGTACGCTTTTTTCTTTAGTTGGCGATAAACTTTTAGCGATATCCACGATGGTGGAAGTATCAATATAGAAGCATTTTTTATTATTTTTTCAAGTACATTAATAATGCTTTATATTTTAGATAACATCACATATATATTGATTTCAAATTAATAGGAAATAAATAGTGTTAATAAATAAATTAACAACTTGGGAACAAAAACCAACTATATTAATCTAACATTTTTGTTTCAAATGTATGCCAAAAAAGAAATTTTAACACTAGAATTTATTTATTAACAGAGAAACACAGATTCAAGATAGCACTGCATTTATTATTGTATGTCAAAACTAAAATTTTAATAAACTGGAATCTTGCGTGTATTCAAAACATTTTTCAGGTGTTTAAATGTGTCTCTCGGAATGCTACACTTTTTCTCTGTATATTATTTGAATAAGATATTTGCATTACATATTTCATTACTTAAAAGTGTCCTACCATCTAGGCTGATATTCTTGAGTTAGGGAATCAGCATCATATCTTTCTGGTCCAGGATATCAATTTGCAAATTTCCCTCTCTTGAGAGTTCTCCATAGCCTATGGAAACATACCCTTTTCCAAAAAGATATCTCTAACCAGGAATTCTGATGACTTTTCAATCAAAACCCAGATCTGGTAACCCACCTCCAGGTGCTCTGCAACCTGGTAAGTTTTTCATTGATATGTATTGTGTGCTTAATGTAATACTGTACTTTCCTTTTAATGATTTGTAGTTTTTTAAAAAAACTTTGTATTTATATATTATTTCTTCATATTTAATAATTTATGAAAGACATTCAAAATAATTTTTTCATTGAATCTAAAGTGCTGAAATTATTAAAATTACTTTTATTGTTATTGTACAATATTTATATATTTTACATAAAAATAACTCTGATTTTAATGTGCTAGAAAATTGGCATGTAGTTGTTGCAAAAACCTGCAAGTACTGAATAATATTTTAGGAAGTGAATTATATTATTTATTTTTCAGAGCTACGTACATTAGATATTTAACTTCCACCCCTTTAATTATAGCCTTAATTACTGTCAATTTAGTATAGTTTCATTTTATTGTTCCTTTTCAATGTTCTTTTTCTCGTGTATGATATCTATGAACTTGATATTCCATTTACTAGTTAAATCAATGTATTTTTTAGCTCAATATAGTGACTGAATACTCCAAATGTGATTAGACTTTTATAGAATTTATTTAGCACAGCTCATTGTATTTTTATAACATATAACATCTATATATGAAAGTTATTAAGCTTGATGCCTAAATTCATTTATTATAATATTGTATATTTCACGATTCATATTAAATATTTTTCATTCAAAAGTTCTGCGTTCAAAATGCAGTAGTTTCTTTTAAGTAAAATTATTAATTAAATTTGAAAATAGTTTAATTCTGAGGAAAGATTAAAAATTCTTTCAGTGAAAGGGAATTTTTAAATTAAAATTCTATGGCATATTACTAATATATATATAAATTTATTATATTAACTAAATTATTCAAGAATTTTTATATTATTTTTTAGGAAAATCCTATATTATGGTTATCTATGTAAAATAAAGAGATAGTTTTATATATTTATTTTTAAAAAAATCTTATTAACTGTTAAATGTTTATAAGACCATTTCCAGTACATCTACAATCTTTACTTATTTTTACTAATTAAAAATTTCATTTTTATTGGTATTTTAATGAAAATTAAGAGATTTAAAACTTCTCTTTCAAGCAAAATTGTCAAATGTGGCACAATCTTTTAATACAAAGAATTCATCTTATTAGATATTTTTCTTAAAAATAATCCAGACTGATTTGCAGCAAAAAATTTCTTTATTACAATATATAGTAGACAAGGAAAGAAACTTCTGTAATTTTTCAAGATATTGAGTGAATTCATCCTTATTATAAGATGAAAATAGAATCTTTTTATAGAATAATTTTGTTTAAACATGTTAAATTAATTACATTTAAAATTTAAATATTTTATAAAGCTATAAGTTCTTTTTAGACAATAGCAGTACTTCCTATATCTCTAACATTAAAAATAGAAATCTGTCAGTGAAATGCCTTTTTCAAATTTGATATTTTAGGTAATTTTAAATTTCTTTGGCTTCATTATTGTTCAATAATGTTATTGTATTTCTAACCTTGTTCTTTTAAAACTTCATGGATATTTTGTAATTTTCTCTATTAATTTCTAACCTGAGTGTTAATGTGTGTAATTATTTTACTTATTATTTATAGATGCTGAATTGATGCCCATAGATACTGATACTCCTGTTTGTCCTCGGGAACTTCAGTACCTGACAGTGATCGATCAGCTTCTTGTTCGTCAAAAAGAGGAAATTTCTTTAAGTTTGTTATTTTTTTCTCATGCTTTTATTACTTAAAGAAAAAATAGGAGGATTATTTTTTAATAAAAATTGAAACTTCTATGCTATTGAAATCACTCATTGGTTAAATTTATATTTTCAATTTTGTGCATGAACATCAATGATAAAAATATTAAATTTATACTAGGGAAATTACTTTTGGTATCCATAAATGATCTCAGCTTCATAAAGATATTTCACTGAATATGGAAATTAACTATTTCTGAGTGAAGTCCATGATCAACTGTTAAGTTTTATTTTGCTTTTGACTTGCTAGCAGTTGAAGATAAGCTAAACTCCAAATTGAAATTATAATTTCATAGTTTGTATATCTATAGGTTATCAAAAAATACCATTTTTTAAAACTGATTATGTTGTATCTGTGTATGTTTTATATTACTTATCAAAAATTAGATACATTGCATCTTTCTTTAACAGCAAACTTTTAATCTTTGATTTAATAAAAAGTAACAAAAAACGTAAAAAAAAAATTAAATAATAAGAATTAGATATTAGATATCCTTTTAAATAGTGAAATTTTTTTGAAAATGTTGATTTCTTTTACATTTTTGAGTAACTGCATCCTTCTATTGACCCTGATAAAAAAAATCTAATGTCAGATTTATAGATATATATTTTTCCATGCTTTTGAATGTTTCTGAAAAGGAATGACATGAAATCAGTGAAATAACATCTATTACATTGAATCGTGAAAGTTATAGTTTCAGGAATATAGGTTATCAAAATTTTCAAAGTAATTTGACAAAATTATTGATGACATGTATGAAATGTTATATACAGTTTTTAAATATAAGAAACTTAATATATATATATATATATATATGTTTTTTTTCAAGTGTATCAAGCATTTTAATGGGGGATGATGCAGTGCTAATATTATTGTTACTCTCTTAATATCACATATATATATATATATATATATATGTAATATTATTTGTTGTGAAGCAAGATGCAGTTTGAAGACAATGAAGATACTTTTAATTTCGTGACGTCGTTTTATTTCATTTTGAAGAAGCAAGCATATGTAGAAGCGACGAGCACACAGAACGACACAGAAAGGAATGTGGGAAGAGCTCTTAGACATTTTATCCCTGGTCTTATATAACCTATGATTTTGATAGGGAAAATATTTCTTTACAGTGCTAATGTATTATGAGATTTCGATAGGGATTTTCATTACACGGGTAGACAAGGTAGGGGAAACACAGGGAGATTTTGAAAAAGAATTTGCTTGATCAGCGGTATGTTATCTCTTCACGCGTAGTGTGGGAAAGTTAGATTTTAGCTGATTCAACAATTTAACAAAGCTTCTCTTGAATTAATTAAGTAGAGACAGTGGAATTGGATCACGAAATAAGAGAATATTTTAGAATAATGTTACTATGGGCTAAATTAAGATAAAATCTTGAAAATTAATTAAATTGAAATTAGAGTTAAAATATCATTACATATATATATATATACACATTTGATATCTTTTGTTCTTTCTGGTTGCTGATTAACTCTCCAGATGACTGCTGATAAATTGAGTTAGTTGAAATCCTATGCATATATTATTCTAATAGAGTCTTAGGGTTGAAGAAAAAAATTATATCTGAAATGTAAACATCTGACCAAAATTTTGAGATTAATTTAATTCTATTTCTGCACCAACTGGAAAGTTTTAATCAAGCCTGTTTCCTTCTATTATCACTTGTGACAAATCATCTATGAATGTGACATCAAGTTAAGGTAATGGAAATTTGTTGAATTTTGGCTATATTTTGCAAATTCTGGTTGTGTTGGCACCTATGCTTGGTTTGCTTCACCACTTGCCAGTATGTTTTGGGATCTTCTGTTGATATGTTGTGAGAATGCTTACTATACAATATTTACAATATTTAAAGTGACTTTTTGATGACAAATGTTTTAGTCCAAATGTCTGAACTCTAGTGTATGTTTATTTTGGTCTTTATTTAATGTAAAGCATAAGATTTAAATGTTAGATACTAACATTTTTCAAAATAGAAAGCAAAAGATAAACTATAAATGAAAAATTATTAGAAAAGCCTATAAAAAAAATCAGAATTATAATTCAGTCAAAATCATGCCGTTCATAAATTTTTTTCCTTATAATTTGACTTGGTCCATTACACATTCTTCTTTAATGGTTGAACAGTAAGTTCTACTTTTTATGCCTAGTGCTTAAAGGATAATATGCAACCAAATTTCTGTTATGTGATGAATGGATGATTGCTGCACATGGCAATGCACCTTCATTATCTATCATAATCTGCAAGTGTTTGGTCCATCATTCATCATTTTTCTACACTGAAAAGAAATTTTAATAAGAACTGAGTTGTTTTGATGCCAATTCTTATAATATGCAGACATTTCAATTGAGTCTTTTTAACTACACTTTCCAAATAATTATTTTTGTGCCTGCTTATTGTGTTTTTTCTTTATATAATAAAGTTTCTTTATATATAATATTCTTTATACAATTGCAATAATCTTTACAGCTTTATTATTTTTCTTTTCTTCCTGGGAAATGACTTTCTGTATACAAATATAAGCTACCTATAATGCTAATGAAGAAATGCATTTAAATTTTAATTTAGATTATACTACACTACATTTCAACGAGAGCCTTTTAATTTCTAAAAGCAATTGGTATGATAGAGAATAATAAACACTACTTACATATGAATATTATGCATCGAGATGTCTTATAAAAAATGTTTAGCCATTATATGAAACAGACATAGATAATATTTACCACAGTGGAATTTCATAAAAAAGCCCTATGGCTACATCTTTAGTCAAAAAAGGAACATCTTTAAAAGACTTTTTTCTTTATTTATTTAAGTATCACATCAACATGTTTAGTGATATCATTCACCACTGCAAATGGCATAAGCACTTTACAGCTACTTCTTCAGCAAAAAAAGTAAAGTGTAGTTCAGATAAGATTATTGCAATTTTAGAAAAATTCAAATAAAAAAAAATTGAATATTATACTTCAAAATAAAAGGTTATTATGGTATATTTATTTATTTAAAAATTAGTTTAATCATTTAACTAAAATATATTTTTAAATTTTATTTATTTAAATAATTAATATTTAAATCAAATCAAACTTGACTAATGTGTTATACACTGTGTGTTAATATTGTGTCTTATTGAAATATTGTCATTGTAATGTCCAAGTTATAAAAGTTATGAATCCACAGGTATTTTTTTAATGCCTTTCTTTTTAAAATGCTTCTTTTCAAAAAATCCTTTTCATTTCAGATGGCTTGAATTGTGAAAACAAAAATAAATATATAGTAAAGAACATCTTGGGCCAAAACATTTATACTGCAAGAGAAGGTAAGAAACTGCTGCGTTTTTGTAAAATATAATTATTTTACTTTTTTTCCTCCTGATTAATGTTATATTAAGTAAAAATTTTAAATCTTTCTAGAAGTGTCTGATTTTCTTTCAGACAAAAGTTTAAAGAAGGCAAATTTGAATGCATTTTTATATCAAATTTTTAGATTGTAATTATATCTATTTATATTTGTCAAGTCATTAAGTTGTGGCATAGTCTCATTTTTTTTTTTCAAACTGCAATTTTGGATCCATGTTTCTGTTTCATTTAAAATGCATTTCAGAAAACTTTGCTTTTGCATATTGAATCATTCAAGATTCACATATTCTGAAATCAAGAGAATGATTATTAGAATGATTACCAGATTCATTCTTAATTCTCTAAGCATAAAGGAATTAAGAATATCTTTGACTTTGGAACAATTAATTGAGTTGCTTTGATTATTAAATATCCTTTTCATAATTAATTGGCATTTTTATTATTCATATTTGTACTTAACTAAAATAAAGTCCATCAATACATAAATTCTAATTTCAATAAACTAAAAACTAATTCTTGAGTAATTCCAAAAGTAATCTGATCCTGTGTACAATGTCTCCAAGCTTATAATACCGCAAAGATCTTTAGTATGACTTGCTAAGAAGATCATTCCTAATGAATAATAAATTTCATTTGTGTTCAATTCCAGGTTTATAGAATTTTGTCACTACGAGTGACTCTATAGCTGTCTATAACGTTATATATAACTTTATGTTTCTAAAACTAAACTTTCTAATTAAATTTTCTCCAATTATTGGATGATTTGACTGAGAAAAGATTTACATTCCACCAATTTATATTTAATGCTTTAATTTGTGTCACTTATTCAGATTTAACTATCCCAAGCATGTTCAGAATCTTATTGTACAGTGTTCATATATTAGAATTTAATTTGTGAGTGTTATAAAAATTAAATCAAGTATTGTCTCACCAGTATTGTCTTTGTAAAAAATAAATAAAAATACTGATGAATGCTTTTGCAATTATATTTGTAATTTACAATATAAATCATCACTTTTAATACCTTTTCTTTGAGTTTAATACGAATTTGTAATATTGCTTCCCTGCAGTTAGTTCTATCGTAAGAGACGCAATTTTTTGTAGACAACTCTGATGGATCCTGAACGGATGACGGACTAATGGCCACCCCAAGCTTAGTGACAAACATGGCAGCCATTTGGCGAGTTGGCGGCAAAATGGTAGAATCCAAATAGAATCCAGTTTTGGCGATATTTCCATTAAGACGCGATTTTAAATAATCTTTCTAGAACTTTCTCTGCTTGTCTCAGAAGCTGTAAAAAATAAAATAGAAGACCTGACCGGGAAGCAGTTAAGCTGATATTGACAGTATTTCGTCATGTACCGAATCTTGTAATCAGACGAGTGCGTGGAGACAGTGGTGAATAGCAGACGTTTCAGGGGATGTGAATAGTTGTGTGAAATCTCTTTTTCTGCAGTGTTTTGTCTGACCGTTTTGAACTGTTGCGGTTGTTTACTACTGATTTGCTGCTTATGTGTTACTTTACATTGTAAGTGATGTACTTGCGTACGTCTCGACAGTGTTTTATCCTTTTGTATAATTGTATCTTCACTCAGAATAAACGTCCATATTTATTATTGAGCCTATTGGATTGTTTCACCCTGCACCCGCTACATTGAACCCATTGACTGTCGGTAATTTTTGCAGAATCTCGGCGAGAACTTTATAAAATCTTTTACTTCATACTGATCTCACAGTTTTTAACGTTATGACCTATTTATGCTACGTTTGAAAATAAATCTTTTTTTATTTTACCTAAGTTCTTATATTGAAATATTGTGTTCTTATATTGTGTATGCTTTGCATACCCAAAATTCTATTGTGTCCATTACTTGGACTGATGCTAAATGCTCTTAAGGAGTCACGCCTCTATAAACGTCTAATAATGCATTCCTAGAGAGTGCAATAAGTTCATATGCCAACTAATGAGAGAGATAGAGCTGGGTGGTGATTGAATTTCATCATTGTGGTATATCGTCTAAAATTAATTGAAATTTCTCGATGTGTCGGGATTTTATTGTTTATTTATTGCAATAATAAATTATAAACAGCCTTTCTTAACACCCTTATTTCTCTAAAAAAGAGGAATTTTCAATTAATTTTCGTTTGTATGATAAAAATATTCGTGTTTTTCTTTCCAGTGAAATAACTATATTGAAAATTATTGTACAAAATAAAACTAAATTGTATTAAAGTAATTTCATTAGAGAATGTTGCAAAGTATTTCGTTTTAGCCATGACTGCCTTTCTCAGTGCCAACCTCAATTCACCGCAGTATCTAACTATGCTGTTGCTGCAGTTCGATATTCATATTACCCTGGATACTTTGGCAGGTGGAGACAGCTCTCATTTTATGATGTTAATGGAACAAACTGCACAGGTGTACTGCAGTTGTAAAATACCGTATACTTTTTCATACGTGTGTGAATTATTTTGTACCTCGTCTTTATTTAAACATCTAATCACACATTTTGATATTAGATTTAAACTTAAAAATCAAATGTATATCATAGATTTAGGTTCATGTATATAACATAATTTGCGGAGTCTCTATGTCTGATTTTAGAGTTTCGAATTTAGGAACGAAGAGTAGCAATATCAATATCAAATTCCAGAACAGATCATGTCTTTGTGTGTACTGATATAGACTGAATCTAATATTATAAAAATTTTCCCATGATAGGATAGAAGAATGAGTTTGATGATTGCAGATGTCATTATCATTTTCAAACCATCTCTCGCAATGAAAGTATCTGTTCAAAATTAATCTTTTTCATCTTGATATAGGGATACTAATCTCATTAACCCTTCTGTAACTTATTTAACACACAAATGAAGTAAAACATTCATTTCATTCTGTCATTTTTTTATGTATCTGTTATTTCATCTGTAGTTTTTGAAATCTCCGATTTACTTTTATAGATACCGGTTGTTGTACAAGAAACTGTTGTGGAAGTTGCCGACCATTTGACTTAAAGATAAAAAATAATTATGGCACGGAGATCATACATTTATCTAGAGATCTTCGATGCTCTTTTTGTTGTTTCCCTTGCTGTTTACAGGTTTGTTTGAATAAATTTGCATTCTTTTGTTTAAAAAAAATCAACTGTGATATCTGAAACATGTATTTATTTTTTATTGATTTATTTCAAACTTTTATAACATCATCTGTTTCATTCATGCCAAGAGAAAGAAATTACCTAATTATTGTAATAATATACTCTAGTTAAACTAAAAAAATTCTATGATCCTTTTCATTTAATTTCTTATGAAAAGTTATAATGTGTTATTCATGATTTACTGGTTGTCTTTAGTGATCTTATTTATTTATTATCAGCTGTTTCTCTGGATATCAAATACAAAAAAAAATTATTTTAATTTTTTTCAAATATGATCTGTTTATTGTGTCTACGAACTTTTCTAATGGAAACTTATTCTATGTCATGGCATTATTAAAAGCATAAATGACGGATTCTCCTATTTTCTAATTTTAACAATTTTGTAACATCACATTTTTATTCATAATGTAAACTATTAAATAGAATTTTTCTTTAGCTTTCAACAATGGAAGGAAATCGCGCAATCAAATATTTGATAAAACGATAAAAATAATTTTGGTTCCATTTTCAGCTATTAAAACATTGTTTTGAAATATATTTAAACATATGCCTGATTAAATCTAGACTAAAGAAGTTTACAGCAACAAAAGTAGCCTCATTGAAAAGATACTTTTTTTAGATTTAAAAACAGTGAAAATATCTTTTTTTTTTTTTTTTTTTTTTTTTTTTTGCAGGAATATTTTTTGAAGTTATCAAAGAAAAATATCAAACTCTAGGTTAATTTTTTAATAAATTAAGATTATAATAATTTTAAAAAAGGTACTCCTATGTGCAAATTTTCAGTCTGCAAGATATACCTGTACAAAAATTTTGAAGCTCTAAGTCAAATGGTCTAGCCTGTAAAACGCCGACAAACACACACGTTCATCTTTATTACCAGTAGATATAAAGGAATAATGATTTTCATTTGATGATCAAATTTTTCATCAAAATGATTTTCATTTTGATGTTGAATTATTATGCTATGTGCAGTGTGTGTGTGTATATATTTTGCAGTCTTGTTCTTATGGTATGGAACTTTTGAGAGAAAGAAATGGGTTTAAATATCATCCTCATCATGAAATTATAAGATTCATTCCAAATAACTCCTTGTGTAACTTCAAAATAGAGTGTTTAATAAATCAATTTTATTTTAATTGTTGCATTTTATTAAATACTTGCCATCTGGTTCGCCAGTATTAATGATTGCTAAAATTTTCAATTAAATGTTTTATGTAACTTGGTCTCTTAGTATCTTTTTTCTGCAAAATATTTTTAAGCTTTAGATTTTGATAGTTATACTATTTAGTCATACTATTATGTAGGCCTTAAATAGTTCTGTTCATTATACTACTTATATCTCTCTTTAAATAGTCTTAATCTCTCTTTAAAATAGTTAGGTCAGCGGCCATAAAATGTCAACTTTAAATTAGAGTGGAAATGTTAAACTAAAGTTAATATAAAAACATTTTTTTACATACACCAACCATGTCTTTTTTTTAAATATGAAAATTGAAAGCAGAATTGTTTCTCATTGAAGTAGTATGTGCACTGCAGAATAATTTTCGTAATTTATATAATATCTTAAAGAATTACTCAAAAATTTCTGATTCATCGTAAAATTCAGTTTTAGTTTTACTATCAAAATATTTAATTGATGTAAATAAAAATATTTTATTTTAGTGAATAAATGTACTTATGAAAAAATTATGAAGTTAAAGTTTACATAGTCCTTTTGTCCTAAGGAATCATATTCTGCGAAAAATTCTTGACACTTCAACTTTTAAATAAATAAATAAACGTTTTTATCTTCTTCAGTCAAATCTGAAGTTTTTATATATCAATTTTAGAACAATCAACATTTTCATAATCATAGGCCAATCACTGTCAAGAAATCCTGGCAAAAAATTGGCATATCTTTTTTTTTTTTTTTTTTTTTTTTTTGAGACGGTCGATGAAGTGGTTTAAAATCGCTAGTTTTTATAGAAAAGTTATATTAATATTTCATAAATTAGTCAGTTTTAGTGATTGAGTGATTTCATAAATTAGTCAGTTTTAGTGATTGAGTGATTTCATAAATTAGTCAGTTTTAGTTAGTTGATTAGAGTTCAACAATTTTTATTTAAAATATTAGTGTTGCTAGAATATTATGTTAAATATTATTCAAAGGGCAGAGGACCTATGTAAAAATTTAAAATTCGTAATTCATTAGAGCATTTATTGACTCAAGTTATATGAAATATAATTATTTAGTTCATTTAGACCATTTTGTTAGCAGATAAATGCCCCAAATTAGCTGATGGGAGCTGATTAGAGTGATTATACTGTATATGTATTAAACCATGTTTGTCGTAAATTAAATTGTTTTATTGAATTAATAATATAGATATTGTAAAAGATCATAGAAAACTTTTCCACCATGTACTTTTTAGAAAATATATTTCAAATTTTTTTCACTTCCTGCAGACACATGTTGAAAATTACCCTTTTATATATTTAATTTGCAATAGTAGTTGATTTATTTTTTTAATTTGAACTTCTGTTAGTGTTTAATAACACCACGTTGATAAAAGCTAATTTTTTCCCCATTTACGTGCTCATGCAGATTAATTTTTTTTTTTTTTTTTTTGTGCAAAATATATTGTTGAAAAATATGTTTAAAATATTTCTTTAAAAAATCATTAAAAATCGAAACTTAATTTATAGGTTAAAGCATTGATATAATTAAAAAGATAATTATTTGAGCTTTAACGAATGTGCAAACATCAATTCTGCACTGTAATATTTTCGGAAGTTATAGCGGAAAACGCTAATATTTCGCTTAATTTTTTAATTAATTAGACGCTAATTAATTAAAAAATTAAAACGCTAATTCAAAATTCAAAATAATCGCTCCGAGTGGCATTTTCCCGGTCTACTAGGCATACACATACCAAATTGATAGTTGTAGGTTGAACAGTCTAGCCTGTAGAGCGCCAACACACTCACACCCACATTGAGTAAGAATAGATATAGATAATTGTTTACTGTTTTTATAATTGAAAAACAGTTACTAGATCATTTTAGACAGGAAGTATACAGTTTTGATTTTTTTTTAAAAAATATCATGTGCATATGCTTGTAATTTCTTGACGCTTTTAATACATATATTTTGTACCAGCTATAACGAATCATATTATCAATACATTTTGGTAATGCTTTTTGATGAACTTATGTCATTTTTATACCAGCTTTTGCTATTTAATTCTTATTAAAGTCATTTACTTTTTTTTTTTTTTTGCAAAATTAAAAGAAATAATGCCTTTTGAAAAGATTGAAAAAAAGGAATCATTTTGTTATTAAATTACAATACAATATCAGTTTTGAACTTATTTATTTTGATTTCGTAAATCTGCAAAAAAATAGCACATCACAATATAATGAAAATTATTTTTAATTCAATTATTTCCTGTCAAGAAAAAGTGTCATAATGTTCCTAGTTCATTAATCTTAAAATTCATAAAATTATATACTGATATTTATAATCCTAGCTGTTTGGGGGAGGGGAGGGATTAGTGATCTTGTGAAACACATTTCTATTTATGTGGAAGAATATGTGGTGGTAACATTATAAGCCAGTTAACAACTTCCAGAGAAGAGTGTACACTTTTGTCTAGTGGCTTTGTTACTCGGCTACGAACCCTAACGTTGCGAGTTCGAACCTCAACCTGCACAAATGCATTACACTGAATCATTATAATTCACTTCATAAATTTTCTCTCTTTCTGTACATGGATTATTGAGGACGTATTGAAAAATTATAATTTGATGTGTTTGCTGTTACATACATACTTTTTTCCCTCAATTTTTTTCATAACTTACAATCATGTCAATTTTTTTAATTCTAATAATTCTTTACAGAGATTAGAGGTGTTTGCACCTCCTGGGCAGTTTATTGGCGCAGTAGTCCAAAAATGGAGCATTTTTAAACCTCAATTTCAAATTGAAAATGAAAGCGGTGACGCAGTACTAAAGATTGAAGGACCCTTTTGTACATTTTCATTTTGTGGGAGTGTAAATTTTCAGGTACGGTCAATGGTGTGAAATAATAATGAATAAGCTCTGCATGAAACTTTTCCTTGTTAATGTGAAGTTTAATTTCAGCAAATTTATTTTAAATTACGCAAAACATGCTGAGATTTTGAAAACTGAGAAAGAAAATGAAATTCCGATTTTTTTTTAAAGAAAAAATTATCAAAAAAGTGGGTGAATTATCATAAAAAGATTCTTTATTTATAAATATTAAAAGATTTTTAAAAATGCAATAAACTATCAAATATTAAGGAATGTTTTTAAATTCAAACATTATCTTGAAAATAACATTTTAAAAAGCATAAATTTCAAATGTATGGCACATCCTGTATTTGTCTTTCTACAGAAAATCGGCCAGCGAAAGCATACCGTATCCTGTTATTAAAAAAATTTGAACTATCTGCCTATGCATTCTATAACTTAACATTTGCTTTTTTTTTCGGTTATTAATATTGGAAACGTTTACTGATATATTTTTTTATTAATTTCAGCCGCTTTCTTTAATTTCCGATATAAATATAGTTTCGTTAAATTATACCAAATAATTTTTCATTATTAAAATTAAAAAAATGGAAACTTCTAATGATTTTCAGATAATAATAGTTATTTATAAGTATTTTAATACTTAAAAATCAAATTATAATTCAAGTACCGCATGAATGAACATAATTATTTTTCTTTTAAAAATTAAATTATAACTCACATATTAAAAAGAAGGGAAAAAAAACTTTTTTTTTCTAACAAAAATGAGTAGCATATTAATTAAAACCATCTCTAAATTGTTGATTTAATTTAGATAATTTTGAATATATAAACAAAAGCGCATGTAAATTTATAATTATTTTTTTTTCTAAAAATTAAATTGTAATTCAAGAAAGGGAAGAATAAACATTTATTTTTGTATAAAAAAAGTGGAAAATATATTAATTAAAACTCTTTGTAAATTGGTAAAGTATTTTGAAAAAAAAAAATTAAAATCACTAGCCCAGAACCGAATTCGGATTTCATGATGCTAAGTCCATGTTTTACCAACTACGCTATTCGGGTGTTCGGTGACTGTGACACAGTGTTAGTATATAAGCTATACTAAAAGTTTGAGGGCCATTTTCTCGAAACTGTCTGACTATTGCGCTTTAATA
This sequence comes from Argiope bruennichi, assembly GCF_947563725.1. NCBI lineage: Eukaryota > Metazoa > Arthropoda > Arachnida > Araneae > Araneidae > Argiope > Argiope bruennichi. The sequence goes on from NC_079155.1 coordinate 20,165,475, forward strand.
GTTTAATAAATAAACATTCTAAAGGCATATTACCATTATACTAAATAATCAATTTAGTATAATGGTAATATGCCTTTAGAATGGTAATATGCCTGATTTAAATAAAAGATTAGACTTGGAAAATATTTATATATGTAATTTAAAAACTTTGTTTCCTTATGGACTCAATAGTAAATTAAATGGAGAAGGTTACGGGGATTTGGATAACATTTGTATTTATAACAAACTTAACATCTTTAAAGACTTTCTAGATAATGAAAACAAAAGTAAAAGATTTAAGAGAGGAAAAGGTAGAGGCGGCAATTTTGATATAGTAACTGAGGATTTTCAAAATTTGTGTAATTTGGAACATAATAATGATAATATTCTTAAAATTAAGAAATATCTATTTGGCTTTAGAAAAAATAAAATTAGATGGTTTATTAATAACAAATTTGAAGATTTAAAGTTTGAAAATTCATTCACTAAATACATAATTCTAGATCTTATCAAATTCAAGCTTAATATAGGAAAAAACGATTTACTATTTAAAACTAAAAGTAATTTAAATAAAGAATACTGTGTAGTGAGATTTTTGGATATTTGCTTCGAAAACCTAAAGTTACCTAAAGTTATGCACAACAATAAAGAATTTTTTCCTTTAAAGGATAATGCAATAGCTTCAATAGCATTTAGTTATTCAGCAACTTTAAGAAAAAGAATCTGTAACTATAATTACTATAGCAAAAATTTAAATAAGATAGACAAGACAGACTGTAATTGTAATAAAGATATTTATAAAGATTATATAGATGCTGACAAAGGACATATTATAACAGGGAATTTAAAAATTATAGATTCTAACTCTTTAAGAGATTTAATGGAAAGGGGCACGAAATTTAGATTAAGAGAAAAAGTTAACATTAAAAAAATCTTAATTTCTATCGGACAAGATTTGGATATTTTTATTTCCAAATTATCCAGGAAATACCATTGGCCTCCAGAAGGTTTCAGAGAATGGAAAGTAAGGATTTTAGAAGACTTTAAAACAGAATTTAATGCAGACAACGTTAGAACTAAAGAACGAGGAATTTATTTCAACAAAACTTTGAAAAAAGAAATAAAAAATTTAAAAGAGAGGTTTGTTATTACAGTAATAGATAAATCGGCAAATAATTTCGGTTTAATTTGTAAATATTATTATAAAGAACTTCTAACTAAGGAATATAACTCTAATTCAACTTACAAATTAATTAACACCGGGAAAAAAGAATTGGATAAAAGGATGCTAGCTTTCGCTAAAAAAATTAAAATAAAAACTTGCTCTTTAAACTACCCTTACCTCTTCCCAACAATAAAATTTCATAAAAAACCAATAAATTTTAGATTCGTAACTTGTAGCACTGGCAGTTACAATTACTATACGGGAAAACATTTCTTTAAATACTTAAAAATTGTCCTAAACAAAATTAAAGAGGAAGATAATTTTATTATCAATAGTAACAAAGATATTTTGGACTTTCTAAAGGATAACAATTTTAATAAGCTTGATACTTATGATTTTGAAAATTTATACACTAATCTACCTCATGAAAAGTTAATAGATGTCTGTACTAATATATATGAAGAATATTTAAATAGAGATATTATTACAAAAACTAATTGGTTAGAGTTATGTAAATTTAATATTAAAGAAAACTATGTTTTTAACGGAATAAATTTTTATAAACAAGAAAAAGGAATTCCAATGGGAACAGCTTTTTCAAGTGCGTTAGCCAATATTTTCCTACATTATTATGAAAAAGAAATAATTAAACTTAACTTAATAATAGGCTGGAGATATATTGATGACTTAATTTTGTTAAATGTGGATAATCCTAATGATATTATTAATTGTTACCCAAAAGAATTAGTTTTAACTCAAACAAACGAAAATCAACTTAAAGCTAATTATTTAGATTTAAATATAGAAATTGACAATGGAAAAACTTTGATAGGTATTTATGATAAAAGGGATGAATTTAACTTTAAAATAATTAAACTTAGTAACTACCATTCTAATTTAAACTCTAAAATTTTCAAAAATTTGATATTTTCACAATTTAACAGAATTAAAAAAATTTGCAATAATAAAAGATCTTATATCTTAGCAACAAACAATCTCATTAAAAATTTAACTATTAACGAATTTCCCAAAAACTTTTGCAATATAGAAGTTTTGATAAGAGAGGGTCTGTTTAATTTCTGACTTCCTCTGGTTTGTTAGCTTTGAGTTTTAATTCAATAGATGGCGCTTCAAGTTTGATGACGATACATTATGACGAAACGTGGGAGGCGGATATAGCTGTAAACGTGGAAAAATTAAATCTTAGTTTAGTTCAACGAAATACATCTACAATAGCACGTTTTAACCTCAAGTAGTTTTCTTCAGATTTGTACTTTCATTTTGTAAGTAATTTGCCTTGTGTTTATATTACTTTTTTTCATGTATCTTGTGGTTTGATTTGCTGTGGTCTTATTTGGTTTGTTTTTTGCTAGTGTTTTTACTTGTTTTAATCTTGTGATACTAATTTATCTCTAAAACCTCAATTTTCTGGGATTTTCGGGTCACGAGGGGTCAATTTGTTGGACGAAAAGTCAGACCCCTCACAGAAAAAATCCCTGGTTTGAATCCTTGCCTGAGGGTGACCCTTGAAAAAGTCTTCGGGCCGGATTCAGTTAATCTTTCTTTTTGATTCTTTGAATATTAACGTAATATTTATTTCTAATTTGACTAAATAATCAACATACTATCATTTCAAATATCTATCATCAATTTTCCAGCCTGTGCATTTTCTTTGTTAGATATTGGAGCATCACCACCTGTTGATAGAAATATTAACTATTTTTCGATTTTTGCAGAGCGCATTTTTTGTACTACATACTAGTGAAATTTTGTTTTGTTTGGAGCCATAGAACGGGATTTAGAGCCTTCTGAATAGGCAAACTTCAATTATAACTACCTTGTATGTTAATGAACCAGATATGTTTGATATTTCTTGCAGTTCGTTAATTTTAAATTGTTTCAATATGTCATTTTGAATGAATATCTGTTCCCATTACATTGATGCTAGGCAGCATATTCATATTTATGCTCCAAATTAAAAGTTTCTTTAAACATAAATTTTGATATTATTTCATATGTTTGTGAGAAATTTATTTGGAACTTAAACATTTATTTTCTATTTTCAAGAATTTCTAAAAGTTTTTTTTTTTTTTTTTTTGTAATACAAATGTGGTGAGAAATGTGTCTCTCAAATTTTACATCATACTTTCTTTTTAACCTATTTAATATACGTACCTTGTTATTCGCTTTTCCTTCTGTTTAAGACAAATTCATGTGTCTCATCTAAGTAAAAAAAAGAAAGAAAGAATTTGTATGCCTAAACTTTTCTAAGTAAATTTAGTTCTTGTTCTCTTGCATTTGTTTCATTAGCCTACTGCTTTTAGAAATTTTCAGTAAACAAGTATATTTCAGATTTTCCATACTTCAGAAAGTCAGAATTTCTAAATTTGTTTTTCTATTATTTTGACGCATTTATTCAACTTGGAAAAAAGAATAGATATTTCAGATTTCTTCTAAAATTGTTTTAATTTAAATTTGTCCATTGCTAATATATTTTACTCTGATTTTATTTCATTAAATTAGTACAAAATCTGAGACAACATATTTTTAACACATTATTTCTAGAATTATAAATAAAGTCCTTTAAATTTATTTACTACTTTAAAAATATTTTCTTCTTAAAATTAATAACAAAGGAAACTGGTTGTTTGTTTTAATCAATCCATTATTTTTCTATTAGGTACTTTCTACAGATGGTATTGAAGTTGGCAAGATTTCTAAGAAATGGTCAGGCTTATTACGAGAAACTTTTACAGATGTTGACCATTTTGGAATTTCATTTCCACTTGAGTTGGATGTCAAGATGAAAGCAACTTTATTAGGAGCTTTGTTTTTGATTGTAAGTTTTATGTTCTGAATACCAATTATTTTTATTTTACGAAAGTAAAATAATTTTGAATTTTTTTCTTTTCTTTTTTTTAGTTTTTGTTAGTTTATAATTTATAGTTACTTACTTTTTAAAATGTATTGAAGGAAAAGTTTTTTTTTTCAGTATTTTAGTGCATTTTTACCATAAGTTATATAAAAATTTATTTCAAACAATTAATAGATATTTTTTCATGAAGTTATTGAAGCAAATACGGAAAACCTTTCATTTAAAAATGCTTACTCTATGTTACAAATTCTGTGCATTTATTTGTAGATCATAGACTAGCCATTGAATATTGGCTTTCCTAACTATTAACTTATTAATATAAATGCATTTATTTTAAATTTCACCTTGTTTGATGAGACAAAATATGAATTTCACAGAATCAATGTACTATAAATTACTGAAACATACAAAATAAAAAGTGTATGTATAGCAAAATAAAAGCTAAAATGAAAATCTTATTACTGAATCAGTATCCAAATAAAGCAGTTTTTTTAGTCTTAACATTGAAAACAGCGAGTAATTGAACAGTTTAGTAAAAAAGCGAAGTAATTCAAATTACATTATAAAAATAAAGCATTATTTTTTATTATGTATCAAATTTAATAAAAAAAATGTATTGAAATCAGAGAAAATTGTACAGAAATGCTATTAATATCATTAATAGGTAATCTTTTAAGTTTTAAAGATAGTGTAGAAATAATTTTTGTGGGATTATATTTTTGGAAAATATAGCTGAAAAACACTTCAGACTTGCTTCATTTTTAATTAATTTCAGGACTTTGGAAAGTCAACAGTGAGTTTCCTTTTATCTTGTAAAACATGTATGCCAAATTCATCAAGATAGAACAAAAACTGCAGATTTGTATGAAAGGCATACTAACAAATATTCATCTCTCTCTATATATACAAGTTATAGTAAATGTGATTAATCTGGTGGTTATGTACAATTACAGGTGATTATTTATTATTACTACTAAACTTGGTAAATATGATTAATTATTGAATATTTATCAGTTTTACCAATCGCTTTATGAAATCCTCTACTTAGTGATTGCATATCATTATCTGTGATTATTCATACTTGTAATATTAGGTAATACGTTCAAAGATTTGCTCTATCATCAAGATATATATATATATATATATATATATATATATATATATATATATATATATATATATATATATATATATATATATATATATATATAATATAAGTTATAGTAATTGTGATTAAAATGATGATTATGTATAATTACAGGTGATTATACGTTATCACTACTAAACTTGGGTAAATGTGATAGATTATTGAGCATTTACCAATTTTTCTGGTTAGTTTATAAAATCTCTATCTTAGTGATTATTATCAGTGATTATTCACAATCATATTTTGAGAATATTGTGATAAAAATAGTTATGAATAATCATTTGTATTACACATAATCACCAGTTTATTACATTTACTATAATATATGAAAATACATATTATTCCAAGCAAACAACAAAAACTATTTATACCTATTATACTCATTCATAAAACTCATAAAATATTAATCTTAGCAGAATTTCATTCTGTGTATTTTGTTTAATGGTACACTAGATACCTTTACCTTTCCAATTTTTATGGATGATTTCCTAGTATGTTATAATTATGATAACTGGGACCTTATTCATTGCTATCAAACGGCAATATTTTAAATGTTTCTAAACAACGTAGAATGAGTTGACACTTAATTCTGAAACTGCATCTGATTTTCACTTTGATTATCATAAAATGGATTATAATTTTAATGTTTCACTAAAATGTTTATCACTTACTAGTTTTTAATTTTTCCCTTGTGTGGATTTTAATATTAATATAACAGCACTTTACTCTCATGAATGATATGCTTAAATTCTATTTATAGGATTACATGTACTTTGAGACAACATGGGATGAAGATTGTGATTTTTGCTAGTAGTATGTTGTAAGGAAAGGATTCTTCAAATATAGTGCCCAAAAATCAAACTCTTTTTAACTATGTTCTTTTGAAAAGTTGTGTTTTTATCAAAATTCATACATTGCTATTCATATACTGAATGCATGTCAAAGTCACCGTTAGCATTTATTTCTGTTTTAGCTGTCAAACCAGTAGATAGAACTTATACCTATACATGTAGAATCCTAGGAAATTAATACATGCTGTAAATACCGTAAACACATTCACAATTGCTATTACTATTTCATGTGTAATCCTCTTGAAGTATAACTCTTTGGTTCTCATTATCAGAACTTTTACGGTGAATTTAAATAAGAACTCATTAACCATTTTATTCGCCATTTTCTATGTTATCTATAATTATTTTATTGTTGTATTTATTTATTTATTATTGGTTTAGAATACATAGATATTGTAAATGAAATTATCATTTCATTCCTGAAAATTTTTACTCACTTGTTTATTGCATATTAAATTCCTCAGTCTAATAAATTTAAAACAAATTTAAAATTTGGGGCTGAGTACCAATATGAGATTGCATTGCTAAATATTGAAGTTCCCCAAAGATTATGATACAATTATGATATTTTCGTATTATAATCTTAAATTTTTTAAATCCAGGTAGATATAATTTTAAAGGAAAGCTTTAAATAATTTCAAAGGAAATTATTTCAATGAAAAGAATTTTGCTAAATCTGTTTAGTGGCAATTTAAAATTATTATTATTTTACTTATCATTAATTAATACTTTGTTTTCTTATTTATTTAGCATGTCTAGTGTCTCTGAAAATGTTTTAAAAGAAAATTATGTCATTGTAATTCTCTAAGAAATTTTGGTGTAAACTTACTTTTTAGCCATCCTAAGTGAAATGTTAAAGAGCCTAGCTTTTTTGAAACTGATCAAAGAAAATATATTTGCTTTCTCATACATATAAATGGGTTGTCATCCAAATGTCAAAAAAAAAAAAAAAAAAAAAAAAGAAAGAAAGAAAGAAAGAAAAAGAAAATTAAGTATTGCCATGTTTTAATTCTACTAAAAGTTTTTTAGCCTAATGCTGCATAAAGATATTGCAGCCTTTCTCAGGCCCTGAATATTGATAATATTAATCTATTATATTGAAATTATTTTCTAATTAGGATTATATGCAATTTTAGGTTTAGATCAATTGTAAAAAAGAAAGAAAGTTTTTAAGTGTTTAGGAGAAATGTCATATCTCAACATTTTGGATTCATTTGGTTTACACATACACACTTAAGTTGGCTATCATTCAATTGCCCATCTGTCATACAAAATATTTTTAAGGAAATAAAAATTGAATAATGCAAATAAAAAAATAAATCCATCGACTGTCATCAAAAATACTGAAAGAAGAAACTTGAAAACTCTGCTTAACACTTAAAAACATTTTTAGAAACCATTGGTCCAAATTCGAAATTTCATGTAAAAATAATTTATTTGAATAAAAGTAATTTAATCTGAATGAATCAATAGTAAAAGAAAGAAGAAACATTAAAATAATCTCTGTATCACTTAAATTCAATTTTTTTTTTTTTTAAATTCTGCTTAATACTTTAAAACCTTTCTTTTAACATTTGACCAAATCCAAAATTGCATATAAAATATGTTTTTAAAGCATTAAGTAAAAATTTCAGGTACCAGCATGTTTTAACTTTATTTAATTTTTTTTTTTATTCTAATGCTGCTGCATAAAAATTTTGCAGCTTTCCTTGGAATCTGAATATTGATATTATCAATTTCATTGAAATTATCGTTTAACAAGCATTGCTTAAAACTAATTGTATTCTGTGTGATATTTTTGTTACAACTTCTGCCAGTGAATTATGCTGAAGTTTCAATTAATAAATAAGAAATGTTTATTTTGTTTTAAATTATTTTTTTAATGTAAAAGTTATTTATTTATTTAAGAGATTAAGAAATTTTATCTTGAAGAGATATAACTTCTGTTCGAAATAGCTATTGCTGCATGTTTTTCTTAAATGGTTGTAATTGTAATTATTTCTTTTAATCATGTGTAATATTATGCTTACTTTTCTTAGAGATTTTAATTATTCCATTCAACACTGTATAAATTTAAGAATATAAAAGACTTTTTTTTTTTTTTTTTTTTTTTGCATATGTGTTTAATCTTAAAAATTCTATTGAAAAATATTTTGAATTTCAAATATTTCATATTCAAAGATAGAAATGTGAAAATTTCTTAGATTTTTCAATGGCCATATTTTTTGTATATTATTTTATCTAAACATATTTTTAAAAGACATATCTGTGGTGTCTTTTTTTCCATGAACAGGGCATTGATATCACTTCATCTTTAAAGAGATTTCAGTTTTGATATTAAATTTTATTTTTTGTTGTTAAAAATTAAATCCGTTATTCTTTCAAAACTTGTTGTTTGTATTTATATCATTCCATTTTTATAAACTTTTCTGCTTAAAATAAACTTTCATGTCCTTTATTTTTGTTAAGAAAAAATATGACCAATGAAGATTATGAGATTTATCATAATATTATCTTATGTAAAAAGAAATGAATTCTTTTATTGTCAGTATATGCAAATCAAATATATTTGATCTTAAAAGTTAACTTGTGCTATTGGTTAATTTTGTAAAGTTATCATCAATTTCCATGTATTTGTCTGCATATTGGTTAAATCTGACATGCCGAATTATTTTCTTTTGTTTTTATGATTAAGAAGAATAAGGTCATCTAACATCAATTGAAAATTTCTTGAAGATGTATTAATTTCATTCTTGAGTGATTCACTGTAAAGTATATAACATTTTCAGGACATGTATGTTTTTCTTCATTTTAAGGAGATGCATTTCAATTGAGCAGGCATTTTACAAATTGAAAACTATTTTTAAATTTATTTTGTATTAAAATTCTATCCAATCCTGAATTTATTTTATTGTGGAGAACTATGAAGATCCATTGGTTATGTAATATTTAAAAAATTGATGAAAAATTAATCCTTAGAAATAAAAAATAAAATTATTGAAATAATTTGTGTTTTGGCTCAGAATATAATAAGAAAATTATATTATATTTGTTTATATAAATTTATAAAAGCAAACAAAGTAGCATTTTCAAGATTATTCTGTTGATGTGAATAAAGAGGATTTAATATTTTTTTTCTTTCTCGTCATACATTCAGAAAAATGTAGGATGTATTGAATATTGTTTTGATTAGAATACTAAAAGAAGTGAAGAAGCATTCAGAAATCTATACACCTGGTCAATTTTGATATTTATATGAAAATTTTGACTGAATTTTGAATAGCAGAGAAAGGTTCATTAAATTAAATAGTTTTTCTTTTAATATTTTCAAATATTTCTAATCATTAAGAGATTTTCTTTTTGCATTTTATAATAGAAGAATGTCCTATCACATGTTTAAGAAGTGTTATAAAGCTGCATTTAATTTAATGATTTCAAGAATTTGGTCATAGATAAAAGTAAATTGCTAAATAAATCTGAAAATCATCTCTTTGTTTATATAATGTGCATTTTATGTTGTATGCTTTTATATATTTTAATAACAGGGAACAAGGATTGTTTTTTTTATTTCTATTTTCGTTGTTGAAAATTTTTTTAAAAAAAAGTTATATATATTACATCAATTTTTATCTTTTACATAATAATCTCATTTTGATACAACATCTCCTTCATATATTTTATTTAAATCTTTACAATTTTTATTGTAACAAAGGAAATAACTTATGCCATTAAAATAATTTTAATGTTATATGAATACATGAATCTAGAATAGAGTTACCTGCAACAAAAATTGAATTATGAATATAAAGGATTTATACCAACATTGTTCAAAACTATACCATCCATAGTTTTTTTACTCTTATATTCATATGTAAAACAAATTTGCCATTTAGTCATTCTATAAAATTAGAAATTAAAACCAGGATTATACTATTTACAGTCATATTTTAACATGCTTCTTACAGATTAAATTATAACATTTTAAATATATTTTTATAATAAGGCAGGTTTTTATAATTTTACATGTTGAATCTGTCCGGCAAATCTTTTGTATAATGTATCAAAAGTATTATATTTTAATCTCAGTCAATGACTGCCTTTCTTTATAGTGAAGGCATTTCAAAAGATTAGATTTATTCATTTGGTGCTTGTTACCTTGTACAAAATATTTTGGATTTTTTTATTCAAGAAAAGATTGAATTGTAAGAGTGAATTTCATCAAAACTATGCATTTATATTAGAAATATTGCTTCCCATTTCATATTGAATAAAGCCAGTTGCACTGCTTATAGAAAGGATTTTTTTTTATTCTAATATTCAATGATAAATTTTTTTTTTTATTTCACCAAGTTACTTGTATATTGCATGAAAACAGTCCCAATATGTATATCAAAAGAAAGGACAGAATTACTCATAAAATAGAGAGGATATTTGTACAATTACATGTAACAAGTTTCAAAAGAATTATTCATCTGATTTTCTATTTACATATTTATAGACATCTTTTGATTCAAAATTTTTTCTTCACCTTTTGTTAATTCTTTGTTTTTATTTTCATTGGTTTCTTTAATATCCATAACTCAATCATGAAAAGATGTTTTGCACATTTTTCTTGATGAAAGTAACTTGTTTCATGAAATCATTCATTTTAAAATGACTTTTTCATTCTTATATGTTTATATATCTCTCAGAATTAAGCTACTTTGATAATATGTAATTTGTAACAATTGTCATCACTGTACGGATGCTACCTTTTGTACAATAATGTCATTCTTCATTTATTAACTAATCTTTTATTTGTATCTTTTTTTAATTAAAACTCAACATCGATTTATCAGTAATCAGAATTGTATGAATGCTTTATTTTCTTTTGTTTCTAACTCGTCATAGATAATTGTTCTTTTTGTGGAAATTTGATATGAAAAGATGCCTTCTGATAGCAAAATTGTCAGATTGTGACATAAGAGTTGGTTTTTATTTTAAGTGCTTTAATTATACTCAAATCAGTTATTTGAAATGTTACTATTGTCACATGTGAATATAGTTTTATAAATTTTGAGATTTTATTGTAAAAATATAAAGTAGAAAACAAATTAGATGTTTGATTATATGTTATGATCAGTTTTAAAGGTATAACAATGTTCTGCAATAATAATATGATGTCAAATAATAATCTGATACAAAACTGATTTGAATTTTTTATATTTTTAATGGTGATATTTTATTTATTTTATTATAAAATAGTAGAAATGAAACAATGAAACTGTTAATCATATAATTTGTTTTAGAGCATGAGTTCTCAATCATTTGTCAGTTATTATTTCCTGCCTACCTAATATAGAAAACACAATTTTTTTTATTTTAAAAAAAAATCAATTATATTAATTTTTAGCTGCTAGCTATATAGACACTCATTTTTGAATGCAATACAAATATTATAACATTTTTGTAATTTGTTTAATATGTACTATACAAAGGATCAAATGTATTGTGCTATCATAAAAAAATTATGCTTGAAAATATGTAATAAAATATTCCAATAAATAACTTAGCAGTTAAATAACTGCATTTTTTATCATTGATTTAAATTAAGCATAAATTAACACTTTCACATACAGCTCTTTATTCAGTAAGTATTTTAATAAAATAGTATTTCAAATGTAAGAATAAAGCATTTTACCACAATACACTGTGTATCCTTTTACCTTTACTTTTTTTTTTTCTTATCATTTTTGTGAAACATTTATAGACAATACAGTCTAGATCAAATAATTGGAATCATACAGGTATTTTTTCTATATAGAAAATTTACTTAATAATAACCAATCATATTCCACAGTTTATTTTTTCCATATTGAGATTGATTTTTATTAATTATTAGTTCTTTTTTCTTCAATTAATATAAATTTTTTCTTCAATTTGTACAGAATTATCTTTAAAAATAACAGCTATATTAGAAGTAATCATAGCAAATTTTCAATTACTAATTTAATTAGTATCTATTATATATTTTCATACTGCTGTTCTGGCAGTATATATTCAAGGGTTTAAATTTCTACACAGAATAAAGAAATCAATCGATTTTCCTTTAATGTACATATTTTTTCAATAATCACTAAACAACACATCTGTGTTTTAATAAACCTTATATTATTTGATAGTGAAGTGATTGGATGCATTTTTATTTTATTACTAATCATTATAATGTATGATTATCACAACATATCCATTGCTTTATATACTAAGAATTGTCTTTCTAGAATTCCTTTTTATTATCTTATTTTCCTAAAACAATAAATTATTTGAAGAACAAAATTGAATGAATTAATTTAAAAAACCTTTTTAAAAATGGTAAAAAAAAAAAAAAAATCAGATCATTTTTTTTAGATATAAAAACATTACAAAAGTTATACAATTTTGAATTATTTAAATTTTTTTTATAATTATTTATACTTATTCTACAATTTTACATTATTTGAGAATTTCATATAAAAACACAATTTTAATTTTTGTGATAAAATGATGGGAGATATTTTGAGTGAAGTTATAAATCTTTTATCAAAGAATAAATCTATCTGTTTTTATTATTGAAACTCACTGCTCTCTATGTATTATTTGAAATAAAAGCAGTTTTTTAAACAGAATAAAATACTCCATGTTTTTTTTTCTATGTGTGTTTATATATATATTTATGTAACAGAATTTTATTGCATAATTTTATAAAAAATATAAATCAATCAATATAAAAAATAAGTCGATATAAAATATACTATTATTTTAAATAAATGCTTTGAATTAATAAGAAATATATAAGTAAAAAAATGCATAACAGTTTAACATGCATATCTTTGTGAATTTGTTGGGGTTCCCACCCCACAGATGAAAAATTAAATGAGTTTTAGAAAATAAATTTAATGAATTATTAAAATGAATTTTAGAATTTTGCAAAGGATCCATTATAAAATCCTGTGGAATTTAAAATACACCGTTTTTTTTTTTTAATTTCATCATTTTTCAAAATTTAACATTTTAATTTTAAGCACATCCTAAAACAAAAACAAGATAAATGTACAAAATAAATATGCAATATGTATTTGTTTAAAACAAAACTGGTTTTTCCATATTCTGCAATTCCATTTGCACTTCATAGTTTTTTGTTTTAAAGCTCCTATAAATTCCTAATAAAATGCATGTAAACAAACTAATTGCTGCCACAAGTCCAATTATTATTAAATGAGTCTTATAATTTGGCATTTCGTAGACAGTAATATCTAGCTGTTGATGACAACAGGATTCTTCTGTGAATTTTAAACACATGTACGTACCTGAATGGTGCCTTTGAGACATGGGTATGTCAAAATTTAATTTTTCTTCTTTGTTCGATTCTTCTAACAATAAATTTTCACTATCATTGTATTTATACAGTTTTAAAACTCCATGTTCCGTTGTATTTACCGAGGAACAAGATAATGTCAAGTTCGTACCTTCTGGTACTTTTCTAGTTATTCCTGGTGTAAGCAAGAGATCGTCTGAATTACAGGTATGTTTTAAGCAAACTTTGATAGCTGACTTTTCCTCTTGTTCTTTGGGCTCCTCCGTCGTTGATGAAATTTGAGTAGAAACAGAAATTTCTCCTGATCCTTCAATATCCTCAGTAGTTGCCATTTTGTCTGTGTATTCCATGGGTGATGTCTCTTTCTCGGCATGTCCTGATGTTGATACCATTTTATCAGCGTGTTCCGATGTTGATGTCTCTTTATCCGTGTGTTCCGAAGTTGATGTCTCTTTATCAGTGTATTCCGAAGTTGATGTCATTTTGCGATATTCCTTGGTTGGTATCACTTTGATTTTATTTGTTGATATTTGTAACAGTTCCGGTGTCGTGTTATGAATAGTATCGGTTGAAAACCCTTCTTCTGTTTGACCACTTCCTTCTTCGGTGGACATAATTTCAATGCTCTTTTTATCGGATTTTGTCACATTTTTTTCGAAATTCCCGTCACCCCAGCCTTGTTTCACTCCTGGTTCGGGTGGAATATTGAAATCTTCGTCGATTATAACAATTCCTCTTTTTTCACGATGCCGTGGTGCATTCTCAGTAACCACTTCTTCATTCTTTAGCTGTTGCAAAAGCTGTTCGTTTTGGAATATTTTCGTGAACAATGGACTAGGTGACACAAACGATGATATTCTGATTGACGGCACATTTGATTTTAAGAAGGAATCATATTCTGGAGAACCAAGGACACTTTTTTGTTGCAGTTTGTTATCCAATAGAAGTTGCGGTGACAGCGCATTTTGGAACAATCTTGTGGAGACGTGGCTGGTTGGAGCGAATGATGACATTCTAGTTGAGGGTTTGTTCGAGTTGAAGAAATGATTTGATGATGGTAGGCAGTTGATAATGTCCAGTAATACAGAAAGCAAACAGATAAATTCAAAAAACATGGCTGTGTGTCCAGGGCGGGGAATTTTCTGTAATCTTTTTAAGGCATATCCGATTCTTTTGGAGTCGAGGCGCCGAAGAAAATTATATCTCTAAACACTCGTCTTTTCTTATCTTTTATTTATTTTACGATTTTTATCGCGCTTACGTTGCTCAAGTTTCATCCCGATTTAAAACTGCTACGCTGAATAAATATGTCATCTGGATTTTTTCATATCGGTTATAACAAGCAATATTTGTTTTTATTAGCCGATAACAGGGTTCTTTCAGAGTAACTTCCTCCCATTCGCTCAATATTAGCCCCATTATCGGATGAATTGCCAGCCAATTAGGGAACTTTTTTTGCGTGCATACTAAAAAGGAATTATGCGGGTATTATGGGGAATTTGTGGTCGGAGAAGTTAATGACTTCTTTAACGTTAATAATGCTTTTCTTTGAAAGCTGTCCGGATCTTTATCTAAATTACATGATCTGATGCTTTTGTTAGAATTCTTCGCTGAAGTGATGTTTGTCTGGAGAGAGGGAAATCCTGAACTGAGTAATTTAATTCCTGAAACAGAGCGTGTGTTCTCTGTGAGGTTCTTTGAAGCAATGAAAGGCTTAGTGTGTAAAATATGACAGGAAATGAGCAGAAATGATTCTTCTTTTTTAACTGGAAATCTCTTCGTGGAGTAGCACAGTGATTCATCTTTGATTTGTTAGGTTAGAAATCTTTATCAATTGCCCTTGATTCAGTTTTGCGCGGGAAAAAAATATTCAGTGAAAAAAAAAAAAGAAAAAGGAACGTAAAAATTGGGTGAAACATACTTTTAATACTCGTGTTACATATAAGTGGATAATAAAAGAAAGGAAAAAAAATATCCATGTAATACATAGTATATTACGAATCAGGTAAATATTTATGTTTAGCATTCGAAAACATAGATAAACGAATTTTGCCTTATCATCAATTACTCAGTCTGACTGAAAAAAAAAAAAAAAAAAAGGCGAAAAGGAAAGAATGCTTAGAATAACAAAATATTTTCGACAAAAGCTTAGCACAGCTTGATTTAAAAAAATAAAACCGAAATGCATATTTTTGAAAATGTGCTTGTTTACATAGCTGTTTTGTCTACTTCAAGCAATGGCCATTGTATCGAAACTTGAAAATGAATTTTCATGCATGTATTAAATTCTGTAATGAATAACTGAATATTTTTTTTAAAAAATGAAATTTTTGTATTGAAAATGTTTTTTAAGAAATGCTGTAACACTCAATTTTTTTCCACCTTCCCTAATAATGATTGCATTTAATTTTCAGTTATAGATAAATAGTATTTAGCAATGCAATTTTAAATTTCGAATGCAATAGCTCCCAAATCTTCGATTATACTTTTTGTTGTAATCTCTTGAAATATTTGTATTAATGAATTAATGTTAAATATTTATATTTTTTTTTATAAAACAAATATATAAGTAAATACTCTAGACTGGAAAAAAATCTCATAAAGTTTCTTCATGGGTTTTTTTTTTTTTTAATTAATACCAAAGTTATGAGTCGCAATGATGTATTAATCGAGACAGTTTTGAGATCTGAGGATTACTGGTTCGAGATCCGATTTAATCACAAAACCTAATATAAAATCGTAATATATATATATATATATATATATATATATATATATATATATATATATATTAGGCTAAGCGTTTTCACATTAGTGCACTAGTGAAGTCAGAAAAATGAGATATAGCCTAGCTTTATGACGATGTTCAGAATCGCTGTCCTATTCAGTGGGCTGTAACAAAAAAACAAAAAAAAAAGCAATTGTTCCAAAGGTGCTAAAAATTTTCTACATAGATTCCATTTTAATTTGAATATATTAATTTCAATATATATTGCATAAGTTTAATTCAAAATATGTGTGAAAATAATTTTGTCATCAATGTTTTGTGCATAAACAGTGCTTGAACAAATCGATGCACAAAATAGTTGTATAGTGATGATCATTTAGGACAGCCATCGATGTTTTACATAAACAATGTTTAAGCAAATGTAAATCGATGCGCAGAATATTTGTATAGTGATGATCAATGTTAATGCACAATACTATAATGAGACACTATTGATGTTGTATGTAAACAATACTTAATCCAATGTAAATGAATTCACAAAATATTTATACAGTGATGATCAATAAAAAAGTCTTGAGCTTTCGTGTAAAAGTTACATACATTATACGAGCACACTTTTACATATCATAAGTGTGCGTTATATTTAGGCTTTTGTTCGGCATATAATATTAATTAATATTATATGTTGTATAACAATTTACAAAATGTGATATGATTATTTTAAACGCAATGCTGTTATTTATGTTGTTAGTGTATATAGTCTTTTTAATTATTCTGATGTCAGCATCTTTCTTTGCAGGCAATAAATATAAATAAATGGTTTTTCTTTTTCAGATATGAAGATAAAAGTAATAAAAGAACTGGATTTCCATTTTTGATAAAACTTGTTTCCTATCTTTCTAAATCAGAAAAATATATTTTTGAAATTAGTATATCATTTTTATTATCATCACCATAATTCAAAAGTGCACTGACTTAGAGAGTTGAAATTTGGTAGAAGAAAGAAAGAAGAAAAATTTGGACGCAATACATTAGTCTCTTTGTACGAATGCATGTAAACACGATGGCTTAAAAATGCAAAGAGCTATGCAAATGAAATTTAGAACGCAGATCAGGGTTGCCACGCCACAGGGAAAACACTGGAATTTAGAAACTGTCTAATAAAACCGAGAAAATGCAGGGAATTTTGACAATTTTTTATAAAAAACAGGAAAAATAGCGGGAATTTTAAGTTTCTAAGCTATTCTTTTTCACATTTAAAAATTTACTAATATCTAAAGATTGCAAGAATAAATTATCGTATTCATATCTTCTAAAAAACGAAACAATGCCATTCGCAATCGTATAATATGGAAACTCACCCTTTTTCTCTTTTCCCCCTTTTTTTTTTTTTTTTTTTTTCTGTATAAATCATTCCAGTTTCGATTATCAAGAAAGTTGTTTTTTCCGTGAGATACCCGAACTGAAGCTAATGAGCATGTGCGAGACTTTTGTAACTGCATGAAAGAATAGAATCCGTTTCTCTGGTAGGACTAGCAACATTCAATCTATGGAAGCAAAGCAGCGGTATTTAGTTGACCATACTTGAGTTCATTGAATGTTTTGTTTATCATTTGAGAAAACTGTGATCTTATTCAAAATAGATTAGACAACTTATTTAAAGCAATGAGCGGCTGAAAGTCCGTATTTAATACGAATTGGACGGATAAAAATAAAATCAATCCTGATTTTGTTGAATAGGTTCGAGAAGTTCCATATTATCCATTTACTGTGTACTGTTCACTTCGTAAGAAGATAATAAACCTAAGTAATATGGGGAAATAGGCACTCACTAGTCACGCCAAAAGAAGAAAACATACATGACTGCGTACCAATCCATAAGGGTCATCATTAATGTTGGACTTTGGAATGAAGGAAAATAGGACGTGACATATTTAATGTCCGAAAATAAACCGATTTTGAACTTTATAGTTCTAGAACAGTCATTTAAAGTTAAATTTTTATGGTATTAAAAGTTGTTGCATCACATTCGTCCTTTAATGCATTCAATGATATATCAGAAATGTTTTCACTTATGTTCCCTGAAGGTGAAATAACAAAAAAATAAAAAAAAATTACATTAGGCAATGCAGGAATGGTTTACCTTATTTGTTATGAATTAGGTCCATTAATTTCATGAAACTGATGGCTAAAAAATCTGCAGAAATTGTTGCCCAAATACTTAAATTGGCAAAAATGAATAAATTAAAAAAAAAAAAAAAGGGAAACTTGCTTTATAATATTTTTTAAATAATCTTTAAATGATTTGTATCATGATAACAAAAATGTTTTGTGGTTTATTTCACCCGTGTCTTTAATTTTGTCTGACTTACATTTAAAGAGCATGAGAGGTAATAGATCCCTCCCCTTATTATATAAATTTTGTCTTGCTAAATTCTGGATAATAAATAAATTGTTTGTTTTTTTTGTATGTAAATAGAAACTTTTTTTAATGTGCTCTCTCAAACAATGTTAAATTGTTGCTTCCTTTCCTTGCTTTTTCCATTTCTTAAAACTGTATTCCATTATAATTAGCACATGTCTTGAATATACGTACAGAAAAAAAAAAAAAAAAAAAAAAAAAAAAACAGGGAATTTTTTTTTTCCAGATTTAAATGACAGCCCTGACAGATTTATCATCAGAAATGTAAAGCATATTAAATTTTGAACCAATACTGCCAAAGGAAGGGGTTGGGGGTTGGTCTGTTACTGCGTGTATGTGGATGCGATAATTCAAGTAACACGCCGAATTAGATAAACAAAATTTGATATGCGGTCTTGTGGGCGAAACTGAATGCGTGTGTCAAATTTTGGATCCAACTGATGGGAAGGAAGACGTCTAAACTGCTTTCTCAGTTTTCTTCATTTTACTTCGAAATACACAACGTGCTGTTCTACGTCCCACTAGGCGGAAGTAGGGGGGGAGGGATGTCACGCATGCGGACAGCTGTGACATTAAAGGTCGCCGCTTCACTCACTATACCCTATCCCCTAAATGGAGAGATGAAAAAAGATAGTGCTGGCATGTCCATGTTATGAGAAAGTTAAGGCAAGAACATTCCTGCTGTTTTATTTCATTAATTTCATAGGACTTTATAAATTCTTTAATTTTTTATTTATTTATTTACTTTCTCGTATATGAAGCGTGTAGTGATTGGATTTTGAAACGTTAGAAAATAAACGTTCATAGATGGCGCTAGGCAACTAGCGCGAGTGTAATTAAATTCGAGTGTTTGCTCTTGGAGGAGGAGTTACTGAGCAGAATAACTCGAACGAATCTGCAATAAATCTGTTAAGTTTTCTATTTGCCTAATTTTTCAAAGCACTCACGAACCAGCCACGACAAAGCGTACACATTGAAAGTGTTGTGTTCGTCAAATGTTCAAACGTGAGGTTTTGTCGAATCTTCGAGTTTCAAACCACTCTGAAATCGAGAAACACATGTTTTGGCATTATGTCTGCCTGTTCTATGAATATGATTGGTCTGACTTAAAATCCAGTTTCCATTTGATAAAATAACGACGGACCAGTGTTGCCTTTATCTCAATTATTTATTGACATCACACAAGACTACACAAAACATTAATATAGATGACAGTAAATTTTGTTATTGTGGGTTTCGATTCATACTTTATCACCGTGATTACCCACGTCAGTTATTGCCGAAATCCTGGCGGCGTCTCCCCGGGTTTCCCCTTGTTTACACTCGTGATCACATGACCGGTTGGGAGCACGCATGCGCCAACAATGATAATTCAAAAACTTTTTGTCCTTTATATATATATACTAGCCGCCTTTGGCGACCAGCCGGTTCGCCAATCTTAATGTTCGTTAAAATTTTAATAATGAAATATTTTATGCAATTCCTACTTTAATAGCTTCTTCATCAAAATATTTTAAAACTTCAAATTTTGATAGTCATACAATTCTCTCATAATATTATAAACGTCTTCAGTCATAATGTAATATGTATCTCTCTCATTTTCTGTTAGTTCCCGTAGAATTTATACTATAAATTAAAGTGGAAAGGATTAATCTGCAATTAATATAATAATATTTTTTTACTGAAACAAAGTATTTTTTTTGTAATATGATTACTGAAAACAGTCACTGAGCGTTTAAACTTTATGGGCACTAAAGAATATCTTTTTTAATTTATGTAATATTTCAAGAATTTTTCAACAAAATATTGTCAGATTCATTATGACCAGAACGATTAATTAACAATGTTTAATTTTAAATGCATCAAACACCAATAAAATAAAACGAATCCTTTAAAAGAATCGGTTGAAAACCGGTTAAAAAAAAACTAAAAAAAACGATGTTCTTAAAACTATAAGCGTATACAAAAAATATATAACTAACATAAATACAATTTAATTACAAAAACATGCAACTAACCTAAAAATAATTTGAATCATCCGTTGATAATGGTTGTCATGTCAACAATCAGAACACAATGCGCATGCGTGAATTTTCAACGCCAATTACGGTAACGCTAATGCGTGAGTTTTTCTACGCCAGTTAGGGTAACGCTATGCAGATTAGAAATTTTTAATTTCCTTTATTCTGTTTTATTTTAATTCAAAAGTACTTAAGAATGAATCTGAAAGATCAATTAATTAACAATGTTTAATTTTAAATGCATCAAACATTAAGAAAATAAATAGAATCGTTTCAAATAATCAGCCGAAAAATCTTAAGCCTAGCCTCATGACTGTTGGGGGAAAAAACTGAAGCCGTACTCCTTTGGCGGTGGGGAAAATAAAATGATTTTTTTGGCGGGAAAGTTAGTTTTTAATTAATAATTAAAATTCTAATTAAAAATTCAAAAAAAAGGGCTATCCTATCTTTTAAGTTAGATCAAACTGCATACGGTGTGGAAATTTGATTAAAATCGGTTAAGTAGTTTAGGAGTCCATCGCGGACAAAGAACGTGACACGTAATTTATATATATTAAGATATGCACATTTCTAATATCTTTTTAATGATATCCATGCAGAGGAAGTTTGCCTGACCCGCTGTTCGAATATAAATTAATACGATAATTATAAAACGAAGAGAGTTAGACAGTAAACAAGATCCAATACAAAGTATGCATTTAAAATGTAAGTAAACCTATCAAATTTGCAACCAAATCATCAAGGTATTGGCATAAATGCATCAATTGTCTGACATACTTTTGCAAAAATACGAATGTGATAGCTCAAAAATGCAATTACTGAAATATATGAAATTTGGTATGTGATTTTGTGATAACAATTGTATTTGCTGCGTCAAATTTTGGTGTTAATAGATTGGAAACGAAAGACATTCTAAATACGTATTCGGTGTTCCGATTTTTTTCCTTCTTATTATTTTATTAAGTAGTTATTTTCATTCAACAGTCGGCATTCAAACTCCCAGTTACGGTCTTGGTAAGGGACCCAGTTATTCTATCCTAGGATTCTCGAATAAGGTGAGACAATCCTGACAAATTGGCGAATGTGACGCAAAAAGTGGGTAAAATCAGACAAGTTAGTTTTTGTAAGGAGATGAGTGAGAATCATAGTTTGCAGGAAGGAGCAAAGCTAGATATACATTTTTTCTCCTTCATAGCACATAAATGAAAGTATATTAATAGTAAAAATAAAGAAAAGTTGCGTCGAGAACAGCATCATTTTATATACTACAAACACTATTATACCTCTGAATTCAATTGTTAGAATTACGAGTATAGTTCTCTGCTTGCAATTTTCGTATAGTTTCAATATAGAATTAACCTAACAGAATAAAGAAAAGAATGGATGGACAAAAAGGGAAGGAATGTCTTCTAAAAGATGTAATATGGTTTATAATTTTCTTTCGTATTAATATCCTTTATTAATTTATTGATTTCCTTTATTAGTGACACATAATTTTTGAGTGGAAATGACAATTTAATTATTGGAATGAATTTCAGAGAGAACTTGAATGACCCAGTGACAATCTGTGTTCCAGAGCAAGAGCCTCCCAGACATGCTCTGGAGATCTGAAGATGAGAAGTAGCATTCTGCCTAATAAAACTATCCACTGAACAGATTTTCCTAAGATTATCATCGATCAATAAACGCCATGGTAAAAGACAGTTTCTGTCCATAGAATTGGACAACGTGAGCTTGAGAATTTGAATATAGAATTGGAAATGTTTGGCCATGCATCCTTTATGTCCATTTAGAAATCATAGTCTTTTTGTTGTTGTTGTTTGTTTACAACAACTTCTCTTAAGGGTGAAAACATAAAAGGCGGTTTCCATGAAACATTCTCGTACAGTCACTAATTAAGGGTGTTATTTCACTCTCCCCCACCGCATAAAATTTGAACCTTGGGCACCAAAAACGCCATGAGAGTTTAGATTTTTTTTTTCGCGCATGAGAGTTGTGTGTTCTTTGTAATTTAGTTTTTTTTTAAAAAAAGGCTTTTATGCATTCCTAACCACACAGCGTTGATGGGCAATAATTACGAAAAAGTCCATTAATGTGCGATCTTTAGAGATTAATCTCTGGTATGTGATTAATATACAAGTACCAGAAAATAGAATATAAATGCTGGCCGCTCTTTTTTCAATCGCTTGAAACCAATATCTGATAGAGAACTGCAATTATAGTCACGTTATCCCATATAAATTTCATTAATTTAAATCATTGCGTTTTCGAGATAGCGCGTCTATATGCTTGAAAAACTGCATACCAACAGACTTTCAATTCCTTTCGGATTAGGCTAAAAATTTGATAGTGATCTATTTTAAATGATAAATCTGTGTACCTAATTTGATCCATCTAGCTCTCTTCCTTTTGTAGTTATCATGTCAATTGGTATTCGAACAGCCGGACAAATAGACTTTTTCTGAGCAGATTTCGTTCTATATTTGATAGAAATTTACAAATTTGATGTTAAGTTCATATACCAAATGTCATCTGTGTAGCTTAAACCGTTTTTCGAGTTATCGTGTTCGTAGGCTGACAGACAGACACACGCACATTGTTTATATATTCTTCGAATGCAGGGAAGTTGCACACAATATGCCAAATTATTCAGAAAAATAGATAAAATGTAATTAATATTAGAAACTTTTACAAAATTTAAGCTGCAGCTTATTATTTACTTCGTACCGAGATCGCTGAAATTAATATGCAATGATTTGCTTCCCTTTCGTTCTTTCTAATAGCCGCGCTGAAAACAGCAGACTTTTTGAGGGACAGAATTAGAATAGTACCAGATTATAAAGAATTTACTGTAATTATTACAAGGCAATTATCCATGGCGCTCGAGTTTTTGAATCTTCTGATTCTAAAAGCATGCACCTTATTGCACTGGGTTGATTTTTCAACCATAATCGTTTATTTTAATTGTTGAACATCGGTCTTAATATTGCCGCATTGAAAAGATGTAGTGGACTCTCCATGGCCGAATGGTGATAGCACTGATCTCATGATCGTAAGTTCGAATCTCGCTAGAGACAATGCGATTCGCAGTCTGTGTAAATATTTAATTCCTTGATTTTATGTTTTCCTTTATTTCATGTTCCAGAGAATTCTGGACATTTCTTTAGTTTACCAGACAAGTGTTCTGGACTTTTCTTACTGTCTCCAGAAAAGTATTCTGGAACTTTCCCTGCTAGTATAAAAGCAGAAGATTTGTCAGTCACTGTGTTCTGAGTTGAGTTAATAAATTGGTTTAGCTCTACTTCTTGTGTGTGTCATTGCGTTTCACACTAAAGAACCTACTTGACAATATAAGTCAACTTTCTTGGAGTAAATAATTGTATTTTTCAAGACTTTTTTTCCTGCGATTTGGCAAATCAAGTATCGTTGTATTACTGATATGATGCACAATTATTTGTAGTATCTCGTATATGAAATGTGCAAAGTATTACAATCGCCGAAAAATTCGAACCTGATGTTTTGACAAATCTTTCCGCTTAAGATATCTCTAAACCCAATAAGACACATTTTTGGAATTATGTCTATCATCTACAAAGACAATAACTCAACGCTTTCAGTTAGATGGTCCTCTTAACTTTTGAACGAAATACATTTACAGAAAACCTATCTGCCTGGCAGTCTGAATAAATAATACCGAAAGCAACAAAACGAAATAGGCTAGATGGTTTAGTTTAATTTAGTTATATTAACGTCCCGCTGTAAAGCAACACTAGGGCTATTTTGGGACGGACCTCGTCATTTTGAACCGCGGTCAGATGACGAGGACGACACCTGAGCTGGCACCCCCATCTCCACGCCACCCAAGCGGGAGGACGTTTGTCATGACGGATTTAACGTGCAACAGGACCCCTTATACGACGGTTCTTCGGTGGAATCGGGTCTCGAACCTGAAACCCTACTTCTATATGCTAGATGGATAACATCTAGAAAATTAAACATCTACATTGAAGCTTTGTATCAAATTTTGAAACAAGGGATCGACCATCTGTCTATCTATAACTTTAGTATACATGCAAATAAGATAATTCAAACATGCAACAACTATGATAAATGAAATTTGGAAACTTCTAAAATATAGATCTTTCAATAGATGACCCTTCTATTTCTAAGATGATCCATCAATAGATCTTACCATCAAACCAAAATTTTCAACCAAACTAAAAAGTGAAAATCAAATTTGTCAAACTGTAACCGTCTGTCTACCTGCATTTTTCGCATATTTGCAAATATATTAATTCAAAAATGAAACGATTGAATTAAATGAATTTTTTTAACAAAATTGCAGTAGTTATCTGTCAAACTTTTGGTTTCAGTCAGTCCAATTAAAAAAGCTGTCCAAACTGCATATTCTATTTTCTTAAGTAAGAAGACAAAACTTTCATGTGCTATAAAAATGAGTTCTCATTTCGTTCGCAGATTTGGCCAAAATGTACAATTTTATTAAAAGGAGAAAAAGAGGAAAAAACGAGCGAGAAAGTTTCGGGGAGACGACGGAGTTGGTTTGAATTATATCTGTCTGTGAATACGATAATATAAAAACTCTTAGAGCCAGACGGATGAAATTTGACATGTGGTCTTTACGTTAAACTGTTTTTTCTTCAAATTTTGAAAGAAATCCATTTACAGAAAGTCCATCTGTCTGACTGTCGAAATATAAGTGACCACAAAAACTACAAAACTTAAAGAGCTAGAAAGATCATATTTGACACAGATTCAGCACTGAAAATGTTGATTTTTATTAATATTTGAACTAAAAAACATATCATTCAAAAGTTTAAATAACTAAAATCTGGCATTTGATCTTATTACTAACCTTGTAGCTTAGTGTCAAATTTTATTTTCAATCGGTGGAAGAAAACGCATCCAAAATGCATATACCGTTTTCTTTGTTATATTACGTACCACAAAACTGTCAAGTGCCGGTTTTGGGAATTAAAATTTTGGATGTACAGTTTTATGAGACGAAAGGAGGAGGGGGGGGGAGTACATTAGAGAGTATGTGAGGAAATTTCGGGAATACTACTCCCTCTGTAAAAATTTGTAAAAATAACTAAATTAGAGCGTACCTACATTTTTTATAATCTAATGCTTTATAGGAATTTCAAAAACTTTTAGTTAACATTTCTAAGCATTGATATGGGTCTAAACTATGGGTTAACATTGCGGGGGGGGGACAGTATTCGCGCTATGCTTATTAACGAACTTCCGCCTATATATGCACATTCCGCAATATGGCTCATTTTGAACTCATATTCGTCGGACATTGAACAGAATCAAGTTTGTATTTTGAAACAGCGACCGTTTCTATTGATTTATTGGATCCAAAATATGATGCAGATTTGCAATTACATATCAATATGCAGTTGCGATTGTATTGATATATATATAGTTATATTGTAATTGCAATTATATTGATATTGATTGTATATGTAGTTGTAGACCTGCATTACATATCAGTATATGTTTTATATATAGATATGAGGTTTTTATTACATTATATAAAAATTATATATCAAATTTCATTTTTTTTTTTTTTTTTTTTTTAGTTTTTGTGTTCTTATATATAGATGCAAAATTCGAAAAACGAGTTTTTAGCAATCATCGTATCCCCGAGGCTAAATTTCTGGCAATTACAATGCTTGTTCTATGTATATTTTATATAAGAATAAAAAGCATGATTAGAATACGTTTTGAATAAAATTATAAATAACAAGTAATATATAAAAAAAATTTTATGTCAACTCCTTCTTAGGTCAACAATTTTTTTTTATTTTAGTTACTTTTTATTAAATAATTACAATTAATATAAATGTCATCAAAAACATAACTTGTAAAAAAAACCAAGTCTCGCAACTCAATTCTTCTATCGTAAAAAGTTGTGAGATCCATGTAATACCAAGTCAGTCAATTCATTCAGTCTCTACTTAAGGGTCCTTCTGTCTTAAGTTATTAAGTAATTAGCTAACCTAACAACATCTTATAGTGACAATATCAATATCAAAAATCTTTTATGGTTTAAATAAATAGATTGACGTGGCCATCGCATGAAAACACAATGTATCTTTACATTAAATTAGATTACATTAACATATTATATTAAATTAGATTGTTTAGTGCGATTGCCAAGTCAATCTATTTATTTAAACCATAAAAGATTTTTAATATTGATATGGTCAATATAAGATGTTGTTAGGTTAGCTAATTACGTAATAACTTAAGACAGAAGGACTCTTAAGTAGGGACTGAATAAATTGACCGACTTGGTATTACATGGATCTCACAACTTTTTACGATAGAAGAATTGAGTTGCGAGACTTGGTTTTTTTTACAAGTTATGTTTTTGATGACATCTCATTTCTTTTTGTAGATTTTCCTTTTCTTATTTTTGTACGTAGTCTTCCTCTTTTTCTTTTCCGGTACTACTTCTTGAGCTTCAGCTACAGTTTTTCTCATTGACACTTCGTCTATGATAAATAACACTACTTCTTTCAAATCTGATCTCAGAACTTGGAGCACTTCATCAGAAAGTGGCTTGTACTTCGGTGTTTGCTTGTGTTCTACAGGCAGCTGCAATAGTCTATGTATAGTCAATCTATTCACATTGAATGCAGCTATTCCTGTTGGAGCACTAACTGCCACTTTTTTGTTTAAATACTTCTTAACCCAAACTTTCAGAGTTTTTATTAAATAGCAATTTCCAGTTTCACCAGTTCCACTCACAAAACAGCGTAAAACCTCAGCGTTATTATCAGTTGTGTCCATTTTATTTGTGATCACATCGAAGACTCTTTTTTGATCAGCATTAAGTTTTGCGATCATACTTTGAAGATCAGTTTGCTCTTCTACCAGATTGATTTTCTGAAAGTCAACCATTGCATTTGCAACTTCCAATTGAATTATTTTAAATTAGATATTGTTACAAACCTGTAATTGTGCCTCCCAGCGAGAACAGTGTCATCATAAGAAAGATCGTTTTACAGTAATCTGTATTGGATGCTGTCGGATGCCGAGCCAATGATCCCAGAGCTTGGTGATAAACTTGGCGACGAGTTTGCCGACAAAATGGATAATGCTCGAAACTTCGAGAAATTTATCGATCCGTCCATTATTACAGGCATATTTTAGTTTTTCCTTGATTTATACACTAAACACTAATTGCATGCTAAATTTGAAGCTTCTATGTCTGCTAGAAGTGCCTTAGAATTTTGATGATCTGTCAGTCAGCCAGTCAGTGACAAAATTCACAAATTTTGACTAGTTATAATTCTGAAACTACTGGTTCAAATTTAAGGAAATTTGAAATATACCGTGTTTATTTCATGCCTGCTTGGTTACTGAAAATTCAGACTTCTAGTTTTATTCACAACGAAGTTATAGGGGGTCGAAAATGGCCTGAACTGCTTCGAGAAAAGGATGGTACGGCCGTGCCGCTGTTTTTGCTCGACTTGGCGGGGGCACTACCGTGCCCCCAGATATGTATATACATATGACAGAATTGCAATACTAAATGGCAAAATAGAGATTAGCGACAAACTTGACGTCCATTTGGCGACATGGCGAAAGATTTGGCGACCAAATAAAAATTACTGGACAAATTTAATTAATTAATTAATATTTGAAAAAGAAAACTGTATTAACATCATGTGTCATCCACTACAAGTTTAAAAAAATGTATTTGAATTTCAGTGGATGAATAAAAAGTATTTTATTAACGATTGAAAATTTGAACAAGATATATATATATATAGAGAGAGAGAGAGTGAGCTAATAGTAGGAATTGAAAAAAACAGAGCAAACCAGATAAAAATAAATAATTCAAGAATATAAATTAGTTAGTATTGTGGTGAAAGCTTATAAGCCAGTTAGCAGCTATGTTACACAGGCAATTGCGTTTGTGTTGTGGTCTTGTTACTCGGCTGTGAACCACCAGATTCCAGGTTCTATTCTGGCACATTTCAATCCGCCACAGTATTTTTATTCTTGATGAAATCTCAATATTTATTATTTAGTATTAAATATTATTCAATACAATTAATTACCTAGTAAAGATTAGTATTGATTTTGTAAATTAATTTTGCTTAATTACCTTGTATTATGTGAAACATTTTTTGTGAGGAATAAAAATGTGATTGGTTATTTTAGCAGGCTACAAAAAAAAAAAGATATTCGAAGATGAAATTTTTTCAGTTAAAATCCTAAATGACAAGCTAGATGTTGCTACTTTTACATTTAATGGAAGTGACAATATCATAAGTAACATACTGTAACAAAAAATAACTTTATTCTGAAAAGAAAAAAATAAGAAGACATATATGGCCAAATTAACTCAATACGAATACCAATATAGTACAGGTAATTTGTTTGAAATACTCAAAAAAGAAAGTGCATATGATCAAAAATTCGAAAACAGTAGCAACGTATTTCGTATTGTGTGTGTGTGTGTGTATATATATATATATATATATATATATATATATATATATATATATATATGTTGCGTGGCTGAGCAGAAGAAAATTTGGAAATTTTAAAACTTTGATTTATTTTACGATGGGAGGCACACTTTGCATACAATTAGCGATGCTTTAATTAACATCGTGACACAAGAGCAAAAGACAGCAAAATTTTTCCCTTCAGTGGTTTTACTCTTTGATTTTGGTAGTGGATTTCTAGTTTTAGGAAAAGGAAATTTAGGCATCTTTAAAAGAATGATGTAAACATTAAAGATTTTTATCCCTTCACTCGAAGCGTGTGAACCTGATGAATTCAAAAGTTTTACAGAACGCGTGTAAAAAGTAATTAAATAAAAAAAAAGTGGGAATTGGATCAGGAAATAAGAGAATATTTTAAAATGAAGTTAATATGGATTAAATTAACATAAAAATCAGGAAATCAATTAAGATTTAAATTAGATTAAGAGGTATCATTGCACACATACATATGCAAATATATAATCTCGATTTTGAAAATGTCACTCTGTAAAAAGAAAAGAGCAGATGAAAAAGTACCTGCGGCTCCACCGCAGATAATTTTGAATGATAAGAGTGGCAACTCTAAAACATTTTAAAAATCACCAACCAGAGGGAATGCTACCCCCCCCCTTTAAAAAAGCAGGCCTGATACAGTCCTCACTGCCTTCCGCATAAAAATAATAAAATATGAACAAAGCTATGAACAATGCGCCTGAATTTATTTTCAGAAGCCCGTACATGAGAGTTTTGTTTTGCACTAAAATAAAGACAACCAATATGCATTTTAGATGTCTTTTTTTTCCCCCTGCAAATCGAAATCAAAACTTAAAACACAATTAGTAATTTTTAATACAAGTTCACATATCAAACTTCCTTTATTTAAATCGTTGCACTTTTCAATTATAATGCTTACTTTTATACAAAAGACCACTCCGACAGACGATCAGCCTTCCAACATATTTAATTCAAAATTTTATATGGATTTGCACTTTAAATATTAAATCTATGTTTCAAATTTCATCCATCTTTTTTGCGTTTTGTAGTTATCACTCTCACTTATTTTCGCATAACAAGATAGACTTCCTTTTAAGGGGTTTCAAGAATCTTACACTTCAAAATTTTCGATTTATTTTAAATAAAAAATATATGTTAGAGTCGTATGTTTTCTGAACATATTTTAGTACCAAAGTTTTAATGATTACATTAAAACTTTCAGAGTTATCGAGAAAAAAAACTAAAACAACACCCCTTCACTGTAAACAGAATATTCCTCCGCCAGAATATCAAAAGACATGCTAAGAGCCGTCTTTGATGTACATAAGGACAAAAAAAAAAAAAAAAAAACTTAAAATTTCAAAAGAAACCGAACAATTTAAGTTAACTAAGAACAATGCCTATGTTTCTGGGTTATTTTAATTTGCATTACTTTGTTCAAATCCATTCTTACTATTTTTTTTTTTTTATTTTAACGTCATTTTTCTAAAAAAGAAAAAAGTAATAATAAAGCTTGTGCACATGAATTTTCAAAATCTACGGATACTACATATTTATCTAAAATTTCATGTACATTCTCAAAATAAGTTCTTCTGTGACTTATACATTCATTTTTAGATAAATTATTTATAGAAGAAAATTGAACAAATTTTTAATAGATTTTTTTCCTTAAAATTTCATTTTTTTAAAAAATTAATTGTATTTCAAAAATATTTTGTTAACTAAAAATTTTACAAAAAGTATGTTTAACTTCAAAACTGGACATTTTTATGCAAGTTAATATTAATTTTACAAATTTTTAATTTCAGAATCCTTTGCTAAGTAAAATACTGATTTTTAAGACTTTGAAAGGATATCCAGTTAATATTTCTCTATAATGTTTTAATTTTTTCTTGAAATTATATGAAAACATGAGAAATAATATTTGTTTCATTTGTAAATTATATGAATCAGAAAAGATTTTTTTTTCTTTTAAGCTTAATTGCTAAATATGGAGATACCTTATATGATTTCATCTAAATTTTAATACAAATATGTAAATTTGTTATAAAGGCACTTATCAGATTTCATTCATATAACTCAAAGCATTTTTTGAGTTATCGCTTTCACAAACGGACAGACAGATATGCACAAATCCAAAAGTTTGCTTTTCAGACTCAGGAGGGTCTGAATACAAAAATCTGAGCCATGAAAATCTGTAGTAGAAATTTTTTGACCATTACAACACTTTTTTTA
Organism: Argiope bruennichi; assembly: GCF_947563725.1. Taxonomy (NCBI): domain Eukaryota; kingdom Metazoa; phylum Arthropoda; class Arachnida; order Araneae; family Araneidae; genus Argiope; species Argiope bruennichi. The sequence continues at coordinate 20,196,756 of NC_079155.1, forward strand.
TGTACTTCCTGTACGAGAAAGTCTCTGTAAGATCTGTTAAGAAAAAAAATTTAAGGTTTTCTTTTTTGTTATGAGACTTCCTTTTTAAAAAAATATTTTCAGGGTAATCTAATTTGATTTACAAAAGCCATGTGCGCCATCTTTCTCAAATTATAATCTACTGTTCAAAACATTATTCACATGATTTTTTCGTGTTTCGAAAATGTACTGCATTTTTTTGCTGTTGACTGACCAGCAACTGTAACAAATTTGTATTATAGAATTTAGATTGCATTAAAAAATTTTTGTAGTTTATATTCCTAACAGAGTCAATAAATACTCTCATTATACAAGACAAATATATCCCTCCGATATAATGTTGGAATTTTTCGTGCATGTTTCATTGATTTCTGAATGGTGTAAAACAATGTGCAATGATAAAGATATAGTCACGAGCAATTACTCTTGCCATGTAACTGTAATATTATATGATTTGATTTGGATTTCTATATGAAGTGCCTCAGCTTAAAACTGTTCTCTTATATACAAAGATGGAACTGAGGAAAAAAAATTTTTAGAATCATACACTTACATTACACAAATAGACAGTGAGGCACTTCGAAGGAGCAAACAAGTGGGTGAGGTTGAAAAGAAAACATAATTTTACGGTTAGAAAGAATTAGTGCTCTATAATGCAAGCACATGCTTATACACATACACACATGCGAGCACACATAGAAACATTATACAGCAATACCTAGGTAAGAATATTGTTATCACTTTTATCCTTTACATATCGGCTGCATTCCGTATTCCGTTTTCAGATTTGCCACCAAAAAACATAGCAGTTAGTGTAAAATCAAATCCTAGAATTGTAAGAATATTAAGAGAATTAATATTCTCTTAATAATATAGAATTAAAGAATTATAGAAGAATATTATAGAATTATATTAAGAGAATTAGTAAGAATATTAAGAGAATTAATATTAGTAAAAATATTAGAAAGGGATTTTATTTGCATACTTTTCTTTGCCTCAAGACATTTCATTTTTAAAGAAATTTACTATTTTTGATAGGTTACTTTATTTTCTTTAATGCATCCGAATAACACTCTTTTGAAAACTGAAGTGAAATAATTACGAAAATATAGTGTAAACTGTAAATATAAACAAGCAAACATGGGATTAGAAAAATTGCCGGTAGTTTTCGTTCAGAATTTGGGAAAAATGTGTTTTAAAAAAGCATTAGATGTTCAAAAAACTGCCAGCAAACAAATTTTAAAGAAGTTAGCGTCGAAGGACTTTGAATCAATAGAAAATTGTTTATTTTTAGTAGAACACGAACCAGTTTACACTGTTGGTATTCGCAATAAACAATATGTAAAAGATGAAGAAAAATTGAAAACTTTTGGTGCAGATTTCTTAGTAACAGATCGAGGAGGTTTAATAACGTTTCATGGACCTGGACAGCTGGTAGCTTATCCTGTGATTTATTTAGGCCAATTTAATGTAAATAAAAGCATGAAATTGTATGTCAAGCAATTAGAAAATACAATAATTGGCATTTGTCATAACTTCGGTTTGACAGCCACTACTACGAGCGATGTGGGAGTGTGGATAAATGATAGAAAAATAGCAGCTATAGGTAATATTCTTATTACGATTCCAAATATTGCTCATAAAAAGGCCTAGAAAAGCTTTTGAGCTCAAATAAAGTTCCTGTTTTTTTTGTACAAAGTTTTTGTTTAATAGTGAAATGGAGACAGTGTTTACATTATATATTCATATAATTTTGATATCTAAGGAGTTTTTGTTCTATCTAATATCTATACTTAAGGAGTCTAAAGGAAAAAATTCAAATTGGTTTGAGCAAATTTCAGGTTATCATGTATCGATATGAATTAAAATGTACATATACTTTTGTTTATTTTTCAAACCAAATAATAATGTAGTAGTACCTGATGTTGGGGCTTTTCTTTACTTCTAAATTGCATTTTTAATTAATTAGATTTAATTAATTTATTTATTTTGTAAAACAAACATAGCATCTTTCTGTAGGATGTTACTTAAATGTAATTGATGAAATACTCTTACAAATACATAGTTATTTTTCTCTCGTATTCAAAAAAGTGTATTAACTAGTTAATAGATTTTCTATAGAATTATAATTTTTAAACAAGACTTGTTTGAATAATTGAGTAATAGTTAAAGAAAAATGTTTTTTTTTTTTTTTTTTTTTTTTTTTTTCCCACTGATTTTAGACTGTGAAGTGTATGCATTTAAAAAGCTATGTGTTTTGAATTTGTTTGCAATTTTTTTTATGTCTCTTTAAAAGTTTTTTTTCTCTTTTCTTTTTTTTACAATTGCATGGAAAATATTGTCTCAATTCAGATAAGTTAAACTCATTATCCAGCACTTGAGCAAAATATGCATATTTGAATGTTAGTAATTAAATGTTTTCATAACAGAAAAAAATTATGATTATGAAAATTCTAAATGATCTTGATTCTTAATCAAAGTCAAATGTGAATTCTTTAAAAATTATTTTGAATAATTTGAAGGAATTTGCATTATTCATGAATCAGTGTTTTGTAATATTTTATTATCATCAGGTATTTATTATTTAAATTTCATATATATATATATTGTTAATTATATAAATATTATACTGCTCAAGTTGTTGGTAAACATATATATTTTTCCCCTCTTTCATTACAATGCATATTTATGGAAATTGAAATTTTATCCAAATGTTTACCAAACATTATTTGTTCCTATTAATTATATTTCATTTTCCAGGAAATTTTGAATTTTCATTCCCATGTTTATTATCCTGTCAGTTATATAAATATTTCTTCTATTCATATGCAACTATTTACAATTAAAAAAAAATTAATGCCATTTTTTTTTTTTTTTTTTTTTTTAGGCATTCATGGCACACGATATGTTACATCTCACGGCATAGCACTGAACTGCAATGTTGATTTAAACTGGTTTTCCCATATAGTGCCCTGCGGCCTTGAAGGGAAGGAAGTAACGTCTTTATCGAAGGAGCTTCAGCGCGATGTTACAATTAAAGAAACTATACCTCTATTTTTGGATTCATTTAAAAAACATTTTGCTTGCAATCTTCAATATAAAGATACTTGATAATATTGTATAAACAAGGAAAATTGTATTTTTGCTGTCTAGTCATGTATAAATGTTTCATATATATATCACTTTTCTCAAAACTTATTTAACTTACCATTATTATGAACTATCTAACATTCATTCACTATATCAAAAGCCATTTGCTAGTGAAGAATACTAACTTTCTTTAATTTATTTATTAATTTTATTTTTCAAAATCTTGCTATTTTCACATGTTATTAAATTTTGAAATGTTTTCCATCAAAGATTTTTTTAAGTTGTACTGACTTTTATTATTTTAAAAACTATATGGTAATTATCAATATATTTCATATTATTATTTATAATTCATTTGATTCATTTTTCTTTAAAAAAAAATTACATTATAATTTTAATAAAGATATCCTATATTTGAAATATCTGTGGAATATTATGTATGTTTATTCAAAAAATGTAAATATTATGTATTAAATATATTATGTATTATGTATTAAAAAATGTAAAAAAAAATGTAGATGTAAAAATCAATACATCATTCAAAAGGATCTAAAAATGTGTATAATTCAAAAGCAAGTAAAATAATAAATTGTTTAATAATAATCAAAGTTTTGAATTTTTTTACTTCCCATTATTTCTTTTTAATTAAAATATATGAAAAAAGGTTAAGAAGCCTAAAAGTACAAATACTTAAGAAATTATATTATTTTCATTTAATTTTTGGATAAGCATTTATATACAGAAGCATTTCAGGCCTCAAAAATTAGACAAAATAAGAATATAGTGATTGAGTCATATATGTATACATAGTTTGTTGTGTTGCTGAGAGTTATAGAGTACTGCTTAATACAATTCTTGAAATATATATATATTGCAATTTCTAGGAATAATGCTAAGGAAATTTAGTAACTTACTTTAATTATAAACAATTAAATTTTAAAAAAATCTTTATTTTGATTCTATGCATTCAAATTCAAAATATTATTTTGGATTTCAGAAATTTTTTTGACTATTATGGATTTTTGAATAGAATCATTTACACTGAATTAGGAATAAATTATTTTGATATTTGTTTATATGGATTCAAAATACTTTTGGTTTGAAAAAAAAATTGATTATTTCTCTTTTCCAAAATATATATATATATATATATATATATATATATATATATATATATTAAAGAAACTTGATTTAATAGTCTCTTATCAAAAATCATTATCTATTCCAGAGAGAAAGAGAAAAAAAAAATATTTAAGTATCTAAATACTTTAGTCCAGTTTCTAGGCTGTTTGTCTTTTCATCTAAAGGTATATTTTTTCAAATTTTTAGACAAAAATTATCAAAAAATTTCATTACAATTCTCGCTATAAAAGTAAATCTTTTAATCTAAGGGATAAAATTCTTCATAAATTTCCTAGTTTTGGGAGATAAGTAAGGGAAAGGAGGACTCTGAAAATTGTAGAATGTGAGAGCTTTGTCCCGCAGGGCCAGATTATCAAATAGGCACTTTTTTAGAGCCCCAAATTCTCAGGATTATTTAGTGGTATTTTCACGGTTATCTAATTTTGTGCTTTCATTTGATTAACATGGGTCATATTCAAATTGAAATTATGCATTGTTTAAAGTTCAGTTAATAATATATTTATTATTATTAATATATTTATTATTAATTTATATAATATTATTATTAATATATATAATATATAATTTATTATTAATATATATAATATATAATTTATTATTAATATATATAATATATTTATTATTATTATTTTAAAACTTTATTTTGATCTTTCAAGGTCAATTGCAGATCAGTGTGATTTTTTTTTTTTTTTTTTTTGTATGTGTATGTGTCTGTTAGGATGATTGGTTCTTATATCAACAATCAGCCCTGGAAAGTTTTTATTAGATTATCTGTAAATATTTTTTAAAAAAAGCTTTGGATTTTAAAAAATCCACTTTGTTTATAAAACTATTTTAATTTATTTTGTTTTAATTTTTTAATTTATTTATTTTGTATATGCAAGAAGCTAAAACTTTTTGAAACTGATCCACAATCAAATATTTTGTTATTTCAATTCATCCTAATATTTTTTTACTTAAAAATTACTTACATAGATTAAATTAAAATGAATAGAACTGTTAATTTTAGATCAATTAAATTAAAATCAACACTTCGTTTGGGAAATCCAAAGATTAGCTCATAATTTCCGTCAACTAATTGTTTTACTGTTCTTCAAAGTCTTTTTTTTAATTATTTATTTGGCCTTTTATAACTTTATGTATTCAAGCTATTTAGCAATCTATCTTTGTTCCTGTTACAAATTCATTTCCCTTTAGAATTATTTTAAATTTATCAAATTGTTATCTATCTGTAATATTGTCTCCTTATGCCTCATAGTAAGGAGTCTCATAGTAAGTCTAGTCTCATAGTAAGGAAGAGAGGATATTTTAATGGATTCCAGATCATTGCCCCCTGGCCATAATGGTGAATTTGGCAACAAAAATGAAGGTATTCGAAAGCAAAATTAAGGCGATATCTCTATTAGGATTTTTCAATACCCTGCCGATTAAGTCACTATATTATAAACCAAATTTTAGCTAAGACTAAAGCAAGAAATCAATTGAAGTAATTCTCTCTTTGGAGTGTGATTGCGGTATGAGTTGTCTGTTGATACATTCTAAGCTCTGTTGTGCTGTGCTTCTATTTGATTGGCAATTTGTTGCTTGCATGTGTGTTGTTGATTTCGGCAAATTCCGTCTTTGTGTACGTTTTTGTTGTGTTTCGTATTATAGCGGAGCAGCATCTACTGGTGTTTATATACATAAGGCCCTAAACAGAGCTGACCTTCTCTATGAAAGGGCCCGGGTGCAAGAAGCCATTTAGGGCTCTAATTTCTTGTGAAGTAAAAAAACAATAAATAAAAACACGAACACATATTATTAATGCATGTTTATTTAATGAATGATTTTGTTTTTGTTAATCATCAATTACTTTAGAAAAATTACGATTTTTTTGCAATTTATTTTTTGATGCTTAATATAGCAATTGCATGTAAGCGTTCTGAACACATGCTTGACCGAAGATAATTCCTTATTAATTTTAGTTTGCTGAAAGAGCGCTCAGCACTTGCTATAGTAACTGGCAACGTAAAGAAAAGTTTTAATACATTTAGAAATACTCTTTATAATTATTATTTAGTATGCATTGCAGTATGTCTTGTGCGTTATTTATATCTTTTTCATTCAAAATCAAATCCCGTAGCAAACAAATTTCCTGAAGTAAGTGTTCATCTAAATCTTTGTTATAAAACTTTACAACATTTTTGGAACATTTCTCTAATTCATGTTTTTCTAAAGTTTTTATATCAGTGATTAATTTGAAATCAGAAATAATATTTGGTATATTTTTAAATCTATCTTCTATTTGTACAATAACAATATCAATTACAGTGTTAAAAAAAATAACACCTAAATTTCTCTACCGAGTTTTTTTATAGCTTAGTCTTCTGCTAATCTGGAATATAATCTTTTCGTTTTTCGAATTCGTTTTACAGGTAAATGTTCTGAAATGTTCAAATTACGTGCTAGCACTTTTGCTTCGTCTAAAACTGTATTAAATTTTGGATTTCAGTTTTAATTTTATTGACTAAATTGAAAGCCGAGTCAAGAACAATTGTTTTTGTTTGAAATAGTTTATTGATAGTGTTAATTTTGGACAATATTGTAAATCATACTATTAAACAAAAAATAAATGGAATTTCTTATATTGCATAAACTTTTAACTTCGGATACTGCTATATTATCGTTACTTATATCAATAAATTCTTCTAGGGCATTACAAGTTTGTTCAAATTGTGTATACACTGCTTTAACCGAATCTACTTTGGTTTCCCATAATGGGAAGGATCTATTTTTGATGTCACATAATGGTTTAAAAGTAATGTTCAAATACTTTTGTAGAATTTCCTGTCTTTTTGTAGATGCAGAAAATAAGCAATATAAGCGTTGCAATACCCCCAAATATTTTAAAAAAATATACTGCTGGAAGCGGCATTACAAATTAATAAATTAAAGGAATATGACAGGCAAGGCACATAAATTGCATGCGGGTTTAGAGAAAGTATTCGAAACTGTACATCTTTATATTTCCCTTTCATGTTGTTACCGTTGTCGTATGCTTACTCTCTACAATTCATAATATATAAATCAAGCTCGCTTAATCTTTCTTATAGAGTTTTTACTAGTCCGTCACCAGCCAGATCAGTTATTTCAATAAACCCTATAACTGACTCATTTATAGTTAACCTTTTCTCATCAAAATTTACATACCATACTTATAGTGAGTAAAGTTTTTTCCTTATGGGAAATATCAGGAGTACAATCCATTTGGATACTATAGTACATGGTTCCTTTTATATCATGTTTAATTTTGTTAAGAATTTCATTTCCTAGTGCAGAAATAATTTGTTCTTGTGACCTATGTGCTAAATGATGCACAATTAAATTTTTAAAATTTATTAGTTTGTTTATATGATCCATTAGCAAAGGATCGTATTTAATTAATAATTCGATTAAACTTAAAAAACTTCCATCATTAGGAGTACCTATTATTTCGTGGGTTCTTCGAAGTGGAAGATTATTACACGCTAAAAATAGAATCACATCTACAATTCTTTGAAATGGTAATTTGACTCGTGCCGTTTCCTTACTTATATTAGCTTGATTTGTTTTACAAATAGTTGAATGTAAATTGAGTCGTTTTAGTAATTCTTTCCAAGCAATGAACGAATTAAAATGACAACCAGAACGCTCATGATCCTAGATTACAATTGACAGCTTTCTCCAGTTATTATAGACACCTATAAATAGTGTAGGTTGGTCATTTCCTCTTCTTTTGCAAAACAATATACAATAAAAATAAAATACGGAGTCTTGCGTCTTTAAATAAATTAACCAGCTGCGAAGTTGAGTTTCACCATTTGGCATTCTTTTATAGTAGTATGTAGTGGAAAATGATCTATCTTCAGCATTTTTAGCAAAAACTCCCTTGTGTTGTACAGATACGATTTTAACACAAAACAATCTAAATTTTTCAGTTACTAGCCGCCTTTGATGACCAGCCGGTTCGCCAATCTTAATGCTCGTTAAAATTTTAATAATTAAATATTTTATGCACTTCCTACTTTAATAGCTTCTTCATCAATATATTTTAAAACTTCAAATTTTGATAGTCATATAATTCACTCATAATATTATAAAGGCCTTCAGTCATAACGTAATATGTATCTCTCTAATTTTCTGTTAGCTCCCGTAGAATTTATACTTTAAATTAAAATGCTTTGTTTCAGTAAAAAATATTATTATATTAATTGTATATTAATCCTTTCCAAACAAAGCATTTTCTTTTATAATATGATTACTGAAAACAGAGTCACTGAGCGTTTAAACTTTATGGGCACTAAAGAATGTCCTTCTTAATTTATGTAATATCTCAAGATTTTGTCAAGAAATTTTTCTCAGATTCATCATGAGCAGATCGATTCATTAACAATGTTTAATTTTAAATGCATCAAAACACTAAGAAAATAAACAGAATCGTTTAAAATAATCAGTCGAAAACATATTAAAAAAACTACTTAATAAACGATGTACTTAAAACTATAAGCATATACAAAAAAAAAAAAAAAAACTAATATAAATACAATTTAATTACAAAAGCACACAACTAACCTAAAAATAATTTAAATCAAGTCGCATCCGTTGAAAACAGTTGTCAACAATCAGAACACAATGCGCGTGCGTGAATTTTCAACGCCAGTTATGGTAACGCATATGCGTGAATTTTTCTACACCAGTTGGAGTAACGCTACGCATATTAGACATTTTTAATTTCCTTTATTCTGTTTTATTTTAATTCAAAAGTACTTCATAATGAATCTGAAAGGTCGATTAATTAACAATGTTTCATTTTAAATGCATCAAACATTAAGAAAATAAACAGAATCGTTTGAAATAATCGGCCGAAAAATATTAACCCTAGCCTCATTAGTGTGGGAAAAACTGAAGCCTTACTCATTTGGCGATGAGGAAAATGAAGATTTTTTTGGCGGGAAAGTTAGTTTTTAATTAATAATTAAAATTCTAATTAAAAATTCAAAAAACGGACCCCAGGTGCACATTCCCGACCTCCAAGGTATACATGTACCAAATTTGGTAGCCTGTACAGCGCCAATACACACACACATTGAGCTTTATATAAGTATAGATAATACTTGGCCATAAACCAAGAACATTTATACTTTCTTCATGATATTTGTTATTGTCATCTTCGTCATTATATGCTATACTCTAAGCTATTACTTAGTAGGTGAGGTAAGTGATTGTAAATCTACTTACCTTATATTAATAATATTTTGCACACTTGCACAAGACTATAATATATAATATGAACTTCGTATATTTCCAAATCCGTCGGCAGCTCCATTTAAACTTCTTCCTTAATTCTTTTCATTCCAGTCATGGCCGGTGAAGTAGTAATGCAATGTGCATTGCTATGAGTTTCTCGTTTAATTTATCTTCGTTTTACTTTTTGTTAGAGCAACTTAATATAAACAAACATACATAGATGCACGCATAAAAAATATCACATTAGATGTAGAATAAAATAAATAGATGATGATTTACAAGTCCATCTGAACCCATCTTCAGCCTCGACTTCTGGCCGCCGCTTGCGCCCAGAAGTCGCGCCAATGTACTTGCTAATACCACATCATATTTGTCATTATCAGATATATTCTGTTAAGTACGACTTTAAATATCCATGGCAAACCAGCGGGAGCAATTCTCCCAAAATTTTCTCGCATACTTTCTAATAATGGTGTCATACCGGGAAACGCCTTGGATGGCATTGGCGTATGATAGTTACAAAATATTAACTATTGGCGTGAATTTAACATTTTTACTGAATCTATCGTGTGATACTTGGCGAGTTTTTTTTAATTTAATTATTGGCATGGGGTTAAAAACTATATGAAATTCGAATTTCAGTTATTAATGACTTCTTCTCAATCAACTGAAACAAATATTTACCCTAAAACTACACTTGAAGTCTCAAAATCTCGTACCAAATTTGATATATTTAAGTCATTACATTTTTGAATTATCGCATCTACATGTTTCGGTGAGTACAGACCGGCAGACGATTAACCTTTCTTTAGATTTGGCTCAAAATTTTATAATTGTCTACACTATAGATGTTAAATGTGTATACCGAATTTCACCTGTCAAGCTCTCTTCGTTTTGTAGTTACCGTGTTAATTTATATTCGAACAGTCGGGCGGACAGACTTCATCTAAACGGGTTTCATTCAAAATTTGATAGTGTAGAGGTTGTAATTTAGTGTAAGGCTATATGCCAAATTTCATCAGTCCACCTCAACGTGGTTTTGAGTTATCTTTGTCACAGACAGGCAGACATTTTCCAAAAATGAGATTTTCGAACTCAGACAGGTCTAAAACTTGGAAATCGTCAAAATCTTGCGATCGAATTTTTTGACGATTACAATACTTCTCTTTATTCTTACTTTCTTTATTAGAAAGCAAAAAGGGCTTGATTCATATGTCTGATCTAACCATTATAATTTGATAATGAGCTTTCGGGACACCTTCTACAAACAAACACAGTCAAGAATAAGTACATATCGGAGATTTTCTGATATCTATAGCTACTTAATTACTTGATTTATATAAATAGAAATATTTCAGAGAAAATCTACAACTTAAACAGATTTTAATTCTTCAAAAAAACGTCAACTCTACTTTTAATAATATTATTGCTTACTATTTTTATTAATAATAAAGATGAATTAATTAGTGTGCGTATTGGCTCGTAAAAATGTCCACTTCAGAGCAATTTCTTTTTAAATTTTAATTTATTAAAAATCAAGCTAAATTTTGGCGTTTTCGGGCAAAAATATTACTACACAAAAATAATTCTAACATGACCAAAAATAAAAATAATCATAAAAAATTTTTGTCGTATAATTTCTTTTGCTTTTTATTAATTTTTTATAGAAAATATTTTAATTGTTTTTTACAACGATATATTTTATTGCTCTTAAGTTCAGATATGAAGATTCGATTTATTCTTTCATGTTGAATGGTTTTCAATATAAGAAATGTTTTATATTAGTATTTTTTTAATTCCATTATACTTATAATTAAGGTTAAATTTCAGAATCAAGCAACGGTTAAAAATTTATAAAGTGCATCTACGTATATTTACATACTGCTGCTCTTTCCCTACGATATAATTGTTTGTATAAACATATATACAGAAAATTTAGGAAGTGAATAAAACACTGAATAGAAAAATGCCATATTAGTTATTGTAAGGCCATATGAGTTATTATATCAATCAAAATTTGAAATTCCAAAAATATTTTGCAGAAAAAAAAAATTTACAAAATACTTTAAAAAAAATTGAAGCAACCATTAATTTCAGTAAAACAAATGATTGCCAAAAGCGTCTAGTATAAAATAAATACTTTTTATAAGTATTTTTCTTCTTTTGGCAACATTCTTTTTCTACAGTTGCTCGTGTGATGGGAAAAGTGAACAACTGTCTGAAGAGCTTAGAAAGCCTTTACGACCTCTATTAACGACAGCACAAGGATATTAAAAGGTGACTGCGAAAAAGCAATAACAGACAGTTATGTTTCGAAAAAATGCAGTATAAGAGCGGCCCCGCGTTCTTTTGAAGGCTGGGATTGCCCCTGGTGATATTGAGTTCTGTGTCAAAGTCTGATGCAGAACAAAACTGACCGGTTCTGCATACTTATGTGAACAGAAGATATTTGGCGACGAAGCGGGTATTTTGGCATTCATAGAACCATGAGCTGAGATTTTTATCACTTTGTAAAGTATGATTTAGCGTTCTTTTTTTAAATCTTCTCTTAGAATTTGTCACCCAAAATTGAAATATTTCAGTCATCATTATTAAACTATATGTGCTCTGACGATGACATCTGTTTATATTTTAGAAATATTTATGCAATATATAATATAAATTCAAATGTGTAATTAAGCAAGGCCAGATTAAGTGTTGTAGGACCCTTCAAGGGCCATCTCTCTCTTCCCCATTGATAGATATTTTTTATTGATGTTAATTTGATGCCTATATAAGTTGTATTTGAAGGGGCCCTAAGATCTGCTTCGAGGGATCCTTTCTTTCTTCCCCAATTATATATATATTTTTATTGGTGTTGATTTGATGCCTATATAAGCAATATTTGAAGGGGCCCTTAGATCTGCTTCGCGGGCCTCCTCGCTTTCTTCCCCAACTATAGATATTTTTTATTGGTTTTAATTTGGTCTCTTTATAAGTTGTATTTGAAGGGACCCTTAGATTTGTTTCGAAAGTCTCCTCTCTTTTTTTTAGATATTTTTTATTGATGTTAATTTAATTTTAAGTCAATAAATATTTTCATCTGCAGATATTTTTAATTGATGTTAATTTAGAGATTTTTTTTAAATTTCTCTATAAGCAGTATCTGAGGAAGAAATATTACAACAAATTGAAATAGCAAAATATTAGTTAAGGGACATCTTCAAAAGAGTTGGTTCCAGCATCTCGTGTATAAAGATGTTTTTTAATGAAATGGCGAAAAACTAACACAATCTAAATTATATAACCCTTTAAAGGGTCATTTCTTTTATAGTCATGGTATATTAAAAGGTTTTCAGAATTGACAATGGTTTAAAAAAGGATTCATTTCGCTTAATAGATAAATATAATTTGATACATTAATTAATTTGGTTAATTAATTAGTAGCAAATCAAGACACACCATTTTGTGAAAGATAAAGAAGTGAAATTTCTAAGTTTCTATCTTATTGAAAAATTTGCCAGAACTTATGCCAACCAACATAACTTCGTACAAAGATTGATGAATTTGGTGGGAAGCATACTTTCCATAGTCCAAGAAAGGGTTAATGCAAAGTACAAAAGCTGTTAACTTGTGAGTCAAACATCCAACTGAAAAAAAAAAAAAAAAGAAAGAAAGAAAGAAACTTCCCTACTAATATGGAAAGAGAAAAAAGAGAAAAAGCATGAAATAATTCTCGCAAATATTGTTCGAGTATACAGCATTGTAAATCAAATGAAGACACAAAATCAAATTGTCTTAAAAATGCCATGAACAAAATTCTCAATAAAAAATAATATAGAATACAACTAAATAACAAAGAATTTAGATTAGAATTTAGAATAACTTATTCACAACTAATAATCTTGAAAATAATCTTGGCCAAACGTTGTTTTAAAACAAATGAAACACACACACACACACACACACACACACACACACACACACACACACACACACACACACACACACACACACACACACACACACACACACACACACACACACACACACACACACACACACACACACACACAAAACTGATCCCATCATCCCTCCAATACCATAAAAACGATTTTTTTAAAGAAATTTTAATACAAAATTTGCAAGTAATGACAGCATTCTTTGTTATTACTTTGAACTAAACAAAATTGGAAATCAATAAAATTTTTGACTCAGCGACAGAAGAAATTCGAATATTTTGTTTAAAATATCGAAGTATGGTGATGTGTTATCCTTGATATGTTTACCATAATTTTATTTTTTAACTTTAATTTTAAATTTTAATTATAGCAGCGATAAAGTCCGGAGCATGTTGATGAGTGGTATAAGACAAATAATCACTTAGTTTACGTTTCAGCTATTCAACACTTTCAATGGAGTATTTCCAACTACTCAGTTGCTTAAGGTCGCTAAGTTGATAGGAGATTGCTAACAGGTTCATTAAAAATTTTATTTTCCAATTAGTCAAAAATGTAAATTCTATTAATAATATAATATTAGGATAGATTAATATTTTCTCAAGTATAATAATTCCAAGTTCTTGGACAGTTTCCTATATGTTTCATTAAATTCGCTTAATAATATTAGAATATTTATAAACTTATATTAATTAATAATATAAGTTAAATATAATACAACAATATTAGAATATTATAATATATATTATATTATCTTTGAACATTTGCTTCGGTAATATTAAGTATGAACATAGATAGAGAGAACTCTAGAATCATAATATACAAATAAAAATAAACGAATACATTTTAAAAAGTTAATAAAATAATAAAATAAAACAAAATTGGAATAAAACAAATCATTAAATGTTAAAAGATGTAAGAAATGGTAAATCAAATCTACAATCCTGTTCTCAGAATAGCCTCATAGTATATGTTGTTGTTGTTTTTTATGGCACTTGCCATGGACAAGCCCGCTGTTACGAAGACAACGATTTTAAGCCGGTGGGGGAGCGTCACTTGTTTTTTCAGTAGCGCTAACTAGGGCCAAGATTAAGACTTTGCTACTCACGCATCACTCATTCGCTTGCACAACCCCTTTTTACAGGAGGGCACATTCACACATTTCACAGATAGAACAACGGAAGAACAACCATGCCCAAACCGGGACTCGAACCCAGGACGCCCAGATCATGGGGAATACCCGCTACCCCTATGCCGGGACACCTACGCCTCATAGTATATACCTAGGGCCACAAAATATGTAAATCCACGCCTGACCATTTTTCATATTCTACTAGCTCTTCATTCTATTCTAAAAAAAAAAAAAAAATTACACAGTGGAGACAGTGCCACCATTTCCATGTCTGTTTGATGCTGTTCGTGCATTCCGACAAACATTTTGTAATTTTTTAGAGTCCCCAACATAAGATCTCGTGAACTAAAAGAAAATACTGTTACTAGTTTGCAATGATGCTTCCCAGCGCAGTTAGTTCCATCGCAAGGAAGAAAATTCTACATATAGTTTCAAGTAGATGGTGTACGGATGACGGTTCAAAGACCTTCTGCATTGGCGACGAATGTGGCGATTTTCGCGAAAAAAAATGCAACATTCCAGAATCAATAGGAATTTTGGCAATAAGATCATTAAGATGCGAACTATGTCGATCTTTCTAAAGGTTTCTGTGTCCTGTCTCAGCAGCTATAAAAAGCTCACAGACAACTTTAGAGTCAGTCGGTTGAATCAACTGAAATCAGCTCGAGTGATTAGTGAGACAAGTATTGAGCCGTGTGCCGAATCATGTAGCTCAATATTGAGAAAGCATTGAGTCGTGTGCTGAATAGCCAATCGGTGATGAGTCGAGCATTGCTTAATAGTGAAATCGTCTCTACTTCACTAACTCGTGAGTCTACTCGCTTCAACTGAAGTGAGCAGACAGTGAAGAACAGCTGACATTTAAAAGGATGTGAATAATTGTGTGGAGTCTCTCTTCCTGCCGATCTCTATATGAACCTTTCGTTGCTGTTGCGGTTGTTTACTACCTGTTACTGTTGTTACTGTTTATATTAAGTGCTGTTCTTGTTTACGCTCAGTTGTGTTTTCTGTCTGTTTATTTGTGTCTTCGTCTTGAATAAACATCCTTATTTGTTATTAAGCCTGTTATACTGTTTAAGCATACACCTACTACATCAGAACATGTCAATTTTGCAGAATTTTCTGTAATAATATTTTTTTTCTATATATGGCTACCTTAGATAACACACCTTCCACACTCATTCCTTATTGATATCTTGTTCTTGTTGATTTTACTATATAAATAAAATACTTTTGATGATTCCGGTCAAGGTAAAATGACTGGTGTGAATTGAAGACTTCATAGTCTTGCCTCTGTAATTTTTATTGTTTTCTATTTTACGTTTGTGTGCATTTTTTTTTCAAACTCATCTTGTGTAATAAATTATGCAATCCACAAACTGTTCCGTACCATAAAAGAATGCATGCAAACCCGCAGATAAGTTATAATCTCGCATATAACAGGTATGTTAGACAAAAGAAGCAATTTGAATGTTTTGAATAAAAAAAAGAAGCAATTTGAATGTTTAAAACTACTAAGGAAAGATGTTTAAGATATAAAAAGGAGTTGCTACTAAAGAATAGAAATTTGATTCCTATAAAAAAAAAATTAAGAAGCCTGACATTCATGATACCAGTAGAAACTTCCAAAGAAAGTACTGTGTATATTATATTGACTGCTGCGAGATCTATGATAGAATAAAGTGTTGCGTTGTACTCAGGAGCATGAAGTATGCTCAGATTTAAGAGAAAAGAAATTTGAAGTGAGGTGTGTGGAGTTTTATCCTTTGAACAATTCTTGGTTACATTTTGCTTCTTTATTTTTGTAAGTCGATATAACATACACACAAAAATCATGGACGAAAACCACATAACTTTTACGATATCACATAATATTGTCGCTAACAACGGGATAGCTGTGCTTAAAGTAAGAAGAAAAGCCACTGCTCGCCTTTCGCTATTCAACTATATTCCGTTCATTCTCGGATTTGGAAACTTTCTACACTTTTGCACATGCGTCAGGCTTCGTTAAAAGGGGGGGGGGGTGAGAGAAAAAAAAGGAAGAATAAGTTTACTTTAGCAATAAGATGAATTCAGATTGTCCGCGAAATTATGAGGAGTAATTATTGCTCACCTTTCCGCCTGTCACCCCTTTAGCGAAGTGCAATCGTCGAAAATTGCTAATCTCGGGATCCATCTATAAACAGCGTTAATTAGCCTATTTATGATATGAATAATTATACAAAAAAGCAATAATTACATATAATAAAATTACATGAACAAAATTTGTATCAAATATTTGATAATAAATTATTAGTTAATTATATATTATTTTTTAATTATATTAGATTACAATGAACTGAAGTTTTAAATATAATAACCTTTTGTTACATACTATTCAAAAAATAGTAAGCAATATTTAATTAATTAGTTGCTGTTTTATACTTTCTAAAAATAAAATTATATTCAACTTTTATCAGAATTGTGGAAAAAAAAAGTTTTGAATATAATAGATTTAAAAAATTATCCAACTTGGTACAATATAATATCATTCTAACAACACATGTAAAGAAAATAATTTTGTCTCAGAAATTGAATTAATTTAATATTATCTATTTTTAGCATCTTCTGTTTGTCCCAATATTCCTTAATGAATATTGCTGGTAAGGTCTCGGCTTCGGAATCGGAGGGTTTCAAGTTCGAAGACCCGATTCCACCGAAGAACCATCAATAAACGAATATGCTGAAGGTTAAATCAATCGGGACCAAACGTTCTCCAGCTGGTGTGGTATGAAAGCTTAGAGAGGGAGGTGCCAGCTCAAGTGTCGTCTTCGCCATTTGATTGTGGTTCAAAATTACAAGATCCGCCACAAAATAGCACTAGTGCTGCTTTAAAATGGGACATTGATAAAGCTAAATTAAACCCTGTATTCCCTATTTAATTTCGGCATAACGCGCTTTTGTATTAACAAAATCATGAAAAGTATTGTTAAAAATATTAAAATTAAAGAAAAAAATTGTATGGAAATAAAATTAGTGCTTTATTTGAAATTTTCTGAGATATTATATTCCGAAATTATTAAGGAGATACGTCAACATTTCGATTTTGTAATTACAAATCATATTAAAATTTGAAAAAAGAAACTATTATAATGAGCATCTACTACCAAAAATTGACTTCCTGTCAAATTTTTCCCATCCAGATCCATTGATCTATCCTGTAAAGATTTTGCATGATATTTTTTTTTCATACATATTGAAACATGACACAATATATCGATAGTATAACTGACCTAAGGTCGATATTGCTACGTTCAGTGATGGCGATGGTCGGCTGTATACAAGAAGTATAACCAACCTATAAACATTATCATATTGCATATCAAATGGCACGTTAAAAGAAATGCTTCATCCCTTTACTTTTTGCTAAAATATTTTCGTAATATCCATCTTTAATAGAAGTAGCCCAAAGCTTAATGGACATTTATCTTAAAAATTATTTATAACTATTTAAATTTAATTGGACGTTCAACATTAAAAGAAAAACCAACATTTAAAATACACGAATTCAAAGATGATGTCGAAGGTTTCCCCCCTTATTGAATAAATATAACGTTAACCTTGACCGTGTATCGAAGTTCAGAACTTTTTTATCTTTAGATGCAGACGATTCACACGGTTATCAAACGCAGAACTCTTTCACTGTCACCACTCATTTTAACACCATAAGTTGCATCATTTATAATGAAATGCACTCAGCTTTTTCCATGTTAAAAAGCGAAGGAGGGATTTTAATTTTAGTTATTCTTTAGCGATATGAAATCACTCTTAGATTCGTCTCGATATCATATAGCAAAACAGGAAAGGGCGAATACTGATAGTTTGTATCCCAAAAATGTAGGTTCAAGTCGAAAATTGTTACATTACTAACTGTTAGATTAGTTAATACATTATGCTATAAGCATTTTTACTTTTTTGTATACATAGTATAGAAAAAGTGTAGTAATCGTCAAAAAATTCGAACTCGAAATTTTGACGAATTTCCCCGTTTTAGACCTTTCTGAATTCGAAAAACACATTTTTGGAAATGTCTGTCTGTGGCAAAAATAACTCAAAAACGATTTGAGCTAGACAGTTGAAATTTGAGGTCAAATTTGGTGTATGTTCCACCAAATTTGCAGGTTTTTATCAAATTTTGAGTAAAATCTGTTCAGGGGAAGTGAGCCTACTGGAATTACAAGCTAGAATTACATGGATAAAATTCGGTGTACAGTTTTAACATTTATTTTGTAGAAACCTGTCAAATTTTGAGCGAAATCCAAAGTAGGGTTCCTCATCTGTCGGTCTTTACTTTCAGAAACATGTAAACACAATGACTTAAATATTTCAAATTTGGTACATGAATTCGTGACTTTAAGAGTAGTTTCATGTCAAATTTTTATTTCAATCAGTTGGGAAGAAGGCATCTGAAACCCAAATTCGATTTTCGGATAATATATGTCATGCCAGGGCTTAATCGCCAAATAATTCGCCAATGGTCACGTGATAGATTCAGTAAAAATGCTAAATTCCCACCAAAGATTAAATTTCGTAAATATTGTACTCCAATGCTAAGCAAGGCGTTCACTTGGATAATATCTTTATTAGAGAATATGTGAGAAAGTATTTCGGAGACCACTCCCGCTGGTTAATATTTGCAACATTTTCAACGAAGCAAAGTAGATCTTGAGCTTTGAGTAATAAAATATGCCCAAGTTGTCAAATACATAAATTTGTTTTTTGAATTATAAAATATCAAGACTACAATGCAGATTTACACTGAATTATTAAAATCTTTGTTAAATAAATTAAAGTATAATGAAGCATTTATTTATAGTGAAAATTTAATTATACGTTTTACTTATTATATTATATTCCTTCTGATAGATACTGTGAAATAATACTTTTTGAAACTACATTTGCTATCATTTCTTAATAATATATCATGATAATTAGATGCTTTTATTTATAATTTATCAGTGACTTACAAACAGCAATTTCAAATCAATATTTAGTATTTTAGTCAATCAAATATATAATAAAAATAATAAATTTCATATATTTTTCAAAGTTACTAAAATAAAAAATCAAATTAAAATAAATTAGTAATATTCATTAGGACAAAAATTCGTTAAAAAGTTAAACTGAATTGACCAGCTACTAAAAATGGGACCTCATAATATCCACTTCCTGCTGATACAAAATTCCCAGATCTGCTACTGATTGATCGTTACATTAATAGATGTCTTTAGAAATCAGAGTTTAGAAGTTTACTCATTTTTGAATATTTCTTATACGCCAAATCCGTAATCGAAATATTCATATTTAAACAACAATTAAAAAACAAGCCTACTCCAGTTGAGAGATATTTAAAGTCCAAATCAATTTTAGTTAACTACCAATCGCTTTTGATAACAGCTCATTCGCTTAGAATATTAATGTTATTAATTTTTGGGCATCAGACTGTGACAATTGTATTTTAATGACCTTATACCTATTCTGTCTGTTATGCACACGAAACTTCTTAAGCCAAGTTCCAAAACATTATAGTCTTCTTAAAAATGTAATTACACGTAAACGTAATTGTAATCTAATTTCAGGTGGTCTTTCTGTAATGCATTTTCATGTTCTAATTCCTCAGGAAAACTATGGGAATAATAAATTGATCTTTCTTCCTTAGCTTTCATCAATGGGAGGAAATCACGTGATTAAATACTTGACGGAATGATGAAAATGATTTGAATTTCATTGCAATAATAAATGCTATTGTTTAAAATTATAAAAAAAAATTAAAATAATCAAAGTTTAGCGAATAATTGTATTACTAAATTGGCATCATTCAAAAGGCAATTTTTTAAACGAGATAAAATCAATTTTGCAAGCTAATATTTTCTAAAATGATCGCAGTGAAACGCCAAACGTTTATTTCATTTTTAACCAATTAAAATTTGAAAATAATTTCTCCAAGATGCACATTCTATAAAGTATATTTGGGTTAAATTTTGAATGGCCTGGCCAGTAGAACAGCAACACTCAGGCACAATTTTTCCCTTTATAATTAAGAAGGATTTACACAGTTAGCACTGAAATTTCGTATTAACTGTGAAAATGAATTCAATAGCTTTTGTAATACGAAATTTTTAAAATTATACCATTTATAAAAAAAAAAGACGTGATATCGGACTTGTATATATTAAACATTTATCGAAAATCATAAATTACACTTATGACTCAAAATTCAGTTTCGTGTTGAAAACTCATGATAAGATACACTTATGACAGAGAAACCAAATTGACGGAGGAAGAAGCAATTATTTTTAGAATTCTGGAAAAGGAGTATATTTTTGATAAAAATTATTTTCTTGTTCTTTTTCAACGAAATGTTTATAAAAATGAATACATTGATTACTCTTATGTAATGAATCGACTTGCAGTTGTAATAAAAATACGAATTAATTAAACTTTAATTAACTAATACATGATTCTATCATTTTGCTTTAAAATTACAATTATTAATATTTCAAAAATCATAGTTTCTATTAACAAAAATTAATCTAACAGTGTACACAATTTCTATCCCAAGCGCATAAATATAACTCAAAAACACTATGACATAAATATATGAAATTTAGTATGTGATTTTGTGATTACAATTGTATTTCTGCGTGAAATTTTGATTTCATTCCGTTTAGAAAAAAGTATCCAAAATATGCACTTGGTTTTCTGGTACTTGTGTATTAACCTCATCTCAGCGATTAACCACCAATGACCTACAGTTAATAATACGCATGTTCATTTATTAGAGATTATGCGAGAAAGTTTCGGAGGAAGGGGAACCTACAGGTTGGCTTTTACAATCAGTCGAAACTATTCTACGGTCCGTATGAGAAATCATCCCAAACAACTCAAAATATTGAATAAAATACTTTCTGTATTAAATTTTAAAATTCGGGTTTCGGGATGCATTAAATCACTGTTTATGCCTGCCTATGTGCCAGATTTCACGGCTGTAAGCGTAATAAATATCTCAGGACACTGTAGGCATTGTAACATTCCTAGTTTCCCAGTACTGATAAGACATTTACAGTCAGCTGTGTCGTCGTTGTTAATGACTAAACTCCTCCAGATAGCCAGATGGTGGATCTTTTCACCTGGGTGGTCTCGCATCTGTTCATTAGCGACTACAGTGAAAAGCCACATGTGAGAATTCCTCATCCAAGAGGTATTGATAGTACCTTCAAAGAGAAAGGGGTATCTAAACATCTGCATGCTAAATGTTTCTCATTGTGAAAGGACTATGATAACTCCGTGTTCCAGAATAGTCAGTTATGAAAGGTGCTTCACTAAAAGGATCTTCCCACGACCTACCGGCGCCGCTGAGGGAGCATATTGCTGAACCCCGATTGGCCGAAAGACAGCTCAAATGACCAATGTAAATTAAGAGGCGGAGATTGTCGCCGAAATAAAGTGCGGAGATATTTTTTAGGAGAAGAGAAGAAACGAATTGCAGGCAGACTGTTGAACTACCCCGAGGAGTTTGGTGTCCGAGAACCAACTGAGTTTCAAGAAAACCCTTCGACTTCGACTGTTGTGTCTCCTACTTCAGGTGTAAATAATTATTTATTTAACCAAGATTAGAACAAATTGTTCTTTTGTATATATAGGGCTGTAAAATAAAGAATTGTCTGGAAATTCTGCTTCGTTATTTGATCAGTCTAGGTCAAGACATTAAAGTGCACAAAAACTTACTGTTGTTAGTAGAGACCTACAAAAATTAATAAATTTTGATGTGATATTGTTTGGATGTTCGGTATTTGGTTCCAATTCGTATATTAACAAATAAGCGAAAGGTTATGGAATCCCTGGTTGCTATGAGAGTTGTTACTGGATTCTGGGAATAACTATTCGGCAAAATGAAACGCTGGGCAATCATGTTACAAATGCTTGAAATCGAAAAGTATCCACTTCTGATAGTTTCATTTCCCACGCTTTTATCTAAATTCTTTCAACTTTTATTAGTTTAATATTCGTAAATATGGAATATTGTAACTGATTTTTTCACTCACTTTTTACAGTTTTACAGGTTTGAAATTTTGAGCATTTGTCTCTTTTCATTGACAGCTCAATATTTTAATATTTACAGAGCCTAGTATCACTTATTTGATTAATTTTTATTAGCTAATTGATTTTATATGAGAATTATATAGTTGCGAATTCGCGGTAAAACTGATTATTGTTTTCCTTAATGTTTGTAAAAAGGATTTAAGAAACACATTAAATGATAAAAATGAAAATAGTTACTTGCTTAATGAAACTATAGGAATATGCGCTTTTTGAATTATATCAGGAATTAGTTTCTTTTTTTTCTAATGTTAGATAGTTTCTAAAGAATTTAAACTAGAGTTTTTGACGAATTTCCGCGTTTCAGACCTATCAGAATACTCCTTTTTGAACTTATATCTGTTTATCTGTGAACACTATAATTCAAAAATGTTTTAAATGGACGGTTGATATTTAATATGTAGTTTTAACAGGAAATTTGCTGATTTTTATCAAATTTTGAACGATTATAGGAAGTTTTATCTGTTCTGTTGTCCGAGTGTAAGTCAACACGATAAACAGAAAAACTTAAAGAGCTAAATAGTTAAAATTGATACACAGATTTAACATTGATAATATTGATCTATATCAAGTTTGAAATCTTATGCTTCAAGGGGTTGATCGTTTTGTCTGTCTGTACTTTCTCACGCATTTAAACGCAGTAACTCAAGAACGCCATAAGTGAAATAAATAAAATATGATACATAATCTTGTGACTACGACTGTAGGGTTGTTTTTTTTCAATCACATTTTAGTTTCAAATGATCGGAAAAAAAGAAGTTTAACCTTTAATTTACCAAATAATGTTGCCATCAATTTTTCAACTTAATTTTTGTACCAATAATTAAGTTTCCTTTCAGAATAAATCCAAGGAATCCAAAAAAAATTTTTAATTAATCGAAATTTCTAAATTAATTTATTAATAATTAAATATTTTTAATTTCTACTTTTAGCTTATATTAACTGCTTGCAATCTGGGTTACATTCTCCGTGTTCTTTTGAATACCATCAGAAAAAATAGTCTCTTACGAAGATATGAGCCAGATTCAAATTGTACTTTTAAGTACCGTGTGTAAATAAAAAGTTAAAATGCATATTCTGTGATCTGGTGTTTGTGTATTAACTATATTCCAACGATTAATCGCCAAAAAATGGCTGTTAATGTGCTCTTTCCTAGCTATATTATTCGCCAATGGGGTGCGGTGAATAAAACAAGACCACTCCTGTTGTTTTTATAGCAAGAAATCGCGTATACAGTATAATAAATATTCAGTTCGTTTCAGTATTCTGAGACGACCACTTTTCGACGATTCTATCTCATTAAAGCGAGAGATGCGGAAGATGAGCGTATTTCCGGAATTCTTCGTCATTCCTTGACCTTGATTTTCGGCTTATTAGATACTTTTTTGTTCAATTGTTTTTCACGTGCACGTGAATATCGCGCCGTTTCTGACCTTATTACTTTAATTCAGTCTGCGAGTAATCCGAGTTTATTTGATTGTTAAATGTAAACATCCCCTCCTTTCATCTTTCCCCACCCCTATTTTGACGAATTAAACCCATCCTAACTCATGCACAAAAGCGCGGAGGGTTTTGAAATCCGTTGTCAAACAATAGGCAGTTAGAATTAATAAAAAATATGGCGTTGGAAACGAATTTCATGTTATCATGAGGAGCCAAAAGGAGTAAAATAAGATAATTAACAAAATGAATTTTGTATACGAATCAATAACACTATGAATATCATAATAAAGAAAATTCTGAAATATTCATTAAAAACTTAAAATAAAATCACTCAGCAAGTAGCATAACATATCTCAAATTTCAAAATCTTAAAAGAGGTGGGAAAAAGAAAAAAAAAATGCATTTTTTGTAAACGATAATGAATATGGTGGCTTCTTCCCCCCCCCTCCCATTTCCCTCATTTAGTATGTGCTTGGCTTGAAATTGACATAGTATATCGAATTGGGGAAAAAAAATAATAATAAAATAAAAAAAACACGTTTATTAGTGTTAGCGAAAAATTAATTAATTTTTTTCTTCTTTTTGTTAAATCTATAAAATTTTGATAAGGAATGCCAATTTTTAAGCGGCGATATATTATAAATATCAAGAAAATTAATTCCATTTGACTTAGAGAACTTCTCAAACTTCCATGATTTTTGTTTTCATTTTTTATATTTTTAATAAAAAAATAATAATCTTTGTAAAATCTGTAAAATTTTGATAAGTAAAGTAAGCGATGATATGTTATAAATTTCAGGAAAGAGAACTTCTCATACATCCATGATTTTTGTTTAAATTTTTTTTATATTTTTAATAAAAAAAATATATAATATTGTCTGAAACGTCTTGAATGTTTTCTTATAATATTTTTATTTTGACGTTTTTTTTATATAATTTTCTTGCCTCAATATGTTATGTCATTTTAAGAATCATTTTTAAATAATTGAAATGATTTTGGAATCAAAATCGTTTGCAAAATCCACTTTCATGAGTGAAGAATTGGCATCCTAGTCGCCAGTCAGCGGCGCATGCGCCGTAACCTCCGCCCGGAGAAGCGGAAGAGCGTGATAATGGGATGCATAAGGGAGGGTTGAGGAATGTTTCCGATCATCATCTGCGTCGCTCCAGGGCCCCTGCTACCCCCGGACGGCTGAGGAAAAACAAGAGAGGCTGAACTTGCAGCGTCCAGCTCAGCGAAAACGGACGCTTTCATCTCATCACGCGGAAGTTCAAGGCATTTCGCTCGAGTGCCAACATAATCCTCAAATAAGAAAGATGAGAAATGCGACAAGGATCTGCCCAACAAACCCTCGGTAAATAATTATAAGGACTTCCTTAGAGGAAATGGGAGAAATAACTGCAACCGTGAATCTTCTCGCACGTATTCCTACTTCATACACAAGAGAAAAACAAAGCATATGCATATTTATGATTAACCGAGTTCTTTAATTGAAAAAAAAAAAAAAAAAGGCTTCCATGCGCAAGTTTTTAAACAATGTATGAAATATATTACCAATGAAAGTTCATTTAAAGGCCAACATTTGCCTAATGGGTTGAGATATGACATGGTTGAGGAATATAAAATGGTGGAAAAAGGTTATGAGTTTTTTCCTCTGGGTATGTTGTTAGCCAACATTATTCAAAAACTGGAAATCAATATGTGCTTCAGCAACAAATTGCTTTTGGAGATAGTGCTGACTGGTAAAGACTTCCCTCAAGGTGAAATACAAATGTGGGCCATTTTCCTCCGAATATCTTCCAGAAAGCAAACATACTCCGATATATTAAAATTAAATCAAGGTTTCTAATTTACATTTTGCCTAAGTATTTAAAGGTTGCTTTGACTAAAAAAAAAACTGTCACACTTTTTCTTAATTAAAAGCTCTTGGCTACTTAATTGAAAAATTTCTTTTTGAATATCAAATTTCTAACCCAAATGGTTTCCAAGTTTCACCCTTTTTGAGTAAGAGGAGGGTGATTTTCTAATGCGTTAGTTAGTCCGTCTAGAGTTTAGTTTGAGTCAATTGAGTCAAATGATTTGAATCCGTCTAGAACGTGGAACAGATAATGTTCGACGGTATAGATCTATATATCTCTATTAGATTCAAAATAAATTGTGACCATGGCAATGATCATTTAAGATTCCTAATGATTTTTATGGATTTTTTTTAAAAAATAAATTTCAATTAAGTAATCCAAGTCAGAAATGGTATAAAAATTAATTAATTACAAAGAAAAAAAATAAAACTTTCAAATGACAAAAAAAAAAAAAAAAAAAAAAAACTATAAAACATGAGAAATCGTTGAACACACATTTCATCAGTCATAATGTTGTGCATTTTCAAAAAAAAAAAAAAAAAAAAAAAAAGAAGAAGAAGAAGAAGAAGCTTTAAAAGCTAAGAAAATTGGTTCTATGAGACTAAAATCAAATACTTCATTGCCATAAATATTATCTCTCAGTGATCCTGAAACATTTTAAATTATCCATTCCCATAAAATATCGTCTGCCATAACGCATTTTAAAAGGAAACAGTAAAAACTTTCAAACTTCAATATCACATCATATTTAATTTGTGCACAGAAACCTTTATTTTATTGCACATATTTTTACTATATAAATACAAATTATTCTAAACATTCCACATTCTACTCCTAAGTTAATGACATGACCTACTATCTATACAAAAAAAATAATAGTAAACAAATTCAGAGTTTTGAAAATAGTATATATATATATATATATATATATATATATATATATATACTCTTAATTTAATCCAAATTAATTTCCAAGATTTTATCTTAATTTAGCCCATCGTAACTCATCCTATTCTATTCTCTTATTTCGTGTTTCGGTTTAATTAATTCCTTTGTAAAAATAATGCGCCATCAATACTACGTATCAAATGAAAGTGATACTTCCGTTACTCTTCTCAAGATCAACCTATATATTCCCTTGGTGCATGGCCAGAAATCCAATGTTATATAAGACTAGTGATCATTTGTTCGTCCCTGTTTGCCTTTTCGCTTCTTTTTGCCGCGATGCGTCTTCTTGTTAAAATCATGCCTGCCACTCGGAATAGAATAAAACGAAATTAATAATACCAAGTCTCTTCACTCTTCGAACCTGCATTCTACTTAAACCAATAACATGTTATATATATATATATATATATATATATATATATATATATAATATATGCGGAAGAAAGGAAGAAATTTTATGTCCAGGCAAGAAGCGATCATAAAATGACGTCTTTTTACATCGCAGTATAGCAATACAAGAGCAAAGTGACAGATTTTTTTCTCAGTGATTTTACTATGAGATTTTGATAAGGACTTCTTTTGACACATGTGGACTTAGGCAAGGGAAAGGAAAATTTAGGTTTCTTTGAAATTTATGTGTAAGTTTTAAGGATTTTTTTATCCCTTCGTTCCTGATATGGGAAGCAAGGAGTCAGGAATTTTGTTAAGCGCGTGTTAGAAATAATTAATAAAAAGTGGGAATTGGATCAGGAAATAAGAAAATATTTTATAATGAAGTTAACATGGTCTAATTTAAGATAAAAATTAGGAAATTAATAAGGATTTAATTTAGATTTAAAAATATCATTACACACACACACACACACACACACACATACACACACACACACACACATACACACACACACACATATCGAAGCACTTAGTTAAATTGTTATAATATCCTAATTTAACACTAATTTTTATTTATTTATCCATCAAATTAATACTGTTTTTAAAAACAAGAGAACAAGGTTTCTGAATATTTATATAAAAGCATCCTTTTTGAAAGGGCTATTTAAAAGGGATTTATCAATATAGAAAGTCGATTTCACTTCAGTTATTTTTTTAATGTATTTTATTTCTAAAAGAAACTGCAAAAATACATACACATTTTGTACTTTGTAAAATTTAGTGTAAATATTTAATGAATGCATTTTTTTAAATTTTAAAATAATTTTTGAAATAATTAAAATATAGTTCCAAGTCTTATCAAATCATAATTTTTGTACCAAAAATAAAGTCAAAATCTCTAAGAAAGCATATCAGAAGGAATCTTCCATGGAATCGCATGGATGAACTTTTGGTTGTATTTTATTGTGGTCTGAAGTAATAAAATTAAAAAAAAAAAAAACATATTTTATACTATTTCAGTTTTTTTTCTTCTTTCGATTCAGTAATAAAAGTTTTGGTAAGAAGGTTACTGTCATCTCTATTACTTCATTGAGGTCACTCAGATGTACGATTCAAAAATACGAGCAAAAAACAAAAACAAGTTGATTTCTGTTTGTTTTGGCTAAATCGTTTCTTTTTTTACAACCAAGTAAAGATAGAAGACTTGTGACGTAGAAATAAAAACTCTTGGCCACAAATAACTTAATTTGAATTCACAATTACATCATAATAAAATTATTTATTTTAAAAATCGAAATAGCTAATGGAGTTTTAAAATGTAGTATAGTATTTATTATTTAAAATAACAATATTAGTTGTTTGGAAAGTAATTATATATATTTGGAATTATTTTGTATCATTATTTATTTTATATTTTTGTGTAAAAAATTAGCAGAAGAATTTGGAATGTTTCAAAAATATTTATTTTGTGTATGCATATTTTGAATTGTCAGTAAATATATGGAGACATGTTTATTGCGAATTTTATATTTAATATTATTTTATATTAAATATAAAATAGTGTAAAATATTTTATATTAAATATAAATTTTTATATATAATATTTAATATTATTTATTTATATTTAATTTATTATTTATAATTGCAAACATTTTGATTGCATTTATATGTATTGCAGCACACGTATTTGTTTACAATTATAAATCGAAATTACTCAAGAAATCTCTCTTTTACTAAGATGAAAAACAAGAATTTTACAATATTTTAATTTTTTTTAAACAATAAATATTTCCTTTAGCACCAATTATGAAAGTTTTGAAACGAAAGTATTTATGTAGTCTCGAGAAGGAATGCTCTTGGGGGGGGGAGACTAGTCAGGAAATAAATATGCGAAAGAAAGACTTTTGAATTTATTAAATTACTGTCTTTAAATTCTGAAAAAGGAACAGGACAGATTTAAAGATAAGATTGCAAATTTTAAGTCACAATTAAAAAAAGAAATAGATTGCAACGCATAAAAAAAGAAGTAATCTTTTCAATGAGTTTCAAGTAATGGTGCGACGGAATTTAATTTTATTGCTAGTTTTATTTTTAATTTTATCGCAGCTAATTCATTTCTTAAGGCATTTAAAGAAATATTTGTTCGTACGAAAATAAGAATGCGCAAAAGTTAAGAACTAAAATAACAATCGAACCACTGATTTGTGCTATAAATAGACTTCAAAGTTGATTTCTTTTTCAAAAAAATTGTTCAAAATATTTTTAATTTCCTTCGAAAATTATAATTAGTTTACTTCAAATGTTTTAAAAATATTATTTTAAATCTAGGTTGTACAAAAAATAAGGTTAATCATTTATTACTCTACAAAATAAATAGAAAATTTAATAATCAGATAATTTAATCGGAATAGCAGAAAATCAAATTTGAAAAAGACACTTTCAATTTTTGTAGAAGCTAGTTTGATATTAAAAAAAAATCAACACGAAATTGCACGAAGAAGTTTTAAATTAATATATCCTTGCTAACCAAAAAGCATAAACAAAATTGTTATCTCAGCAAAAATGATTAAATTACGAAAAAATCAATCGAAATTCATTTTAAAATTTGACTGATCACACAACTTCACGAGTTACAGAATATTTTAATGGACGTTGTAAAAATTATTAAATAAGAAGAGAAAAAAATTTAATCGGTAAATCTTAAAACGGTTTTATTTAATATTTAAACTAGATGACAGATTACACCAAAGGCAAAATAAATAAAAGTTGGAAATCTTTGCCAAGATTGGTGCTGACATCTTTTTAAGCTCTTTTGTATCTGTAAATTTAATTCTTAAAAGTGATGAAGAAAAATCCTATCTGTCATCAATAAGATTTGGCAGACAAAACTTTGTTTATAAAGTTATCATACTTTCGATAGAATTTATTCATAATATTGATTAAAATGTTTAATTTTAATATAATGAGTGCAAGTTCATAAAGATCCATAGAAAAGTTGATTTATATATATACAGGGCATAATTTAATAACATTTATTTACACAGGGCATAATTTAAATAGCATAATAAGAGCACAGGAAAAAAAATTAATTAGGTTAGCTGCAAAGTTGGCGAAAATAGCTGCAATTAAAATTATAACGTTTCTACACTTGAAAAAGCGTTAGTCCTAAAAGTGAAAAATGCATTCTCCGGTATTATCATGTAGCTTTTCAGAGTTAAGCAACGGCGAAGTGTAATTTAAGCAAACGAAGAAAGTAAATAAAAATAATAATAAAAAATCTCTAAAGATTACTCGAAAGAAAAAAAAATGAGAAAGCATTCTTTTTTTTTTTTTTTTTTGATGCCACGGATAGTTTTTAATTTTAACGCAAATATCTCTGCCAATTTTGCAAATGACCCCATAAAACTTTTTCATGTGCTTTTTGTTATGGTATACGCACATTTTTCTTACTGGACTTTTTGTCCAAATTCCTTTATTTTTTAAGTTATTTTTTGTAACTTTTTTATTTCGCTGCAAGAGGATCTGTAACCTCTTCCAATAAATTTAGTATAGTCACTTAACTATAGATGTTACGTACAGCAAAATGACTATACTTTACATAGGTTACTTTTCTGGATATATGAGACTCTGTTTTGAATTTAAAAGCCTTAAAAGGACTTTATCTTCAATCCTACATTTATTTTGCATATTACTAAACTAAATTACATTTTTCTAAACAAATAATCGTCAAAAAATAATTTTATTCACTTTTTTATTCAAATACCCAGTTTTGCAACGGCTTATTTTTTTACATGCTACTCAACAAAGCTAAGAGAAATTTAAATACCATTGGAATATCTTAATTTCAATATACGAATGATAATCTTTCATAGGACATAATTAATTATACAAGCCTAATGTGTCAAAAGCTGCTACGAATATTTTTTTAACGAATATTTTATCGATGCTCTGTAAATTTTTTTGTGTTGCTTATTTTACCTCACATGTAGGTTAGAAAACTCAGTCTTTGAATATGCCAATGAAAGCGCCTCTATTTGTGACATAATAAACCATAATTTCTGAATCTATCTTTATAAAACTCTCCGGTTCCAGATTAAACGCTCTAAAAAATAAAAAAAGGGAATAAGACAGCCCATTAATAACCAAATGATGTTCCATATCCGAATATGCATTCCATCCTACCTCATTTCGTATTCAATTAGACATGAATCTTTCATTAAAAATGTCCAACACGAAATATAGTCCAAACTAAATCGCCCTAAAAATCGGACGCAGCGATGTGCTCAAAAAAATGCCCCCAAGAGTTGAAATGTCAAGTATATCTTCTACATAACGTGACGGTCGGGACATATCAGCATCTACCATCGCTGGTCCGTCTGTCCGCCTTAACTTTTCGTGTGGAACGTGTTGCTTCCTGTACCTATTTGCACCGCCGCGAGATCCCGCAGCTGATACCAGCCCGGAACGTTTTAAATGCGTCACCTGCTGCATTTCATTCATCGGTCGGTTTCTTTTTATTAAAAGGATGAAACTCTATCAGATTAAGGAGGAGGAGGGAGGGGGGGGGATGATCTCTCAGCCACTTTGATTAGCTCCTCGAGATGATTTGAA
The DNA here is from genome assembly GCF_947563725.1 of Argiope bruennichi. Taxonomy (NCBI): domain Eukaryota; kingdom Metazoa; phylum Arthropoda; class Arachnida; order Araneae; family Araneidae; genus Argiope; species Argiope bruennichi. The sequence goes on from NC_079155.1 coordinate 20,228,736, forward strand.
TCTGAGGAATGGACGTTTCTTCTTTCTTTTTTTACCTCGTCGTTCCTAAGTTATGATTCTATCTCAAAGAAGCATCTTTGTAAAGTCATGCAATTCAAATAACGGTTATTTTTCAAGAGACACTAATAACTGTTTAAAACATCTATTAGGGATGTTAATGAATGTTTTTTAAAGCATTAATTCGATGAAAGAGAATTTTAAAATCATTTCTAGATTAGATATTTTCTGTTACAACCCAAGTAAATCACTTTTTCATAAAAATTGATCTCATGAATTTTTAAAAACGTGAACTGTCTGTAAATTATTAACATTTTTTTATTTTCTATTTATTTAAAAATTTGGAGAATGTTTTATGAAGGAAAAAAAATTTAAAGAGATTTGCACCTTCAATCTGAAACATTAGCATGATGATGTTTTTGGGCCATATTCAGATGTCTTTATATTGTTTTAAACAATTTACTCTTAACTACCGCAATGGGAACGAGGAAAAAAAAAAAAAATTCCAAAGTATGTGTATAAATGCAATGATTAAATTATATAAAGTAGGTGACTATTTCAACAAATTATTTATTTATAATTATAATTTTTTTTATTTAATTAATATTTTTATTGTCCGAGTAACTTTCTTTATAAAATTGTCAGAATTTTGTTTCTAAGTCTACTTTTTGGGAAGTTACGTTGATTTTAATATTTGCGTTTGCATAATTTTGGATAATATTAATATATTTTTTTTTGTTTATGGATTTCATTAATATTCTTAATGTTCTGATACTATATTCTCTAATTCTAATCTTTGATAGAATTTTCATACCTAAATTCTCATAAATTAAAATCTAATGGATATTTTTAGTTCAAATTTGGCATAATAATTTCTCAGCATGTTCAGCAGCTCCTGAAGTAGAGAATAAGAAATCTATTTATTTAGCAATATTTTTTGTTGTTGTTTTAAGGCTTTACAATAAGAAAAAAATTGAAACCTCAGTGTTATTTATCTGTCGAACCCAAATAGTTAAAGAATGGATTGAAAAACAGCTTTTTTTAGTTCAGAAATTAGATAATGTATTTCTTAAGCTATCTGAAAAATTTTAAGCAAATCATTTGATAAACTTCAAAACTAGAAGACTTTTACTATATATATCTATTTAGATAAAAGAAAAAAAGATATTTTTACCAATTTTTTAAAGAAATGTTTGTCATTTAATTCGTATATTTTGGTTTCATAGATCTTTTTTCAATCTTTTTTATGCAAATATTCAAAAATATAATATTTTCGAACATTTATCAAAAAATCCATCCCGAACCTACTCAACTACCTAAGAAGTTTTGTAAAATAAAAGTTTGCTTTTTTTAATAATATTAGAGCGGAATTTTTTTTTTAATAATATAGAGCTGGGGGGGGGGGGGATGCGTCGCATTAGTTTGTTTAAAATTCTTTTCTAACAAACGTTTGCACATTGGAATTTGTACATTTTGAATCTAACAGGATTTTTCTCAATAAAATCATTATTTATTCTTCATTAGCCACTTTCATCTTTTACTACTTTTTAACATTTTATTCTTAAATACTATGCTAACTATTAAATAGTATGTAACCGATTCCGAAAATGCAGATCTCAATGGTACGCTAGAAGGGATCCCAATAATGGCAATTCAACAGCTTATTTATAACGGTATAAGAGTTTTTTTTTAGTTTATTAGATAGAATAGGTCGAATTCAAAATTTTTCACTGATTACAAAAAACTATTGTTAAAAATTTTTATAATTTGGAGTACGATTATTTCGATAAATTGTAAAGACATTTATAAATTTTTTTTCTAAAACCAGTTATATCCGTACATTTTAATGTTAACACTTTTGAATGATTCCAATTCCTGTAAAAATAACCATTCACCATTTGGGTTGACACCCTAGACACAACATCTGTGACCCTAACTGTGAATGTATAAATATTTGTCGTTGCGAAACGGTCTGTTCTTTTTGTAATCTCAAAACTGACATTGAATTTTAAGGACTGTATGAAACCAAAGAACTGATTGAACTTTTTCTTTGTTGACGCCATTTTGATTACAATCAGCCATAAAATCACTATTTCTTATTAGTTTCCCCATTTATTTAGATTAAAAAAATTAAATAATCTGACTATTCCATTGCAGAAATTTTACAGAATATGCTGTATGGTTCTTTTGAATTAATATTTTGTGATTAGGGAAAACATTAAAACAGCCCAGCATATTTTTATATAGATATTATTAATTTAATTGCAAAGGCTATTTTAGATTTAGATTCCTTAGATTAACCGCCGTTTTAAAGGGTGATTGCAGGAAGAACTGTGCTATTTTGAAGAAGACGACCAGATGTTGTATGTTTATCGTTTAACTTTCTCACACCTTATCAATTAGCGAATAACTGACCGACAATAAACACATATGTAAGATAAATCCTCGCTGAACTCAAATTTCGATATGAAATACCAGATCTCAAATTCAATACATTTAGATTGATACACCGAGATGTGTATCTATACTCCTGGTCGCTGTGCCACTGCTCCTGATCACCATATTGGCAGAAATTTAATTCATTATAGCACTTGCATATTTATATTTTTTTTATTTGAGTATGACACACCGAGATGTGTATCTATACTCCTGGTCGCTGTGCCACTGCTCCTGATCACCATATTGGCAGAAATTTAATTCATTATGGCTCTTGCATATTTATATTTTTTTTATTTGAGTATGACACACCGAGATGTGTATCTATACTCCTGGTCGCTGTGCCACTGCTCCTGATCACCATATTGGCAGAAATTTAATTCATTATAGCACTTGCATATTTATATTTTTTTTTATTTGAGTATGACACACCGAGATGTGTATCTATACTCCTGGTCGCTGTGCCACTGCTCCTGATCACCATATTGGCAGAAATTTAATTCATTATAGCACTTGCATATTTATATTTTTTTTATTTGAGTATGACACACCGAGATGTGTATCTATACTCCTGGTCGCTGTGCCACTGCTCCTGATCACCATATTGGCAGAAATTTAATTCATTATGGCACTTGCATATTTATATTTTTTTATTTGAGTATGACACACCGAGAGTGGGCATCTATACTCCTGCCCTCTCCTGGTCGCTGTGCCACTGCTCCTGATCACCATATTGGTAGAAATTTAATTCATTATAGCACTTGCATATATATATATATTTATTTGATTACGACACACCGAGATGGGTATCTATACTCCTTCCCTCTCCTGGTCACTGTGCCACTGCTCCTGATCACCATATTGGCAGAAATTTAATTCATTATAGCACTTGCATATATATATTTTTCTATTTGATTACGACACACCGAGATGGGTATCCGAGATGGGTATTCAAATTCTGCACAACACCTAAATATTTAACAGCTTGAGTCCAATTCACTGCAATACGTTCCTTCCTTAAAGCACATTATTATATGTACGTTGCTTCTTTCATTCACTGTAAGAAAATGAATTACAACATTTTTTTCAGGAAGTGAGCAATCGGTACTTTGCCATTGTGAATCCGCACAATGACGCACGTGAATAGCAGGTGTGCTGCTAAATTTCAAGATCAACACCCTAAAATAAATATTGCCGTGTCTCTCTCACGCGCGAACAAATCCTCCCGTTCTTGAATGTGGGTCACCGAAAATAACTCTGAGGAGGAAGGATAGAAGGGGAAAAAAAACAGCTCATCTTCGAATAAGGCGTTCTTCCTCTCCACTCCAGCCGGGTCAAAGAGAACGACCTTTCACGGAACCCCTTCCAGTCACAGAGAGCCAGGGGCGAACCGCCGAGTGACAAGACGATTCTCGAAACGTGAGAGACTCGGCGAGAGCGTGACACCGAGATGCCTGCAAGTGGCATCGCGAATTGTTTTGTGTGTCACGAGCGCGCGTTTGTGTATCACGGAAAGCGGTAACAAGAGCAGTGGGAGGAAGGTAATGCAATTATGCGGTTACCGCATCTCAAAGAGGAGAATTTAAACCTCCATCTCCGACATCACTTCGTTGGAATGCAAAATACGAGAAAGGGACAGTCAGTAGAGCACGCAGAATGACAAAGTGTATGTTGGTCACGAAAATCATGCATTTATATCTAAAGTCACGATTTCTTTCAAAATAATAAGTTTATTTCAGAATTCAAGGTCAAAGAAAAATGGTATGGGAAAAAGGATGATTCGACTTTCAGAAATACAAGAAGTATTCTTTAAAATACTTAAGAAATATGTATTGGTTTGGTTTACTTCTAGAGCACCTAAAAAAAATTAGTCATTCAAAAAAGTGCTTGTAACTTTATAAAAATTTTATCTTTATATAAAAAAAATTATTATGCCTAAGGTTTTTTTTTTTTTTTAATTTTTATAAGTTTTTTAAATGAAAGAGTAGAAGGTTTGGATTCATTACTCTTAAATTTATCAAATGCAAACTGACATCATTCAGGAAATGCATGTAGAGTTTAAAAAATTTTATAAAAAAAAGTATTGGTGGCTTCGTATTTTGGTTAATTTCTCGTACGACTAAAACAAAAGTTACTCATTAAAGGACAAGCTTGTCAGTTTATAAAAACTTTATCTTTAAATAAATAAAACATATTTATTATGCATATGGTTTCCTCTTTTTAATCTTTATAAGATTCCTTAATGGATGAGCAGGTGCCTTGGATTCCTTACTCTTAAATTTATCAAATGCAAACTGGCAATATTCAAGAAATGTATGTAGAACTTTTAAAGTTTTTAAAAATTTTGTAAAAAAGTATTGGTGGTTTCGTGTTTTGGTTACTTCTCGTACGCCTAAAACAAAAATTACTCATTAAAAGAAATGCTTGTAACTTAATAAAAATTTCAAATTAAAAAAAATATTTATTATGAGTAAAGTTTCTTTTTTTAATCTTTATAAGTTTCCTAAATGAATGAAGAGATGGTTTGGAATCATTACTCATAAATAATAATAATTTACTCATAAATTATATCATATATATAATTTATTTAGAAATTTATGTAGAGATCTTAAAACTTTTAGAAATTTTGTAAAAAAGATATTGGTAGGTTCGTGGATCTAGTGAATGATCAGATCTGATCAATAATCAATCTTCTTGATCTATCTCAAAATCTGGCGATATTGGACTATAAATTACTTTTCTTTACTCCTTGACAAATTTAAATACCTTAGAGGCTTTGAAGCAATTTAATTTCAGTCTCTGTGATGGGCTTCACAATCAACGTTTCTGAAATAAGAAGCGGCTGGAAAAGATATGGTTATGAAAATTTCTAAATAGTTTCAGAGATAAAGGGGTATGGGGTATTCTGGGTTAATAGATACCCTGACTGAGGTCTTTGCGATTGGTATTGGAATAAAATATTCTCTACTGAAGCGTCAACATGTGACAAGATGATTTTTTAAAAAAACATTACAATTGTATCAATTTTATTTTATTAGAAAAGACGTATCCCCTAGACAATGACACATTTAACCGATCGGATTTGCATGAATAACTATATAAGTACACCCGTCCTAATTTCAATTTTCAAGTTTAACAATTCATTGACAATGCGCATTGTTTCGCCCTCATTTGTAAGTTGGAAAATCAATGGATAAACTAAAAATTAGGTTTCTTATTGAAAATAGAAGAAGTTATGAAGCTCCACCTCTGCATTTAATAAAGCCATTGTCTAATACGGATTCGCGACCGTGATCAACTGTAAAATTTAACGAACTAGTTCATCTTTTATTGAACCTCCTCACGGAGTCAGTCTACTTTTTAAAATCAAAAAATTTAAATGACATTTTACCTGAGTGTTGAATGACTGAAAACAACCTCGTCAGGATATTGGAAAGACATTTTTTTTTTTCTTTAAACCTTTGAAGTGGAATTTTCATTATGTTAAAAAACGTTTTAAAAAAACATGAAGTTTGTATGATTTTTTTATAGTTTCTATACAGTTTTTTACCTTCACATATACGTAATATAGAGAAAGCATTGTAATCATTAAAAAATTCGAGCTCAAATTTTGACAAATCGCCACATTTTAGACCTCTTTGAGTTCGAAAAACGCATTTTTGGACAATGTTCATCAGTTTATCTGTTTATGACAAAGATAACACAAAAACGCTCTGAGCTAGACCGACGAATTTTGATATACGGTCTTCACACCAAATTTGTAGATTTCTATTAAATTTTGATCAAAACCTATTCAAAGGAAGTCTGTCCGTCCTGCTGTCCGAATATATGTTAACATAATAGTTACAAAACGAAGAAAACTCTAAATAAAATTCAGTACACAAATTTAATATCTATAGTGTAGATACTTATCACATTTTGAGTCAAATCCAAACAAGGTGTTGACCGTCTGTCTATACTTTCAGAAACATGTAAACGCGATAAAAACACGCTGATTTTATTATATCAATTTGATTCATTGTATGAAATCGTTCACATATCAACCACATGGCATTCAGTTCAACAATGTAAGCTAGTTTGTCAAACGCAGAAACCATATTATTCTAATATTTTAAATATTCTTTCCGAAAATTTAATTGGTAGTCTCCATTATTAAAAAATCGTAATTCTTAAACTTAAAATATATCAAATGGTTAGTCAAAGAAACTAAACACAAATCGGGTGAAATCTGACTTAAAAAAACTTTAAAAGCTGACAAATCATTCAAATTATAATTTTACAGAGTTAAATTCTTTGCTTTGTTTTAAATCTTGCCTGTTTGTTCATTCATTCATTATTATTTTGATTTTAAAAAAGTCATTTTACATTTGCCACACTTTCAAACTTTAACATGCGAAGGCCAAATCTAGGGATGTATCAAAAAACGCTCAGAACGAAAATTCAAATTCTACTGAATAAAATTATCCATATCACGATGAGCTTACCATGGCTCATAAAAGTCATTGTCATAAATAACACCGAAATTGAAGATTACATCTAAAAACTGTCTAGAAACTTCTTCAACCAAATCAAGAGTCATCCTAACACAATCAACTGCTGTCAATCATTTTCCCTTCACAATGAAGAGAAACATGCATAATCATTATATACAATTGTTACCAAATAGTCCTTCCTTTCAAATCACCCTAATTTGGAACAATCTAAACTGAAAGCTTGTGTTTGAAATCTATTACTACTGACACGAAATTAGGGAAACAATTTTATTTCCTAATCCTCACTTATAAACTTAACTTTGAATCTTTTCTGTTGCCATCTTAAAATGCTCTTTAGCTGAATTTCCGAAGTTTAGCACACAAGCTGAAGAAAAGGGCTTTGACATAAATTGAGTTTGACTCAACTTCACATAAACGAATTTTAAATTAAATGTTTTTCCAAAAAGTTGCCATTTTTTTTCTTTTGAGATTATTTATCTTGATAAATTTGTATGAATTCTTTTTTAAATTCTCAATCTAGCTTAATGGGTAATAAAGGTTTTCATTTTTCTTACTGCAAATGTGAAAAAATAAATAACGAATATTTTATTTTTAAACCAGCTGGAACTCGGCGCGTTGCTGTCGCAGAAGAAATAATTTTTTAAATATCGTATGAAATTTTAAATAGCTGTCTTGTTTAATTAGAAATTATAGAAAGTATGATATTTATTTTCTTGTCGACAGTGAATACATTCATTGAAATTGAATAATATATAAAGGAGAAGTATTGAAATTATAAAGGTGAAGGTGATATATAAAGGTGAAGTATATAAATAATTTTTTTTTTAACTTAAGATATAATCATTGAATTGGACCTATAACCTTCGCGCCAGTACAAGCAATAATTTGGTAAAGTTTCATAGCAATCGGATGAAAGGTACGACAGCGCATAAAATACGAAAAAAAAATCATTTTTATATATTAGATCAATTCGTAGCTGTATGAATTTAACAGTGAGAAATCCTTTATAGAAAAAAAAAGTATTTAAAAAGGGTTCCAAAATTAGCGCAAGATTTGAATTTGCGGTCGTCATTCGTGCCGTTAAGTGTTAGCAACCTTATTAAAAAAAACATTTGACTGCTGATAGTTTAGGGGGAATAAAACAGAGCGTTATGTGATAGAGCAACGTGTTTTCATTGTTGAACTATTTCAAAAATGGTAAAAGTTTGGCTGCCACAGTTCGAAATTATGAGAATTGGCTCCTTAGATCGAGTGATTTAACACCATTGGATTTCTTTTTAGGGGATTATTTGAAGTCGAAGGTCTTTGATAACAAGCCCACCAGCACGCATGCATTGAAGGAGGAAATTCACAACTGCATCAACGAAATTCAGCCCATTCAGCAGAATGGTCTTGGGAAAATTTCGACAAAAGAGTGCGTAGGTGCCAGCAAAGCCGCGAAGGCCATTTGCCCTATGTGTTATTCCATACATTACCTTATCCTATATGATTTGCGATTCAATAAAAATATAACAATTCAAAGAAAAAAAAACTATTTTTTATTCAATTCAAATCTTGCGTTGTTCTATTGTGTAATGCTCGGTTTTTATTAACCCTAAATTATCAATTGTCAGATGGTTTTTTTAATAAAGTTACCAGCACTTTACTGTAAGAATGGTGGCAGATTCAAATCTTGCTTTAATTTTGGGACACCCTTTATAGCCCACATGTTTATTTCCTTTTATGTAAGTAGATTACTTAATATGTTTATTTATATAATATTAGATCTAGTAAAAGTATTAAGTATATCATTTTAGTTGCTTTATAATGAAAATAATTTTTACTATGATGTAATTAACAAATTTTTACAAAAAAAATGTAGTAATAGAGAAAAGAAAAAAAAAATTACAATCGAACTAACGTCATTAAATTGATAATTTTTTCCTAATTTATGAAGGGTGAACATTTATTTTCTTCGAATTGCACCTTTAAAACTTATCCCTTGAAAACATCGAAATAATTAAACAATAGTTTCAAACTGTGAATGAAAAAGACGATTTTGCATTTTTAAAAAATATTTTAATTCATTGTAAAGAGCAATAATCATCTTTTAGTTCACATGCTGCAAGGGATATTTTACTGTGGATATATGTGCGAAAGTCGAAGGAAAAATACCTCTGATGTTATAGCTAATAATTTCAGCTTACTGCTTTGTTTTATTTCTATCTTATGAAAAAAAAAAGTATTACCGAAAACTGCTCGAGGGAGTTACACTTGACAGAGCAACTGAGATTGTTCATTAATTAAAATTAAAAAAATTAGGCGTATTTTAATCTTTTAAATTTGTCATAAGAAGGATATGATACTAATGAGGATATGATACTAATAATCTAATTTAATTAATTAGGAAATCTAATCTAACTAATTAAGAAATCTAATCCAATAAATTAAATTATTATTAACTATATTATAATTATAACAAAGTTTAACTCTTGTTTGAAAATATCTGTCCTAAATCTAACATTTCTATTCAGTTCTTATCGTAATTTACACTGATAACAGGAAGTGCTTGCGTGCACATGTGTTTGAGATGTCCACACAAATCTATAGCATTTATAGCCATGAAAACTGTAATGATGATTCAATGCATCTCGATGCTTGAATTTTAAAAACTAATGAAAAGATTTTTTTTAATATTTTATTTTCATGAATTTTCTCCTGCCTTTGTCTTTGCAGTGTTTTTGATGATCGTACAAGAGGTAGAGAAAAACTCGATGCTCAGTCAGATAGAACAAATAATTGCTTTTCTAATAAAAATTTGTTTTCAACCTCTAATATAATTAGGCAAATTTTGAGAGATTTTTAAGATACAATCAATTATTATAAGAAATTCTAAAAATTTAAACAAATTTCTGCATCCGACATTCTAATTCTGCTATCTTTCCCAAATCTCTTGAAGTGATAACTGGGACCTTTTTTTCTTAGTTTAAAACTAAGGCAGTCGAAATGCCTTCTATTATTGATTTGTAATTTATCGGTTCCTAATGGATTGAAAGCTTATTTTCGGGAAATATTCCTGAATAGCAAATCTGAATTTAGTTCCTGACGAAGTCCTTAAAATGTTGATAGTCTGCTCGAAAGTAAACACATTAAATCAAAAACGCATCAGAATAGATGGATGAACTTTAAAATATTATGATTGCCTCAAAAACTGAGGACCTGATTTGATTCTTATTGGTCAACGTAGGAATGTCCCTATTCATACTCCACTTTCCTCATTTTATTACATAGGTCTATGTAAATTCTAGTCAAATCGTTAAAAACTGACAGATTCATCAGAAATTTTATATATTAGCTTAATTTGGCGAACTCTGATTTGTTTAGGTTATTAAGAGTATATAATTTCAATTAAATCACTGAGGCACAACTTCATAATTCTAAGAACTAATAATTTTTAAGCACTAAAATGCTATAGACATTAGACCTGTGTTATTTTAATGGCTTTACACCTATTTTGTTCATATACGTGATTTTTTTCAATAGAGTCAAGTCTTATGATTTGATAGCTTTATTAAAAATGTCCTTCTCATTTTCGGATTACTATAACTTTTCTTCCTTGTTTCTCATGTAAACTAGTCAGGTTTTGAACAGTATTTTTCCTCTTTTTTTCAATTTTTTTTTCAATGCGCACATTCCTACGCTCCAAAGTATACTTATGCCAATGTGGTAGGCTAGATCAAATTGTCTGCCTTATAGAGAGTCAACACACACACATTCTCCTCTATTATTAGCGGAGATTGATAAATAAAATAAAGCAGTAATATGAAAATGGTTAATTTTTTTTTAAAAATTAAGAAGAAAGAAATTCTACTTTCTAATCAGAAACATCGCTGAATGATACCATTTTAGGTTAGTTTCTTCTGTCTTATCTTTGTCTGACATGATTGTGTCAGCTTCACGAATTTACAGAAAGAATATCTGATTAAAAATATTATATGAAAAGAAAAACAATACAATATTTTGAAATATATTGCTATATTAATTTAAAGCTTTGGTTAATTATAAACCGAAAAATCTAATATTTGTTTATATTTAATAGTACGTGAATTATTAAAACTTTAACACTGATTATTAAAAGTCTTACAGTATTTCTACATGCGATTATATAAAAGAAATGCATTATTATAAAATCATTACTAAAACTAATTTTTAAAAAATCATTAAAATTAAAGAGCAAATTAATTTTTAAACTTAAAGTATAACTTTTTTATAATTTAAATTCATGCAAAAATATTTTTGTGTGTTAATATAATTATTATATAAAAAGTTTAAATTACGATTTAATTTTAATAAATTAAAAAAAATTTGTAAAATTTGTAAAATACTTTTCTCTGTAAGCATCTGCAACCCAAGAAGTAAATTCGAGACAATTTAGCAGTTCTATATTTATTGATTCGCCCTGTAAAGAATTTTGAATGACTTTTGCCTTTCGCAGTTTATCAGTCTCAGATATTATTATGTTAAAAGTACAGATTTTACTTGAAAATATTCGCGAAATAGAAACACGCACACAGACTAAAAAAAGTCACTGAATATAACATAGATCTCAGCCAAATGCTGACTACGAATTTTAAACATTTAACAAACTTTGCAGTCATTTTGATTACTTTTATTATTTGAATTTTGCATTGATTTTTATTTTCCAATATATGAAGTATGAAATTATGAAATTGAAATTATGATTATGATATTGAAATTATGAAATTATGATATATGAATTTGGCAGGAAACTAGAACTCAAAATTTTGAACTAAAATCCTCGTTTCAAACCTCTCCGATTCCAAAAGACATATTTTTGGAATTATATCTCTCCTTGAATACGATAATTTAAAAACGTCTACAGTTATATGGATAAAAGTGATATGTGGACTTCGCACTGAATTTGTAAATTTATTTAAAATTTTGAATGAAAAGTATTTGCCGGTGCTTTGTCTGTCTGTTCGAATGAAACAGAACATGATAACGACAAAATATAACGAACTAGAAAGATGAAATTTGGTTCGTAGGTTTAGTATCTAAAACTTTATCAAATTTTGAGCTGTATCAATCGAAGATTTGACCTTCTGTTGGCCATGTTCTTTTGTATACATGTAAACGCTATAACTAAAAAACGCAATGACTTGGATAAATGAGATTTAATACACAGCTTTAAAATCTAAACTGTAGAGCCTCAGTAAATTTTGAATGAAAGCCTTAACGTCAAAGTTCCAGATATTTAGAAATTCGAAGAGTATGCGAGAAAGTTTTGGGGAGACCAGTCACGCAGCTGTCATTTGAACAATCTGTAAAAACCAGTTGGATTTATTTAAAGTTGATAATGAAGTAATTTAGCACCTTAATGCAGGAATTTTTATTTTTAATAAAAAAAAAATTTGAAATCAATTGAGAAATGGGTGTAGTTAATGAAAAAAATACAAAAATACAAAAAAAAAACACTCATAAGATTTTTTTATTTTTGAGGAAACATATTAATGTATTTCTACAACATCATGAACAATCACTCCTTGAGTTCTACAAATCTACTACGTACAATAACAGAACAGTTCAAACATAAATAATACCTCTCATTTCATAACAGAACATGAAAATTCATGCAACAATTATTTTTAGAATTTAAACTTAAAGGAACATTGCATATGCTACATAAACAATGTATGGTACTCTCACTTAATGGAATTTCACGCCTCAATTTCTTTGAAAATATAAGCCAAGGATCAACGTATATGTTTTCGTATATCCATAGACGGCAAAGGATGAGATGACTCTCTAGATTTAGAGAATTTATGTAGAACCGATTTTGAATAGTGATATATTTTTGCTTCACAAAAAAGTAATATTTTTTGCATAAATTTATCAGTATATGCAAACGTATAAATATTATTCGTTACTCTTACTTTATTTCTCTCCAAAAATAATTTTCCCTGTATATATATTTTTATTACTTTTTTTAAAAAATAATCGTAATTCGTAACACCCGCCGAAATGAAATTGTACTCAGATAACGTACCACCAATGAAAATTGGTGGTACGTTTCACAGATAAAGAAATAAACCGTCAAAGATTCTAGTTGAGTTCGGAAACGATAAAATAGTTTTTGTAGAATTAATATTTAAAAAAAAACACTATGCTACGTAAAAGGGTTATGAGATTTTAAACATACGATGCAGATCTATATCGCCATGCATTTAAGGGTTAACTCTCTTTGACGATTTAAATTTTTTGACATCAAAGTCAAGAAATTCACACAATAATTTGAAATCTAATATATATACATAGATCCTAACGTTATTAAAAAAAATCTGTAACCAAATTAAGTTTCAAGCATCTTAAAATCATAATGCATGCAAAGTTTCTCAAAGATAGGTCAACATTTGTTGCATCCATTACAGATTTCAGAATTTTCATGGCTTTAAAGCGGATCTTTCGTAAAGTGCTGCATATATTTCTCATCTTATCAGCGAAATGCATTTCTAAATAGCTTAAGAGGACCGAGTCATGCAAATTTAAAAGGTTAATAAGATAAAATGTTTCTGAATTACTTTTCCCGTGAAGTACGGAAGCTGAATTCTACGTTGAAATTTGTGACTAGAATAACTTCTGCATGATATTCTTTCGTTTCTTCCTTATTCAATTGTCGCCTTTTCCTTATTCAGAATAATTTGGCTGCGGTTTGTCATGATTACCCGGTTACTTTACGATTGCCTCATCTTCCGTTTCAAGGTCATTTTCTAAAATGTAGGTCTTAATTTTTTTTTTTCCTTCTTTCTTTTATTCAAGGAGTTATTTGTTGACGCTTCTACTAGCATTTGTGCTACAGAAAACAAGATGAGAATTAAAAAAAAAAAAAAAATCTTGGAAATGTAGAAAATATTGCACAAAAAATTTTTAAATGAAAAAAAAAATTCAATTCTTTACGCATTTGGAAATCGTTTGTTTTGAAATTTCGATTGATTTTCAGATTAAAATTATAAAATTTTTTATAATGAAATCATATTAAAATTGCTTAAGCTGTACATTTAAAAAAGAAATGGAAACTGCAAATTTTAGTCTTCTAATGCTTTTTTTAAATGTATTTCTAATTAATTATTTACAATTTTTGTAAGAAAACATTTAAGCAATTATGTTTTCTCTCTCTTGCTTTATAAGTCTTACATAAAGGTGGCCCCCCCACCGCCCCCCCATATACACACCTGTAATGGTCTCCCCAAAACTTTCCCGCATTCTTTCTAATAAATAATCAATATTAAAAATTTTTTTTTAATTTTACAAAATCTGAAATACTAAATTCTCAGAGATTTTATTTTTTACTAGCCACTTTTATCGTCGCTAATTTGCAGAGAATAAATATTTGCTGTACTTAACTTCAATTAAATCTCTCATGCATAATTTAATTCTTATTATTCCATCAATTAAGTATATTCAGGCATCAAATGCTGAAAGTCATTATAGGAGTGTTAATATGCAAATTCTACAATGTATGCAATTCTATATGCAATTCTTTTTATTGTATGTCCGAGCATTGTTAATGGAATCGAATCCCATGACATCATCATATCGTTAAAAAACTTGTGTATCTGGATAATTTATTTCAAATTGAACTTGTCTTTTGCGATAAATAATTTTACTTTAAGATTTCTCATAGAAACTGGGATTCAAATAATAATAACCATAATTTGTCTTCCTTAGCTGTCAGCAATGAAGGGAAATCACACCATTAAATATTTTATGAAAACAATAAAAACGATTTGAATGTGATTATAATTATTATTTATAGTTGGCTGATTGATTTCTAAGCGGACATCTTGATAAATTTCTTATTAATGTATAAGTATTGTGTTGAAAAGTATTTCGACTTTTTGCCATTTTATTTAAACTTGCCGTTATTAATTATTTTGCTATTTGAGCTTGTTACAATAACTGTTACTTCAAAATTAGTTATAAAAAATAAAATTAAAATAAATACAAAAAATATTGATGGGAAACTCCCGCCCTTCGAAACTACCATTCCCTAAGTGTTTCTATAAAATTTAATCCGAATTGGGCTCTGTCGCCTCCAGCTGATGAGTTTTAGACTGAAAACAGTCTTAAGTTCCTGATTTGATCCATGAGAAACTGGACTTTGCCATTAATGTAAGGTGGTACATGCCAAATATACGAAAACAGAAATAACGTTTTAATAGAAAGAATAAAATTTCAAGACAGCAATATTTGTTCTTACCAATTCGTCATAGTAAAAAAATATATATATTAAAAAAATCTTTACATAAGCATCTTGTTGTTTCAAAACGGAATATCAATTCAATATATCAAACCTCGATTTGCAATTTTTGCTCGATTTTATGCCGACATACATTTAGTTTTGAAATGCATTTTTTAAAACGGAAAAAATTACTTAAATTATTTGATATTGTTAATCATATATCGAATTTTCTGCGAATTTATATTTTATTCATGCAGTATTACATTTCAAAATTTTTTTAATTTATTCATTTGAATTTAAAAAAGAGCAATTTTACTATACGATTATAATTTATAGTTGGTTCAATGATTTGCAAATCAGTATTCTGATAAATTTCGTATTAATGTATAAATACTGTGTTAAAAAAATTTTCCACTTTTTACCATTTTATTTAACTTTTTAAAAAAATGTTTTGGCATCAATTTATTTCTCTTGATTATTATATAAAAAAAACTATCTTTTCTAATATATTTTGAATATATTAGCAAACTTTTTATTTCACAGACAACAATGAAATCTCACTAGTGTTCCCAATTTTTTTTAACATAAATAATTTTCTTGGAAAGTTTTAGAAGTAAAAAAAGCTCCACTTTTGAAACATAATCTGTCCACTTTTCACTCTCTTACAAAAATAAACACAAAGTTTTGTCTATTAAAAAAACTAATAACAGCCAAAGCGATGCTGCCATTTTATAATCAACAAAATGTGCAAACGATCTTACTTATTTTCCCAAACGAATGCAAATTAGTTTGATTAGAATGCCTTCATTGGCTCTTTCGACCGTTTTGTCTCGAGACGTTGAACTTGCAAGTGAGGCAACCTCATCCCCCCCCTCTTCCCTCCCTCCACCTCAGAAGTCACTGGATATTCCAGACAACTTTCAGGTGACTATAAAAACATTAGGTCACTCGAACACCGGGTTCAAAAGCAAAAGATCCCTGTCATGTGGATGATCTAGAAGCTCCTGTGAGAGGTGGTCGTCGTCGGTTCCTTCGCTCATTTACTTCGCAGTGGACTTAAAACAATGTGCTGGACTTAAACCCATTTGTGACTGGACATTAGATTTCTGTTGACCATCAATAGTGTTTGTGTTTATCTGTACTATTTTTGGGTGAGTGTTACTGGTTGATTAATTATTGATGGAGAATTCTTTTTGTGGTACTATTCTAAAAATAGTACTCGAAATCAATTGTGGAATAATTGCCATTTTAATAGCACTGTCCATTTCCTAAATAAGCATAATCATTGCAATTTAGCAAGACGAAAAAATATTTTTCTTTGTATGTTTTGAGTTATTTGAAATGACGCTTAATGACTCATTAAGCTGATTAAATATAGCATGGTTCTTTAAATTCTAAATGTTCTTTATTCTCTAGAATATAAATGATTTTTATTAAGGTAACGATTATTTAATTTTGTGTATCTTATAAATTAGTTTCAATAATGATTTAGAAAACTGTGGTTTTAAATTTACTAATGGAAAGAGTAAATAAGTGAAGGTTTGTTTTTTACTTTTTTTTTTTCCTGAAACAAAACATTAATTTCAAGAATAAGGATTTATTTATATATAACATTGATGAGATCTTTAAAGAGTGCTTGTGTTAATATTACTGTACTTCCCTTTCACAATAGTAAAAGGCATAATTTGGAAAAACAAGATAGAAAGAATATTGGTAAATGAATGGAAATAAGTGATATCCAAAAAATACACATCACATTGTTTTACAATTTTAACTAACTAATTGATAATATTTTGTGCAAACTATAAAAGAGGCCAAAGCGGCTTATTAAAAGTCCTTTCAATCTTTAAAATAATTGAATCTACTTTGAAATAGTAACTTTTATAATTTTTAAAACTCTTAAGACAAATTAAAGAGACAAAGAGTAATGAGTTTTTTTTAAAATTCATGCATTCCTTTTTAAAATTATTTCATCAGTTTCCAAAAACCTTCAGGAGACTCTGGCATTGAATTTCGTTCTCAAATTTTAAAAAATAATCAAATTTTGAGAAACAGAAGAAGGAGTTTTGAACAAGGAGAAACAAATTCTCTTGTTTCCTAGTTTTAAAACATGTTTTTTATTTTTTGAAAAAACAAGATAGGTTCTAATATTTCATTAAAACATTCTAATATTTTATTTAAATACATTTTTATTTTAATACATGATTCTAAAGTGTCAAATATTCGATTTTATTGATAAATATTGTTATTTTAGCTGTTGAAATATCAATTATATCGGTAATTTAGTAGAAAAATACAAGTTCATCCTGAATTGCATATTTAAATATCATTTTTTGAATTTAGCAAAAAGAATGAAATATTTCATATTGTATAGTTGCTTTGATTAAAGCTATTGGTATAGTTAAACTGCATGAGTTGTTCTGTACGTGCGTTACATACAAATTAAATTGTTGTTTAACATTTAATTCTCTAAATTATCGAATTCAAAACAATGCAATGAAACGAAGATAAAATTACTTCTGCTAGAGTAAATAAAATGGTGAGTCAATGAAAAGTCAATGAAATAAAAAAAAATTAAATTATGCCACAAAAATATTAATTTTTGTAAAATCCTCCCATTTCTGAAAGAGATTATTGAAATATTTCTTTCAAAATTAAATTTAAACTGTCTTTTGATTATCAATTATAATTAAAAAGAATTAAAATGCTTGGAGGAAACATACTAATCTTTTAATTTTAACTCCGAAATCAATATGGTATTACAATGTTCGGAAAATACATTTCTTTGTTTATATTTGTAAAAAATTATTGATTGTAGTCCGAAAACTTTAGCAATATAAATGAAAAAAATTAAAATTTTCAGATTTCGAATTTTTTTATAAGTTTTTATTATGCAAATTTAATTAATCATCGCTTTAGTATTAATTTTAAACATTGGTAAATAAATAAAAAAAAGCTTGTTGCTTGACGTTATCTTCAGTTATACGTAATAAGTTTATAGAATTATTAAGTAAGTGCGAATTTTTATTTTTTTTAACCTTGTAGTTACTTGGCATTGAGAGAATGTTGGATTAAGTTGATATTCATATTAAAGAAATACAAATTCCTCTCTCAGTTAATAATAAACAATAGTTCGTTAACAATACTAACTTCATTATCTAATTTTAAATAATATTTATTTATTTTAATTTATATATTTTCTCTAAAATCGTATATTAATTAAAAGTTGCTTTCATAAGATTAATTAATAGACGAGTGATCTTCACGAATTTTCCGTGATGGTTCATTTTCAAAAAAGAAAAAAAAAAAAGTACTTTTAAAAAAATTGTAAAATCCATTTCATTTTTATTTTCTTTTTCTTTTTATTTAGAATAAAGAGTTTAATTTTTGTTCTTGTTCAAAATTTATTATATAACTAAGTCACCGAAATAAAATATTTTTTTTTAAATAAAATGGTTTCTTTTCCATATTAGGATGACATTTTCTGGGAGACAAAAATACCCTAATTTTAAAGAGAAAAAAAAAACAAATAAAAATTTGGAATATACAGATAAACTTTTAAATAAGTTTCGAAAATTTTCCAAAATTTAATATTATCGAATTCGAACTTCCATTTGAGAATTGTAATTAATAATAAAAAAGATACATCTTATCTCTTATTTCATTACTTTTATTTAGGTAAAGGAATTTTTTTTCAACACTGTGACATGAAAATCTTTTAGTTTATTTAATAAGTAGATTTTGATTCATTATTTTGACAACGGGCATAATAAGAAACCGATGAAAAAATTTATAATGATTTTAAGAGTTGTTTGTTTGGTAATATTATTAATGCAAAGCCAAACTCCGGGTTTAATGCTATAAGAGACAGTTTATTTGATACTCACCAATTTTAAAAAATGGACTAATGTATAAATAATATCATAATCTAAAACTTCCATTTCCTGTAGTTGATAATTAACGTAACATTAAAAGCAAATTCAATGGACATAGGAAATTATTTTCTTTCACTTCGAATAATCGTCTGCTTAATCTATAATTTACTTTACATCTATAATTTACAAACTTTTACATTTCTAAAACAATACGATATGGATTCAATTCAATTTAGGGAATGACTTTTTATACAAACTCAAACTCAAAATATTTGATAATATTGCAATATGTTTTAAATCAAAAATTCAATGATATAACTTCTACTTCAATGTTTTAAGAAAATTGATAAAAAGAAAAGAAATAAAAATATATGAAATATTCGAAAATATTTTTAAAAATTCCGTTTAATTTCATTGTTGGTTCAGAAGCTTTTGATTCATTGAATTGGTGAAATGAATAAAAAATTTTCTACTTCGCTTTTTCACTCTAATTGTATGTATTATTTTTTCCATCATTTTTATTTTTACACTTCGCCACTGTTCTGCATGTGTCTGATGTTTAAAGCAAAATTATAACCTGGCACCTGTTCAAGGTCATTTTTTTATATTACTTAGTGAAAAGAATAAAAACAATCTATATTTATACTTATAATAAAGCTCAATGTGTGTGTGTGTGTGTGTGTGTGTGTATGTTGGCGCTCTACAGGCCAGACCGTTTGACTTTACAGCTACCAAATTTGGTTACATGTATACCTTGGAGATGCACCTGGGTCCCTTTTTTGAATTTTTAATTAGAATTTTAATTATTAATTAAAAACTAACTTTCCTGCCAAAAACTCTTTTAATTTCCCCACCGCCAAATGAGTAAGATTACAGGTTTTTTTTCCCACGCTAATGAGGGTAGGCTTAACAGGTTTTCGACCAATTATTTCAAATAATTCTGTTTATTTTCGTAATGTTGGATGCATTTAAAATTAAACATTATTAATTAATCCATTTTTCGGATTTATTCTGAAGTACTTTTGAATTAAAATAAAACAGAATAAAGGAAATTAAAAATTTCTGTTCTGCTTAGCGTTACTCCAACTGGCATAGAAAATTCAAGCATTTGCGATACCATAACTGGCGTTGAAAATGCACGCATGCGCATTGTGTTCTGATTGTTGACAACTGATTTGCTGTTTTGTTTTATTTCAGCTACATACTGTAAATAAAATGTTTTTAGGTTAGTTGTGTGCTTTTGTAATTAAATTGTATTTATGTTAGTTATATATTTTTCGTATGTGCTTATAGTTTTAAGTACATCGTTTTTTTAAGTAGTTTTTTTTCTTTCTCCTACGCTAACAAGGGTAGGCTGAACATGCTTTCGACTGATTATTTCAAACGATTCTGTTTATTTTCTTAATGTTGGATGCATTTAAAATTAAACATTGTTAATTAATAGATCTGTTCATGATGAATCTGAGAAAAGTTGTTAAAATATTCTTGAGATATTACATAAATTAAGAAAGATATTCTTTAGTGCCCATAAGGTTTAAATGCTCGGCGACTCTGTTTTCAGTGCTCATATTTTTTTAATAAATGCTTTGTTTCAGTAAAAAAAATGTTCTTATATTAATTGCAGTTTAATCATTTACACTTTAATTTAAAGCATAAATTCTACGGGTGCTAACAGAAAATTAGAGAGATTCATATTACGTTATTTCTGAAGGCCTTTATAATATTATGAGTGAATTATATGACTACCAAAATTCGAAGCTTTAAAATATTTTAATGAAGAAGCTATTAAAGAAGGAGTTATATAAAATAGTTAATTATTAAAATTTTAACGAGCATTAAAATGGGCGAACCAGCTGGTCGCCAAAGACGGCTAGTATAAAATAAACACAAAAAAGATAAAGCAATTCTTTTCAAATTAAACGAAGAGTGTTTAAAAAATAGAATTCTATAATTGATTTAAAATAGATTTCAATATTTTTAAAAATTTATTTTGCGCTTAATTTTATTGAAATGAAATTATTTAATATTGTTGTTGTTTCACTTCAATACCAGCACATACTACTTTTTAAAGAATCAAATCAGAATTCAAAAATTAAATAAGACTGCTTTCTTTTTTTAAAAAGCACACTTTTACGTTGAGTTAAACCCTTCTTCCATTGTCTGCAGAAGAATTAGATACAAGCAGCTTTGCAGCTGTTTATTAATGGTCTATTCTTTTCATCTTTATTTGTAAAAAACGAAAGCTATCCATCTGGCAATGCAGTATACGATAAAAGCAGATGCGTTCTTCTTGAAAAACAATTATCGTTTTGTTGAACAAGATATGACTGGAAGTTTGAGTTCGGTTACATTTAGTTTCATTGATTTAACGCTTCCGTTTTCTTTATTTTACAAATCAACAATTTAATTCTTTTAGTTAAAATAAATTTGAACCGTTGCAGATAAGGATTTTTTTTTCATTTTATATAAAAGCTAAAATAAAATAAAAAAAGCTTTTATAAAAAAAGGATTTTTTTAAAAAGAAACACTTTATTAATTAATTCGTCATGATATTACTCTGTTTTTTTAAACTTTTTTTCTGTATTAAATGAAAAAATAAATTGTTTTCTTTTACACGTTTAATGCAAGGATAGTCAGAAGGAATATACATGGAATTGTAACAGCGTACCTGGCAAATAAAACTTGCTCTTTATTTTATAAACTCTTTTTTTACGTGTCTATTTTGGTTCTCTTAATAATTATTTATAAGTCATCGCTAATAATTACTCAAGTGAAATTTTAGGTCACAAAAGATTAAGGGAAAAAATATTTTTCTGTTTGATTCATTCTTTTTTACTGTAGCATCGATAAACTCCTAATTATTATAAATTTATATTATAGATACCCTTAAAGAATTCCAGTAGCAATTAATTTAATACAATTTTAGCTTATACATATTACAAAATATTTAAATATCGCAGTAAATTCTTTACCCCTGGATTATATGTGATATAATTAACTGATAGTAAATCAAAACCAATATTCAAACATGTGGATTTTTATAATTCAATAAAGTAAAATATATATTTTAATATATAAAGTGTTTTAAAGTAAATATATATATGTTTAAAATTATCATTAAAATAATGGAACTAATTTTACTCCTTTGTCCTTTAGGGAGATATTCAGTAACTGCCGAGAAAAATGATAGCAGAATTATTGTGTGTGTGTTTTTATCAATTTAATATAAAACAACTTTATGTTTTTAAAGACTTTTCTTTTAATGGCACACTTGAAATTTATCTCTTATTAACTACAAATTGGATTTCGGGAAAATTGTGTTACTTCATGCTATCAAACGTTATCAGAAGTTACAAGGACTATGTTATGATTTGTCAACACATTTAATTTATCCACTTCCGAATTCGAAGAAATGAGATAAAAAAAACTTTAAAATCAAACAAGAAAGAAGCTTGTTCACTTTTCATGTCATTCGACCAGCTGCTACATGTTTATTTTGATTATTTTAACTTCCAGGGTTAAAAACCTTGATCTTATGAACAAGTTTTCGAGTTAGCAGCAGCATAAATAATTTTTAACAAATTAAAATTTTTCCTGATTCTGCTAAATAAATAAAAAATAATATTATTTTGACCATAACCTACAATTAACATAGTTTGTCTTTTAATAAATACAAATTTTTAGTGACAGGAACTTACTATTGCTCAACGAAATTAAAAAGATGCGCAATATGAATAATCATGGTTTTAATTTTATTTTCTGAAATGGACTTTTTTTTGTAGAATAATTTATATTTTTTTCTCATTTAATTTATTATATAAATGAAACCTATCCTATATATGATGCTCTAGAGAAATATGAAAAAAAAAATCTTACTGCATTTTGACATCGTCTGAATTTATTTTAAAGTTTATCGTTTTATCTTGATTACTGATTCCAAATATAAAAAAGAATAAAACTTTTAGAATAATTATTTGATTGTTCCATTTGGAAAAAATGGACAAAAAAAATCCATTTTCTTTTTATGATTAGAAAAAAAAAATCATGAATGCAAATAATTTTCGAATTTGAGATTTTATCGTTTGTAATTCGATAATTTTACGATATAGCGAAGTTTAAATAAAAATCATGCACATTCTAAATATCTGAATTCAAAATTTTTTAATAATCTAAATTCTTGTAAGCTACAAGTAATAATCCTCGAAATTTAAAGAAAAAAAAGAATGATTTTTATGAATAAAAGTATACAAAAAAGAATTTAATAGAAGTATTGAAATTACTGACTTCATGTTATTCATATCTTTGTCAGAAAAGAATTTACATCAACTAACGCACGATTTGATAACATATTTTAATAAATGCACTCAAAATGAGATATTCACATTCATTTCAATAAAAATAAAGACTAATATTATAAAAACTATGCTTAAGTTGTGTTGTATACAGAAGAGGTCAATTGATTGTTTTTCTTGAACATCTGACTACTTGAAAATATCGTTATTTTTTAAAAAACTTGTTTCATTGTAAGTAATCGAAGGATTTATTTTAATGAGAATTTTCAATTACACTTAAAGAATTTTACAGCCAGTAAATAACAGATAGCTTTAATAACGTATGAAATGTTATGAAAATCGATTTTTAATTAGAATTTTTTTCATTTCATTAAATTCTACTAAGATAATATTGATCAGGAAATTTTTAATTTCTTTGATATTCTTTTTTCCCCCCTTGATTATAGATGCAGTGGCACTGGAAGTTAAAATAATATTTTATGCAAATAATAACTTAAATTCTCTGGAAACTATTCATCCGATGACTTTCCGCATTTATTTAGTATATTTTCTCTTTGTATCTATAATGCCTTCATTTTTTAAATAATATATTCTACAAATCCAATTAAATAATTTTTATAAATTCTGATTAAACTTCTTTTGTAGTGTAATAGCGAAACTTAAAAAATGCCCTTTTTAATTGAAAAATTAAGATTTTCCTTATATTTGTTCAATTTTTTTTTTTTTTTTTCTTTTTCGCCAGGATAAAGAAAACACATTACAATTAGATTATTCTCAATTGTAATTATCAAATTAATAATTATCATAATTATCAAAAAGAATAATACAAATTTCCGTTTGCATTTTCAATCATATATATAGCGCGACATAATCAGATACATTTCTTTACGATATAAGTCTACAAATTATAAACTAAACTCGAATCAATGGATTAATAAAGAGTTCTACAAACTATAGTAACAATAGGTGAAAAATTCGCCAAATCTCTAGAAATAATCCGAAGTATAATTCAAACTGAAAACGAAAGAGACGCATACTATTTATAATTTTTTCTTCCTCAGAGTAAAAGTTACTACAATATGCTAGCCTTGCACTGACAATGCGGAAATAGATTTTTAACCACCCGCATAAAAACAGGACCTCCCTTCTTAGTACGAAACGTGCAAGACGACGTAACCGTTGCTAATGCAAGCATGTATGAAGCTAACTTAGGAAGAACAGGAATTACTTTTGAGAACTTGTACTTACTAATAACTCGGTAGTCAGAATCGATTGCTTTTGTTATTAAATATGGATATATGTGATCTATGGTGAAAGATGTTATTGAAGGTCAAAGTGAGGCCTTGTTGGTCACGTAGAGGGAAATATGTAATTAACCCTCAACCTCCGAGTCCAGTAAGTTTCTGAAATCCATAAATATCTTAATGGATTGTATTTCTTTTTCATTATTTATTTAGTAACATCAATTGTATTTAGTGTATCTTTGTGACAATTTTATTAAAATGATTATTTTGGTTTTACTTACAACATGTAATTCTTAAACATATTAAATATTAGATATTCTAAAAAACTGCAATAAATAACATCTTTATTATTGACTAGTCGCCTCAAGCAATCATTTGTTCTCCATGAATATTGGTTATGTTTAATTTCAAATAACTCCTTTTCTATAACTTCCAAACTGTCTGATATAAAGAGCCGTGTTTTTTTAATTGTCTTAGTTAAGTTCTGTTTATTGTGTGCATGAATCTTTCTAATGGAGATAGTCCCATAACATTACAGTGTTATTAAACTTAAATTTCCTGTTCATATATCTTCCACATTTCGCAATATTGTAACTTCATCTTTTTATTTGAATTGTAAACTATGCAAATATTTTACAGAATTTTTCTTTTTCAGCTTTCAAAAATTGAATAAAATTACAAGATTAAATATTTCATGAAACGATGTAAACGGTTTGAATTTTAAGGCAACAATGTAATTTATTCTTAGAAATAAAGGAAAAGTTAAAAAAAATTGCCAAAATTTAGTAAAAATTTGCACGTTTATTAAATTAGTATCATTAAAAATACATTTTTTTTTAAATTTTGAAACGGTGTAAAATTTATTTTTGTGCAGTAATATTTTCGGAAGTTATCACAGAAAAACTTCACAATTCAACTTAATTTTAATTAAAATTATATTTAAAATTTCAAAAATTTTGTCAGATGTTCACATCATTACCTTCTAAGGTAGAAAAAAGATTTCAAAAGATTTCGTTTCTGTCAGAATATTACTTTACAGAATAATTTAAGGTTAAATAATAACATTTGTTCAATTTTAGAAAAATCTATTAATCTATTTTAATCATTATCAATGAAAGGACTTTTTAGACAACATATTATATTTATTTGCGAAAACAATAATATGAATATGTATATGTATGTTTTTTTAATGAATATGAGTTTCTTATTTGCGGAAATAATCTCATAAATAAAGTGGTTTAATTAAAGAAAAAAAAAGAAACTATCTTTAAAATTAGTCTTTTTTTTTTCAATGTTAAGAGAATCACTAATCTTAAAATCCCTTTTAAAAATATTCAAAACAAACATCAAGAAAAATGTTTCCCAAATGCAATAAAAAATAATAGAGTAATTTCTATAATTTAAAGTCTTTATAAAAAAATTATCAATATCTCAGAGTAAAACGAAGCCTAAAAATTAAGGCAATTTAGGAATCTCTTCAATTGTCATCTCTTCAAACACATGTAGCGCATAAGCTGAATTAAAATAAATTCAAAACCCCACTTTTAAAGCATTTGCAGTTTTTACTAAAACTAAGCAAAATTTCATTACTTTCGCAAGGAGCCATGATACATTGTTTCAAATCAAATGAACTAAACGAATTCTGAATGTTAAAAAAGTTATTCTTCTCAGTTGTATGAAATTTAGCTTTATTTTCAGAATTTCTTGACTGTTCAAAGATACTGTTTTAAATTAAAATCATTTGAAAGAATATTTTAGAAAAGAATATTTTGTTCTCTTATATATTTCGAATATAAGAACCGAAATCAATATCCGAAAGAAAACGCAGCAAATAAATTTCTTTGTTGGAGCAGACGATAAGATTAAAAATTTAGTCTCCAGCTTCTAAAAGTTCCGTTCCGTCTCTATTTTATTTAATAAACTCTTTACTCAAGCATTTCCTGCCTGCTGTTGCCAAACGACATCACAAAAATATGCTTTTAGAAATTAATCACTTGCATCATATTTGTTTTATTTTCATGTTAGCTTGCACTCATATTCATAATTATATGTTCCTCAATAGTAACATGATCTAGATACAAATGTGAACAATTTTAATAAATAATCTGAATGAAATTAATTGATAAATTTGAATGAAAGAAATAATTTTTAAATGGTACTAAATCATTTCAATGTTTTTATAAACAAATAATAATTTGTGTTAAATACATTAAATGAGATGAAATACATATTTAAATGGCTTTCAATTGAATTCTCAAATTATTCTAATAATCATCTTCATGATCAATTTAGAATTAACTAAGCCTTAAAGATATAATATTTGTACATCGACACTTTAAAATATCATTCATAATTAAATCAGTACTTAATATATAATGTCCTGAACTTTTGCTGAAATAATAAAATGCTAAAAGAAGTAAGGTATAATATTTGTTATTACTTACCATTGAAATTAAAATAAGCAGTACTCATAATAGTTAAAAAATTAATCTAGATTTATAGAATAAAGAATAGTTATTAGAGGAAAAAATTTACAATTTAAATTTTATCCATATTTTGCTTTACAGATGAATTTGGTTAAGCCAGTTTTTCTAAGAATTTGATTTTAATTTGTACTCATAATAGTTATTTTTTGATCACTTACCTTTAATGAATATTATTCGCAAGTCGCAGATGCAGAATTTTTTAAATGAGAGACTTATGATTTAAACATTACATGAAAATAGAAAATAATTAGTTGCTGAAATGGAATAGGAATTATTTTCTATAAGAAATTTTACTGCAAATTTATTTTTCTTGCGCCTTTGGATTTGTTATTTATTTAACCAATTAAGAATGATCTTTATAATTCTAAAAATAGATTAATTCCTTCTAGTTGCTTAATTGATTTAAAGGAATAAATTCAATTATTTTACTATGCTTTTTTTTTTAGTCTTTATTTATTTTGAAAGATTCATATCATATTGTTGATTAGATTTTTAAAAAATTCACAAGATTAAAACTTAGAGGAGGCTTATAATACGATTAGCTGAATTTTACGATGACATAATTACTACGTAACCACATTTTCCGGGCAAATTTGTTAATTGAGGGGACGATTATATGTTTTGTTTCCATTATCACATTTTTTTTCCTTTCTAAGTTGTATTGAAAATTAAATAAAAAAAAATAGAAGAACAATTAGTGCCCTAACTGAATCAATACATAATAAGATTAAAATTCTACATTTTAAAAATTAGATTTCATAAAAAAGACTTTAAAGTTATCAGTCCGCATTTCTACATTGTTATATAAAGACATTTAAAAATTGATGGCTTTTATTCAATATTGAAAGCATATTTGTTTGTTTACATTTGAAAGTATATTTGCACAGAAGACATTAAAGAAGACAAATTTCATTAAGAAAATTTAGATTATTTCAAATATGGTTTGAAATCAACTAATTAAAAGAAAAGAAGGAAAATTTACATTTTCAAAATTCTTACTGTGTATATTTAATTTTTTAATAAAAATGTGTCTGTTTCTTTTATCGAATTATTTCAACTTTCTTGTAATATGAATTATTTACCGCTAGAAGACTTATAGAATCAAATTTTTTTTGTTTGTTATAAATTAATATGATATTATAACGTAATTTATAATAAATACTAAATAAGAAAATATCTTCTTTTGAATGTCATCTTCTTATATGCAATGTTATAATTAAAAAATTTGTTTTTGTGTAAGTCACGTGATTTATGGTATGACAAATTATTTCCAGTATTATAAGATTTATAATAAAAATATTACATAGTGGCATTTAAAAAAATTATTTTGTAGCATTTTGGTGCTGTTTTAATTAAATCATTTTTCTATTATAGGCTGTTTATTATTGCAAGAAGCTTCTAATTACAATGTTGTGGACGCAAGCTCTCATTGCTTTCGTGGCAGTTGCAAGTGTAAGTATGAAATCTATATTTAACGACATCGTGAAATTTTTATATAATATTTTGTACAATACAAAAGAGAACGATTCAAATATCAATTAAATATTTGATTTTTGAAGCATTTATTCCAATATTTTAGACAAACGATTTTCTTTCCGGATGGTTTGTTTTCCTCCATTTGTGACTTAAACTGTGTTCCTACTATTCACCTACTAATCCTACTAATCACCGAAATACTATTAATAGTATTTCGGTGATTTTTAATAAAATTACCAAAACATTATTTCATAAATTATCAAACAAAACGAAGCACTGATGAAAATCAAAATAATAAGAATATATAAATGATCAATTCTTATTTTTATTGAACTAGAACGAATCTTCGTTTTGTTTTTATTCGAATCTTTTGTGACTGCATGATATCTTAAGATGAATTCATTCGTTGAAGATTGTTCTAGACAACTCATGCTGAATACAAACATATTTTTTCTAATGCGTTAATCTGACATAAGATAATTAATCTCTTTGGTATATTTTTTTGAATCGTAAACTTTTTTTATTCCCTTCACAAGAACGCTTTATCATCGTCGGTTTTACTTCCGGAGTCAACGAACACGCAACAATATGTAAAAACAAATGTTGAGGTTCGTCTTTCGAATGAATATCATCAAAAGATGTAATTAAAAATAACAGGTGTCTTCGCAAAAGCATTCTAAACAGAACAAAGCACAGCAACCAACCAATCATCTAACACCATACAAATTCATTCATTGTCAAATTTATCGTCGCTTTTTTCGATCGCTTTGCCTACCGAAGCAAATCTGTCCAATCGCCCTCAATCATTACAGAGATTTGTCGCATAAGAAATAGAAAAGAAATCTGTCTTCCGAAATTCCATTTAGGCGTAAAATAAATTGCGGCATCGAATACTTTGTTGGGCATCGCACAACATTCTGTTTTGCATCCGGTCACTCGGGCAAAGAAGGAGGAACACGCGATTTCCCCGCTGACCCAGTTGGCAAAAAACAATCGCCATTCCTCCAAAGGTCAAGGGCTTCCTCATCCTTTTGCCTCGCGGTGCTGGGAAAACTTCCGTGTCTGGGGGCCCCCCTCTCATTAAATCAGGGGATACCCACTTTTCGGTCATCACGGGTCACTTCCTGATTCTGCTGCCAATGATATAATTCTGGACTATGCGATTCGCGCCAATTTTGAAACATAACCGGCTCGGCAAGATGCTCTTGTTAGCCAAAAATGCCGTTCACTGTGTGACCGGCAAATTATCTGTCGTTTTGGAATGCCGCGTAGGAAATCTTGAATCTGTTTGTGCAATTTGAAAGGACATTAAAGTAATTGTCGAGGTGTGCAACAAGTAATGTCGCAAATAATCAGAAGAATATTTATCGCTTAAGGGAGGAAAAAAAATCTGTTTTCTTTTCAAATTTGCTATCTTGAGAATAAAAAAGACAGCTGAATTTATTACATCTTAAATATTTTTTGGTAAATAAGAAGTTTCTAATTAAAATATAATTTAATTTAACATTTAAAAAAAAGGAAAAAATCCAAATTTTTCTTTCAAATTCAATGGAAGTAACTAAATTCTTTATATTTTAGATATAGTTTATGAGCAGAAATAAAAGATTTCAAATTAAGATTTATATTTCATTACAACTGAAATGTAAGGGGAGATATTTAATGTTATTAAAAAAATTCTGAAAACCAATGTTTTTTTCGCGCTTTTTTTATTGGGGGGGGGAGGCTAGAAGAGAGACACTATACTTACTTTTTTCGCATTTCATAATCTTTCGTCCTCAAATATTATATCTGTATTAAATGTCTAAGCAAAACTTTGACAAATTTCAAAAAAAAAAAAAAAAAAAAAATGATAATTTTTCTAAAAAAAATGAGAGAGTGAGATAATTTATGTTAAATTTTAACAATCTTTGGCAACCATATTATTCAGATGGAATATAAGCTTCCCATTCCATTAAATTATGAATATGATATACGTTTATTTAAAATTTCACCATATAATTTCATAAGACTGAAACACATGATTTTCATACAATACTATAATTACTCGACATGTAAATTATTAAAAAGTGTATAAATTATCAGATAAAAAGGAAAGTGAAAATTCTACTTAGGAGTTAATGTCCACATAAAGCATTGAAAAAAATTTAAAATTTAACATTGGCAAATGTACATAATTGAATGGTTTTATGGAACAATGAAATTGGTTTCAAATTTCATCATAGCAATAAAAAATGGTGTAGTCGATTGTGTATCTACTTAAAATTTAATATGAGGAGAACAAACTGTACGGAAAGGAATCTTTCATCATTAAAAAAAGTAATTTATTTTGAGTTTTAAGATAGTGTAAAAACCTTTCTTTGAAATAATACTTTTGGGTGATATGCTGAAAATCATCGATAATTGCTTACATTTTAATTAACTTCTAGATTTTGAAAACATAATACTGACTCTCTTCTTGTCTTGAAGATACATGTGCCAAAAATGATAATAGTAGATTTTTATAAAAAGAAAAGCATGTAAATAAATATTTGTCTTTACATATAGTATACAGATTTTTCTTAGAAAATAGAAACGTTTCTTATCAATAAATAAATCACAGTATTAATATTAAAATTCTAGGATGTTTTACACATAACAATTACAAATAAATAATGCTTGAATTATTTTTTCTTTCTTCTCTTTCCCGGTTTAAACAGCCTGTTAGCTTTAGATAAAAAAGAATACTTTTCAAATGTTCTTTTCTCTCTTCCATCTATTCTTATAATTTTACATGCATGAAATGTTTATGTAAAATTTGTCTGTTATTTTTCACCTTTCCTTTTTATCTTTCATTTTGAAAAAAAAAATTAGATTTTCTTTATTATATTAAAACTATTTAATTCATTCCTTTAATCATATCATTTTCTTTTTTATATTAAGCAAATCTTTATTCACGGTAAGGATGTTTCCAGTTCAATTTTCATGTCTCCTATAAACTTACCAAAAAATTTTAATAATTTATGGTGGGATAAATGGCTTGAGAAATAATAAATTGCATTCTTATTTAACATAATGCTGCGAATTTGAGCTGCAATGAAACCCACGGAATGCTAAATTTCAGGTTCCGGGAGAGTAGGAGGGGGGCAGGCTAATTAAAGGTTACAGTAATTTTCGTAAACCATTCTCTTACAATTTTTAGTCTCTTTTTTTAAAAAAAATATTGCCCTAAAAACAAATACAAAAGAAAAATATTGATTTGGACCGCTAATTTTATGTACTAGAAGATTTGAATTAACGTCATCAAATTGAGATATTTTGGAATTCAGGCCAGTCCTTAAAACGAAGACTTTTACTTTGCAAACTATTCAGATTTTTTTTACAATGATTAGATTTTGATATCAATAATGACCGATATCACCTGTAAAACATACTAAGTGATGAAACAAATTTTAAAACAAATCTGAAGATAGTGCCAGTCAAAGCTGTTATCAAAATGAAGATTATAAATTCTTTTTAAAAATTTATGAATGATGTTTGGAATGAATCTGATGTTTAATATATCCTTATACTATACTATAAAATTATTAAAATTATAATGCACCTTAATTGATAAATCTACTGATTCTGTATTACAGATCGTGTTGGGTGCGGAAGAAATCAAAGAGAAAATCGACACTGCTGACTCTTCTCCTCCTACGGAAGGAAAAGACGAATCAAAAGTGCTCCAAGAAAGAGGAGATATACAGCAAACATATAAACCCAACCCTCAAAAGAAAAGCGGGGGTGCTCAAGAATCTGTAGGAATACCCGTTAATGCGCATCCACCTATCAATCATCTCCTCATTCCACCACCAGGATTAAAAAGAAATCCAGGTCCACCTCCAGGTCTTCAAAGACATAAAGAACTTCCCAACCAGCCGATTTACAAAACATCTAATCAGATTCTTCTGCAGTCGTATGAAGTAGCCCCAAATAATCATCCCGATTCTGGTTCATATCCAGCCGGAGGACATCAAGAATTCCATCAAGATGGCAGGCAGTATCAGGGAGGTTCTCATCATGAATACACAGGTGGGCACAATTCCATACCCTACCAAGAAGGTGGAAATCAAATAGACATTCAAGGATATCATAATCCCGAGGAGGAATACAAGCCAGAGGATCAAAACGGCCTGTTTCAGGGTTTCCCAAGTTTACCCCACAGTGAACCTTGGCCATTACCCATGCCAGATATGCCAAAGATAATTCACTTGGATGTAAAGTGTGAAAAGAATTTAATGAAAGTGTCAATAGAATTTGATAAGCCTTTCCATGGAATTGTATTCAGTAAAGGCCATTACAGCCATGGTAATTGTGTACATTTACCACCAGGATCGGGACATACTAGTGTTTATTTCGATGTATCCATCAACAGCTGTGGAACACATGGAAATGCTCCTAATGGTCAATACAACAGTTATGGAGGCCAAAATGTTGCTGGAAGCTACTTCGAAAATACAATAGTTGTACAGTACGATCCTCAGGTTCAAGAAGTATGGGATCAAGCTAGACGCTTAAGGTGCACTTGGCATGATCAGTACGAAAAAGCTGTCACTTTCAGACCATTCCCTGTTGACATGCTAAATGTGGTCCGAGCTGACTTTGCTGGAGATAATGTAGGCTGTTGGATGCAGATACAAGTTGGTAAAGGTCCATGGGCAAGTGAAGTGAGTGGAATTGTCAAAATCGGTCAAACGATGACCATGGTACTTGCCATTAAAGATGAAGAAAATAAGTTTGACATGATGGTTCGAAACTGCATAGCTCATGACGGAAAACGAGCTCCTATTGAACTTGTTGACAGCCAAGGATGTATTGTGCGCCCTAAGCTCATGAGCAGATTTACCAAAGTAAAGAACTTTGGTTCAAGTGCCTCAGTTTTAGCCTTTGCACATTTCCAAGCTTTTAAGTTTCCTGATTCAATGGATGTTCACTTCCAGTGTACTATCCAAATCTGTCGACCACATTGTCCAGAACAATGTGCAGCAGCCAATCCTGGCATCGGCCATCAAATAGCTCCTAATCATGATATATATGCATCAGGTTCGTCTGCGCACGGATCGGTGGTAAGACCTCGGGAAGAAAGAGATGTTTCACAGAAAACTCAATCGGAGCCGATTGTTGAAGAAATGACAGAAATTGGTCTAAACAGAGTCATTCGTGTTGTGTCCACTGGAGATCTGGCTTTCGCTGAGCCCCCAACACAGCAGCAAAGTGTACCAGATTTCGAAAGTCACGAGTCGGATGATATGATCTGTATGTCTACCCCTGGTTTTGCTGCTTCTTTAATCGTTTTGTTGTCTATTTTAGTAGTGTCTTGCCTCGTAGCTGCTTTCCTGTGCCTCAGACAAAAATCGCCAAGAGATATCATAACATCCATTTCTGGGACAATTATCAAAAAGAAATAAGCCTTTACAAAATGAAAAAATTTCATTTCGTGTTAAAAGAGCTTATATTTCATGGAGGGTGTCCAGTAGAACTATAAGAAGTCTGAATGAGAAATAAGCAAACTGATGATACATTCTATTCTTTAAAATCACATTTACAAGATTATTTTTCGTTTAGATTGTTTATTCCTTTTAGAATGTTTTGTATTATTTAATTTTGTTTTTATTTATGATTCATGGAAAACTAATATTCGAGTTAAACAAGAGGAATGCAAACGTAATTTATGAATAATTTAAATTGCATGCAACTTATTAAAGAATTATACCATGAGGCAAAATATATAATTATGAGACAGACTGTGAAACAATTTCTTAGTTTCTTTCCCTAATTTCTTTCATTTGCAGTCTTTTTTCAATGACAGAAAAAAAAGTCAAACTTAGATTTTTTAGAAGAAATAAGGTAAATAATAGTTTTTTACAAGCTCACGAGCTGTAGGCATTAGCTAAATTCGTTAATAATTTAATTATTTCTTTCTTGAATATATATCATGAAATTTTAATGGCATTACTGTTTGTTATTGAATTTCAGAAGTGTTTGTGCGATATAGTTAGATTTAAGTGAAAAATTTAGTATTTTTTTTTAATGAACTGTTACATTTTTCTTATCATTTATATGTGCGTATAGAGGCACGGTTTCATCCTTTTTGTAAATCATTGATGTTGGATAATTGAAGATTATTTTGTGCTTTAAACTAACTTTCACTGCTCACGCTATTTTCTTAACAGGGAAGAATCATAAAAGTATTGTTTAGTAATTATTCATTTTTTTTCAGTTTTGGCAAATATATTGTTGTTGTATCATTATCAACTGTATTTTGTTTATATATACATATATAGTAGAAGGAAACTAGAGAGTGTAATGGAAACATTTGTTTTTGTATTTGTTGTCAAAATGTAAAAAATATGTGTTAACATAAACTATACATCATTTAACAGATAACTGAATGTAGTTTTTAGTGCAGGCACAATATAACTTAGATTCGCCTTTGTAGGTGAAAACAGGCAAAACAGCAACTCTTTATATAAGTATATAAAGTGAATACTTAAGTTCTGAATTAATGGACTAGTAAAATATTTTCTTTGTTAAATGAAATCATATTATTTGAAAGAATATAGGAATTCCGTCCTCTTATTGGTATGGATAAAATTTTAGATGGTTTTTGCCTCAAGTGTTATCTGTTAATGTTATATATTCTGAAACACAAGGAATTTTCTTATTAGGCCATTTAAATGTGTAACAAATCAAACCAATCAAGTGTTAAGAATGTATACAGTACTAATTAGTTCCATCTTCTGATTGGAGAGGATATATTCTTATTAATCCACTTAATGTGTAACAAATCAAATCAATCAAGTGTTAAGAATGTATACAGTACCAATAAGTTCTTTCTACTGATTGGAATGGGTTATACTCTTATTTATCCACTTAAATATGTAACAAATCAAACGAATAAGTTTTAAGAATGCATACAGTATTAATAAATTCCATCTTCTGACTGGAGATGTTCGTATTAACCAACTTACATGTGTAACAAATCAAATAAATCAAGTGTTAAGAATGTATACAGTATTAATAATTTCCATCTTCTAATTGGATTGAATATGTTCTTATTAACCTACTTAAATGTGTAACAAATCAAATCTATCATTAAGAATTTATACACTACTAATAAGTTACATCTGATTGAAATGGATATGTTCTTATTAATCCACTTAAATGTGTAACAAATCAAATCAATCAAGTGTTAAGATTATAAATAGTATTAATAATTTCCATCTACTGATTGGAGTGGATTGTTCTCCTAAGCGCTTTACTATCTAATTTCATCTTCAATTCTTACGTAAATTTAAATGGAATTCACTACTTAAATAATTCTTAACCATTTAATTGTTTAGTTTTCTATCTTATCTAATTAGATAACACTACTGTGAGAATGCATTGTTTTGATTTAGCTAAGAGTTTACCGAAGACTCAGATGTTTATATATTCTACTCAAGTTTCATATCAAATAATAACATCTATGAGTGTTTTAATTTTAGTTAATAGGATTAAGAATACAATAATTCAATAGACGTACAATGGATGAGCATATGAGTGAAGTGTTTGAGACGCTATGATAGAAACATATACTAATTAACTTCGATTCTTGATCTGTATTTTATCATGAGAGCACAGGTACATTTCTTTTTTCATAACCAATCTAAAGGGCACATCATTACTATCATTCTAAGTCATGATTCGATTTTATTTTCTGTGCATGTTTTTCATCGGCGGCCATATATGTATGTATTTATTTATTATCATTGTTTGTCATATTATTTTTGATGGTGTAGTGTTTATGTAAGTACTTTTTCCACCGAAGGGGTAATAAAGTTTTGATTAAAAACCGTCTCTTTATTTGAAAACAATATTGCTTTGCACGTTCTCTTATGGTTCTGAAGTTTTTAGTATGCCTGGTTTGGCAATAGCTGGAAATCAATTTAAAAGAATAAACTATCAGATGTACTTATAAATCTACAGTATCATTCAAAAAGAAGAAGCAGATTTTAAATATTTATTTTTAACGAATGGCAATAGATACACTCACACATTCAGGGTAGAGAAAAAGTTCAATGTTTTATTCTATGCATTCAATTTTAGCTTTTTTTGTTATGTGAGAAATATAAAATCGGAAGCCCATTTTTTGCCTCACTTGAAGTAATTGATCCCTGGCCTGGTTGTTATCATTGTAATAATTCGATCTTGCACAAATATAAAAAAAGTAGACAAAGATTTTAAGCTCTCGATATTCCTTTGGTTACGAAATTCTAAGCTTTTTCTTATGATTATGTTCGAAAGGAATTCAAATATGCTCAGTATTTTCATCTAATATGCGAAGACGGTTAGTGCTTTCCTTTGTGCATATGCAACCATCTTAAAGCAATTTCAGGCACTTTTCTTGTACCAATTGTAAATCTATTTATGACGAGTTGGCTCTTTGCTGAATCTATTGAACTACTGGATTCCCTCCTTGCATACCAAAGTACATAAAACTACTTTCCTTGAGACATATCCATTTTCTTATTAAAAAAAACCCGAATAGGGCGGCTTTTGTCAGGGTTATCCGAATGCAGGGGGAAAAAAACTTTGGGATTTCCTCTATCGCATATGCTTCCTCTTGGCATTCATTAAAAATGAATGTTTTCAATTTATCCCTTCTTTTTCAATAACCCAGTATTTATTAGGCAAAAAAAAGGCGCGGCTTTTGCCGGGATTATCCGAAAATAAAAACTTTGAGATTCCCTCTATCCAGTGAAGTATCGTATATGTCTCCTTCTGTTGCCATTCATTAGAAATAAATATTTTAAATTTATTCCTCCTTTTTGACTAACCCTGTATTTACTACGTAATCAGACCTGTTAATAAATATTAACTTAATGTAAGTACGAAAAAAAAATACAATATCACATAAAATCTTTTTGATACCTAAGAACTTTTGACATTGACATAAGCTTTTGACGGGACTATCCGAATACAAAAAATAGAACTTTGAGATTTCTTCTATCAAGTGAAGTATTACATATTTCTCCTGTTGCCATTCATTAGAAATAAAAGTTTTTAATTTATTCCTTCTTTTTGACTAAACTTGTATTTAGTAGGTAATTAGACTTGTTAATAAATATTAACTTATTGTAAATAAATAAAATACAATACCACTTAAGAACTTTTGGCATTACATTGAAGCATTTACAAGAGGCACCGCTCTTTTTCAACCGTAGCCATTTCTTGATCACTTCTATCTGCATTTGTTGTTACTTTACATATTTGTGGCGCATCTTACCACTAATGCGATCTGAATTTTTAAAAGGATAAAGCTGCCCCATGAATATTTTTTGCAAAGTGTCAAATGCCAAAAAAAAAAAAAAAAAAAAAAAAAAAACGATAAAGAATTTTTTTATTCCTTTTATCTCCCATATCGTGCAATAAGAATGTTGACTATTTTCGATATTTTAAAAATCTACCAATTTTAATCATGAAAGACGAATACCTTAACTTCAATCTAATACCAGCTGTCAGCAAGTAATAAAGAGACGATATAAGGAAAATCTAAAAAAAAAAAATTATATTACAGCCGATTAGAAGGCATCTGAACTCTTTTCTCAACTCTGAAGGCATTGAACATTGATTTTCAACTCACAAATGGGCCAAAGTTCTCTGTCAATCTAAATTTAAGTTTTGGTAAAATTGAATTGTTTCTTCTTAATATTTACAATGATACTTCGAAACTTTACAGAAACTTCAGTAATTAAAATTAAATAAAATATAAAGCTGTATTCCTTCAACTTTGTTATCTAGTACCATATACTGTATCAATAGATATGAATTAAGCTATGTAATCAGATGAAACTGCAACCATTTGCTGTGTAACCAAACTTTCCCATTTAGTATTTCTTTAAAAAAAATTGAAAAATGTGTTTCTCACTGTCAGCTTGTCACTTTTTGTTTTACATTATGCAGCTTTCACGTATCCTAGGTTTAATTTCGAAATATATAATTCACTGGTCAGAGTTATGATGGATCAATCTATTATAACTATCAAAAGAAAAACAATATCTAATTAATTATAAGCAAATTAGAAAAAAATAATGTTTAATGCAAAAAGAAAGAAATGATGAATCCGGCCTGAGGACTTCCTCAAGGGTCACCCTCAGGCAGGGATTCAACTAGGCATTTTTTTCTGTGAGAGGTCTGACTTTCGTTCAAAAATATTGATCCATCGTGACCCGAAAATCCTCCAGGAATTGAGGTTTTAGAGATAAACCAGTATCACAAAAATAAAAGACAATAAATTATACAATGAAGCAAATTATTACTTCCAAATCCAAGCAAAACCACAATAGAACAAACACAAATTACAAAAGATCACTCAATCATAAAACCAAAACATATAATTAAAACAAGAAAGTAAAGGACATACCAGTTGCAGGCAAAACTACATTCAACTCACCCGCATCCAAAGCTGCACACGCCTATTTCTCTAAGGCCTCAATTTCTGGGGATTTTCGGGTCACGAGGGGTCAATATTTTCGGACGAAAGTCAGACCCCTCACAGAAAAAAAATCCCTAATTTGAATCCCTGCCTGAAGGTGACCCTTCAGGCCGGAATAATCATTTCTTCCTTTTTGTATTAAGCTTAATATTTTTTTTATCTAATTTGGTTAAGATCATCTGTCTTTTAGTGGTAGCAGCATTAGGGCTCTCTAAATACAATGCATCTTTTATTAGTTTGGCTCAGAAAACATTTATTTTTAATTGAATTTCATAATGATTGCATTTTTGATTAATTATAAGAATATGCTTATTATAATGATTCTCTGACACGAAAATTTTTGCTTATCTTTACCGATCATAGTCCCTGAGTTTTAATTGGCTTGGAAGAGTAAAAATCTTGAATCAATATGTAAGTGGGCCGTCCAGCTAAAAAGTGGCGGATATGTTGGGGGGTGCTAAGCTTTTATTGCCATATAGTTTTCTTATGATTTATGATAGAAAAATAAACCTGATATAGAGGAAATGAGGACTAATCGAAAGGAACAATTTTTAAGTTAAAAATTTTTTCGATAGCTACAATTGCTTAGAAGTTAGGGGTTGAAAAGTGATTTTCAACTCCTAACTTCGGTTATTTTTTAAATTATCTATGTTTCCATAATTAAAAAATAAAATAATCAAGACTTCTACGCTTGTTTTCTTTTCCTATTTAATTATTTAAATGTACGTGGACTAAAATTTAATAGCTTGAAGAAAATTAATTAAATAAAAAAAATAAAGAAGCAAAATGATTTATTGACAATATTATAAAAAAAACGATCAGTTTTAGTGAATTCCAGTGACTGCTTTAGTTCTTTTGAACGCATTTAATATCATGTAAGAACATAATATAATTTTGGTTTGTTGTATTTGAAGCCTCAAAATGCATGAGCAGAAAATTGGTGACTTATCTCTTTTGAGGCATCAATTTTCCACTTTTAGGGTTACTAGAACATGAAAAGAAGGTCGCCACATTTGGTGACTTATCGCAACAAAAAGTTACACCTTGGTGCGAATGTCCGCCATATACCTGATTCTCCTGTCTGTCCAATAAAGGGCGGGGTTATAAGAAATTATAGCCCGAAAAAGCACAGAAAAGAAAATGGGAATGAATGCGAAACAGCGAGGGGAGGTATCAAGATAAAAAAAAATTGGTTTCTAAATATCGACGCATGTATAATCTGATAGTCACATAATTGTTTTTCACGAAAACAATTTTAGAACTCGATTTTGAGGTGGTCAAAAACCATCGTTTTTCTAAATGTTGGTGATAGCGAAATATGAGTTATGTGAAAACAGGATGTTTCCTTGTCGGATTGATAACACGTGTCATAAAAAAAAT
This sequence comes from Argiope bruennichi, assembly GCF_947563725.1. Classification (NCBI taxonomy): domain Eukaryota; kingdom Metazoa; phylum Arthropoda; class Arachnida; order Araneae; family Araneidae; genus Argiope; species Argiope bruennichi. The sequence goes on from NC_079155.1 coordinate 20,269,149, forward strand.
AATGTTTTCACTTGATTACTTGAAATTTGTGATAGTAGATTTTTTTTTTTTTTTTCAATAACTTCGAAGTAAAGTATTGTTAGTCAGTGTACTAAAATGGCATCTTTGCCGCTTACTCGCTATTAATCGACTAATAAAGAGGAGTTAAAAACATAGTGGTTGTCTTTTACTTTTGCAATATTTGTAATACTCTGAGTTATTAATGTTTATTAACCAAAAGATCATCAAATTCGCAAAAGCTTTGAAACAACGAGGTTCATTTAAAACATATATTCAAAAGAACTAAAAAAACACGCAGCTTATTGAAGTAAGCAATCTTCCTATAGGAATCTACTTAAAACCAGTTGTGTGTTGCAAAGAAGAGGGAAAAAAATAATAAACACTTAATAAATAAATAAAAAAAATTAGAATTATTTAAAAAATATTCTTATATCTTCAAATCTGATTGAATGTACATTGACTTCATTATGCAAGATAAAGTGAAAATATTAAAAATTCTATTTATGTATGTAACCTATGTTAAAGATAATACATCTTTGATCTTAGACAAAGCAGTATTGAAAGATTTAGAAATCTAAAAAGATATTTCTCTTCCAAAAAGTTTTAAGATTATCAGTTCTTAATCCATATTTAATATACAATTTGTTCATTGAAAAAATTGTTTGTTCATTGATTGCATTTAAGACGTATGTTTTGACATTACGCTGCTTAGAAATTTTAACAATGCACATATGCTGATAGAATAACAGTTTGTTAATGATATGCTATAAAATTATATATGCATGTAACATTAGATGATAATAGAAACACAAAACATCAACGATCTCATGTTAGATAATGCTTCTAGTGTCTGATTCCATTCATAGCAAGTATTAATCAAGGTTGCCACTCAAATCTGAAAAAAAAAAAAAAAAAAATCTCGCTGTAGGCATATTCAAATTAAGAGGAAACAGGAGGATAGCATTCATGTGGTAGTTATACTAGTACAGTAGACTCGATTATTCGCGGGCGGGTTATCCGCGCCTGCTGCAATTTTTTTTTTTTTTTTTTTTTTTACTGATTTCTTCAAAAAGGTGCAGTTTTACAGTTATGCTTTTGTAATTACATAATACATTACAGTATTAAAACAGTACATATGTATTCATTTTTCTGTGTATCCTTGACGCCTCTCGTAAGTGCAAAGCACTTTTCTGTTTTCATTCACAAAATGCATTTTAGGTTAGTTTTGAGTGATATACTAAAATATTAAGCGTTAGTTAAACATTTCCTGCTGTTTATTTTACGTTTTATTGTACATAATACGATTTTTCAAAGTTCGAATGACTGTTTTCTCTTTTGCTATACCCGTTTTTAGCTTTTTTCGGATTATCCGCGGCGGCCGCGCCACCCAATTCCGCGGATAATCGGGAGTGTACTGTATTTGGTTTTAAGGAGTGGAAAAAAAGCGAGGAAAGGAAGCAAAAATTTAACATTATTCGAAATATATTAAAAGAAGGTTTATATTAACATACAATATATATATATATATATTCATTTTGTAGAATTTAGCAAGATAAAATTTATATATTAATTTATATTATCTTTCATGTTCTTTAACTATAAGTCACATAAAATTAAGGAAGTTGAAATAACACCCAATATTTTTGTTATCACGATACAAATCATACAAAACAAAAACATTAGAAAGCAAGATTACTTTTTTTATTTATTCATTTTTGCCAATTCAAGTATTTGGGCATCGATTTTCTGCCATCAGTTTCATTCAGTTAATGGACCTAATCTGTAAGAAATAAGGTGCGATACTTCCGTACTGCCTAATGAAATTTTTTTTAGTTATTTCACTTTCAGGGAACACAAGTAAAAACATTTCCGATATTTAATTGAATGCATTAAAGGACGTTTGTGATGTAACACATTTTAATGCCCATAAAAATTTAGCTTTATAAATGATTGTTCTAGAACTATAAAGTTCAAAATCGGTTTATTTTCGGACATTAAATTTGACATGCCATCTTCTCCTGCATTCCAAAGTCCAATATCAATGATGACCCTTTTGGATTGGTACGCAGATTGTTTCGTTTTTAGAAGCTATGATTACTATCTTTTACTCTTGAAATCTTCAGAGAGTGGCATTTTTTAGATGGGGAAAAATAACTAAAAAACTTAAAATTCCCTTCTTTTATGAAAATTTTCAAATTTTCCGGGTTTTTTCGACAATTTTAAAATTCCGTGTTTTTTTTTGGCGCGACAACCCTGATTAATACAAAAGTGGTTGTTAACACAGTTAATTCTTATTAATGTATATATTTAATTTCTTGCATTAAGAAAAGAAAACAATTACTTCTCCAAATATTAATGACTACAACATTTTAATGATCTGCTACTTCTCAAATAGATTCAATGATTTATAATATGGCAATGATCTAAAAAAAATCACTGAAATGAATTCTGATAACAAACTTAAATTGACTATTCAGAAATATAAATTCTGTGTCATGAGAATTGTCTGTATAATAATAAACACAATAAGTTTTTCAATAATTTTTATTTCATAAGAGGTACTTTTTTTTCTTTTCAAATTTAAATATCAGCAAAGGACAAAAGCCAGGAAAATTAACAGTCAAATATTACACCTTTAGCCATTGACTGCAAATTCATTAAATAAAACAGAACTGAAAATGCATTGTGGTCTCTTTTACAATATGGTAAAGCGGTGTGATTTGCAAAAGCTACAATTTTAATAAATTGTAAAATACTATTATAAAAAGAACATTTGAACTATTATCAATTCTTCTATAAGAATACTGTAAATAAATCAAGCGAATGTATATTCAACCTGTATATAGTCTGAGATGTATATGGCTAAAACGCATATCTTAAAAATATCTCTAATATATTTAATATATATATTGCATAGATATTCATAGAGTAAAAACCAACCCTGAATCAAAATATGAGCTAGAATTAAACATTCTTTGTTCCAGTTGCACAAAAACGGTTTCAATTTTAATTATTGTTTAAAGAGAAAACCCGCAAATAAATGCCTAATTGCAACAACCAAACTATTGCGACACATGAAAATCAAGGTTTTCCATAAAAATTCAAACAAGTATTAATAGTTTATGAATTTATTACATAATAAAAATCAGGTTTAAAATAATAAATACATTCACATTTTTTTTTAAGAAATCAAAAACCTCTTAATGTAAAGGGGGAAAAAAACTCTAGCTTAGGGTTATATGTGGATTTAAATTCTTCTTCTTCTAAGTGAATTTAAACTATTATTCAGAATACGAGAAAGATAACTTAAATATGAGGTATAAATCATGAAAATATTATATATTTCACCCACAAAAATATAGTTGTAAAATACATGCAAGTGTAATGTTTTTAGATAAGACTTGAAGGACTTATAGACTTTAAATGTTGTATGAATTTTTGTTGTATGCAGGTATTGTGCATTAATGCAGTGAATTATTTTGAACAAAAAATGAAAGTTAATATTAAAATCACAATATTTTTTTTATTAATTCATTTAAAAAAAAAATCAATTTCATAAAATTTGAAAATCTATTTTGCTTCTCTAGATAATAAATCTAATTAGAACAGCAATTATAACTATTCATATATAATTTCCGAGACAGAATTCAATGTTATTCTTTACAGTTACTAAGTAACAGTTTATGTTTAAATTTTAAATAAAATAGTGTCACAACAATTAAGAAACAAAGAATTCAAATGCAAACAACATTTTGTAGTTGCTCATTGTTTTTTTTAATACAAAATTCTTAAGTTCAAATACAATTCATGTGATAAAGAGTAAAAAGGTCAAGAAACATTGACATTTTTTTCAACCACTTTTAAATATCCTAATAATGAAATATCAAATAACTTTGTTTTTGTTTACCTTCTCTAGAATGACTAAGTGAAGGAATTCCTCTAAGATTATCATGAGTTTTAAGGTTGCTTCTGTAAGATTGGCAATTTCTCAAGTGATTCTAATAATTTTTACTCTAATTTCTTCAAAATTCACACAAACAATAACTGCTAGGATTACATAATTTTAAATGAATTAAACATTTATTACCTCTAATATATATTATATATTTAATTAAATCTTATTTCTTAAATTATTCAGTTAATTTTCTATAAAGCTGATATTTTTCAATTATATTAATTAAAGAATGTTGAAGTAAACTGATATTAAAAAAGTACAAGAACTTTTTAAAGAGTTCATTTAATATCTGATTATTAAATAAAAATAACTGGGTTAACTATTAATAAAAATAATCATTTTTTAAATGATTTCTTCATAATTATACTTTTTTCAATTAAAAGTTAATAAATTACTTTCAAGTTTAACAAAAGAATAAACTTTAAATAATATATTTCAATTTCTAATAAAGCAGCTAAACATGTCATTTTTTTTAAAACTTAAAACATGCATACACTTTTGAAAGTTAGATTGAATTTTTCGAGTAATATTCTACGTCTTTCAAATTATTAGTGTATGTCACATTATAGTTAAATCATCATCTTATATACGTCACATGTACTTAATAATCAACTTAATTGGCTATTTATTAATTCTAATGAGGACAGACCTCAATGTTCTCTCTTTAAACCATATTAACTTAAAAATATCAATTACGCAATGAACTGATAATTGTCTAAGTGATGGATTATTTAGATTTCAGTATTAGTCTCATAACATGCATATAAAGAAAAAATGTTTGGTTATTTATAATGCAGATCTATCATGGTAACCAGAAACTTTTTAAATCATAGTCTAGACTTGAAGTGGGCCAGTATATATAAATTTTAAGATTGCAAAACCCTCAAATGTCCATGAGCTCATAAGATTCTTTATTACAAACAAGCAAAAATACTTAGCAATGTAGATATAAGTTATTCTCTAAAAATGTTTGTAAAAAAAAAAAAAAAAAAAAAAATTAACCGAATTTTGGTAAACTAATATTTAGTCAATGACTAAATATTAAAATTTTGCTTTTCTACCTATATATTAATGTGCAATCATTTCTATTTTTATAAATGTTTTTTAATTCTACTTTACGAACACCATGCTCGTTTCTCAATAGAGCAGAGTCATATAACAAGCTGGCTATTCAGTTGAAGATTATAAAATACAACACAAAACCAGGTTGGGATGCTACACTATAAAAATACTTGTTTGAATTTTAGATAGATAAGCCTTGCTTATAATCAACTTTGCACCATAAAATATATTAATCTGTTGTAATTGAAATGCTAAATGAAGATAGTAAGTAATAGAAATATTTTTTTTTCATAAACTGAAATTGTCTACAAAAAAAGCTCAATGATATATGTGAATATATCAAGCAACACGGATAAAAATGCAATACAATGTGAAAATAATTCAGTACAATAAACATGAGCAACTGTCATAAAGGCATTAAATACTAACATATTATTTTGCTGACAAATTTACTTATTTTTCCCACCTATGTCTATTTTAAATGATGATGACACTCATGATATATATATATATAATACAATTGCTCTACTTATTACAAAATTTAGAACAATATGCAATTCATCTCACATATCTGGAATCAACAAGAAAAGCTTATTGCTTGCATTTGGTTTATTAATTTATTGCTTCAAATTAATACAAAAAGATTCTCAATATTATTATTCAAAATCTTTCAATTCATCACAGATGCTAATTGAAAATTTAGGCTGAGTATGTAGTCTGTTATTCTTTATAAATCTAGCAAATAAACTTTTGTTCCTGTTTCTTTTTAAAACAAATACTACAAATTTCATTAAATAATTAGTTGATTCACATACAAATTACATAGCTAAAATTAAGTATGAATTCAACTGCATCAAAATCAAGCTAAATATGAGAAGTTCATAACTAAGACACAAGGACAAACAACTCAGTATTTAGCAGGAGAGACTGTATGAAAATAAATTAAAAAGAATGAAATTATTCTAAAAATAAATATATATAATTTCACGATATATCATCTGCCAGACATGAGTAATTTGAACAAATCAAAAATACCCGGGATTAAACATATAAATATATTAATCGCCATGAAAGTTGTATTTAACTCATGCTATTTTTGACATCAGGGCCTCATGAAGGATATGTAACTCACATGCCACTTTATTTTTTTCAATACAAAATACCATAAACCCATTTATCAATCTTCTTTATCTAGAGTGGCAGTTAATGTGTTATTTTATTTTGAACTTGTTTTTAAATTAAGAATCATTCTTTTAAAAATTAAGGGAATACTCCACCAATGTTAGGCTTCTAATTGAAGAATTTAAAATAAAAGTGCATTCAAAAAGGTTGAGGGGTATCAAGAATTTTTAAAAAGAAAGTTAAGAATTTTATTTTATGTATGTTTCAAAGTTCAATTAATTATTATATTAAAATAAATAGAGATAAACTTCGTTGCAAAGTGAAAATTCTCCTTAAATCTGCTTTTCAGTATCTCTTAAAAAACACCTCAAACATATTTTCAACTAAAAAAAATAGATAGAACTTTTTTATTTACTCATTTATTTTGTTACTTTAAAATTCATACAATACTAATTAGCATCAGCACCTGTCTTAAGCAGGCTCCTTGTAGAAAATGACAGAAAATCAACAGCAGTGTGAGGAACAGTTTGCTTTCAGAAATATTTAAAAACAAGAAAGGACCACAGTTTCTTTCGAAGCATTTTTGGCATTGATATTATCTCAACTATCGATGAAACAGCAACAAGAAGTAGATGGTAGAATAAAAAAATAAGGTTTATTATAAGTAACAGTTTATTTACCAGACCATGCTCAGTTGTATAAAATGTACCATGAATGCACTTGTGGCAAATGCTTATGAAACAACATGCACACTCCAAAAAAAAAAAAAACAACACACAGCTAAAGTACTACACACTAAGAACTTCCAAGCGATTTATTTCTTGAAGCCGTTTGAATCAGCATCAAAAAAGCATACAAAACACAAACTTAAAAAAGTTCACAACACACACAGATTTTACAATAAATTACAAAAGGACAAAATCTTACATTTAACCTGAAAATAATTTCTTGCTTCTCATTTTATTCACTGAAGGTGTATGAGATGAAAATCAAGAAAATTAAAAAGCATTTTAAAAATAAGGATTTCATTTCATTAATTGTAAAAAAATACACACATTTTTTTTCCTTCCAAAAATTGCCATTTGAGAGGTATATGTAACATTACAGAAACATCAAGGCCAAAATGTATCATCCATAATCATTTGCACAAATGCATTCAACAATACAAATACTGATCTAGTAGCCACAAGACTTTTGGGCATTCACTTGAACTAAGAGTTCATGAAATTCATTTTTTTTTGTCACAAGAGACTAGCAAAATTCAATCACACCTCCAAATATCAGTTCATTTTCCTCAACACAGTAAGAACACTCCAATATTAAAGATGCTATAAGAGTATTCCTTTTCAACGGAACATTAAAAAAGAAAAAAAAAAGTCTTGCATTATGGCAAAGAGCCTTGAGGTCACCAACAGCTTGGAGTTCTTTTTAAAAAACTATTTCTATGTGTCATCCATTCCGAAAAACGTCTTGGCGGTGAGACCAGGCGTGGCAGGTAACTCCCCACTTGAAAACCCGAGCATCGTTCGAGGGTCGAAAGCTATTCACATGTGTTCTCGGATTTGTCTGAAGCTGCTTATTTGGAGGATCAGAGTTCAAGAAGAGAATGACCTGGGTCCAGAAATGGATTGCAAGTACTAATATATAAACACTATTATTCCTCTTTTGGTAAACTGTCTACATGGTTAGCAACAGAATTGGTAGTTGGACCCACATTGTTCTCATGAGCTTGTCTGAAGACTGTTGCATATGGAAAGAGTTCTTGGCATTTTTTTAGGAAGGAGGCCATTTCTTTATCACAGGAGCCAAGATCACCATTTCGCATAGCTTCCAGTACTTCAATACAACTCTGTCATAAATAAAACATTAAAAAAATTATGACATAAAACAAACAGATACAAAATTAGATACGAAGGCAACTTAATATACTTTTAAAAAAGAGTATGTAGTAATGATTCCTCATCAGTCATCAAATTTGGACTCTAGTAACAACAATAATATACATCCAACTTTAAAGCTTAACACAAATATATCAAACAAATGCAAACTGAAAACTAAATGCTAATATCAGTATTTATTGTCATCATAATTATTTGCATATTTTATCAATTCTATTTACTATTTTAAACAATATGGTATCAAAATCCATAATAATTAAGCATAAATATAATATGTAAATAAAACAAGAAACAAATATAATGCAAAAATTAATAATACAAAGCACACAGTAAATCAACATATTGTCTATTGTCCTTTCTTTTAGCCTTCCATATTATTTCTTGCAAACAAAATATGAATTGCATTTTCAATGATCATTTCAAATATTTTACATATAACATGTAATTAAAAAATCTGATTTAGTGTTTTCCCCTAGTTAACTCATGATTGAATCCAATAGGTTCAAAGACAAAACTTTTTTTAAAAATTAATGCCAAAAAATTTTGCAATGCATTTTGGAGTTATGACCTTCACAAGGTTTTGTTATGAGAAAATACAAGTTTTATGCCATTGTGCTTCTTTCAGATTATCATCCGGGCACTTACTCTCCTGCATTTGCTTGTTTAAATCTCTACCCACTACATTAGCAAGTAATTCTGTATGTTTTGCAATTTTGCAGGAAATATGCAAATTAAAAATTCATAAAATCATTCATTTAAGATTTCACCTGTTTCTTTGAAATAAGATTTTTGTACATTCTTCATATTTTGATTTCTTTTCCATTATTTCTTTCGTATTTCCTCTATGCATATAAATATTCAATTCACAGTTATTAAAATTAAAATTACTTCAATTTTTTTTTCAAAAAAATTTGTTCATTTTAAACAACATTATATTAATAATTGAACAATTATTTGTCAATTAATATTAATATTGGGACAATTATTTGCCCTTTATTTTGTATCATACAAACAGGGCCGGCCTTCTGGTGGAGGGGGGGTGGATTGGATGCCATGCACCTTGGCCCTGGGATTTGAGGGGTTCCAAAATGATTAAGAACTAAAATCGTGGAATGGAAAAAAAGAGAAGAAAAAATTTAACTTTAAAAATCGATGGGTTTGGAAATATATGGATATATTATTATCTAATGCAATTATGTAATATATTACAAAGCTAAGGCAATAAATTTATCTCCCCATTAAGTAAGATTGCATATAGTGTTTGAAAATTCATACTATAAAACATTTAATATTGTTGGATCTTATGTTCATGGCAAGAACATATCCCTCAGGGTATCAAAAAAGAAAAATAGCAGGGGAAAAAAAAAAAAAAAAAAAAAGAAACGTTAAATTTTAAGAAGATATATTTTCTTGTTTACAAATTAATTCTGGCAATGAAAATGCTTCGACCTCAGAAGTTACATTTCGAGCTTCAACTGGAGAAGAAAGTTCCGTATAAACTACAATAACTTGTAAAGGAAACACAGAATTATGAAATTCATTGAAGAACTATATATTTAAACAAATATATATGAATATAAGTGATCCATATTTATGGCCAAGTATTATTGTAAAGAATAAGTTTAGAATAAAACCCAACCTGTATAACAGAAAAGATGTTTTCGAAGAATCCTGAAGATAGATCGTTTTCCACTATGTTAAAGAAACATTTTATTTTTTAAGAAATGCAAATGGTGAAAACCAGGCTTGCAGCTGCTTAATGTATACAAAAACCTAAGACTTAGTATTTTGTTTTTATTGTATACCATTTTTAAAAACAAAAATAAAAATGAACAATCTACACAATTTATAAGGGATTATAATAACAGGAGATAGTTGTCAAACGTAATTAAGATCATGATCGTACTATTGGCCACTTTGATTTGTTTATTGTTTGGAAAGAATTATTAAAATGAATAAATTTATGTTCGACTACTGATAAAACAAATCAAGTTACTATAAACAAAGAAATGGAACTATTTCAAAGAATGTGATTAATTATAATTTGAGCATGTAATAAACTTCCACTTCGAGAAACCGAAGAAATAATAGAAACCCCTAATAATGAATTTTTTTAAAAAAATTTTAATCAAATTATTAAGTAAATACAATTCTGTGCCAATGGATCATATAAACAGAATATAGAATTTATCATCATTTAACAAATAGACCACAAGAACAAATTATTTCAGCGTTACGAAATGAATTAATAAAATTAAAGACGGTACATAAGCATCCACATACTATAGTAGCTAAATATACTCCTGATATTTCCCATAAGGAACAGATTTCAGTCATTATTAAGAATACAAATTTTGAAGATAAAGATTAGCTATAAATGAGTCATTTACAGGGTTTATAGAAATAACTGATGTGACTAGAAAAAGACTAGCAAAAACTCTATTGAAAAGATTAAGTAAGCTAGATTTTGATATTATGAAGATTAAGTAGAGGACAGGTGTACGACAATGGTAATAACATGGAACGAAAATATACGGTGTACAATCTATAGAATAACTGCTCTGAACTTAATGCAATTTATATGCCTTCCAAATTACATTCTTTTAATTTATTAATTTGTGATGCCACTTCCAGTAACGCATACTGTAATTTTTTTTGGAATTTTAACGTTTACTTTTCTTATTTTCTGCAACTACAAAAAAAAATGGGGAAATTCTACAAAAATATTACTTTTAAACAGTTACACGACACTTGTTGGGAAGCCAAAACAGATTTGGTAAAAACAGTGTATACATAGTTTGAACAAATTTGTAATGACCTAAAAGAATTCATTGATGCAAATATCACTCCCAAAGCTAAAAGTCTGTAGGATTCAATACCAGAAGTGCCACTGATTTCCAAATGTATCAATATTGATAAATTATTTCGATCAAAAGCAATTGTTCTTGGTTGATTTAATTTAAGTCAATAAAATTAAAACTGAAACCCAAAATTTAATACATTTTTAGAAAAAGCGAAAATGATAGTGTGTAATTTGAATATTTCTGCAACTACAAAGCATTTTTTTGAAAAAGAAAAAGATTATATTCCTAAATAGCAAACTAGAAAACCCAATAGAGGAATTTAGATGCCGTTTTTTAACAGTATAATTGATACCGTTATTGCACAAATAAAAGAGTATTTCAAATTAATTCATATATTTCTAAATAAATTATTTCAGTCTTTGGACAGAGTGCTGAGCACTCTTTCAGCAAATTAAAAAAGAATTATCTTCTGTCAATCATTGTATACAGAAGGCTTAAATGCACTTGCTATATTAAACATCAAAAAGGAAATTAATTAAAAAAAAAGAATTATAATCTGAAAAAATTAAATTTTCCTAAATAATCAACAGCAAAAATAAAATTGCAAGAGAAAGATATGTTCATGTTTGTACTTTTTTTTTACTTTACAAAAAAATTTAGGGCCCCAAATTGTTTTTTGCACCCAGGCCCTTTTATAGAAAAGGCCAGCCCTGCATACAAATACTAAAAAATTTTGGAAAACAATTACAAAAATTTTGGGAAATATTATATATGAGAGAGAGAATTTTGCATAATACACAAATATAATTTTGTTGCAACAATTAAAACTTGCATAGTAAAAAAAAAGGGGGGGATACATTTTGCATGGGAACTATAAAACAAAGAGTTAAGGAGAATATAAATAACACAATTGCAAGAAAAAACATTAATGAAATGGAATACAATTATTTTTTTTAACACTGATACAACAATTATAATAACAAAACATACAAATTAGATGGAAATCAATGCTTACTTCTATAGTAACTCCTTGAATCTGATTGTTAAAATTTGTCACATAACTAAGAGCTTTTTCTTGCGACTGTTTATCAAGGCAATACTTCATTCGAGCACCTAAAACAAAGCAATTACTATTTTATTTAATGAATAATCTCCAATAATTTTTTAGAATGAAAATCTATAATTTAATATTATATGATTTCTTGTGAAGATTATGTTCCATTTATTTATAAATAACAAGACATAACAAAGTTTTGAGCTTTCTTTCTTCAAATACTATTACTATTATTATATCAACATAAAAAATGAAGTATAAACCAGTAGACTAATACATTTGTAATTTCCTTTACAAGTTAATAAAGTCATCATTTTGATCAAATCTAAAATATTTTCATTTTAATAGCAAGAAACATGAAAAATAAGAATTCAATTATGAATCAAAATATTTCACATCAGTTCCTTAATAAAAATACAAAATATACCAAAGTAATTTCTTTAAAATTATTTGAAGCAAAAGAGTTTTTAAACAAAAAAGTTATCTTAAACAAGGAAGATATGCAATTGAAAAATATTATACAAAGGGTTCCAAAAAATGGAACGAAACTTTAACTTCCTTAACTTATTTCTTCAAATTAGACGTATACTTCCAGTTCTAAAATTTCATCAAATAAAGTATCCAAAGGTTTGAAAATGTTGTAGCTTTTATAAATGGGGAAAATAAATTTTTATATGGTGAAAAAATGTCAATGTGTAAAATGTTTTTCTTAGATGCTTCTATCAGTGAAATTGGCTATGATATTAAAAAGCAAATTTATAGATTTTGACCATTTTTCCATACCTCTAACTAGTGTGAGTGAGATTTTTACTGTAATTTTAAGGGATTTTATATAATATATGTATAATGAAAGATTATTTAAAGAGCAGAACCAGAAAATAATAATGTAATTACTAACTTTCATTAAATTAAAAAAAAATGTCAGATACAACATACAATGAAGTACTTAATAACTTGTTCAAAATAGACACTCAAATACTTAAACAAAATTATATTCTTTTGAAAATACTTGCACTTATACATTCAAGTTCATCACTTTTGACCTAAAAAAAAAGACTTCTTGGCAAAGATCCAAACAGCATGAATTGTCAAAGCAAATTCAACCCTTGGTTGGACATGAAAAACTAATCGACATATTGATCATTATCCAGTATACTGTGCTACAAAATAGAGCCAATCAATGATTTCTAAAAATGGCACACCACGCATTTGTAGAAAATTCCCATTGCTAATAAACCTCTTGTATAAAAGAGTGGATTTTTACTGTTTTCCAAAAATCATAGGTTTGAAAGTTAACATTTCTATCTCGAATAAAGCAACATTCCTTTGTCCAAATTACATTTCTCAGAAAAGAAAGATTTGATTTTGACTAAAAAGGGAACAATTGTAAAATTTTAGACACTGATAGTGTAGATTTCTATGTAGCTGTTATATTAGTCCATGAACTTTACTAATACTGTATGGATGCCAGCTATGTTAAAATATTCTCTACACAACTGATTTTGGAATGTTGAGTTCTGGTTTGATTGTTTGTGCACTAGAATAACGGAAATTTTAAAAAAATAGACCAAAATATCAATTTTTCCATCACACTGTAATATCTCATCCATTCAGGTAAATTAAGAATCCTGCGGATTATAATTACTAAACTTTTCTGTAAGCATAATTCCTAAAAGGATGCTGAAAATTTGGAAAATGACATTTGTATTCTTCCACAACTAGGTCAGTATCATGATTACATACAGCATAAACTGTTGAATATCAAAATGTTCCTTATTACTGAAATATGTCATATATTCTTATTTTTTTAAAAAACACATTAAGAGTAAGCAAAAAATTTTTGACTTTGCTTGGCATTAAGCCCAATCTTTCAAGATTAAATTGAAAATATATGTTTAGATACAATATTTACGAAAATAAAAGCTTGTTTCACTTTTTAGAAACACTCTGTATATAAAACAAAACGCTCATTTTAAATTTCAGCAATTAAAAATTATGTGCATTTGAGCAAAGATGTTATTACAAAAAAATTTCTTAAAAAAAAGGCGTAACAAATTTTCATTTTTTTTCTTTCTTGGTGAAATGAATTCTATATATACATAATAGATAGCAGTGTTTAAATGAATAATAGAAGTTATCAAATATTAAGAGTGAACAGTTTTTATATTATGAAGTTTAATTTTACAATATACATAAGTATCTTAAAATTACTAAGAGTAGTCAAATTTTTTTAAGAACCAATGAATCGAAAAGAAAAGTAAATCATTCAAGTCTCATGACCATTCAAAGCAGATGATCATTTACATTATTTTTATGAAATTATAACAATTTAAAATAAAATTATCTCACCTTGCAGAAGATGAGGCAATGAATTGGAAAACTGAGCTAAAAATTCTTCATTAAGTTCATGAGCACTTTTGTGTTTATAAATCTTTTCCATCTCCTGATCAAGGACGGTTTGCACAGGCGCAGGGATTTCTTTTCTACTTGAAACTAAAATGGAAATACATATAACATTAGAATTGAATTATTTCAATTTTCTAAAAACGTAAGAAACAAAATTTGTATTGCTAATTATTAAAATGAATGGTAGAGATTTTATTCTTTTTTTTTTTACGAAATAATAACTATTTAACTATTCTGCCCCATCCTGCCGTACATGGGAAAATATGAATGACAGACTGTCATGACAGCATTGGCGGGAATTGAGACGAGTCCTAAGGGCCATCACCAGCCACGATATAATCCTCCTGTGGGAGTACGTCCCATCATCAGTAGGAGGGTAGCCAACCCACATCATTCCTATACCTATCCGGGTAGTGACATTCCAAGCCTCAAAACCCTATATCTGAGGTGTACTTCTATATAATAGAAACACATACAAATTTCTTATTAAAAGTTTAGGCACTATAATTTCAATTAATGAAAATGAATGCAATATCCTGATTTCCAAGTTGAATGATTTCTTTAAATCTTATGATTATAATCATCATCAATATATACATTAATTGTATTCAGATGATTGTCCATAGATATTTTGCATTTTTTAATTTATTATGTTTGGAGATCACCAACAGATGTGCATATATATATCAGTAATTTTATGCACTTTTAAAACGTTCCTCCCCCTTTCATTGCCAATGTAAACATGTGTAGTTTCACCTCTAAATAAAGGATTAAACCTTTTTTTTTTTCAGTTATGAAAACTCATGAAATATCAAAAAGCATTTCATGCAAAGTGCATCCTTCTCTGAATAATTTTTCGTAATTACAAATAACATAAGACATAACAAAAATAATAGCATATAATAATATATATATATATATTTAGAGCCTCTATGATGGAATAAACTTTTATTGTCATATTTCTTTTTTAACCGACAAAAGCAAAGTATGTCACATTTACTATTATTAGAGAGAGAATGTAAACAGCAGAATAGCAACAGTCAAATTGTATGGTTAAAAAAAAAACACCCCACCTTTAGAATGCAAATTACAATATGCATATTAATAATATGTATGTTTAGAATAAATGCATTATGAATAGTTTAATTAAATAACTAATTACATGAAAAGTTAACACTTCTAATATATAATTATTTTTATTGAATATAATCTTATAACAAATCAAAATATTTTATTACATAATTAGAAATGAACACTAATTAATCAACTCAAGAAAAAAGATCTTTGCCAAGAGATAGAATTTTAAGTTTGAGGTTAATTATGCAAGCATCCCTTCAGAAACAACATAACAGCTTTTTTGGGATCGACATAATGATTTTAAACTAAGATCAAATGACAAGGATGGAATCTGGGCAGGAATCACACTTACATTTACAGTTCTGAAGCCAAAGCTTTACCTTAAAGTTATATATATTTTTAAGAATGGAAGCATACCCTCTAAATAAAAAAGCACCTTTTAAATTTTATTAAACTTTAAATTATCAAATTCAATACCAAATGTTAGTAACAAACAATGATATACCAACACAAGAAAAATATTTTGTTCAGTATGCAATGAAGCAATGTTATATTCAATAATATCAACTAAAAATAATGAGAGCTTTGTAAAAAGATGACTGACATAAAAACTTACCTATATTACAGAAGCGTATTAAATTTGAATGTAATTTAGGATGGTTAGGATCAATCAACCAAGCTCTTTTGATAGACTGAAGCATTAATAATAGTTTGTCTTTTCTGATATAGATCTCAAAGGCTAATAAATGAGTTTCTATTCTTTCAGATGCTAAATTCTGAAGAGGCCTGAGAAATTTTATAGCTTGACCTAATGGATCATCAGTCTAGAAAAGAATTAATATAAACTTTAGTATTTTTAAATTTTTATATAAAATTCCACATTTTAAAAAAAGGTGATATGGCTTAAGATTTTCCTTACTAAGAAAACAATTCATATTCTTCTTAGAACTGAACTGTGTTTTCTATTCAACTTCATTAACATACAAGTAATATAGTGAATTTTAAGATTTTCAATACTAAGTAATTTTTTTAATTTTTAATATGTCAAGAAGCAATTAATTAAAAAGATGAAATAACACAAGTCTAACAGGATGATTAATGCATTTTAATTTTCTTCTCATTCAAAGACAACATATTCAAAAATCTATTCTGAAGCAATTTTGAACATAGCAGACATATTTCAGAAAACTTTTTCAATGACAGTCAATCATCACAAGAGTATACAAGTACATTATTTTAGAACTTTTATATTAACATTAATTAAGCAATTTAATTTAATAGATTAATTTCAATTAAATCTTATACAAAATTTGATGCAATAATTAAAAATATATACTTAAAAGAATTAAGTTTACAGGAAAGCAAGGATTATAATGCAAACATTGCTTATATAACTGCAATCACATTAAAAAAGATTTTTTAAAAAATGGAAAAATTCTAATAACTTTTATTATAATTTAGATTGAAATGATTTTTTTTTCAAACAACAATGATTTATTTAAAAAAAAATAATCTTAGTACTTAAAAGTATGTAATAATGACAAAGAAAATATTTTTGGGTGCTAAAAATTAAAATGGTAAATTTTGTAATTTTTTTTTTAAGTTGAAACAAAAAGGAAAGAAATATGATTTAATTCAGTTTTACTACAGTATTACCTTATAAAAATACCAGGTTTTTATTTCTAACACAACAGATAAGATTAACTTACTTTTGCTAGTTTTTCCGGAACCAATTCTTCTTCTTTAACACCATCAGTTTCACCATCTTGTTGCTGCCGAGATTTAATATGCTGTTCACGCTTTTCTTGAGCAGCATTTTGTTTCTCCTTTTCCAATTCTGCACGTTTACGAGCTTTACGCTGCTTATTTCGATACTTTTTCAGTTCTGCTGGTGCCATGTTAGCTATCAAAGAAAGAGACACCATAAGAATAAACAATCAATTGTATTAATTTTTCTAATTATAAGTATTTTATAATTTTGTTTTAGAAACTTGCTTTTTATCTCCTGAAACCATTTAAACTCATTAATTTCTCCAACAACACAAGCTAAATTATCCGTCCATAGTCCAATCTACTACGCTGAATATTTCACATACAATGAGTGAGAACTCAGATTAGAAGTGCATATAAGAGTGTTTTACTGGTAAACAATGTAATGCATTTTCACAAGTCTTAAAGCAATAGAAACAGCTTACAGATTTAAATGAGTAGTTTCCCCACACAAAATATCAGATAATACAGATTCAAACTAAATTTTATTTCAGCTAGGACATTAGGATACACTCAATAATTTATGATACATAATCTACTTGAAGTGCCACTGATTGTAACAGATTTCACACAGGACAAAAGATTTTCTCAACTTGTGTTATTTTATACAATTACAATGAATTTTTACCAAAAAAAAAATCTACTTAAACATTTACATTTCAATCCAGTCAGAATTTCTATGGTTAAAAATTATTCCTAAAAAAAGTATATAGTAAAAAAAAAAAAAAAAAAGCATTTGTCAATATATAAATTTTTCTCTTGAATTTTTTTTATTGTAATATTTAAATTTTGTATTCTAATACACATTTTCAACAAATTACAGTCAACTAAAAAAAAAAAAAAGTCACCTCTATTTTGCTTCAATCTAATTACCTCCTTTATTCATTATAACAATCTGATAAACTCAAAATATTTTATCTAATTTGAAACAACAATTTTGAAGTCATAAAATTTTGCAATGCATCTATTTAGAACAAATATTTTTACTAAAGCATGATATACTCATTTTTCTAATATGTTAATAGTTAATTAGGTTTTCAGAGAAAAGGAGAAAGAAATATCACATTTACTTTTTCAGGTTAAGAATATTTCATTTCTTGGCACAAAATCCAACAAATATTCCCACCCAACAAATATTAGAATTTTGATTAATGAATGAAAATTAAATGGTTTGAATTTTGAAAATAACTTGCATGAAAAGTCAGTACAATTCGTTTTTGTACTTGGTTGTAATGGCGACCCAAAAGCGCCAAGAAAAAATTTCGCCAATTTGGTGAATATTTTTATAATTTGGCAAATTTTTTTCTTGCTGCTGTTTGATCGCCGTTAAAACCGAATTGTACCGATTAGGTACTTATATACACTGAAGTGCCAGAAAAATTGGTACACCAATCTAATAACGTGTAGTCCTCCACGAGCACACAGAAGTGCCGCAACACGGCATGTCATGGATTCAAATAATTTGTGAAGATATTCTGTAGACAGTTTGCACCATGGTTCCTGTAAGGCAGTCCATAAAGCTATGGGAGTGCGAGGTGATGAAGATCTCCCAAGGACAGCACTTGCAAAACATCCCAGATATGCTCGATAATGTTTATTAGTTGGACAAGAGAGGGAACGAAATTCAGAAGAGTGCTCCTTAAGCAACTCGGTAGCGCATTCTTCTGCTGGAATCGTCCATGTCCGTCGGAATGTACCAGAACATGAATGGATGCAAGTGGTCAGAAAGGATGTTAACGTAACCCTGATCTGTTATGGCCGAGTCTAGACGTATCAATGGTCCCATTTCATACCAACTGCATACGCCTCAAACCATCACAGAGCCTCCATCAGCTTGAACAGTTCTTTATAGGCATGAAGGATCCATGGGGTTTCCCCTACACCCACACAAGGCCATCTGCCTGATGCAACTGGAAACGTGACTCGTTAGACCAGATAACGTTTTTCCAATCATTAATAAGAGTCCAACGACGGTGTAGGGAAGCCCAGGCAAAGCGCAAAACTTTGTGCTGCTGAGTCTACAATGGTACACGAGATGGTCTGCGGCTGTGAAAGCCCATATCAATTAAGGTACGTTGTCCAGTGCGTACGCTGGCACTTGTTGATGGACCTGCATTCAAATCTGCAGCAACTTGAGGAAGTGCTGAACGTCTATCTCGTGTAACGATTGTTTTCAGGCGTCGATGATCCCGTTCCGTCAATCTTTTTCCGGCCGCACTGCTGTCGGAGTTTTACAGGAAACCTGATATTCGCGGTACACCCTTGAAATGGTCGTGCGCGAACATTCAAATTTCATCGCTATTTCGGGCATGCTGTGCCCCATCTCTCTTGCGCCGACGATTAGCTCCCGTTGAAAATCACTTAAATCTTGATAACCTGTCCTTGTAATAGCAAGAATCGATATAACAGCCTCCTCAGACACCTACTGTCTTAAGCGGCGTTCCTACGACCTGTCCGCCTGTAGACGAGGCACATGTTCCTCTCTTCATCCTCTCGCGATTTTCTGGAGTGCTTTGATACTTGTCTAGTAATTATCGGTAAAACTAAACAGGCATCAAAGAACCCCAAGAAATAGCAAGAGAGGGTCAAGATGGGCACGCGTGCATCGTCTGAAGAATCACTGGTCGTTGGAACACGGCTTTATTTAAACACTGTCGACCGCACTGCGTTACGCTAATTGGTTAACATTTCCATTATTTGCATATGACATGCTGTACCAGTTTTTCTGGCTCTTCAGTGTATATATGTTATGAAATTTTAAAATCTAATTTAAACTTAATTAATTTCCTAATTTTTAGCTCAATTCAGCACATATTAACTTCGTTCTAAAATATTCTCTTATTTCCCGATCCCATTCCCCTTTTTATATTTAATTAATTCGACTGAAGCGTTGTAAAAATGCTTAAACCTGCACTTTCACATGCTCTAAGTGAAGGGGTAAAAAACTGTCCAGCAAGCGCATTCTTTTAAAAGATTCCTATCTTTCCCTTATCAAAATCGACACGTATAAGAAATCCCTATCAGAATCTTAATTGTATATAAGCATGGGAAAATTATTTTCCCTCTTTTACACTAATCTGTTCTTATATCGCGCTGTAAGCGGACGTATTGTGTCCGTGCTGCTTGTGCATCCCGGGATGGAAATAAAATAATATATATAAACATATTTTTTTTATATATAACTTGAATATAAACAGTGACGAATACAGCGACAAAGGCTGTTATCCCATAGGAGCGAAAAAATTATAGTTAATGGATATCAAAATACTTGAAGACTTGAATAAAGATGCTTAAATTATTATTGCTTGCGAGAACTTGAGACGGGAAAAAAAAAAAAAAAAAAAAAAAGACAAAAGAAATGTTCGGCTGTTCGATACCGATTTGGTACCTGTACTTTGGTACTTTTAAAAGCTGTAACATTTTGAATTTTTTCAGTGATTTCTTACATAAATTGATTTCACCATTTTCTTTTCACATAAAAAAATTAAGAGTAAAAAGTAAAATGCTTTTGTTTAATGGTGGATTTTAAAGTTTCATATGTCTATTACCCGAATAATTGAAAAAACTAAGAGGAAATAATCCGACTCCCTTATATAAACTAAACGATTGCAGAGTGCTTTCCAAAACGTCTGTTCTTCGAATAGCTCATTACGAAAACAAATAGAAAGACAAGGCACCACCACTTTTAATAAGGTTTGCATTAACGACACGACTGGAAAATGAATAAAACACTTCAGTTTTTAAAAGGATAAATATAATTTATTCCTTCTTAAAAAATGATAATTTTTCCGTTAAATGACCCCGCAGCATGACCACAATAGGAAATTAATTCAACCCCTGAGCCCGACGATATCAACAATACGCCATCAGCGAAGCATGGCATTAGCGGGTAAAAATATCACGCTTCCGCACCATTGTAATCGCCGACACGCATTCTAACTGACAAAGGCCATCTTTCTTACAGCGACGTCGGCAGAAAGCTCCTCGTACAACACCATCATTTACACTGCATAGAAAACTTTAAACAAGCAATACAATTACTTTTCCCAACCACCCATAAAAGTATTTGAAGCTCATAAAAAGAGGTATTTCACGTTGTTACGAACCTTGAAATTTTAAAACATCGTAAAGCTGTCGTCAAGAGTCGCAACAAAACGTAATATCGATAAAGAATATCTGTTGTAAGACGCTAAGAATTGCCAATGATGCAGCAAAATATGACATTTCTTTTATAGATGTTTATATTTTTATAATATGGGGATAGATGCAACTTAACCCTGCGCCAAAGACGAATACTTTATAAAAAGAATAAGATATCCATTAAACTTTTCAGCTTTATTTAACCAAAGACAAAAATAATTGCAAAAAAAAAAAAAAAAAAAAACATATTTTCTTTTACAATTCTTACATAAAAATTAGAATACAAAATTTTTTCAATATTTTAATGTTGTGTTTGAAAAAGTCTCATCTGCATGTTTTTCAAAAAAGTCTTTTTTTTTTTTTGGTACAATTTTTGAATTAATACGTATCAAGGAATTAGGATAACGTTCCAACATACTTAACTCATGACACATATGGCTTAAGCAATCGTCCCTAACTACCTTCAAAGTAATAATAAGCGAATGCAGATGAGAAGATTATAATTTATTGATGTAATGTACTCAAATAGTTAAGAATGAATTCATAAATTTCAAACCATGAGAAAATTTCTATGTGTGTCAAACAAGTTATGATACAACAGTAAAATAGCTAAAAACGAGTTTTTAGCTAACGAGTTTTTATTAGATGACGCTAACTTAATTCTCTTTACTTAGACCATGGCAACCATGAGATTTTAAGTGGAAAACATTTACTGACAAAAGAATTGAGATGGCTGGATCATCAATAAAAATGCTGAAAAAATAAATATAATAATCTTGTTGCAATGGAAGAAAAAGTTATATAATACAATGATCCTCAACAAATATGAATCATCGATATCTTCTATCGCATTTATATAATATATATAAATGCAACATTCCTTTTAGAGGAATAAAATTCACATGTTCTAAATTATAGATTTTAGTTACACAACAAGATTGAAAGAATTAAAAAAAGAGAAAAGGGTATTCGAATCTCTAAACCGAAACATTATGGCATCACAATGTTAGTTTTAATTCATATTAACACCATGTCATCCGTACCTTTAATCGGGATTCTTTTGTTTGATGCTAGTAGGATTTCTGTCGCAGGCAATTTTTCGAGAGATTAATTAAAATAATAATTACTAATGAAATTAAAATAAAATTTAAAAAATCATAAAATAATTAAAAATTAGCGAAACCAATGTGATGTCGCCGAATAGCATAGTGGTCAAGTTTTTTTTTAGCTTTTTTTTAATTAAATAACAGCGATAACGAGCACATAAAATATAATAATTATTGCAACACGTGAGATTAAATGAAGTAACTAAAACAATGAAAAAGATAGAATACATTTTTAATATTTTAGACAATTTATAACTGAAAAAATGCAGAAAAAATTCTTTTTACTTGTTTTGTTCCTAATTTTTAAGCGGAGTAAAAATAGTTTTTGTTCCAAAGTTACTGAGGAAAAACGATAATATTTTGATCATTTTTTACCAACAATTTAATTAAAATTTTGAAAAACATTTCTTTATGAGCATTACTACCAAAGAAATCGCTATATGCGAAATTTGGTGGTTCCAGGTGCAACAGAGAACTATGCAGAGCGCTCTGAACAATTTTTTACATTATCCATGTCGTAATTGCAAATAGTATCAAGCCATTAAATATTATCAAGTTTATAAAATATTGATTATCGGGAGCTTTATCAGATCCGTTTAAATATCAAAATCAATTTTAAAAACAGCTTAACGACTAAATCTGTATATGAAAAATACGCAAATAGATTCTTTACAGATCTAAGAAGTAAAGATCACGTAAGAATAATTTTCAACTTCAATAATTAGATTGTCTTATACGTTAACTTTTACCAGTAAACATTATTAAAATATGCCGCTTCTACAAAACAAGCAATAATTTTCAAAGACCCGTCTCTTAAGTGACATTCATCCAGCAGAAAATATTGAAAGTAAATCACTAACAGCCTAACACAACAATATCCATCTCTCATTTGCCTTCAAATCTACTGCAAGACACCAATCGTAATCAAAAATTTAATTGTAAAGTCGTGTCCCTTGCATTTCTTAATGAACCATGGTATCAATTAATCATAATACCGAAATAATGCGCAGCTTCCCGATTCGCCTCGATCAGGAAATCAGCATAATTAAAGTTGAGCGAGAAATACCTCGTTGCAACTGGGTTCTTCCCCTAAGAGAAAATTCTACAATGGTTTTAACCTTTACCCCTTGGAGCATCCTTGGCCTCTTTCAACTTTTGCTTGCCGAGCCATAGAGTATGGGAAAGCTACTCAAACGTGCCAAAAAACATTCAGGGAACGCAAGATGAGCTCGATTTCCCGAATTCTTGGCCTTCTTCAGCTACGTAAGAAAATATTTATGAAGGTTTCAATTGAATTTCTTCAAATAAAGAACCAGTCAACTGGTTTCGCCAAGTTCTTGACCAGTACTCGATAGGATTGCAGAAATCAAAGCGGGAAGAAAAAAATCTTTTCGAATCTTTTTTGCAATTAACTCATTTTTTATTCTTTTCTAAATATCGCAATATTAAGCTTATGTTGATATTTAGTGTCTTTCACAATGTTTAAAATTACTTACCTATAGATAGAAAAGTAAAACTGGATTTTGCATACAACTATCTTCCGTATGAAATCACAGAACAGAATGTCATATATGCCATATAAATCGCCAGCCATTTGAAATATGATTGCAGCCAGATCGCTAATCTCAGTATTGAAGTAAAGAACATCATTTTATGTAGTTTGAGTCAATAAATGTTCTGATGAATAACGAATCTTATATTTTTATACAGACCCCCCGGTCCTATGAGTCATATTTAATAAAGTATTCTTGAAACTAACATTTTAAATAAAGATCCATTCTACTGCGACTAAAACAGAGCGAATTATGAAAATTTGGATATTACTATCTTATAAAAATACACGATTTTAGACCACTCCATTGACTGCTTCAAAGAAGATAAGCCAGTCAGCGCCCAGAATTTATCCAAGACTGATTCGCCTAAAATTATGAAATTGCTGATTGTCCTAAACTCGATCAGATTTATTGCAGAAGACGGAAACATTTCTAAGAGTGTCAAGAACAATTTACTGAAAATTATTCCTTAAAGCCAAAGGATTGTATTAAATTTAGACAATTATTTATGCCATTACAAAAATGAATAAAAAATTTATTATTATTTATATCATTTAAATCTTTTAGAAAGTAAAAATAGAAACTGAATTTTATGATGAATCAGAGAAATTCTTATCGAATAATTCTTCGAGATATTGCACAAATTACAGAAAATATTCTGTAAAGCACATAAGACGTCCTGCAAAGTGATTCTGTTTTTTGTACTCATATATTTTTGACGATTTCAAATGTTCTGGTGGCATTGAAAAAGTTTTAATATTGAAGTTTAATGGCTCCAGCTTTAATTTAAAGTCCAAACTGTATGAAAAGTTGACAGAAAATTAGATATCTATCTATCTTAAAGACGCCTTTTCCCCTTTCCAGCTGTGGTTGCCATGGAAACCAGTCCAAGCGCAGTTTTTATAGAATTTTGACACGTTTTTTTATTATTAAGCTATTCAGATTTGTAATGTCTAGTTAGAGATGAGATGTAACGGTGAATATCCTTGTGTTAGTGCAAGTTTTCGTGTTCGTCAATAAATGTCATTATGTGTTTAGTGATATCCTTCATTCATGAGAGTTAGAAAATAGGTTTAACGTTAGATCATAGATAATTAAAACCACTGAACCACATAATAGATTTTGAATGGTGCGACTGCATTAAGAATTATTTGTCGAAAGCTCTGAAGCCATAGACATCAACAGTACATTAAACAGAACGGTGTAAGGCTTCTATGATAATATGAGCTACATGACTCAAAATTTGAAATTTAAAAATATTTTGCTAAAGCGGTTATTAAGGGATAAAATTACATAAAATATTTAATTGAAAATTTTAGCGAGCATTAATCCTGGCGGACCAGCTGATTCGGCTAATATTTCACATGAAGAGTTTTGAAATTTTATCAATTTTATATCCCCCCCCTTTTGCCATAATTTCCGAAATTGCACCTCCCGAAAAGAGAGAGGGAAAAAAAAAAAAAAAAAAAAAAAAAAAAAAAACTAATAACTACGCCTAACTGAGAATACAGTTAGGCTGTTCCCGCCTTTGACAAAAGTGTGTCATTGTCTAAGTTCTTTATGGTTATCGCTGTTGATAAAGGCATTCCCATATTTTTACGCCTTCTGTTTGTGCCAAATTCCATATCGGCGCGATTTCAGTAAATTCCTGAACTATGTAAGAAAATTTCAGAATAATATCTTGTTAAACATCTAGATATCGGGGAAAAAAAATTGCATGTTTTATATTACTATTAAAAAGTACTCTCATGATAAGCCGCTATATACGAACATAAATTTTAGAAAAATTAAAAAATCATATATAAATTCTGATAACAGTAATATTTCAAAGCTATTTGAAAATTTATTCCCGTTTTTCTGAATAAGAGTTGGAGGGGCTGGTACTTACAAAAGAAAAAAAAAAAAAAGCATACAATATGTTTTATAAATATTCTACCCCCCCCCCCCCGGTTGCTGAATTTCGTACTTCCCATTCAATTTATCAAACAAATACCAATAAAAACTTTTAAAAAGAGAATGCAATGAAATTCTTAAACGCTTTCTTGAGATATAATTTCTGGAAAAAGGAAAACACCTATAAAAAATAAATTTCCTGCAACTTTTTTCTAAATCATCATGTTATCTTAAAAATGAAAAACATTGTAAGTTTTTTTCTTCAAAAGTGTTGGATGTATTTGTAATTTTAATTATAATCACATATATATATATATTTAGTTCTGTTCTCGTGTGTTTTTGTTTTCGCTGCGTTTTTTTTAATTATTATTATTTAAATGTATGACATTGTATCTGGCAACCAATTTAATGTTCAATTTGTATTATATTCTTGGCAACGGTTATTATGTGGTTATTTATTGGCTCTGCTGCAGGCGTTCTTTAACACTTTATTCTAAATGTGAAATTAAACGTGTTTGTACCTTTAGAGGCCTTTTAATTTGATCTGTAACGATCAAAAAGTATTAAATTTTTTTTCAACCGAATGAGTTAAAACAACATTTATCGAATTAAATGAAAAGAATCCATGCTTCTCTTTTTTGAAACCGGACCATACTTTAATTTAATATTAAAGTATTAGTAAATTAATTTAGGATTAGATTCCTGTTGTCAAGGCTTTACATCATTTTAAAATAACATATTCTGTAAAAAAAAAAAGGGGGGGGGAGAGAGATGTTCTAGACAGAAAGGAGTACAAACAATCTTTCGACAAAGAACGTTTTTCAAAAATAATAATAAATAAATAATCGATGGCATCATAAAAATGCTTGACCAAGTAAATGTAACCATTAATGACAAACCATCCAATCAATATTCATTACACCATTTAATGAATACTGCGAAATACACATATATAAAACAAGCAAAAGGTGTTAGACCCATTCCATAACCTTCGTACCGGCAGCCAATAATTATAAAAACACAAAGGAAGAGATAATGGATGAAACCGAAAGTTTTCCCTGACTCGTAATGAAATTTGCGAAGACCTCATAGGAGGGAGGGAGGGAGAGAGAATATAACAAATAAATAAAAATAAAAACTTGTTTAATATCATTCCATCCTCTGTCCTCAATCGAAAAGCACGTCGACGATAATGGGTAATCTGGCAGTAAGAGAAAAGAAGATGCGCCGCAACTGTGATTAAGGAAGCTCACGACGGGCACAAAAAAGAAAATTTAATTTTCTTGCTGAGCGTGAGGATTGCATGCACACGGCCGGGAGATCTGCATTCTCAATTTTCGAGTTTCTTTTACAAAGCGAGGGTGGCGTGGGCGTCAGGAGCTCCTTTTTAGGTCGGAGGCAGACTACAGGGTAGCAACAATTTTCGAGAGGATTATTATACGGAAATCGTGAGCCTGAAACCGATCCCCTTCAGAAATTACATATGGGAGACTTCCTTTATACGTCACACGAAGAGATGAAATGATAAGACCAAGGTATGAAGGTAAAAAAATTTTCAATAATCGAACAGCAGAATGCATTACACAACAAACTCGAATACGGAACCTGCAACTTCTTGAAGGATTTTCCATTCGTTATTACAAAGTTAAATGTGCGATACAGAAATGAATCGAGTTCCAATCCAAACAATAGATGACCAATAGTGCAATAATTTACATAGAAGTTTAAATATAAAAAATATAACAGCTTTTTTTTAAAATTGACCTCATGTCCAATTAGAAAGTTAACTGTTTCGACCTCTTCGGAAAATGCGTATCTAAATTGTGTTGTAAAAATGTAGCGATGACGAGTATACTCATCAAACACAGAGTATGTGTAATAAGAAATTATGTTACAATAAAATGACTTATTTTTTTCAATAATCATATTTATTTATTTACTTAAACTAACATACAATTTTTGTATATGAACCATAAAAAAAGCCTAGAAGACATGTAAAAAGGATACAAAAGGATCCTCATCCCGGTTTTTATTACAAGGGGTGCCACTTATTGAATTTAAAACAATTCATGGTTGCCTAATTGCTTCTGAGATGACTAATACAAAACAGCGATACATTTAAGAAAAGCAATTCATAATACACGCGGATTTTTTGATAATAATTATTTATAATCTTTTATTCATTCCTTTGATTTCGACTTGGCCTCAAAATATTGTAAACATCTTGAAATTTACGAATATGTTTGAATTTTTACTAAATTTATAATTCAAACTGCAAATGGTCACTACTTATTACTCCTGACGAATAAACTCGTCATAATGGAAAAATGTTGTACTTTTCCGTGATGAGTATACTCATCAGAAACTTATAACTGGTTAAACACTGGTGTGTAATAAAGTAAACATTCAAAGAAGAAAATGAAGTGACAGAAAGATTCAACATTAAGTATTTCAACTTCAAATCAGTCGCTGTGGTCTCCTCTAAACGCTCTAGCATACCCTGTAATAAATTGATATTTTCTATCCATCCTGCATAAAACTGTTTAACTGGACAAGGCCATAAACACCACGTGTACTCAAAATTTCATTATCCCACACAAAAGATTTGTTCGTCACAGTATAAGTGAAAAAACCTAGTATGTATATCGTTTTTTTAGGGATCGACTGAAACTTTAAAAAAAAAGATACAAAACTATAATTTTACTGATTATAGTCTTGTAAATAATTGAGACCAAGTACCAAATTTCATATTACTAAGCTCATTATTTTAGAGCTATCATTTTAACACAGACAATTATAAAAAAAAAAAAAAAAAAAAAAAAAAACGTGTTTTCGCATTAGGAATGATCACGTGGAAATTCGACAAAATCAGAAAGTCAAATTTTTTGGTGATCACTTTCTCCTTGTATATCTCATATACGAAAATGGCATGGAATCTATAAACATCAAGTCTTCTATTGGCACTGTATTAAGTCAACACGATATACATAACTAAGACTGAAGAATTCCTTTAATCAGATAATAATAAAAAAACAATTAAGAAGTTAAAATCAATAGCATTTTATATATGAATTTCTTTTATCTCTTAATCTTTATATAGCGAATTCTACAATTTTCAAGAGCTAGTGCGTTCACATATTATAACTGCAATTGAATAACTATAAACTATAATAAAAATTCGAATTACTTTCAAAAGAATTTGGACTTACGTGCAAACATTGCACCTAAATAGCGATTTACATAATAAGCAGTTGCAGCATTAATGAGGTGACTCAATTACGACCTGCAGTATCAAACAATATAACTGAATGTATGTTTCAACCAAGTTATCACAAGAAAATGGATTTATTGGATTGGCAACTAAGTCACTGCGGATTTTGTCAATAGAGAGTTTTAGCACATTCATTTGTTTTGTCAACTTATTCAAAGCATCTAATTTATGTTGTTTTCTTATTGTTTGGACTTTCATTTTTAATTTAATAAAAAAAATTGTATCGACTGGTTATTTAGTTTTGCTTTTATCCCAATTTAAAGGTAAAAGAACAAGACGAGCCTTTCAGACATATTTTATTGTATTATTTCCGAAAAGGTAAGAACATATCGCAAGCGCACAAGAAGTTAAGGGCTGCATATGGGAATGAAGACTTGAAAGAAAGGCAGTGTCAAAACTGGTTCGACAAATTTCATTCTGGTGATTTTTCACTGAAAAATGAACAATGATCTGGCCTCCCAGTTGGAGTTTATGAGACCCATATCAAGCCTATTATCGATTCATATCGTCATAGCACAACACGTGAGATTGCAGAAAAGCTCGATGTATTGCACACATGCATTAAAAATATTAAAACAACATTACTGCTTCAAGAGAATCGATTTATGCATCCCTCATAAGCTTAAGAAAATTCATTTGATGCAACGCTATAGCATCTGCGATATCGCTTCTGAAACGCAACGAATTTCATCTATTTCTGAAACGACTCATTACTGGTGACAAAAAGTGGATAGTTTATAACTTAAATCAGAAAAAGATCATGGATCGAAGATGAATCAGCCCAGAAAATACCAAAAGCTAAGATTCAATTAAAAAAAAAGATTATACTGTGATTTTGGTGGGATTATATTAGAATTTTGCACTTTGAAGAAACCGAACGATTAATTCAAACGTTATATTCAACTACTCACTAAATTGATGATGTTGTTTGTTTGTTGTTGATGTTGTTGTCACTCACTTAATGATGTTGTTTTTTAGTATGATAATGCAAAGCCCCACACATCTTTGGTCACTCATCAAAAATTATTGGATCTATGTTGGGATGTGCTGTCACATCTACCATATAGCTCCGATCTTGTGTCTTCAGATCACCATTTATTTTGTTCCATGCAGAACTCCTTAAATGGTAAAATTTTTAATGACGCTCATGATGTAAAATCACATTTAATTCGGTTTTCTGTTTGCAAAAATCGGAAGTTTTATGAAACACGGAATTAGGACACTGCCTGAAAGGTGGCAAAAGATCATCGACAAAGACGGATAATGCCTAACCGAATAAAGTTATATTTTTAAGTAAAAGTTCTGAATTTTCCTTCTCATTTAAAATCCGCAATCACTTAGTTGCCAACCCAATATAAACAATGAAATTTATAATTAAATTTATTTTAACACAAAAAAATTATTTTTTTAACAATTATTTTCCTCAAACTGGGAAAGACATTAATATCAAACGCAAATAAAAAGAACTTCCCAAGAAAATAAAATATAGACCAGCTGCATCCTGCGACCAGTTGTTCACCGACCATATAAATAGCATTAATTTAGTGATATCAATCAATTTTGATAAAGGACGTCTTATCATACCAAATGAAAGTATATAATTTTAAGTTATACTTGCATAATAAACATATAGTACTGACTGGAAGCTATGCATCTAAAGTATAGAAACGGGTCAAATCAGTCCAGTTACTGAAGGTGGGAACTGTATCAAGGTTTTATCTAGCGGTATCTCTTATAATGGAGGGTGAAGGGTGTGAGGCAAGGTAGCAATTGATGGCGTTCTAAAGGTTGCGAGGTTACATATGAAATAAAAACTCATTCACAACATTCAGTCTAGTGGTTGGGTGTAGGGAACACACCCATATTTTTTCCCCCATCAAAAACGTACAACGAAATAGTGTTTCTTTCAGGAGCAGGAAGGGCCGGCAAGTAATCATCGATGACACTTATGGGAGTAATGACGTTCAATGTGAAATAAAAATCGCCGAAATTGGACTAATGGGTAGAGCTGAGAATACGGTCCTTTTGTTTTTTCGTAATTATTTTGAGGATAAAGATAAATTGTACTTGGTCGCTCTTAAAAGTAGACTAAAATGATTTAAAAGTCATTGTAATTGAACTACTGAGATTAGATGTTTCCACGAACGATTTTGAAATAAATCATTTGTCTCATGCAAAAGAAGAATCTTGCAGTTATATCCAAACAATTTAATTAATCTGCAAAAAAAAAAAAAAAAACACTTTTTGCTGAAAATGAAAATTTTGCTACAAGACTGGTGGGATCTTAAATGTATAACAGCAATTTCTAAATTACTCAGCGAAACGAAACAATTTTATAAGATTGGAACCAATACACAAATGTAATTTCAACCAACTATTATTATTATTTAACTCCCTGAAAAAAATATTTCCATTAAAAGACATCAAACAGATGCTCTTTCTGCCTACACCTGCCGTAAGATGGTAATTAACATTTTTAAATGAAAAAATTGAAATAGGGGGAAAAGAGTGGAGAGACAGGATATAAAGGTAGAAGACAGCATCTCAAACACAGCTGGCAGGGGAAATTACTAGACTTTTTGTATAATAAATCCGCAAGATTCGCTTTCCTTTTTTCCTTTGACAAGAAATTATCTATTTACCCAGCCTAATGGGACCATTAATCAGAAGTATGCCTTTCATTGTTCCTTTGTATCCGGTTATGAGCTATGAAAAAAAAAAATCAATGGGTGGTACCAAAAGCTCATAGGCGCACTTCAATTTGCATTATCTCACAATGGATGACGTCAACTTACCGGCGAGACAGTCAAAAGACCTAAATGACTGAAGCCGAATTTCGGAATAATTTGCTCATGACAGTAGACTTCGCATTCGGAAAGGTCAGGCGAATTAAAATCTTAAAAATATTATAGAAACTCTCTATTTTCTGGAATAGAAAAACATGGCTTTATATTATGCTATAAGAAATGGAGATTCTGGGGAATTTCAGACCGAAACCCTTTAATTAGGAATTACTATTTAGCATTTCCCACAGAGACAAGCTGCTTTGTTTATACTTAGCGCAGTTTTTTTTAAGAATAAAAAGAATATAATTAGCGTTTTGCTTCCAGCAGTTGAAGAACGAAGAAAGCTGTTAGAGAGCGATCGTTGAATTGACATTTTCATGTTACCACTCCGCAATCCTGACTAATTATAAAATCATGCACGAAAATTTGAAAGGAAGATTTTAAGCCAACATCGTATCGTATTATTTTCTACTTTAAAAAGTTTTTCCTACATACTTATTATGTATGCATTTAGAAATTTGCAAGTAATAAACCGTAATCTAATAAAAGAGTGGATATAATAAGCGGATATTTTTATATAATAACAAAAAAAACTTTCTGTACAATACAGTCTAGTTTGATCAAGTTTAATGGACACCAAAAGATATTAACGTGCAGAGAAAACGATATATCAAATCAGTTTAACGACAATAAAAGGAACGCATACGATATATCGCAGGATAGAGGAAAATTATATCTTAGGCATTCGGATAAACCCGGTAAAAGCAAGGTGTTGTTAAAAGAGAGGGGGGGGGGGATGACGATGCCTCTGTAAAAGTTGTTTTGTGTGCTGCAGTATGGAAAAGAGTGAATCCATTGTTGCAATACAGCGCACATTTCATATCTATTAAGAATGGCCATATTTTTTTTTTATATCAACTTAAAATTCAAACCTTGAAAGGCCTTCAACATGAAAGCGAGGATATTAACTAAATAGAATGAGCAACTCTGAATAACTGACGGAAGTTCATCAACAAAATAATTTTATGAATTTTACGACCAGCCAATTATTCCTAGGAACTTATGGCCGTAAGATAAATAAATTACCATGAGTAATCCAGGCAAGTGTAATGGTCATAAGCACCTTTCTAATCTGTTCAATCGCACAATCAAATTCAACCCCAGAAGCTATCATATCTGGAGCTGGATTACCTTGAATCTTCTGGATGCAGTGCGTTAAGGAAGGCAACTCTTAACTCATCCCTGGTAATGATCAAGCTCATACTGGAATGGAACAATCGCCCATTTACCTTGGTTTCATCACAGAGATTGCACTCAAGTAACCACCTTGGGCGAATGATTCTCCCTCGATGTTTATACAATATCAATTATTCTTTCATATACCGTAATCAAGCTGAAGGTTATAATCCACTGATCAAAAGAATTGCCAATAATCAAATACAGGTTGTTTTCCTTCTTTCAAATAACTACTTATACTTATCTATAAATTACGGCTACAGGTAATAGTCTTAAATGGAATTAGATGCGATTGTGCACTTTTTCACTTTCCCGCGTAATGAAGTATATGCAAAAAGAAAATATTATAATCGTCAAAAAATTCGAATTCCTAATTTTTGACGAGTTTTTTCGCTTTAGACCTTTCTGACTCTTGGAATACGTCTGCCAATGAACAAAAAAACACTTTAAATTAGACGGAGGAAATTGGTACATGGTCTTTACTTCAAAGTTGTAGATTTTGAACAAAATCCATTCATAGGAGACCTGTCTGTCCGGCTGTGAATATAAGTCAGCATGATGTTTACAAAATGGGGGAGGGGGGAGCTAGATGATTAAAATTTGGTGCAGAGATTTAAAATCTGAAGTGTAGATAACTACCATATTTGAGACCAAATTCGTCAAAAGGTTGATCATTTGTCTGACCATATTTTCATTATCATGCGAACGCGATAACTCAAAAATGCAATGACTTAAACAGATATATGGCATTTAGTATGCGGTTTTATAATTACAATTATAGTTTTGTGTCAAATTTTGGCTTCAATCGGTCGAACAACAAGAATATAAATTACACATTCGGCGTTTTGATGTTTGTACATCAATATTCTAGCAATAAATCGCCAATAAAATAGCCAGCAATCGCAAGTCAATAAACTCTGTTGTAATTATTGTTCACGAATGATATGTGATTAATTATACATAAGTACATTTATTACACGAGAAAGTTACATGTGGACACCCCCCCCATTTGGTTTCCTTAAACAACTCGCCATAATTCTTCATCGGTCAAAAATTTTTCAAGAATAACTCTGCGAAGATGTTTACAAAAGAGTATTAAAAATTAATGTAATATATAATAAATTAATGTATACACCGTTGTATTATTTGCGTTAATTTTTAATATTCACAAAAGCATATAAATAAAATGCACACATATAAAAAAAATAGTGTGATAGGCGGTGTTTTAATACATTGTATAAAAAGGTGAATTATATATACAGAATGTTGCCGCATTCGACCTATAAATTCAGAGAGAAGATAGTAAGCATCAAGAGGACAAAGAATCACCAAACAACATGGAGTCCCAAAGGACGTTTAATAGGTGAAAATCGCAAAAATATATGGAGTCGGGGAACTGTTGGAAATTGTAAAAAATTAATAAAAAATAACAAATATTGTTTCAACTATGAATTATTTTTAAGTGGAAGCACATTTTTAAAAGTTTTTTTGCCCCACGTTGGTAATATGCGAATTTGATGATCTAGTAGGTCGTAAATGACTGAAAACGAAAAAGTAGTTTAGAACCCACATTTGCAGAAATATTAAAACTCGAAGAAAAATAACTGCTTGAAAATGTAGGGAATTTTATATTCTATAATTTGATATGAGCGAGTAGTGTGAGAACTGGGGATTTTTAAAGATATTCAAGAAAAACTAAAATGGGAAATCTGACGCCCTATGAATGCGAAGATTAGGAACAAAGGTAATCGAGAAGCCCTCTCGTATATAAATTTTTAATGCGTTGGAGAAAAATAAGAGCAGCGAGCAAGTATTCATTAATTAGCATTGCAGGATGGATGGTCGTTAAACTTCATTCGCAAACAACAAGTCAGATTTCACGAATGCAACTAAAATGTGCTGTTGCTCCATCGTGCATTAACCAAATGTTCCGGCTTACAATTGTCGGTGTTCCCTGCAGTAAATCCGGAGGAACGTGCTGGAAGAAAACGAGGTACTTTGTGCCGCTGAGGCGTTCGGGCTGAAGATACGGTCCAAATAGTTGATTCTGCCCAGATGTTAATATCAAACTTGTGCTATTTCCGAATGACCGAATATTCGTATTTTGCGTGTTGAAGACACCTTCTCTCGTAAAGCAGGCTTCATCTGCGACTAAAACTCGAGCAGAAAAGTGTGCATCTTCACGTGTGGCATCAAGCATCCAGCGTGTGAACTCTACCCGATTTGTGATTTCCATTGAAAAACGTTACCTGCGACCCTATGCTTTCTAGTTATTTTTCATCTACTCAATGTCTATTATCCTTTCTCTGAATTTATCTTTCGAATTTGACAATGCTCTCTGCGAACATCGGCAGTACTGATGCTGTAGCGATGTTTTTTGGTTCCCATTTTAGTTTTTCTTGAATATCTCTAAAAATCCCCAGTTCTCACACTACACGCTTATATCAAATTATAGAATATAAAATTCCTTACATTTTCAAGCATTTATTTTTCTTCGAGTTTTAATATTTTTGCAAATATGGGTTCTAAACTACTTTTTCGTTTTCAGTAATTTACGACCCACTAGAGCATCAAAGTCGCACGTTACCAACGTGGAAAAAACTTTTAAAAATGTGCTTCCACTTAAAAATAATTCATAGTAGAAACAGCATTTGTTATTTTTTATTAATTTTTTACAATTTCCAACAGTTCCCCGACTCCATATATTTTTGCGATTTTCACCTACTAAACATCCTTTGGGACTCCATGCTGTATGGTGATTCTTTATCCTCTTGACTCTTACTATCACCCTTCTGAATTTGTCGATCGAATTCGGCAATACCCTGTATATCATAACGTACAAAGTCTTTCTTGAATAAGTGGGCGCGTGTCATAAGCATCGCGAACTCCCACCGCTTGCAAATTTTTTTTCAATAAAATCAAACAATATATCACAGATCCGTTATGGTACTGCCATCGAAAAATATTCCCTGGTGATCTTTTCGTCTTACGCCCTAACTAGTAGGCGGGCCGTAGTAGGTTGTAAAAGGATACCCCGTGTGATAAAAAACGAATCAAAGCAAAATAAGATTGCTATTACCATCCAAATTATCAATTTAAAAAAATGTATGCCAATTTTGAGTTATGAATAATAAAGATTTTTAAAAAATTCCTTCTGAATCTCTCAAATACGCTCAATTAAAACGTTTTCAAAACAAAACTACGTACAAAAATGGTATCACAACAGAGACTAAAGAGATGATATCTTCCAAAAGGTGTCAACAGCTGCTTCATTTACCTTAATTTTTCTAAACTTTCGAATCCAATCAAAATTCTAATAATTTACAGAGTTTAAAAAATCATTCAAATGCATTAACATTTAAAACAAGCATTGCCAAAAATGTTTTATCATTTCGCAGATATAAATAAAAATATAATGTTCGATTTCCAAATAAAGACAAAATGAATAATCCAACACTATAAAGGGATTTTAATTCATAATTTTCATTTTATCATGAGATCTATGACTATGATCATAAAATTAAATTATGACTGATACCTATCGATAATCATGAAGTCTAGGACAATCACAAAAAGAAATTGGAACAGTAAAATTGATTAAATCAAAATGACCGAATTATTTAAGAGGCAACAAAATCTCTTGCAATCTCGGAAATCGGACAAGTGCAATTACGAAGAAAATATGAAAAGAGGCAGATTCCCAGAAGCTTTATAGAAATCGACAGCTGGTTAACGAAAAGATTAAGATCTCTTCACCAACACAAAACTACATTCTTCTGTGACATACACTCAATTAAAGAGTTGATACCCAACAAAGAGAACACAAAAGGCTAAAAAATCTGGACTGCAGCCAACGACAAACCTATGGTACGCCCGAAATCCTCTCCATTTCAATGCCTGTTAAGAAGATGAGCGTAGGAATGGTTGTAACGATGACAACAAAAGAAAACGGATCCTCCCTACCGTGTGAAAATCTTTATTTTAAGGTTACAGAAGAAGGGATGCGCTGTCCACGCTTTTGGTTACCTAATGCAAAGAATACTTGAAAGGTCATCGAAAGGAAGAGGTTCCCATCAAAGATGACACCTTCGATGGAAGATACCGGTTTCCTTGACCTGACCTACTGATCCCTGGGTAGGCCTTTCCACCACCCGAAAGGGTTGCCACCAATTGGCATCGCAGCCAAAGCAGGGGATTATCGAGAAGTATCGATGGTGATGCGGCACGACGATTGGGTAATTACGCAACCCCGTTCGAAAATAATAATTAGTCAATAAACGAAAGTTAAGAACTACTTTACCTCTGATTATAGAGGATTCAGGTAGTAACAGCCAGTAGCTCACGATTTATGAAATGAGGCCGCTATACCAAATGGTCTTCGACATGAATTTATAATACTCAATAACAAAGGAATTAAAAATTCAAATGTTGTAAGTAATTTCGTTATCGGAAATTAATACAGTATTGAAAAAATTTTATAGACTTCTTCAGATGTTTCCTGCAATCAAAGTTCTTTTTTCTTTTTTTTTTCTTTTTTTTTGAGATTTAAAAATGTTTTAATGAATACTGCTTTTAATAAATTTAATGAATTGTTCTATTTCTTAATTGACTGCCGTAATATTTAAAAAAAAAGTTATTGCTCTTCAATATTTTGACAACTTCTGATCTTTGAATATAAAATCATTAAATTCATTTCGCCTAATAGAGCTCCAAATTAAACAGAAATGTCTAAACAGACCTGTGAAAATTTAGAATTCATTCTTATTTTACATTCATTTCTCTCGGAATGATGAATAATGGTTCTTTTCGACTTCGTCAACTTAAGCAGTTTTATGGCATCCATCACAACTACTTATTGTTAAAAATACCAGCCCCTATCTAAAACAAAAATAAAGACTTTAAAGGAGATCTATTAAGGGAATATTTAAAATAAAAAAGCGGTAAGAAATGAGAAAAATTGAAATAATCGTTAAGGAATCTTTAAAAAGAAAAAGGGGGAAAAAAAAGAAATATTGTAAAAGCAAATTTTTGATTACTGAAACCATAAAACATTTCAATGAAATATAGAATATTCGGGTAGGGGGAGGGCAACCATCGGATTGCCGATCGCATCATGTGAAAAATAATATGAACAAGTTCATATTGCTTAAATGAATAATAAATGATACAATTTGCTGATTTAAAGGCCAGAGTAAAGTTCCTGAAAGGGTTTTGAAATTACAATAATTATGAACAATAGAGATATTTCTTATTAAAAAAATATTATTTCCATGAAATTTAGTCACTTCTGGTCAATCCGAAACACAAGCCGTATCAAGAAACCGAATTTCTTCTATATATAAAACTAAGGAAAATATAATGGTAAATCTAATTTTATTCTCAATGATTTTCTGTGAGT
Source organism: Argiope bruennichi (assembly GCF_947563725.1). Taxonomy (NCBI): domain Eukaryota; kingdom Metazoa; phylum Arthropoda; class Arachnida; order Araneae; family Araneidae; genus Argiope; species Argiope bruennichi. The sequence continues at coordinate 20,307,680 of NC_079155.1, forward strand.
AACATTATGATAAAATATGTGAAACGGAAATTTTAACGAGCCTAAAATGGCTCTTAAATCTTCCATAATAGAACACATGAAAGCTATTAATGCATCAAATGTTAATAGTTCAATAATTCGTAAAGAGATTTTGCATTCCAAATAATCGATCTGATAAATAGTGATATCTTCCTACACTACCAATAAATCCGCCAAAATCTACGATATACCTTACAGACGATTATTCTTGATAGTGAAAAGCTAAATGTGGAAGAGGGAAATTAGTATCTTTTGACTGCATAATAACTATGAAATAATCATTGGAAGAAATACTTCCAAGAGGATATAGAATGAAAATCGAAAAACAAGTTAGCTGTAGTTAAGGAAGCAAAAAACTGGAGCAAATGGTGGTATGCGCTCGTCAGGGGTACACGATGGGGAGTAGAAATTACGTGAAAAGAATGAAGAAGGTAGGAAATCATGTAGAGGGGGAGAAAGAACATCTGATGTACCCGATATCTTAAGTCAAATTCGTCAATTAAAACTTATTAACACGAACTCAACTAAACAATCAAATTTTGGCAATGAATATTACTAACAACGCAAGACTTTTTTTTAAAAGTAGAAATAGCAGAAAAGTAAGTCAGAAATTAAGTATTACTAAATAACATAAACTGAAATTCAAAAATAATTGGTTTAGAAAATGTAATTGTTTTAGTTCGAGAATATCTTTTTAAATTATTTTTGCTTGAAAAACCTAAAACAAAGTTCTGCAAGGACTTCACAATTTAAACAGTTTTCTTCAAAATATTTGAAAATTTTAATAAATTTTGTTTGAGATGCATGAAGCAAGAATTTTGCTAAATAACTTTTTATATTACAATAAATTAGGCAAAAATAATTATTGATTCAAGTAACTAAATTTTGGGATACTTTAAACGTCCGATTACGGTATCCACTTAACAATTTGATAGTCATGTAGTCCGATCCATAAAATATTCAAAAGTAAAGAGAAGCTCAAAACCAGCCAGATAAAATGTAACTAACTAAACACTTAAAAAAAAACCCGAAATGATATTACATTACACTCTATCAATGTAGGCTTATAACAAATTTTAAATTTAAAAAGCAAAGGATAGATCATTAAAAATGACAAGAAAACCAGCAGCAATAACTTCTATGAAACTTTCTCGCATCTTTATTATAAATATACTCCTGTATTATTAATCGCAAGGATAGGGTTAGTACAGAAGTACCAGAAAACCGAATTTGTATTCAACTCCCCCCTTCCCTAACTAATTGAAACCAATTGTAGTCATAAAATTACATACCAAATTTCATATATCTAAGTCATTGCAATTTTGAGTTATCGCGTTTACATTCTTGTAAAAGTACAGACCAACATATGGTTAATCATTTAACGAATTTATTTCCAAATTTGGTATATATATCTACGCTTTAGATGTTAAGTCCGTGTACCAAATTTTATCCGTTTCGCAGTTATCATATTAAAGAAAATTCAAATAGATTTCTACAAAATGTATTTACAGCAAATCTAAAAATATGGACTAAAGACCACATGCCAAATTTCATTCATCTAACCCAGGGTTTATGAGTCATCGTTTTCGCAGATTAACAACAAATTCGGGGTCACCCCCCCCACACCGGACTCGGAGACCCGAGGCGTGGAGATTCATCAAAATCCTGAGTTCGAATTGTTTATAAAACTTTCTCTTTGTATTCAAGGGGAAAAAAATCTTTATTATTCTATTTTAAAACTTTTATTTCCGGATAGGTATGATAAAGCATTCCCCGATTATACTAAAAATAGCTCGTTCCATCAGGTCGAAAAGATAATGTTTAAAAATCAAAAGTGGCCATCAAAAACGATGTCTTGATCTTGACTGAGAGTTTCCTTGAAAAATTAGCGCTTTTATTCAAATTAATGCATTGAAAGAGAGATAACAGGCACGGATGTAGGTAAGACCGAGGAGGACAAAAGAGTTCCTTTTTTAGAACGTTGGCGCCGGTGAAGAAGTTCCAGCGAAGAGTAAATCGCCAATTCTAAACACCCCTCTGGAAAATCCCGTTCGTGAGGAAAGAAGAGTCAGAAGTGGCTATCATCACTTTCTTTTTCGGCGATTACCGATGGAGACGGAAGTCGAGGGGAGAATTCCAAAACAATGAGGACTTTACCTGATTGCTGCGTTCGAACAGGACGACCCTAGAAGAGTGCGTGCCGGCTACATAACGCCATGCCGCGACATTTAATGGTAAGCCAAATAAGGTTTTCTTTTTCTAATTGACTATTAAAAAATATTCTAATAAAAATAATGATAAAAATTTAATATTTGCTTTGAAATTAACGAAGTATTAAGGAGACAGTGGACTTTGAAAGATACAAAAAAGAAAATATGAAATTTTTTTATTATTTTATCATCAAAATATGCATTTATATTCAACTAAAATAGTCCTATAAAATGTATTGATGATGATAAAATGAATATTTAAAATGTTAAAGGGGGGGGATCTTCGAAATGATTTTTCTCCACGCGATATTCTAATAAAATTTAAATATCTTTGAAATGTTCCAGGTGTCCTCGAAAATTGGTTAAACATTAAAAAATAACATTGTGTGAATATTAATGTTTCAATTGCTTTTTTAGATAGCTTAAAGTCAATTTTAATTCAGGAAAATACCAAATTCGTATAAAAACTCAGTTCGTGTGCATAAAAAGATTTCTAAAAATAACTTTTAATTGGAATTATAAAACCATCCCAAGTTTTGTTCTAAATAAATTTATATACGATAATAAAGAAAAAATTAATAGAAAAAAAATTAAACAGGCTAGACTATTTTGAAATTTTTAAAACTTATATTTTTTGTTTTAGAGTTCTTAAACGATATTTGACGTATTTATATTTTAGTACACATGCATAAAAAAATTTCATATCCCTAAGTGAATAAATTCGCAGAAATGCCTAGAATCCAGGTGACTTAAATAAATTAAAAACAAATTAAGATACCTTAAACAGTTAAAAAGATCCATAAAATACTTAATTTAAGAAGTTATATTGAGGCTTCGGTCATGTTTACAATTCCTGGTCATCTTAGAAAAATAAGAAGCAAAATTTCTTTTTGTTCAACTTTATTAAGCATTCCACTTATATAAAATCTTGGGGCCACGAACAAATATCTCACCTATCGTAACACTGAATAAGTTTGCACTCAAAATAGCATTGATTTTTTTTTTTTTATAAATCAATAATGTATATTATACATCATTAATGTATCATAACACAGATTATTTTATTCATATTTTTTTTTTTTTTTTTTTTTTTTTTTACATTCTACCCTTTAGTAAAAAATTATCAATAGAAACAAAAAGATTAAGAAATTTCTTTTAATGAAATCTAAAGATTAGAAGTTCGAGAAAACCGGCCCTGAAAGCATATCCAATGAAGTAGAAAAGCGCAAAAGTGAGTTCAACATATTTATAATAGTCTTTGAACGAAATATTCAAATTTGCATCGCGAGAGAGGGGGGATTATCCGCAACTTTATATTTAATTCATTATATCTTCACATATGATAAATTTCATTCAAATTATTTAAAAATTTGAATTTTGAAGTTAAATTTATTCTTTTTAACTAGTGAACTGCAGAAGAAACGTTTTTTAACCAATAACTACTTTGGACAAGTGAAATTGTTTTCCAGAAAATAAGGTTAAGGGGACAGCAATTAAGAAATGTTATCACTCTCAAGATCTTTTTCTCTTAATACATGAATACATACGTTGTTCAACTATGTTTAAATAAAAAAAAAAATTAAAGCGTTGTTCAGAAGTCAATTGTTTTATGCAACTGACTTCTGAAACAAACATTTCAATCAGATTTCACAATCCAGGATATATTCTTAAAAATGGTTCACAATATTTAACCTATTTGAGATAGTGCATTTGGGGGAGGAGAGTTGCATTGCAGAGATATTCTTTGCACATAATGAAAATAACCAAATCCATCATGATTGGCTTAGATTACTAGATTAGTTTTCTAAATAAATTTCTGTAAATCAAAATTTTAACTTGAGAAATATGAGCAAAATTGTTTAGCTATGAAGTATTAACTTAGTTCAGAAACTTCCAAAAAAGTAAATGAAGGTCTCAATGCTGATGCTCTATAGTGTAGATTATTAACCTAGAGCTATCAAATTGGCGCAAACATACTTTGAAGGGTAAGAATGTGTATTTTGAGATGATTTTTAAAATTTTAATTAGAATTAAAAAACTTTTGCAAAATTTTGCTTTTTACAAATAATTTTGAAATTATTATAGCATAAAAGTTATTTTTACATCATATAAAATACATAAAAATGTTATTTCAATTACTATATGTATTTTTTTTTTTTTTGCCCAATTTTTCCTCCCTTTTAAAAAATTTATATGAAGCTTTCAACAATACTTTCCAACGTTACAATGAAATTCAACTATTTTCATTATTTCAATTAATATTTAACAATCGGTTTTTCATCTACTGTCAAACTTCCATTTTTTTTTTTTTTACAAATTCTTTAGTGAAATTGCAATGAATTTTACTTTTTTTTTTATCACTTTTGTGCGTGTTTGGAATCTGTAAAGAAATCCTTTATTGTAAATAGAAATTAATTTAAGAAATACTTCACTAAGAAAACATATATCAAATTATGTGTAGCTTTAAATAGAAGCATAGTCACAGTTCACAAATATAACTGTAGTACAAATATAAACCTGGGAACTGCCTTTTATGTAATAAATTCTCTCTCATAATGGATTAATTTTGCAAAAATATTTCAATAAAGCCTATACGAAATCCTTTACAACACATAAGGCTGACAACAGTTTATTCCCTTACCTTTTCTAGAATCGTACATTAATTTCTCATTAAATTATACATAAAATAAAAAGTTCTTATTCTACAAAATGAATTTAGCAATTAGAAATTAAATTTTCTTTATATCTATATCTCATTACAATCTAATTGAATAATGTTATTTAAAGATAATATATTAATCCTCTTTTTCTTTTTCAGCTTAACAGGTTAGCAGTATGGTTGACCATAGCCTGTATCAGCATAAAAGGCACACAAGCAGGCATCTTAAAATATGGAATGAGATTACAGCCTCCATCAAGTGTTGCACCTTTACAAAATCATCAAACTGTGCTCAATAAAACTCTAAATGCAAAAACAGGAGTACAAGATATTCCAAGTAAAGTGAATGTACCAGCTGCCATAAGAAGGAGTGACAATGAAGCAAGTCACTTGCTGCCGGGGTCTAATGTTAAAACTAAGAAATATGATGCAGTTAAACCATTAATCACATCTCAACAGGCAACTTTCATAAACTCAGAGTTGCCAAAAGACAATTCTAAAAGACCTGCAACATTCTTTTTCACTCAAGTAGAGCCACATCGATTTGAATATCGAGCCATGTTTCAACATCATGGGCAAATTCCTAGTAATGTCTTTCAACCATTTGTGCATGACTTTGAAGGATTTGGAAAAGATTTTCCACCTCTGCCAAAATTTCCTACCTTTCCAGATTTGCCAGGATTCTTTCCAGAGCATAAAGATCCATTCCCAAACTTTCATCATAGTCCATTTCCAACCATTCCACCACCAGAGGAGATCAAACGTCATTGGCAACCACCTATAGTGCCAATTCCTCCACGGCCAACAATTGATGAAAACTTTGAAGGCCCACTAAAAAATTATGACGTTGTGCTAGGACACACACGATATCCAAAGATCTTCAGATTCAATGAAGAAAGAGTTAATATAGAGGACTTTGATAGAGAAAAGAAATTAAGATTTTATCGGCTTGGGAGAAAAGAACAGAATGAATTATCTGAACCTGAAAATGTAAAGCGTGATCAGTTACTTATTTTACATGGAGGTATATTTACAGTTCAAGAGCCACCCTTATTCAACAAACATCGGCTAGTCAAAAAGAGGAGAAAACCTGGTGGATTTGGATTGCATCAACCAAGAATATAGTTCAAATAAATTGTTTCTATTTAACAAAAATAATTTAAGAAAAATATCTGATAATCACCTAAGTATTTACAGTACAATTTTTCAAGCAGAAAAATTAGGATTCCTGCATAATTCAGTGTAAATGATTGCAGCATATTTTTCACCAAGGTAATCTTTAATCATTTAAATATTATAGCCTTGAAAAAAGAAAATACTCTTTTACTTGACAAATTATGGAAAGTGCATTTCAAAATGCGAAAGGATCTGTTGGCTTAAGTAGATTTTGCTCTAATTAGATGCTTTTTATTTACATTTCTAAAAACTGATAACTATATCTGCATCTTGTAAAACTGATAGCTATATCTGCATCATAAATACTTATTTTTATTCATAAAAATTTTGAAGATTTTTCAATAAATCATTTAAAATTATTTTAATAACTTATTTAATAGTATAAAAAATAATAATGTTAATAATTTAATATAAATTAAAAACAATGGAAACATTTGATGGACATATCATATATGAGTATTCGTATAAAATATTACAAAAATAATAAGCTTAATATAATTTTTCTCAAGAATTCTAAATAGGAACTGAATTTAGAACTGCATTATAATTTATTACAACATAAAGCAACCAAATCAATATGGACAAAAAAAAAAAAAAAAAAAAAAAAGTTTAGAATTTCAACTGTGAAAAACAACACCTTGCATTTTATTTAAAATTTCCTTTGATTAATGGGGGGGAAAAATCATGAGTATTTTAACTCAACTATTGATATATTCAAATATGCAGTTAAATAAAAGCTTTAGTATTTTTGAAATAATTATGAATGGATTCAATGTATTTATGAAAAAATAAAGTTGTTAAAAGTTTGATGCACTATGTCCTTTTTGAAAATATAAGAGTTAGCACTTGCAACACAACCACTAACACAGCAAGGGAGGGGAGACAAGGCAATATTGCCTATATTCATATAACCATAAAGTTATTTTTGTAGTAACCATACATAGCATAAATTATATTTTCTTTAAATCAGCACATAGAATCTATTAATCAAAAACACCATTTCCATTATTTACTACTAGCCGCCTTTGGCGACCAGCCGGTTCGCCAATCTTAATGTTCGTTAAAATTTTAATAATTAAATATTTTATGCAATTTCTACTTTAATAGCTTCTTCATCAAAATATTTTAAAACTTCAAATTTTGATTATCATATAATTCATTCATAATATTATAAAGGCCTTCAGTCATAACGTAATATGTATCTCTCTCATTTTCTGTTAGCACCTGTAGAATTTATGCTTTAAATTAAAGTGGAAAGAATTTATCTTCAATTAATATAATAATATTTTTTACTGAAACAAAGCATTTTTGGTAAAAGTGAATTTTAGTGTGCACCCAGCTGCGCCAACAATGCCAAGTCGCCAATAAAGATGGCGGACAAAATAAACAAATACTTCCGCGGAACAGTTACGGTTACTATTTCCCGCCATCTAATTAGAACTTTTTACTTATAAGCATTTTTTTTTTTTTTTCATACTGCCCGGTGCCTCCTACAGATGCCTTCGGCATCTGTAGAAGGCACCGGGCAGGATTTTTTAACTTAAAAAAACATCCTACGGCTTCGCTAGCAGCGGGAACCTAGTAGCTTCGCTAGCACATTGAACATAAAGACTGTGTGGAAAACAGAAACAGTACATAACCAAGAGAAAAGAAAAAACGGAGAAATAAGCAATCGGAACATTCTCCATACAAAATTTCAAACAAACATACTTTCCCCACCTTCATCAACTTGTAAAAAAATATATTCCACTCACCCTCCATCCATTCTGCCGGTTCGATATCAAACCATTCTCAATACAAAATTTCAAACAAGCATCCTTTCCTAATTTCATTAACTCATAAAATATATATGTATGCATATTTAACTCGCCCTTCATCCATTCTACAGGTTCGAAATAATCCCGACATAACAAATTATGAAGGGAACCAACCGTTATAACACCAAAAACATTACGAGAACTGCGAATAATTCCATTTGCAGCTGTCTTTGAAAGTGAGAATGCAGACAATTTTTTTAAAGCGAATACTGACAATTAAAAATTGCAAAAGAATAAATATTTTTATTCTTTTGAATAAAGAAGAAAATAACTTTTAATTATAAGCTTAAATTTCTTTATTTAATAAATTTTAATTATAATAAAGAACAAAAGTAAAATCTTTAATCGATATTTTTTTAATATTTCTAATTTAACATTTTTCATAATTTAATTGTAGTTTAAGTACAACTCAACCATCGCAAAAAGTAGTAAACAAAACAGCAGTACGGTTGCTATAAGAGGGATCCGATGGGTTGCAATATTGGCGACAATCGGCTGGTGCACACTAATCTTCACTTAGGCCGCATTTTTTTATAATCTGATTACTGAAAATAGAGTCACTCAGCGTTTAAACTTTATGGGCACTAAAGAATATCTTTTTAAATTTATGTAATATCTCAAGAGTTGGTCAACAAAATTTTCTTAGATTCATTATGAGCAGATCGATTAATTAACAATGTTTAAATTTAAATGCATCAAACACTAAGAAAATAAAGAGAATCGTTTAAAATAAACGGTTGAAAACGGTAGAATTTATGCTTTAAATTAAAGTGGAAAGAATTTATCTTCAATTAATATAATAATATTTTTTACTGAAACAAAGCATTTTTTTATAATCTGATTACTGAAAATAGAGTCACTCAGCGTTTAAACTTTATGGGCACTAAAGAATATCTTTTTTAATTTATGTAATATCTCAAGAGTTGGTCAACAAAATTTTCTTAGATTCATTATGAGCAGATCGATTAATTAACAATGTTTAAATTTAAATGCATCAAACACTAAGAAAATAAAACGAATCGTTTAAAATAAACGGTTGAAAACAGGTTTTTAAAAAACTACTTAAAAAACGATGTACTTAAAACTATAAGCATATACAAAAAATATATAACTAACATAAATACAATTTACTTACAAAAGCATGGAACTAACCCAAAAATAATTTAAATCATCCATTTATAACGTTGTCATGGCAACAATCAGAACAGAATGCGCATGCGTGAATTTTCTTCGCCGGTTACGTAACGCAAATACGTGATTTTTTCTACGCCAGTTGGGGTAACGCTATGCGGATTAGAAATTTTTAATTTCCTTTATTCTGTTTTATTTTAATTCAAAAGTACTTCAGAATGAATCTGAAAGATTGATTCATTAACAATGTTTAATTTTAAATGCATCAAACATTAAGAAAATAAACAGAACCGATTGAAATAATCCGCCGAAAAATTTTAACACTAGCCTCATTACTGTTGGGAGAAAAAAAAAACTGAAGCCTTTCTCGTTTGGCGCTGGATATAATGGAAGATTTTTTTGGCGGAAAAGTTGGCGGTGGGGAAAATGGAAGATTTTTTTGGCGGGAAAGTTAGTTTTTAATTAATAATTAAAATTCTAATTAAAAATTCGAAAAAAGAAACCCCAGGTGCACATTCCCAACCTCCAAGGTATACATGTACCAAATTTGGTAGCTGTATGTCAAACGGTCTGGCCTGTAGAGCGCCAACACACACACACACACACACATTGAGCTTTATTATAAGTATAGATATAGATAAGAAATACATTACTTATGGGGAGAAATTCAAAGATCCATATCTTATATTCTAGAGCACAATGATTTTAAGATTATACATCATTGCTTAAAAAAGAAATTATTACAATTCATGCCTTAACATTTAAAAAACATTTTTAAATATTTTTTTAACTTTCTTATATGAATACAAAATCTACAAATAATGATTAAAATGATTTAAAATATTAGTATTAAAAGCAATTATTTATTTTTGCCATTTGCAAAATCAACATTTTGTAAAGCACACACTCACAATTTTTTACAACTACAATTAATAGAGACTTAAGTGAAAGAGAAAAGTAGTTCTCCTTTACAGGTGTTTTCATTAATTGTATTCAGTTTTTATTTTATTTATTCCTCAAATTTTTACTTAAGTTTTCAAAGCTAAGAGAAGCATGAAATCTTACGTAAATATTCAATTTCAGAATAGTTTAGTTAATAAAAAAAGATTAATTAAAAAAAGGGATTCATAATTAGAAAATTCCTTTAAAAAATCGATACATTTTGCTCATACCAAGTTTAGGAATTTATCATTGTATACTAGGGTAAAAAAATGACATGCATCCTTGTGCAGAAAACATCTTAAAAAGTAATCAACATCAGTGAAACAGCACGTAATGATTATTAAACATTTCATTCTGCCCAAAACTGCAATCAGAAATGAAGTATAAACAAAGAGAAAGGTAAAAACACACCAAAGAATGCACTAAAACCGTAAAAAATTGAGGAACCAAAGTATTTAAACAGCAGAAAACCTCAAGACCACTCAACTACTAAAGACCTACTAATCACCCAACACGGAAAATACAAAATGAATAAAAGAACCCTAGGTAGAGATAGCAAGACCAATAATGTATAGAAAGAACTGAAATTTACTAAAAACCATGCAATTACCCTTAACTAAGACACAAAGGAACTAAAGAAAAGTATTGACACTCTGAAGTTAAGAATCTATTTTTAAAATTTTCAACCCTACTTGAAGAAAGAAGAATGTATAAACAAGCTAAGACCCATGAAGAAAAGTACAGATCTCCCTCTTAAAAAAATAAAATAAGCCCCTTCTGGCCTATGCAAACTCTGACTCCCTGCAACCTGATTAAACCTTCTTCAAACTGCTCTAGCTTCTAAAGTATAATGTAAATTGTTGCTAATCTACCATCAGCAACTTTAAGGAACCACATCAATCAGGTTCAAATCATTATCACCAGGTCTTATTAGAAAGTAATAGTTAGGTTTCAGAGATTGAGAACCCTGCAGTCTATGCACTCAGTCATTATCATTAACTAATTACCAAGCATTGGCATAATTAATAGACTATATTGGGAAGAAATTACTTTTTATCAGCAACACAGCAAAGGTCAAAAATAAAATTGGATGAAAAATAACTTATAATTAAAGAAACACAAACTTGTACTACAGAACAGACAAAATTCATCGAATCTGGCATATGAAGTTTATAACGATGCATTAATTTCATTGCAAATATGGATTAAAAGGGAATAAAAAAAATAAGTATAAGACAATTAATCTTGAAAACATAATAATATATTAGATATTCATGTACCTTTTAAAGTGTAAATACTATCAGTTTCAATTTCTCAGATTATTTGCATCTTTCCAATGAGGTTTAAGAGCATCTTTAAAATCTTGATTCAGCAATTTCTTATCAAATGATTTTCTATTTATGGAATTTCCCTTGTCAAAGTTACAAAAAAATTGGTAAGATTATAAACATTTGGTTGCTAAATGGGAAATTTTTTTGCCATATTCTCTCTGGGAATATTTCTTAATGACACAATTTGGCCTGCCATGCTACCAAAACGATAAAGGAATGGAATTGACAACAATCCTCTTTTATTACATATTACATAAAGTGTATACTACCATTATTATACATTGTGTACTAAAATCAAGATCACCGTTCTGATTAGAATACATATATTAGTTAAGATCAAAATCCATTGAAAATAGTCTTAAAAAAAAACACTTGGAATACACGTCACAAAAAAAATTTAAAATATGATTTTTTTACCTTTTGGGGATAAATAGGGGCTATAAGTGTAAAGGCAAAGATATGAGTATGTCAATGAAATAGTCCTGCTATTAATTTTCATCGAGTTTTATGTAATACTATGAGACAAAAATTTGAAATTTTAACTTGTGCTGCAACTATATATTTATTTATATATATTTTTTTTAAAAAAAATGCTTATTTGCACCTTTAAATTGGTACAAGGTTAATAACCAGGATATGGTACATGTGTATGGTATACTATTATAAAAAAGGAACCATATATTAAATTCAAACAAAAATTTGAGATATTTCAAAAGCATAAAAAGGTTTTACAAATTCTTTGTACAGACTTCATACACTTTCCATACTCAGGCATATATTTTTTAAAGTGGAAAAATAAGTTTGTATCTGATTTTTAAAATTACAATTTAGCATGTCTGATTTCTTATAGGATTAATTTCCAGAAGATATTTTCTTTTAAATGCAATAAAATAGATTCATGGTTACTTTGCAGGTGTAAAAAACCAGCATTAATTAAAATTTCAAATATGCATAATTTAAACACATGATCACAGTAGTAAGAAAATTTTCATTGATTAAATTAGCTGCTTAGTTTTTGTTCCACATTTACTTCAGCAATTTATTGAATACTAGAAACACTTTATAATAGCTATTTTGGCAAAACAAAACCTTTGATAAATAGTGGTGGTTGTTTTTTTTATCAAGGAAACCCAGAATGGGTCTTAAGATGTCCTAATTTGACACTCAATGGTTTATATTGCTTGTACAGCAAAATGCAACTGACATTTAAACAAGAGAATCAATTTTATAATTATTAATTCAATAATATTAGTGATGTCATAATCCAAACTATTTACAGAAAAATTATTAGAAGAGTGCTGGAATTGCAAAGAAGCATTTTGAGAATGATATGCAGTTTGCCTTGAATCATGTTTCTACATTCATCATTTTACATAATCTCTGCCTGTTTAATTCTTTATTTATATCAATTTTTAATGCATTATCCAAACTTTGTAAAACACAATTTTGGTTTCAAAATAATGATTGCAAATTTATATTGGTGGAAAAATATTTTAAACAGTAAGAAACAAAAGTGATGTGTCATCTTTTCTACTTCATCAATTCAATCAATTTTAAAGATAAAAATATGCAACTCTTAAAAAAATCTGTAGTAGAGTAAGAGAGATATTCCATTAGGCAAATTATATCTAAACTCATGAAAAAATAAAAAAATATTTTATAAACTTAAAAGATGATAATTTTATTAACATAATATTATTTTGTTCCTTATTTGCAACATTTTTTTTCATGAAATTCCTTTTTATTTCTAATGGATTTAGAATTCAAGCAAGTTCTAAACATTGGGTCACTGTATATCATGCTGTTGCTGTTACATCCTCTCAAAAAAATACTATTTTATGCATGCATTAGCAGAGCAAAATAAAAAACATTACACTTTATGGAATCAGGAGCAATTAGAAAACAATTTTATTTAAAGGAAACATTAAGAAGAAGTTAAGAATTGGTTAAGAAGAATAGTATAAAGAAAGTTTTGATTTAATGAATCAATTGAACAAATTAATTGTTGCAGAGTCTGAAATCCATGAAATCATGAGTTGTATTTTAAAACATTACTTACTGCACTTGAAACTGCTCTTCTTAGTATAAATATAAAATATTTAGTAAAATATATGGGGGGGGGGGGTCTGCTCACAACTGCATTTTCGAAGGGCGAAAAATGTTTCTCAATCAAAAAAAAATCCCTTTTCTCAACTATATTTACTTAATTAGACAAATTCTACACATATAACAAATAATAATAATAAAAATTTTAAAAAAAATTAATTTAAGGATTTGAATAAAAAGTTACAGTATTTAAACAGCAGTAACAGGTTGTATTTACATATTTTCAAAATGAGAGGGATTCTTTTTACATTTACAATTCCAGTACAGGATTTGAAAGTAAGGATTACAATTACCAAATATGAATGAAATTGAAATAAAGTTTCAACTATTACAGTTAGCTTTAAAATCATTTATCATATATACATAAAATACATAAGGAGTAAAAAGAATTCTCATTCAAAAGAAGTGTCAAAGTCCAAATCAATTAATTTTTTAAAAAATATGAAAGTAATATAATTAAATACACAAAAAATTCTAATATAAAACTTTCATGAATTTATTGTTACACACAAATTTTTTTTATCAAGCTTACTGATACTAAATAATCCCAACAAAATATTTTTATATGGATGTGCATGAGTACCATAACCTTTTCAAAAATTACAATTACTGGCAATGTCTGTCCCACTTTTATAATTCGTAGAATGATTATTTTTATAATTCATAAAACATTCGTTCCCATGAAACTAACAACATATATTAGTTATAACCACTAACCCCACAAAATATTTGCAGTATAACCTCTTATTAATTATGCTATGCAATTGATTGTAAATAGAAAAGAATTGAAATTATCAATGTAAGTATCAATGTCTAAAATATCCATATCAGACATAACAGAGGTTTACAGAAAAATAAACTGAACCTCATAAAAAATGAATTATATCAAACATAAAAAAAAGAGAAGTAAAATAAATAAAACAATAAGATGAATCAACTTATAGTAAAAGTATTATTAAAATACTGCAGAATTATTACACAAAATAGAAATTTAATCAGTCTTGTAAAACTCGATTTAAAAACATTGAAATTCAGGTGTCAACTGAAATGTGTTGTCCCATATTAAATATGTAATATTTCTTAGGCCTGTGCACATATATAAAAAAATATACTGAAATATTTTTATTATCATAATGATTCACATTTTAGAATAAAAACCAATAATTCCATTTTTGCATTACAAATATCCAAGAATTTGTTAAAAACTTTCAAGAAAAATCATAATTTCCATCAAACAATCTCATTGGCTTTGCTGTTTCTTTCTTAAACAATATAATTTTTCGTCCCCTCTCTTAAACAAATAAAATACTAAAGTTTGTTATTAAAAAAAAAAAATAAATAAAACCAATGAAATAAAAATTCCACCCATCCCATGAATATCATTAAAAAATCACTTATTCAATAAATTAATCTTCTGAAACAACTACAGCAATAGTAATAAATAGCATCTTCATCAATATACTTAAGATTTTTAAACAGTTAAATTCTTATATAACATCAACATTTACTTTATCGTGAAGATGTCTCAAAATTAAAGTACAATGACACTATATAACAAACAATGGATAACAGTTTGAATAAACCAAAAAGATTTAAATTCAAGTTTCCAATTAAAGTATTTTTTTTAAACTTAAGAATGCCATGTTAGTTTCTATTTTTTTAAAAAAAATGTATAATTTTCTTTTCTCTCCATTCAAATTAAACAACTAATTAATAGTTTTGAATCATGGTATAACTTATAAAAAATAAATTAGCAGGGATATGCTTGAGTATCTATGCACAATTCAGACAAATCATTAAAAGTATGCATTCTCTTTAACTTTTTATATTTTAAAAAGTATTTTACTGTAGAAATTGCATAACAATTTTTATTATATATACATATATATAAATTAAAGCATGTGTGATATTTTCAAATAATATACCAATAAACTTGCAAACTATTTAAGTTTTTATCCACCTTTTTTTACAATTTGTAAGGTATAAAGCAATATCGATGTTAATAAGTTATTATTTAACATTTAAGTTCAATTGCACAATCAATGTCCATCAACCAAAAAGTATTATTCATAAAAGATACTTCAATGTATATCACATACTAGCTCATCTTAAAAAAAAATTTGAGAAATAAATTGGAAATCGTGTAGCAGTTCTAAGGACATGCTGTTTAATTGCAAATAATAAAACTCACTGTTACTTCATATTTCTAACATGTAGAAAATTGTAAACCTTTACCATTTTTTTAACCTTTGATTCATAATTAAAACATCAGAAAAGTAACTGTGAAGTTACACAGTGATCCATAGCTTTCTTTTCTTTTACAAAATAATGATTCTTATTGCTTTATATTATTTTTTCAAAAAAAAAAAATTCTCAAAAGAGATGAGCAAATCCAAGACATTTTTAAGGATCAGTTCTTTCCCCCCCCCTTTATTCTGTAACAGTTATAAACATTTTTTTAAAAAAAATGAAGAATGAACAATTCAATGCATAAAAGGACTTACCAGTAGTAATTTCTTCAGATATTTCATTTTCTGTTAGTGGTTTATCATATAATCTCAAGTAAACCTGCAAATGTTAGACAAATTAAAAATTCTGTTTTTCATAATTTTAATCAATTAATTATTAAAATTCCATAATTTAGAAAGTGTATATCATAAAAAAAGTTTCCATGCGAGATAAAATGTAATTACTGGAAAGGAAAAATGTCATATTTAATAACAAATTAAAATTATTAAGAGGTGATATTTAAAAGATGCAAGAAGTAGAGATGCTTTGCCTCTATATTTTATAATTCTATATTTTAAAATACCTTTTTTATTCAGTTAAAATGGCAGAGGATTTAAAAAAAAAGCCAATAGCTTGGTTAATTTTCCAAACCTTCAAAAACTACTGCATGTTTTCAAGCATAAACAATTACAAATTGAAATACATTATATATATATATATATATATATATATATATATATATATATATATATATAGTAGCCTTTTATGGAAAAAATTGAAATTTTCTTTGAAACACTAGTTATTTAAAGCCTTTCTTTGGAAATATATAACTAAATGGAGTTCTGATTAGAATTTTTCATTTTAATTTATCTTTTGTCTTTATTTCAAATAAGCATACATAACTTTTGTATTTTACATAATTATTAAAACCTTTATAAACTACAGATACTAGAAACAAAAAAATATTTAAAAAAACTAAATATCATTCATTAGTATTTTGATGATTAGTAAGAGAAAAAAAATGACTTGTAAAATAAATATCTTAAGGCAAAAAAAATTTATAGTTCCTTAAAAATTAGATATGAAGACAAGTAACTTTATAATAATTTATCTTGCAAAATATAAATAGGTCTTTCAATATAATTTTATAACAATTTAAAATGTCATTACTCACATCTATTGCAACTTTAGCAGCTTTAAAATAAAAAGGATGCGATTGAAGAACATCTTCTAATCTTAGCAATCCAACATATGCTCTAAGTGTCATTTTCCGCATACAATAGGTATGGAAGTCGAATTGATCTTCTATTATTTCTGCAAAATGCTGAAAAAAGGGAAAAAAGATAACTCATTACAAATGAATAGAGCATTTTGATATAAGATAAATTAAGTGAAAGAAGTTGAAATTGGTGTTAAAATCAAAATCAAACAGCTTTTTTTTTTCTAACAAAAAAATTCTAAATATTAGAAGTTAACTGTTCAGTAATTCATTTGATTAAATAACTTTGAAGCATAAAGAAATTACCTTGAACTAAATGTTTTTTTTTTTTTCTTCTTTCTTTTTGCATTTAACATATGCTTAAAATTTAAAAAGTATTTTCATTAAATTAGAGTATTTTAGTATTATAATATATATATATATATATTATAAATATATATTTTATATACATAATAAACTTATTTCCAAAGAATTCTTTCATTTTTTAAGAAATTAAATTTAACTGCCTAGGTGTTAAAAACTGATCTTTCCTAATTTTTATGTTCTGTTCGAAGACATAATTTGTATTTATCAGTTTAAACACTCAGACAGTTAAATCTAATTTTAAAAAATGAAAGATTTCTTTGGAAATAATTTTTTTCTCTTAATTATCAGTCCATTTAAAAGAAGATTTAAAACAATGTAATGAAAAAACTAAACATAACTAAAATTTAGTGAAAACATTTAGATGTAGCTTAAAAGTTTATTCCTAACTAATCTTAGGTCTTAACCAATTTTAATGTTTATGAAACATAATTTAAAGTCTAATAAAAGAATCATTTTAACCATCTCTTCTAGATATCCATAATACAGAAATGTTAAAAGAAATTTAAATCAAGTCAATATCAATCAAAATTTAATGTTTTAAATAAAATTTAAAAAATGAAAAATTTTCCAAGTTATTGTCAACAAATGCCATTGCTTAAGTAGCATTTTATTAAAAAGCAGTTTGTAAAATGATTCATTACATACCCTATCAATTTCATGGCATTTCTTCAAAGCATCTCCCCATCTTCCTAACCTTTGATATGCTAACGCACATTCTGTTTGAAACCACATACACTGCATCTCATTTAGGTTTTCCATTGATGACACACCTTCCTAAATTAAAAAATATAAAATTATAAATTTACAATGATTAATTTTCACAATAACAAATTTAAAATTATTGCTTGTTCAAATGAATAAAATAATTTACATAGATTCATTCTCTGCATACATTTACTAATACATTTCTTGACTATAGTTCAAATTGTTAAAAATTAGCTTTATTAAATTAAAACTTTAACAAACTTTATTAAGCTAAAGAAAGTAACATAATATCGAGACAGAGAATAAACATAATTTTGTTCTGAAGAGTAACATTTTTTTTCTCCAAAGATTTCTCTTTTACAAACAAAAAGTGATGTCTATCTTGTATATCAGTTCTAAATATCAGAAACTCAGTTTGCAGGTCAAAATAAATGAAAGGCATGTTATTGACTCATTTATTTTCAAATCATGCTATTGTTCAGAAAATTAAAAGTTTAATAAATATCTTACATTTGTAGCTTATTACTTACAAATTTCATAGAACTATTACAATACACAATTGGATCATACTAAATAACTGAGCCCAATCAGAAGGCAAAAATAAAATATACTGCCAAATAAAAATATATAAATAATATCAAAATATTTTGGTTCTCAATATCAAAATAAATATATGAACTGTAATTGATTAGAGGATTTTTTTTTAACATTAAGCAGATTTCAATAATAAGCACATATGGCAATACAGAATTATTCTGATTTAATTAACATACACTTAAGACTTTCAATCTGTTATAAGCTTATATTACATATGCTACTTTGCTAATATCCAACTACATTAAAAAAAAAAAAAAATCAAAGTTGTCTCCATCTAAAAACAAACAAATCATATTTACTGTGGTATTGATTTTTAGTTGTGGAATACTGTTGTAAGTAAGGAAATAGTGCTTGCTGTTAAGGCAGGTTACAAAAATAATTACAATCATTTGTCAGACAATATAATTTCTAACTCATTTCTATCTGGCATATTAAACATTTTATACTTCTCATATATTCAAAATAAAAGTAAATAAAGAAAATGGCTAACACTATGAGAAATGAAAAGGGAAATAAGTATTCATCACAAAACTCAATTTTTAAGAAACTTATTGTATAAATAAATACTATTATCCCATAATAAATATCATTATCATTACATAATACAAATATGTCATACAATAAATCATTATAATTGGATTTTGTGCTATCAAATGGATTATATACAGTACACGTGCAAGCTAAATATAAGTTTTTAATACAAAATGAGAATATAATGCTTTTAATTTTACACAAATCAGGGAACAAATTTGTAAGTAAGATGATGTTTAAAAAAAGCATCAATTTCATGTTATATATATAAATAAAACTGGAAAACAAAACAACGCTGAGTTTAGAGCATAATGGAAAATCTGAAATGCAGCAAATAATTAAAACCATATAAAAGAAGCACTTTTACATTAAAAACAAATTCAGTTATTTTTAATCAATTAATTACCTATCAAGGCTCAGAGAAAGTTCCACTACAAAAGCATTTATATTATATATATAAAAAAAGAAAATTTAAATTTAAATGAGAAGATAACTGCAAATTAACAAAGAATCATAAATATATAATTACTAGAATAAGATGAGTAAATACACACGCACACACTATCTATCAGTAAATATTTGGACGCTCATACAAATGAGGATATCTGGGGTACTGATCTTTGTCAGACCTTCTGCACTTAAATATCGTGTAGGCAATAGCATCAGTATCAGTTGAATGCAAGATGCCACAAAATTCAGAGCTGTCTGACTTCAAGAAAGGTGATAATTGTAGGATACCATAGAAATGGCCAATCCTTAAAGGACATATCTAGTGAGTTAAACATTCCAAAATCGACAGTGGCTATTGTGATTAAGAAGTGGAAGATGAGTGGTGATTGTTGGAATGTGTATTGACCTGTCAGATCCATGAAACTAAGAAAAAGAAACCGGCAAATGCTATCCAAAGAAATTTGGAAAAACCATATTAAACTGATGGCCTACATACTCCAAGAGTTCCAACAAGCACCTAGCATTGTTCTTTCGTTAAATACCTAATGGAATTATGGTCTGGGGATGTTTCTCGTGGTTTGGACTGGGGCTCTTGATCCCAATTCATGGTAAGCTCAACACTGAGTTATACTCCACTATTCTAGGCAAAAATGTGCTTTCTATGCTGTGGCAATTTTAAGAGTTGGATAATTTTTATTTTCAGAATAAAATAATTTTGTCAGGTTGCGAGGTCCGCAATGGACTAATATGACGACAATAGGGAACCGACTGGACTGATCTGTCTAGAGTCCAAACTTGAATCCTATGGAAAAGCTATGGGACGGGTTGCTCAAT